>NW_027362134.1:0-1368991 GCF_039654945.1 Dendrobates tinctorius | reverse complement strand
CATGGCAACCAATTATGACATAATCGCCATGGCAACGTATTAAGGCATCATCGTCACCATGGCAACCTCTCATGACATCATCATCACCATGGCAACCTATTATGACATCATCATTGCCATGGCAACCAATTATGACATCCTCATCGTCATGGCAACCAATTATGACATCATCGCCATGGCAACATATTAAGGCATCATCGTCACCATGGCAACCTATTATGACATCATCATCGCCATGGCAACCAATTATGACATAATCGCCATGGCAACGTATTAAGTCATCATCGTCAACATGGCAACCAATTATGACATCACCGTCGCCATGGCAAACGAATTATGACATCACCGCCATGGCAACCAATTATGACATCATCGCCATGGCAACCAATTATGACCTCACCGTCGCCATGGCAACCTATTATGACATCATCATCGCCATGGCAACCAATTATGACTTCATCGCCATGGCAACGTATTAAGGCATCATCGTCGCCATGGCAAACAATTATGACATCATCGCCATATCAACCAATTATGACATCATCGCCATGGCAACCAATTATGACATCATCATCGTCATGGCAACCAATTATGACATCACTGTCGCCATGGCAACCAATTATGACATCACCGTCACCTTGGCAACCAATTATGACATCACCGTCGCCATGGCAAACGAATTATGACATCACCGCCATGGCAACCAATTATGACATCATCGCCATGGCAACCAATTATGACCTCACGGTCGCCATGGCAACCTATTATGACATCATCATCGCCATGGCAACCAATTATGACTTCATCGCCATGGCAACGTATTAAGGCATCATCGTCGCCATGGCAACCAATTATGACATAATCGCCATGGCAACGTATTAAGGCATCATCGTCGCCATGGCAACCAGTTATGACATCACCGTCGCCATGGCAACCAATTATGACATCACCGTCGCCATGGCAACCAATTATGACATCACCTTCGCCATAGCAACCAATTATGACATCATCGCCATGGCAACGTATTAAGGCATGATCGTCACCATGGCAACCAATTATGACCTCATCGCCATGGCAACGTATTAAGGCATAATCGTCGCCATGGCAACCAATTATGACATCATCGTCGCCATGGCAACCAATTATGACATCACCGTCGCCATGGCAACCAATTATGACATCATCGTTGCCATTGCAACCAATTATGACATCATCGCCATGGCAACCAATTATGACATCACCGTCGCCATGGCAACATATTAAGGCATCATCGTCGCCATGGCAACCAATTATGACATCATCGTCACCATGCCAACCAATTATGACAGCATCATCACCATGGCAACCAATTATATCATCGCCATGGCAACGTATTAAGGCATCATCGTCACCATGGCAACCAATTATGACATCATCGCCATGGCAACCAATTATGACATCATCATCGCCATGGCAACCAATTATGACATAATCGCCATGGCAACGTATTAAGGCATCATCGTCACCATGACAACCTATTAAGACATCATCATCGCCATGGCAACCGATTATGACATCATCATCGCCATGGCAACCAATTATGACATCATCGCCATGGCAACGTATTAAGGCATCAACGTCACCATGGCAACCTATTATGACATAATCATCGCCATGGCAACCAATTATGACATCATCGCCATGGCAACCTATTATGACATCATCATCGCCATGGCAACATATTAAGGCATCATCGTCACCATGGCAACCTATTATGACATCATCATCATCACCATGGCAACCAATTATGACATAATCGCCATGGCAACGTATTAAGGCATCATCGTCACCATGGCAACCTCTTATGACATCATCATCGCCATGGCAACCTATTATGACATCATCGCCATGGCAACGTATTAAGGCATATTCGTCACCATGGCAACCTATTATAACATCATCGCCATGGCAACCAATTATGACATCATCATTGCCATGGCAACCAATTATGACATCATCATCGCCATGGCAACCAATTATGACATAATCGCCATGGCAACGTATTAAGTCATCATCGTCACCATGGCAACCAATTATGACATCATTGCCATGGCAACCTATTATTACATCATCATCGCCATGGCAACCAATTATGACAGAATCGCTATGGCAACGTATTAAGGCATCATCGACACTATGGCAAACTATTATGACATCATCGCCATGGCAACCAATTATGACATCATCGCCATGGCAACGTATTAAGGCATCATCATCACCATGGCAACCTATTATGACATCATCATCGCCATGGCAACCAATTATGACATCATCATCGCCATGGCAACCAATTATGACATCATCGCCATGGCAACGTATTAAGGCATCATCGTCACCATGGCAAACTATTATGACATCATCATCGCCATGGCAACCTATTATGACATCATCATCACCATGGCAACCAATTATGACATCATCATTGCCATGGCAACGTATTAAGGCATATTCGTCACCATAGCAACCTATTATGACATCATCGCCATGGCAACGTATTAAGGCATCATCGTCATTTTGGCAACCTATTATGACATCATCGTCGCCATAGCAACCAATTATGACATCATCGTCACCATGGCAACCAATTATGACATCATCGTCACCATGGCAACAAATTATGACATCACCGTCGCCATGGCATCCAATTATGACATCATCGTCACCATGGCAACCAATTATGACATCATCGTCACCATGGCAACAAATTATGACATCACCGTCGCCATGGCATCCAATTAAGACATCATCGTCGCCATGGCAACCAATTATGACATCATGGTCGCCATGGCAACCAATTATGACATCACCATCGCCAAGGCAACGTATTAAGGCATCATCGTCGCCATGGCAACCAATTATGATATCACCGTCACCATGGCAACCAATTATGACATCACCGTCGCCATGGCAACATATTAAGGCATCATGGCCATGGCAACCAATTATGACATCATCACCATGGCAACCAATTATGACCTCACCGTCGCCATGGCAACCTATTATGACATCATCATCGCCATGGCAACCAATTATGACAGAATCGCTATGGCAACGTATTAAGGCATCATCGACACTATGGCAAACTATTATGACATCATCGCCATGGCAACCAATTATGACATCATCGCCATGGCAACGTATTAAGGCATCATCATCACCATGGCAACCTATTATGACATCATCATCGCCATGGCAACCAATTATGACATCATCATCGCCATGGCAACCAATTATGACATCATCGCCATGGCAACGTATTAAGGCATCATCGTCACCATGGCAAACTATTATGACATCATCATCGCCATGGCAACCTATTATGACATCATCATCACCATGGCAACCAATTATGACATCATCATTGCCATGGCAACGTATTAAGGCATATTCGTCACCATGGCAACCTATTATGACATCATCGCCATGGCAACGTATTAAGGCATCATCGTCATTTTGGCAACCTATTATGACATCATCGTCGCCATAGCAACCAATTATGACATCATCGTCACCATGGCAACCAATTATGACATCATCGTCACCATGGCAACAAATTATGACATCACCGTCGCCATGGCATCCAATTATGACATCATCGTCACCATGGCAACCAATTATGACATCATCGTCACCATGGCAACAAATTATGACATCACCGTCGCCATGGCATCCAATTAAGACATCATCGTCGCCATGGCAACCAATTATGACATCATGGTCGCCATGGCAACCAATTATGACATCACCATCGCCAAGGCAACGTATTAAGGCATCATCGTCGCCATGGCAACCAATTATGATATCACCGTCACCATGGCAACCAATTATGACATCACCGTCGCCATGGCAACATATTAAGGCATCATGGCCATGGCAACCAATTATGACATCATCACCATGGCAACCAATTATGACCTCACCGTCGCCATGGCAACCTATTATGACATCATCATCGCCATGGCAACCAATTATGACTTCATCGCCATGGCAACGTATTAAGGCATCATCGTCGCCATGGCAACCAATTATGACATCATCGTCGCCATGGCAACCAATTATGACATCACCGTCGCCATGGCAACCAATTATGACATCATCATCGCCATTGCAACCAATTATGACATCATTGCCATGGCAACCAATTATGACATCACCGTCGCCATGGCAACGTATTAAGGCATCATCGTTGCCATGGCAACCAATTATGACATCACCGTCGCCATGGCAACGAATTAAGGCATCATCGTCGCCATGGCAACCAATTATGACATCATCGTCACCATGGCAACCAATTATGACATCATCGCCATGGCAACATATTAAGGCATCATCGTCACCATGGCAACCTATTATGACATCATCATCGCCATGGCAACCAATTATGACATAATCGCCATGGCAACGTATTAAGTCATCATCGTCAACATGGCAACCAATTATGACATCACCGTCGCCATGGCAAACGAATTATGACATCACCGCCATGGCAACCAATTATGACATCATCGCCATGGCAACCAATTATGACCTCACCGTCGCCATGGCAACCTATTATGACATCATCATCGCCATGGCAACCAATTATGACTTCATCGCCATGGCAACGTATTAAGGCATCATCGTCGCCATGGCAAACAATTATGACATCATCGCCATATCAACCAATTATGACATCATCGCCATGGCAACCAATTATGACATCATCATCGTCATGGCAACCAATTATGACATCACTGTCGCCATGGCAACCAATTATGACATCACCGTCACCTTGGCAACCAATTATGACATCACCGTCGCCATGGCAAACGAATTATGACATCACCGCCATGGCAACCAATTATGACATCATCGCCATGGCAACCAATTATGACCTCACGGTCGCCATGGCAACCTATTATGACATCATCATCGCCATGGCAACCAATTATGACTTCATCGCCATGGCAACGTATTAAGGCATCATCGTCGCCATGGCAACCAATTATGACATAATCGCCATGGCAACGTATTAAGGCATCATCGTCGCCATGGCAACCAGTTATGACATCACCGTCGCCATGGCAACCAATTATGACATCACCGTCGCCATGGCAACCAATTATGACATCACCGTCGCCATAGCAACCAATTATGACATCATCGCCATGGCAACGTATTAAGGCATGATCGTCACCATGGCAACCAATTATGACCTCATCGCCATGGCAACGTATTAAGGCATAATCGTCGCCATGGCAACCAATTATGACATCATCGTCGCCATGGCAACCAATTATGACATCACCGTCGCCATGGCAACCAATTATGACATCATCGTTGCCATTGCAACCAATTATGACATCATCGCCATGGCAACCAATTATGACATCACCGTCGCCATGGCAACATATTAAGGCATCATCGTCGCCATGGCAACCAATTATGACATCATCGTCACCATGCCAACCAATTATGACAGCATCATCACCATGGCAACCAATTATATCATCGCCATGGCAACGTATTAAGGCATCATCGTCACCATGGCAACCAATTATGACATCATCGCCATGGCAACCAATTATGACATCATCATCGCCATGGCAACCAATTATGACATAATCGCCATGGCAACGTATTAAGGCATCATCGTCACCATGACAACCTATTAAGACATCATCATCGCCATGGCAACCGATTATGACATCATCATCGCCATGGCAACCAATTATGACATCATCGCCATGGCAACGTATTAAGGCATCAACGTCACCATGGCAACCTATTATGACATAATCATCGCCATGGCAACCAATTATGACATCATCGCCATGGCAACCTATTATGACATCATCATCGCCATGGCAACATATTAAGGCATCATCGTCACCATGGCAACCTATTATGACATCATCATCATCACCATGGCAACCAATTATGACATAATCGCCATGGCAACGTATTAAGGCATCATCGTCACCATGGCAACCTCTTATGACATCATCATCGCCATGGCAACCTATTATGACATCATCGCCATGGCAACGTATTAAGGCATATTCGTCACCATGGCAACCTATTATAACATCATCGCCATGGCAACCAATTATGACATCATCATTGCCATGGCAACCAATTATGACATCACCGTCGCCATGGCAACCAATTATGACATCATCGCCATGGCAACGTATTAAGGCATCATCGTCGCCATGGCAACCAATTATGACATCATCGCCATGGCAACGTATTAAGGCATCATCGTCGCCATGGCAACCAATTATGACATCACCGTCGCCATGGCAACGAATTAAGGCATCATCGTCGCCATGGCAACCAATTATGACATCATCGTCACCATGGCAACCAATTATGACATCACCGTCGCCATGGCAACCAATTATGACATCATCGTCGCCATTGCAACCAATTATGACATCATCGCCATGGCAACCAATTATGACATCACCGTCGCCATGGCAACGTATTAAGGCATCATCGTCGCCATGGCAACAAATTATGACATCATCGTCGCCATGGCAACCAATTATGACATCATTGTCGCCATGGCAACCAATTATGACATCACCGTCGCCATGGCGACCAATTATGACATCATCGCCATGGCAACGTATTAAGGCATCATCATCGCCATGGCAACCAATTATGACATCATCGTCGCCATGGCAACCAATTATGATATCACCGTCTCCATGGCAACCAATTATGACATCACCGTCGCCATGGCAACCAATTATGACATCATCGCCATGGCAACCAATTATGACATTACCGTCGCCATGTCAACCAATTATGACATCACCGTCGCCATGGCAACCAATTATGACATCATCGCCATGGCAACGTATTAAGGCATCATCGTCGCCATGGCAACCAATTATGACATCATCGCCATGGCAACGTATTAAGGCATCATCGTCGCCATGGCAACCAATTATGACATCACCGTCGCCATGGCAACCAATTATGACATCACCGTCGCCATGGCAACGTATTAAGGCATCATCGTCGCCATGGCAACCAATTATGACATCACCGTCGCCATGGCAACCAATTATGACATCACCGTCGCCATGGCAACCAATTATCACATCACCGTCGCCATGTCAACCAATTATGACATCACCGTCGCCATGGAAACCAATTATGACATCATCGTCGCCATGGCAACCAATTATGACATCATCATCGCCATGACAACCAATAATGACATCATTGCCATGGCAACATATTAAGGCATCATCTTCACCATGGCAACCTATTATGACATCATCGCCATGGCAACGTATTATGAAATCATCATCGCCATGGTAACCAATTATGACATAATCGCCATGGCAACGTATTAAGGCATCATCATCACCATGGTAACCTATTATGACATCATCATCACCATGGCAACCAATTATGACATCATCACCATGGCAACCAATTATGACATCATCGACATGGCAGCATATTAAGGCATCATCGTCACCATGGCAACCTATTATGATATCATCATCGCCATAGCAACCAATTATGACATCATCGCCATGGCAACATATTAAGGGATCATCATCACCATGGCAAACTATTATGACATCATAATCGCAATGGCAACCTATTATGACATCATTATCACAATGGCAACTAATTATGACATCATCGCCATGGAAACCAATTATGACATCATCGCCATGGCAACGTATTAAGGCATCTTCGTCACCATGGTAACCTATTTTGACATCATTGCCATGGCAATGTATTAAGGCATCATCATCGCCATGGCAACCTATTATGACATCATAATCACCATGGCAACCTATTATGACATCATCATCGCCATGGCAACCAATTATGACATCATCGCCATGGCAACATAGTAAGGCATCATCGTCACCATGGCAACCTATTATGACATCATCATCGCCATGGCAACCAATTATGACATAATCGCCATGGCAACGTATTAAGGCATCATCGTCACCATGGCAACCTCTCATGACATCATCATCACCATGGCAACCTATTATGACATCATCATTGCCATGGCAACCAATTATGACATCCTCATCGTCATGGCAACCAATTATGACATCATCGCCATGGCAACATATTAAGGCATCATCGTCACCATGGCAACCTATTATGACATCATCATCGCCATGGCAACCAATTATGACATAATCGCCATGGCAACGTATTAAGTCATCATCGTCAACATGGCAACCAATTATGACATCACCGTCGCCATGGCAAACGAATTATGACATCACCGCCATGGCAACCAATTATGACATCATCGCCATGGCAACCAATTATGACCTCACCGTCGCCATGGCAACCTATTATGACATCATCATCGCCATGGCAACCAATTATGACTTCATCGCCATGGCAACGTATTAAGGCATCATCGTCGCCATGGCAAACAATTATGACATCATCGCCATATCAACCAATTATGACATCATCGCCATGGCAACCAATTATGACATCATCATCGTCATGGCAACCAATTATGACATCACTGTCGCCATGGCAACCAATTATGACATCACCGTCACCTTGGCAACCAATTATGACATCACCGTCGCCATGGCAAACGAATTATGACATCACCGCCATGGCAACCAATTATGACATCATCGCCATGGCAACCAATTATGACCTCACGGTCGCCATGGCAACCTATTATGACATCATCATCGCCATGGCAACCAATTATGACTTCATCGCCATGGCAACGTATTAAGGCATCATCGTCGCCATGGCAACCAATTATGACATAATCGCCATGGCAACGTATTAAGGCATCATCGTCGCCATGGCAACCAGTTATGACATCACCGTCGCCATGGCAACCAATTATGACATCACCGTCGCCATGGCAACCAATTATGACATCACCTTCGCCATAGCAACCAATTATGACATCATCGCCATGGCAACGTATTAAGGCATGATCGTCACCATGGCAACCAATTATGACCTCATCGCCATGGCAACGTATTAAGGCATAATCGTCACCATGGCAACCAATTATGACATCATCGTCGCCATGGCAACCAATTATGACATCACCGTCGCCATGGCAACCAATTATGACATCATCGTTGCCATTGCAACCAATTATGACATCATCGCCATGGCAACCAATTATGACATCACCGTCGCCATGGCAACATATTAAGGCATCATCGTCGCCATGGCAACCAATTATGACATCATCGTCACCATGCCAACCAATTATGACAGCATCATCACCATGGCAACCAATTATATCATCGCCATGGCAACGTATTAAGGCATCATCGTCACCATGGCAACCAATTATGACATCATCGCCATGGCAACCAATTATGACATCATCATCGCCATGGCAACCAATTATGACATAATCGCCATGGCAACGTATTAAGGCATCATCGTCACCATGACAACCTATTAAGACATCATCATCGCCATGGCAACCGATTATGACATCATCATCGCCATGGCAACCAATTATGACATCATCGCCATGGCAACGTATTAAGGCATCAACGTCACCATGGCAACCTATTATGACATAATCATCGCCATGGCAACCAATTATGACATCATCGCCATGGCAACCTATTATGACATCATCATCGCCATGGCAACATATTAAGGCATCATCGTCACCATGGCAACCTATTATGACATCATCATCATCACCATGGCAACCAATTATGACATAATCGCCATGGCAACGTATTAAGGCATCATCGTCACCATGGCAACCTCTTATGACATCATCATCGCCATGGCAACCTATTATGACATCATCGCCATGGCAACGTATTAAGGCATATTCGTCACCATGGCAACCTATTATAACATCATCGCCATGGCAACCAATTATGACATCATCATTGCCATGGCAACCAATTATGACATCATCATCGCCATGGCAACCAATTATGACATAATCGCCATGGCAACGTATTAAGTCATCATCGTCACCATGGCAACCAATTATGACATCATTGCCATGGCAACCTATTATTACATCATCATCGCCATGGCAACCAATTATGACAGAATCGCTATGGCAACGTATTAAGGCATCATCGACACTATGGCAAACTATTATGACATCATCGCCATGGCAACCAATTATGACATCATCGCCATGGCAACGTATTAAGGCATCATCATCACCATGGCAACCTATTATGACATCATCATCGCCATGGCAACCAATTATGACATCATCATCGCCATGGCAACCAATTATGACATCATCGCCATGGCAACGTATTAAGGCATCATCGTCACCATGGCAAACTATTATGACATCATCATCGCCATGGCAACCTATTATGACATCATCATCACCATGGCAACCAATTATGACATCATCATTGCCATGGCAACGTATTAAGGCATATTCGTCACCATGGCAACCTATTATGACATCATCGCCATGGCAACGTATTAAGGCATCATCGTCATTTTGGCAACCTATTATGACATCATCGTCGCCATAGCAACCAATTATGACATCATCGTCACCATGGCAACCAATTATGACATCATCGTCACCATGGCAACAAATTATGACATCACCGTCGCCATGGCATCCAATTATGACATCATCGTCACCATGGCAACCAATTATGACATCATCGTCACCATGGCAACAAATTATGACATCACCGTCGCCATGGCATCCAATTAAGACATCATCGTCGCCATGGCAACCAATTATGACATCATGGTCGCCATGGCAACCAATTATGACATCACCATCGCCAAGGCAACGTATTAAGGCATCATCGTCGCCATGGCAACCAATTATGATATCACCGTCACCATGGCAACCAATTATGACATCACCGTCGCCATGGCAACATATTAAGGCATCATGGCCATGGCAACCAATTATGACATCATCACCATGGCAACCAATTATGACCTCACCGTCGCCATGGCAACCTATTATGACATCATCATCGCCATGGCAACCAATTATGACAGAATCGCTATGGCAACGTATTAAGGCATCATCGACACTATGGCAAACTATTATGACATCATCGCCATGGCAACCAATTATGACATCATCGCCATGGCAACGTATTAAGGCATCATCATCACCATGGCAACCTATTATGACATCATCATCGCCATGGCAACCAATTATGACATCATCATCGCCATGGCAACCAATTATGACATCATCGCCATGGCAACGTATTAAGGCATCATCGTCACCATGGCAAACTATTATGACATCATCATCGCCATGGCAACCTATTATGACATCATCATCACCATGGCAACCAATTATGACATCATCATTGCCATGGCAACGTATTAAGGCATCATCGTCACCATGGCAACCAATTATGACATCATCGCCATGGCAACCAATTATGACATCATCATCGCCATGGCAACCAATTATGACATAATCGCCATGGCAACGTATTAAGGCATCATCGTCACCATGACAACCTATTAAGACATCATCATCGCCATGGCAACCGATTATGACATCATCATCGCCATGGCAACCAATTATGACATCATCGCCATGGCAACGTATTAAGGCATCAACGTCACCATGGCAACCTATTATGACATAATCATCGCCATGGCAACCAATTATGACATCATCGCCATGGCAACCTATTATGACATCATCATCGCCATGGCAACATATTAAGGCATCATCGTCACCATGGCAACCTATTATGACATCATCATCATCACCATGGCAACCAATTATGACATAATCGCCATGGCAACGTATTAAGGCATCATCGTCACCATGGCAACCTCTTATGACATCATCATCGCCATGGCAACCTATTATGACATCATCGCCATGGCAACGTATTAAGGCATATTCGTCACCATGGCAACCTATTATAACATCATCGCCATGGCAACCAATTATGACATCATCATTGCCATGGCAACCAATTATGACATCACCGTCGCCATGGCAACCAATTATGACATCATCGCCATGGCAACGTATTAAGGCATCATCGTCGCCATGGCAACCAATTATGACATCATCGCCATGGCAACGTATTAAGGCATCATCGTCGCCATGGCAACCAATTATGACATCACCGTCGCCATGGCAACGAATTAAGGCATCATCGTCGCCATGGCAACCAATTATGACATCATCGTCACCATGGCAACCAATTATGACATCACCGTCGCCATGGCAACCAATTATGACATCATCGTCGCCATTGCAACCAATTATGACATCATCGCCATGGCAACCAATTATGACATCACCGTCGCCATGGCAACGTATTAAGGCATCATCGTCGCCATGGCAACAAATTATGACATCATCGTCGCCATGGCAACCAATTATGACATCATTGTCGCCATGGCAACCAATTATGACATCACCGTCGCCATGGCGACCAATTATGACATCATCGCCATGGCAACGTATTAAGGCATAATCATCGCCATGGCAACCAATTATGACATCATCGTCGCCATGGCAACCAATTATGATATCACCGTCTCCATGGCAACCAATTATGACATCACCGTCGCCATGGCAACCAATTATGACATCATCGCCATGGCAACCAATTATGACATTACCGTCGCCATGTCAACCAATTATGACATCACCGTCGCCATGGCAACCAATTATGACATCATCGCCATGGCAACGTATTAAGGCATCATCGTCGCCATGGCAACCAATTATGACATCATCGCCATGGCAACGTATTAAGGCATCATCGTCGCCATGGCAACCAATTATGACATCACCGTCGCCATG
This sequence comes from Dendrobates tinctorius, assembly GCF_039654945.1. Taxonomy (NCBI): domain Eukaryota; kingdom Metazoa; phylum Chordata; class Amphibia; order Anura; family Dendrobatidae; genus Dendrobates; species Dendrobates tinctorius. Next base: position 1,356,168 of record NW_027362134.1, on the reverse strand, counting down.
GCAACCAATTATGACATCACCGTCGCCATGGCAACGTATTAAGGCATCATCGTCGCCATGGCAACCAATTATGACATCACCGTCGCCATGGCAACCAATTATGACATCACCGTCGCCATGGCAACCAATTATCACATCACCGTCGCCATGTCAACCAATTATGACATCACCGTCGCCATGGAAACCAATTATGACATCATCGTCGCCATGGCAACCAATTATGACATCATCATCGCCATGACAACCAATAATGACATCATTGCCATGGCAACATATTAAGGCATCATCTTCACCATGGCAACCTATTATGACATCATCGCCATGGCAACGTATTATGAAATCATCATCGCCATGGTAACCAATTATGACATAATCGCCATGGCAACGTATTAAGGCATCATCATCACCATGGTAACCTATTATGACATCATCATCACCATGGCAACCAATTATGACATCATCACCATGGCAACCAATTATGACATCATCGACATGGCAGCATATTAAGGCATCATCGTCACCATGGCAACCTATTATGATATCATCATCGCCATAGCAACCAATTATGACATCATCGCCATGGCAACATATTAAGGGATCATCATCACCATGGCAAACTATTATGACATCATAATCGCAATGGCAACCTATTATGACATCATTATCACAATGGCAACTAATTATGACATCATCGCCATGGAAACCAATTATGACATCATCGCCATGGCAACGTATTAAGGCATCTTCGTCACCATGGTAACCTATTTTGACATCATTGCCATGGCAATGTATTAAGGCATCATCATCGCCATGGCAACCTATTATGACATCATAATCACCATGGCAACCTATTATGACATCATCATCGCCATGGCAACCAATTATGACATCATCGCCATGGCAACATAGTAAGGCATCATCGTCACCATGGCAACCTATTATGACATCATCATCGCCATGGCAACCAATTATGACATAATCGCCATGGCAACGTATTAAGGCATCATCGTCACCATGGCAACCTCTCATGACATCATCATCACCATGGCAACCTATTATGACATCATCATTGCCATGGCAACCAATTATGACATCCTCATCGTCATGGCAACCAATTATGACATCATCGCCATGGCAACATATTAAGGCATCATCGTCACCATGGCAACCTATTATGACATCATCATCGCCATGGCAACCAATTATGACATAATCGCCATGGCAACGTATTAAGTCATCATCGTCAACATGGCAACCAATTATGACATCACCGTCGCCATGGCAAACGAATTATGACATCACCGCCATGGCAACCAATTATGACATCATCGCCATGGCAACCAATTATGACCTCACCGTCGCCATGGCAACCTATTATGACATCATCATCGCCATGGCAACCAATTATGACTTCATCGCCATGGCAACGTATTAAGGCATCATCGTCGCCATGGCAAACAATTATGACATCATCGCCATATCAACCAATTATGACATCATCGCCATGGCAACCAATTATGACATCATCATCGTCATGGCAACCAATTATGACATCACTGTCGCCATGGCAACCAATTATGACATCACCGTCACCTTGGCAACCAATTATGACATCACCGTCGCCATGGCAAACGAATTATGACATCACCGCCATGGCAACCAATTATGACATCATCGCCATGGCAACCAATTATGACCTCACGGTCGCCATGGCAACCTATTATGACATCATCATCGCCATGGCAACCAATTATGACTTCATCGCCATGGCAACGTATTAAGGCATCATCGTCGCCATGGCAACCAATTATGACATAATCGCCATGGCAACGTATTAAGGCATCATCGTCGCCATGGCAACCAGTTATGACATCACCGTCGCCATGGCAACCAATTATGACATCACCGTCGCCATGGCAACCAATTATGACATCACCTTCGCCATAGCAACCAATTATGACATCATCGCCATGGCAACGTATTAAGGCATGATCGTCACCATGGCAACCAATTATGACCTCATCGCCATGGCAACGTATTAAGGCATAATCGTCGCCATGGCAACCAATTATGACATCATCGTCGCCATGGCAACCAATTATGACATCACCGTCGCCATGGCAACCAATTATGACATCATCGTTGCCATTGCAACCAATTATGACATCATCGCCATGGCAACCAATTATGACATCACCGTCGCCATGGCAACATATTAAGGCATCATCGTCGCCATGGCAACCAATTATGACATCATCGTCACCATGCCAACCAATTATGACAGCATCATCACCATGGCAACCAATTATATCATCGCCATGGCAACGTATTAAGGCATCATCGTCACCATGGCAACCAATTATGACATCATCGCCATGGCAACCAATTATGACATCATCATCGCCATGGCAACCAATTATGACATAATCGCCATGGCAACGTATTAAGGCATCATCGTCACCATGACAACCTATTAAGACATCATCATCGCCATGGCAACCGATTATGACATCATCATCGCCATGGCAACCAATTATGACATCATCGCCATGGCAACGTATTAAGGCATCAACGTCACCATGGCAACCTATTATGACATAATCATCGCCATGGCAACCAATTATGACATCATCGCCATGGCAACCTATTATGACATCATCATCGCCATGGCAACATATTAAGGCATCATCGTCACCATGGCAACCTATTATGACATCATCATCATCACCATGGCAACCAATTATGACATAATCGCCATGGCAACGTATTAAGGCATCATCGTCACCATGGCAACCTCTTATGACATCATCATCGCCATGGCAACCTATTATGACATCATCGCCATGGCAACGTATTAAGGCATATTCGTCACCATGGCAACCTATTATAACATCATCGCCATGGCAACCAATTATGACATCATCATTGCCATGGCAACCAATTATGACATCATCATCGCCATGGCAACCAATTATGACATAATCGCCATGGCAACGTATTAAGTCATCATCGTCACCATGGCAACCAATTATGACATCATTGCCATGGCAACCTATTATTACATCATCATCGCCATGGCAACCAATTATGACAGAATCGCTATGGCAACGTATTAAGGCATCATCGACACTATGGCAAACTATTATGACATCATCGCCATGGCAACCAATTATGACATCATCGCCATGGCAACGTATTAAGGCATCATCATCACCATGGCAACCTATTATGACATCATCATCGCCATGGCAACCAATTATGACATCATCATCGCCATGGCAACCAATTATGACATCATCGCCATGGCAACGTATTAAGGCATCATCGTCACCATGGCAAACTATTATGACATCATCATCGCCATGGCAACCTATTATGACATCATCATCGCCATGGCAACCAATTATGACATCATCATTGCCATGGCAACGTATTAAGGCATATTCGTCACCATGGCAACCTATTATGACATCATCGCCATGGCAACGTATTAAGGCATCATCGTCATTTTGGCAACCTATTATGACATCATCGTCGCCATAGCAACCAATTATGACATCATCGTCACCATGGCAACCAATTATGACATCATCGTCACCATGGCAACAAATTATGACATCACCGTCGCCATGGCATCCAATTATGACATCATCGTCACCATGGCAACCAATTATGACATCATCGTCACCATGGCAACAAATTATGACATCACCGTCGCCATGGCATCCAATTAAGACATCATCGTCGCCATGGCAACCAATTATGACATCATGGTCGCCATGGCAACCAATTATGACATCACCATCGCCAAGGCAACGTATTAAGGCATCATCGTCGCCATGGCAACCAATTATGATATCACCGTCACCATGGCAACCAATTATGACATCACCGTCGCCATGGCAACATATTAAGGCATCATGGCCATGGCAACCAATTATGACATCATCACCATGGCAACCAATTATGACCTCACCGTCGCCATGGCAACCTATTATGACATCATCATCGCCATGGCAACCAATTATGACAGAATCGCTATGGCAACGTATTAAGGCATCATCGACACTATGGCAAACTATTATGACATCATCGCCATGGCAACCAATTATGACATCATCGCCATGGCAACGTATTAAGGCATCATCATCACCATGGCAACCTATTATGACATCATCATCGCCATGGCAACCAATTATGACATCATCATCGCCATGGCAACCAATTATGACATCATCGCCATGGCAACGTATTAAGGCATCATCGTCACCATGGCAAACTATTATGACATCATCATCGCCATGGCAACCTATTATGACATCATCATCACCATGGCAACCAATTATGACATCATCATTGCCATGGCAACGTATTAAGGCATATTCGTCACCATGGCAACCTATTATGACATCATCGCCATGGCAACGTATTAAGGCATCATCGTCATTTTGGCAACCTATTATGACATCATCGTCGCCATAGCAACCAATTATGACATCATCGTCACCATGGCAACCAATTATGACATCATCGTCACCATGGCAACAAATTATGACATCACCGTCGCCATGGCATCCAATTATGACATCATCGTCACCATGGCAACCAATTATGACATCATCGTCACCATGGCAACAAATGATGACATCACCGTCGCCATGGCATCCAATTAAGACATCATCGTCGCCATGGCAACCAATTATGACATCATGGTCGCCATGGCAACCAATTATGACATCACCATCGCCAAGGCAACGTATTAAGGCATCATCGTCGCCATGGCAACCAATTATGATATCACCGTCACCATGGCAACCAATTATGACATCACCGTCGCCATGGCAACATATTAAGGCATCATGGCCATGGCAACCAATTATGACATCATCACCATGGCAACCAATTATGACCTCACCGTCGCCATGGCAACCTATTATGACATCATCATCGCCATGGCAACCAATTATGACTTCATCGCCATGGCAACGTATTAAGGCATCATCGTCGCCATGGCAACCAATTATGACATCATCGTCGCCATGGCAACCAATTATGACATCACCGTCGCCATGGCAACCAATTATGACATCATCATCGCCATTGCAACCAATTATGACATCATTGCCATGGCAACCAATTATGACATCACCGTCGCCATGGCAACGTATTAAGGCATCATCGTTGCCATGGCAACCAATTATGACATCACCGTCGCCATGGCAACGAATTAAGGCATCATCGTCGCCATGGCAACCAATTATGACATCACCGTCGCCATGGCAACGAATTAAGGCATCATCGTCGCCATGGCAACCAATTATGACATCATCGTCACCATGGCAACCAATTATGACATCACCGTCGCCATGGCAACCAATTATGACATCATCGTCGCCATTGCAACCAATTATGACATCATCGCCATGGCAACCAATTATGACATCACCGTCGCCATGGCAACGTATTAAGGCATCATCGTCGCCATGGCAACAAATTATGACATCATCGTCGCCATGGCAACCAATTATGACATCATTGTCGCCATGGCAACCAATTATGACATCACCGTCGCCATGGCGACCAATTATGACATCATCGCCATGGCAACGTATTAAGGCATCATCATCGCCATGGCAACCAATTATGACTTCATCGTCGCCATGGCAACCAATTATGATATCACCGTCTCCATGGCAACCAATTATGACATCACCGTCGCCATGGCAACCAATTATGACATCATCGCCATGGCAACCAATTATGACATTACCGTCGCCATGTCAACCAATTATGACATCACCGTCGCCATGGCAACCAATTATGACATCATCGCCATGGCAACGTATTAAGGCATCATCGTCGCCATGGCAACCAATTATGACATCATCGCCATGGCAACATATTAAGGCATCATCGTCGCCATGGCAACCAATTATGACATCACCGTCGCCATGGCAACCAATTATGACATCACCGTCGCCATGGCAACGTATTAAGGCATCATCGTCGCCATGGCAACCAATTATGACATCACCGTCGCCATGGCAACCAATTATGACATCACCGTCGCCATGGCAACCAATTATCACATCACCGTCGCCATGTCAACCAATTATGACATCACCGTCGCCATGGAAACCAATTATGACATCATCGTCGCCATGGCAACCAATTATGACATCATCATCGCCATGACAACCAATAATGACATCATTGCCATGGCAACATATTAAGGCATCATCTTCACCATGGCAACCTATTATGACATCATCGCCATGGCAACGTATTATGAAATCATCATCGCCATGGTAACCAATTATGACATAATCGCCATGGCAACGTATTAAGGCATAATCATCACCATGGTAACCTATTATGACATCATCATCACCATGGCAACCAATTATGACATCATCACCATGGCAACCAATTATGACATCATCGACATGGCAGCATATTAAGGCATCATCGTCACCATGGCAACCTATTATGATATCATCATCGCCATAGCAACCAATTATGACATCATCGCCATGGCAGCATATTAAGGGATCATCATCACCATGGCAAACTATTATGACATCATAATCGCAATGGCAACCTATTATGACATCATTATCACAATGGCAACTAATTATGACATCATCGCCATGGAAACCAATTATGACATCATCGCCATGGCAACGTATTAAGGCATCATCGTCACCATGGTAACCTATTTTGACATCATCGCCATGGCAACGTATTAAGGCATCATCATCGCCATGGCAACCAATTATGACTTCATCGTCGCCATGGCAACCAATTATGATATCACCGTCTCCATGGCAACCAATTATGACATCACCGTCGCCATGGCAACCAATTATGACATCATCGCCATGGCAACCAATTATGACATTACCGTCGCCATGTCAACCAATTATGACATCACCGTCGCCATGGCAACCAATTATGACATCATCGCCATGGCAACGTATTAAGGCATCATCGTCGCCATGGCAACCAATTATGACATCATCGCCATGGCAACGTATTAAGGCATCATCGTCGCCATGGCAACCAATTATGACATCACCGTCGCCATGGCAACCAATTATGACATCACCGTCGCCATGGCAACGTATTAAGGCATCATCGTCGCCATGGCAACCAATTATGACATCACCGTCGCCATGGCAACCAATTATGACATCACCGTCGCCATGGCAACCAATTATCACATCACCGTCACCATGTCAACCAATTATGACATCACCGTCGCCATGGAAACCAATTATGACATCATCGTCGCCATGGCAACCAATTATGACATCATCATCGCCATGACAACCAATAATGACATCATTGCCATGGCAACATATTAAGGCATCATCTTCACCATGGCAACCTATTATGACATCATCGCCATGGCAACGTATTATGAAATCATCATCGCCATGGTAACCAATTATGACATAATCGCCATTGCAACGTATTAAGGCATAATCATCACCATGGTAACCTATTATGACATCATCATCACCATGGCAACCAATTATGACATCATCACCATGGCAACCAATTATGACATCATCGACATGGCAGCATATTAAGGCATCATCGTCACCATGGCAACCTATTATGATATCATCATCGCCATAGCAACCAATTATGACATCATCGCCATGGCAACATATTAAGGGATCATCATCACCATGGCAAACTATTATGACATCATAATCGCAATGGCAACCTATTATGACATCATTATCACAATGGCAACTAATTATGACATCATCGCCATGGAAACCAATTATGACATCATCGCCATGGCAACGTATTAAGGCATCATCGTCACCATGGTAACCTATTTTGACATCATTGCCATGGCAATGTATTAAGGCATCATCATCGCCATGGCAACCTATTATGACATCATAATCACCATGGCAACCTATTATGACATCATCATCGCCATGGCAACCAATTATGACATCATCGCCATGGCAACATAGTAAGGCATCATCGTCACCATGGCAACCTATTATGACATCATCATCGCCATGGCAACCAATTATGACATAATCGCCATGGCAACGTATTAAGGCATCATCGTCACCATGGCAACCTCTTATGACATCATCATCACCATGGCAACCTATTATGACATCATCATTGCCATGGCAACCAATTATGACATCCTCATCGTCATGGCAACCAATTATGACATCATCGCCATGGCAACATATTAAGGCATCATCGTCACCATGGCAACCTATTATGACATCATCATCGCCATGGCAACCAATTGTGACATAATCGCCATGGCAACGTATTAAGTCATCATCGTCAACATGGCAACCAATTATGACATCACCGTCGCCATGGCAAACGAATTATGACATCACCGCCATGGCAACCAATTATGACATCATCGCCATGGCAACCAATTATGACCTCACCGTCGCCATGGCAACCTATTATGACATCATCATCGCCATGGCAACCAATTATGACTTCATCGCCATGGCAACGTATTAAGGCATCATCGTCGCCATGGCAAACAATTATGACATCATCGCCATATCAACCAATTATGACATCATCGCCATGGCAACCAATTATGACATCATCATCGTCATGGCAACCAATTATGACATCACTGTCGCCATGGCAACCAATTATGACATCACCGTCACCTTGGCAACCAATTATGACATCACCGTCGCCATGGCAAACGAATTATGACATCACCGCCATGGCAACCAATTATGACATCATCGCCATGGCAACCAATTATGACCTCACGGTCGCCATGGCAACCTATTATGACATCATCATCGCCATGGCAACCAATTATGACTTCATCGCCATGGCAACGTATTAAGGCATCATCGTCGCCATGGCAACCAATTATGACATAATCGCCATGGCAACGTATTAAGGCATCATCGTCGCCATGGCAACCAGTTATGACATCACCGTCGCCATGGCAACCAATTATGACATCACCGTCGCCATGGCAACCAATTATGACATCACCGTCGCCATAGCAACCAATTATGACATCATCGCCATGGCAACGTATTAAGGCATGATCGTCACCATGGCAACCAATTATGACCTCATCGCCATGGCAACGTATTAAGGCATAATCGTCGCCATGGCAACCAATTATGACATCATCGTCGCCATGGCAACCAATCATGACATCACCGTCGCCATGGCAACCAATTATGACATCATCGTTGCCATTGCAACCAATTATGACATCATCGCCATGGCAACCAATTATGACATCACCGTCGCCATGGCAACATATTAAGGCATCATCGTCGCCATGGCAACCAATTATGACATCATCGTCACCATGCCAACCAATTATGACAGCATCATCACCATGGCAACCAATTATATCATCGCCATGGCAACGTATTAAGGCATCATCGTCACCATGGCAACCAATTATGACATCATCGCCATGGCAACCAATTATGACATCATCATCGCCATGGCAACCAATTATGACATAATCGCCATGGCAACGTATTAAGGCATCATCGTCACCATGACAACCTATTAAGACATCATCATCGCCATGGCAACCGATTATGACATCATCATCGCCATGGCAACCAATTATGACATCATCGCTATGGCAACGTATTAAGGCATCAACGTCACCATGGCAACCTATTATGACATAATCATCGCCATGGCAACCAATTATGACATCATCGCCATGGCAACCTATTATGACATCATCATCGCCATGGCAACATATTAAGGCATCATCGTCACCATGGCAACCTATTATGACATCATCATCATCACCATGGCAACCAATTATGACATAATCGCCATGGCAACGTATTAAGGCATCATCGTCACCATGGCAACCTCTTATGACATCATCATCGCCATGGCAACCTATTATGACATCATCGCCATGGCAACGTATTAAGGCATATTCGTCACCATGGCAACCTATTATAACATCATCGCCATGGCAACCAATTATGACATCATCATTGCCATGGCAACCAATTATGACATCATCATCGCCATGGCAACCAATTATGACATAATCGCCATGGCAACGTATTAAGTCATCATCGTCACCATGGCAACCAATTATGACATCATTGCCATGGCAACCTATTATTACATCATCATCGCCATGGCAACCAATTATGACAGAATCGCTATGGCAACGTATTAAGGCATCATCGACACTATGGCAAACTATTATGACATCATCGCCATGGCAACCAATTATGACATCATCGCCATGGCAACGTATTAAGGCATCATCATCACCATGGCAACCTATTATGACATCATCATCGCCATGGCAACCAATTATGACATCATCATCGCCATGGCAACCAATTATGACATCATCGCCATGGCAACGTATTAAGGCATCATCGTCACCATGGCAAACTATTATGACATCATCATCGCCATGGCAACCTATTATGACATCATCATCACCATGGCAACCAATTATGACATCATCATCGCCATGGCAACGTATTAAGGCATATTCGTCACCATGGCAACCTATTATGACATCATCGCCATGGCAACGTATTAAGGCATCATCGTCACCTTGGCAACCTATTATGACATCATCATCGCCATGGCAACCAATTATGACATCATCATTGCCATGACAACCAATAATGACATCATTGCCATGGCAACATATTAAGGCATCATCGTCACCATGGCAACCTATTATGACATCATCGCCATGGCAACCAATTATGACATCATCATCGCCATGACAACCAATAATGACATCATTGCCATGGCAACATATTAAGGCATCATCGTCACCATGGCAACCTATTATGAAATCATCGCCATGGCAACCTATTATGACATCATCATCGCCATGGTAACCAATTATGACATCATCACCATGGCAACCAATTATGACATCATCGACATGGCAACGTATTAAGGGATCATCGTCACCATGGCAAACTATTATGACATCATCATCGCAATGGCAACCTATTATGATATCATCATCACAATTGCAACCAATTATGACATCATCATCGCCATGGCAACCAATTATGACATAATCGCCATGGCAACGTATTAAGGCATCATCGTCACCATGGCAACCTCTTATGACATCATCATCACCATGGCAACCTATTATGACATCATCATTGCCATGGCAACCAATTATGACATCCTCATCGTCATGGCAACCAATTATGACATCATCGCCATGGCAACATATTAAGGCATCATCGTCACCATGGCAACCTATTATGACATCATCATCGCCATGGCAACCAATTATGACATAATCGCCATGGCAACGTATTAAGTCATCATCGTCAACATGGCAACCAATTATGACATCACCGTCGCCATGGCAAACGAATTATGACATCACCGCCATGGCAACCAATTATGACATCATCGCCATGGCAACCAATTATGACCTCACCGTCGCCATGGCAACCTATTATGACATCATCATCGCCATGGCAACCAATTATGACTTCATCGCCATGGCAACGTATTAAGGCATCATCGTCGCCATGGCAAACAATTATGACATCATCGCCATATCAACCAATTATGACATCATCGCCATGGCAACCAATTATGACATCATCATCGTCGTGGCAACCAATTATGACATCACTGTCGCCATGGCAACCAATTATGACATCACCGTCACCTTGGCAACCAATTATGACATCACCGTCGCCATGGCAAACGAATTATGACATCACCGCCATGGCAACCAATTATGACATCATCGCCATGGCAACCAATTATGACCTCACGGTCGCCATGGCAACCTATTATGACATCATCATCGCCATGGCAACCAATTATGACATCACCGTCGCCATGGCAACCAATTATGACATAATCGTTGCCATTGCAACCAATTATGACATCATCGCCATGGCAACCAATTATGACATCACCGTCGCCATGGCAACATATTAAGGCATCATCGTCGCCATGGCAACCAATTATGACATCATCGTCACCATGCCAACCAATTATGACAGCATCATCACCATGGCAACCAATTATATCATCGCCATGGCAACGTATTAAGGCATCATCGTCACCATGGCAACCTATTATGACATCATCGCCATGGCAACCTATTATGAAATCATCATCGCCATGGTAACCAATTATGACATAATCGCCATGGCAACGTATTAAGGCATCATCGTCTCCATGGCAACCGATTATGACATCATCGTCGCCATAGCAACCAATTATGACATCATCGTCACCATGGCAACCAATTATGACATCATCGTCACCATGGCAACAAATTATGACATCACCGTCGCCATGGCATCCAATTAAGACATCATCGTCGCCATGGCAACCAATTATGACATCATGGTCGCCATGGCAACCAATTATGACATCACCATCGCCAAGGCAACGTAGTAAGGCATCATCGTCGCCATGGCAACCAATTATGATATCACCGTCACCATGGCAACCAATTATGACATCACCGTCGCCATGGCAACATATTAAGGCATCATGGCCATGGCAACCAATTATGACATCATCACCATGGCAACCAATTATGACCTCACCATCGCCATGGCAACCTATTATGACATCATCATCGCCATGGCAACCAATTATGACTTCATCGCCATGGCAACGTATTAAGGCATCATCGTCGCCATGGCAACCAATTATGACATCATCGTCGCCATGGCAACCAATTATGACATCACCGTCGCCATGGCAACCAATTATGACATCATCATCGCCATTGCAACCAATTATGACATCATTGCCATGGCAACCAATTATGACATCACCGTCGCCATGGCAACGTATTAAGGCATCATCGTTGCCATGGCAACCAATTATGACATCACCGTCGCCATGGCAACGAATTAAGGCATCATCGTCGCCATGGCAACCAATTATGACATCATCGTCACCATGGCAACCAATTATGACATCACCGTCGCCATGGCAACCAATTATGACATCATCGTCGCCATTGCAACCAATTATGACATCATCGCCATGGCAACCAATTATGACATCACCGTCGCCATGGCAACGTATTAAGGCATCATCGTCGCCATGGCAACAAATTATGACATCATCGTCGCCATGGCAACCAATTATGACATCATTGTCGCCATGGCAACCAATTATGACATCACCGTCGCCATGGCGACCAATTATGACATCATCGCCATGGCAACGTATTAAGGCATCATCATCGCCATGGCAACCAATTATGACTTCATCGTCGCCATGGCAACCAATTATGATATCACCGTCTCCATGGCAACCAATTATGACATCACCGTCGCCATGGCAACCAATTATGACATCATCGCCATGGCAACCAATTATGACATTACCGTCGCCATGTCAACCAATTATGACATCACCGTCGCCATGGCAACCAATTATGACATCATCGCCATGGCAACGTATTAAGGCATCATCGTCGCCATGGCAACCAATTATGACATCATCGCCATGGCAACGTATTAAGGCATCATCGTCGCCATGGCAGCCAATTATGACATCACCGTCGCCATGGCAACCAATTATGACATCACCGTCGCCATGGCAACGTATTAAGGCATCATCGTCGCCATGGCAACCAATTATGACATCACCGTCGCCATGGCAACCAATTATGACATCACCGTCGCCATGGCAACCAATTATCACATCACCGTCGCCATGTCAACCAATTATGACATCACCGTCGCCATGGAAACCAATTATGACATCATCGTCGCCATGGCAACCAATTATGACATCATCATCGCCATGACAACCAATAATGACATCATTGCCATGGCAACATATTAAGGCATCATCTTCACCATGGCAACCTATTATGACATCATCGCCATGGCAACGTATTATGAAATCATCATCGCCATGGTAACCAATTATGACATAATCGCCATGGCAACGTATTAAGGCATCATCATCACCATGGTAACCTATTATGACATCATCATCACCATGGCAACCAATTATGACATCATCATCACCATGGCAACCAATTATGACATCATCGACATGGCAGCATATTAAGGCATCATCGTCACCATGGCAACCTATTATGATATCATCATCGCCATAGCAACCAATTATGACATCATCGCCATGGCAACATATTAAGGGATCATCATCACCATGGCAAACTATTATGACATCATAATCGCAATGGCAACCTATTATGACATCATCATCACAATGGCAACTAATTATGACATCATCGCCATGGAAACCAATTATGACATCATCGCCATGGCAACGTATTAAGGCATCATCGTCACCATGGTAACCTATTTTGACATCATTGCCATGGCAATGTATTAAGGCAACATCATCGCCATGGCAACCTATTATGACATCATAATCACCATGGCAACCTATTATGACATCATCATCGCCATGGCAACCAATTATGACATCATCGCCATGGCAACATAGTAAGGCATCATCGTCACCATGGCAACCTATTATGACATCATCATCGCCATGGCAACCAATTATGACATAATCGCCATGGCAACGTATTAAGGCATCATCGTCACCATGGCAACCTCTTATGACATCATCATCACCATGGCAACCTATTATGACATCATCATTGCCATGGCAACCAATTATGACATCCTCATCGTCATGGCAACCAATTATGACATCATCGCCATGGCAACATATTAAGGCATCATCGTCACCATGGCAACCTATTATGACATCATCATCGCCATGGCAACCAATTATGACATAATCGCCATGGCAACGTATTAAGTCATCATCGTCAACATGGCAACCAATTATGACATCACCGTCGCCATGGCAAACGAATTATGACATCACCGCCATGGCAACCAATTATGACATCATCGCCATGGCAACCAATTATGACCTCACCGTCGCCATGGCAACCTATTATGACATCATCATCGCCATGGCAACCAATTATGACTTCATCGCCATGGCAACGTATTAAGGCATCATCGTCGCCATGGCAAAAAATTATGACATCATCGCCATATCAACCAATTATGACATCATCGCCATGGCAACCAATTATGACATCATCATCGTCGTGGCAACCAATTATGACATCACTGTCGCCATGGCAACCAATTATGACATCACCGTCACCTTGGCAACCAATTATGACATCACCGTCGCCATGGCAAACGAATTATGACATCACCGCCATGGCAACCAATTATGACATCATCGCCATGGCAACCAATTATGACCTCACGGTCGCCATGGCAACCTATTATGACATCATCATCGCCATGGCAACCAATTATGACTTCATCGCCATGGCAACGTATTAAGGCATCATCGTCGCCATGGCAACCAATTATGACATAATCGCCATGGCAACGTATTAAGGCATCATCGTCGCCATGGCAACCAGTTATGACATCACCGTCGCCATGGCAACCAATTATGACATCACCGTCGCCATGGCAACCAATTATGACATCACCGTCGCCATAGCAACCAATTATGACATCATCGCCATGGCAACGTATTAAGGCATGATCGTCACCATGGCAACCAATTATGACCTCATCGCCATGGCAACGTATTAAGGCATAATCGTCGCCATGGCAACCAATTATGACATCATCGTCGCCATGGCAACCAATTATGACATCACCGTCGCCATGGCAACCAATTATGACATAATCGTTGCCATTGCAACCAATTATGACATCATCGCCATGGCAACCAATTATGACATCACCGTCGCCATGGCAAAATATTAAGGCATCATCGTCACCATGGCAACCAATTATGACATCATCGTCACCATGCCAACCAATTATGACAGCATCATCACCATGGCAACCAATTATATCATCGCCATGGCAACATATTAAGGCATCATCGTCACCATGGCAACCAATTATGACATCATCGCCATGGCAACCAATTATGACATCATCATCGCCATGGCAACCAATTATGACATAATCGCCATGGCAACGTATTAAGGCATCATCGTCACCATGACAACCTATTAAGACATCATCATCGCCATGGCAACCGATTATGACATCATCATCGCCATGGCAACCAATTATGACATCATCGCCATGGCAACGTATTAAGGCATCAACGTCACCATGGCAACCTATTATGACATAATCATCGCCATGGCAACCAATTATGACATCATCGCCATGGCAACCTATTATGACATCATCATCGCCATGGCAACATATTAAGGCATCATCGTCACCATGGCAACCTATTATGACATCATCATCATCACCATGGCAACGTATTAAGGCATCATCGTCACCATGGCAACCTCTTATGACATCATCATCGCCATGGCAACCTATTATGACATCATCGCCATGGCAACGTATTAAGGCATATTCGTCACCATGGCAACCTATTATAACATCATCGCCATGGCAACCGATTATGACATCATCATTGCCATGGCAACCAATTATGACATCATCATTGCCATGGCAACCAATTATGACATCATCATCGCCATGGCAACCAATTATGACATAATCGCCATGGCAACGTATTAAGTCATCATCGTCACCATGGCAACCAATTATGACATCATTGCCATGGCAACCTATTATTACATCATCATCGCCATGGCAACCAATTATGACAGAATCGCTATGGCAACGTATTAAGGCATCATCGACACTATGGCAAACTATTATGACATCATCGCCATGGCAACCAATTATGACATCATCGCCATGGCAACGTATTAAGGCATCATCATCACCATGGCAACCTATTATGACATCATCATCGCCATGGCAACCAATTATGACATCATCATCGCCATGGCAACCAATTATGACATCATCGCCATGGCAACGTATTAAGGCATCATCGTCACCATGGCAAACTATTATGACATCATCATCGCCATGGCAACCTATTATGACATCATCATCACCATGGCAACCAATTATGACATCATCATCGCCATGGCAACGTATTAAGGCATATTCGTCACCATGGCAACCTATTATGACATCATCGCCATGGCAACGTATTAAGGCATCATCGTCACCTTGGCAACCTATTATGACATCATCATCGCCATGGCAACCAATTATGACATCATCATCGCCATGACAACCAATAATGACATCATTGCCATGGCAACATATTAAGGCATCATCGTCACCATGGCAACCTATTATGACATCATCGCCATGGCAACCAATTATGACATCATCATCGCCATGACAACCAATAATGACATCATTGCCATGGCAACATATTAAGGCATCATCGTCACCATGGCAACCTATTATGAAATCATCGCCATGGCAACCTATTATGACATCATCATCGCCATGGTAACCAATTATGACATCATCACCATGGCAACCAATTATGACATCATCGACATGGCAACGTATTAAGGGATCATCGTCACCATGGCAAACTATTATGACATCATCATCGCAATGGCAACCTATTATGATATCATCATCACAATTGCAACCAATTATGACATCATCATCGCCATGGCAACCAATTATGACATAATCGCCATGGCAACGTATTAAGGCATCATCGTCACCATGGCAACCTCTTATGACATCATCATCACCATGGCAACCTATTATGACATCATCATTGCCATGGCAACCAATTATGACATCCTCATCGTCATGGCAACCAATTATGACATCATCG
Organism: Dendrobates tinctorius; assembly: GCF_039654945.1. Classification (NCBI taxonomy): domain Eukaryota; kingdom Metazoa; phylum Chordata; class Amphibia; order Anura; family Dendrobatidae; genus Dendrobates; species Dendrobates tinctorius. The sequence goes on along the minus strand of NW_027362134.1, from coordinate 1,338,447 downwards.
CCATGGCAACATATTAAGGCATCATCGTCACCATGGCAACCTATTATGACATCATCATCGCCATGGCAACCAATTATGACATAATCACCATGGCAACGTATTAAGTCATCATCGTCAACATGGCAACCAATTATGACATCACCGTCGCCATGGCAAACGAATTATGACATCACCGCCATGGCAACCAATTATGACATCATCGCCATGGCAACCAATTATGACCTCACCGTCGCCATGGCAACCTATTATGACATCATCATCGCCATGGCAACCAATTATGACTTCATCGCCATGGCAACGTATTAAGGAATCATCGTCGCCATGGCAAACAATTATGACATCATCGCCATATCAACCAATTATGACATCATCGCCATGGCAACCAATTATGACATCATCATCGTCGTGGCAACCAATTATGACATCACTGTCGCAATGGCAACCAATTATGACATCACCGTCACCTTGGCAACCAATTATGACATCACCATCGCCATGGCAAACGAATTATGACATCACCGCCATGGCAACCAATTATGACATCATCGCCATGGCAACCAATTATGACCTCACGGTCGCCATGGCAACCTATTATGACATCATCATCGCCATGGCAACCAATTATGACTTCATCGCCATGGCAACGTATTAAGGCATCATCGTCGCCATGGCAACCAATTATGACATAATCGCCATGGCAACGTATTAAGGCATCATCGTCGCCATGGCAACCAGTTATGACATCACCGTCGCCATGGCAACCAATTATGACATCACCGTCGCCATGGCAACCAATTATGACATCACCGTCGCCATAGCAACCAATTATGACATCATCGCCATGGCAACGTATTAAGGCATGATCGTCACCATGGCAACCAATTATGACCTCATCGCCATGGCAACATATTAAGGCATAATCGTCGCCATGGCAACCAATTATGACATCATCGTCGCCATGGCAACCAATTATGACATCACCGTCGCCATGGCAACCAATTATGACATAATCGTTGCCATTGCAACCAATTATGACATCATCGCCATGGCAACCAATTATGACATCACCGTCGCCATGGCAACATATTAAGGCATCATCGTCGCCATGGCAACCAATTATGACATCATCGTCACCATGCCAACCAATTATGACAGCATCATCACCATGGCAACCAATTATATCATCGCCATGGCAACGTATTAAGGCATCATCGTCACCATGGCAACCTATTATGACATCATCGCCATGGCAACCTATTATGAAATCATCATCGCCATGGTAACCAATTATGACATAATCGCCATGGCAACGTATTAAGGCATCATCGTCTCCATGGCAACCGATTATGACATCATCGTCGCCATAGCAACCAATTATGACATCATCGTCACCATGGCAACCAATTATGACATCATCGTCACCATGGCAACAAATTATGACATCACCGTCGCCATGGCATCCAATTAAGACATCATCGTCGCCATGGCAACCAATTATGACATCATGGTCGCCATGGCAACCAATTATGACATCACCATCGCCAAGGCAACGTAGTAAGGCATCATCGTCGCCATGGCAATCAATTATGATATCACCGTCACCATGGCAACCAATTATGACATCACCGTCGCCATGGCAACATATTAAGGCATCATGGCCATGGCAACCAATTATGACATCATCACCATGGCAACCAATTATGACCTCACCGTCGCCATGGCAACCTATTATGACATCATCATCGCCATGGCAACCAATTATGACTTCATCGCCATGGCAACGTATTAAGGCATCATCGTCGCCATGGCAACCAATTATGACATCATCGTCGCCATGGCAACCAATTATGACATCACCGTCGCCATGGCAACCAATTATGACATCATCATCGCCATTGCAACCAATTATGACATCATTGCCATGGCAACCAATTATGACATCACCGTCGCCATGGCAACGTATTAAGGCATCATCGTTGCCATGGCAACCAATTATGACATCACCGTCGCCATGGCAATGAATTAAGGCATCATCGTCGCCATGGCAACCAATTATGACATCATCGTCACCATGGCAACCAATTATGACATCACCGTCGCCATGGCAACCAATTATGACATCATCGTCGCCATTGCAACCAATTATGACATCATCGCCAATGCAACCAATTATGACATCACCGTCGCCATGGCAACGTATTAAGGCATCATCGTCGCCATGGCAACAAATTATGACATCATCGTCGCCATGGCAACCAATTATGACATCATTGTCGCCATGGCAACCAATTATGACATCACCGTCGCCATGGCGACCAATTATGACATCATCGCCATGGCAACGTATTAAGGCATCATCATCGCCATGGCAACCAATTATGACTTCATCGTCGCCATGGCAACCAATTATGATATCACCGTCTCCATGGCAACCAATTATGACATCACCGTCGCCATGGCAACCAATTATGACATCATCGCCATGGCAACCAATTATGACATTACCGTCGCCATGTCAACCAATTATGACATCACCGTCGCCATGGCAACCAATTATGACATCATCGCCATGGCAACGTATTAAGGCATCATCGTCGCCATGGCAACCAATTATGACATCATCGCCATGGCAACGTATTAAGGCATCATCGTCGCCATGGCAACCAATTATGACATCACCGTCGCCATGGCAACCAATTATGACATCACCGTCGCCATGGCAACGTATTAAGGCATCATCGTCGCCATGGCAACCAATTATGACATCACCGTCGCCATGGCAACCAATTATGACATCACCGTCGCCATGGCAACCAATTATCACATCACCGTCGCCATGTCAACCAATTATGACATCACCGTCACCATGGAAACCAATTATGACATCATCGTCGCCATGGCAACCAATTATGACATAATCATCGCCATGACAACCAATAATGACATCATTGCCATGGCAACATATTAAGGCATCATCTTCACCATGGCAACCTATTATGACATCATCGCCATGGCAACGTATTATGAAATCATCATCGCCATGGTAACCAATTATGACATAATCGCCATGGCAACGTATTAAGGCATCATCATCACCATGGTAACCTATTATGACATCATCATCACCATGGCAACCAATTATGACATCATCATCACCATGGCAACCAATTATGACATCATCGACATGGCAGCATATTAAGGCATCATCGTCACCATGGCAACCTATTATGATATCATCATCGCCATAGCAACCAATTATGACATCATCGCCATGGCAACATATTAAGGGATCATCATCACCATGGCAAACTATTATGACATCATAATCGCAATGGCAACCTATTATGACATCATCATCACAATGGCAACTAATTATGACATCATCGCCATGGAAACCAATTATGACATCATCGCCATGGCAACGTATTAAGGCATCATCGTCACCATGGTAACCTATTTTGACATCATTGCCATGGCAATGTATTAAGGCAACATCATCGCCATGGCAACCTATTATGACATCATAATCACCATGGCAACCTATTATGACATCATCATCGCCATGGCAACCAATTATGACATCATCGCCATGGCAACATAGTAAGGCATCATCGTCACCATGGCAACCTATTATGACATCATCATCGCCATGGCAACCAATTATGACATAATCGCCATGGCAACGTATTAAGGCATCATCGTCACCATGGCAACCTCTTATGACATCATCATCACCATGGCAACCTATTATGACATCATCATTGCCATGGCAACCAATTATGACATCCTCATCGTCATGGCAACCAATTATGACATCATCGCCATGGCAACATATTAAGGCATCATCGTCACCATGGCAACCTATTATGACATCATCATCGCCATGGCAACCAATTATGACATAATCGCCATGGCAACGTATTAAGTCATCATCGTCAACATGGCAACCAATTATGACATCACCGTCGCCATGGCAAACGAATTATGACATCACCGCCATGGCAACCAATTATGACATCATCGCCATGGCAACCAATTATGACCTCACCGTCGCCATGGCAACCTATTATGACATCATCATCGCCATGGCAACCAATTATGACTTCATCGCCATGGCAACGTATTAAGGCATCATCGTCGCCATGGCAAAAAATTATGACATCATCGCCATATCAACCAATTATGACATCATCGCCATGGCAACCAATTATGACATCATCATCGTCGTGGCAACCAATTATGACATCACTGTCGCCATGGCAACCAATTATGACATCACCGTCACCTTGGCAACCAATTATGACATCACCGTCGCCATGGCAAACGAATTATGACATCACCGCCATGGCAACCAATTATGACATCATCGCCATGGCAACCAATTATGACCTCACGGTCGCCATGGCAACCTATTATGACATCATCATCGCCATGGCAACCAATTATGACTTCATCGCCATGGCAACGTATTAAGGCATCATCGTCGCCATGGCAACCAATTATGACATAATCGCCATGGCAACGTATTAAGGCATCATCGTCGCCATGGCAACCAGTTATGACATCACCGTCGCCATGGCAACCAATTATGACATCACCGTCGCCATGGCAACCAATTATGACATCACCGTCGCCATAGCAACCAATTATGACATCATCGCCATGGCAACGTATTAAGGCATGATCGTCACCATGGCAACCAATTATGACCTCATCGCCATGGCAACGTATTAAGGCATAATCGTCGCCATGGCAACCAATTATGACATCATCGTCGCCATGGCAACCAATTATGACATCACCGTCGCCATGGCAACCAATTATGACATAATCGTTGCCATTGCAACCAATTATGACATCATCGCCATGGCAACCAATTATGACATCACCGTCGCCATGGCAAAATATTAAGGCATCATCGTCACCATGGCAACCAATTATGACATCATCGTCACCATGCCAACCAATTATGACAGCATCATCACCATGGCAACCAATTATATCATCGCCATGGCAACGTATTAAGGCATCATCGTCACCATGGCAACCAATTATGACATCATCGCCATGGCAACCAATTATGACATCATCATCGCCATGGCAACCAATTATGACATAATCGCCATGGCAACGTATTAAGGCATCATCGTCACCATGACAACCTATTAAGACATCATCATCGCCATGGCAACCGATTATGACATCATCATCGCCATGGCAACCAATTATGACATCATCGCCATGGCAACGTATTAAGGCATCAACGTCACCATGGCAACCTATTATGACATAATCATCGCCATGGCAACCAATTATGACATCATCGCCATGGCAACCTATTATGACATCATCATCGCCATGGCAACATATTAAGGCATCATCGTCACCATGGCAACCTATTATGACATCATCATCATCACCATGGCAACGTATTAAGGCATCATCGTCACCATGGCAACCTCTTATGACATCATCATCGCCATGGCAACCTATTATGACATCATCGCCATGGCAACGTATTAAGGCATATTCGTCACCATGGCAACCTATTATAACATCATCGCCATGGCAACCGATTATGACATCATCATTGCCATGGCAACCAATTATGACATCATCATTGCCATGGCAACCAATTATGACATCATCATCGCCATGGCAACCAATTATGACATAATCGCCATGGCAACGTATTAAGTCATCATCGTCACCATGGCAACCAATTATGACATCATTGCCATGGCAACCTATTATTACATCATCATCGCCATGGCAACCAATTATGACAGAATCGCTATGGCAACGTATTAAGGCATCATCGACACTATGGCAAACTATTATGACATCATCGCCATGGCAACCAATTATGACATCATCGCCATGGCAACGTATTAAGGCATCATCATCACCATGGCAACCTATTATGACATCATCATCGCCATGGCAACCAATTATGACATCATCATCGCCATGGCAACCAATTATGACATCATCGCCATGGCAACGTATTAAGGCATCATCGTCACCATGGCAAACTATTATGACATCATCATCGCCATGGCAACCTATTATGACATCATCATCACCATGGCAACCAATTATGACATCATCATCGCCATGGCAACGTATTAAGGCATATTCGTCACCATGGCAACCTATTATGACATCATCGCCATGGCAACGTATTAAGGCATCATCGTCACCTTGGCAACCTATTATGACATCATCATCGCCATGGCAACCAATTATGACATCATCATCGCCATGACAACCAATAATGACATCATTGCCATGGCAACATATTAAGGCATCATCGTCACCATGGCAACCTATTATGACATCATCGCCATGGCAACCAATTATGACATCATCATCGCCATGACAACCAATAATGACATCATTGCCATGGCAACATATTAAGGCATCATCGTCACCATGGCAACCTATTATGAAATCATCGCCATGGCAACCTATTATGACATCATCATCGCCATGGTAACCAATTATGACATCATCACCATGGCAACCAATTATGACATCATCGACATGGCAACGTATTAAGGGATCATCGTCACCATGGCAAACTATTATGACATCATCATCGCAATGGCAACCTATTATGATATCATCATCACAATTGCAACCAATTATGACATCATCATCGCCATGGCAACCAATTATGACATCATCGCCATGGCAACATATTAAGGCATCATTGTCACCATGGCAACCTATTTTGACATCATTGCCATGGCAACGTATTATGGCATCATCATCGCCATGGCAACCTATTATGACATCATCCTCGCCATGGCAAAATATTATGACATCATCAACGCCATGGCAACCAATTATGACATCATCGCCATGGCAACATAGTAAGGCATCATCGTCACCATGGCAACCTATTATGACATCATCATCGCCATGGCAACCAATTATGACATAATCGCCATGTCAACGTATTAAGGCATCATCGTCACCATGGCAACCTCTTATGACATCATCATCGCCATGGCAACCTATTATGACATCATCATTGCCATGTCAACCAATTATGACATCATCATCGTCATGGCAACCAATTATGACATCATCGCCATGGCAACATATTAAGGCATCATCGTCACCATGGCAACCAATTATGACATAATTGCCATGGCAACGTATTAAGACATCATCGTCACCATGGCAACCTATTATGACATCATCATCGCCATGGCAAACAATTATGATATCATCGCCATGGCAACGTATTAAGGCATCATTGTCACCATGGCAACCTATTTTGACATCATCATCGCCATGGCAACCAATTATGACATCATCGTCATGGCAACGTATTAAGGCATCATCGTCACCATGGCAACCTATTATGACATCATCATTGCCATGGCAACCAATTATGACATCATTATCATCATGGCAGCCAATTATGACATAATCGCCATGGCAACGAATTAAGTCATCATCGTCACCATGGCAACCAATTATGACATCATTGCCATGGCAACCTATTATGACATCATCATCGCCATGGCAACCAATTATGACAGAATCGCCATGGCAACGTATGAAGGCATCATCGACACTATGGCAAACTATTATGACATCATCGCCATGGCAACCTATTATGACATCATCATCACCATGGCAACCAATTATGACATCATCATCGCCATGGCAGCATATTAAGGCATATTCGTCACCATGGCAACCTATTATGACATCATCATCGCCATGGCAACCAATTATGACATCATCGCCATGGCAACGTATTAAGGCATCATCGTCACCATGGCAACCTATTATGACATCATCATCGCCATGGCAACCTATTATGACATCATCATCACCATGGAAACCAATTATGACATCATCATCGCCATGGCAACGTATTAAGGCATATTCGTCACCATGGCAACCTATTATGACATCATCGCCATGGCAACGTATTAAGGCATCATCGTCACCTTGGAAACCTATTATGACATCATCATCGCCATGGCAACCAATTATGACATCATCATCACCATGACAACCAATAATGACATCATTGCCATGGCAACATATTAAGGCATCATCGTCACCATGGCAACCTATTATGACATCATCGCCATGGTAACCAATTATGACATAATCGCCATGGCAACCAATTATGACATCATTGTCGCCATTGCAACCAATTATGACATCATTGCCATGGCAACCAATTATGACATCACCGTCGCCATGGCAACGTATTAAGGCATCATCATCACCATGGTAACCTATTATGACATCATCATCACCATGGCAACCAATTATGACATCATCATCACCATGGCAACCAATTATGACATCATCGACATGGCAGCATATTAAGGCATCATCGTCACCATGGCAACCTATTATGATATCATCATCGCCATAGCAACCAATTATGACATCATCGCCATGGCAACGTATTAAGGCATCATCGTCGCCATGGCAACCAATTATGACATCACCGTCGCCATGGCAACCAATTATGACATCACCGTCGCCATGGCAACGTATTAAGGCATCATCGTCGCCATGGCAACCAATTATGACATCACCGTCGCCATGGCAACCAATTATGACATCACCGTCGCCATGGCAACCAATTATCACATCACCGTCACCATGTCAACCAATTATGACATCACCGTCGCCATGGAAACCAATTATGACATCATCGTCGCCATGGCAACCAATTATGACATCATCATCGCCATGACAACCAATAATGACATCATTGCCATGGCAACATATTAAGGCATCATCTTCACCATGGCAACCTATTATGACATCATCGCCATGGCAACGTATTATGAAATCATCATCGCCATGGTAACCAATTATGACATAATCGCCATGGCAACGTATTAAGGCATCATCATCACCATGGTAACCTATTATGACATCATCATCACCATGGCAACCAATTATGACATCATCATCACCATGGCAACCAATTATGACATCATCGACATGGCAGCATATTAAGGCATCATCGTCACCATGGCAACCTATTATGATATCATCATCGCCATAGCAACCAATTATGACATCATCGCCATGGCAACATATTAAGGCATGATCGTCACCATGGCAACCAATTATGACCTCATCGCCATGGCAACATATTAAGGCATAATCGTCGCCATGGCAACCAATTATGACATCATCGTCGCCATGGCAACCAATTATGACATCACCGTCGCCATGGCAACCAATTATGACATAATCGTTGCCATTGCAACCAATTATGACATCATCGCCATGGCAACCAATTATGACATCACCGTCGCCATGGCAACATATTAAGGCATCATCGTCGCCATGGCAACCAATTATGACATCATCGTCACCATGCCAACCAATTATGACAGCATCATCACCATGGCAACCAATTATATCATCGCCATGGCAACGTATTAAGGCATCATCGTCACCATGGCAACCTATTATGACATCATCGCCATGGCAACCTATTATGAAATCATCATCGCCATGGTAACCAATTATGACATAATCGCCATGGCAACGTATTAAGGCATCATCGTCTCCATGGCAACCGATTATGACATCATCGTCGCCATAGCAACCAATTATGACATCATCGTCACCATGGCAACCAATTATGACATCATCGTCACCATGGCAACAAATTATGACATCACCGTCGCCATGGCATCCAATTAAGACATCATCGTCGCCATGGCAACCAATTATGACATCATGGTCGCCATGGCAACCAATTATGACATCACCATCGCCAAGGCAACGTAGTAAGGCATCATCGTCGCCATGGCAATCAATTATGATATCACCGTCACCATGGCAACCAATTATGACATCACCGTCGCCATGGCAACATATTAAGGCATCATGGCCATGGCAACCAATTATGACATCATCACCATGGCAACCAATTATGACCTCACCGTCGCCATGGCAACCTATTATGACATCATCATCGCCATGGCAACCAATTATGACTTCATCGCCATGGCAACGTATTAAGGCATCATCGTCGCCATGGCAACCAATTATGACATCATCGTCGCCATGGCAACCAATTATGACATCACCGTCGCCATGGCAACCAATTATGACATCATCATCGCCATTGCAACCAATTATGACATCATTGCCATGGCAACCAATTATGACATCACCGTCGCCATGGCAACGTATTAAGGCATCATCGTTGCCATGGCAACCAATTATGACATCACCGTCGCCATGGCAATGAATTAAGGCATCATCGTCGCCATGGCAACCAATTATGACATCATCGTCACCATGGCAACCAATTATGACATCACCGTCGCCATGGCAACCAATTATGACATCATCGTCGCCATTGCAACCAATTATGACATCATCGCCAATGCAACCAATTATGACATCACCGTCGCCATGGCAACGTATTAAGGCATCATCGTCGCCATGGCAACAAATTATGACATCATCGTCGCCATGGCAACCAATTATGACATCATTGTCGCCATGGCAACCAATTATGACATCACCGTCGCCATGGCGACCAATTATGACATCATCGCCATGGCAACGTATTAAGGCATCATCATCGCCATGGCAACCAATTATGACTTCATCGTCGCCATGGCAACCAATTATGATATCACCGTCTCCATGGCAACCAATTATGACATCACCGTCGCCATGGCAACCAATTATGACATCATCGCCATGGCAACCAATTATGACATTACCGTCGCCATGTCAACCAATTATGACATCACCGTCGCCATGGCAACCAATTATGACATCATCGCCATGGCAACGTATTAAGGCATCATCGTCGCCATGGCAACCAATTATGACATCATCGCCATGGCAACGTATTAAGGCATCATCGTCGCCATGGCAACCAATTATGACATCACCGTCGCCATGGCAACCAATTATGACATCACCGTCGCCATGGCAACGTATTAAGGCATCATCGTCGCCATGGCAACCAATTATGACATCACCGTCGCCATGGCAACCAATTATGACATCACCGTCGCCATGGCAACCAATTATCACATCACCGTCGCCATGTCAACCAATTATGACATCACCGTCGCCATGGAAACCAATTATGACATCATCGTCGCCATGGCAACCAATTATGACATAATCATCGCCATGACAACCAATAATGACATCATTGCCATGGCAACATATTAAGGCATCATCTTCACCATGGCAACCTATTATGACATCATCGCCATGGCAACGTATTATGAAATCATCATCGCCATGGTAACCAATTATGACATAATCGCCATGGCAACGTATTAAGGCATCATCATCACCATGGTAACCTATTATGACATCATCATCACCATGGCAACCAATTATGACATCATCATCACCATGGCAACCAATTATGACATCATCGACATGGCAGCATATTAAGGCATCATCGTCACCATGGCAACCTATTATGATATCATCATCGCCATAGCAACCAATTATGACATCATCGCCATGGCAACATATTAAGGGATCATCATCACCATGGCAAACTATTATGACATCATAATCGCAATGGCAACCTATTATGACATCATCATCACAATGGCAACTAATTATGACATCATCGCCATGGAAACCAATTATGACATCATCGCCATGGCAACGTATTAAGGCATCATCGTCACCATGGTAACCTATTTTGACATCATTGCCATGGCAATGTATTAAGGCAACATCATCGCCATGGCAACCTATTATGACATCATAATCACCATGGCAACCTATTATGACATCATCATCGCCATGGCAACCAATTATGACATCATCGCCATGGCAACATAGTAAGGCATCATCGTCACCATGGCAACCTATTATGACATCATCATCGCCATGGCAACCAATTATGACATAATCGCCATGGCAACGTATTAAGGCATCATCGTCACCATGGCAACCTCTTATGACATCATCATCACCATGGCAACCTATTATGACATCATCATTGCCATGGCAACCAATTATGACATCCTCATCGTCATGGCAACCAATTATGACATCATCGCCATGGCAACATATTAAGGCATCATCGTCACCATGGCAACCTATTATGACATCATCATCGCCATGGCAACCAATTATGACATAATCGCCATGGCAACGTATTAAGTCATCATCGTCAACATGGCAACCAATTATGACATCACCGTCGCCATGGCAAACGAATTATGACATCACCGCCATGGCAACCAATTATGACATCATCGCCATGGCAACCAATTATGACCTCACCGTCGCCATGGCAACCTATTATGACATCATCATCGCCATGGCAACCAATTATGACTTCATCGCCATGGCAACGTATTAAGGCATCATCGTCGCCATGGCAAAAAATTATGACATCATCGCCATATCAACCAATTATGACATCATCGCCATGGCAACCAATTATGACATCATCATCGTCGTGGCAACCAATTATGACATCACTGTCGCCATGGCAACCAATTATGACATCACCGTCACCTTGGCAACCAATTATGACATCACCGTCGCCATGGCAAACGAATTATGACATCACCGCCATGGCAACCAATTATGACATCATCGCCATGGCAACCAATTATGACCTCACGGTCGCCATGGCAACCTATTATGACATCATCATCGCCATGGCAACCAATTATGACTTCATCGCCATGGCAACGTATTAAGGCATCATCGTCGCCATGGCAACCAATTATGACATAATCGCCATGGCAACGTATTAAGGCATCATCGTCGCCATGGCAACCAGTTATGACATCACCGTCGCCATGGCAACCAATTATGACATCACCGTCGCCATGGCAACCAATTATGACATCACCGTCGCCATAGCAACCAATTATGACATCATCGCCATGGCAACGTATTAAGGCATGATCGTCACCATGGCAACCAATTATGACCTCATCGCCATGGCAACGTATTAAGGCATAATCGTCGCCATGGCAACCAATTATGACATCATCGTCGCCATGGCAACCAATTATGACATCACCGTCGCCATGGCAACCAATTATGACATAATCGTTGCCATTGCAACCAATTATGACATCATCGCCATGGCAACCAATTATGACATCACCGTCGCCATGGCAAAATATTAAGGCATCATCGTCACCATGGCAACCAATTATGACATCATCGTCACCATGCCAACCAATTATGACAGCATCATCACCATGGCAACCAATTATATCATCGCCATGGCAACGTATTAAGGCATCATCGTCACCATGGCAACCAATTATGACATCATCGCCATGGCAACCAATTATGACATCATCATCGCCATGGCAACCAATTATGACATAATCGCCATGGCAACGTATTAAGGCATCATCGTCACCATGACAACCTATTAAGACATCATCATCGCCATGGCAACCGATTATGACATCATCATCGCCATGGCAACCAATTATGACATCATCGCCATGGCAACGTATTAAGGCATCAACGTCACCATGGCAACCTATTATGACATAATCATCGCCATGGCAACCAATTATGACATCATCGCCATGGCAACCTATTATGACATCATCATCGCCATGGCAACATATTAAGGCATCATCGTCACCATGGCAACCTATTATGACATCATCATCATCACCATGGCAACGTATTAAGGCATCATCGTCACCATGGCAACCTCTTATGACATCATCATCGCCATGGCAACCTATTATGACATCATCGCCATGGCAACGTATTAAGGCATATTCGTCACCATGGCAACCTATTATAACATCATCGCCATGGCAACCGATTATGACATCATCATTGCCATGGCAACCAATTATGACATCATCATTGCCATGGCAACCAATTATGACATCATCATCGCCATGGCAACCAATTATGACATAATCGCCATGGCAACGTATTAAGTCATCATCGTCACCATGGCAACCAATTATGACATCATTGCCATGGCAACCTATTATTACATCATCATCGCCATGGCAACCAATTATGACAGAATCGCTATGGCAACGTATTAAGGCATCATCGACACTATGGCAAACTATTATGACATCATCGCCATGGCAACCAATTATGACATCATCGCCATGGCAACGTATTAAGGCATCATCATCACCATGGCAACCTATTATGACATCATCATCGCCATGGCAACCAATTATGACATCATCATCGCCATGGCAACCAATTATGACATCATCGCCATGGCAACGTATTAAGGCATCATCGTCACCATGGCAAACTATTATGACATCATCATCGCCATGGCAACCTATTATGACATCATCATCACCATGGCAACCAATTATGACATCATCATCGCCATGGCAACGTATTAAGGCATATTCGTCACCATGGCAACCTATTATGACATCATCGCCATGGCAACGTATTAAGGCATCATCGTCACCTTGGCAACCTATTATGACATCATCATCGCCATGGCAACCAATTATGACATCATCATCGCCATGACAACCAATAATGACATCATTGCCATGGCAACATATTAAGGCATCATCGTCACCATGGCAACCTATTATGACATCATCGCCATGGCAACCAATTATGACATCATCATCGCCATGACAACCAATAATGACATCATTGCCATGGCAACATATTAAGGCATCATCGTCACCATGGCAACCTATTATGAAATCATCGCCATGGCAACCTATTATGACATCATCATCGCCATGGTAACCAATTATGACATCATCACCATGGCAACCAATTATGACATCATCGACATGGCAACGTATTAAGGGATCATCGTCACCATGGCAAACTATTATGACATCATCATCGCAATGGCAACCTATTATGATATCATCATCACAATTGCAACCAATTATGACATCATCATCGCCATGGCAACCAATTATGACATCATCGCCATGGCAACATATTAAGGCATCATTGTCACCATGGCAACCTATTTTGACATCATTGCCATGGCAACGTATTATGGCATCATCATCGCCATGGCAACCTATTATGACATCATCCTCGCCATGGCAAAATATTATGACATCATCAACGCCATGGCAACCAATTATGACATCATCGCCATGGCAACATAGTAAGGCATCATCGTCACCATGGCAACCTATTATGACATCATCATCGCCATGGCAACCAATTATGACATAATCGCCATGTCAACGTATTAAGGCATCATCGTCACCATGGCAACCTCTTATGACATCATCATCGCCATGGCAACCTATTATGACATCATCATTGCCATGTCAACCAATTATGACATCATCATCGTCATGGCAACCAATTATGACATCATCGCCATGGCAACATATTAAGGCATCATCGTCACCATGGCAACCAATTATGACATAATTGCCATGGCAACGTATTAAGACATCATCGTCACCATGGCAACCTATTATGACATCATCATCGCCATGGCAAACAATTATGATATCATCGCCATGGCAACGTATTAAGGCATCATTGTCACCATGGCAACCTATTATGACATCATCATCGCCATGGCAACCAATTATGACAGAATCGCCATGGCAACGTATGAAGGCATCATCGACACTATGGCAAACTATTATGACATCATCGCCATGGCAACCTATTATGACATCATCATCACCATGGCAACCAATTATGACATCATCATCGCCATGGCAGCATATTAAGGCATATTCGTCACCATGGCAACCTATTATGACATCATCATCGCCATGGCAACCAATTATGACATCATCGCCATGGCAACGTATTAAGGCATCATCGTCACCATGGCAACCTATTATGACATCATCATCGCCATGGCAACCTATTATGACATCATCATCACCATGGAAACCAATTATGACATCATCATCGCCATGGCAACGTATTAAGGCATATTCGTCACCATGGCAACCTATTATGACATCATCGCCATGGCAACGTATTAAGGCATCATCGTCACCTTGGAAACCTATTATGACATCATCATCGCCATGGCAACCAATTATGACATCATCATCGCCATGACAACCAATAATGACATCATTGCCATGGCAACATATTAAGGCATCATCGTCACCATGGCAACCTATTATGACATCATCGCCATGGTAACCAATTATGACATAATCGCCATGGCAACCAATTATGACATCATTGTCGCCATTGCAACCAATTATGACATCATTGCCATGGCAACCAATTATGACATCACCGTCGCCATGGCAACGTATTAAGGCATCATCATCACCATGGTAACCTATTATGACATCATCATCACCATGGCAACCAATTATGACATCATCATCACCATGGCAACCAATTATGACATCATCGACATGGCAGCATATTAAGGCATCATCGTCACCATGGCAACCTATTATGATATCATCATCGCCATAGCAACCAATTATGACATCATCGCCATGGCAACGTATTAAGGCATCATCGTCGCCATGGCAACCAATTATGACATCACCGTCGCCATGGCAACCAATTATGACATCACCGTCGCCATGGCAACGTATTAAGGCATCATCGTCGCCATGGCAACCAATTATGACATCACCGTCGCCATGGCAACCAATTATGACATCACCGTCGCCATGGCAACCAATTATCACATCACCGTCACCATGTCAACCAATTATGACATCACCGTCGCCATGGAAACCAATTATGACATCATCGTCGCCATGGCAACCAATTATGACATCATCATCGCCATGACAACCAATAATGACATCATTGCCATGGCAACATATTAAGGCATCATCTTCACCATGGCAACCTATTATGACATCATCGCCATGGCAACGTATTATGAAATCATCATCGCCATGGTAACCAATTATGACATAATCGCCATGGCAACGTATTAAGGCATCATCATCACCATGGTAACCTATTATGACATCATCATCACCATGGCAACCAATTATGACATCATCATCACCATGGCAACCAATTATGACATCATCGACATGGCAGCATATTAAGGCATCATCGTCACCATGGCAACCTATTATGATATCATCATCGCCATAGCAACCAATTATGACATCATCGCCATGGCAACATATTAAGGGATCATCATCACCATGGCAAACTATTATGACATCATAATCGCAATGGCAACCTATTATGACATCATCATCACAATGGCAACTAATTATGACATCATCGCCATGGAAACCAATTATGACATCATCGCCATGGCAACGTATTAAGGCATCATCGTCACCATGGTAACCTATTTTGACATCATTGCCATGGCAATGTATTAAGGCAACATCATCGCCATGGCAACCTATTATGACATCATAATCACCATGGCAACCTATTATGACATCATCATCGCCATGGCAACCAATTATGACATCATCGCCATGGCAACATAGTAAGGCATCATCGTCACCATGGCAACCTATTATGACATCATCATCGCCATGGCAACCAATTATGACATAATCGCCATGGCAACGTATTAAGGCATCATCGTCACCATGGCAACCTCTTATGACATCATCATCACCATGGCAACCTATTATGACATCATCATTGCCATGGCAACCAATTATGACATCCTCATCGTCATGGCAACCAATTATGACATCATCGCCATGGCAACATATTAAGGCATCATCGTCACCATGGCAACCTATTATGACATCATCATCGCCATGGCAACCAATTATGACATAATCGCCATGGCAACGTATTAAGTCATCATCGTCAACATGGCAACCAATTATGACATCACCGTCGCCATGGCAAACGAATTATGACATCACCGCCATGGCAACCAATTATGACATCATCGCCATGGCAACCAATTATGACCTCACCGTCGCCATGGCAACCTATTATGACATCATCATCGCCATGGCAACCAATTATGACTTCATCGCCATGGCAACGTATTAAGGCATCATCGTCGCCATGGCAAACAATTATGACATCATCGCCATATCAACCAATTATGACATCATCGCCATGGCAACCAATTATGACATCATCATCGTCGTGGCAACCAATTATGACATCACTGTCGCCATGGCAACCAATTATGACATCACCATCACCTTGGCAACCAATTATGACATCACCGTCGCCATGGCAAACGAATTATGACATCACCGCCATGGCAATCAATTATGACATCATCGCCATGGCAACCAATTATGACCTCACGGTCGCCATGGCAACCTATTATGACATCATCATCGCCATGGCAACCAATTATGACTTCATCGCCATGGCAACGTATTAAGGCATCATCGTCGCCATGGCAACCAATTATGACATAATCGCCACGGCAACGTATTAAGGCATCATCGTCGCCATGGCAACCAGTTATGACATCACCGTCGCCATGGCAACCAATTATGACATCACCGTCGCCATGGCAACCAATTATGACATCACCGTCGCCATAGCAACCAATTATGACATCATCGCCATGGCAACGTATTAAGGCATGATCGTCACCATGGCAACCAATTATGACCTCATCGCCATGGCAACGTATTAAGGCATAATCGTCGCCATGGCAACCAATTATGACATCATCGTCGCCATGGCAACCAATTATGACATCACCGTCGCCATGGCAACCAATTATGACATAATCGTTGCCATTGCAACCAATTATGACATCATCGCCATGGCAACCAATTATGACATCACCGTCGCCATGGCAACATATTAAGGCATCATCGTCGCCATGGCAACCAATTATGACATCATCGTCACCATGCCAACCAATTATGACAGCATCATCACCATGGCAACCAATTATATCATCGCCATGGCAACGTATTAAGGCATCATCGTCACCATGGCAACCTATTATGACATCATCGCCATGGCAACCTATTATGAAATCATCATCGCCATGGTAACCAATTATGACATAATCGCCATGGCAACGTATTAAGGCATCATCGTCTCCATGGCAACCGATTATGACATCATCGTCGCCATAGCAACCAATTATGACATCATCGTCACCATGGCAACCAATTATGACATCATCGTCACCATGGCAACAAATTATGACATCACCGTCGCCATGGTATCCAATTAAGACATCATCGTCGCCATGGCAACCAATTATGACATCATGGTCGCCATGGCAACCAATTATGACATCACCATCGCCAAGGCAACGTATTAAGGCATCATCGTCGCCATGGCAACCAATTATGATATCACCGTCACCATGGCAACCAATTATGACATCACCGTCGCCATGGCAACATATTAAGGCATCATGGCCATGGCAACCAATTATGACATCATCACCATGGCAACCAATTATGACCTCACCGTCGCCATGGCAACCTATTATGACATCATCATCGCCATGGCAACCAATTATGACTTCATCGCCATGGCAACGTATTAAGGCATCATCGTCGCCATGGCAACCAATTATGACATCATCGTCGCCATGGCAACCAATTATGACATCACCGTCGCCATGGCAACCAATTATGACATCATCGTCGCCATTGCAACCAATTATGACATCATTGCCATGGCAACCAATTATGACATCACCGTCGCCATGGCAACGTATTAAGGCATCATCGTTGCCATGGCAACCAATTATGACATCATTGTCGCCATGGCAACCAATTATGACATCACCGTCGCCATGGCAACGTATTAAGGCATCATCGTTGCCATGGCAACCAATTATGACATCATTGTCGCCATGGCAACAAATTATGACATCATCGTCGCCATGGCAACCAATTATGACATCATTGTCGCCATGGCAACCAATTATGACATCACCGTCGCCATGGCGACCAATTATGACATCATCGCCATGGCAACGTATTAAGGCATCATCATCGCCATGGCAACCAATTATGACATCATCGTCGCCATGGCAACCAATTATGATATCACCGTCTCCATGGCAACCAATTATGACATCACCGTCGCCATGGCAACCAATTATGACATCATCGCCATGGCAACCAATTATGACATTACCGTCGCCATGTCAACCAATTATGACATCACCGTCGCCATGGCAACCAATTATGACATCATCGCCATGGCAACGTATTAAGGCATCATCGTCGCCATGGCAACCAATTATGACATCATCGCCATGGCAACGTATTAAGGCATCATCGTCGCCATGGCAACCAATTATGACATCACCGTCGCCATGGCAACCAATTATGACATCACCGTCGCCATGGCAACGTATTAAGGCATCATCGTCGCCATGGCAACCAATTATGACATCACCGTCGCCATGGCAACCAATTATGACATCACCGTCGCCATGGCAACCAATTATCACATCACCGTCGCCATGTCAACCAATTATGACATCACCGTCGCCATGGAAACCAATTATGACATCATCGTCGCCATGGCAACCAATTATGACATCATCATCGCCATGACAACCAATAATGACATCATTGCCATGGCAACATATTAAGGCATCATCTTCACCATGGCAACCTATTATGACATCATCGCCATGGCAACGTATTATGAAATCATCATCGCCATGGTAACCAATTATGACATAATCGCCATGGCAACGTATTAAGGCATCATCATCACCATGGTAACCTATTATGACATCATCATCACCATGGCAACCAATTATGACATCATCACCATGGCAACCAATTATGACATCATCGACATGGCAGCATATTAAGGCATCATCGTCACCATGGCAACCTATTATGATATCATCATCGCCATAGCAACCAATTATGACATCATCGCCATGGCAACATATTAAGGGATCATCATCACCATGGCAAACTATTATGACATCATAATCGCAATGGCAACCTATTATGACATCATTATCACAATGGAAACTAATTATGACATCATCGCCATGGAAACCAATTATGACATCATCGCCATGGCAACGTATTAAGGCATCATCGTCACCATGGTAACCTATTTTGACATCATTGCCATGGCAATGTATTAAGGCATCATCATCGCCATGGCAACCTATTATGACATCATAATCACCATGGCAACCTATTATGACATCATCATCGCCATGGCAACCAATTATGACATCATCGCCATGGCAACATAGTAAGGCATCATCGTCACCATGGCAACCTATTATGACATCATCATCGCCATGGCAACCAATTATGACATAATCGCCATGGCAACGTATTAAGGCATCATCGTCACCATGGCAACCTCTCATGACATCATCATCACCATGGCAACCTATTATGACATCATCATTGCCATGGCAACCAATTATGACATCCTCATCGTCATGGCAACCAATTATGACATCATCGCCATGGCAACATATTAAGGCATCATCGTCACCATGGCAACCTATTATGACATCATCATCGCCATGGCAACCAATTATGACATAATCGCCATGGCAACGTATTAAGTCATCATCGTCAACATGGCAACCAATTATGACATCACCGTCGCCATGGCAAACGAATTATGACATCACCGCCATGGCAACCAATTATGACATCATCGCCATGGCAACCAATTATGACCTCACCGTCGCCATGGCAACCTATTATGACATCATCATCGCCATGGCAACCAATTATGACTTCATCGCCATGGCAACGTATTAAGGCATCATCGTCGCCATGGCAAACAATTATGACATCATCGCCATATCAACCAATTATGACATCATCGCCATGGCAACCAATTATGACATCATCATCGTCATGGCAACCAATTATGACATCACTGTCGCCATGGCAACCAATTATGACATCACCGTCACCTTGGCAACCAATTATGACATCACCGTCGCCATGGCAAACGAATTATGACATCACCGCCATGGCAACCAATTATGACATCATCGCCATGGCAACCAATTATGACCTCACGGTCGCCATGGCAACCTATTATGACATCATCATCGCCATGGCAACCAATTATGACTTCATCGCCATGGCAACGTATTAAGGCATCATCGTCGCCATGGCAACCAATTATGACATAATCGCCATGGCAACGTATTAAGGCATCATCGTCGCCATGGCAACCAGTTATGACATCACCGTCGCCATGGCAACCAATTATGACATCACCGTCGCCATGGCAACCAATTATGACATCACCGTCGCCATAGCAACCAATTATGACATCATCGCCATGGCAACGTATTAAGGCATGATCGTCACCATGGCAACCAATTATGACCTCATCGCCATGGCAACGTATTAAGGCATAATCGTCGCCATGGCAACCAATTATGACATCATCGTCGCCATGGCAACCAATTATGACATCACCGTCGCCATGGCAACCAATTATGACATCATCGTTGCCATTGCAACCAATTATGACATCATCGCCATGGCAACCAATTATGACATCACCGTCGCCATGGCAACATATTAAGGCATCATCGTCGCCATGGCAACCAATTATGACATCATCGTCACCATGCCAACCAATTATGACAGCATCATCACCATGGCAACCAATTATATCATCGCCATGGCAACGTATTAAGGCATCATCGTCACCATGGCAACCAATTATGACATCATCGCCATGGCAACCAATTATGACATCATCATCGCCATGGCAACCAATTATGACATAATCGCCATGGCAACGTATTATGGCATCATCGTCACCATGACAACCTATTAAGACATCATCATCGCCATGGCAACCGATTATGACATCATCATCGCCATGGCAACCAATTATGACATCATCGCCATGGCAACGTATTAAGGCATCAACGTCACCATGGCAACCTATTATGACATAATCATCGCCATGGCAACCAATTATGACATCATCGCCATGGCAACCTATTATGACATCATCATCGCCATGGCAACATATTAAGGCATCATCGTCACCATGGCAACCTATTATGACATCATCATCATCACCATGGCAACCAATTATGACATAATCGCCATGGCAACGTATTAAGGCATCATCGTCACCATGGCAACCTCTTATGACATCATCATCGCCATGGCAACCTATTATGACATCATCGCCATGGCAACGTATTAAGGCATATTCGTCACCATGGCAACCTATTATAACATCATCGCCATGGCAACCAATTATGACATCATCATTGCCATGGCAACCAATTATGACATCACCGTCGCCATGGCAACCAATTATGACATCATCGCCATGGCAACGTATTAAGGCATCATCGTCGCCATGGCAACCAATTATGACATCATTGCCATGGCAACCTATTATTACATCATCATCGCCATGGCAACCAATTATGACAGAATCGCTATGGCAACGTATTAAGGCATCATCGACACTATGGCAAACTATTATGACATCATCGCCATGGCAACCAATTATGACATCATCGCCATGGCAACGTATTGAGGCATCATTGTCACCATGGCAACCTATTATGACATCATCATCGCCATGGCAACCAATTATGACATAATCGCCATGGCAACGTATTGAGGCATCATTGTCACCATGGCAACCTATTATGACATCATCATCGCCATGGCAACCAATTATGACAGCATCATCACCATGGCAACCAATTATATCATCGCCATGGCAACGTATTAAGGCATCATCGTCACCATGGCAACCAATTATGACATCATCGCCATGGCAACCAATTATGACATCATCATCGCCATGGCAACCAATTATGACATAATCGCCATGGCAACGTATTAAGGCATCATCGTCACCATGACAACCTATTAAGACATCATCATCGCCATGGCAACCGATTATGACATCATCATCGCCATGGCAACCAATTATGACATCATCGCCATGGCAACGTATTAAGGCATCAACGTCACCATGGCAACCTATTATGACATAATCATCGCCATGGCAACCAATTATGACATCATCGCCATGGCAACCTATTATGACATCATCATCGCCATGGCAACATATTAAGGCATCATCGTCACCATGGCAACCTATTATGACATCATCATCATCACCATGGCAACCAATTATGACATAATCGCCATGGCAACGTATTAAGGCATCATCGTCACCATGGCAACCTCTTATGACATCATCATCGCCATGGCAACCTATTATGACATCATCGCCATGGCAACGTATTAAGGCATATTCGTCACCATGGCAACCTATTATAACATCATCGCCATGGCAACCAATTATGACATCATCATTGCCATGGCAACCAATTATGACATCATCATGGCCATGGCAGCCAATTATGACATAATCGCCATGGCAACGTATTAAGTCATCATCGTCACCATGGCAACCAATTATGACATCATTGCCATGGCAACCTATTATTACATCATCATCGCCATGGCAACCAATTATGACAGAATCGCTATGGCAACGTATTAAGGCATCATCGACACTATGGCAAACTATTATGACATCATCGCCATGGCAACCAATTATGACATCATCGCCATGGCAACGTATTAAGGCATCATCATCACCATGGCAACCTATTATGACATCATCATCGCCATGGCAACCAATTATGACATCATCATCGCCATGGCAACCAATTATGACATCATCGCCATGGCAACGTATTAAGGCATCATCGTCACCATGGCAAACTATTATGACATCATCATCGCCATGGCAACCTATTATGACATCATCATCACCATGGCAACCAATTATGACATCATCATCGCCATGGCAACGTATTAAGGCATATTCGTCACCATGGCAACCTATTATGACATCATCGCCATGGCAACGTATTAAGGCATCATCGTCACCTTGGCAACCTATTATGACATCATCATCGCCATGGCAACCAATTATGACATCATCATCGCCATGACAACCAATAATGACATCATTGCCATGGCAACATATTAAGGCATCATCGTCACCATGGCAACCTATTATGAAATCATCGCCATGGCAACCTATTATGACATCATCATCGCCATGGTAACCAATTATGACATCATCACCATGGCAACCAATTATGACATCATCGACATGGCAACGTATTAAGGGATCATCGTCACCATGGCAAACTATTATGACATCATCATCGCAATGGCAACCTATTATGATATCATCATCACAATTGCAACCAATTATGACATCATCATCGCCATGGCAACCAATTATGACATCATCGCCATGGCAACGTATTAAGGCATCATTGTCACCATGGCAACCTATTTTGACATCATTGCCTTGGCAACGTATTATGGCATCATCATCGCCGTGGCAACCTATTATGACATCATCCTCGCCATGGCAACCTATTATGACATCATCAACGCCATGGCAACCAATTATGACATCATCGCCATGGCAACATAGTAAGGCATCATCGTCATCATGGCAACCTATTATGACATCATCATCGCCATGGCAACCAATTATGACATAATCGCCATGTCAACGTATTAAGGCATCATCGTCACCATGGCAACCTCTTATGACATCATCATCGCCATGGCAACCTATTATGACATCATCATTGCCATGTCAACCAATTATGACATCATCATCGTCATGGCAACCAATTATGACATCATCGCCATGGCAACATATTAAGGCATCATCGTCACCATGGCAACCAATTATGACATAATTGCCATGGCAACGTATTAAGACATCATCGTCACCATGGCAACCTATTATGACATCATCATCGCCATGGCAAACAATTATGACATCATCGCCATGGCAACGTATTAAGGCATCATTGTCACCATGGCAACCTATTTTGACATCATCATCGCCATGGCAACCAATTATGACATCATCGTCATGGCAACGTATTAAGGCATCATCGTCACCATGGCAACCTATTATGACATCATCATTGCCATGGCAACCAATTATGACATCATTATCATCATGGCAGCCAATTATGACATAATCGCCATGGCAACGAATTAAGTCATCATCGTCACCATGGCAACCAATTATGACATCATTGCCATGGCAACCTATTATGACATCATCATCGCCATGGCAACCAATTATGACAGAATCGCCATGGCAACGTATGAAGGCATCATCGACACTATGGCAAACTATTATGACATCATCGCCATGGCAACCTATTATGACATCATCATCACCATGGCAACCAATTATGACATCATC
Organism: Dendrobates tinctorius; assembly: GCF_039654945.1. Classification (NCBI taxonomy): domain Eukaryota; kingdom Metazoa; phylum Chordata; class Amphibia; order Anura; family Dendrobatidae; genus Dendrobates; species Dendrobates tinctorius. The sequence continues at coordinate 1,312,302 of NW_027362134.1, read as the reverse complement.
ATCGCCATGGCAGCATATTAAGGCATATTCGTCACCATGGCAACCTATTATGACATCATCATCGCCATGGCAACCAATTATGACATCATCGCCATGGCAACGTATTAAGGCATCATCGTCACCATGGCAACCTATTATGACATCATCATCGCCATGGCAACCTATTATGACATCATCATCACCATGGAAACCAATTATGACATCATCATCGCCATGGCAACGTATTAAGGCATATTTGTCACCATGGCAACCTATTATGATATCATCGCCATGGCAACGTATTAAGGCATCATCGTCACCTTGGAAACCTATTATGACATCATTATCGCCATGGCAACCAATTATGACATCATCATCGCCATGACAACCAATAATGACATCATTGCCATGGCAACATATTAAGGCATCATCGTCACCATGGCAACCTATTATGACATCATCGCCATGGCAACCTATTATGAAATCATCATCGCCATGGTAACCAATTATGACATAATCGCCATGGCAACGTATTAAGGCATCATCGTCTCCATGGCAACCGATTATGACATCATCGTCGCCATAGCAACCAATTATGACATCATCGTCACCATGGCAACCAATTATGACATCATCGTCACCATGGCAACAAATTATGACATCACCGTCGCCATGGCATCCAATTAAGACATCATCGTCGCCATGGCAACCAATTATGACATCATGGTCGCCATGGCAACCAATTATGACATCACCATCGCCAAGGCAACGTATTAAGGCATCATCGTCGCCATGGCAACCAATTATGATATCACCGTCACCATGGCAACCAATTATGACATCACCGTCGCCATGGCAACATATTAAGGCATCATGGCCATGGCAACCAATTATGACATCATCACCATGGCAACCAATTATGACCTCACCGTCGCCATGGCAACCTATTATGACATCATCATCGCCATGGCAACCAATTATGACTTCATCGCCATGGCAACGTATTAAGGCATCATCGTCGCCATGGCAACCAATTATGACATCATCGTCGCCATGGCAACCAATTATGACATCACCGTCGCCATGGCAACCAATTATGACATCATCGTCGCCATTGCAACCAATTATGACATCATTGCCATGGCAACCAATTATGACATCACCGTCGCCATGGCAACGTATTAAGGCATCATCGTCGCCATGGCAACCAATTATGACATCACCGTCGCCATGGCAACGAATTAAGGCATCATCGTCGCCATGGTAACCAATTATGACATCATCGTCACCATGGCAACCAATTATGACATCACCGTCGCCATGGCAACCAATTATGACATCATCGTCGCCATTGCAACCAATTATGACATCATCGCCATGGCAACCAATTATGACATCACCGTCGCCATGGCAACGTATTAAGGCATCATCGTCGCCATGGCAACAAATTATGACATCATCGTCGCCATGGCAACCAATTATGACATCATTGTCGCCATGGCAACCAATTATGACATCACCGTCGCCATGGCGACCAATTATGACATCATCGCCATGGCAACGTATTAAGGCATCATCATCGCCATGGCAACCAATTATGACATCATCGTCGCCATGGCAACCAATTATGATATCACCGTCTCCATGGCAACCAATTATGACATCACCGTCGCCATGGCAACCAATTATGACATCATCGCCATGGCAACCAATTATGACATTACCGTCGCCATGTCAACCAATTATGACATCACCGTCGCCATGGCAACCAATTATGACATCATCGCCATGGCAACGTATTAAGGCATCATCGTCGCCATGGCAACCAATTATGACATCATCGCCATGGCAACGTATTAAGGCATCATCGTCGCCATGGCAACCAATTATGACATCACCGTCGCCATGGCAACCAATTATGACATCACCGTCGCCATGGCAACGTATTAAGGCATCATCGTCGCCATGGCAACCAATTATGACATCACCGTCGCCATGGCAACCAATTATGACATCACCGTCGCCATGGCAACCAATTATCACATCACCGTCGCCATGTCAACCAATTATGACATCACCGTCGCCATGGAAACCAATTATGACATCATCGTCGCCATGGCAACCAATTATGACATCATCATCGCCATGACAACCAATAATGACATCATTGCCATGGCAACATATTAAGGCATCATCTTCACCATGGCAACCTATTATGACATCATCGCCATGGCAACGTATTATGAAATCATCATCGCCATGGTAACCAATTATGACATAATCGCCATGGCAACGTATTAAGGCATCATCATCACCATGGTAACCTATTATGACATCATCATCACCATGGCAACCAATTATGACATCATCACCATGGCAACCAATTATGACATCATCGACATGGCAGCATATTAAGGCATCATCGTCACCATGGCAACCTATTATGATATCATCATCGCCATAGCAACCAATTATGACATCATCGCCATGGCAACATATTAAGGGATCATCATCACCATGGCAAACTATTATGACATCATAATCGCAATGGCAACCTATTATGACATCATTATCACAATGGCAACTAATTATGACATCATCGCCATGGAAACCAATTATGACATCATCGCCATGGCAACGTATTAAGGCATCATCGTCACCATGGTAACCTATTTTGACATCATTGCCATGGCAATGTATTAAGGCATCATCATCGCCATGGCAACCTATTATGACATCATAATCACCATGGCAACCTATTATGACATCATCATCGCCATGGCAACCAATTATGACATCATCGCCATGGCAACATAGTAAGGCATCATCGTCACCATGGCAACCTATTATGACATCATCATCGCCATGGCAACCAATTATGACATAATCGCCATGGCAACGTATTAAGGCATCATCGTCACCATGGCAACCTCTCATGACATCATCATCACCATGGCAACCTATTATGACATCATCATTGCCATGGCAACCAATTATGACATCCTCATCGTCATGGCAACCAATTATGACATCATCGCCATGGCAACATATTAAGGCATCATCGTCACCATGGCAACCTATTATGACATCATCATCGCCATGGCAACCAATTATGACATAATCGCCATGGCAACGTATTAAGTCATCATCGTCAACATGGCAACCAATTATGACATCACCGTCGCCATGGCAAACGAATTATGACATCACCGCCATGGCAACCAATTATGACATCATCGCCATGGCAACCAATTATGACCTCACCGTCGCCATGGCAACCTATTATGACATCATCATCGCCATGGCAACCAATTATGACTTCATCGCCATGGCAACGTATTAAGGCATCATCGTCGCCATGGCAAACAATTATGACATCATCGCCATATCAACCAATTATGACATCATCGCCATGGCAACCAATTATGACATCATCATCGTCGTGGCAACCAATTATGACATCACTGTCGCCATGGCAACCAATTATGACATCACCGTCACCTTGGCAACCAATTATGACATCACCGTCGCCATGGCAAACGAATTATGACATCACCGCCATGGCAACCAATTATGACATCATCGCCATGGCAACCAATTATGACCTCACGGTCGCCATGGCAACCTATTATGACATCATCATCGCCATGGCAACCAATTATGACTTCATCGCCATGGCAACGTATTAAGGCATCATCGTCGCCATGGCAACCAATTATGACATAATCGCCATGGCAACGTATTAAGGCATCATCGTCGCCATGGCAACCAGTTATGACATCACCGTCGCCATGGCAACCAATTATGACATCACCGTCGCCATGGCAACCAATTATGACATCACCGTCGCCATAGCAACCAATTATGACATCATCGCCATGGCAACGTATTAAGGCATGATCGTCACCATGGCAACCAATTATGACCTCATCGCCATGGCAACGTATTAAGGCATAATCGTCGCCATGGCAACCAATTATGACATCATCGTCGCCATGGCAACCAATTATGACATCACCGTCGCCATGGCAACCAATTATGACATCATCGTTGCCATTGCAACCAATTATGACATCATCGCCATGGCAACCAATTATGACATCACCGTCACCATGGCAACATATTAAGGCATCATCGTCGCCATGGCAACCAATTATGACATCATCGTCACCATGCCAACCAATTATGACAGCATCATCACCATGGCAACCAATTATATCATCGCCATGGCAACGTATTAAGGCATCATCGTCACCATGGCAACCAATTATGACATCATCGCCATGGCAACCAATTATGACATCATCATCGCCATGGCAACCAATTATGACATCATCATCGCCATGGCAACCAATTATGACTTCATCGCCATGGCAACGTATTAAGGCATCATCGTCGCCATGGCAACCAATTATGACATAATCGCCATGGCAACGTATTAAGGCATCATCGTCGCCATGGCAACCAGTTATGACATCACCGTCGCCATGGCAACCAATTATGACATCACCGTCGCCATGGCAACCAATTATGACATCACCGTCGCCATAGCAACCAATTATGACATCATCGCCATGGCAACGTATTAAGGCATGATCGTCACCATGGCAACCAATTATGACCTCATCGCCATGGCAACGTATTAAGGCATAATCGTCGCCATGGCAACCAATTATGACATCATCGTCGCCATGGCAACCAATTATGACATCACCGTCGCCATGGCAACCAATTATGACATAATCGTTGCCATTGCAACCAATTATGACATCATCGCCATGGCAACCAATTATGACATCACCGTCGCCATGGCAAAATATTAAGGCATCATCGTCACCATGGCAACCAATTATGACATCATCGTCACCATGCCAACCAATTATGACAGCATCATCACCATGGCAACCAATTATATCATCGCCATGGCAACGTATTAAGGCATCATCGTCACCATGGCAACCAATTATGACATCATCGCCATGGCAACCAATTATGACATCATCATCGCCATGGCAACCAATTATGACATAATCGCCATGGCAACGTATTAAGGCATCATCGTCACCATGACAACCTATTAAGACATCATCATCGCCATGGCAACCGATTATGACATCATCATCGCCATGGCAACCAATTATGACATCATCGCCATGGCAACGTATTAAGGCATCAACGTCACCATGGCAACCTATTATGACATAATCATCGCCATGGCAACCAATTATGACATCATCGCCATGGCAACCTATTATGACATCATCATCGCCATGGCAACATATTAAGGCATCATCGTCACCATGGCAACCTATTATGACATCATCATCATCACCATGGCAACGTATTAAGGCATCATCGTCACCATGGCAACCTCTTATGACATCATCATCGCCATGGCAACCTATTATGACATCATCGCCATGGCAACGTATTAAGGCATATTCGTCACCATGGCAACCTATTATAACATCATCGCCATGGCAACCGATTATGACATCATCATTGCCATGGCAACCAATTATGACATCATCATTGCCATGGCAACCAATTATGACATCATCATCGCCATGGCAACCAATTATGACATAATCGCCATGGCAACGTATTAAGTCATCATCGTCACCATGGCAACCAATTATGACATCATTGCCATGGCAACCTATTATTACATCATCATCGCCATGGCAACCAATTATGACAGAATCGCTATGGCAACGTATTAAGGCATCATCGACACTATGGCAAACTATTATGACATCATCGCCATGGCAACCAATTATGACATCATCGCCATGGCAACGTATTAAGGCATCATCATCACCATGGCAACCTATTATGACATCATCATCGCCATGGCAACCAATTATGACATCATCATCGCCATGGCAACCAATTATGACATCATCGCCATGGCAACGTATTAAGGCATCATCGTCACCATGGCAAACTATTATGACATCATCATCGCCATGGCAACCTATTATGACATCATCATCACCATGGCAACCAATTATGACATCATCATCGCCATGGCAACGTATTAAGGCATATTCGTCACCATGGCAACCTATTATGACATCATCGCCATGGCAACGTATTAAGGCATCATCGTCACCTTGGCAACCTATTATGACATCATCATCGCCATGGCAACCAATTATGACATCATCATCGCCATGACAACCAATAATGACATCATTGCCATGGCAACATATTAAGGCATCATCGTCACCATGGCAACCTATTATGACATCATCGCCATGGCAACCAATTATGACATCATCATCGCCATGACAACCAATAATGACATCATTGCCATGGCAACATATTAAGGCATCATCGTCACCATGGCAACCTATTATGAAATCATCGCCATGGCAACCTATTATGACATCATCATCGCCATGGTAACCAATTATGACATCATCACCATGGCAACCAATTATGACATCATCGACATGGCAACGTATTAAGGGATCATCGTCACCATGGCAAACTATTATGACATCATCATCGCAATGGCAACCTATTATGATATCATCATCACAATTGCAACCAATTATGACATCATCATCGCCATGGCAACCAATTATGACATCATCGCCATGGCAACATATTAAGGCATCATTGTCACCATGGCAACCTATTTTGACATCATTGCCATGGCAACGTATTATGGCATCATCATCGCCATGGCAACCTATTATGACATCATCCTCGCCATGGCAAAATATTATGACATCATCAACGCCATGGCAACCAATTATGACATCATCGCCATGGCAACATAGTAAGGCATCATCGTCACCATGGCAACCTATTATGACATCATCATCGCCATGGCAACCAATTATGACATAATCGCCATGTCAACGTATTAAGGCATCATCGTCACCATGGCAACCTCTTATGACATCATCATCGCCATGGCAACCTATTATGACATCATCATTGCCATGTCAACCAATTATGACATCATCATCGTCATGGCAACCAATTATGACATCATCGCCATGGCAACATATTAAGGCATCATCGTCACCATGGCAACCAATTATGACATAATTGCCATGGCAACGTATTAAGACATCATCGTCACCATGGCAACCTATTATGACATCATCATCGCCATGGCAAACAATTATGATATCATCGCCATGGCAACGTATTAAGGCATCATTGTCACCATGGCAACCTATTATGACATCATCATCGCCATGGCAACCAATTATGACAGAATCGCCATGGCAACGTATGAAGGCATCATCGACACTATGGCAAACTATTATGACATCATCGCCATGGCAACCTATTATGACATCATCATCACCATGGCAACCAATTATGACATCATCATCGCCATGGCAGCATATTAAGGCATATTCGTCACCATGGCAACCTATTATGACATCATCATCGCCATGGCAACCAATTATGACATCATCGCCATGGCAACGTATTAAGGCATCATCGTCACCATGGCAACCTATTATGACATCATCATCGCCATGGCAACCTATTATGACATCATCATCACCATGGAAACCAATTATGACATCATCATCGCCATGGCAACGTATTAAGGCATATTCGTCACCATGGCAACCTATTATGACATCATCGCCATGGCAACGTATTAAGGCATCATCGTCACCTTGGAAACCTATTATGACATCATCATCGCCATGGCAACCAATTATGACATCATCATCGCCATGACAACCAATAATGACATCATTGCCATGGCAACATATTAAGGCATCATCGTCACCATGGCAACCTATTATGACATCATCGCCATGGTAACCAATTATGACATAATCGCCATGGCAACCAATTATGACATCATTGTCGCCATTGCAACCAATTATGACATCATTGCCATGGCAACCAATTATGACATCACCGTCGCCATGGCAACGTATTAAGGCATCATCATCACCATGGTAACCTATTATGACATCATCATCACCATGGCAACCAATTATGACATCATCATCACCATGGCAACCAATTATGACATCATCGACATGGCAGCATATTAAGGCATCATCGTCACCATGGCAACCTATTATGATATCATCATCGCCATAGCAACCAATTATGACATCATCGCCATGGCAACGTATTAAGGCATCATCGTCGCCATGGCAACCAATTATGACATCACCGTCGCCATGGCAACCAATTATGACATCACCGTCGCCATGGCAACGTATTAAGGCATCATCGTCGCCATGGCAACCAATTATGACATCACCGTCGCCATGGCAACCAATTATGACATCACCGTCGCCATGGCAACCAATTATCACATCACCGTCACCATGTCAACCAATTATGACATCACCGTCGCCATGGAAACCAATTATGACATCATCGTCGCCATGGCAACCAATTATGACATCATCATCGCCATGACAACCAATAATGACATCATTGCCATGGCAACATATTAAGGCATCATCTTCACCATGGCAACCTATTATGACATCATCGCCATGGCAACGTATTATGAAATCATCATCGCCATGGTAACCAATTATGACATAATCGCCATGGCAACGTATTAAGGCATCATCATCACCATGGTAACCTATTATGACATCATCATCACCATGGCAACCAATTATGACATCATCATCACCATGGCAACCAATTATGACATCATCGACATGGCAGCATATTAAGGCATCATCGTCACCATGGCAACCTATTATGATATCATCATCGCCATAGCAACCAATTATGACATCATCGCCATGGCAACATATTAAGGGATCATCATCACCATGGCAAACTATTATGACATCATAATCGCAATGGCAACCTATTATGACATCATCATCACAATGGCAACTAATTATGACATCATCGCCATGGAAACCAATTATGACATCATCGCCATGGCAACGTATTAAGGCATCATCGTCACCATGGTAACCTATTTTGACATCATTGCCATGGCAATGTATTAAGGCAACATCATCGCCATGGCAACCTATTATGACATCATAATCACCATGGCAACCTATTATGACATCATCATCGCCATGGCAACCAATTATGACATCATCGCCATGGCAACATAGTAAGGCATCATCGTCACCATGGCAACCTATTATGACATCATCATCGCCATGGCAACCAATTATGACATAATCGCCATGGCAACGTATTAAGGCATCATCGTCACCATGGCAACCTCTTATGACATCATCATCACCATGGCAACCTATTATGACATCATCATTGCCATGGCAACCAATTATGACATCCTCATCGTCATGGCAACCAATTATGACATCATCGCCATGGCAACATATTAAGGCATCATCGTCACCATGGCAACCTATTATGACATCATCATCGCCATGGCAACCAATTATGACATAATCGCCATGGCAACGTATTAAGTCATCATCGTCAACATGGCAACCAATTATGACATCACCGTCGCCATGGCAAACGAATTATGACATCACCGCCATGGCAACCAATTATGACATCATCGCCATGGCAACCAATTATGACCTCACCGTCGCCATGGCAACCTATTATGACATCATCATCGCCATGGCAACCAATTATGACTTCATCGCCATGGCAACGTATTAAGGCATCATCGTCGCCATGGCAAACAATTATGACATCATCGCCATATCAACCAATTATGACATCATCGCCATGGCAACCAATTATGACATCATCATCGTCGTGGCAACCAATTATGACATCACTGTCGCCATGGCAACCAATTATGACATCACCATCACCTTGGCAACCAATTATGACATCACCGTCGCCATGGCAAACGAATTATGACATCACCGCCATGGCAATCAATTATGACATCATCGCCATGGCAACCAATTATGACCTCACGGTCGCCATGGCAACCTATTATGACATCATCATCGCCATGGCAACCAATTATGACTTCATCGCCATGGCAACGTATTAAGGCATCATCGTCGCCATGGCAACCAATTATGACATAATCGCCACGGCAACGTATTAAGGCATCATCGTCGCCATGGCAACCAGTTATGACATCACCGTCGCCATGGCAACCAATTATGACATCACCGTCGCCATGGCAACCAATTATGACATCACCGTCGCCATAGCAACCAATTATGACATCATCGCCATGGCAACGTATTAAGGCATGATCGTCACCATGGCAACCAATTATGACCTCATCGCCATGGCAACGTATTAAGGCATAATCGTCGCCATGGCAACCAATTATGACATCATCGTCGCCATGGCAACCAATTATGACATCACCGTCGCCATGGCAACCAATTATGACATAATCGTTGCCATTGCAACCAATTATGACATCATCGCCATGGCAACCAATTATGACATCACCGTCGCCATGGCAACATATTAAGGCATCATCGTCGCCATGGCAACCAATTATGACATCATCGTCACCATGCCAACCAATTATGACAGCATCATCACCATGGCAACCAATTATATCATCGCCATGGCAACGTATTAAGGCATCATCGTCACCATGGCAACCTATTATGACATCATCGCCATGGCAACCTATTATGAAATCATCATCGCCATGGTAACCAATTATGACATAATCGCCATGGCAACGTATTAAGGCATCATCGTCTCCATGGCAACCGATTATGACATCATCGTCGCCATAGCAACCAATTATGACATCATCGTCACCATGGCAACCAATTATGACATCATCGTCACCATGGCAACAAATTATGACATCACCGTCGCCATGGTATCCAATTAAGACATCATCGTCGCCATGGCAACCAATTATGACATCATGGTCGCCATGGCAACCAATTATGACATCACCATCGCCAAGGCAACGTATTAAGGCATCATCGTCGCCATGGCAACCAATTATGATATCACCGTCACCATGGCAACCAATTATGACATCACCGTCGCCATGGCAACATATTAAGGCATCATGGCCATGGCAACCAATTATGACATCATCACCATGGCAACCAATTATGACCTCACCGTCGCCATGGCAACCTATTATGACATCATCATCGCCATGGCAACCAATTATGACTTCATCGCCATGGCAACGTATTAAGGCATCATCGTCGCCATGGCAACCAATTATGACATCATCGTCGCCATGGCAACCAATTATGACATCACCGTCGCCATGGCAACCAATTATGACATCATCGTCGCCATTGCAACCAATTATGACATCATTGCCATGGCAACCAATTATGACATCACCGTCGCCATGGCAACGTATTAAGGCATCATCGTTGCCATGGCAACCAATTATGACATCATTGTCGCCATGGCAACCAATTATGACATCACCGTCGCCATGGCAACGTATTAAGGCATCATCGTTGCCATGGCAACCAATTATGACATCATTGTCGCCATGGCAACAAATTATGACATCATCGTCGCCATGGCAACCAATTATGACATCATTGTCGCCATGGCAACCAATTATGACATCACCGTCGCCATGGCGACCAATTATGACATCATCGCCATGGCAACGTATTAAGGCATCATCATCGCCATGGCAACCAATTATGACATCATCGTCGCCATGGCAACCAATTATGATATCACCGTCTCCATGGCAACCAATTATGACATCACCGTCGCCATGGCAACCAATTATGACATCATCGCCATGGCAACCAATTATGACATTACCGTCGCCATGTCAACCAATTATGACATCACCGTCGCCATGGCAACCAATTATGACATCATCGCCATGGCAACGTATTAAGGCATCATCGTCGCCATGGCAACCAATTATGACATCATCGCCATGGCAACGTATTAAGGCATCATCGTCGCCATGGCAACCAATTATGACATCACCGTCGCCATGGCAACCAATTATGACATCACCGTCGCCATGGCAACGTATTAAGGCATCATCGTCGCCATGGCAACCAATTATGACATCACCGTCGCCATGGCAACCAATTATGACATCACCGTCGCCATGGCAACCAATTATCACATCACCGTCGCCATGTCAACCAATTATGACATCACCGTCGCCATGGAAACCAATTATGACATCATCGTCGCCATGGCAACCAATTATGACATCATCATCGCCATGACAACCAATAATGACATCATTGCCATGGCAACATATTAAGGCATCATCTTCACCATGGCAACCTATTATGACATCATCGCCATGGCAACGTATTATGAAATCATCATCGCCATGGTAACCAATTATGACATAATCGCCATGGCAACGTATTAAGGCATCATCATCACCATGGTAACCTATTATGACATCATCATCACCATGGCAACCAATTATGACATCATCACCATGGCAACCAATTATGACATCATCGACATGGCAGCATATTAAGGCATCATCGTCACCATGGCAACCTATTATGATATCATCATCGCCATAGCAACCAATTATGACATCATCGCCATGGCAACATATTAAGGGATCATCATCACCATGGCAAACTATTATGACATCATAATCGCAATGGCAACCTATTATGACATCATTATCACAATGGAAACTAATTATGACATCATCGCCATGGAAACCAATTATGACATCATCGCCATGGCAACGTATTAAGGCATCATCGTCACCATGGTAACCTATTTTGACATCATTGCCATGGCAATGTATTAAGGCATCATCATCGCCATGGCAACCTATTATGACATCATAATCACCATGGCAACCTATTATGACATCATCATCGCCATGGCAACCAATTATGACATCATCGCCATGGCAACATAGTAAGGCATCATCGTCACCATGGCAACCTATTATGACATCATCATCGCCATGGCAACCAATTATGACATAATCGCCATGGCAACGTATTAAGGCATCATCGTCACCATGGCAACCTCTCATGACATCATCATCACCATGGCAACCTATTATGACATCATCATTGCCATGGCAACCAATTATGACATCCTCATCGTCATGGCAACCAATTATGACATCATCGCCATGGCAACATATTAAGGCATCATCGTCACCATGGCAACCTATTATGACATCATCATCGCCATGGCAACCAATTATGACATAATCGCCATGGCAACGTATTAAGTCATCATCGTCAACATGGCAACCAATTATGACATCACCGTCGCCATGGCAAACGAATTATGACATCACCGCCATGGCAACCAATTATGACATCATCGCCATGGCAACCAATTATGACCTCACCGTCGCCATGGCAACCTATTATGACATCATCATCGCCATGGCAACCAATTATGACTTCATCGCCATGGCAACGTATTAAGGCATCATCGTCGCCATGGCAAACAATTATGACATCATCGCCATATCAACCAATTATGACATCATCGCCATGGCAACCAATTATGACATCATCATCGTCATGGCAACCAATTATGACATCACTGTCGCCATGGCAACCAATTATGACATCACCGTCACCTTGGCAACCAATTATGACATCACCGTCGCCATGGCAAACGAATTATGACATCACCGCCATGGCAACCAATTATGACATCATCGCCATGGCAACCAATTATGACCTCACGGTCGCCATGGCAACCTATTATGACATCATCATCGCCATGGCAACCAATTATGACTTCATCGCCATGGCAACGTATTAAGGCATCATCGTCGCCATGGCAACCAATTATGACATAATCGCCATGGCAACGTATTAAGGCATCATCGTCGCCATGGCAACCAGTTATGACATCACCGTCGCCATGGCAACCAATTATGACATCACCGTCGCCATGGCAACCAATTATGACATCACCGTCGCCATAGCAACCAATTATGACATCATCGCCATGGCAACGTATTAAGGCATGATCGTCACCATGGCAACCAATTATGACCTCATCGCCATGGCAACGTATTAAGGCATAATCGTCGCCATGGCAACCAATTATGACATCATCGTCGCCATGGCAACCAATTATGACATCACCGTCGCCATGGCAACCAATTATGACATCATCGTTGCCATTGCAACCAATTATGACATCATCGCCATGGCAACCAATTATGACATCACCGTCGCCATGGCAACATATTAAGGCATCATCGTCGCCATGGCAACCAATTATGACATCATCGTCACCATGCCAACCAATTATGACAGCATCATCACCATGGCAACCAATTATATCATCGCCATGGCAACGTATTAAGGCATCATCGTCACCATGGCAACCAATTATGACATCATCGCCATGGCAACCAATTATGACATCATCATCGCCATGGCAACCAATTATGACATAATCGCCATGGCAACGTATTATGGCATCATCGTCACCATGACAACCTATTAAGACATCATCATCGCCATGGCAACCGATTATGACATCATCATCGCCATGGCAACCAATTATGACATCATCGCCATGGCAACGTATTAAGGCATCAACGTCACCATGGCAACCTATTATGACATAATCATCGCCATGGCAACCAATTATGACATCATCGCCATGGCAACCTATTATGACATCATCATCGCCATGGCAACATATTAAGGCATCATCGTCACCATGGCAACCTATTATGACATCATCATCATCACCATGGCAACCAATTATGACATAATCGCCATGGCAACGTATTAAGGCATCATCGTCACCATGGCAACCTCTTATGACATCATCATCGCCATGGCAACCTATTATGACATCATCGCCATGGCAACGTATTAAGGCATATTCGTCACCATGGCAACCTATTATAACATCATCGCCATGGCAACCAATTATGACATCATCATTGCCATGGCAACCAATTATGACATCACCGTCGCCATGGCAACCAATTATGACATCATCGCCATGGCAACGTATTAAGGCATCATCGTCGCCATGGCAACCAATTATGACATCATTGCCATGGCAACCTATTATTACATCATCATCGCCATGGCAACCAATTATGACAGAATCGCTATGGCAACGTATTAAGGCATCATCGACACTATGGCAAACTATTATGACATCATCGCCATGGCAACCAATTATGACATCATCGCCATGGCAACGTATTGAGGCATCATTGTCACCATGGCAACCTATTATGACATCATCATCGCCATGGCAACCAATTATGACATAATCGCCATGGCAACGTATTGAGGCATCATTGTCACCATGGCAACCTATTATGACATCATCATCGCCATGGCAACCAATTATGACAGCATCATCACCATGGCAACCAATTATATCATCGCCATGGCAACGTATTAAGGCATCATCGTCACCATGGCAACCAATTATGACATCATCGCCATGGCAACCAATTATGACATCATCATCGCCATGGCAACCAATTATGACATAATCGCCATGGCAACGTATTAAGGCATCATCGTCACCATGACAACCTATTAAGACATCATCATCGCCATGGCAACCGATTATGACATCATCATCGCCATGGCAACCAATTATGACATCATCGCCATGGCAACGTATTAAGGCATCAACGTCACCATGGCAACCTATTATGACATAATCATCGCCATGGCAACCAATTATGACATCATCGCCATGGCAACCTATTATGACATCATCATCGCCATGGCAACATATTAAGGCATCATCGTCACCATGGCAACCTATTATGACATCATCATCATCACCATGGCAACCAATTATGACATAATCGCCATGGCAACGTATTAAGGCATCATCGTCACCATGGCAACCTCTTATGACATCATCATCGCCATGGCAACCTATTATGACATCATCGCCATGGCAACGTATTAAGGCATATTCGTCACCATGGCAACCTATTATAACATCATCGCCATGGCAACCAATTATGACATCATCATTGCCATGGCAACCAATTATGACATCATCATGGCCATGGCAGCCAATTATGACATAATCGCCATGGCAACGTATTAAGTCATCATCGTCACCATGGCAACCAATTATGACATCATTGCCATGGCAACCTATTATTACATCATCATCGCCATGGCAACCAATTATGACAGAATCGCTATGGCAACGTATTAAGGCATCATCGACACTATGGCAAACTATTATGACATCATCGCCATGGCAACCAATTATGACATCATCGCCATGGCAACGTATTAAGGCATCATCATCACCATGGCAACCTATTATGACATCATCATCGCCATGGCAACCAATTATGACATCATCATCGCCATGGCAACCAATTATGACATCATCGCCATGGCAACGTATTAAGGCATCATCGTCACCATGGCAAACTATTATGACATCATCATCGCCATGGCAACCTATTATGACATCATCATCACCATGGCAACCAATTATGACATCATCATCGCCATGGCAACGTATTAAGGCATATTCGTCACCATGGCAACCTATTATGACATCATCGCCATGGCAACGTATTAAGGCATCATCGTCACCTTGGCAACCTATTATGACATCATCATCGCCATGGCAACCAATTATGACATCATCATCGCCATGACAACCAATAATGACATCATTGCCATGGCAACATATTAAGGCATCATCGTCACCATGGCAACCTATTATGAAATCATCGCCATGGCAACCTATTATGACATCATCATCGCCATGGTAACCAATTATGACATCATCACCATGGCAACCAATTATGACATCATCGACATGGCAACGTATTAAGGGATCATCGTCACCATGGCAAACTATTATGACATCATCATCGCAATGGCAACCTATTATGATATCATCATCACAATTGCAACCAATTATGACATCATCATCGCCATGGCAACCAATTATGACATCATCGCCATGGCAACGTATTAAGGCATCATTGTCACCATGGCAACCTATTTTGACATCATTGCCTTGGCAACGTATTATGGCATCATCATCGCCGTGGCAACCTATTATGACATCATCCTCGCCATGGCAACCTATTATGACATCATCAACGCCATGGCAACCAATTATGACATCATCGCCATGGCAACATAGTAAGGCATCATCGTCATCATGGCAACCTATTATGACATCATCATCGCCATGGCAACCAATTATGACATAATCGCCATGTCAACGTATTAAGGCATCATCGTCACCATGGCAACCTCTTATGACATCATCATCGCCATGGCAACCTATTATGACATCATCATTGCCATGTCAACCAATTATGACATCATCATCGTCATGGCAACCAATTATGACATCATCGCCATGGCAACATATTAAGGCATCATCGTCACCATGGCAACCAATTATGACATAATTGCCATGGCAACGTATTAAGACATCATCGTCACCATGGCAACCTATTATGACATCATCATCGCCATGGCAAACAATTATGACATCATCGCCATGGCAACGTATTAAGGCATCATTGTCACCATGGCAACCTATTTTGACATCATCATCGCCATGGCAACCAATTATGACATCATCGTCATGGCAACGTATTAAGGCATCATCGTCACCATGGCAACCTATTATGACATCATCATTGCCATGGCAACCAATTATGACATCATTATCATCATGGCAGCCAATTATGACATAATCGCCATGGCAACGAATTAAGTCATCATCGTCACCATGGCAACCAATTATGACATCATTGCCATGGCAACCTATTATGACATCATCATCGCCATGGCAACCAATTATGACAGAATCGCCATGGCAACGTATGAAGGCATCATCGACACTATGGCAAACTATTATGACATCATCGCCATGGCAACCTATTATGACATCATCATCACCATGGCAACCAATTATGACATCATCATCGCCATGGCAGCATATTAAGGCATATTCGTCACCATGGCAACCTATTATGACATCATCATCGCCATGGCAACCAATTATGACATCATCGCCATGGCAACGTATTAAGGCATCATCGTCACCATGGCAACCTATTATGACATCATCATCGCCATGGCAACCTATTATGACATCATCATCACCATGGAAACCAATTATGACATCATCATCGCCATGGCAACGTATTAAGGCATATTTGTCACCATGGCAACCTATTATGATATCATCGCCATGGCAACGTATTAAGGCATCATCGTCACCTTGGAAACCTATTATGACATCATTATCGCCATGGCAACCAATTATGACATCATCATCGCCATGACAACCAATAATGACATCATTGCCATGGCAACATATTAAGGCATCATCGTCACCATGGCAACCTATTATGACATCATCGCCATGGCAACCTATTATGAAATCATCATCGCCATGGTAACCAATTATGACATAATCGCCATGGCAACGTATTAAGGCATCATCGTCTCCATGGCAACCGATTATGACATCATCGTCGCCATAGCAACCAATTATGACATCATCGTCACCATGGCAACCAATTATGACATCATCGTCACCATGGCAACAAATTATGACATCACCGTCGCCATGGCATCCAATTAAGACATCATCGTCGCCATGGCAACCAATTATGACATCATGGTCGCCATGGCAACCAATTATGACATCACCATCGCCAAGGCAACGTATTAAGGCATCATCGTCGCCATGGCAACCAATTATGATATCACCGTCACCATGGCAACCAATTATGACATCACCGTCGCCATGGCAACATATTAAGGCATCATGGCCATGGCAACCAATTATGACATCATCACCATGGCAACCAATTATGACCTCACCGTCGCCATGGCAACCTATTATGACATCATCATCGCCATGGCAACCAATTATGACTTCATCGCCATGGCAACGTATTAAGGCATCATCGTCGCCATGGCAACCAATTATGACATCATCGTCGCCATGGCAACCAATTATGACATCACCGTCGCCATGGCAACCAATTATGACATCATCGTCGCCATTGCAACCAATTATGACATCATTGCCATGGCAACCAATTATGACATCACCGTCGCCATGGCAACGTATTAAGGCATCATCGTCGCCATGGCAACCAATTATGACATCACCGTCGCCATGGCAACGAATTAAGGCATCATCGTCGCCATGGTAACCAATTATGACATCATCGTCACCATGGCAACCAATTATGACATCACCGTCGCCATGGCAACCAATTATGACATCATCGTCGCCATTGCAACCAATTATGACATCATCGCCATGGCAACCAATTATGACATCACCGTCGCCATGGCAACGTATTAAGGCATCATCGTCGCCATGGCAACAAATTATGACATCATCGTCGCCATGGCAACCAATTATGACATCATTGTCGCCATGGCAACCAATTATGACATCACCGTCGCCATGGCGACCAATTATGACATCATCGCCATGGCAACGTATTAAGGCATCATCATCGCCATGGCAACCAATTATGACATCATCGTCGCCATGGCAACCAATTATGATATCACCGTCTCCATGGCAACCAATTATGACATCACCGTCGCCATGGCAACCAATTATGACATCATCGCCATGGCAACCAATTATGACATTACCGTCGCCATGTCAACCAATTATGACATCACCGTCGCCATGGCAACCAATTATGACATCATCGCCATGGCAACGTATTAAGGCATCATCGTCGCCATGGCAACCAATTATGACATCATCGCCATGGCAACGTATTAAGGCATCATCGTCGCCATGGCAACCAATTATGACATCACCGTCGCCATGGCAACCAATTATGACATCACCGTCGCCATGGCAACGTATTAAGGCATCATCGTCGCCATGGCAACCAATTATGACATCACCGTCGCCATGGCAACCAATTATGACATCACCGTCGCCATGGCAACCAATTATCACATCACCGTCGCCATGTCAACCAATTATGACATCACCGTCGCCATGGAAACCAATTATGACATCATCGTCGCCATGGCAACCAATTATGACATCATCATCGCCATGACAACCAATAATGACATCATTGCCATGGCAACATATTAAGGCATCATCTTCACCATGGCAACCTATTATGACATCATCGCCATGGCAACGTATTATGAAATCATCATCGCCATGGTAACCAATTATGACATAATCGCCATGGCAACGTATTAAGGCATCATCATCACCATGGTAACCTATTATGACATCATCATCACCATGGCAACCAATTATGACATCATCACCATGGCAACCAATTATGACATCATCGACATGGCAGCATATTAAGGCATCATCGTCACCATGGCAACCTATTATGATATCATCATCGCCATAGCAACCAATTATGACATCATCGCCATGGCAACATATTAAGGGATCATCATCACCATGGCAAACTATTATGACATCATAATCGCAATGGCAACCTATTATGACATCATTATCACAATGGCAACTAATTATGACATCATCGCCATGGAAACCAATTATGACATCATCGCCATGGCAACGTATTAAGGCATCATCGTCACCATGGTAACCTATTTTGACATCATTGCCATGGCAATGTATTAAGGCATCATCATCGCCATGGCAACCTATTATGACATCATAATCACCATGGCAACCTATTATGACATCATCATCGCCATGGCAACCAATTATGACATCATCGCCATGGCAACATAGTAAGGCATCATCGTCACCATGGCAACCTATTATGACATCATCATCGCCATGGCAACCAATTATGACATAATCGCCATGGCAACGTATTAAGGCATCATCGTCACCATGGCAACCTCTCATGACATCATCATCACCATGGCAACCTATTATGACATCATCATTGCCATGGCAACCAATTATGACATCCTCATCGTCATGGCAACCAATTATGACATCATCGCCATGGCAACATATTAAGGCATCATCGTCACCATGGCAACCTATTATGACATCATCATCGCCATGGCAACCAATTATGACATAATCGCCATGGCAACGTATTAAGTCATCATCGTCAACATGGCAACCAATTATGACATCACCGTCGCCATGGCAAACGAATTATGACATCACCGCCATGGCAACCAATTATGACATCATCGCCATGGCAACCAATTATGACCTCACCGTCGCCATGGCAACCTATTATGACATCATCATCGCCATGGCAACCAATTATGACTTCATCGCCATGGCAACGTATTAAGGCATCATCGTCGCCATGGCAAACAATTATGACATCATCGCCATATCAACCAATTATGACATCATCGCCATGGCAACCAATTATGACATCATCATCGTCGTGGCAACCAATTATGACATCACTGTCGCCATGGCAACCAATTATGACATCACCGTCACCTTGGCAACCAATTATGACATCACCGTCGCCATGGCAAACGAATTATGACATCACCGCCATGGCAACCAATTATGACATCATCGCCATGGCAACCAATTATGACCTCACGGTCGCCATGGCAACCTATTATGACATCATCATCGCCATGGCAACCAATTATGACTTCATCGCCATGGCAACGTATTAAGGCATCATCGTCGCCATGGCAACCAATTATGACATAATCGCCATGGCAACGTATTAAGGCATCATCGTCGCCATGGCAACCAGTTATGACATCACCGTCGCCATGGCAACCAATTATGACATCACCGTCGCCATGGCAACCAATTATGACATCACCGTCGCCATAGCAACCAATTATGACATCATCGCCATGGCAACGTATTAAGGCATGATCGTCACCATGGCAACCAATTATGACCTCATCGCCATGGCAACGTATTAAGGCATAATCGTCGCCATGGCAACCAATTATGACATCATCGTCGCCATGGCAACCAATTATGACATCACCGTCGCCATGGCAACCAATTATGACATCATCGTTGCCATTGCAACCAATTATGACATCATCGCCATGGCAACCAATTATGACATCACCGTCACCATGGCAACATATTAAGGCATCATCGTCGCCATGGCAACCAATTATGACATCATCGTCACCATGCCAACCAATTATGACAGCATCATCACCATGGCAACCAATTATATCATCGCCATGGCAACGTATTAAGGCATCATCGTCACCATGGCAACCAATTATGACATCATCGCCATGGCAACCAATTATGACATCATCATCGCCATGGCAACCAATTATGACATAATCGCCATGGCAACGTATTAAGGCTTCATCGTCACCATGACAACCTATTAAGACATCATCATCGCCATGGCAACCGATTATGACATCATCATCGCCATGGCAACCAATTATGACATCATCGCCATGGCAACGTATTAAGGCATCAACGTCACCATGGCAACCTATTATGACATAATCATCGCCATGGCAACCAATTATGACATCATCGCCATGGCAACCTATTATGACATCATCATCGCCATGGCAACATATTAAGGCATCATCGTCACCATGGCAACCTATTATGACATCATCATCATCACCATGGCAACCAATTATGACATAATCGCCATGGCAACGTATTAAGGCATCATCGTCACCATGGCAACCTCTTATGACATCATCATCTCCATGGCAACCTATTATGACATCATCGCCATGGCAACGTATTAAGGCATATTCGTCACCATGGCAACCTATTATAACATCATCGCCATGGCAACCGATTATGACATCATCATTGCCATGGCAACCAATTATGACATCATCATCGCCATGGCAACCAATTATGACATAATCGCCATGGCAACGTTTTAAGTCATCATCGTCACCATGGCAACCAATTATGACATCATTGCCATGGCAACCTATTATTACATCATCATCGCCATGGCAACCAATTATGACAGAATCGCTATGGCAACGTATTAAGGCATCATCGACACTATGGCAAACTATTATGACATCATCGCCATGGCAACCAATTATGACATCATCGCCATGGCAACGTATTAAGGCATCATCATCACCATGGCAACCTATTATGACATCATCATCGCCATGGCAACCAATTATGACATCATCATCGCCATGGCAACCAATTATGACATCATCGCCATGGCAACGTATTAAGGCATCATCGTCACCATGGCAAACTATTATGACATCATCATCGCCATGGCAACCTATTATGACATCATCATCACCATGGCAACCAATTATGACATCATCATCGCCATGGCAACGTATTAAGGCATATTCGTCACCATGGCAACCTATTATGACATCATCGCCATGGCAACGTATTAAGGCATCATCGTCACCTTGGCAACCTATTATGACATCATCATCGCCATGGCAACCAATTATGACATCATCATCGCCATGACAACCAATAATGACATCATTGCCATGGCAACATATTAAGGCATCATCGTCACCATGGCAACCTATTATGACATCATCGCCATGGCAACCAATTATGACATCATCATCGCCATGACAACCAATAATGACATCATTGCCATGGCAACATATTAAGGCATCATCGTCACCATGGCAACCTATTATGAAATCATCGCCATGGCAACCTATTATGACATCATCATCGCCATGGTAACCAATTATGACATCATCACCATGGCAACCAATTATGACATCATCGACATGGCAACGTATTAAGGGATCATCGTCACCATGGCAAACTATTATGACATCATCATCGCAATGGCAACCTATTATGATATCATCATCACAATTGCAACCAATTATGACATCATCATCGCCATGGCAACCAATTATGACATCATCGCCATGGCAACGTATTAAGGCATCATTGTCACCATGGCAACCTATTTTGACATCATTGCCATGGCAACGTATTATGGCATCATCATCGCCGTGGCAACCTATTATGACATCATCCTCGCCATGGCAACCTATTATGACATCATCAACGCCATGGCAACCAATTATGACATCATCGCCATGGCAACATAGTAAGGCATCATCGTCACCATGGCAACCTATTATGACATCATCATCGCCATGGCAACCAATTATGACATAATCGCCATGTCAACGTATTAAGGCATCATCGTCACCATGGCAACCTCTTATGACATCATCATCGCCATGGCAACCTATTATGACATCATCATTGCCATGGCAACCAATTATGACATCATCGCCATGGCAACATATTAAGGCATCATCGTCACCATGGCAACCAATTATGACATAATTGCCATGGCAACGTATTAAGACATCATCGTCACCATGGCAACCTATTATGACATCATCATCGCCATGGTAAACAATTATGACATCATCGCCATGGCAACGTATTAAGGCATCATTGTCACCATGGCAACCTATTTTGACATCATCATCGCCATGGCAACCAATTATGACATCATCGTCATGGCAACGTATTAAGGCATCATCGTCACCATGGCAACCTATTATGACATCATCATTGCCATGGCAACCAATTATGACATCATTATCATCATGGCAGCCAATTAGGACATAATCGCCATGGCAACGAATTAAGTCATCATCGTCACCATGGCAACCAATTATGACATCATTGCCATGGCAACCTATTATGACATC
Source organism: Dendrobates tinctorius (assembly GCF_039654945.1). Lineage (NCBI taxonomy): Eukaryota > Metazoa > Chordata > Amphibia > Anura > Dendrobatidae > Dendrobates > Dendrobates tinctorius. Next base: position 1,287,817 of record NW_027362134.1, on the reverse strand, counting down.
ATCATCGCCATGGCAACCAATTATGACAGAATCGCCATGGCAACGTATGAAGGCATCATCGACACTATGGCAAACTATTATGACATCATCGCCATGGCAACCTATTATGACATCATCATCACCATGGCAACCAATTATGACATCATCATCGCCATGGCAGCATATTAAGGCATATTCGTCACCATGGCAACCTATTATGACATCATCATCGCCATGGCAACCAATTATGACATCATCGCCATGGCAACGTATTAAGGCATCATCGTCACCATGGCAACCTATTATGACATCATCATCGCCATGGCAACCTATTATGACATCATCATCACCATGGAAACCAATTATGACATCATCATCGCCATGGCAACGTATTAAGGCATATTCGTCACCATGGCAACCTATTATGACATCATCGCCATGGCAACGTATTAAGGCATCATCGTCACCTTGGAAACCTATTATGACATCATCATCGCCATGGCAACCAATTATGACATCATCATCGCCATGACAACCAATAATGACATCATTGCCATGGCAACATATTAAGGCATCATCGTCACCATGGCAACCTATTATGACATCATCGCCATGGCAACCTATTATGAAATCATCATCGCCATGGTAACCAATTATGACATAATCGCCATGGCAACCTATTATGACATCATCATCGCCATGGCAACCAATTATGACTTCATCGCCATGGCAACGTATTAAGGCATCATCGTCGCCATGGCAACCAATTATGACATCATCGTCGCCATGGCAACCAATTATGACATCACCGTCGCCATGGCAACCAATTATGACATCATCGTCGCCATTGCAACCAATTATGACATCATTGCCATGGCAACCAATTATGACATCACCGTCGCCATGGCAACGTATTAAGGCATCATCGTCGCCATGGTAACCAATTATGACATCACCGTCGCCATGGCAACGTATTAAGGCATCATCGTCGCCATGGCAACCAATTATGACATCATCGTCACCATGGCAACCAATTATGACATCACCGTCGCCATGGCAACCAATTATGACATCATCGTCGCCATTGCAACCAATTATGACATCATCGCCATGGCAACCAATTATGACATCACCGTCGCCATGGCAACGTATTAAGGCATCATCGTCGCCATGGCAACAAATTATGACATCATCGTCGCCATGGCAACCAATTATGACATCATTGTCACCATGGCAACCAATTATGACATCACCGTCGCCATGGCGACCAATTATGACATCATCGCCATGGCAACGTATTAAGGCATCATCATCGCCATGGCAACCAATTATGACATCATCGTCGCCATGGCAACCAATTATGATATCACCGTCTCCATGGCAACCAATTATGACATCACCGTCGCCATGGCAACCAATTATGACATCATCGCCATGGTAACCAATTATGACATTACCGTCGCCATGTCAACCAATTATGACATCACCGTCGCCATGGCAACCAATTATGACATAATCGCCATGGCAACGTATTAAGGCATCATCGTCGCCATGGCAACCAATTATGACATCATCGTCGCCATGGCAACGTATTAAGGCATCATCGTCGCCATGGCAACCAATTATGACATCACCGTCGCCATGGCAACCAATTATGACATCACCGTCGCCATGGCAACGTATTAAGGCATCATCGTCGCCATTGCAACCAATTATGACATCACCGTCGCCATGGCAACCAATTATGACATCACCGTCGCCATGGCAACCAATTATCACATCACCGTCGCCATGTCAACCAATTATGACATCACCGTCGCCATGGAAACCAATTATGACATCATCGTCGCCATGGCAACCAATTATGACATCATCATCGCCATGACAACCAATAATGACATCATTGCCATGGCAACATATTAAGGCATCATCTTCACCATGGCAACCTATTATGACATCATCGCCATGGCAACGTATTATGAAATCATCATCGCCATGGTAACCAATTATGACATAATCGCCATGGCAACGTATTAAGGCATCATCATCACCATGGTAACCTATTATGACATCATCATCACCATGGCAACCAATTATGACATCATCATCACCATGGCAACCAATTATGACATCATCGACATGGCAGCATATTAAGGCATCATCGTCACCATGGCAACCTATTATGATATCATCATCGCCATAGCAACCAATTATGACATCATCGCCATGGCAACATATTAAGGGATCATCATCACCATGGCAAACTATTATGACATCATAATCGCAATGGCAACCTATTATGACATCATCATCACAATGGCAACTAATTATGACATCATCGCCATGGAAACCAATTATGACATCATCGCCATGGCAACGTATTAAGGCATCATCGTCACCATGGTAACCTATTTTGACATCATTGCCATGGCAATGTATTAAGGCAACATCATCGCCATGGCAACCTATTATGACATCATAATCACCATGGCAACCAATTATGACATCATCATCGCCATGGCAACCAATTATGACATCATCGCCATGGCAACATAGTAAGGCATCATCGTCACCATGGCAACCTATTATGACATCAACATCGCCATGGCAACCAATTATGACATAATCGCCATGGCAACGTATTAAGGCATCATCGTCACCATGGCAACCTCTTATGACATCATCATCACCATGGCAACCTATTATGACATCATCATTGCCATGGCAACCAATTATGACATCCTCATCGTCATGGCAACCAATTATGACATCATCGCCATGGCAACATATTAAGGCATCATCGTCACCATGGCAACCTATTATGACATCATCATCGCCATGGCAACCAATTATGACATAATCGCCATGGCAACGTATTAAGTCATCATCGTCAACATGGCAACCAATTATGACATCACCGTCGCCATGGCAAACGAATTATGACATCACCGCCATGGCAACCAATTATGACATCATCGCCATGGCAACCAATTATGACCTCACCGTCGCCATGGCAACCTATTATGACATCATCATCGCCATGGCAACCAATTATGACTTCATCGCCATGGCAACGTATTAAGGCATCATCGTCGCCATGGCAAACAATTATGACATCATCGCCATATCAACCAATTATGACATCATCGCCATGGCAACCAATTATGACATCATCATCGTCGTGGCAACCAATTATGACATCACTGTCGCCATGGCAACCAATTATGACATCACCGTCACCTTGGCAACCAATTATGACATCACCGTCGCCATGGCAAACGAATTATGACATCACCGCCATGGCAACCAATTATGACATCATCGCCATGGCAACCAATTATGACCTCACGGTCGCCATGGCAACCTATTATGACATCATCATCGCCATGGCAACCAATTATGACTTCATCGCCATGGCAACGTATTAAGGCATCATCGTCGCCATGGCAACCAATTATGACATAATCGCCATGGCAACGTATTAAGGCATCATCGTCGCCATGGCAACCAGTTATGACATCACCGTCGCCATGGCAACCAATTATGACATCACCGTCGCCATGGCAACCAATTATGACATCACCGTCGCCATAGCAACCAATTATGACATCATCGCCATGGCAACGTATTAAGGCATGATCGTCACCATGGCAACCAATTATGACCTCATCGCCATGGCAACGTATTAAGGCATAATCGTCGCCATGGCAACCAATTATGACATCATCGTCGCCATGGCAACCAATTATGACATCACCGTCGCCATGGCAACCAATTATGACATAATCGTTGCCATTGCAACCAATTATGACATCATCGCCATGGCAACCAATTATGACATCACCGTCGCCATGGCAACATATTAAGGCATCATCGTCGCCATGGCAACCAATTATGACATCATCGTCACCATGCCAACCAATTATGACAGCATCATCACCATGGCAACCAATTATATCATCGCCATGGCAACGTATTAAGGCATCATCGTCACCATGGCAACCTATTATGACATCATCGCCATGGCAACCTATTATGAAATCATCATCGCCATGGTAACCAATTATGACATAATCGCCATGGCAACGTATTAAGGCATCATCGTCTCCATGGCAACCGATTATGACATCATCGTCGCCATAGCAACCAATTATGACATCATCGTCACCATGGCAACCAATTATGACATCATCGTCACCATGGCAACAAATTATGACATCACCGTCGCCATGGCATCCAATTAAGACATCATCGTCGCCATGGCAACCAATTATGACATCATGGTCGCCATGGCAACCAATTATGACATCACCATCGCCAAGGCAACGTAGTAAGGCATCATCGTCGCCATGGCAACCAATTATGATATCACCGTCACCATGGCAACCAATTATGACATCACCGTCGCCATGGCAACATATTAAGGCATCATGGCCATGGCAACCAATTATGACATCATCACCATGGCAACCAATTATGACCTCACCGTCGCCATGGCAACCTATTATGACATCATCATCGCCATGGCAACCAATTATGACTTCATCGCCATGGCAACGTATTAAGGCATCATCGTCGCCATGGCAACCAATTATGACATCATCGTCGCCATGGCAACCAATTATGACATCACCGTCGCCATGGCAACCAATTATGACATCATCATCGCCATTGCAACCAATTATGACATCATTGCCATGGCAACCAATTATGACATCACCGTCGCCATGGCAACGTATTAAGGCATCATCGTTGCCATGGCAACCAATTATGACATCACCGTCGCCATGGCAACGAATTAAGGCATCATCGTCGCCATGGCAACCAATTATGACATCATCGTCACCATGGCAACCAATTATGACATCACCGTCGCCATGGCAACCAATTATGACATCATCGTCGCCATTGCAACCAATTATGACATCATCGCCATGGCAACCAATTATGACATCACCGTCGCCATGGCAACGTATTAAGGCATCATCGTCGCCATGGCAACAAATTATGACATCATCGTCGCCATGGCAACCAATTATGACATCATTGTCGCCATGGCAACCAATTATGACATCACCGTCGCCATGGCGACCAATTATGACATCATCGCCATGGCAACGTATTAAGGCATCATCATCGCCATGGCAACCAATTATGACTTCATCGTCGCCATGGCAACCAATTATGATATCACCGTCTCCATGGCAACCAATTATGACATCACCGTCGCCATGGCAACCAATTATGACATCATCGCCATGGCAACCAATTATGACATTACCGTCGCCATGTCAACCAATTATGACATCACCGTCGCCATGGCAACCAATTATGACATCATCGCCATGGCAACGTATTAAGGCATCATCGTCGCCATGGCAACCAATTATGACATCATCGCCATGGCAACGTATTAAGGCATCATCGTCGCCATGGCAACCAATTATGACATCACCGTCGCCATGGCAACCAATTATGACATCACCGTCGCCATGGCAACGTATTAAGGCATCATCGTCGCCATGGCAACCAATTATGACATCACCGTCGCCATGGCAACCAATTATGACATCACCGTCGCCATGGCAACCAATTATCACATCACCGTCGCCATGTCAACCAATTATGACATCACCGTCGCCATGGAAACCAATTATGACATCATCGTCGCCATGGCAACCAATTATGACATCATCATCGCCATGACAACCAATAATGACATCATTGCCATGGCAACATATTAAGGCATCATCTTCACCATGGCAACCTATTATGACATCATCGCCATGGCAACGTATTATGAAATCATCATCGCCATGGTAACCAATTATGACATAATCGCCATGGCAACGTATTAAGGCATCATCATCACCATGGTAACCTATTATGACATCATCATCACCATGGCAACCAATTATGACATCATCACCATGGCAACCAATTATGACATCATCGACATGGCAGCATATTAAGGCATCATCGTCACCATGGCAACCTATTATGATATCATCATTGCCATAGCAACCAATTATGACATCATCGCCATGGCAACATATTAAGGGATCATCATCACCATGGCAAACTATTATGACATCATAATCGCAATGGCAACCTATTATGACATCATTATCACAATGGCAACTAATTATGACATCATCGCCATGGAAACCAATTATGACATCATCGCCATGGCAACGTATTAAGGCATCATCGTCACCATGGTAACCTATTTTGACATCATTGCCATGGCAATGTATTAAGGCATCATCATCGCCATGGCAACCTATTATGACATCATAATCACCATGGCAACCTATTATGACATCATCATCGCCATGGCAACCAATTATGACATCATCGCCATGGCAACATAGTAAGGCATCATCGTCACCATGGCAACCTATTATGACATCATCATCGCCATGGCAACCAATTATGACATAATCGCCATGGCAACGTATTAAGGCATCATCGTCACCATGGCAACCTCTTATGACATCATCATCACCATGGCAACCTATTATGACATCATCATTGCCATGGCAACCAATTATGACATCCTCATCGTCATGGCAACCAATTATGACATCATCGCCATGGCAACATATTAAGGCATCATCGTCACCATGGCAACCTATTATGACATCATCATCGCCATGGCAACCAATTGTGACATAATCGCCATGGCAACGTATTAAGTCATCATCGTCAACATGGCAACCAATTATGACATCACCGTCGCCATGGCAAACGAATTATGACATCACCGCCATGGCAACCAATTATGACATCATCGCCATGGCAACCAATTATGACCTCACCGTCGCCATGGCAACCTATTATGACATCATCATCGCCATGGCAACCAATTATGACTTCATCGCCATGGCAACGTATTAAGGCATCATCGTCGCCATGGCAAACAATTATGACATCATCGCCATATCAACCAATTATGACATCATCGCCATGGCAACCAATTATGACATCATCATCGTCATGGCAACCAATTATGACATCACTGTCGCCATGGCAACCAATTATGACATCACCGTCACCTTGGCAACCAATTATGACATCACCGTCGCCATGGCAAACGAATTATGACATCACCGCCATGGCAACCAATTATGACATCATCGCCATGGCAACCAATTATGACCTCACGGTCGCCATGGCAACCTATTATGACATCATCATCGCCATGGCAACCAATTATGACTTCATCGCCATGGCAACGTATTAAGGCATCATCGTCGCCATGGCAACCAATTATGACATAATCGCCATGGCAACGTATTAAGGCATCATCGTCGCCATGGCAACCAGTTATGACATCACCGTCGCCATGGCAACCAATTATGACATCACCGTCGCCATGGCAACCAATTATGACATCACCGTCGCCATAGCAACCAATTATGACATCATCGCCATGGCAACGTATTAAGGCATGATCGTCACCATGGCAACCAATTATGACCTCATCGCCATGGCAACGTATTAAGGCATAATCGTCGCCATGGCAACCAATTATGACATCATCGTCGCCATGGCAACCAATTATGACATCACCGTCGCCATGGCAACCAATTATGACATCATCGTTGCCATTGCAACCAATTATGACATCATCGCCATGGCAACCAATTATGACATCACCGTCGCCATGGCAACATATTAAGGCATCATCGTCGCCATGGCAACCAATTATGACATCATCGTCACCATGCCAACCAATTATGACAGCATCATCACCATGGCAACCAATTATATCATCGCCATGGCAACGTATTAAGGCATCATCGTCACCATGGCAACCAATTATGACATCATCGCCATGGCAACCAATTATGACATCATCATCGCCATGGCAACCAATTATGACATAATCGCCATGGCAACGTATTAAGGCATCATCGTCACCATGACAACCTATTAAGACATCATCATCGCCATGGCAACCGATTATGACATCATCATCGCCATGGCAACCAATTATGACATCATCGCTATGGCAACGTATTAAGGCATCAACGTCACCATGGCAACCTATTATGACATAATCATCGCCATGGCAACCAATTATGACATCATCGCCATGGCAACCTATTATGACATCATCATCGCCATGGCAACATATTAAGGCATCATCGTCACCATGGCAACCTATTATGACATCATCATCATCACCATGGCAACCAATTATGACATAATCGCCATGGCAACGTATTAAGGCATCATCGTCACCATGGCAACCTCTTATGACATCATCATCGCCATGGCAACCTATTATGACATCATCGCCATGGCAACGTATTAAGGCATATTCGTCACCATGGCAACCTATTATAACATCATCGCCATGGCAACCAATTATGACATCATCATTGCCATGGCAACCAATTATGACATCATCATCGCCATGGCAACCAATTATGACATAATCGCCATGGCAACGTATTAAGTCATCATCGTCACCATGGCAACCAATTATGACATCATTGCCATGGCAACCTATTATTACATCATCATCGCCATGGCAACCAATTATGACAGAATCGCTATGGCAACGTATTAAGGCATCATCGACACTATGGCAAACTATTATGACATCATCGCCATGGCAACCAATTATGACATCATCGCCATGGCAACGTATTAAGGCATCATCATCACCATGGCAACCTATTATGACATCATCATCGCCATGGCAACCAATTATGACATCATCATCGCCATGGCAACCAATTATGACATCATCGCCATGGCAACGTATTAAGGCATCATCGTCACCATGGCAAACTATTATGACATCATCATCGCCATGGCAACCTATTATGACATCATCATCACCATGGCAACCAATTATGACATCATCATCGCCATGGCAACGTATTAAGGCATATTCGTCACCATGGCAACCTATTATGACATCATCGCCATGGCAACGTATTAAGGCATCATCGTCACCTTGGCAACCTATTATGACATCATCATCGCCATGGCAACCAATTATGACATCATCATCGCCATGACAACCAATAATGACATCATTGCCATGGCAACATATTAAGGCATCATCGTCACCATGGCAACCTATTATGACATCATCGCCATGGCAACCAATTATGACATCATCATCGCCATGACAACCAATAATGACATCATTGCCATGGCAACATATTAAGGCATCATCGTCACCATGGCAACCTATTATGAAATCATCGCCATGGCAACCTATTATGACATCATCATCGCCATGGTAACCAATTATGACATCATCACCATGGCAACCAATTATGACATCATCGACATGGCAACGTATTAAGGGATCATCGTCACCATGGCAAACTATTATGACATCATCATCGCAATGGCAACCTATTATGATATCATCATCACAATTGCAACCAATTATGACATCATCATCGCCATGGCAACCAATTATGACATAATCGCCATGGCAACGTATTAAGGCATCATCGTCACCATGGCAACCTCTTATGACATCATCATCACCATGGCAACCTATTATGACATCATCATTGCCATGGCAACCAATTATGACATCCTCATCGTCATGGCAACCAATTATGACATCATCGCCATGGCAACATATTAAGGCATCATCGTCACCATGGCAACCTATTATGACATCATCATCGCCATGGCAACCAATTATGACATAATCGCCATGGCAACGTATTAAGTCATCATCGTCAACATGGCAACCAATTATGACATCACCGTCGCCATGGCAAACGAATTATGACATCACCGCCATGGCAACCAATTATGACATCATCGCCATGGCAACCAATTATGACCTCACCGTCGCCATGGCAACCTATTATGACATCATCATCGCCATGGCAACCAATTATGACTTCATCGCCATGGCAACGTATTAAGGCATCATCGTCGCCATGGCAAACAATTATGACATCATCGCCATATCAACCAATTATGACATCATCGCCATGGCAACCAATTATGACATCATCATCGTCGTGGCAACCAATTATGACATCACTGTCGCCATGGCAACCAATTATGACATCACCGTCACCTTGGCAACCAATTATGACATCACCGTCGCCATGGCAAACGAATTATGACATCACCGCCATGGCAACCAATTATGACATCATCGCCATGGCAACCAATTATGACCTCACGGTCGCCATGGCAACCTATTATGACATCATCATCGCCATGGCAACCAATTATGACATCACCGTCGCCATGGCAACCAATTATGACATAATCGTTGCCATTGCAACCAATTATGACATCATCGCCATGGCAACCAATTATGACATCACCGTCGCCATGGCAACATATTAAGGCATCATCGTCGCCATGGCAACCAATTATGACATCATCGTCACCATGCCAACCAATTATGACAGCATCATCACCATGGCAACCAATTATATCATCGCCATGGCAACGTATTAAGGCATCATCGTCACCATGGCAACCTATTATGACATCATCGCCATGGCAACCTATTATGAAATCATCATCGCCATGGTAACCAATTATGACATAATCGCCATGGCAACGTATTAAGGCATCATCGTCTCCATGGCAACCGATTATGACATCATCGTCGCCATAGCAACCAATTATGACATCATCGTCACCATGGCAACCAATTATGACATCATCGTCACCATGGCAACAAATTATGACATCACCGTCGCCATGGCATCCAATTAAGACATCATCGTCGCCATGGCAACCAATTATGACATCATGGTCGCCATGGCAACCAATTATGACATCACCATCGCCAAGGCAACGTAGTAAGGCATCATCGTCGCCATGGCAACCAATTATGATATCACCGTCACCATGGCAACCAATTATGACATCACCGTCGCCATGGCAACATATTAAGGCATCATGGCCATGGCAACCAATTATGACATCATCACCATGGCAACCAATTATGACCTCACCGTCGCCATGGCAACCTATTATGACATCATCATCGCCATGGCAACCAATTATGACTTCATCGCCATGGCAACGTATTAAGGCATCATCGTCGCCATGGCAACCAATTATGACATCATCGTCGCCATGGCAACCAATTATGACATCACCGTCGCCATGGCAACCAATTATGACATCATCATCGCCATTGCAACCAATTATGACATCATTGCCATGGCAACCAATTATGACATCACCGTCGCCATGGCAACGTATTAAGGCATCATCGTTGCCATGGCAACCAATTATGACATCACCGTCGCCATGGCAACGAATTAAGGCATCATCGTCGCCATGGCAACCAATTATGACATCATCGTCACCATGGCAACCAATTATGACATCACCGTCGCCATGGCAACCAATTATGACATCATCGTCGCCATTGCAACCAATTATGACATCATCGCCATGGCAACCAATTATGACATCACCGTCGCCATGGCAACGTATTAAGGCATCATCGTCGCCATGGCAACAAATTATGACATCATCGTCGCCATGGCAACCAATTATGACATCATTGTCGCCATGGCAACCAATTATGACATCACCGTCGCCATGGCGACCAATTATGACATCATCGCCATGGCAACGTATTAAGGCATCATCATCGCCATGGCAACCAATTATGACTTCATCGTCGCCATGGCAACCAATTATGATATCACCGTCTCCATGGCAACCAATTATGACATCACCGTCGCCATGGCAACCAATTATGACATCATCGCCATGGCAACCAATTATGACATTACCGTCGCCATGTCAACCAATTATGACATCACCGTCGCCATGGCAACCAATTATGACATCATCGCCATGGCAACGTATTAAGGCATCATCGTCGCCATGGCAACCAATTATGACATCATCGCCATGGCAACGTATTAAGGCATCATCGTCGCCATGGCAACCAATTATGACATCACCGTCGCCATGGCAACCAATTATGACATCACCGTCGCCATGGCAACGTATTAAGGCATCATCGTCGCCATGGCAACCAATTATGACATCACCGTCGCCATGGCAACCAATTATGACATCACCGTCGCCATGGCAACCAATTATCACATCACCGTCGCCATGTCAACCAATTATGACATCACCGTCGCCATGGAAACCAATTATGACATCATCGTCGCCATGGCAACCAATTATGACATCATCATCGCCATGACAACCAATAATGACATCATTGCCATGGCAACATATTAAGGCATCATCTTCACCATGGCAACCTATTATGACATCATCGCCATGGCAACGTATTATGAAATCATCATCGCCATGGTAACCAATTATGACATAATCGCCATGGCAACGTATTAAGGCATCATCATCACCATGGTAACCTATTATGACATCATCATCACCATGGCAACCAATTATGACATCATCATCACCATGGCAACCAATTATGACATCATCGACATGGCAGCATATTAAGGCATCATCGTCACCATGGCAACCTATTATGATATCATCATCGCCATAGCAACCAATTATGACATCATCGCCATGGCAACATATTAAGGGATCATCATCACCATGGCAAACTATTATGACATCATAATCGCAATGGCAACCTATTATGACATCATCATCACAATGGCAACTAATTATGACATCATCGCCATGGAAACCAATTATGACATCATCGCCATGGCAACGTATTAAGGCATCATCGTCACCATGGTAACCTATTTTGACATCATTGCCATGGCAATGTATTAAGGCAACATCATCGCCATGGCAACCTATTATGACATCATAATCACCATGGCAACCTATTATGACATCATCATCGCCATGGCAACCAATTATGACATCATCGCCATGGCAACATAGTAAGGCATCATCGTCACCATGGCAACCTATTATGACATCATCATCGCCATGGCAACCAATTATGACATAATCGCCATGGCAACGTATTAAGGCATCATCGTCACCATGGCAACCTCTTATGACATCATCATCACCATGGCAACCTATTATGACATCATCATTGCCATGGCAACCAATTATGACATCCTCATCGTCATGGCAACCAATTATGACATCATCGCCATGGCAACATATTAAGGCATCATCGTCACCATGGCAACCTATTATGACATCATCATCGCCATGGCAACCAATTGTGACATAATCGCCATGGCAACGTATTAAGTCATCATCGTCAACATGGCAACCAATTATGACATCACCGTCGCCATGGCAAACGAATTATGACATCACCGCCATGGCAACCAATTATGACATCATCGCCATGGCAACCAATTATGACCTCACCGTCGCCATGGCAACCTATTATGACATCATCATCGCCATGGCAACCAATTATGACTTCATCGCCATGGCAACGTATTAAGGCATCATCGTCGCCATGGCAAACAATTATGACATCATCGCCATATCAACCAATTATGACATCATCGCCATGGCAACCAATTATGACATCATCATCGTCGTGGCAACCAATTATGACATCACTGTCGCCATGGCAACCAATTATGACATCACCGTCACCTTGGCAACCAATTATGACATCACCGTCGCCATGGCAAACGAATTATGACATCACCGCCATGGCAACCAATTATGACATCATCGCCATGGCAACCAATTATGACCTCACGGTCGCCATGGCAACCTATTATGACATCATCATCGCCATGGCAACCAATTATGACTTCATCGCCATGGCAACGTATTAAGGCATCATCGTCGCCATGGCAACCAATTATGACATAATCGCCATGGCAACGTATTAAGGCATCATCGTCGCCATGGCAACCAGTTATGACATCACCGTCGCCATGGCAACCAATTATGACATCACCGTCGCCATGGCAACCAATTATGACATCACCGTCGCCATAGCAACCAATTATGACATCATCGCCATGGCAAAGTATTAAGGCATGATCGTCACCATGGCAACCAATTATGACCTCATCGCCATGGCAACGTATTAAGGCATAATCGTCGCCATGGCAACCAATTATGACATCATCGTCGCCATGGCAACCAATTATGACATCACCGTCGCCATGGCAACCAATTATGACATCATCGTTGCCATTGCAACCAATTATGACATCATCGCCATGGCAACCAATTATGACATCACCGTCGCCATGGCAACATATTAAGGCATCATCGTCGCCATGGCAACCAATTATGACATCATCGTCACCATGCCAACCAATTATGACAGCATCATCACCATGGCAACCAATTATATCATCGCCATGGCAACGTATTAAGGCATCATCGTCACCATGGCAACCAATTATGACATCATCGCCATGGCAACCAATTATGACATCATCATCGCCATGGCAACCAATTATGACATAATCGCCATGGCAACGTATTAAGGCATCATCGTCACCATGACAACCTATTAAGACATCATCATCGCCATGGCAACCGATTATGACATCATCATCGCCATGGCAACCAATTATGACATCATCGCCATGGCAACGTATTAAGGCATCAACGTCACCATGGCAACCTATTATGACATAATCATCGCCATGGCAACCAATTATGACATCATCGCCATGGCAACCTATTATGACATCATCATCGCCATGGCAACATATTAAGGCATCATCGTCACCATGGCAACCTATTATGACATCATCATCATCACCATGGCAACGTATTAAGGCATCATCGTCACCATGGCAACCTCTTATGACATCATCATCGCCATGGCAACCTATTATGACATCATCGCCATGGCAACGTATTAAGGCATATTCGTCACCATGGCAACCTATTATAACATCATCGCCATGGCAACCGATTATGACATCATCATTGCCATGGCAACCAATTATGACATCATCATTGCCATGGCAACCAATTATGACATCATCATCGCCATGGCAACCAATTATGACATAATCGCCATGGCAACGTATTAAGTCATCATCGTCACCATGGCAACCAATTATGACATCATTGCCATGGCAACCTATTATTACATCATCATCGCCATGGCAACCAATTATGACAGAATCGCTATGGCAACGTATTAAGGCATCATCGACACTATGGCAAACTATTATGACATCATCGCCATGGCAACCAATTATGACATCATCGCCATGGCAACGTATTAAGGCATCATCATCACCATGGCAACCTATTATGACATCATCATCGCCATGGCAACCAATTATGACATCATCATCGCCATGGCAACCAATTATGACATCATCGCCATGGCAACGTATTAAGGCATCATCGTCACCATGGCAAACTATTATGACATCATCATCGCCATGGCAACCTATTATGACATCATCATCACCATGGCAACCAATTATGACATCATCATCGCCATGGCAACGTATTAAGGCATATTCGTCACCATGGCAACCTATTATGACATCATCGCCATGGCAACGTATTAAGGCATCATCGTCACCTTGGCAACCTATTATGACATCATCATCGCCATGGCAACCAATTATGACATCATCATCGCCATGACAACCAATAATGACATCATTGCCATGGCAACATATTAAGGCATCATCGTCACCATGGCAACCTATTATGACATCATCGCCATGGCAACCAATTATGACATCATCATCTCCATGACAACCAATAATGACATCATTGCCATGGCAACATATTAAGGCATCATCGTCACCATGGCAACCTATTATGAAATCATCGCCATGGCAACCTATTATGACATCATCATCGCCATGGTAACCAATTATGACATCATCACCATGGCAACCAATTATGACATCATCGACATGGCAACGTATTAAGGGATCATCGTCACCATGGCAAACTATTATGACATCATCATCGCAATGGCAACCTATTATGATATCATCATCACAATTGCAACCAATTATGACATCATCATCGCCATGGCAACCAATTATGACATAATCGCCATGGCAACGTATTAAGGCATCATCGTCACCATGGCAACCTCTTATGACATCATCATCACCATGGCAACCTATTATGACATCATCATTGCCATGGCAACCAATTATGACATCCTCATCGTCATGGCAACCAATTATGACATCATCGCCATGGCAACATATTAAGGCATCATCGTCACCATGGCAACCTATTATGACATCATCATCGCCATGGCAACCAATTATGACATAATCGCCATGGCAACGTATTAAGTCATCATCGTCAACATGGCAACCAATTATGACATCACCGTCGCCATGGCAAACGAATTATGACATCACCGCCATGGCAACCAATTATGACATCATCGCCATGGCAACCAATTATGACCTCACCGTCGCCATGGCAACCTATTATGACATCATCATCGCCATGGCAACCAATTATGACTTCATCGCCATGGCAACGTATTAAGGCATCATCGTCGCCATGGCAAACAATTATGACATCATCGCCATATCAACCAATTATGACATCATCGCCATGGCAACCAATTATGACATCATCATCGTCGTGGCAACCAATTATGACATCACTGTCGCCATGGCAACCAATTATGACATCACCGTCACCTTGGCAACCAATTATGACATCACCGTCGCCATGGCAAACGAATTATGACATCACCGCCATGGCAACCAATTATGACATCATCGCCATGGCAACCAATTATGACCTCACGGTCGCCATGGCAACCTATTATGACATCATCATCGCCATGGCAACCAATTATGACTTCATCGCCATGGCAACGTATTAAGGCATCATCGTCGCCATGGCAACCAATTATGACATAATCGCCATGGCAACGTATTAAGGCATCATCGTCGCCATGGCAACCAGTTATGACATCACCGTCGCCATGGCAACCAATTATGACATCACCGTCGCCATGGCAACCAATTATGACATCACCGTCGCCATAGCAACCAATTATGACATCATCGCCATGGCAACGTATTAAGGCATGATCGTCACCATGGCAACCAATTATGACCTCATCGCCATGGCAACGTATTAAGGCATAATCGTCGCCATGGCAACCAATTATGACATCATCGTCGCCATGGCAACCAATTATGACATCACCGTCGCCATGGCAACCAATTATGACATAATCGTTGCCATTGCAACCAATTATGACATCATCGCCATGGCAACCAATTATGACATCACCGTCGCCATGGCAACATATTAAGGCATCATCGTCGCCATGGCAACCAATTATGACATCATCGTCACCATGCCAACCAATTATGACAGCATCATCACCATGGCAACCAATTATATCATCGCCATGGCAACGTATTAAGGCATCATCGTCACCATGGCAACCTATTATGACATCATCGCCATGGCAACCTATTATGAAATCATCATCGCCATGGTAACCAATTATGACATAATCGCCATGGCAACGTATTAAGGCATCATCGTCTCCATGGCAACCGATTATGACATCATCGTCGCCATAGCAACCAATTATGACATCATCGTCACCATGGCAACCAATTATGACATCATCGTCACCATGGCAACAAATTATGACATCACCGTCGCCATGGCATCCAATTAAGACATCATCGTCGCCATGGCAACCAATTATGACATCATGGTCGCCATGGCAACCAATTATGACATCACCATCGCCAAGGCAACGTAGTAAGGCATCATCGTCGCCATGGCAACCAATTATGATATCACCGTCACCATGGCAACCAATTATGACATCACCGTCGCCATGGCAACATATTAAGGCATCATGGCCATGGCAACCAATTATGACATCATCACCATGGCAACCAATTATGACCTCACCGTCGCCATGGCAACCTATTATGACATCATCATCGCCATGGCAACCAATTATGACTTCATCGCCATGGCAACGTATTAAGGCATCATCGTCGCCATGGCAACCAATTATGACATCATCGTCGCCATGGCAACCAATTATGACATCACCGTCGCCATGGCAACCAATTATGACATCATCATCGCCATTGCAACCAATTATGACATCATTGCCATGGCAACCAATTATGACATCACCGTCGCCATGGCAACGTATTAAGGCATCATCGTTGCCATGGCAACCAATTATGACATCACCGTCGCCATGGCAACGAATTAAGGCATCATCGTCGCCATGGCAACCAATTATGACATCATCGTCACCATGGCAACCAATTATGACATCACCGTCGCCATGGCAACCAATTATGACATCATCGTCGCCATTGCAACCAATTATGACATCATCGCCATGGCAACCAATTATGACATCACCGTCGCCATGGCAACGTATTAAGGCATCATCGTCGCCATGGCAACAAATTATGACATCATCGTCGCCATGGCAACCAATTATGACATCATTGTCGCCATGGCAACCAATTATGACATCACCGTCGCCATGGCGACCAATTATGACATCATCGCCATGGCAACGTATTAAGGCATCATCATCGCCATGGCAACCAATTATGACTTCATCGTCGCCATGGCAACCAATTATGATATCACCGTCTCCATGGCAACCAATTATGACATCACCGTCGCCATGGCAACCAATTATGACATCATCGCCATGGCAACCAATTATGACATTACCGTCGCCATGTCAACCAATTATGACATCACCGTCGCCATGGCAACCAATTATGACATCATCGCCATGGCAACGTATTAAGGCATCATCGTCGCCATGGCAACCAATTATGACATCATCGCCATGGCAACGTATTAAGGCATCATCGTCGCCATGGCAACCAATTATGACATCACCGTCGCCATGGCAACCAATTATGACATCACCGTCGCCATGGCAACGTATTAAGGCATCATCGTCGCCATGGCAACCAATTATGACATCACCGTCGCCATGGCAACCAATTATGACATCACCGTCGCCATGGCAACCAATTATCACATCACCGTCGCCATGTCAACCAATTATGACATCACCGTCGCCATGGAAACCAATTATGACATCATCGTCGCCATGGCAACCAATTATGACATCATCATCGCCATGACAACCAATAATGACATCATTGCCATGGCAACATATTAAGGCATCATCTTCACCATGGCAACCTATTATGACATCATCGCCATGGCAACGTATTATGAAATCATCATCGCCATGGTAACCAATTATGACATAATCGCCATGGCAACGTATTAAGGCATCATCATCACCATGGTAACCTATTATGACATCATCATCACCATGGCAACCAATTATGACATCATCATCACCATGGCAACCAATTATGACATCATCGACATGGCAGCATATTAAGGCATCATCGTCACCATGGCAACCTATTATGATATCATCATCGCCATAGCAACCAATTATGACATCATCGCCATGGCAACATATTAAGGGATCATCATCACCATGGCAAACTATTATGACATCATAATCGCAATGGCAACCTATTATGACATCATCATCACAATGGCAACTAATTATGACATCATCGCCATGGAAACCAATTATGACATCATCGCCATGGCAACGTATTAAGGCATCATCGTCACCATGGTAACCTATTTTGACATCATTGCCATGGCAATGTATTAAGGCAACATCATCGCCATGGCAACCTATTATGACATCATAATCACCATGGCAACCTATTATGACATCATCATCGCCATGGCAACCAATTATGACATCATCGCCATGGCAACATAGTAAGGCATCATCGTCACCATGGCAACCTATTATGACATCATCATCGCCATGGCAACCAATTATGACATAATCGCCATGGCAACGTATTAAGGCATCATCGTCACCATGGCAACCTCTTATGACATCATCATCACCATGGCAACCTATTATGACATCATCATTGCCATGGCAACCAATTATGACATCCTCATCGTCATGGCAACCAATTATGACATCATCGCCATGGCAACATATTAAGGCATCATCGTCACCATGGCAACCTATTATGACATCATCATCGCCATGGCAACCAATTGTGACATAATCGCCATGGCAACGTATTAAGTCATCATCGTCAACATGGCAACCAATTATGACATCACCGTCGCCATGGCAAACGAATTATGACATCACCGCCATGGCAACCAATTATGACATCATCGCCATGGCAACCAATTATGACCTCACCGTCGCCATGGCAACCTATTATGACATCATCATCGCCATGGCAACCAATTATGACTTCATCGCCATGGCAACGTATTAAGGCATCATCGTCGCCATGGCAAACAATTATGACATCATCGCCATATCAACCAATTATGACATCATCGCCATGGCAACCAATTATGACATCATCATCGTCGTGGCAACCAATTATGACATCACTGTCGCCATGGCAACCAATTATGACATCACCGTCACCTTGGCAACCAATTATGACATCACCGTCGCCATGGCAAACGAATTATGACATCACCGCCATGGCAACCAATTATGACATCATCGCCATGGCAACCAATTATGACCTCACGGTCGCCATGGCAACCTATTATGACATCATCATCGCCATGGCAACCAATTATGACTTCATCGCCATGGCAACGTATTAAGGCATCATCGTCGCCATGGCAACCAATTATGACATAATCGCCATGGCAACGTATTAAGGCATCATCGTCGCCATGGCAACCAGTTATGACATCACCGTCGCCATGGCAACCAATTATGACATCACCGTCGCCATGGCAACCAATTATGACATCACCGTCGCCATAGCAACCAATTATGACATCATCGCCATGGCAAAGTATTAAGGCATGATCGTCACCATGGCAACCAATTATGACCTCATCGCCATGGCAACGTATTAAGGCATAATCGTCGCCATGGCAACCAATTATGACATCATCGTCGCCATGGCAACCAATTATGACATCACCGTCGCCATGGCAACCAATTATGACATCATCGTTGCCATTGCAACCAATTATGACATCATCGCCATGGCAACCAATTATGACATCACCGTCGCCATGGCAACATATTAAGGCATCATCGTCGCCATGGCAACCAATTATGACATCATCGTCACCATGCCAACCAATTATGACAGCATCATCACCATGGCAACCAATTATATCATCGCCATGGCAACGTATTAAGGCATCATCGTCACCATGGCAACCAATTATGACATCATCGCCATGGCAACCAATTATGACATCATCATCGCCATGGCAACCAATTATGACATAATCGCCATGGCAACGTATTAAGGCATCATCGTCACCATGACAACCTATTAAGACATCATCATCGCCATGGCAACCGATTATGACATCATCATCGCCATGGCAACCAATTATGACATCATCGCCATGGCAACGTATTAAGGCATCAACGTCACCATGGCAACCTATTATGACATAATCATCGCCATGGCAACCAATTATGACATCATCGCCATGGCAACCTATTATGACATCATCATCGCCATGGCAACATATTAAGGCATCATCGTCACCATGGCAACCTATTATGACATCATCATCATCACCATGGCAACGTATTAAGGCATCATCGTCACCATGGCAACCTCTTATGACATCATCATCGCCATGGCAACCTATTATGACATCATCGCCATGGCAACGTATTAAGGCATATTCGTCACCATGGCAACCTATTATAACATCATCGCCATGGCAACCGATTATGACATCATCATTGCCATGGCAACCAATTATGACATCATCATTGCCATGGCAACCAATTATGACATCATCATCGCCATGGCAACCAATTATGACATAATCGCCATGGCAACGTATTAAGTCATCATCGTCACCATGGCAACCAATTATGACATCATTGCCATGGCAACCTATTATTACATCATCATCGCCATGGCAACCAATTATGACAGAATCGCTATGGCAACGTATTAAGGCATCATCGACACTATGGCAAACTATTATGACATCATCGCCATGGCAACCAATTATGACATCATCGCCATGGCAACGTATTAAGGCATCATCATCACCATGGCAACCTATTATGACATCATCATCGCCATGGCAACCAATTATGACATCATCATCGCCATGGCAACCAATTATGACATCATCGCCATGGCAACGTATTAAGGCATCATCGTCACCATGGCAAACTATTATGACATCATCATCGCCATGGCAACCTATTATGACATCATCATCACCATGGCAACCAATTATGACATCATCATCGCCATGGCAACGTATTAAGGCATATTCGTCACCATGGCAACCTATTATGACATCATCGCCATGGCAACGTATTAAGGCATCATCGTCACCTTGGCAACCTATTATGACATCATCATCGCCATGGCAACCAATTATGACATCATCATCGCCATGACAACCAATAATGACATCATTGCCATGGCAACATATTAAGGCATCATCGTCACCATGGCAACCTATTATGACATCATCGCCATGGCAACCAATTATGACATCATCATCTCCATGACAACCAATAATGACATCATTGCCATGGCAACATATTAAGGCATCATCGTCACCATGGCAACCTATTATGAAATCATCGCCATGGCAACCTATTATGACATCATCATCGCCATGGTAACCAATTATGACATCATCACCATGGCAACCAATTATGACATCATCGACATGGCAACGTATTAAGGGATCATCGTCACCATGGCAAACTATTATGACATCATCATCGCAATGGCAACCTATTATGATATCATCATCACAATTGCAACCAATTATGACATCATCATCGCCATGGCAACCAATTATGACATAATCGCCATGGCAACGTATTAAGGCATCATCGTCACCATGGCAACCTCTTATGACATCATCATCACCATGGCAACCTATTATGACATCATCATTGCCATGGCAACCAATTATGACATCCTCATCGTCATGGCAACCAATTATGACATCATCGCCATGGCAACATATTAAGGCATCATCGTCACCATGGCAACCTATTATGACATCATCATCGCCATGGCAACCAATTATGACATAATCGCCATGGCAACGTATTAAGTCATCATCGTCAACATGGCAACCAATTATGACATCACCGTCGCCATGGCAAACGAATTATGACATCACCGCCATGGCAACCAATTATGACATCATCGCCATGGCAACCAATTATGACCTCACCGTCGCCATGGCAACCTATTATGACATCATCATCGCCATGGCAACCAATTATGACTTCATCGCCATGGCAACGTATTAAGGCATCATCGTCGCCATGGCAAACAATTATGACATCATCGCCATATCAACCAATTATGACATCATCGCCATGGCAACCAATTATGACATCATCATCGTCGTGGCAACCAATTATGACATCACTGTCGCCATGGCAACCAATTATGACATCACCGTCACCTTGGCAACCAATTATGACATCACCGTCGCCATGGCAAACGAATTATGACATCACCGCCATGGCAACCAATTATGACATCATCGCCATGGCAACCAATTATGACCTCACGGTCGCCATGGCAACCTATTATGACATCATCATCGCCATGGCAACCAATTATGACTTCATCGCCATGGCAACGTATTAAGGCATCATCGTCGCCATGGCAACCAATTATGACATAATCGCCATGGCAACGTATTAAGGCATCATCGTCGCCATGGCAACCAGTTATGACATCACCGTCGCCATGGCAACCAATTATGACATCACCGTCGCCATGGCAACCAATTATGACATCACCGTCGCCATAGCAACCAATTATGACATCATCGCCATGGCAACGTATTAAGGCATGATCGTCACCATGGCAACCAATTATGACCTCATCGCCATGGCAACGTATTAAGGCATAATCGTCGCCATGGCAACCAATTATGACATCATCGTCGCCATGGCAACCAATTATGACATCACCGTCGCCATGGCAACCAATTATGACATAATCGTTGCCATTGCAACCAATTATGACATCATCGCCATGGCAACCAATTATGACATCACCGTCGCCATGGCAACATATTAAGGCATCATCGTCGCCATGGCAACCAATTATGACATCATCGTCACCATGCCAACCAATTATGACAGCATCATCACCATGGCAACCAATTATATCATCGCCATGGCAACGTATTAAGGCATCATCGTCACCATGGCAACCTATTATGACATCATCGCCATGGCAACCTATTATGAAATCATCATCGCCATGGTAACCAATTATGACATAATCGCCATGGCAACGTATTAAGGCATCATCGTCTCCATGGCAACCGATTATGACATCATCGTCGCCATAGCAACCAATTATGACATCATCGTCACCATGGCAACCAATTATGACATCATCGTCACCATGGCAACAAATTATGACATCACCGTCGCCATGGCATCCAATTAAGACATCATCGTCGCCATGGCAACCAATTATGACATCATGGTCGCCATGGCAACCAATTATGACATCACCATCGCCAAGGCAACGTAGTAAGGCATCATCGTCGCCATGGCAACCAATTATGATATCACCGTCACCATGGCAACCAATTATGACATCACCGTCGCCATGGCAACATATTAAGGCATCATGGCCATGGCAACCAATTAT
The DNA here is from genome assembly GCF_039654945.1 of Dendrobates tinctorius. NCBI lineage: Eukaryota > Metazoa > Chordata > Amphibia > Anura > Dendrobatidae > Dendrobates > Dendrobates tinctorius. Next base: position 1,263,227 of record NW_027362134.1, on the reverse strand, counting down.
GACATCATCACCATGGCAACCAATTATGACCTCACCGTCGCCATGGCAACCTATTATGACATCATCATCGCCATGGCAACCAATTATGACTTCATCGCCATGGCAACGTATTAAGGCATCATCGTCGCCATGGCAACCAATTATGACATCATCGTCGCCATGGCAACCAATTATGACATCACCGTCGCCATGGCAACCAATTATGACATCATCATCGCCATTGCAACCAATTATGACATCATTGCCATGGCAACCAATTATGACATCACCGTCGCCATGGCAACGTATTAAGGCATCATCGTTGCCATGGCAACCAATTATGACATCACCGTCGCCATGGCAACGAATTAAGGCATCATCGTCGCCATGGCAACCAATTATGACATCATCGTCATCATGGCAACCAATTATGACATCACCGTCGCCATGGCAACCAATTATGACATCATCGTCGCCATTGCAACCAATTATGACATCATCGCCATGGCAACCAATTATGACATCACCGTCGCCATGGCAACGTATTAAGGCATCATCGTCGCCATGGCAACAAATTATGACATCATCGTCGCCATGGCAACCAATTATGACATCATTGTCGCCATGGCAACCAATTATGACATCACCGTCGCCATGGCGACCAATTATGACATCATCGCCATGGCAACGTATTAAGGCATCATCATCGCCATGGCAACCAATTATGACTTCATCGTCGCCATGGCAACCAATTATGATATCACCGTCTCCATGGCAACCAATTATGACATCACCGTCGCCATGGCAACCAATTATGACATCATCGCCATGGCAACCAATTATGACATTACCGTCGCCATGTCAACCAATTATGACATCACCGTCGCCATGGCAACCAATTATGACATCATCGCCATGGCAACGTATTAAGGCATCATCGTCGCCATGGCAACCAATTATGACATCATCGCCATGGCAACGTATTAAGGCATCATCGTCGCCATGGCAACCAATTATGACATCACCGTCGCCATGGCAACCAATTATGACATCACCGTCGCCATGGCAACGTATTAAGGCATCATCGTCGCCATGGCAACCAATTATGACATCACCGTCGCCATGGCAACCAATTATGACATCACCGTCGCCATGGCAACCAATTATCACATCACCGTCGCCATGTCAACCAATTATGACATCACCGTCGCCATGGAAACCAATTATGACATCATCGTCGCCATGGCAACCAATTATGACATCATCATCGCCATGACAACCAATAATGACATCATTGCCATGGCAACATATTAAGGCATCATCTTCACCATGGCAACCTATTATGACATCATCGCCATGGCAACGTATTATGAAATCATCATCGCCATGGTAACCAATTATGACATAATCGCCATGGCAACGTATTAAGGCATCATCATCACCATGGTAACCTATTATGACATCATCATCACCATGGCAACCAATTATGACATCATCATCACCATGGCAACCAATTATGACATCATCGACATGGCAGCATATTAAGGCATCATCGTCACCATGGCAACCTATTATGATATCATCATCGCCATAGCAACCAATTATGACATCATCGCCATGGCAACATATTAAGGGATCATCATCACCATGGCAAACTATTATGACATCATAATCGCAATGGCAACCTATTATGACATCATCATCACAATGGCAACTAATTATGACATCATCGCCATGGAAACCAATTATGACATCATCGCCATGGCAACGTATTAAGGCATCATCGTCACCATGGTAACCTATTTTGACATCATTGCCATGGCAATGTATTAAGGCAACATCATCGCCATGGCAACCTATTATGACATCATAATCACCATGGCAACCTATTATGACATCATCATCGCCATGGCAACCAATTATGACATCATCGCCATGGCAACATAGTAAGGCATCATCGTCACCATGGCAACCTATTATGACATCATCATCGCCATGGCAACCAATTATGACATAATCGCCATGGCAACGTATTAAGGCATCATCGTCACCATGGCAACCTCTTATGACATCATCATCACCATGGCAACCTATTATGACATCATCATTGCCATGGCAACCAATTATGACATCCTCATCGTCATGGCAACCAATTATGACATCATCGCCATGGCAACATATTAAGGCATCATCGTCACCATGGCAACCTATTATGACATCATCATCGCCATGGCAACCAATTATGACATAATCGCCATGGCAACGTATTAAGTCATCATCGTCAACATGGCAACCAATTATGACATCACCGTCGCCATGGCAAACGAATTATGACATCACCGCCATGGCAACCAATTATGACATCATCGCCATGGCAACCAATTATGACCTCACCGTCGCCATGGCAACCTATTATGACATCATCATCGCCATGGCAACCAATTATGACTTCATCGCCATGGCAACGTATTAAGGCATCATCGTCGCCATGGCAAAAAATTATGACATCATCGCCATATCAACCAATTATGACATCATCGCCATGGCAACCAATTATGACATCATCATCGTCGTGGCAACCAATTATGACATCACTGTCGCCATGGCAACCAATTATGACATCACCGTCACCTTGGCAACCAATTATGACATCACCGTCGCCATGGCAAACGAATTATGACATCACCGCCATGGCAACCAATTATGACATCATCGCCATGGCAACCAATTATGACCTCACGGTCGCCATGGCAACCTATTATGACATCATCATCGCCATGGCAACCAATTATGACTTCATCGCCATGGCAACGTATTAAGGCATCATCGTCGCCATGGCAACCAATTATGACATAATCGCCATGGCAACGTATTAAGGCATCATCGTCGCCATGGCAACCAGTTATGACATCACCGTCGCCATGGCAACCAATTATGACATCACCGTCGCCATGGCAACCAATTATGACATCACCGTCGCCATAGCAACCAATTATGACATCATCGCCATGGCAACGTATTAAGGCATGATCGTCACCATGGCAACCAATTATGACCTCATCGCCATGGCAACGTATTAAGGCATAATCGTCGCCATGGCAACCAATTATGACATCATCGTCGCCATGGCAACCAATTATGACATCACCGTCGCCATGGCAACCAATTATGACATAATCGTTGCCATTGCAACCAATTATGACATCATCGCCATAGCAACCAATTATGACATCACCGTCGCCATGGCAAAATATTAAGGCATCATCGTCACCATGGCAACCAATTATGACATCATCGTCACCATGCCAACCAATTATGACAGCGTCATCACCATGGCAACCAATTATATCATCGCCATGGCAACGTATTAAGGCATCATCATCACCATGGCAACCAATTATGACATCATCGCCATGGCAACCAATTATGACATCATCATCGCCATGGCAACCAATTATGACATAATCGCCATGGCAACGTATTAAGGCATCATCGTCACCATGACAACCTATTAAGACATCATCATCGCCATGGCAACCGATTATGACATCATCATCGCCATGGCAACCAATTATGACATCATCGCCATGGCAACGTATTAAGGCATCAACGTCACCATGGCAACCTATTATGACATAATCATCGCCATGGCAACCAATTATGACATCATCGCCATGGCAACCTATTATGACATCATCATCGCCATGGCAACATATTAAGGCATCATCGTCACCATGGCAACCTATTATGACATCATCATCATCACCATGGCAACGTATTAAGGCATCATCGTCACCATGGCAACCTCTTATGACATCATCATCGCCATGGCAACCTATTATGACATCATCGCCATGGCAACGTATTAAGGCATATTCGTCACCATGGCAACCTATTATAACATCATCGCCATGGCAACCGATTATGACATCATCATTGCCATGGCAACCAATTATGACATCATCATTGCCATGGCAACCAATTATGACATCATCATCGCCATGGCAACCAATTATGACATAATCGCCATGGCAACGTATTAAGTCATCATCGTCACCATGGCAACCAATTATGACATCATTGCCATGGCAACCTATTATTACATCATCATCGCCATGGCAACCAATTATGACAGAATCGCTATGGCAACGTATTAAGGCATCATCGACACTATGGCAAACTATTATGACATCATCGCCATGGCAACCAATTATGACATCATCGCCATGGCAACGTATTAAGGCATCATCATCACCATGGCAACCTATTATGACATCATCATCGCCATGGCAACCAATTATGACATCATCATCGCCATGGCAACCAATTATGACATCATCGCCATGGCAACGTATTAAGGCATCATCGTCACCATGGCAAACTATTATGACATCATCATCGCCATGGCAACCTATTATGACATCATCATCACCATGGCAACCAATTATGACATCATCATCGCCATGGCAACGTATTAAGGCATATTCGTCACCATGGCAACCTATTATGACATCATCGCCATGGCAACGTATTAAGGCATCATCGTCACCTTGGCAACCTATTATGACATCATCATCGCCATGGCAACCAATTATGACATCATCATCGCCATGACAACCAATAATGACATCATTGCCATGGCAACATATTAAGGCATCATCGTCACCATGGCAACCTATTATGACATCATCGCCATGGCAACCAATTATGACATCATCATCGCCATGACAACCAATAATGACATCATTGCCATGGCAACATATTAAGGCATCATCGTCACCATGGCAACCTATTATGAAATCATCGCCATGGCAACCTATTATGACATCATCATCGCCATGGTAACCAATTATGACATCATCACCATGGCAACCAATTATGACATCATCGACATGGCAACGTATTAAGGGATCATCGTCACCATGGCAAACTATTATGACATCATCATCGCAATGGCAACCTATTATGATATCATCATCACAATTGCAACCAATTATGACATCATCATCGCCATGGCAACCAATTATGACATCATCGCCATGGCAACGTATTAAGGCATCATTGTCACCATGGCAACCTATTTTGACATCATTGCCATGGCAACGTATTATGGCATCATCATCGCCATGGCAACCTATTATGACATCATCCTCGCCATGGCAAAATATTATGACATCATCAACGCCATGGCAACCAATTATGACATCATCGCCATGGCAACATAGTAAGGCATCATCGTCACCATGGCAACCTATTATGACATCATCATCGCCATGGCAACCAATTATGACATAATCGCCATGTCAACGTATTAAGGCATCATCGTCACCATGGCAACCTCTTATGACATCATCATCGCCATGGCAACCTATTATGACATCATCATTGCCATGTCAACCAATTATGACATCATCATCGTCATGGCAACCAATTATGACATCATCGCCATGGCAACATATTAAGGCATCATCGTCACCATGGCAACCAATTATGACATAATTGCCATGGCAACGTATTAAGACATCATCGTCACCATGGCAACCTATTATGACATCATCATCGCCATGGCAAACAATTATGACATCATCGCCATGGCAACGTATTAAGGCATCATTGTCACCATGGCAACCTATTTTGACATCATCATCGCCATGGCAACCAATTATGACATCATCGTCATGGCAACGTATTAAGGCATCATCGTCACCATGGCAACCTATTATGACATCATCATTGCCATGGCAACCAATTATGACATCATTATCATCATGGCAGCCAATTATGACATAATCGCCATGGCAACGAATTAAGTCATCATCGTCACCATGGCAACCAATTATGACATCATTGCCATGGCAACCTATTATGACATCATCATCGCCATGGCAACCAATTATGACAGAATCGCCATGGCAACGTATGAAGGCATCATCGACACTATGGCAAACTATTATGACATCATCGCCATGGCAACCTATTATGACATCATCATCACCATGGCAACCAATTATGACATCATCATCGCCATGGCAGCATATTAAGGCATATTCGTCACCATGGCAACCTATTATGACATCATCATCGCCATGGCAACCAATTATGACATCATCGCCATGGCAACGTATTAAGGCATCATCGTCACCATGGCAACCTATTATGACATCATCATCGCCATGGCAACCTATTATGACATCATCATCACCATGGAAACCAATTATGACATCATCATCGCCATGGCAACGTATTAAGGCATATTCGTCACCATGGCAACCTATTATGACATCATCGCCATGGCAACGTATTAAGGCATCATCGTCACCTTGGAAACCTATTATGACATCATCATCGCCATGGCAACCAATTATGACATCATCATCGCCATGACAACCAATAATGACATCATTGCCATGGCAACATATTAAGGCATCATCGTCACCATGGCAACCTATTATGACATCATCGCCATGGTAACCAATTATGACATAATCGCCATGGCAACCAATTATGACATCATTGTCGCCATTGCAACCAATTATGACATCATTGCCATGGCAACCAATTATGACATCACCGTCGCCATGGCAACGTATTAAGGCATCATCATCACCATGGTAACCTATTATGACATCATCATCACCATGGCAACCAATTATGACATCATCATCACCATGGCAACCAATTATGACATCATCGACATGGCAGCATATTAAGGCATCATCGTCACCATGGCAACCTATTATGATATCATCATCGCCATAGCAACCAATTATGACATCATCGCCATGGCAACGTATTAAGGCATCATCGTCGCCATGGCAACCAATTATGACATCACCGTCACCTTGGCAACCAATTATGACATCACCGTCGCCATGGCAAACGAATTATGACATCACCGCCATGGCAACCAATTATGACATCATCGCCATGGCAACCAATTATGACCTCACGGTCGCCATGGCAACCTATTATGACATCATCATCGCCATGGCAACCAATTATGACTTCATCGCCATGGCAACGTATTAAGGCATCATCGTCGCCATGGCAACCAATTATGACATAATCGCCATGGCAACGTATTAAGGCATCATCGTCGCCATGGCAACCAGTTATGACATCACCGTCGCCATGGCAACCAATTATGACATCACCGTCGCCATAGCAACCAATTATGACATCATCGCCATGGCAACGTATTAAGGCATGATCGTCACCATGGCAACCAATTATGACCTCATCGCCATGGCAACGTATTAAGGCATAATCGTCGCCATGGCAACCAATTATGACATCATCGTCGCCATGGCAACCAATTATGACATCACCGTCGCCATGGCAACCAATTATGACATAATCGTTGCCATTGCAACCAATTATGACATCATCGCCATGGCAACCAATTATGACATCACCGTCGCCATGGCAAAATATTAAGGCATCATCGTCACCATGGCAACCAATTATGACATCATCGTCACCATGCCAACCAATTATGACAGCATCATCACCATGGCAACCAATTATATCATCGCCATGGCAACGTATTAAGGCATCATCGTCACCATGGCAACCAATTATGACATCATCGCCATGGCAACCAATTATGACATCATCATCGCCATGGCAACCAATTATGACATAATCGCCATGGCAACGTATTAAGGCATCATCGTCACCATGACAACCTATTAAGACATCATCATCGCCATGGCAACCGATTATGACATCATCATCGCCATGGCAACCAATTATGACATCATCGCCATGGCAACGTATTAAGGCATCAACGTCACCATGGCAACCTATTATGACATAATCATCGCCATGGCAACCAATTATGACATCATCGCCATGGCAACCTATTATGACATCATCATCGCCATGGCAACATATTAAGGCATCATCGTCACCATGGCAACCTATTATGACATCATCATCATCACCATGGCAACGTATTAAGGCATCATCGTCACCATGGCAACCTCTTATGACATCATCATCGCCATGGCAACCTATTATGACATCATCGCCATGGCAACGTATTAAGGCATATTCGTCACCATGGCAACCTATTATAACATCATCGCCATGGCAACCGATTATGACATCATCATTGCCATGGCAACCAATTATGACATCATCATTGCCATGGCAACCAATTATGACATCATCATCGCCATGGCAACCAATTATGACATAATCGCCATGGCAACGTATTAAGTCATCATCGTCACCATGGCAACCAATTATGACATCATTGCCATGGCAACCTATTATTACATCATCATCGCCATGGCAACCAATTATGACAGAATCGCTATGGCAACGTATTAAGGCATCATCGACACTATGGCAAACTATTATGACATCATCGCCATGGCAACCAATTATGACATCATCGCCATGGCAACGTATTAAGGCATCATCATCACCATGGAAACCTATTATGACATCATCATCGCCATGGCAACCAATTATGACATCATCATCGCCATGGCAACCAATTATGACATCATCGCCATGGCAACGTATTAAGGCATCATCGTCACCATGGCAAACTATTATGACATCATCATCGCCATGGCAACCTATTATGACATCATCATCACCATGGCAACCAATTATGACATCATCATCGCCATGGCAACGTATTAAGGCATATTCGTCACCATGGCAACCTATTATGACATCATCGCCATGGCAACGTATTAAGGCATCATCGTCACCTTGGCAACCTATTATGACATCATCATCGCCATGGCAACCAATTATGACATCATCATCGCCATGACAACCAATAATGACATCATTGCCATGGCAACATATTAAGGCATCATCGTCACCATGGCAACCTATTATGACATCATCGCCATGGCAACCAATTATGACATCATCATCGCCATGACAACCAATAATGACATCATTGCCATGGCAACATATTAAGGCATCATCGTCACCATGGCAACCTATTATGAAATCATCGCCATGGCAACCTATTATGACATCATCATCGCCATGGTAACCAATTATGACATCATCACCATGGCAACCAATTATGACATCATCGACATGGCAACGTATTAAGGGATCATCGTCACCATGGCAAACTATTATGACATCATCATCGCAATGGCAACCTATTATGATATCATCATCACAATTGCAACCAATTATGACATCATCATCGCCATGGCAACCAATTATGACATAATCGCCATGGCAACGTATTAAGGCATCATCGTCACCATGGCAACCTCTTATGACATCATCATCACCATGGCAACCTATTATGACATCATCATTGCCATGGCAACCAATTATGACATCCTCATCGTCATGGCAACCAATTATGACATCATCGCCATGGCAACATATTAAGGCATCATCGTCACCATGGCAACCTATTATGACATCATCATCGCCATGGCAACCAATTATGACATAATCGCCATGGCAACGTATTAAGTCATCATCGTCAACATGGCAACCAATTATGACATCACCGTCGCCATGGCAAACGAATTATGACATCACCGCCATGGCAACCAATTATGACATCATCGCCATGGCAACCAATTATGACCTCACCGTCGCCATGGCAACCTATTATGACATCATCATCGCCATGGCAACCAATTATGACTTCATCGCCATGGCAACGTATTAAGGCATCATCGTCGCCATGGCAAACAATTATGACATCATCGCCATATCAACCAATTATGACATCATCGCCATGGCAACCAATTATGACATCATCATCGTCGTGGCAACCAATTATGACATCACTGTCGCCATGGCAACCAATTATGACATCACCGTCACCTTGGCAACCAATTATGACATCACCGTCGCCATGGCAAACGAATTATGACATCACCGCCATGGCAACCAATTATGACATCATCGCCATGGCAACCAATTATGACCTCACGGTCGCCATGGCAACCTATTATGACATCATCATCGCCATGGCAACCAATTATGACTTCATCGCCATGGCAACGTATTAAGGCATCATCGTCGCCATGGCAACCAATTATGACATAATCGCCATGGCAACGTATTAAGGCATCATCGTCGCCATGGCAACCAGTTATGACATCACCGTCGCCATGGCAACCAATTATGACATCACCGTCGCCATGGCAACCAATTATGACATCACCGTCGCCATAGCAACCAATTATGACATCATCGCCATGGCAACGTATTAAGGCATGATCGTCACCATGGCAACCAATTATGACCTCATCGCCATGGCAACGTATTAAGGCATAATCGTCGCCATGGCAACCAATTATGACATCATCGTCGCCATGGCAACCAATTATGACATCACCGTCGCCATGGCAACCAATTATGACATAATCGTTGCCATTGCAACCAATTATGACATCATCGCCATGGCAACCAATTATGACATCACCGTCGCCATGGCAACATATTAAGGCATCATCGTCGCCATGGCAACCAATTATGACATCATCGTCACCATGCCAACCAATTATGACAGCATCATCACCATGGCAACCAATTATATCATCGCCATGGCAACGTATTAAGGCATCATCGTCACCATGGCAACCTATTATGACATCATCGCCATGGCAACCTATTATGAAATCATCATCGCCATGGTAACCAATTATGACATAATCGCCATGGCAACGTATTAAGGCATCATCGTCTCCATGGCAACCGATTATGACATCATCGTCGCCATAGCAACCAATTATGACATCATCGTCACCATGGCAACCAATTATGACATCATCGTCACCATGGCAACAAATTATGACATCACCGTCGCCATGGCATCCAATTAAGACATCATCGTCGCCATGGCAACCAATTATGACATAATGGTCGCCATGGCAACCAATTATGACATCACCATCGCCAAGGCAACGTAGTAAGGCATCATCGTCGCCATGGCAACCAATTATGATATCACCGTCACCATGGCAACCAATTATGACATCACCGTCGCCATGGCAACATATTAAGGCATCATGGCCATGGCAACCAATTATGACATCATCACCATGGCAACCAATTATGACCTCACCGTCGCCATGGCAACCTATTATGACATCATCATCGCCATGGCAACCAATTATGACTTCATCGCCATGGCAACGTATTAAGGCATCATCGTCGCCATGGCAACCAATTATGACATCATCGTCGCCATGGCAACCAATTATGACATCACCGTCGCCATGGCAACCAATTATGACATCATCATCGCCATTGCAACCAATTATGACATCATTGCCATGGCAACCAATTATGACATCACCGTCGCCATGGCAACGTATTAAGGCATCATCGTTGCCATGGCAACCAATTATGACATCACCGTCGCCATGGCAACGAATTAAGGCATCATCGTCGCCATGGCAACCAATTATGACATCATCGTCACCATGGCAACCAATTATGACATCACCGTCGCCATGGCAACCAATTATGACATCATCGTCGCCATTGCAACCAATTATGACATCATCGCCATGGCAACCAATTATGACATCACCGTCGCCATGGCAACGTATTAAGGCATCATCGTCGCCATGGCAACAAATTATGACATCATCGTCGCCATGGCAACCAATTATGACATCATTGTCGCCATGGCAACCAATTATGACATCACCGTCGCCATGGCGACCAATTATGACATCATCGCCATGGCAACGTATTAAGGCATCATCATCGCCATGGCAACCAATTATGACTTCATCGTCGCCATGGCAACCAATTATGATATCACCGTCTCCATGGCAACCAATTATGACATCACCGTCGCCATGGCAACCAATTATGACATCATCGCCATGGCAACCAATTATGACATTACCGTCGCCATGTCAACCAATTATGACATCACCGTCGCCATGGCAACCAATTATGACATCATCGCCATGGCAACGTATTAAGGCATCATCGTCGCCATGGCAACCAATTATGACATCATCGCCATGGCAACGTATTAAGGCATCATCGTCGCCATGGCAACCAATTATGACATCACCGTCGCCATGGCAACCAATTATGACATCACCGTCGCCATGGCAACGTATTAAGGCATCATCGTCGCCATGGCAACCAATTATGACATCACCGTCGCCATGGCAACCAATTATGACATCACCGTCGCCATGGCAACCAATTATCACATCACCGTCGCCATGTCAACCAATTATGACATCACCGTCGCCATGGAAACCAATTATGACATCATCGTCGCCATGGCAACCAATTATGACATCATCATCGCCATGACAACCAATAATGACATCATTGCCATGGCAACATATTAAGGCATCATCTTCACCATGGCAACCTATTATGACATCATCGCCATGGCAACGTATTATGAAATCATCATCGCCATGGTAACCAATTATGACATAATCGCCATGGCAACGTATTAAGGCATCATCATCACCATGGTAACCTATTATGACATCATCATCACCATGGCAACCAATTATGACATCATCATCACCATGGCAACCAATTATGACATCATCGACATGGCAGCATATTAAGGCATCATCGTCACCATGGCAACCTATTATGATATCATCATCGCCATAGCAACCAATTATGACATCATCGCCATGGCAACATATTAAGGGATCATCATCACCATGGCAAACTATTATGACATCATAATCGCAATGGCAACCTATTATGACATCATCATCACAATGGCAACTAATTATGACATCATCGCCATGGAAACCAATTATGACATCATCGCCATGGCAACGTATTAAGGCATCATCGTCACCATGGTAACCTATTTTGACATCATTGCCATGGCAATGTATTAAGGCAACATCATCGCCATGGCAACCTATTATGACATCATAATCACCATGGCAACCTATTATGACATCATCATCGCCATGGCAACCAATTATGACATCATCGCCATGGCAACATAGTAAGGCATCATCGTCACCATGGCAACCTATTATGACATCATCATCGCCATGGCAACCAATTATGACATAATCGCCATGGCAACGTATTAAGGCATCATCGTCAACATGGCAACCAATTATGACATCACCGTCGCCATGGCAAACGAATTATGACATCACCGCCATGGCAACCAATTATGACATCATCGCCATGGCAACCAATTATGACCTCACCGTCGCCATGGCAACCTATTATGACATCATCATCGCCATGGCAACCAATTATGACTTCATCGCCATGGCAACGTATTAAGGCATCATCGTCGCCATGGCAAAAAATTATGACATCATCGCCATATCAACCAATTATGACATCATCGCCATGGCAACCAATTATGACATCATCATCGTCGTGGCAACCAATTATGACATCACTGTCGCCATGGCAACCAATTATGACATCACCGTCACCTTGGCAACCAATTATGACATCACCGTCGCCATGGCAAACGAATTATGACATCACCGCCATGGCAACCAATTATGACATCATCGCCATGGCAACCAATTATGACCTCACGGTCGCCATGGCAACCTATTATGACATCATCATCGCCATGGCAACCAATTATGACTTCATCGCCATGGCAACGTATTAAGGCATCATCGTCGCCATGGCAACCAATTATGACATAATCGCCATGGCAACGTATTAAGGCATCATCGTCGCCATGGCAACCAGTTATGACATCACCGTCGCCATGGCAACCAATTATGACATCACCGTCGCCATGGCAACCAATTATGACATCACCGTCGCCATAGCAACCAATTATGACATCATCGCCATGGCAACGTATTAAGGCATGATCGTCACCATGGCAACCAATTATGACCTCATCGCCATGGCAACGTATTAAGGCATAATCGTCGCCATGGCAACCAATTATGACATCATCCTCGCCATGGCAACCAATTATGACATCACCGTCGCCATGGCAACCAATTATGACATAATCGTTGCCATGGCAACCAATTATGACATCATCGCCATGGCAACCAATTATGACATCACCGTCGCCATGGCAAAATATTAAGGCATCATCGTCACCATGGCAACCAATTATGACATCATCGTCACCATGCCAACCAATTATGACAGCATCATCACCATGGCAACCAATTATATCATCGCCATGGCAACGTATTAAGGCATCATCGTCACCATGGCAACCAATTATGACATCATCGCCATGGCAACCAATTATGACATCATCATCGCCATGGCAACCAATTATGACATAATCGCCATGGCAACGTATTAAGGCATCATCGTCACCATGACAACCTATTAAGACATCATCATCGCCATGGCAACCGATTATGACATCATCATCGCCATGGCAACCAATTATGACATCATCGCCATGGCAACGTATTAAGGCATCAACGTCACCATGGCAACCTATTATGACATAATCATCGCCATGGCAACCAATTATGACATCATCGCCATGGCAACCTATTATGACATCATCATCGCCATGGCAACATATTAAGGCATCATCGTCACCATGGCAACCTATTATGACATCATCATCATCACCATGGCAACGTATTAAGGCATCATCGTCACCATGGCAACCTCTTATGACATCATCATCGCCATGGCAACCTATTATGACATCATCGCCATGGCAACGTATTAAGGCATATTCGTCACCATGGCAACCTATTATAACATCATCGCCATGGCAACCGATTATGACATCATCATTGCCATGGCAACCAATTATGACATCATCATTGCCATGGCAACCAATTATGACATCATCATCGCCATGGCAACCAATTATGACATAATCGCCATGGCAACGTATTAAGTCATCATCGTCACCATGGCAACCAATTATGACATCATTGCCATGGCAACCTATTATTACATCATCATCGCCATGGCAACCAATTATGACAGAATCGCTATGGCAACGTATTAAGGCATCATCGACACTATGGCAAACTATTATGACATCATCGCCATGGCAACCAATTATGACATCATCGCCATGGCAACGTATTAAGGCATAATCATCACCATGGCAACCTATTATGACATCATCATCGCCATGGCAACCAATTATGACATCATCATCGCCATGGCAACCAATTATGACATCATCGCCATGGCAACGTATTAAGGCATCATCGTCACCATGGCAAACTATTATGACATCATCATCGCCATGGCAACCTATTATGACATCATCATCACCATGGCAACCAATTATGACATCATCATCGCCATGGCAACGTATTAAGGCATATTCGTCACCATGGCAACCTATTATGACATCATCGCCATGGCAACGTATTAAGGCATCATCGTCACCTTGGCAACCTATTATGACATCATCATCGCCATGGCAACCAATTATGACATCATCATCGCCATGACAACCAATAATGACATCATTGCCATGGCAACATATTAAGGCATCATCGTCACCATGGCAACCTATTATGACATCATCGCCATGGCAACCAATTATGACATCATCATCGCCATGACAACCAATAATGACATCATTGCCATGGCAACATATTAAGGCATCATCGTCACCATGGCAACCTATTATGAAATCATCGCCATGGCAACCTATTATGACATCATCATCGCCATGGTAACCAATTATGACATCATCACCATGGCAACCAATTATGACATCATCGACATGGCAACGTATTAAGGGATCATCGTCACCATGGCAAACTATTATGACATCATCATCGCAATGGCAACCTATTATGATATCATCATCACAATTGCAACCAATTATGACATCATCATCGCCATGGCAACCAATTATGACATCATCGCCATGGCAACGTATTAAGGCATCATTGTCACCATGGCAACCTATTTTGACATCATTGCCATGGCAACGTATTATGGCATCATCATCGCCATGGCAACCTATTATGACATCATCCTCGCCATGGCAAAATATTATGACATCATCAACGCCATGGCAACCAATTATGACATCATCGCCATGGCAACATAGTAAGGCATCATCGTCACCATGGCAACCTATTATGACATCATCATCGCCATGGCAACCAATTATGACATAATCGCCATGTCAACGTATTAAGGCATCATCGTCACCATGGCAACCTCTTATGACATCATCATCGCCATGGCAACCTATTATGACATCATCATTGCCATGTCAACCAATTATGACATCATCATCGTCATGGCAACCAATTATGACATCATCGCCATGGCAACATATTAAGGCATCATCGTCACCATGGCAACCAATTATGACATAATTGCCATGGCAACGTATTAAGACATCATCGTCACCATGGCAACCTATTATGACATCATCATCGCCATGGCAAACAATTATGACATCATCGCCATGGCAACGTATTAAGGCATCATTGTCACCATGGCAACCTATTTTGACATCATCATCGCCATGGCAACCAATTATGACATCATCGTCATGGCAACGTATTAAGGCATCATCGTCACCATGGCAACCTATTATGACATCATCATTGCCATGGCAACCAATTATGACATCATTATCATCATGGCAGCCAATTATGACATAATCGCCATGGCAACGAATTAAGTCATCATCGTCACCATGGCAACCAATTATGACATCATTGCCATGGCAACCTATTATGACATCATCATCGCCATGGCAACCAATTATGACAGAATCGCCATGGCAACGTATGAAGGCATCATCGACACTATGGCAAACTATTATGACATCATCGCCATGGCAACCTATTATGACATCATCATCACCATGGCAACCAATTATGACATCATCATCGCCATGGCAGCATATTAAGGCATATTCGTCACCATGGCAACCTATTATGACATCATCATCGCCATGGCAACCAATTATGACATCATCGCCATGGCAACGTATTAAGGCATCATCGTCACCATGGCAACCTATTATGACATCATCATCGCCATGGCAACCTATTATGACATCATCATCACCATGGAAACCAATTATGACATCATCATCGCCATGGCAACGTATTAAGGCATATTCGTCACCATGGCAACCTATTATGACATCATCGCCATGGCAACGTATTAAGGCATCATCGTCACCTTGGAAACCTATTATGACATCATCATCGCCATGGCAACCAATTATGACATCATCATCGCCATGACAACCAATAATGACATCATTGCCATGGCAACATATTAAGGCATCATCGTCACCATGGCAACCTATTATGACATCATCGCCATGGTAACCAATTATGACATAATCGCCATGGCAACCAATTATGACATCATTGTCGCCATTGCAACCAATTATGACATCATTGCCATGGCAACCAATTATGACATCACCGTCGCCATGGCAACGTATTAAGGCATCATCATCACCATGGTAACCTATTATGACATCATCATCACCATGGCAACCAATTATGACATCATCATCACCATGGCAACCAATTATGACATCATCGACATGGCAGCATATTAAGGCATCATCGTCACCATGGCAACCTATTATGATATCATCATCGCCATAGCAACCAATTATGACATCATCGCCATGGCAACGTATTAAGGCATCATCGTCGCCATGGCAACCAATTATGACATCACCGTCGCCATGGCAACCAATTATGACATCACCGTCGCCATGGCAACGTATTAAGGCATCATCGTCGCCATGGCAACCAATTATCACATCACCGTCGCCATGTCAACCAATTATGACATCACCGTCGCCATGGAAACCAATTATGACATCATCGTCGCCATGGCAACCAATTATGACATCATCATCGCCATGACAACCAATAATGACATCATTGCCATGGCAACATATTAAGGCATCATCTTCACCATGGCAACCTATTATGACATCATCGCCATGGCAACGTATTATGAAATCATCATCGCCATGGTAACCAATTATGACATAATCGCCATGGCAACGTATTAAGGCATAATCATCACCATGGTAACCTATTATGACATCATCATCACCATGGCAACCAATTATGACATCATCACCATGGCAACCAATTATGACATCATCGACATGGCAGCATATTAAGGCATCATCGTCACCATGGCAACCTATTATGATATCATCATCGCCATAGCAACCAATTATGACATCATCGCCATGGCAACATATTAAGGGATCATCATCACCATGGCAAACTATTATGACATCATAATTGCAATGGCAACCTATTATGACATCATTATCACAATGGCAACTAATTATGACATCATCGCCATGGAAACCAATTATGACATCATCGCCATGGCAACGTATTAAGGCATCATCGTCACCATGGTAACCTATTTTGACATCATTGCCATGGCAATGTATTAAGGCATCATCATCGCCATGGCAACCTATTATGACATCATAATCACCATGGCAACCTATTATGACATCATCATCGCCATGGCAACCAATTATGACATCATCGCCATGGCAACATAGTAAGGCATCATCGTCACCATGGCAACCTATTATGACATCATCATCGCCATGGCAACCAATTATGACATAATCGCCATGGCAACGTATTAAGGCATCATCGTCACCATGGCAACCTCTTATGACATCATCATCACCATGGCAACCTATTATGACATCATCATTGCCATGGCAACCAATTATGACATCCTCATCGTCATGGCAACCAATTATGACATCATCGCCATGGCAACATATTAAGGCATCATCGTCACCATGGCAACCTATTATGACATCATCATCGCCATGGCAACCAATTGTGACATAATCGCCATGGCAACGTATTAAGTCATCATCGTCAACATGGCAACCAATTATGACATCACCGTCGCCATGGCAAACGAATTATGACATCACCGCCATGGCAACCAATTATGACATCATCGCCATGGCAACCAATTATGACCTCACCGTCGCCATGGCAACCTATTATGACATCATCATCGCCATGGCAACCAATTATGACTTCATCGCCATGGCAACGTATTAAGGCATCATCGTCGCCATGGCAAACAATTATGACATCATCGCCATATCAACCAATTATGACATCATCGCCATGGCAACCAATTATGACATCATCATCGTCGTGGCAACCAATTATGACATCACTGTCGCCATGGCAACCAATTATGACATCACCGTCACCTTGGCAACCAATTATGACATCACCGTCGCCATGGCAAACGAATTATGACATCACCGCCATGGCAACCAATTATGACATCATCGCCATGGCAACCAATTATGACCTCACGGTCGCCATGGCAACCTATTATGACATCATCATCGCCATGGCAACCAATTATGACTTCATCGCCATGGCAACGTATTAAGGCATCATCGTCGCCATGGCAACCAATTATGACATAATCGCCATGGCAACGTATTAAGGCATCATCGTCGCCATGGCAACCAGTTATGACATCACCGTCGCCATGGCAACCAATTATGACATCACCGTCGCCATGGCAACCAATTATGACATCACCGTCGCCATAGCAACCAATTATGACATCATCGCCATGGCAACGTATTAAGGCATGATCGTCACCATGGCAACCAATTATGACCTCATCGCCATGGCAACGTATTAAGGCATAATCGTCGCCATGGCAACCAATTATGACATCATCGTCGCCATGGCAACCAATTATGACATCACCGTCGCCATGGCAACCAATTATGACATCATCGTTGCCATTGCAACCAATTATGACATCATCGCCATGGCAACCAATTATGACATCACCGTCGCCATGGCAACATATTAAGGCATCATCGTCACCATGGCAACCAATTATGACATCATCGTCACCATGCCAACCAATTATGACAGCATCATCACCATGGCAACCAATTATATCATCGCCATGGCAACGTATTAAGGCATCATCGTCACCATGGCAACCAATTATGACATCATCGCCATGGCAACCAATTATGACATCATCATCGCCATGGCAACCAATTATGACATAATCGCCATGGCAACGTATTAAGGCATCATCGTCACCATGACACCCTATTAAGACATCATCATCGCCATGGCAACCGATTATGACATCATCATCGCCATGGCAACCAATTATGACATCATCGCCATGGCAACGTATTAAGGCATCAACGTCACCATGGCAACCTATTATGACATAATCATCGCCATGGCAACCAATTATGACATCATCGCCATGGCAACCTATTATGACATCATCATCGCCATGGCAACATATTAAGGCATCATCGTCACCATGGCAACCTATTATGACATCATCATCATCACCATGGCAACCAATTATGACATAATCGCCATGGCAACGTATTAAGGCATCATCGTCACCATGGCAACCTCTTATGACATCATCATCGCCATGGCAACCTATTATGACATCATCGCCATGGCAACGTATTAAGGCATATTCGTCACCATGGCAACCTATTATAACATCATCGCCATGGCAACCAATTATGACATCATCATTGCCATGGCAACCAATTATGACATCATCATCGCCATGGCAACCAATTATGACATAATCGCCATGGCAACGTATTAAGTCATCATCGTCACCATGGCAACCAATTATGACATCATTGCCATGGCAACCTATTATTACATCATCATCGCCATGGCAACCAATTATGACAGAATCGCTATGGCAACGTATTAAGGCATCATCGACACTATGGCAAACTATTATGACATCATCGCCATGGCAACCAATTATGACATCATCGCCATGGCAACGTATTAAGGCATCATCATCACCATGGCAACCTATTATGACATCATCATCGCCATGGCAACCAATTATGACATCATCATCGCCATGGCAACCAATTATGACATCATCGCCATGGCAACGTATTAAGGCATCATCGTCACCATGGCAAACTATTATGACATCATCATCGCCATGGCAACCTATTATGACATCATCATCACCATGGCAACCAATTATGACATCATCATCGCCATGGCAACGTATTAAGGCATATTCGTCACCATGGCAACCTATTATGACATCATCGCCATGGCAACGTATTAAGGCATCATCGTCACCTTGGCAACCTATTATGACATCATCATCGCCATGGCAACCAATTATGACATCATCATCGCCATGACAACCAGTAATGACATCATTGCCATGGCAACATATTAAGGCATCATCGTCACCATGGCAACCTATTATGACATCATCGCCATGGCAACCAATTATGACATCATCATCGCCATGACAACCAATAATGACATCATTGCCATGGCAACATATTAAGGCATCATCGTCACCATGGCAACCTATTATGAAATCATCGCCATGGCAACCTATTATGACATCATCATCGCCATGGTAACCAATTATGACATCATCACCATGGCAACCAATTATGACATCATCAACATGGCAACGTATTAAGGGATCATCGTCACCATGGCAAACTATTATGACATCATCATCGCAATGGCAACCTATTATGAAATCATCATCACAATTGCAACCAATTATGACATCATCATCGCCATGGCAACCAATTATGACATCATCGCCATGGAAACGTATTAAGGCATCATTGTCACCATGGCAACCTATTTTGACATCATTGCCATGGCAACGTATTATGGCATCATCATCGCCGTGGCAACCTATTATGACATCATCCTCGCCATGGCAACCTATTATGACATCATCAACGCCATGGCAACCAATTATGACATCATCGCCATGGCAACATAGTAAGGCATCATCGTCACCATGGCAACCTATTATGACATCATCATCGCCATGGCAACCAATTATGACATAATCGCCATGTCAACGTATTAAGGCATCATCGTCACCATGGCAACCTCTTATGACATCATCATCGCCATGGCAACCTATTATGACATCATCATTGCCATGTCAACCAATTATGACATCATCATCGTCATGGCAACCAATTATGACATCATCGCCATGGCAACATATTAAGGCATCATCGTCACCATGGCAACCAATTATGACATAATTGCCATGGCAACGTATTAAGACATCATCGTCACCATGGCAACCTATTATGACATCATCATCGCCATGGTAAACAATTATGACATCATTGCCATGGCAACGTATTAAGGCATCATTGTCACCATGGCAACCTATTTTGACATCATCATCGCCATGGCAACCAATTATGACATCATCGTCATGGCAACGTATTAAGGCATCATCGTCACCATGGCAACCTATTATGACATCATCATTGCCATGGCAACCAATTATGACATCATTATCATCATGGCAGCCAATTAGGACATAATCGCCATGGCAATGAATTAAGTCATCATCGTCACCATGGCAACCAATTATGACATCATCGCCATGGCAACGTATTAAGGCATCATCGTCGCCATGGCAACCAATTATGACATCACCGTCGCCATGGCAACCAATTATGACATCACCGTCGCCATGGCAACGTATTAAGGCATCATCGTCGCCATGGCAACCAATTATGACATCACCGTCGCCATGGCAACCAATTATGACATCACCGTCGCCATGGCAACCAATTATCACATCACCGTCGCCATGTCAACCAATTATGACATCACCGTCGCCATGGAAACCAATTATGACATCATCGTCGCCATGGCAACCAATTATGACATCATCATCGCCATGACAACCAATAATGACATCATTGCCATGGCAACATATTAAGGCATCATCTTCACCATGGCAACCTATTATGACATCATCGCCATGGCAACGTATTATGAAATCATCATCGCCATGGTAACCAATTATGACATAATCGCCATGGCAACGTATTAAGGCATAATCATCACCATGGTAACCTATTATGACATCATCATCACCATGGCAACCAATTATGACATCATCACCATGGCAACCAATTATGACATCATCGACATGGCAGCATATTAAGGCATCATCGTCACCATGGCAACCTATTATGATATCATCATCGCCATAGCAACCAATTATGACATCATCGCCATGGCAACATATTAAGGGATCATCATCACCATGGCAAACTATTATGACATCATAATCGCAATGGCAACCTATTATGACATCATTATCACAATGGCAACTAATTATGACATCATCGCCATGGAAACCAATTATGACATCATCGCCATGGCAACGTATTAAGGCATCATCGTCACCATGGTAACCTATTTTGACATCATTGCCATGGCAATGTATTAAGGCATCATCATCGCCATGGCAACCTATTATGACATCATAATCACCATGGCAACCTATTATGACATCATCATCGCCATGGCAACCAATTATGACATCATCGCCATGGCAACATAGTAAGGCATCATCGTCACCATGGCAACCTATTATGACATCATCATCGCCATGGCAACCAATTATGACATAATCGCCATGGCAACGTATTAAGGCATCATCGTCACCATGGCAACCTCTTATGACATCATCATCACCATGGCAACCTATTATGACATCATCATTGCCATGGCAACCAATTATGACATCCTCATCGTCATGGCAACCAATTATGACATCATCGCCATGGCAACATATTAAGGCATCATCGTCACCATGGCAACCTATTATGACATCATCATCGCCATGGCAACCAATTGTGACATAATCGCCATGGCAACGTATTAAGTCATCATCGTCAACATGGCAACCAATTATGACATCACCGTCGCCATGGCAAACGAATTATGACATCACCGCCATGGCAACCAATTATGACATCATCGCCATGGCAACCAATTATGACCTCACCGTCGCCATGGCAACCTATTATGACATCATCATCGCCATGGCAACCAATTATGACTTCATCGCCATGGCAACGTATTAAGGCATCATCGTCGCCATGGCAAACAATTATGACATCATCGCCATATCAACCAATTATGACATCATCGCCATGGCAACCAATTATGACATCATCATCGTCGTGGCAACCAATTATGACATCACTGTCGCCATGGCAACCAATTATGACATCACCGTCACCTTGGCAACCAATTATGACATCACCGTCGCCATGGCAAACGAATTATGACATCACCGCCATGGCAACCAATTATGACATCATCGCCATGGCAACCAATTATGACCTCACGGTCGCCATGGCAACCTATTATGACATCATCATCGCCATGGCAACCAATTATGACTTCATCGCCATGGCAACGTATTAAGGCATCATCGTCGCCATGGCAACCAATTATGACATAATCGCCATGGCAACGTATTAAGGCATCATCGTCGCCATGGCAACCAGTTATGACATCACCGTCGCCATGGCAACCAATTATGACATCACCGTCGCCATGGCAACCAATTATGACATCACCGTCGCCATAGCAACCAATTATGACATCATCGCCATGGCAACGTATTAAGGCATGATCGTCACCATGGCAACCAATTATGACCTCATCGCCATGGCAACGTATTAAGGCATAATCGTCGCCATGGCAACCAATTATGACATCATCGTCGCCATGGCAACCAATTATGACATCACCGTCGCCATGGCAACCAATTATGACATCATCGTTGCCATTGCAACCAATTATGACATCATCGCCATGGCAACCAATTATGACATCACCGTCGCCATGGCAACATATTAAGGCATCATCGTCACCATGGCAACCATTTATGACATCATCGTCACCATGCCAACCAATTATGACAGCATCATCACCATGGCAACCAATTATATCATCGCCATGGCAACGTATTAAGGCATCATCGTCACCATGGCAACCAATTATGACATCATCGCCATGGCAACCAATTATGACATCATCATCGCCATGGCAACCAATTATGACATAATCGCCATGGCAACGTATTAAGGCATCATCGTCACCATGACACCCTATTAAGACATCATCATCGCCATGGCAACCGATTATGACATCATCATCGCCATGGCAACCAATTATGACATCATCGCCATGGCAACGTATTAAGGCATCAACGTCACCATGGCAACCTATTATGACATAATCATCGCCATGGCAACCAATTATGACATCATCGCCATGGCAACCTATTATGACATCATCATCGCCATGGCAACATATTAAGGCATCATCGTCACCATGGCAACCTATTATGACATCATCATCATCACCATGGCAACCAATTATGACATAATCGCCATGGCAACGTATTAAGGCATCATCGTCACCATGGCAACCTCTTATGACATCATCATCGCCATGGCAACCTATTATGACATCATCGCCATGGCAACGTATTAAGGCATATTCGTCACCATGGCAACCTATTATAACATCATCGCCATGGCAACCAATTATGACATCATCATTGCCATGGCAACCAATTATGACATCATCATCGCCATGGCAACCAATTATGACATAATCGCCATGGCAACGTATTAAGTCATCATCGTCACCATGGCAACCAATTATGACATCATTGCCATGGCAACCTATTATTACATCATCATCGCCATGGCAACCAATTATGACAGAATCGCTATGGCAACGTATTAAGGCATCATCGACACTATGGCAAACTATTATGACATCATCGCCATGGCAACCAATTATGACATCATCGCCATGGCAACGTATTAAGGCATCATCATCACCATGGCAACCTATTATGACATCATCATCGCCATGGCAACCAATTATGACATCATCATCGCCATGGCAACCAATTATGACATCATCGCCATGGCAACGTATTAAGGCATCATCGTCACCATGGCAAACTATTATGACATCATCATCGCCATGGCAACCTATTATGACATCATCATCACCATGGCAACCAATTATGACATCATCATCGCCATGGCAACGTATTAAGGCATATTCGTCACCATGGCAACCTATTATGACATCATCGCCATGGCAACGTATTAAGGCATCATCGTCACCTTGGCAACCTATTATGACATCATCATCGCCATGGCAACCAATTATGACATCATCATCGCCATGACAACCAATAATGACATCATTGCCATGGCAACATATTAAGGCATCATCGTCACCATGGCAACCTATTATGACATCATCGCCATGGCAACCAATTATGACATCATCATCGCCATGACAACCAATAATGACATCATTGCCATGGCAACATATTAAGGCATCATCGTCACCATGGCAACCTATTATGAAATCATCGCCATGGCAACCTATTATGACATCATCATCGCCATGGTAACCAATTATGACATCATCACCATGGCAACCAATTATGACATCATCGACATGGCAACGTATTAAGGGATCATCGTCACCATGGCAAACTATTATGACATCATCATCGCAATGGCAACCTATTATGATATCATCATCACAATTGCAACCAATTATGACATCATCATCGCCATGGCAACCAATTATGACATAATCGCCATGGCAACGTATTAAGGCATCATCGTCACCATGGCAACCTCTTATGACATCATCATCACCATGGCAACCTATTATGACATCATCATTGCCATGGCAACCAATTATGACATCCTCATCGTCATGGCAACCAATTATGACATCATCGCCATGGCAACATAATAAGGCATCATCGTCACCATGGCAACCTATTATGACATCATCATCGCCATGGCAACCAATTATGACATAATCGCCATGGCAACGTATTAAGTCATCATCGTCAACATGGCAACCAATTATGACATCACCGTCGCCATGGCAAATGAATTATGACATCACCGCCATGGCAACCAATTATGACATCATCGCCATGGCAACCAATTATGACCTCACCGTCGCCATGGCAACCTATTATGACATCATCATCGCCATGGCAACCAATTATGACTTCATCGCCATGGCAACGTATTAAGGCATCATCGTCGCCATGGCAAACAATTATGACATCATCGCCATATCAACCAATTATGACATCATCGCCATGGCAACCAATTATGACATCATCATCGTCGTGGCAACCAATTATGACATCACTGTCGCCATGGCAACCAATTATGACATCACCGTCACCTTGGCAACCAATTATGACATCACCGTCGCCATGGCAAACGAATTATGACATCACCGCCATGGCAACCAATTATGACATCATCGCCATGGCAACCAATTATGACCTCACGGTCGCCATGGCAACCTATTATGACATCATCATCGCCATGGCAACCAATTATGACTTCATCGCCATGGCAATGTATTAAGGCATCATCGTCGCCATGGCAACCAATTATGACATAATCGCCATGGCAACGTATTAAGGCATCATCGTCGCCATGGCAACCAGTTATGACATCACCGTCGCCATGGCAACCAATTATGACATCACCGTCGCCATGGCAACCAATTATGACATCACCGTCGCCATAGCAACCAATTATGACATCATCGCCATGGCAACGTATTAAGGCATGATCGTCACCATGGCAACCAATTATGACCTCATCGCCATGGCAACGTATTAAGGCATAATCGTCGCCATGGCAACCAATTATGACATCATCGTCGCCATGGCAACCAATTATGACATCACCGTCGCCATGGCAACCAATTATGACATAATCGTTGCCATTGCAACCAATTATGACATCATCGCCATGGCAACCAATTATGACATCACCGTCGCCATGGCAACATATTAAGGCATCATCGTCGCCATGGCAACCAATTATGACATCATCGTCACCATGCCAACCAATTATGACAGCATCATCACCATGGCAACCAATTATATCATCGCCATGGCAACGTATTAAGGCATCATCGTCACCATGGCAACCTATTATGACATCATCGCCATGGCAACCTATTATGAAATCATCATCGCCATGGTAACCAATTATGACATAATCGCCATGGCAACGTATTAAGGCATCATCGTCTCCATGGCAACCGATTATGACATCATCGTCGCCATAGCAACCAATTATGACATCATCGTCACCATGGCAACCAATTATGACATCATCGTCACCATGGCAACAAATTATGACATCACCGTCGCCATGGCATCCAATTAAGACATCATCGTCGCCATGGCAACCAATTATGACATCATGGTCGCCATGGCAACCAATTATGACATCACCATCGCCAAGGCAACGTAGTAAGGCATCATCGTCGCCATGGCAACCAATTATGATATCACCGTCACCATGGCAACCAATTATGACATCACCGTCGCCATGGCAACATATTAAGGCATCATGGCCATGGCAACCAATTATGACATCATCACCATGGCAACCAATTATGACCTCACCGTCGCCATGGCAACCTATTATGACATCATCATCGCCATGGCAACCAATTATGACTTCATCGCCATGGCAACGTATTAAGGCATCATCGTCGCCATGGCAACCAATTATGACATCATCGTCGCCATGGCAACCAATTATGACATCACCGTCGCCATGGCAACCAATTATGACATCATCATCGCCATTGCAACCAATTATGACATCATTGCCATGGCAACCAATTATGACATCACCGTCGCCATGGCAACGTATTAAGGCATCATCGTTGCCATGGCAACCAATTATGACATCACCGTCGCCATGGCAACGAATTAAGGCATCATCGTCGCCATGGCAACCAATTATGACATCATCGTCACCATGGCAACCAATTATGACATCACCGTCGCCATGGCAACCAATTATGACATCATCGTCGCCATTGCAACCAATTATGACATCATCGCCATGGCAACCAATTATGACATCACCGTCGCCATGGCAACGTATTAAGGCATCATCGTCGCCATGGCAACAAATTATGACATCATCGTCGCCATGGCAACCAATTATGACATCATTGTCGCCATGGCAACCAATTATGACATCACCGTCGCCATGGCGACCAATTATGACATCATCGCCATGGCAACGTATTAAGGCATCATCATCGCCATGGCAACCAATTATGACTTCATCGTCGCCATGGCAACCAATTATGATATCACCGTCTCCATGGCAACCAATTATGACATCACCGTCGCCATGGCAACCAATTATGACATCATCGCCATGGCAACCAATTATGACATTACCGTCGCCATGTCAACCAATTATGACATCACCGTCGCCATGGCAACCAATTATGACATCATCGCCATGGCAACGTATTAAGGCATCATCGTCGCCATGGCAACCAATTATGACATCATCGCCATGGCAACGTATTAAGGCATCATCGTCGCCATGGCAACCAATTATGACATCACCGTCGCCATGGCAACCAATTATGACATCACCGTCGCCATGGCAACGTATTAAGGCATCATCGTCGCCATGGCAACCAATTATGACATCACCGTCGCCATGGCAACCAATTATGACATCACCGTCGCCATGGCAACCAATTATCACATCACCGTCGCCATGTCAACCAATTATGACATCACCGTCGCCATGGAAACCAATTATGACATCATCGTCGCCATGGCAACCAATTATGACATCATCATCGCCATGACAACCAATAATGACATCATTGCCATGGCAACATATTAAGGCATCATCTTCACCATGGCAACCTATTATGACATCATCGCCATGGCAACGTATTATGAAATCATCATCGCCATGGTAACCAATTATGACATAATCGCCATGGCAACGTATTAAGGCATCATCATCACCATGGTAACCTATTATGACATCATCATCACCATGGCAACCAATTATGACATCATCATCACCATGGCAACCAATTATGACATCATCGACATGGCAGCATATTAAGGCATCATCGTCACCATGGCAACCTATTATGATATCATCATCGCCATAGCAACCAATTATGACATCATCGCCATGGCAACATATTAAGGGATCATCATCACCATGGCAAACTATTATGACATCATAATCGCAATGGCAACCTATTATGACATCATCATCACAATGGCAACTAATTATGACATCATCGCCATGGAAACCAATTATGACATCATCGCCATGGCAACGTATTAAGGCATCATCGTCACCATGGTAACCTATTTTGACATCATTGCCATGGCAATGTATTAAGGCAACATCATCGCCATGGCAACCTATTATGACATCATAATCACCATGGCAACCTATTATGACATCATCATCGCCATGGCAACCAATTATGACATCATCGCCATGGCAACATAGTAAGGCATCATCGTCACCATGGCAACCTATTATGACATCATCATCGCCATGGCAACCAATTATGACATAATCGCCATGGCAACGTATTAAGGCATCATCGTCACCATGGCAACCTCTTATGACATCATCATCACCATGGCAACCTATTATGACATCATCATTGCCATGGCAACCAATTATGACATCCTCATCGTCATGGCAACCAATTATGACATCATCGCCATGGCAACATATTAAGGCATCATCGTCACCATGGCAACCTATTATGACATCATCATCGCCATGGCAACCAATTATGACATAATCGCCATGGCAACGTATTAAGTCATCATCGTCAACATGGCAACCAATTATGACATCACCGTCGCCATGGCAAACGAATTATGACATCACCGCCATGGCAACCAATTATGACATCATCGCCATGGCAACCAATTATGACCTCACCGTCGCCATGGCAACCTATTATGACATCATCATCGCCATGGCAACCAATTATGACTTCATCGCCATGGCAACGTATTAAGGCATCATCGTCGCCATGGCAAAAAATTATGACATCATCGCCATATCAACCAATTATGACATCATCGCCATGGCAACCAATTATGACATCATCATCGTCGTGGCAACCAATTATGACATCACTGTCGCCATGGCAACCAATTATGACATCACCGTCACCTTGGCAACCAATTATGACATCACCGTCGCCATGGCAAACGAATTATGACATCACCGCCATGGCAACCAATTATGACATCATCGCCATGGCAACCAATTATGACCTCACGGTCGCCATGGCAACCTATTATGACATCATCATCGCCATGGCAACCAATTATGACTTCATCGCCATGGCAACGTATTAAGGCATCATCGTCGCCATGGCAACCAATTATGACATAATCGCCATGGCAACGTATTAAGGCATCATCGTCGCCATGGCAACCAGTTATGACATCACCGTCGCCATGGCAACCAATTATGACATCACCGTCGCCATGGCAACCAATTATGACATCACCGTCGCCATAGCAACCAATTATGACATCATCGCCATGGCAACGTATTAAGGCATGATCGTCACCATGGCAACCAATTATGACCTCATCGCCATGGCAACGTATTAAGGCATAATCGTCGCCATGGCAACCAATTATGACATCATCCTCGCCATGGCAACCAATTATGACATCACCGTCGCCATGGCAACCAATTATGACATAATCGTTGCCATGGCAACCAATTATGACATCATCGCCATGGCAACCAATTATGACATCACCGTCGCCATGGCAAAATATTAAGGCATCATCGTCACCATGGCAACCAATTATGACATCATCGTCACCATGCCAACCAATTATGACAGCATCATCACCATGGCAACCAATTATATCATCGCCATGGCAACGTATTAAGGCATCATCGTCACCATGGCAACCAATTATGACATCATCGCCATGGCAACCAATTATGACATCATCATCGCCATGGCAACCAATTATGACATAATCGCCATGGCAACGTATTAAGGCATCATCGTCACCATGACAACCTATTAAGACATCATCATCGCCATGGCAACCGATTATGACATCATCATCGCCATGGCAACCAATTATGACATCATCGCCATGGCAACGTATTAAGGCATCAACGTCACCATGGCAACCTATTATGACATAATCATCGCCATGGCAACCAATTATGACATCATCGCCATGGCAACCTATTATGACATCATCATCGCCATGGCAACATATTAAGGCATCATCGTCACCATGGCAACCTATTATGACATCATCATCATCACCATGGCAACGTATTAAGGCATCATCGTCACCATGGCAACCTCTTATGACATCATCATCGCCATGGCAACCTATTATGACATCATCGCCATGGCAACGTATTAAGGCATATTCGTCACCATGGCAACCTATTATAACATCATCGCCATGGCAACCGATTATGACATCATCATTGCCATGGCAACCAATTATGACATCATCATTGCCATGGCAACCAATTATGACATCATCATCGCCATGGCAACCAATTATGACATAATCGCCATGGCAACGTATTAAGTCATCATCGTCACCATGGCAACCAATTATGACATCATTGCCATGGCAACCTATTATTACATCATCATCGCCATGGCAACCAATTATGACAGAATCGCTATGGCAACGTATTAAGGCATCATCGACACTATGGCAAACTATTATGACATCATCGCCATGGCAACCAATTATGACATCATCGCCATGGCAACGTATTAAGGCATCATCATCACCATGGCAACCTATTATGACATCATCATCGCCATGGCAACCAATTATGACATCATCATCGCCATGGCAACCAATTATGACATCATCGCCATGGCAACGTATTAAGGCATCATCGTCACCATGGCAAACTATTATGACATCATCATCGCCATGGCAACCTATTATGACATCATCATCACCATGGCAACCAATTATGACATCATCATCGCCATGGCAACGTATTAAGGCATATTCGTCACCATGGCAACCTATTATGACATCATCGCCATGGCAACGTATTAAGGCATCATCGTCACCTTGGCAACCTATTATGACATCATCATCGCCATGGCAACCAATTATGACATCATCATCGCCATGACAACCAATAATGACATCATTGCCATGGCAACATATTAAGGCATCATCGTCACCATGGCAACCTATTATGACATCATCGCCATGGCAACCAATTATGACATCATCATCGCCATGACAACCAATAATGACATCATTGCCATGGCAACATATTAAGGCATCATCGTCACCATGGCAACCTATTATGAAATCATCGCCATGGCAACCTATTATGACATCATCATCGCCATGGTAACCAATTATGACATCATCACCATGGCAACCAATTATGACATCATCGACATGGCAACGTATTAAGGGATCATCGTCACCATGGCAAACTATTATGACATCATCATCGCAATGGCAACCTATTATGATATCATCATCACAATTGCAACCAATTATGACATCATCATCGCCATGGCAACCAATTATGACATCATCGCCATGGCAACGTATTAAGGCATCATTGTCACCATGGCAACCTATTTTGACATCATTGCCATGGCAACGTATTATGGCATCATCATCGCCATGGCAACCTATTATGACATCATCCTCGCCATGGCAAAATATTATGACATCATCAACGCCATGGCAACCAATTATGACATCATCGCCATGGCAACATAGTAAGGCATCATCGTCACCATGGCAACCTATTATGACATCATCATCGCCATGGCAACCAATTATGACATAATCGCCATGTCAACGTATTAAGGCATCATCGTCACCATGGCAACCTCTTATGACATCATCATCGCCATGGCAACCTATTATGACATCATCATTGCCATGTCAACCAATTATGACATCATCATCGTCATGGCAACCAATTATGACATCATCGCCATGGCAACATATTAAGGCATCATCGTCACCATGGCAACCAATTATGACATAATTGCCATGGCAACGTATTAAGACATCATCGTCACCATGGCAACCTATTATGACATCATCATCGCCATGGCAAACAATTATGACATCATCGCCATGGCAACGTATTAAGGCATCATTGTCACCATGGCAACCTATTTTGACATCATCATCGCCATGGCAACCAATTATGACATCATCGTCATGGCAACGTATTAAGGCATCATCGTCACCATGGCAACCTATTATGACATCATCATTGCCATGGCAACCAATTATGACATCATTATCATCATGGCAGCCAATTATGACATAATCGCCATGGCAACGAATTAAGTCATCATCGTCACCATGGCAACCAATTATGACATCATTGCCATGGCAACCTATTATGACATCATCATCGCCATGGCAACCAATTATGACAGAATCGCCATGGCAACGTATGAAGGCATCATCGACACTATGGCAAACTATTATGACATCATCGCCATGGCAACCTATTATGACATCATCATCACCATGGCAACCAATTATGACATCATCATCGCCATGGCAGCATATTAAGGCATATTCGTCACCATGGCAACCTATTATGACATCATCATCGCCATGGCAACCAATTATGACATCATCGCCATGGCAACGTATTAAGGCATCATCGTCACCATGGCAACCTATTATGACATCATCATCGCCATGGCAACCTATTATGACATCATCATCACCATGGAAACCAATTATGACATCATCATCGCCATGGCAACGTATTAAGGCATATTCGTCACCATGGCAACCTATTATGACATCATCGCCATGGCAACGTATTAAGGCATCATCGTCACCTTGGAAACCTATTATGACATCATCATCGCCATGGCAACCAATTATGACATCATCATCGCCATGACAACCAATAATGACATCATTGCCATGGCAACATATTAAGGCATCATCGTCACCATGGCAACCTATTATGACATCATCGCCATGGTAACCAATTATGACATAATCGCCATGGCAACCAATTATGACATCATTGTCGCCATTGCAACCAATTATGACATCATTGCCATGGCAACCAATTATGACATCACCGTCGCCATGGCAACGTATTAAGGCATCATCATCACCATGGTAACCTATTATGACATCATCATCACCATGGCAACCAATTATGACATCATCATCACCATGGCAACCAATTATGACATCATCGACATGGCAGCATATTAAGGCATCATCGTCACCATGGCAACCTATTATGATATCATCATCGCCATAGCAACCAATTATGACATCATCGCCATGGCAACGTATTAAGGCATCATCGTCGCCATGGCAACCAATTATGACATCACCGTCGCCATGGCAACCAATTATGACATCACCGTCGCCATGGCAACGTATTAAGGCATCATCGTCGCCATGGCAACCAATTATCACATCACCGTCGCCATGTCAACCAATTATGACATCACCGTCGCCATGGAAACCAATTATGACATCATCGTCGCCATGGCAACCAATTATGACATCATCATCGCCATGACAACCAATAATGACATCATTGCCATGGCAACATATTAAGGCATCATCTTCACCATGGCAACCTATTATGACATCATCGCCATGGCAACGTATTATGAAATCATCATCGCCATGGTAACCAATTATGACATAATCGCCATGGCAACGTATTAAGGCATAATCATCACCATGGTAACCTATTATGACATCATCATCACCATGGCAACCAATTATGACATCATCACCATGGCAACCAATTATGACATCATCGACATGGCAGCATATTAAGGCATCATCGTCACCATGGCAACCTATTATGATATCATCATCGCCATAGCAACCAATTATGACATCATCGCCATGGCAACATATTAAGGGATCATCATCACCATGGCAAACTATTATGACATCATAATTGCAATGGCAACCTATTATGACATCATTATCACAATGGCAACTAATTATGACATCATCGCCATGGAAACCAATTATGACATCATCGCCATGGCAACGTATTAAGGCATCATCGTCACCATGGTAACCTATTTTGACATCATTGCCATGGCAATGTATTAAGGCATCATCATCGCCATGGCAACCTATTATGACATCATAATCACCATGGCAACCTATTATGACATCATCATCGCCATGGCAACCAATTATGACATCATCGCCATGGCAACATAGTAAGGCATCATCGTCACCATGGCAACCTATTATGACATCATCATCGCCATGGCAACCAATTATGACATAATCGCCATGGCAACGTATTAAGGCATCATCGTCACCATGGCAACCTCTTATGACATCATCATCACCATGGCAACCTATTATGACATCATCATTGCCATGGCAACCAATTATGACATCCTCATCGTCATGGCAACCAATTATGACATCATCGCCATGGCAACATATTAAGGCATCATCGTCACCATGGCAACCTATTATGACATCATCATCGCCATGGCAACCAATTGTGACATAATCGCCATGGCAACGTATTAAGTCATCATCGTCAACATGGCAACCAATTATGACATCACCGTCGCCATGGCAAACGAATTATGACATCACCGCCATGGCAACCAATTATGACATCATCGCCATGGCAACCAATTATGACCTCACCGTCGCCATGGCAACCTATTATGACATCATCATCGCCATGGCAACCAATTATGACTTCATCGCCATGGCAACGTATTAAGGCATCATCGTCGCCATGGCAAACAATTATGACATCATCGCCATATCAACCAATTATGACATCATCGCCATGGCAACCAATTATGACATCATCATCGTCGTGGCAACCAATTATGACATCACTGTCGCCATGGCAACCAATTATGACATCACCGTCACCTTGGCAACCAATTATGACATCACCGTCGCCATGGCAAACGAATTATGACATCACCGCCATGGCAACCAATTATGACATCATCGCCATGGCAACCAATTATGACCTCACGGTCGCCATGGCAACCTATTATGACATCATCATCGCCATGGCAACCAATTATGACTTCATCGCCATGGCAACGTATTAAGGCATCATCGTCGCCATGGCAACCAATTATGACATAATCGCCATGGCAACGTATTAAGGCATCATCGTCGCCATGGCAACCAGTTATGACATCACCGTCGCCATGGCAACCAATTATGACATCACCGTCGCCATGGCAACCAATTATGACATCACCGTCGCCATAGCAACCAATTATGACATCATCGCCATGGCAACGTATTAAGGCATGATCGTCACCATGGCAACCAATTATGACCTCATCGCCATGGCAACGTATTAAGGCATAATCGTCGCCATGGCAACCAATTATGACATCATCGTCGCCATGGCAACCAATTATGACATCACCGTCGCCATGGCAACCAATTATGACATCATCGTTGCCATTGCAACCAATTATGACATCATCGCCATGGCAACCAATTATGACATCACCGTCGCCATGGCAACATATTAAGGCATCATCGTCACCATGGCAACCAATTATGACATCATCGTCACCATGCCAACCAATTATGACAGCATCATCACCATGGCAACCAATTATATCATCGCCATGGCAACGTATTAAGGCATCATCGTCACCATGGCAACCAATTATGACATCATCGCCATGGCAACCAATTATGACATCATCATCGCCATGGCAACCAATTATGACATAATCGCCATGGCAACGTATTAAGGCATCATCGTCACCATGACACCCTATTAAGACATCATCATCGCCATGGCAACCGATTATGACATCATCATCGCCATGGCAACCAATTATGACATCATCGCCATGGCAACGTATTAAGGCATCAACGTCACCATGGCAACCTATTATGACATAATCATCGCCATGGCAACCAATTATGACATCATCGCCATGGCAACCTATTATGACATCATCATCGCCATGGCAACATATTAAGGCATCATCGTCACCATGGCAACCTATTATGACATCATCATCATCACCATGGCAACCAATTATGACATAATCGCCATGGCAACGTATTAAGGCATCATCGTCACCATGGCAACCTCTTATGACATCATCATCGCCATGGCAACCTATTATGACATCATCGCCATGGCAACGTATTAAGGCATATTCGTCACCATGGCAACCTATTATAACATCATCGCCATGGCAACCAATTATGACATCATCATTGCCATGGCAACCAATTATGACATCATCATCGCCATGGCAACCAATTATGACATAATCGCCATGGCAACGTATTAAGTCATCATCGTCACCATGGCAACCAATTATGACATCATTGCCATGGCAACCTATTATTACATCATCATCGCCATGGCAACCAATTATGACAGAATCGCTATGGCAACGTATTAAGGCATCATCGACACTATGGCAAACTATTATGACATCATCGCCATGGCAACCAATTATGACATCATCGCCATGGCAACGTATTAAGGCATCATCATCACCATGGCAACCTATTATGACATCATCATCGCCATGGCAACCAATTATGACATCATCATCGCCATGGCAACCAATTATGACATCATCGCCATGGCAACGTATTAAGGCATCATCGTCACCATGGCAAACTATTATGACATCATCATCGCCATGGCAACCTATTATGACATCATCATCACCATGGCAACCAATTATGACATCATCATCGCCATGGCAACGTATTAAGGCATATTCGTCACCATGGCAACCTATTATGACATCATCGCCATGGCAACGTATTAAGGCATCATCGTCACCTTGGCAACCTATTATGACATCATCATCGCCATGGCAACCAATTATGACATCATCATCGCCATGACAACCAGTAATGACATCATTGCCATGGCAACATATTAAGGCATCATCGTCACCATGGCAACCTATTATGACATCATCGCCATGGCAACCAATTATGACATCATCATCGCCATGACAACCAATAATGACATCATTGCCATGGCAACATATTAAGGCATCATCGTCACCATGGCAACCTATTATGAAATCATCGCCATGGCAACCTATTATGACATCATCATCGCCATGGTAACCAATTATGACATCATCACCATGGCAACCAATTATGACATCATCAACATGGCAACGTATTAAGGGATCATCGTCACCATGGCAAACTATTATGACATCATCATCGCAATGGCAACCTATTATGAAATCATCATCACAATTGCAACCAATTATGACATCATCATCGCCATGGCAACCAATTATGACATCATCGCCATGGAAACGTATTAAGGCATCATTGTCACCATGGCAACCTATTTTGACATCATTGCCATGGCAACGTATTATGGCATCATCATCGCCGTGGCAACCTATTATGACATCATCCTCGCCATGGCAACCTATTATGACATCATCAACGCCATGGCAACCAATTATGACATCATCGCCATGGCAACATAGTAAGGCATCATCGTCACCATGGCAACCTATTATGACATCATCATCGCCATGGCAACCAATTATGACATAATCGCCATGTCAACGTATTAAGGCATCATCGTCACCATGGCAACCTCTTATGACATCATCATCGCCATGGCAACCTATTATGACATCATCATTGCCATGTCAACCAATTATGACATCATCATCGTCATGGCAACCAATTATGACATCATCGCCATGGCAACATATTAAGGCATCATCGTCACCATGGCAACCAATTATGACATAATTGCCATGGCAACGTATTAAGACATCATCGTCACCATGGCAACCTATTATGACATCATCATCGCCATGGTAAACAATTATGACATCATTGCCATGGCAACGTATTAAGGCATCATTGTCACCATGGCAACCTATTTTGACATCATCATCGCCATGGCAACCAATTATGACATCATCGTCATGGCAACGTATTAAGGCATCATCGTCACCATGGCAACCTATTATGACATCATCATTGCCATGGCAACCAATTATGACATCATTATCATCATGGCAGCCAATTAGGACATAATCGCCATGGCAATGAATTAAGTCATCATCGTCACCATGGCAACCAATTATGACATCATCGCCATGGCAACGTATTAAGGCATCATCGTCGCCATGGCAACCAATTATGACATCACCGTCGCCATGGCAACCAATTATGACATCACCGTCGCCATGGCAACGTATTAAGGCATCATCGTCGCCATGGCAACCAATTATGACATCACCGTCGCCATGGCAACCAATTATGACATCACCGTCGCCATGGCAACCAATTATCACATCACCGTCGCCATGTCAACCAATTATGACATCACCGTCGCCATGGAAACCAATTATGACATCATCGTCGCCATGGCAACCAATTATGACATCATCATCGCCATGACAACCAATAATGACATCATTGCCATGGCAACATATTAAGGCATCATCTTCACCATGGCAACCTATTATGACATCATCGCCATGGCAACGTATTATGAAATCATCATCGCCATGGTAACCAATTATGACATAATCGCCATGGCAACGTATTAAGGCATAATCATCACCATGGTAACCTATTATGACATCATCATCACCATGGCAACCAATTATGACATCATCACCATGGCAACCAATTATGACATCATCGACATGGCA
Source organism: Dendrobates tinctorius (assembly GCF_039654945.1). Taxonomy (NCBI): domain Eukaryota; kingdom Metazoa; phylum Chordata; class Amphibia; order Anura; family Dendrobatidae; genus Dendrobates; species Dendrobates tinctorius. The sequence continues at coordinate 1,222,851 of NW_027362134.1, read as the reverse complement.
GCATATTAAGGCATCATCGTCACCATGGCAACCTATTATGATATCATCATCGCCATAGCAACCAATTATGACATCATCGCCATGGCAACATATTAAGGGATCATCATCACCATGGCAAACTATTATGACATCATAATCGCAATGGCAACCTATTATGACATCATTATCACAATGGCAACTAATTATGACATCATCGCCATGGAAACCAATTATGACATCATCGCCATGGCAACGTATTAAGGCATCATCGTCACCATGGTAACCTATTTTGACATCATTGCCATGGCAATGTATTAAGGCATCATCATCGCCATGGCAACCTATTATGACATCATAATCACCATGGCAACCTATTATGACATCATCATCGCCATGGCAACCAATTATGACATCATCGCCATGGCAACATAGTAAGGCATCATCGTCACCATGGCAACCTATTATGACATCATCATCGCCATGGCAACCAATTATGACATAATCGCCATGGCAACGTATTAAGGCATCATCGTCACCATGGCAACCTCTTATGACATCATCATCACCATGGCAACCTATTATGACATCATCATTGCCATGGCAACCAATTATGACATCCTCATCGTCATGGCAACCAATTATGACATCATCGCCATGGCAACATATTAAGGCATCATCGTCACCATGGCAACCTATTATGACATCATCATCGCCATGGCAACCAATTGTGACATAATCGCCATGGCAACGTATTAAGTCATCATCGTCAACATGGCAACCAATTATGACATCACCGTCGCCATGGCAAACGAATTATGACATCACCGCCATGGCAACCAATTATGACATCATCGCCATGGCAACCAATTATGACCTCACCGTCGCCATGGCAACCTATTATGACATCATCATCGCCATGGCAACCAATTATGACTTCATCGCCATGGCAACGTATTAAGGCATCATCGTCGCCATGGCAAACAATTATGACATCATCGCCATATCAACCAATTATGACATCATCGCCATGGCAACCAATTATGACATCATCATCGTCGTGGCAACCAATTATGACATCACTGTCGCCATGGCAACCAATTATGACATCACCGTCACCTTGGCAACCAATTATGACATCACCGTCGCCATGGCAAACGAATTATGACATCACCGCCATGGCAACCAATTATGACATCATCGCCATGGCAACCAATTATGACCTCACGGTCGCCATGGCAACCTATTATGACATCATCATCGCCATGGCAACCAATTATGACTTCATCGCCATGGCAACGTATTAAGGCATCATCGTCGCCATGGCAACCAATTATGACATAATCGCCATGGCAACGTATTAAGGCATCATCGTCGCCATGGCAACCAGTTATGACATCACCGTCGCCATGGCAACCAATTATGACATCACCGTCGCCATGGCAACCAATTATGACATCACCGTCGCCATAGCAACCAATTATGACATCATCGCCATGGCAACGTATTAAGGCATGATCGTCACCATGGCAACCAATTATGACCTCATCGCCATGGCAACGTATTAAGGCATAATCGTCGCCATGGCAACCAATTATGACATCATCGTCGCCATGGCAACCAATTATGACATCACCGTCGCCATGGCAACCAATTATGACATCATCGTTGCCATTGCAACCAATTATGACATCATCGCCATGGCAACCAATTATGACATCACCGTCGCCATGGCAACATATTAAGGCATCATCGTCACCATGGCAACCATTTATGACATCATCGTCACCATGCCAACCAATTATGACAGCATCATCACCATGGCAACCAATTATATCATCGCCATGGCAACGTATTAAGGCATCATCGTCACCATGGCAACCAATTATGACATCATCGCCATGGCAACCAATTATGACATCATCATCGCCATGGCAACCAATTATGACATAATCGCCATGGCAACGTATTAAGGCATCATCGTCACCATGACACCCTATTAAGACATCATCATCGCCATGGCAACCGATTATGACATCATCATCGCCATGGCAACCAATTATGACATCATCGCCATGGCAACGTATTAAGGCATCAACGTCACCATGGCAACCTATTATGACATAATCATCGCCATGGCAACCAATTATGACATCATCGCCATGGCAACCTATTATGACATCATCATCGCCATGGCAACATATTAAGGCATCATCGTCACCATGGCAACCTATTATGACATCATCATCATCACCATGGCAACCAATTATGACATAATCGCCATGGCAACGTATTAAGGCATCATCGTCACCATGGCAACCTCTTATGACATCATCATCGCCATGGCAACCTATTATGACATCATCGCCATGGCAACGTATTAAGGCATATTCGTCACCATGGCAACCTATTATAACATCATCGCCATGGCAACCAATTATGACATCATCATTGCCATGGCAACCAATTATGACATCATCATCGCCATGGCAACCAATTATGACATAATCGCCATGGCAACGTATTAAGTCATCATCGTCACCATGGCAACCAATTATGACATCATTGCCATGGCAACCTATTATTACATCATCATCGCCATGGCAACCAATTATGACAGAATCGCTATGGCAACGTATTAAGGCATCATCGACACTATGGCAAACTATTATGACATCATCGCCATGGCAACCAATTATGACATCATCGCCATGGCAACGTATTAAGGCATCATCATCACCATGGCAACCTATTATGACATCATCATCGCCATGGCAACCAATTATGACATCATCATCGCCATGGCAACCAATTATGACATCATCGCCATGGCAACGTATTAAGGCATCATCGTCACCATGGCAAACTATTATGACATCATCATCGCCATGGCAACCTATTATGACATCATCATCACCATGGCAACCAATTATGACATCATCATCGCCATGGCAACGTATTAAGGCATATTCGTCACCATGGCAACCTATTATGACATCATCGCCATGGCAACGTATTAAGGCATCATCGTCACCTTGGCAACCTATTATGACATCATCATCGCCATGGCAACCAATTATGACATCATCATCGCCATGACAACCAATAATGACATCATTGCCATGGCAACATATTAAGGCATCATCGTCACCATGGCAACCTATTATGACATCATCGCCATGGCAACCAATTATGACATCATCATCGCCATGACAACCAATAATGACATCATTGCCATGGCAACATATTAAGGCATCATCGTCACCATGGCAACCTATTATGAAATCATCGCCATGGCAACCTATTATGACATCATCATCGCCATGGTAACCAATTATGACATCATCACCATGGCAACCAATTATGACATCATCGACATGGCAACGTATTAAGGGATCATCGTCACCATGGCAAACTATTATGACATCATCATCGCAATGGCAACCTATTATGATATCATCATCACAATTGCAACCAATTATGACATCATCATCGCCATGGCAACCAATTATGACATAATCGCCATGGCAACGTATTAAGGCATCATCGTCACCATGGCAACCTCTTATGACATCATCATCACCATGGCAACCTATTATGACATCATCATTGCCATGGCAACCAATTATGACATCCTCATCGTCATGGCAACCAATTATGACATCATCGCCATGGCAACATAATAAGGCATCATCGTCACCATGGCAACCTATTATGACATCATCATCGCCATGGCAACCAATTATGACATAATCGCCATGGCAACGTATTAAGTCATCATCGTCAACATGGCAACCAATTATGACATCACCGTCGCCATGGCAAATGAATTATGACATCACCGCCATGGCAACCAATTATGACATCATCGCCATGGCAACCAATTATGACCTCACCGTCGCCATGGCAACCTATTATGACATCATCATCGCCATGGCAACCAATTATGACTTCATCGCCATGGCAACGTATTAAGGCATCATCGTCGCCATGGCAAACAATTATGACATCATCGCCATATCAACCAATTATGACATCATCGCCATGGCAACCAATTATGACATCATCATCGTCGTGGCAACCAATTATGACATCACTGTCGCCATGGCAACCAATTATGACATCACCGTCACCTTGGCAACCAATTATGACATCACCGTCGCCATGGCAAACGAATTATGACATCACCGCCATGGCAACCAATTATGACATCATCGCCATGGCAACCAATTATGACCTCACGGTCGCCATGGCAACCTATTATGACATCATCATCGCCATGGCAACCAATTATGACTTCATCGCCATGGCAATGTATTAAGGCATCATCGTCGCCATGGCAACCAATTATGACATAATCGCCATGGCAACGTATTAAGGCATCATCGTCGCCATGGCAACCAGTTATGACATCACCGTCGCCATGGCAACCAATTATGACATCACCGTCGCCATGGCAACCAATTATGACATCACCGTCGCCATAGCAACCAATTATGACATCATCGCCATGGCAACGTATTAAGGCATGATCGTCACCATGGCAACCAATTATGACCTCATCGCCATGGCAACGTATTAAGGCATAATCGTCGCCATGGCAACCAATTATGACATCATCGTCGCCATGGCAACCAATTATGACATCACCGTCGCCATGGCAACCAATTATGACATAATCGTTGCCATTGCAACCAATTATGACATCATCGCCATGGCAACCAATTATGACATCACCGTCGCCATGGCAACATATTAAGGCATCATCGTCGCCATGGCAACCAATTATGACATCATCGTCACCATGCCAACCAATTATGACAGCATCATCACCATGGCAACCAATTATATCATCGCCATGGCAACGTATTAAGGCATCATCGTCACCATGGCAACCTATTATGACATCATCGCCATGGCAACCTATTATGAAATCATCATCGCCATGGTAACCAATTATGACATAATCGCCATGGCAACGTATTAAGGCATCATCGTCTCCATGGCAACCGATTATGACATCATCGTCGCCATAGCAACCAATTATGACATCATCGTCACCATGGCAACCAATTATGACATCATCGTCACCATGGCAACAAATTATGACATCACCGTCGCCATGGCATCCAATTAAGACATCATCGTCGCCATGGCAACCAATTATGACATCATGGTCGCCATGGCAACCAATTATGACATCACCATCGCCAAGGCAACGTAGTAAGGCATCATCGTCGCCATGGCAACCAATTATGATATCACCGTCACCATGGCAACCAATTATGACATCACCGTCGCCATGGCAACATATTAAGGCATCATGGCCATGGCAACCAATTATGACATCATCACCATGGCAACCAATTATGACCTCACCGTCGCCATGGCAACCTATTATGACATCATCATCGCCATGGCAACCAATTATGACTTCATCGCCATGGCAACGTATTAAGGCATCATCGTCGCCATGGCAACCAATTATGACATCATCGTCGCCATGGCAACCAATTATGACATCACCGTCGCCATGGCAACCAATTATGACATCATCATCGCCATTGCAACCAATTATGACATCATTGCCATGGCAACCAATTATGACATCACCGTCGCCATGGCAACGTATTAAGGCATCATCGTTGCCATGGCAACCAATTATGACATCACCGTCGCCATGGCAACGAATTAAGGCATCATCGTCGCCATGGCAACCAATTATGACATCATCGTCACCATGGCAACCAATTATGACATCACCGTCGCCATGGCAACCAATTATGACATCATCGTCGCCATTGCAACCAATTATGACATCATCGCCATGGCAACCAATTATGACATCACCGTCGCCATGGCAACGTATTAAGGCATCATCGTCGCCATGGCAACAAATTATGACATCATCGTCGCCATGGCAACCAATTATGACATCATTGTCGCCATGGCAACCAATTATGACATCACCGTCGCCATGGCGACCAATTATGACATCATCGCCATGGCAACGTATTAAGGCATCATCATCGCCATGGCAACCAATTATGACTTCATCGTCGCCATGGCAACCAATTATGATATCACCGTCTCCATGGCAACCAATTATGACATCACCGTCGCCATGGCAACCAATTATGACATCATCGCCATGGCAACCAATTATGACATTACCGTCGCCATGTCAACCAATTATGACATCACCGTCGCCATGGCAACCAATTATGACATCATCGCCATGGCAACGTATTAAGGCATCATCGTCGCCATGGCAACCAATTATGACATCATCGCCATGGCAACGTATTAAGGCATCATCGTCGCCATGGCAACCAATTATGACATCACCGTCGCCATGGCAACCAATTATGACATCACCGTCGCCATGGCAACGTATTAAGGCATCATCGTCGCCATGGCAACCAATTATGACATCACCGTCGCCATGGCAACCAATTATGACATCACCGTCGCCATGGCAACCAATTATCACATCACCGTCGCCATGTCAACCAATTATGACATCACCGTCGCCATGGAAACCAATTATGACATCATCGTCGCCATGGCAACCAATTATGACATCATCATCGCCATGACAACCAATAATGACATCATTGCCATGGCAACATATTAAGGCATCATCTTCACCATGGCAACCTATTATGACATCATCGCCATGGCAACGTATTATGAAATCATCATCGCCATGGTAACCAATTATGACATAATCGCCATGGCAACGTATTAAGGCATCATCATCACCATGGTAACCTATTATGACATCATCATCACCATGGCAACCAATTATGACATCATCATCACCATGGCAACCAATTATGACATCATCGACATGGCAGCATATTAAGGCATCATCGTCACCATGGCAACCTATTATGATATCATCATCGCCATAGCAACCAATTATGACATCATCGCCATGGCAACATATTAAGGGATCATCATCACCATGGCAAACTATTATGACATCATAATCGCAATGGCAACCTATTATGACATCATCATCACAATGGCAACTAATTATGACATCATCGCCATGGAAACCAATTATGACATCATCGCCATGGCAACGTATTAAGGCATCATCGTCACCATGGTAACCTATTTTGACATCATTGCCATGGCAATGTATTAAGGCAACATCATCGCCATGGCAACCTATTATGACATCATAATCACCATGGCAACCTATTATGACATCATCATCGCCATGGCAACCAATTATGACATCATCGCCATGGCAACATAGTAAGGCATCATCGTCACCATGGCAACCTATTATGACATCATCATCGCCATGGCAACCAATTATGACATAATCGCCATGGCAACGTATTAAGGCATCATCGTCACCATGGCAACCTCTTATGACATCATCATCACCATGGCAACCTATTATGACATCATCATTGCCATGGCAACCAATTATGACATCCTCATCGTCATGGCAACCAATTATGACATCATCGCCATGGCAACATATTAAGGCATCATCGTCACCATGGCAACCTATTATGACATCATCATCGCCATGGCAACCAATTATGACATAATCGCCATGGCAACGTATTAAGTCATCATCGTCAACATGGCAACCAATTATGACATCACCGTCGCCATGGCAAACGAATTATGACATCACCGCCATGGCAACCAATTATGACATCATCGCCATGGCAACCAATTATGACCTCACCGTCGCCATGGCAACCTATTATGACATCATCATCGCCATGGCAACCAATTATGACTTCATCGCCATGGCAACGTATTAAGGCATCATCGTCGCCATGGCAAAAAATTATGACATCATCGCCATATCAACCAATTATGACATCATCGCCATGGCAACCAATTATGACATCATCATCGTCGTGGCAACCAATTATGACATCACTGTCGCCATGGCAACCAATTATGACATCACCGTCACCTTGGCAACCAATTATGACATCACCGTCGCCATGGCAAACGAATTATGACATCACCGCCATGGCAACCAATTATGACATCATCGCCATGGCAACCAATTATGACCTCACGGTCGCCATGGCAACCTATTATGACATCATCATCGCCATGGCAACCAATTATGACTTCATCGCCATGGCAACGTATTAAGGCATCATCGTCGCCATGGCAACCAATTATGACATAATCGCCATGGCAACGTATTAAGGCATCATCGTCGCCATGGCAACCAGTTATGACATCACCGTCGCCATGGCAACCAATTATGACATCACCGTCGCCATGGCAACCAATTATGACATCACCGTCGCCATAGCAACCAATTATGACATCATCGCCATTGCAACGTATTAAGGCATGATCGTCACCATGGCAACCAATTATGACCTCATCGCCATGGCAACGTATTAAGGCATAATCGTCGCCATGGCAACCAATTATGACATCATCGTCGCCATGGCAACCAATTATGACATCACCGTCGCCATGGCAACCAATTATGACATAATCGTTGCCATTGCAACCAATTATGACATCATCGCCATGGCAACCAATTATGACATCACCGTCGCCATGGCAAAATATTAAGGCATCATCGTCACCATGGCAACCAATTATGACATCATCGTCACCATGCCAACCAATTATGACAGCATCATCACCATGGCAACCAATTATATCATCGCCATGGCAACGTATTAAGGCATCATCGTCACCATGGCAACCAATTATGACATCATCGCCATGGCAACCAATTATGACATCATCATCGCCATGGCAACCAATTATGACATAATCGCCATGGCAACGTATTAAGGCATCATCGTCACCATGACAACCTATTAAGACATCATCATCGCCATGGCAACCGATTATGACATCATCATCGCCATGGCAACCAATTATGACATCATCGCCATGGCAACGTATTAAGGCATCAACGTCACCATGGCAACCTATTATGACATAATCATCGCCATGGCAACCAATTATGACATCATCGCCATGGCAACCTATTATGACATCATCATCGCCATGGCAACATATTAAGGCATCATCGTCACCATGGCAACCTATTATGACATCATCATCATCACCATGGCAACGTATTAAGGCATCATCGTCACCATGGCAACCTCTTATGACATCATCATCGCCATGGCAACCTATTATGACATCATCGCCATGGCAACATATTAAGGCATATTCGTCACCATGGCAACCTATTATAACATCATCGCCATGGCAACCTATTATGACATCATCATTGCCATGGCAACCAATTATGACATCATCATTGCCATGGCAACCAATTATGACATCATCATCGCCATGGCAACCAATTATGACATAATCGCCATGGCAACGTATTAAGTCATCATCGTCACCATGGCAACCAATTATGACATCATTGCCATGGCAACCTATTATTACATCATCATCGCCATGGCAACCAATTATGACAGAATCGCTATGGCAACGTATTAAGGCATCATCGACACTATGGCAAACTATTATGACATCATCGCCATGGCAACCAATTATGACATCATCGCCATGGCAATGTATTAAGGCATCATCATCACCATGGCAACCTATTATGACATCATCATCGCCATGGCAACCAATTATGACATCATCATCGCCATGGCAACCAATTATGACATCATCGCCATGGCAACGTATTAAGGCATCATCGTCACCATGGCAAACTATTATGACATCATCATCGCCATGGCAACCTATTATGACATCATCATCACCATGGCAACCAATTATGACATCATCATCGCCATGGCAACGTATTAAGGCATATTCGTCACCATGGCAACCTATTATGACATCATCGCCATGGCAACGTATTAAGGCATCATCGTCACCTTGGCAACCTATTATGACATCATCATCGCCATGGCAACCAATTATGACATCATCATCGCCATGACAACCAATAATGACATCATTGCCATGGCAACATATTAAGGCATCATCGTCACCATGGCAACCTATTATGACATCATCGCCATGGCAACCAATTATGACATCATCATCGCCATGACAACCAATAATGACATCATTGCCATGGCAACATATTAAGGCATCATCGTCACCATGGCAACCTATTATGAAATCATCGCCATGGCAACCTATTATGACATCATCATCGCCATGGTAACCAATTATGACATCATCACCATGGCAACCAATTATGACATCATCGACATGGCAACGTATTAAGGGATCATCGTCACCATGGCAAACTATTATGACATCATCATCGCAATGGCAACCTATTATGATATCATCATCACAATTGCAACCAATTATGATATCATCATCGCCATGGCAACCAATTATGACATCATCGCCATGGCAACGTATTAAGGCATCATTGTCACCATGGCAACCTATTTTGACATCATTGCCATGGCAACGTATTATGGCATCATCATCGCCATGGCAACCTATTATGACATCATCCTCGCCATGGCAAAATATTATGACATCATCAACGCCATGGCAACCAATTATGACATCATCGCCATGGCAACATAGTAAGGCATCATCGTCACCATGGCAACCTATTATGACATCATCATCGCCATGGCAACCAATTATGACATAATCGCCATGTCAACGTATTAAGGCATCATCGTCACCATGGCAACCTCTTATGACATCATCATCGCCATGGCAACCTATTATGACATCATCATTGCCATGTCAACCAATTATGACATCATCATCGTCATGGCAACCAATTATGACATCATCGCCATGGCAACATATTAAGGCATCATCGTCACCATGGCAACCAATTATGACATAATTGCCATGGCAACGTATTAAGACATCATCGTCACCATGGCAACCTATTATGACATCATCATCGCCATGGCAAACAATTATGACATCATCGCCATGGCAACGTATTAAGGCATCATTGTCACCATGGCAACCTATTTTGACATCATCATCGCCATGGCAACCAATTATGACATCATCGTCATGGCAACGTATTAAGGCATCATCGTCACCATGGCAACCTATTATGACATCATCATTGCCATGGCAACCAATTATGACATCATTATCATCATGGCAGCCAATTATGACATAATCGCCATGGCAACGAATTAAGTCATCATCGTCACCATGGCAACCAATTATGACATCATTGCCATGGCAACCTATTATGACATCATCATCGCCATGGCAACCAATTATGACAGAATCGCCATGGCAACGTATGAAGGCATCATCGACACTATGGCAAACTATTATGACATCATCGCCATGGCAACCTATTATGACATCATCATCACCATGGCAACCAATTATGACATCATCATCGCCATGGCAGCATATTAAGGCATATTCGTCACCATGGCAACCTATTATGACATCATCATCGCCATGGCAACCAATTATGACATCATCGCCATGGCAACGTATTAAGGCATCATCGTCACCATGGCAACCTATTATGACATCATCATCGCCATGGCAACCTATTATGACATCATCATCACCATGGAAACCAATTATGACATCATCATCGCCATGGCAACGTATTAAGGCATATTCGTCACCATGGCAACCTATTATGACATCATCGCCATGGCAACCAATTATGACATCATCATCGCCATGGCAACCAATTATGACATAATCGCCATGGCAACGTATTAAGGCATCATCGTCACCATGACACCCTATTAAGACATCATCATCGCCATGGCAACCGATTATGACATCATCATCGCCATGGCAACCAATTATGACATCATCGCCATGGCAACGTATTAAGGCATCAACGTCACCATGGCAACCTATTATGACATAATCATCGCCATGGCAACCAATTATGACATCATCGCCATGGCAACCTATTATGACATCATCATCGCCATGGCAACATATTAAGGCATCATCGTCACCATGGCAACCTATTATGACATCATCATCATCACCATGGCAACCAATTATGACATAATCGCCATGGCAACGTATTAAGGCATCATCGTCACCATGGCAACCTCTTATGACATCATCATCGCCATGGCAACCTATTATGACATCATCGCCATGGCAACGTATTAAGGCATATTCGTCACCATGGCAACCTATTATAACATCATCGCCATGGCAACCAATTATGACATCATCATTGCCATGGCAACCAATTATGACATCATCATCGCCATGGCAACCAATTATGACATAATCGCCATGGCAACGTATTAAGTCATCATCGTCACCATGGCAACCAATTATGACATCATTGCCATGGCAACCTATTATTACATCATCATCGCCATGGCAACCAATTATGACAGAATCGCTATGGCAACGTATTAAGGCATCATCGACACTATGGCAAACTATTATGACATCATCGCCATGGCAACCAATTATGACATCATCGCCATGGCAACGTATTAAGGCATCATCATCACCATGGCAACCTATTATGACATCATCATCGCCATGGCAACCAATTATGACATCATCATCGCCATGGCAACCAATTATGACATCATCGCCATGGCAACGTATTAAGGCATCATCGTCACCATGGCAAACTATTATGACATCATCATCGCCATGGCAACCTATTATGACATCATCATCACCATGGCAACCAATTATGACATCATCATCGCCATGGCAACGTATTAAGGCATATTCGTCACCATGGCAACCTATTATGACATCATCGCCATGGCAACGTATTAAGGCATCATCGTCACCTTGGCAACCTATTATGACATCATCATCGCCATGGCAACCAATTATGACATCATCATCGCCATGACAACCAATAATGACATCATTGCCATGGCAACATATTAAGGCATCATCGTCACCATGGCAACCTATTATGACATCATCGCCATGGCAACCAATTATGACATCATCATCGCCATGACAACCAATAATGACATCATTGCCATGGCAACATATTAAGGCATCATCGTCACCATGGCAACCTATTATGAAATCATCGCCATGGCAACCTATTATGACATCATCATCGCCATGGTAACCAATTATGACATCATCACCATGGCAACCAATTATGACATCATCGACATGGCAACGTATTAAGGGATCATCGTCACCATGGCAAACTATTATGACATCATCATCGCAATGGCAACCTATTATGATATCATCATCACAATTGCAACCAATTATGACATCATCATCGCCATGGCAACCAATTATGACATAATCGCCATGGCAACGTATTAAGGCATCATCGTCACCATGGCAACCTCTTATGACATCATCATCACCATGGCAACCTATTATGACATCATCATTGCCATGGCAACCAATTATGACATCCTCATCGTCATGGCAACCAATTATGACATCATCGCCATGGCAACATAATAAGGCATCATCGTCACCATGGCAACCTATTATGACATCATCATCGCCATGGCAACCAATTATGACATAATCGCCATGGCAACGTATTAAGTCATCATCGTCAACATGGCAACCAATTATGACATCACCGTCGCCATGGCAAATGAATTATGACATCACCGCCATGGCAACCAATTATGACATCATCGCCATGGCAACCAATTATGACCTCACCGTCGCCATGGCAACCTATTATGACATCATCATCGCCATGGCAACCAATTATGACTTCATCGCCATGGCAACGTATTAAGGCATCATCGTCGCCATGGCAAACAATTATGACATCATCGCCATATCAACCAATTATGACATCATCGCCATGGCAACCAATTATGACATCATCATCGTCGTGGCAACCAATTATGACATCACTGTCGCCATGGCAACCAATTATGACATCACCGTCACCTTGGCAACCAATTATGACATCACCGTCGCCATGGCAAACGAATTATGACATCACCGCCATGGCAACCAATTATGACATCATCGCCATGGCAACCAATTATGACCTCACGGTCGCCATGGCAACCTATTATGACATCATCATCGCCATGGCAACCAATTATGACTTCATCGCCATGGCAATGTATTAAGGCATCATCGTCGCCATGGCAACCAATTATGACATAATCGCCATGGCAACGTATTAAGGCATCATCGTCGCCATGGCAACCAGTTATGACATCACCGTCGCCATGGCAACCAATTATGACATCACCGTCGCCATGGCAACCAATTATGACATCACCGTCGCCATAGCAACCAATTATGACATCATCGCCATGGCAACGTATTAAGGCATGATCGTCACCATGGCAACCAATTATGACCTCATCGCCATGGCAACGTATTAAGGCATAATCGTCGCCATGGCAACCAATTATGACATCATCGTCGCCATGGCAACCAATTATGACATCACCGTCGCCATGGCAACCAATTATGACATAATCGTTGCCATTGCAACCAATTATGACATCATCGCCATGGCAACCAATTATGACATCACCGTCGCCATGGCAACATATTAAGGCATCATCGTCGCCATGGCAACCAATTATGACATCATCGTCACCATGCCAACCAATTATGACAGCATCATCACCATGGCAACCAATTATATCATCGCCATGGCAACGTATTAAGGCATCATCGTCACCATGGCAACCTATTATGACATCATCGCCATGGCAACCTATTATGAAATCATCATCGCCATGGTAACCAATTATGACATAATCGCCATGGCAACGTATTAAGGCATCATCGTCTCCATGGCAACCGATTATGACATCATCGTCGCCATAGCAACCAATTATGACATCATCGTCACCATGGCAACCAATTATGACATCATCGTCACCATGGCAACAAATTATGACATCACCGTCGCCATGGCATCCAATTAAGACATCATCGTCGCCATGGCAACCAATTATGACATCATGGTCGCCATGGCAACCAATTATGACATCACCATCGCCAAGGCAACGTAGTAAGGCATCATCGTCGCCATGGCAACCAATTATGATATCACCGTCACCATGGCAACCAATTATGACATCACCGTCGCCATGGCAACATATTAAGGCATCATGGCCATGGCAACCAATTATGACATCATCACCATGGCAACCAATTATGACCTCACCGTCGCCATGGCAACCTATTATGACATCATCATCGCCATGGCAACCAATTATGACTTCATCGCCATGGCAACGTATTAAGGCATCATCGTCGCCATGGCAACCAATTATGACATCATCGTCGCCATGGCAACCAATTATGACATCACCGTCGCCATGGCAACCAATTATGACATCATCATCGCCATTGCAACCAATTATGACATCATTGCCATGGCAACCAATTATGACATCACCGTCGCCATGGCAACGTATTAAGGCATCATCGTTGCCATGGCAACCAATTATGACATCACCGTCGCCATGGCAACGAATTAAGGCATCATCGTCGCCATGGCAACCAATTATGACATCATCGTCACCATGGCAACCAATTATGACATCACCGTCGCCATGGCAACCAATTATGACATCATCGTCGCCATTGCAACCAATTATGACATCATCGCCATGGCAACCAATTATGACATCACCGTCGCCATGGCAACGTATTAAGGCATCATCGTCGCCATGGCAACAAATTATGACATCATCGTCGCCATGGCAACCAATTATGACATCATTGTCGCCATGGCAACCAATTATGACATCACCGTCGCCATGGCGACCAATTATGACATCATCGCCATGGCAACGTATTAAGGCATCATCATCGCCATGGCAACCAATTATGACTTCATCGTCGCCATGGCAACCAATTATGATATCACCGTCTCCATGGCAACCAATTATGACATCACCGTCGCCATGGCAACCAATTATGACATCATCGCCATGGCAACCAATTATGACATTACCGTCGCCATGTCAACCAATTATGACATCACCGTCGCCATGGCAACCAATTATGACATCATCGCCATGGCAACGTATTAAGGCATCATCGTCGCCATGGCAACCAATTATGACATCATCGCCATGGCAACGTATTAAGGCATCATCGTCGCCATGGCAACCAATTATGACATCACCGTCGCCATGGCAACCAATTATGACATCACCGTCGCCATGGCAACGTATTAAGGCATCATCGTCGCCATGGCAACCAATTATGACATCACCGTCGCCATGGCAACCAATTATGACATCACCGTCGCCATGGCAACCAATTATCACATCACCGTCGCCATGTCAACCAATTATGACATCACCGTCGCCATGGAAACCAATTATGACATCATCGTCGCCATGGCAACCAATTATGACATCATCATCGCCATGACAACCAATAATGACATCATTGCCATGGCAACATATTAAGGCATCATCTTCACCATGGCAACCTATTATGACATCATCGCCATGGCAACGTATTATGAAATCATCATCGCCATGGTAACCAATTATGACATAATCGCCATGGCAACGTATTAAGGCATCATCATCACCATGGTAACCTATTATGACATCATCATCACCATGGCAACCAATTATGACATCATCATCACCATGGCAACCAATTATGACATCATCGACATGGCAGCATATTAAGGCATCATCGTCACCATGGCAACCTATTATGATATCATCATCGCCATAGCAACCAATTATGACATCATCGCCATGGCAACATATTAAGGGATCATCATCACCATGGCAAACTATTATGACATCATAATCGCAATGGCAACCTATTATGACATCATCATCACAATGGCAACTAATTATGACATCATCGCCATGGAAACCAATTATGACATCATCGCCATGGCAACGTATTAAGGCATCATCGTCACCATGGTAACCTATTTTGACATCATTGCCATGGCAATGTATTAAGGCAACATCATCGCCATGGCAACCTATTATGACATCATAATCACCATGGCAACCTATTATGACATCATCATCGCCATGGCAACCAATTATGACATCATCGCCATGGCAACATAGTAAGGCATCATCGTCACCATGGCAACCTATTATGACATCATCATCGCCATGGCAACCAATTATGACATAATCGCCATGGCAACGTATTAAGGCATCATCGTCACCATGGCAACCTCTTATGACATCATCATCACCATGGCAACCTATTATGACATCATCATTGCCATGGCAACCAATTATGACATCCTCATCGTCATGGCAACCAATTATGACATCATCGCCATGGCAACATATTAAGGCATCATCGTCACCATGGCAACCTATTATGACATCATCATCGCCATGGCAACCAATTATGACATAATCGCCATGGCAACGTATTAAGTCATCATCGTCAACATGGCAACCAATTATGACATCACCGTCGCCATGGCAAACGAATTATGACATCACCGCCATGGCAACCAATTATGACATCATCGCCATGGCAACCAATTATGACCTCACCGTCGCCATGGCAACCTATTATGACATCATCATCGCCATGGCAACCAATTATGACTTCATCGCCATGGCAACGTATTAAGGCATCATCGTCGCCATGGCAAAAAATTATGACATCATCGCCATATCAACCAATTATGACATCATCGCCATGGCAACCAATTATGACATCATCATCGTCGTGGCAACCAATTATGACATCACTGTCGCCATGGCAACCAATTATGACATCACCGTCACCTTGGCAACCAATTATGACATCACCGTCGCCATGGCAAACGAATTATGACATCACCGCCATGGCAACCAATTATGACATCATCGCCATGGCAACCAATTATGACCTCACGGTCGCCATGGCAACCTATTATGACATCATCATCGCCATGGCAACCAATTATGACTTCATCGCCATGGCAACGTATTAAGGCATCATCGTCGCCATGGCAACCAATTATGACATAATCGCCATGGCAACGTATTAAGGCATCATCGTCGCCATGGCAACCAGTTATGACATCACCGTCGCCATGGCAACCAATTATGACATCACCGTCGCCATGGCAACCAATTATGACATCACCGTCGCCATAGCAACCAATTATGACATCATCGCCATTGCAACGTATTAAGGCATGATCGTCACCATGGCAACCAATTATGACCTCATCGCCATGGCAACGTATTAAGGCATAATCGTCGCCATGGCAACCAATTATGACATCATCGTCGCCATGGCAACCAATTATGACATCACCGTCGCCATGGCAACCAATTATGACATAATCGTTGCCATTGCAACCAATTATGACATCATCGCCATGGCAACCAATTATGACATCACCGTCGCCATGGCAAAATATTAAGGCATCATCGTCACCATGGCAACCAATTATGACATCATCGTCACCATGCCAACCAATTATGACAGCATCATCACCATGGCAACCAATTATATCATCGCCATGGCAACGTATTAAGGCATCATCGTCACCATGGCAACCAATTATGACATCATCGCCATGGCAACCAATTATGACATCATCATCGCCATGGCAACCAATTATGACATAATCGCCATGGCAACGTATTAAGGCATCATCGTCACCATGACAACCTATTAAGACATCATCATCGCCATGGCAACCGATTATGACATCATCATCGCCATGGCAACCAATTATGACATCATCGCCATGGCAACGTATTAAGGCATCAACGTCACCATGGCAACCTATTATGACATAATCATCGCCATGGCAACCAATTATGACATCATCGCCATGGCAACCTATTATGACATCATCATCGCCATGGCAACATATTAAGGCATCATCGTCACCATGGCAACCTATTATGACATCATCATCATCACCATGGCAACGTATTAAGGCATCATCGTCACCATGGCAACCTCTTATGACATCATCATCGCCATGGCAACCTATTATGACATCATCGCCATGGCAACATATTAAGGCATATTCGTCACCATGGCAACCTATTATAACATCATCGCCATGGCAACCTATTATGACATCATCATTGCCATGGCAACCAATTATGACATCATCATTGCCATGGCAACCAATTATGACATCATCATCGCCATGGCAACCAATTATGACATAATCGCCATGGCAACGTATTAAGTCATCATCGTCACCATGGCAACCAATTATGACATCATTGCCATGGCAACCTATTATTACATCATCATCGCCATGGCAACCAATTATGACAGAATCGCTATGGCAACGTATTAAGGCATCATCGACACTATGGCAAACTATTATGACATCATCGCCATGGCAACCAATTATGACATCATCGCCATGGCAATGTATTAAGGCATCATCATCACCATGGCAACCTATTATGACATCATCATCGCCATGGCAACCAATTATGACATCATCATCGCCATGGCAACCAATTATGACATCATCGCCATGGCAACGTATTAAGGCATCATCGTCACCATGGCAAACTATTATGACATCATCATCGCCATGGCAACCTATTATGACATCATCATCACCATGGCAACCAATTATGACATCATCATCGCCATGGCAACGTATTAAGGCATATTCGTCACCATGGCAACCTATTATGACATCATCGCCATGGCAACGTATTAAGGCATCATCGTCACCTTGGCAACCTATTATGACATCATCATCGCCATGGCAACCAATTATGACATCATCATCGCCATGACAACCAATAATGACATCATTGCCATGGCAACATATTAAGGCATCATCGTCACCATGGCAACCTATTATGACATCATCGCCATGGCAACCAATTATGACATCATCATCGCCATGACAACCAATAATGACATCATTGCCATGGCAACATATTAAGGCATCATCGTCACCATGGCAACCTATTATGAAATCATCGCCATGGCAACCTATTATGACATCATCATCGCCATGGTAACCAATTATGACATCATCACCATGGCAACCAATTATGACATCATCGACATGGCAACGTATTAAGGGATCATCGTCACCATGGCAAACTATTATGACATCATCATCGCAATGGCAACCTATTATGATATCATCATCACAATTGCAACCAATTATGATATCATCATCGCCATGGCAACCAATTATGACATCATCGCCATGGCAACGTATTAAGGCATCATTGTCACCATGGCAACCTATTTTGACATCATTGCCATGGCAACGTATTATGGCATCATCATCGCCATGGCAACCTATTATGACATCATCCTCGCCATGGCAAAATATTATGACATCATCAACGCCATGGCAACCAATTATGACATCATCGCCATGGCAACATAGTAAGGCATCATCGTCACCATGGCAACCTATTATGACATCATCATCGCCATGGCAACCAATTATGACATAATCGCCATGTCAACGTATTAAGGCATCATCGTCACCATGGCAACCTCTTATGACATCATCATCGCCATGGCAACCTATTATGACATCATCATTGCCATGTCAACCAATTATGACATCATCATCGTCATGGCAACCAATTATGACATCATCGCCATGGCAACATATTAAGGCATCATCGTCACCATGGCAACCAATTATGACATAATTGCCATGGCAACGTATTAAGACATCATCGTCACCATGGCAACCTATTATGACATCATCATCGCCATGGCAAACAATTATGACATCATCGCCATGGCAACGTATTAAGGCATCATTGTCACCATGGCAACCTATTTTGACATCATCATCGCCATGGCAACCAATTATGACATCATCGTCATGGCAACGTATTAAGGCATCATCGTCACCATGGCAACCTATTATGACATCATCATTGCCATGGCAACCAATTATGACATCATTATCATCATGGCAGCCAATTATGACATAATCGCCATGGCAACGAATTAAGTCATCATCGTCACCATGGCAACCAATTATGACATCATTGCCATGGCAACCTATTATGACATCATCATCGCCATGGCAACCAATTATGACAGAATCGCCATGGCAACGTATGAAGGCATCATCGACACTATGGCAAACTATTATGACATCATCGCCATGGCAACCTATTATGACATCATCATCACCATGGCAACCAATTATGACATCATCATCGCCATGGCAGCATATTAAGGCATATTCGTCACCATGGCAACCTATTATGACATCATCATCGCCATGGCAACCAATTATGACATCATCGCCATGGCAACGTATTAAGGCATCATCGTCACCATGGCAACCTATTATGACATCATCATCGCCATGGCAACCTATTATGACATCATCATCACCATGGAAACCAATTATGACATCATCATCGCCATGGCAACGTATTAAGGCATATTCGTCACCATGGCAACCTATTATGACATCATCGCCATGGCAACGTATTAAGGCATCATCGTCACCTTGGAAACCTATTATGACATCATCATCGCCATGGCAACCAATTATGACATCATCATCGCCATGACAACCAATAATGACATCATTGCCATGGCAACATATTAAGGCATCATCGTCACCATGGCAACCTATTATGACATCATCGCCATGGTAACCAATTATGACATAATCGCCATGGCAACCAATTATGACATCATTGTCGCCATTGCAACCAATTATGACATCATTGCCATGGCAACCAATTATGACATCACCGTCGCCATGGCAACGTATTAAGGCATCATCATCACCATGGTAACCTATTATGACATCATCATCACCATGGCAACCAATTATGACATCATCATCACCATGGCAACCAATTATGACATCATCGACATGGCAGCATATTAAGGCATCATCGTCACCATGGCAACCTATTATGATATCATCATCGCCATAGCAACCAATTATGACATCATCGCCATGGCAACATATTAAGGGATCATCATCACCATGGCAAACTATTATGACATCATAATCGCAATGGCAACCTATTATGACATCATCATCACAATGGCAACTAATTATGACATCATCGCCATGGAAACCAATTATGACATCATCACCATGGCAACCAATTATATCATCGCCATGGCAACGTATTAAGGCATCATCGTCACCATGGCAACCTATTATGACATCATCGCCATGGCAACCTATTATGAAATCATCATCGCCATGGTAACCAATTATGACATAATCGCCATGGCAACGTATTAAGGCATCATCGTCTCCATGGCAACCGATTATGACATCATCGTCGCCATAGCAACCAATTATGACATCATCGTCACCATGGCAACCAATTATGACATCATCGTCACCATGGCAACAAATTATGACATCACCGTCGCCATGGCATCCAATTAAGACATCATCGTCGCCATGGCAACCAATTATGACATCATGGTCGCCATGGCAACCAATTATGACATCACCATCGCCAAGGCAACGTAGTAAGGCATCATCGTCGCCATGGCAACCAATTATGATATCACCGTCACCATGGCAACCAATTATGACATCACCGTCGCCATGGCAACATATTAAGGCATCATGGCCATGGCAACCAATTATGACATCATCACCATGGCAACCAATTATGACCTCACCGTCGCCATGGCAACCTATTATGACATCATCATCGCCATGGCAACCAATTATGACTTCATCGCCATGGCAACGTATTAAGGCATCATCGTCGCCATGGCAACCAATTATGACATCATCGTCGCCATGGCAACCAATTATGACATCACCGTCGCCATGGCAACCAATTATGACATCATCATCGCCATTGCAACCAATTATGACATCATTGCCATGGCAACCAATTATGACATCACCGTCGCCATGGCAACGTATTAAGGCATCATCGTTGCCATGGCAACCAATTATGACATCACCGTCGCCATGGCAACGAATTAAGGCATCATCGTCGCCATGGCAACCAATTATGACATCATCGTCACCATGGCAACCAATTATGACATCACCGTCGCCATGGCAACCAATTATGACATCATCGTCGCCATTGCAACCAATTATGACATCATCGCCATGGCAACCAATTATGACATCACCGTCGCCATGGCAACGTATTAAGGCATCATCGTCGCCATGGCAACAAATTATGACATCATCGTCGCCATGGCAACCAATTATGACATCATTGTCGCCATGGCAACCAATTATGACATCACCGTCGCCATGGCGACCAATTATGACATCATCGCCATGGCAACGTATTAAGGCATCATCATCGCCATGGCAACCAATTATGACTTCATCGTCGCCATGGCAACCAATTATGATATCACCGTCTCCATGGCAACCAATTATGACATCACCGTCGCCATGGCAACCAATTATGACATCATCGCCATGGCAACCAATTATGACATTACCGTCGCCATGTCAACCAATTATGACATCACCGTCGCCATGGCAACCAATTATGACATCATCGCCATGGCAACGTATTAAGGCATCATCGTCGCCATGGCAACCAATTATGACATCATCGCCATGGCAACGTATTAAGGCATCATCGTCGCCATGGCAACCAATTATGACATCACCGTCGCCATGGCAACCAATTATGACATCACCGTCGCCATGGCAACGTATTAAGGCATCATCGTCGCCATGGCAACCAATTATGACATCACCGTCGCCATGGCAACCAATTATGACATCACCGTCGCCATGGCAACCAATTATCACATCACCGTCGCCATGTCAACCAATTATGACATCACCGTCGCCATGGAAACCAATTATGACATCATCGTCGCCATGGCAACCAATTATGACATCATCATCGCCATGACAACCAATAATGACATCATTGCCATGGCAACATATTAAGGCATCATCTTCACCATGGCAACCTATTATGACATCATCGCCATGGCAACGTATTATGAAATCATCATCGCCATGGTAACCAATTATGACATAATCGCCATGGCAACGTATTAAGGCATCATCATCACCATGGTAACCTATTATGACATCATCATCACCATGGCAACCAATTATGACATCATCATCACCATGGCAACCAATTATGACATCATCGACATGGCAGCATATTAAGGCATCATCGTCACCATGGCAACCTATTATGATATCATCATCGCCATAGCAACCAATTATGACATCATCGCCATGGCAACATATTAAGGGATCATCATCACCATGGCAAACTATTATGACATCATAATCGCAATGGCAACCTATTATGACATCATCATCACAATGGCAACTAATTATGACATCATCGCCATGGAAACCAATTATGACATCATCGCCATGGCAACGTATTAAGGCATCATCGTCACCATGGTAACCTATTTTGACATCATTGCCATGGCAATGTATTAAGGCAACATCATCGCCATGGCAACCTATTATGACATCATAATCACCATGGCAACCTATTATGACATCATCATCGCCATGGCAACCAATTATGACATCATCGCCATGGCAACATAGTAAGGCATCATCGTCACCATGGCAACCTATTATGACATCATCATCGCCATGGCAACCAATTATGACATAATCGCCATGGCAACGTATTAAGGCATCATCGTCACCATGGCAACCTCTTATGACATCATCATCACCATGGCAACCTATTATGACATCATCATTGCCATGGCAACCAATTATGACATCCTCATCGTCATGGCAACCAATTATGACATCATCGCCATGGCAACATATTAAGGCATCATCGTCACCATGGCAACCTATTATGACATCATCATCGCCATGGCAACCAATTATGACATAATCGCCATGGCAACGTATTAAGTCATCATCGTCAACATGGCAACCAATTATGACATCACCGTCGCCATGGCAAACGAATTATGACATCACCGCCATGGCAACCAATTATGACATCATCGCCATGGCAACCAATTATGACCTCACCGTCGCCATGGCAACCTATTATGACATCATCATCGCCATGGCAACCAATTATGACTTCATCGCCATGGCAACGTATTAAGGCATCATCGTCGCCATGGCAAAAAATTATGACATCATCGCCATATCAACCAATTATGACATCATCGCCATGGCAACCAATTATGACATCATCATCGTCGTGGCAACCAATTATGACATCACTGTCGCCATGGCAACCAATTATGACATCACCGTCACCTTGGCAACCAATTATGACATCACCGTCGCCATGGCAAACGAATTATGACATCACCGCCATGGCAACCAATTATGACATCATCGCCATGGCAACCAATTATGACCTCACGGTCGCCATGGCAACCTATTATGACATCATCATCGCCATGGCAACCAATTATGACTTCATCGCCATGGCAACGTATTAAGGCATCATCGTCGCCATGGCAACCAATTATGACATAATCGCCATGGCAACGTATTAAGGCATCATCGTCGCCATGGCAACCAGTTATGACATCACCGTCGCCATGGCAACCAATTATGACATCACCGTCGCCATGGCAACCAATTATGACATCACCGTCGCCATAGCAACCAATTATGACATCATCGCCATGGCAACGTATTAAGGCATGATCGTCACCATGGCAACCAATTATGACCTCATCGCCATGGCAACGTATTAAGGCATAATCGTCGCCATGGCAACCAATTATGACATCATCGTCGCCATGGCAACCAATTATGACATCACCGTCGCCATGGCAACCAATTATGACATAATCGTTGCCATTGCAACCAATTATGACATCATCGCCATGGCAACCAATTATGACATCACCGTCGCCATGGCAAAATATTAAGGCATCATCGTCACCATGGCAACCAATTATGACATCATCGTCACCATGCCAACCAATTATGACAGCATCATCACCATGGCAACCAATTATATCATCGCCATGGCAACGTATTAAGGCATCATCGTCACCATGGCAACCAATTATGACATCATCGCCATGGCAACCAATTATGACATCATCATCGCCATGGCAACCAATTATGACATAATCGCCATGGCAACGTATTAAGGCATCATCGTCACCATGACAACCTATTAAGACATCATCATCGCCATGGCAACCGATTATGACATCATCATCGCCATGGCAACCAATTATGACATCATCGCCATGGCAACGTATTAAGGCATCAACGTCACCATGGCAACCTATTATGACATAATCATCGCCATGGCAACCAATTATGACATCATCGCCATGGCAACCTATTATGACATCATCATCGCCATGGCAACATATTAAGGCATCATCGTCACCATGGCAACCTATTATGACATCATCATCATCACCATGGCAACGTATTAAGGCATCATCGTCACCATGGCAACCTCTTATGACATCATCATCGCCATGGCAACCTATTATGACATCATCGCCATGGCAACGTATTAAGGCATATTCGTCACCATGGCAACCTATTATAACATCATCGCCATGGCAACCGATTATGACATCATCATTGCCATGGCAACCAATTATGACATCATCATTGCCATGGCAACCAATTATGACATCATCATCGCCATGGCAACCAATTATGACATAATCGCCATGGCAACGTATTAAGTCATCATCGTCACCATGGCAACCAATTATGACATCATTGCCATGGCAACCTATTATTACATCATCATCGCCATGGCAACCAATTATGACAGAATCGCTATGGCAACGTATTAAGGCATCATCGACACTATGGCAAACTATTATGACATCATCGCCATGGCAACCAATTATGACATCATCGCCATGGCAACGTATTAAGGCATCATCATCACCATGGCAACCTATTATGACATCATCATCGCCATGGCAACCAATTATGACATCATCATCGCCATGGCAACCAATTATGACATCATCGCCATGGCAACGTATTAAGGCATCATCGTCACCATGGCAAACTATTATGACATCATCATCGCCATGGCAACCTATTATGACATCATCATCACCATGGCAACCAATTATGACATCATCATCGCCATGGCAACGTATTAAGGCATATTCGTCACCATGGCAACCTATTATGACATCATCGCCATGGCAACGTATTAAGGCATCATCGTCACCTTGGCAACCTATTATGACATCATCATCGCCATGGCAACCAATTATGACATCATCATCGCCATGACAACCAATAATGACATCATTGCCATGGCAACATATTAAGGCATCATCGTCACCATGGCAACCTATTATGACATCATCGCCATGGCAACCAATTATGACATCATCATCGCCATGACAACCAATAATGACATCATTGCCATGGCAACATATTAAGGCATCATCGTCACCATGGCAACCTATTATGAAATCATCGCCATGGCAACCTATTATGACATCATCATCGCCATGGTAACCAATTATGACATCATCACCATGGCAACCAATTATGACATCATCGACATGGCAACGTATTAAGGGATCATCGTCACCATGGCAAACTATTATGACATCATCATCGCAATGGCAACCTATTATGATATCATCATCACAATTGCAACCAATTATGA
Organism: Dendrobates tinctorius; assembly: GCF_039654945.1. Classification (NCBI taxonomy): domain Eukaryota; kingdom Metazoa; phylum Chordata; class Amphibia; order Anura; family Dendrobatidae; genus Dendrobates; species Dendrobates tinctorius. Next base: position 1,195,426 of record NW_027362134.1, on the reverse strand, counting down.
CATCATCATCGCCATGGCAACCAATTATGACATCATCGCCATGGCAACGTATTAAGGCATCATTGTCACCATGGCAACCTATTTTGACATCATTGCCATGGCAACGTATTATGGCATCATCATCGCCATGGCAACCTATTATGACATCATCCTCGCCATGGCAAAATATTATGACATCATCAACGCCATGGCAACCAATTATGACATCATCGCCATGGCAACATAGTAAGGCATCATCGTCACCATGGCAACCTATTATGACATCATCATCGCCATGGCAACCAATTATGACATAATCGCCATGTCAACGTATTAAGGCATCATCGTCACCATGGCAACCTCTTATGACATCATCATCGCCATGGCAACCTATTATGACATCATCATTGCCATGTCAACCAATTATGACATCATCATCGTCATGGCAACCAATTATGACATCATCGCCATGGCAACATATTAAGGCATCATCGTCACCATGGCAACCAATTATGACATAATTGCCATGGCAACGTATTAAGACATCATCGTCACCATGGCAACCTATTATGACATCATCATCGCCATGGCAAACAATTATGACATCATCGCCATGGCAACGTATTAAGGCATCATTGTCACCATGGCAACCTATTTTGACATCATCATCGCCATGGCAACCAATTATGACATCATCGTCATGGCAACGTATTAAGGCATCATCGTCACCATGGCAACCTATTATGACATCATCATTGCCATGGCAACCAATTATGACATCATTATCATCATGGCAGCCAATTATGACATAATCGCCATGGCAACGAATTAAGTCATCATCGTCACCATGGCAACCAATTATGACATCATTGCCATGGCAACCTATTATGACATCATCATCGCCATGGCAACCAATTATGACAGAATCGCCATGGCAACGTATGAAGGCATCATCGACACTATGGCAAACTATTATGACATCATCGCCATGGCAACCTATTATGACATCATCATCACCATGGCAACCAATTATGACATCATCATCGCCATGGCAGCATATTAAGGCATATTCGTCACCATGGCAACCTATTATGACATCATCATCGCCATGGCAACCAATTATGACATCATCGCCATGGCAACGTATTAAGGCATCATCGTCACCATGGCAACCTATTATGACATCATCATCGCCATGGCAACCTATTATGACATCATCATCACCATGGAAACCAATTATGACATCATCATCGCCATGGCAACGTATTAAGGCATATTCGTCACCATGGCAACCTATTATGACATCATCGCCATGGCAACGTATTAAGGCATCATCGTCACCTTGGAAACCTATTATGACATCATCATCGCCATGGCAACCAATTATGACATCATCATCGCCATGACAACCAATAATGACATCATTGCCATGGCAACATATTAAGGCATCATCGTCACCATGGCAACCTATTATGACATCATCGCCATGGTAACCAATTATGACATAATCGCCATGGCAACCAATTATGACATCATTGTCGCCATTGCAACCAATTATGACATCATTGCCATGGCAACCAATTATGACATCACCGTCGCCATGGCAACGTATTAAGGCATCATCATCACCATGGTAACCTATTATGACATCATCATCACCATGGCAACCAATTATGACATCATCATCACCATGGCAACCAATTATGACATCATCGACATGGCAGCATATTAAGGCATCATCGTCACCATGGCAACCTATTATGATATCATCATCGCCATAGCAACCAATTATGACATCATCGCCATGGCAACATATTAAGGGATCATCATCACCATGGCAAACTATTATGACATCATAATCGCAATGGCAACCTATTATGACATCATCATCACAATGGCAACTAATTATGACATCATCGCCATGGAAACCAATTATGACATCATCGCCATGGCAACGTATTAAGGCATCATCGTCACCATGGTAACCTATTTTGACATCATTGCCATGGCAATGTATTAAGGCAACATCATCGCCATGGCAACCTATTATGACATCATAATCACCATGGCAACCTATTATGACATCATCATCGCCATGGCAACCAATTATGACATCATCGCCATGGCAACATAGTAAGGCATCATCGTCACCATGGCAACCTATTATGACATCATCATCGCCATGGCAACCAATTATGACATAATCGCCATGGCAACGTATTAAGGCATCATCGTCACCATGGCAACCTCTTATGACATCATCATCACCATGGCAACCTATTATGACATCATCATTGCCATGGCAACCAATTATGACATCCTCATCGTCATGGCAACCAATTATGACATCATCGCCATGGCAACATATTAAGGCATCATCGTCACCATGGCAACCTATTATGACATCATCATCGCCATGGCAACCAATTATGACATAATCGCCATGGCAACGTATTAAGTCATCATCGTCAACATGGCAACCAATTATGACATCACCGTCGCCATGGCAAACGAATTATGACATCACCGCCATGGCAACCAATTATGACATCATCGCCATGGCAACCAATTATAACCTCACCGTCGCCATGGCAACCTATTATGACATCATCATCGCCATGGCAACCAATTATGACTTCATCGCCATGGCAACGTATTAAGGCATCATCGTCGCCATGGCAAACAATTATGACATCATCGCCATATCAACCAATTATGACATCATCGCCATGGCAACCAATTATGACATCATCATCGTCGTGGCAACCAATTATGACATCACTGTCGCCATGGCAACCAATTATGACATCACCGTCACCTTGGCAACCAATTATGACATCACCGTCGCCATGGCAAACGAATTATGACATCACCGCCATGGCAATCAATTATGACATCATCGCCATGGCAACCAATTATGACCTCACGGTCGCCATGGCAACCTATTATGACATCATCATCGCCATGGCAACCAATTATGACTTCATCGCCATGGCAACGTATTAAGGCATCATCGTCGCCATGGCAACCAATTATGACATAATCGCCATGGCAACGTATTAAGGCATCATCGTCGCCATGGCAACCAGTTATGACATCACCGTCGCCATGGCAACCAATTATGACATCACCGTCGCCATGGCAACCAATTATGACATCACCGTCGCCATAGCAACCAATTATGACATCATCGCCATGGCAACGTATTAAGGCATGATCGTCACCATGGCAACCAATTATGACCTCATCGCCATGGCAACGTATTAAGGCATAATCGTCGCCATGGCAACCAATTATGACATCATCGTCGCCATGGCAACCAATTATGACATCACCGTCGCCATGGCAACCAATTATGACATCATCGTTGCCATTGCAACCAATTATGACATCATCGCCATGGCAACCAATTATGACATCACCGTCGCCATGGCAACATATTAAGGCATCATCGTCGCCATGGCAACCAATTATGACATCATCGTCACCATGCCAACCAATTATGACAGCATCATCACCATGGCAACCAATTATATCATCGCCATGGCAACGTATTAAGGCATCATCGTCACCATGGCAACCAATTATGACATCATCGCCATGGCAACCAATTATGACATCATCATCGCCATGGCAACCAATTATGACATAATCGCCATGGCAACGTATTAAGGCATCATCGTCACCATGACACCCTATTAAGACATCATCATCGCCATGGCAACCGATTATGACATCATCATCGCCATGGCAACCAATTATGACATCATCGCCATGGCAACGTATTAAGGCATCAACGTCACCATGGCAACCTATTATGACATAATCATCGCCATGGCAACCAATTATGACATCATCGCCATGGCAACCTATTATGACATCATCATCGCCATGGCAACATATTAAGGCATCATCGTCACCATGGCAACCTATTATGACATCATCATCATCACCATGGCAACCAATTATGACATAATCGCCATGGCAACGTATTAAGGCATCATCGTCACCATGGCAACCTCTTATGACATCATCATCGCCATGGCAACCTATTATGACATCATCGCCATGGCAACGTATTAAGGCATATTCGTCACCATGGCAACCTATTATAACATCATCGCCATGGCAACCAATTATGACATCATCATTGCCATGGCAACCAATTATGACATCATCATCGCCATGGCAACCAATTATGACATAATCGCCATGGCAACGTATTAAGTCATCATCGTCACCATGGCAACCAATTATGACATCATTGCCATGGCAACCTATTATTACATCATCATCGCCATGGCAACCAATTATGACAGAATCGCTATGGCAACGTATTAAGGCATCATCGACACTATGGCAAACTATTATGACATCATCGCCATGGCAACCAATTATGACATCATCGCCATGGCAACGTATTAAGGCATCATCATCACCATGGCAACCTATTATGACATCATCATCGCCATGGCAACCAATTATGACATCATCATCGCCATGGCAACCAATTATGACATCATCGCCATGGCAACGTATTAAGGCATCATCGTCACCATGGCAAACTATTATGACATCATCATCGCCATGGCAACCTATTATGACATCATCATCACCATGGCAACCAATTATGACATCATCATCGCCATGGCAACGTATTAAGGCATATTCGTCACCATGGCAACCTATTATGACATCATCGCCATGGCAACGTATTAAGGCATCATCGTCACCTTGGCAACCTATTATGACATCATCATCGCCATGGCAACCAATTATGACATCATCATCGCCATGACAACCAATAATGACATCATTGCCATGGCAACATATTAAGGCATCATCGTCACCATGGCAACCTATTATGACATAATCGCCATGGCAACCAATTATGACATCATCATCGCCATGACAACCAATAATGACATCATTGCCATGGCAACATATTAAGGCATCATCGTCACCATGGCAACCTATTATGAAATCATCGCCATGGCAACCTATTATGACATCATCATCGCCATGGTAACCAATTATGACATCATCACCATGGCAACCAATTATGACATCATCGACATGGCAACGTATTAAGGGATCATCGTCACCATGGCAAACTATTATGACATCATCATCGCAATGGCAACCTATTATGAAATCATCATCACAATTGCAACCAATTATGACATCATCATCGCCATGGCAACCAATTATGACATCATCGCCATGGAAACGTATTAAGGCATCATTGTCACCATGGCAACCTATTTTGACATCATTGCCATGGCAACGTATTATGGCATCATCATCGCCGTGGCAACCTATTATGACATCATCCTCGCCATGGCAACCTATTATGACATCATCAACGCCATGGCAACCAATTATGACATCATCGCCATGGCAACATAGTAAGGCATCATCGTCACCATGGCAACCTATTATGACATCATCATCGCCATGGCAACCAATTATGACATAATCGCCATGTCAACGTATTAAGGCATCATCGTCACCATGGCAACCTCTTATGACATCATCATCGCCATGGCAACCTATTATGACATCATCATTGCCATGTCAACCAATTATGACATCATCATCGTCATGGCAACCAATTATGACATCATCGCCATGGCAACATATTAAGGCATCATCGTCACCATGGCAACCAATTATGACATAATTGCCATGGCAACGTATTAAGACATCATCGTCACCATGGCAACCTATTATGACATCATCATCGCCATGGTAAACAATTATGACATCATTGCCATGGCAACGTATTAAGGCATCATTGTCACCATGGCAACCTATTTTGACATCATCATCGCCATGGCAACCAATTATGACATCATCGTCATGGCAACGTATTAAGGCATCATCGTCACCATGGCAACCTATTATGACATCATCATTGCCATGGCAACCAATTATGACATCATTATCATCATGGCAGCCAATTAGGACATAATCGCCATGGCAACGAATTAAGTCATCATCGTCACCATGGCAACCAATTATGACATCATTGCCATGGCAACCTATTATGACATCATCATCGCCATGGCAACCAATTATGACAGAATCGCCATGGCAACGTATGAAGGCATCATCGACACTATGGCAAACTATTATGACATCATCGCCATGGCAACCTATTATGACATCATCATCACCATGGCAACCAATTATGACATCATCATCGCCATGGCAGCATATTAAGGCATATTCGTCACCATGGCAACCTATTATGACATCATCATCGCCATGGCAACCAATTATGACATCATCGCCATGGCAACGTATTAAGGCATCATCGTCACCATGGCAACCTATTATGACATCATCATCGCCATGGCAACCTATTATGACATCATCATCACCATGGAAACCAATTATGACATCATCATCGCCATGGCAACGTATTAAGGCATATTCGTCACCATGGCAACCTATTATGACATCATCGCCATGGCAACGTATTAAGGCATCATCGTCACCTTGGAAACCTATTATGACATCATCATCGCCATGGCAACCAATTATGACATCATCATCGCCATGACAACCAATAATGACATCATTGCCATGGCAACATATTAAGGCATCATCGTCACCATGGCAACCTATTATGACATCATCGCCATGGCAACCTATTATGAAATCATCATCGCCATGGTAACCAATTATAACATAATCGCCATGGCAACCTATTATGACATCATCATCGCCATGGCAACCAATTATGACTTCATCGCCATGGCAACGTATTAAGGCATCATCGTCGCCATGGCAACCAATTATGACATCATCGTCGCCATGGCAACCAATTATGACATCACCGTCGCCATGGCAACCAATTATGACATCATCGTCGCCATTGCAACCAATTATGACATCATTGCCATGGCAACCAATTATGACATCACCGTCGCCATGGCAACGTATTAAGGCATCATCGTCGCCATGGCAACCAATTATGACATCACCGTCGCCATGGCAATGTATTAAGGCATCATCGTCGCCATGGCAACCAATTATGACATCATCGTCACCATGGCAACCAATTATGACATCACCGTCGCCATGGCAACCAATTATGACATCATCGTCGCCATTGCAACCAATTATGACATCATCGCCATGGCAAACAATTATGACATCACCGTCGCCATGGCAACGTATTAAGGCATCATCGTCGCCATGGCAACAAATTATGACATCATCGTCGCCATGGCAACCAATTATGACATCATTGTCGCCATGGCAACCAATTATGACATCACCGTCGCCATGGCGACCAATTATGACATCATCGCCATGGCAACGTATTAAGGCATCATCATCGCCATGGCAACCAATTATGACATCATCGTCGCCATGGCAACCAATTATGATATCACCGTCTCCATGGCAACCAATTATGACATCACCGTCGCCATGGCAACCAATTATGACATCATCGCCATGGCAACCAATTATGACATTACCGTCGCCATGTCAACCAATTATGACATCACCGTCGCCATGGCAACCAATTATGACATCATCGCCATGGCAACGTATTAAGGCATCATCGTCGCCATGGCAACCAATTATGACATCATCGTCGCCATGGCAACGTATTAAGGCATCATCGTCGCCATGGCAACCAATTATGACATCACCGTCGCCATGGCAACCAATTATAACATCACCGTCGCCATGGCAACGTATTAAGGCATCATCGTCGCCATGGCAACCAATTATGACATCACCGTCGCCATGGCAACCAATTATGACATCACCGTCGCCATGGCAACCAATTATCACATCACCGTCGCCATGTCAACCAATTATGACATCACCGTCGCCATGGAAACCAATTATGACATCATCGTCGCCATGGCAACCAATTATGACATCATCATCGCCATGACAACCAATAATGACATCATTGCCATGGCAACATATTAAGGCATCATCTTCACCATGGCAACCTATTATGACATCATCGCCATGGCAACGTATTATGAAATCATCATCGCCATGGTAACCAATTATGACATAATCGCCATGGCAACGTATTAAGGCATCATCATCACCATGGTAACCTATTATGACATCATCATCACCATGGCAACCAATTATGACATCATCATCACCATGGCAACCAATTATGACATCATCGACATGGCAGCATATTAAGGCATCATCGTCACCATGGCAACCTATTATGATATCATCATCGCCATAGCAACCAATTATGACATCATCGCCATGGCAACATATTAAGGGATCATCATCACCATGGCAAACTATTATGACATCATAATCGCAATGGCAACCTATTATGACATCATCATCACAATGGCAACTAATTATGACATCATCGCCATGGAAACCAATTATGACATCATCGCCATGGCAACGTATTAAGGCATCATCGTCACCATGGTAACCTATTTTGACATCATTGCCATGGCAATGTATTAAGGCAACATCATCGCCATGGCAACCTATTATGACATCATAATCACCATGGCAACCTATTATGACATCATCATCGCCATGGCAACCAATTATGACATCATCGCCATGGCAACATAGTAAGGCATCATCGTCACCATGGCAACCTATTATGACATCATCATCGCCATGGCAACCAATTATGACATAATCGCCATGGCAACGTATTAAGGCATCATCGTCACCATGGCAACCTCTCATGACATCATCATCACCATGGCAACCTATTATGACATCATCATTGCCATGGCAACCAATTATGACATCCTCATCGTCATGGCAACCAATTATGACATCATCGCCATGGCAACATATTAAGGCATCATCGTCACCATGGCAACCTATTATGACATCATCATCGCCATGGCAACCAATTATGACATAATCGCCATGGCAACGTATTAAGTCATCATCGTCAACATGGCAACCAATTATGACATCACCGTCGCCATGGCAAACGAATTATGACATCACCGCCATGGCAACCAATTATGACATCATCGCCATGGCAACCAATTATGACCTCACCGTCGCCATGGCAACCTATTATGACATCATCATCGCCATGGCAACCAATTATGACTTCATCGCCATGGCAACGTATTAAGGCATCATCGTCGCCATGGCAAACAATTATGACATCATCGCCATATCAACCAATTATGACATCATCGCCATGGCAACCAATTATGACATCATCATCGTCGTGGCAACCAATTATGACATCACTGTCGCCATGGCAACCAATTATGACATCACCGTCACCTTGGCAACCAATTATGACATCACCGTCGCCATGGCAAACGAATTATGACATCACCGCCATGGCAATCAATTATGACATCATCGCCATGGCAACCAATTATGACCTCACGGTCGCCATGGCAACCTATTATGACATCATCATCGCCATGGCAACCAATTATGACTTCATCGCCATGGCAACGTATTAAGGCATCATCGTCGCCATGGCAACCAATTATGACATAATCGCCATGGCAACGTATTAAGGCATCATCGTCGCCATGGCAACCAGTTATGACATCACCGTCGCCATGGCAACCAATTATGACATCACCGTCGCCATGGCAACCAATTATGACATCACCGTCGCCATAGCAACCAATTATGACATCATCGCCATGGCAACGTATTAAGGCATGATCGTCACCATGGCAACCAATTATGACCTCATCGCCATGGCAACGTATTAAGGCATAATCGTCGCCATGGCAACCAATTATGACATCATCGTCGCCATGGCAACCAATTATGACATGACCGTCGCCATGGCAACCAATTATGACATAATCGTTGCCATTGCAACCAATTATGACATCATCGCCATGGCAACCAATTATGACATCACCGTCGCCATGGCAACATATTAAGGCATCATCGTCGCCATGGCAACCAATTATGACATCATCGCCACCATGTCAACCAATTATGACAGCATCATCACCATGGCAACCAATTATATCATCGCCATGGCAACGTATTAAGGCATCATCGTCACCATGGCAACCTATTATGACATCATCGCCATGGCAACCTATTATGAAATCATCATCGCCATGGTAACCAATTATGACATAATCGCCATGGCAACGTATTAAGGCATCATCGTCTCCATGGCAACCGATTATGACATCATCGTCGCCATAGCAACCAATTATGACATCATCGTCACCATGGCAACCAATTATGACATCATCGTCACCATGGCAACAAATTATGACATCACCGTCGCCATGGTATCCAATTAAGACATCATCGTCGCCATGGCAACCAATTATGACATCATGGTCGCCATGGCAACCAATTATGACATCACCATCGCCAAGGCAACGTATTAAGGCATCATCGTCGCCATGGCAACCAATTATGATATCACCGTCACCATGGCAACCAATTATGACATCACCGTCGCCATGGCAACATATTAAGGCATCATGGCCATGGCAACCAATTATGACATCATCACCATGGCAACCAATTATGACCTCACCGTCGCCATGGCAACCTATTATGACATCATCATCGCCATGGCAACCAATTATGACTTCATCGCCATGGCAACGTATTAAGGCATCATCGTCGCCATGGCAACCAATTATGACATCATCGTCGCCATGGCAACCAATTATGACATCACCGTCGCCATGGCAACCAATTATGACATCATCGTCGCCATTGCAACCAATTATGACATCATTGCCATGGCAACCAATTATGACATCATCATCGCCATGGCAACGTATTAAGGCATATTCGTCACCATGGCAACCTATTATGACATCATCGCCATGGCAACGTATTAAGGCATCATCGTCACCTTGGAAACCTATTATGACATCATCATCGCCATGGCAACCAATTATGACATCATCATCGCCATGACAACCAATAATGACATCATTGCCATGGCAACATATTAAGGCATCATCGTCACCATGGCAACCTATTATGACATCATCGCCATGGCAACCTATTATGAAATCATCATCGCCATGGTAACCAATTATAACATAATCGCCATGGCAACCTATTATGACATCATCATCGCCATGGCAACCAATTATGACTTCATCGCCATGGCAACGTATTAAGGCATCATCGTCGCCATGGCAACCAATTATGACATCATCGTCGCCATGGCAACCAATTATGACATCACCGTCGCCATGGCAACCAATTATGACATCATCGTCGCCATTGCAACCAATTATGACATCATTGCCATGGCAACCAATTATGACATCACCGTCGCCATGGCAACGTATTAAGGCATCATCGTCGCCATGGCAACCAATTATGACATCACCGTCGCCATGGCAATGTATTAAGGCATCATCGTCACCATGGCAACCAATTATGACATCATCGTCACCATGGCAACCAATTATGACATCACCGTCGCCATGGCAACCAATTATGACATCATCGTCGCCATTGCAACCAATTATGACATCATCGCCATGGCAAACAATTATGACATCACCGTCGCCATGGCAACGTATTAAGGCATCATCGTCGCCATGGCAACAAATTATGACATCATCGTCGCCATGGCAACCAATTATGACATCATTGTCGCCATGGCAACCAATTATGACATCACCGTCGCCATGGCGACCAATTATGACATCATCGCCATGGCAACGTATTAAGGCATCATCATCGCCATGGCAACCAATTATGACATCATCGTCGCCATGGCAACCAATTATGATATCACCGTCTCCATGGCAACCAATTATGACATCACCGTCGCCATGGCAACCAATTATGACATCATCGCCATGGCAACCAATTATGACATTACCGTCGCCATGTCAACCAATTATGACATCACCGTCGCCATGGCAACCAATTATGACATCATCGCCATGGCAACGTATTAAGGCATCATCGTCGCCATGGCAACCAATTATGACATCATCGTCGCCATGGCAACGTATTAAGGCATCATCGTCGCCATGGCAACCAATTATGACATCACCGTCGCCATGGCAACCAATTATAACATCACCGTCGCCATGGCAACGTATTAAGGCATCATCGTCGCCATGGCAACCAATTATGACATCACCGTCGCCATGGCAACCAATTATGACATCACCGTCGCCATGGCAACCAATTATCACATCACCGTCGCCATGTCAACCAATTATGACATCACCGTCGCCATGGAAACCAATTATGACATCATCGTCGCCATGGCAACCAATTATGACATCATCATCGCCATGACAACCAATAATGACATCATTGCCATGGCAACATATTAAGGCATCATCTTCACCATGGCAACCTATTATGACATCATCGCCATGGCAACGTATTATGAAATCATCATCGCCATGGTAACCAATTATGACATAATCGCCATGGCAACGTATTAAGGCATCATCATCACCATGGTAACCTATTATGACATCATCATCACCATGGCAACCAATTATGACATCATCATCACCATGGCAACCAATTATGACATCATCGACATGGCAGCATATTAAGGCATCATCGTCACCATGGCAACCTATTATGATATCATCATCGCCATAGCAACCAATTATGACATCATCGCCATGGCAACATATTAAGGGATCATCATCACCATGGCAAACTATTATGACATCATAATCGCAATGGCAACCTATTATGACATCATCATCACAATGGCAACTAATTATGACATCATCGCCATGGAAACCAATTATGACATCATCGCCATGGCAACGTATTAAGGCATCATCGTCACCATGGTAACCTATTTTGACATCATTGCCATGGCAATGTATTAAGGCAACATCATCGCCATGGCAACCTATTATGACATCATAATCACCATGGCAACCTATTATGACATCATCATCGCCATGGCAACCAATTATGACATCATCGCCATGGCAACATAGTAAGGCATCATCGTCACCATGGCAACCTATTATGACATCATCATCGCCATGGCAACCAATTATGACATAATCGCCATGGCAACGTATTAAGGCATCATCGTCACCATGGCAACCTCTCATGACATCATCATCACCATGGCAACCTATTATGACATCATCATTGCCATGGCAACCAATTATGACATCCTCATCGTCATGGCAACCAATTATGACATCATCGCCATGGCAACATATTAAGGCATCATCGTCACCATGGCAACCTATTATGACATCATCATCGCCATGGCAACCAATTATGACATAATCGCCATGGCAACGTATTAAGTCATCATCGTCAACATGGCAACCAATTATGACATCACCGTCGCCATGGCAAACGAATTATGACATCACCGCCATGGCAACCAATTATGACATCATCGCCATGGCAACCAATTATGACCTCACCGTCGCCATGGCAACCTATTATGACATCATCATCGCCATGGCAACCAATTATGACTTCATCGCCATGGCAACGTATTAAGGCATCATCGTCGCCATGGCAAACAATTATGACATCATCGCCATATCAACCAATTATGACATCATCGCCATGGCAACCAATTATGACATCATCATCGTCGTGGCAACCAATTATGACATCACTGTCGCCATGGCAACCAATTATGACATCACCGTCACCTTGGCAACCAATTATGACATCACCGTCGCCATGGCAAACGAATTATGACATCACCGCCATGGCAATCAATTATGACATCATCGCCATGGCAACCAATTATGACCTCACGGTCGCCATGGCAACCTATTATGACATCATCATCGCCATGGCAACCAATTATGACTTCATCGCCATGGCAACGTATTAAGGCATCATCGTCGCCATGGCAACCAATTATGACATAATCGCCATGGCAACGTATTAAGGCATCATCGTCGCCATGGCAACCAGTTATGACATCACCGTCGCCATGGCAACCAATTATGACATCACCGTCGCCATGGCAACCAATTATGACATCACCGTCGCCATAGCAACCAATTATGACATCATCGCCATGGCAACGTATTAAGGCATGATCGTCACCATGGCAACCAATTATGACCTCATCGCCATGGCAACGTATTAAGGCATAATCGTCGCCATGGCAACCAATTATGACATCATCGTCGCCATGGCAACCAATTATGACATCACCGTCGCCATGGCAACCAATTATGACATAATCGTTGCCATTGCAACCAATTATGACATCATCGCCATGGCAACCAATTATGACATCACCGTCGCCATGGCAACATATTAAGGCATCATCGTCGCCATGGCAACCAATTATGACATCATCGTCACCATGCCAACCAATTATGACAGCATCATCACCATGGCAACCAATTATATCATCGCCATGGCAACGTATTAAGGCATCATCGTCACCATGGCAACCTATTATGACATCATCGCCATGGCAACCTATTATGAAATCATCATCGCCATGGTAACCAATTATGACATAATCGCCATGGCAACGTATTAAGGCATCATCGTCTCCATGGCAACCGATTATGACATCATCGTCGCCATAGCAACCAATTATGACATCATCGTCACCATGGCAACCAATTATGACATCATCGTCACCATGGCAACAAATTATGACATCACCGTCGCCATGGTATCCAATTAAGACATCATCGTCGCCATGGCAACCAATTATGACATCATGGTCGCCATGGCAACCAATTATGACATCACCATCGCCAAGGCAACGTATTAAGGCATCATCGTCGCCATGGCAACCAATTATGATATCACCGTCACCATGGCAACCAATTATGACATCACCGTCGCCATGGCAACATATTAAGGCATCATGGCCATGGCAACCAATTATGACATCATCACCATGGCAACCAATTATGACCTCACCGTCGCCATGGCAACCTATTATGACATCATCATCGCCATGGCAACCAATTATGACTTCATCGCCATGGCAACGTATTAAGGCATCATCGTCGCCATGGCAACCAATTATGACATCATCGTCGCCATGGCAACCAATTATGACATCACCGTCGCCATGGCAACCAATTATGACATCATCGTCGCCATTGCAACCAATTATGACATCATTGCCATGGCAACCAATTATGACATCACCGTCGCCATGGCAACGTATTAAGGCATCATCGTTGCCATGGCAACCAATTATGACATCACCGTCGCCATGGCAACGAATTAAGGCATCATCGCCGCCATGGCAACCAATTATGACATCATCGTCACCATGGCAACCAATTATGACATCACCGTCGCCAAGGCAACGTATTAAGGCATCATCGTCGCCATGGCAACCAATTATGATATCACCGTCACCATGGCAACCAATTATGACATCACCGTCGCCATGGCAACATATTAAGGCATCATGGCCATGGCAACCAATTATGACATCATCACCATGGCAACCAATTATGACCTCACCGTCGCCATGGCAACCTATTATGACATCATCATCGCCATGGCAACCAATTATGACTTCATCGCCATGGCAACGTATTAAGGCATCATCGTCGCCATGGCAACCAATTATGACATCATCGTCGCCATGGCAACCAATTATGACATCACCGTCGCCATGGCAACCAATTATGACATCATCGTCGCCATTGCAACCAATTATGACATCATTGCCATGGCAACCAATTATGACATCACCGTCGCCATGGCAACGTATTAAGGCATCATCGTTGCCATGGCAACCAATTATGACATCACCGTCGCCATGGCAACGAATTAAGGCATCATCGCCGCCATGGCAACCAATTATGACATCATCGTCACCATGGCAACCAATTATGACATCACCGTCGCCATGGCAACCAATTATGACATCATCGTTGCCATTGCAACCAATTATGACATCATCGCCATGGCAACCAATTATGACATCACCGTCGCCATGGCAACGTATTAAGGCATCATCGTCGCCATGGCAACAAATTATGACATCATCGTCGCCATGGCAACCAATTATGACATCATTGTCGCCATGGCAACCAATTATGACATCACCGTCGCCATGGCGACCAATTATGACATCATCGCCATGGCAACGTATTAAGGCATCATCATCGCCATGGCAACCAATTATGACATCATCGTCGCCATGGCAACCAATTATGATATCACCGTCTCCATGGCAACCAATTATGACATCACCGTCGCCATGGCAACCAATTATGACATCATCGCCATGGCAACCAATTATGACATTACCGTCGCCATGTCAACCAATTATGACATCACCGTCGCCATGGCAACCAATTATGACATCATCGCCATGGCAACGTATTAAGGCATCATCGTCGCCATGGCAACCAATTATGACATCATCGCCATGGCAACGTATTAAGGCATCATCGTCGCCATGGCAACCAATTATGACATCACCGTCGCCATGGCAACCAATTATGACATCACCGTCGCCATGGCAACGTATTAAGGCATCATCGTCGCCATGGCAACCAATTATGACATCACCGTCGCCATGGCAACCAATTATGACATCACCGTCGCCATGGCAACCAATTATCACATCACCGTCGCCATGTCAACCAATTATGACATCACCGTCGCCATGGAAACCAATTATGACATCATCGTCGCCATGGCAACCAATTATGACATCATCATCGCCATGACAACCAATAATGACATCATTGCCATGGCAACATATTAAGGCATCATCTTCACCATGGCAACCTATTATGACATCATCGCCATGGCAACGTATTATGAAATCATCATCGCCATGGTAACCAATTATGACATAATCGCCATGGCAACGTATTAAGGCATCATCATCACCATGGTAACCTATTATGACATCATCATCACCATGGCAACCAATTATGACATCATCACCATGGCAACCAATTATGACATCATCGACATGGCAGCATATTAAGGCATCATCGTCACCATGGCAACCTATTATGATATCATCATCGCCATAGCAACCAATTATGACATCATCGCCATGGCAACATATTAAGGGATCATCATCACCATGGCAAACTATTATGACATCATAATCGCAATGGCAACCTATTATGACATCATTATCACAATGGAAACTAATTATGACATCATCGCCATGGAAACCAATTATGACATCATCGCCATGGCAACGTATTAAGGCATCATCGTCACCATGGTAACCTATTTTGACATCATTGCCATGGCAATGTATTAAGGCATCATCATCGCCATGGCAACCTATTATGACATCATAATCACCATGGCAACCTATTATGACATCATCATCGCCATGGCAACCAATTATGACATCATCGCCATGGCAACATAGTAAGGCATCATCGTCACCATGGCAACCTATTATGACATCATCATCGCCATGGCAACCAATTATGACATAATCGCCATGGCAACGTATTAAGGCATCATCGTCACCATGGCAACCTCTTATGACATCATCATCACCATGGCAACCTATTATGACATCATCATTGCCATGGCAACCAATTATGACATCCTCATCGTCATGGCAACCAATTATGACATCATCGCCATGGCAACATATTAAGGCATCATCGTCACCATGGCAACCTATTATGACATCATCATCGCCATGGCAACCAATTGTGACATAATCGCCATGGCAACGTATTAAGTCATCATCGTCAACATGGCAACCAATTATGACATCACCGTCGCCATGGCAAACGAATTATGACATCACCGCCATGGCAACCAATTATGACATCATCGCCATGGCAACCAATTATGACCTCACCGTCGCCATGGCAACCTATTATGACATCATCATCGCCATGGCAACCAATTATGACTTCATCGCCATGGCAACGTATTAAGGCATCATCGTCGCCATGGCAAACAATTATGACATCATCGCCATATCAACCAATTATGACATCATCGCCATGGCAACCAATTATGACATCATCATCGTCATGGCAACCAATTATGACATCACTGTCGCCATGGCAACCAATTATGACATCACCGTCACCTTGGCAACCAATTATGACATCACCGTCGCCATGGCAAACGAATTATGACATCACCGCCATGGCAACCAATTATGACATCATCGCCATGGCAACCAATTATGACCTCACGGTCGCCATGGCAACCTATTATGACATCATCATCGCCATGGCAACCAATTATGACTTCATCGCCATGGCAACGTATTAAGGCATCATCGTCGCCATGGCAACCAATTATGACATAATCGCCATGGCAACGTATTAAGGCATCATCGTCGCCATGGCAACCAGTTATGACATCACCGTCGCCATGGCAACCAATTATGACATCACCGTCGCCATGGCAACCAATTATGACATCACCGTCGCCATAGCAACCAATTATGACATCATCGCCATGGCAACGTATTAAGGCATGATCGTCACCATGGCAACCAATTATGACCTCATCGCCATGGCAACGTATTAAGGCATAATCGTCGCCATGGCAACCAATTATGACATCATCGTCGCCATGGCAACCAATTATGACATCACCTTCGCCATGGCAACCAATTATGACATCATCGTTGCCATTGCAACCAATTATGACATCATCGCCATGGCAACCAATTATGACATCACCGTCGCCATGGCAACATATTAAGGCATCATCGTCGCCATGGCAACCAATTATGACATCATCGTCACCATGCCAACCAATTATGACAGCATCATCACCATGGCAACCAATTATATCATCGCCATGGCAACGTATTAAGGCATCATCGTCACCATGGCAACCAATTATGACATCATCGCCATGGCAACCAATTATGACATCATCATCGCCATGGCAACCAATTATGACATAATCGCCATGGCAACGTATTAAGGCATCATCGTCACCATGACAACCTATTAAGACATCATCATCGCCATGGCAACCGATTATGACATCATCATCGCCATGGCAACCAATTATGACATCATCGCCATGGCAACGTATTAAGGCATCAACGTCACCATGGCAACCTATTATGACATAATCATCGCCATGGCAACCAATTATGACATCATCGCCATGGCAACCTATTATGACATCATCATCGCCATGGCAACATATTAAGGCATCATCGTCACCATGGCAACCTATTATGACATCATCATCATCACCATGGCAACCAATTATGACATAATCGCCATGGCAACGTATTAAGGCATCATCGTCACCATGGCAACCTCTTATGACATCATCATCGCCATGGCAACCTATTATGACATCATCGCCATGGCAACGTATTAAGGCATATTCGTCACCATGGCAACCTATTATAACATCATCGCCATGGCAACCAATTATGACATCATCATTGCCATGGCAACCAATTATGACATCACCGTCGCCATGGCAACCAATTATGACATCATCGCCATGACAACGTATTAAGGCATCATCGTCGCCATGGCAACCAATTATGACATCATTGCCATGGCAACCTATTATTACATCATCATCGCCATGGCAACCAATTATGACAGAATCGCTATGGCAACGTATTAAGGCATCATCGACACTATGGCAAACTATTATGACATCATCGCCATGGCAACCAATTATGACATCATCGCCATGGCAACGTATTGAGGCATCATTGTCACCATGGCAACCTATTATGACATCATCATCGCCATGGCAACCAATTATGACATAATCGCCATGGCAACGTATTGAGGCATCATTGTCACCATGGCAACCTATTATGACATCATCATCGCCATGGCAACCAATTATGACAGCATCATCACCATGGCAACCAATTATATCATCGCCATGGCAACGTATTAAGGCATCATCGTCACCATGGCAACCAATTATGACATCATCGCCATGGCAACCAATTATGACATCATCATCGCCATGGCAACCAATTATGACATAATCGCCATGGCAACGTATTAAGGCATCATCGTCACCATGACAACCTATTAAGACATCATCATCGCCATGGCAACCGATTATGACATCATCATCGCCATGGCAACCAATTATGACATCATCGCCATGGCAACGTATTAAGGCATCAACGTCACCATGGCAACCTATTATGACATAATCATCGCCATGGCAACCAATTATGACATCATCGCCATGGCAACCTATTATGACATCATCATCGCCATGGCAACATATTAAGGCATCATCGTCACCATGGCAACCTATTATGACATCATCATCATCACCATGGCAACCAATTATGACATAATCGCCATGGAAACGTATTAAGGCATCATCGTCACCATGGCAACCTCTTATGACATCATCATCGCCATGGCAACCTATTATGACATCATCGCCATGGCAACGTATTAAGGCATATTCGTCACCATGGCAACCTATTATAACATCATCGCCATGGCAACCAATTATGACATCATCATTGCCATGGCAACCAATTATGACATCATCATCGCCATGGCAGCCAATTATGACATAATCGCCATGGCAACGTATTAAGTCATCATCGTCACCATGGCAACCAATTATGACATCATTGCCATGGCAACCTATTATTACATCATCATCGCCATGGCAACCAATTATGACAGAATCGCTATGGCAACGTATTAAGGCATCATCGACACTATGGCAAACTATTATGACATCATCGCCATGGCAACCAATTATGACATCATCGCCATGGCAACGTATTAAGGCATCATCATCACCATGGCAACCTATTATGACATCATCATCGCCATGGCAACCAATTATGACATCATCATCGCCATGGCAACCAATTATGACATCATCGCCATGGCAACGTATTAAGGCATCATCGTCACCATGGCAAACTATTATGACATCATCATCGCCATGGCAACCTATTATGACATCATCATCACCATGGCAACCAATTATGACATCATCATCGCCATGGCAACGTATTAAGGCATATTCGTCACCATGGCAACCTATTATGACATCATCGCCATGGCAACGTATTAAGGCATCATCGTCACCTTGGCAACCTATTATGACATCATCATCGCCATGGCAACCAATTATGACATCATCATCGCCATGACAACCAATAATGACATCATTGCCATGGCAACATATTAAGGCATCATCGTCACCATGGCAACCTATTATGAAATCATCGCCATGGCAACCTATTATGACATCATCATCGCCATGGTAACCAATTATGACATCATCACCATGGCAACCAATTATGACATCATCGACATGGCAACGTATTAAGGGATCATCGTCACCATGGCAAACTATTATGACATCATCATCGCAATGGCAACCTATTATGATATCATCATCACAATTGCAACCAATTATGACATCATCATCGCCATGGCAACCAATTATGACATCATCGCCATGGCAACGTATTAAGGCATCATTGTCACCATGGCAACCTATTTTGACATCATTGCCATGGCAACGTATTATGGCATCATCATCGCCGTGGCAACCTATTATGACATCATCCTCGCCATGGCAACCTATTATGACATCATCAACGCCATGGCAACCAATTATGACATCATCGCCATGGCAACATAGTAAGGCATCATCGTCATCATGGCAACCTATTATGACATCATCATCGCCATGGCAACCAATTATGACTTCATCGCCATGGCAACGTATTAAGGCATCATCGTCGCCATGGCAAACAATTATGACATCATCGCCATATCAACCAATTATGACATCATCGCCATGGCAACCAATTATGACATCATCATCGTCGTGGCAACCAATTATGACATCACTGTCGCCATGGCAACCAATTATGACATCACCGTCACCTTGGCAACCAATTATGACATCACCGTCGCCATGGCAAACGAATTATGACATCACCGCCATGGCAATCAATTATGACATCATCGCCATGGCAACCAATTATGACCTCACGGTCGCCATGGCAACCTATTATGACATAATCGCCATGGCAACGTATTAAGGCATCATCGTCGCCATGGCAACCAGTTATGACATCACCGTCGCCATGGCAACCAATTATGACATCACCGTCGCCATGGCAACCAATTATGACATCACCGTCGCCATAGCAACCAATTATGACATCATCGCCATGGCAACGTATTAAGGCATGATCGTCACCATGGCAACCAATTATGACCTCATCGCCATGGCAACGTATTAAGGCATAATCGTCGCCATGGCAACCAATTATGACATCATCGTCGCCATGGCAACCAATTATGACATCACCGTCGCCATGGCAACCAATTATGACATAATCGTTGCCATTGCAACCAATTATGACATCATCGCCATGGCAACCAATTATGACATCACCGTCGCCATGGCAACATATTAAGGCATCATCGTCGCCATGGCAACCAATTATGACATCATCGTCACCATGCCAACCAATTATGACAGCATCATCACCATGGCAACCAATTATATCATCGCCATGGCAACGTATTAAGGCATCATCGTCACCATGGCAACCTATTATGACATCATCGCCATGGCAACCTATTATGAAATCATCATCGCCATGGTAACCAATTATGACATAATCGCCATGGCAACGTATTAAGGCATCATCGTCTCCATGGCAACCGATTATGACATCATCGTCGCCATAGCAACCAATTATGACATCATCGTCACCATGGCAACCAATTATGACATCATCGTCACCATGGCAACAAATTATGACATCACCGTCGCCATGGTATCCAATTAAGACATCATCGTCGCCATGGCAACCAATTATGACATCATGGTCGCCATGGCAACCAATTATGACATCACCATCGCCAAGGCAACGTATTAAGGCATCATCGTCGCCATGGCAACCAATTATGATATCACCGTCACCATGGCAACCAATTATGACATCACCGTCGCCATGGCAACATATTAAGGCATCATGGCCATGGCAACCAATTATGACATCATCACCATGGCAACCAATTATGACCTCACCGTCGCCATGGCAACCTATTATGACATCATCATCGCCATGGCAACCAATTATGACTTCATCGCCATGGCAACGTATTAAGGCATCATCGTCGCCATGGCAACCAATTATGACATCATCGTCGCCATGGCAACCAATTATGACATCACCGTCGCCATGGCAACCAATTATGACATCATCGTCGCCATTGCAACCAATTATGACATCATTGCCATGGCAACCAATTATGACATCACCGTCGCCATGGCAACGTATTAAGGCATCATCGTTGCCATGGCAACCAATTATGACATCACCGTCGCCATGGCAACGAATTAAGGCATCATCGCCGCCATGGCAAACAATTATGACATCATCGTCACCATGGCAACCAATTATGACATCACCGTCGCCATGGCAACCAATTATGACATCATCGTCGCCATTGCAACCAATTATGACATCATCGCCATGGCAACCAATTATGACATCACCGTCGCCATGGCAACGTATTAAGGCATCATCGTCGCCATGGCAACAAATTATGACATCATCGTCGCCATGGCAACCAATTATGACATCATTGTCGCCATGGCAACCAATTATGACATCACCGTCGCCATGGCGACCAATTATGACATCATCGCCATGGCAACGTATTAAGGCATCATCATCGCCATGGCAACCAATTATGACATCATCGTCGCCATGGCAACCAATTATGATATCACCGTCTCCATGGCAACCAATTATGACATCACCGTCGCCATGGCAACCAATTATGACATCATCGCCATGGCAACCAATTATGACATTACCGTCGCCATGTCAACCAATTATGACATCACCGTCGCCATGGCAACCAATTATGACATCATCGCCATGGCAACGTATTAAGGCATCATCGTCGCCATGGCAACCAATTATGACATCATCGTCGCCATGGCAACGTATTAAGGCATCATCGTCGCCATGGCAACCAATTATGACATCACCGTCGCCATGGCAACCAATTATAACATCACCGTCGCCATGGCAACGTATTAAGGCATCATCGTCGCCATGGCAACCAATTATGACATCACCGTCGCCATGGCAACCAATTATGACATCACCGTCGCCATGGCAACCAATTATCACATCACCGTCGCCATGTCAACCAATTATGACATCACCGTCGCCATGGAAACCAATTATGACATCATCGTCGCCATGGCAACCAATTATGACATCATCATCGCCATGACAACCAATAATGACATCATTGCCATGGCAACATATTAAGGCATCATCTTCACCATGGCAACCTATTATGACATCATCGCCATGGCAACGTATTATGAAATCATCATCGCCATGGTAACCAATTATGACATAATCGCCATGGCAACGTATTAAGGCATCATCATCACCATGGTAACCTATTATGACATCATCATCACCATGGCAACCAATTATGACATCATCATCACCATGGCAACCAATTATGACATCATCGACATGGCAGCATATTAAGGCATCATCGTCACCATGGCAACCTATTATGATATCATCATCGCCATAGCAACCAATTATGACATCATCGCCATGGCAACATATTAAGGGATCATCATCACCATGGCAAACTATTATGACATCATAATCGCAATGGCAACCTATTATGACATCATCATCACAATGGCAACTAATTATGACATCATCGCCATGGAAACCAATTATGACATCATCGCCATGGCAACGTATTAAGGCATCATCGTCACCATGGTAACCTATTTTGACATCATTGCCATGGCAATGTATTAAGGCAACATCATCGCCATGGCAACCTATTATGACATCATAATCACCATGGCAACCTATTATGACATCATCATCGCCATGGCAACCAATTATGACATCATCGCCATGGCAACATAGTAAGGCATCATCGTCACCATGGCAACCTATTATGACATCATCATCGCCATGGCAACCAATTATGACATAATCGCCATGGCAACGTATTAAGGCATCATCGTCACCATGGCAACCTCTCATGACATCATCATCACCATGGCAACCTATTATGACATCATCATTGCCATGGCAACCAATTATGACATCCTCATCGTCATGGCAACCAATTATGACATCATCGCCATGGCAACATATTAAGGCATCATCGTCACCATGGCAACCTATTATGACATCATCATCGCCATGGCAACCAATTATGACATAATCGCCATGGCAACGTATTAAGTCATCATCGTCAACATGGCAACCAATTATGACATCACCGTCGCCATGGCAAACGAATTATGACATCACCGCCATGGCAACCAATTATGACATCATCGCCATGGCAACCAATTATGACCTCACCGTCGCCATGGCAACCTATTATGACATCATCATCGCCATGGCAACCAATTATGACTTCATCGCCATGGCAACGTATTAAGGCATCATCGTCGCCATGGCAAACAATTATGACATCATCGCCATATCAACCAATTATGACATCATCGCCATGGCAACCAATTATGACATCATCATCGTCGTGGCAACCAATTATGACATCACTGTCGCCATGGCAACCAATTATGACATCACCGTCACCTTGGCAACCAATTATGACATCACCGTCGCCATGGCAAACGAATTATGACATCACCGCCATGGCAATCAATTATGACATCATCGCCATGGCAACCAATTATGACCTCACGGTCGCCATGGCAACCTATTATGACATCATCATCGCCATGGCAACCAATTATGACTTCATCGCCATGGCAACGTATTAAGGCATCATCGTCGCCATGGCAACCAATTATGACATAATCGCCATGGCAACGTATTAAGGCATCATCGTCGCCATGGCAACCAGTTATGACATCACCGTCGCCATGGCAACCAATTATGACATCACCGTCGCCATGGCAACCAATTATGACATCACCGTCGCCATAGCAACCAATTATGACATCATCGCCATGGCAACGTATTAAGGCATGATCGTCACCATGGCAACCAATTATGACCTCATCGCCATGGCAACGTATTAAGGCATAATCGTCGCCATGGCAACCAATTATGACATCATCGTCGCCATGGCAACCAATTATGACATCACCGTCGCCATGGCAACCAATTATGACATAATCGTTGCCATTGCAACCAATTATGACATCATCGCCATGGCAACCAATTATGACATCACCGTCGCCATGGCAACATATTAAGGCATCATCGTCGCCATGGCAACCAATTATGACATCATCGTCACCATGCCAACCAATTATGACAGCATCATCACCATGGCAACCAATTATATCATCGCCATGGCAACGTATTAAGGCATCATCGTCACCATGGCAACCTATTATGACATCATCGCCATGGCAACCTATTATGAAATCATCATCGCCATGGTAACCAATTATGACATAATCGCCATGGCAACGTATTAAGGCATCATCGTCTCCATGGCAACCGATTATGACATCATCGTCGCCATAGCAACCAATTATGACATCATCGTCACCATGGCAACCAATTATGACATCATCGTCACCATGGCAACAAATTATGACATCACCGTCGCCATGGTATCCAATTAAGACATCATCGTCGCCATGGCAACCAATTATGACATCATGGTCGCCATGGCAACCAATTATGACATCACCATCGCCAAGGCAACGTATTAAGGCATCATCGTCGCCATGGCAACCAATTATGATATCACCGTCACCATGGCAACCAATTATGACATCACCGTCGCCATGGCAACATATTAAGGCATCATGGCCATGGCAACCAATTATGACATCATCACCATGGCAACCAATTATGACCTCACCGTCGCCATGGCAACCTATTATGACATCATCATCGCCATGGCAACCAATTATGACTTCATCGCCATGGCAACGTATTAAGGCATCATCGTCGCCATGGCAACCAATTATGACATCATCGTCGCCATGGCAACCAATTATGACATCACCGTCGCCATGGCAACCAATTATGACATCATCGTCGCCATTGCAACCAATTATGACATCATTGCCATGGCAACCAATTATGACATCACCGTCGCCATGGCAACGTATTAAGGCATCATCGTTGCCATGGCAACCAATTATGACATCACCGTCGCCATGGCAACGAATTAAGGCATCATCGCCGCCATGGCAACCAATTATGACATCATCGTCACCATGGCAACCAATTATGACATCACCGTCGCCATGGCAACCAATTATGACATCATCGTCGCCATTGCAACCAATTATGACATCATCGCCATGGCAACCAATTATGACATCACCGTCGCCATGGCAACGTATTAAGGCATCATCGTCGCCATGGCAACAAATTATGACATCATCGTCGCCATGGCAACCAATTATGACATCATTGTCGCCATGGCAACCAATTATGACATCACCGTCGCCATGGCGACCAATTATGACATCATCGCCATGGCAACGTATTAAGGCATCATCATCGCCATGGCAACCAATTATGACATCATCGTCGCCATGGCAACCAATTATGATATCACCGTCTCCATGGCAACCAATTATGACATCACCGTCGCCATGGCAACCAATTATGACATCATCGCCATGGCAACCAATTATGACATTACCGTCGCCATGTCAACCAATTATGACATCACCGTCGCCATGGCAACCAATTATGACATCATCGCCATGGCAACGTATTAAGGCATCATCGTCGCCATGGCAACCAATTATGACATCATCGCCATGGCAACGTATTAAGGCATCATCGTCGCCATGGCAACCAATTATGACATCACCGTCGCCATGGCAACCAATTATGACATCACCGTCGCCATGGCAACGTATTAAGGCATCATCGTCGCCATGGCAACCAATTATGACATCACCGTCGCCATGGCAACCAATTATGACATCACCGTCGCCATGGCAACCAATTATCACATCACCGTCGCCATGTCAACCAATTATGACATCACCGTCGCCATGGAAACCAATTATGACATCATCGTCGCCATGGCAACCAATTATGACATCATCATCGCCATGACAACCAATAATGACATCATTGCCATGGCAACATATTAAGGCATCATCTTCACCATGGCAACCTATTATGACATCATCGCCATGGCAACGTATTATGAAATCATCATCGCCATGGTAACCAATTATGACATAATCGCCATGGCAACGTATTAAGGCATCATCATCACCATGGTAACCTATTATGACATCATCATCACCATGGCAACCAATTATGACATCATCACCATGGCAACCAATTATGACATCATCGACATGGCAGCATATTAAGGCATCATCGTCACCATGGCAACCTATTATGATATCATCATCGCCATAGCAACCAATTATGACATCATCGCCATGGCAACATATTAAGGGATCATCATCACCATGGCAAACTATTATGACATCATAATCGCAATGGCAACCTATTATGACATCATTATCACAATGGAAACTAATTATGACATCATCGCCATGGAAACCAATTATGACATCATCGCCATGGCAACGTATTAAGGCATCATCGTCACCATGGTAACCTATTTTGACATCATTGCCATGGCAATGTATTAAGGCATCATCATCGCCATGGCAACCTATTATGACATCATAATCACCATGGCAACCTATTATGACATCATCATCGCCATGGCAACCAATTATGACATCATCGCCATGGCAACATAGTAAGGCATCATCGTCACCATGGCAACCTATTATGACATCATCATCGCCATGGCAACCAATTATGACATAATCGCCATGGCAACGTATTAAGGCATCATCGTCACCATGGCAACCTCTTATGACATCATCATCACCATGGCAACCTATTATGACATCATCATTGCCATGGCAACCAATTATGACATCCTCATCGTCATGGCAACCAATTATGACATCATCGCCATGGCAACATATTAAGGCATCATCGTCACCATGGCAACCTATTATGACATCATCATCGCCATGGCAACCAATTGTGACATAATCGCCATGGCAACGTATTAAGTCATCATCGTCAACATGGCAACCAATTATGACATCACCGTCGCCATGGCAAACGAATTATGACATCACCGCCATGGCAACCAATTATGACATCATCGCCATGGCAACCAATTATGACCTCACCGTCGCCATGGCAACCTATTATGACATCATCATCGCCATGGCAACCAATTATGACTTCATCGCCATGGCAACGTATTAAGGCATCATCGTCGCCATGGCAAACAATTATGACATCATCGCCATATCAACCAATTATGACATCATCGCCATGGCAACCAATTATGACATCATCATCGTCATGGCAACCAATTATGACATCACTGTCGCCATGGCAACCAATTATGACATCACCGTCACCTTGGCAACCAATTATGACATCACCGTCGCCATGGCAAACGAATTATGACATCACCGCCATGGCAACCAATTATGACATCATCGCCATGGCAACCAATTATGACCTCACGGTCGCCATGGCAACCTATTATGACATCATCATCGCCATGGCAACCAATTATGACTTCATCGCCATGGCAACGTATTAAGGCATCATCGTCGCCATGGCAACCAATTATGACATAATCGCCATGGCAACGTATTAAGGCATCATCGTCGCCATGGCAACCAGTTATGACATCACCGTCGCCATGGCAACCAATTATGACATCACCGTCGCCATGGCAACCAATTATGACATCACCGTCGCCATAGCAACCAATTATGACATCATCGCCATGGCAACGTATTAAGGCATGATCGTCACCATGGCAACCAATTATGACCTCATCGCCATGGCAACGTATTAAGGCATAATCGTCGCCATGGCAACCAATTATGACATCATCGTCGCCATGGCAACCAATTATGACATCACCTTCGCCATGGCAACCAATTATGACATCATCGTTGCCATTGCAACCAATTATGACATCATCGCCATGGCAACCAATTATGACATCACCGTCGCCATGGCAACATATTAAGGCATCATCGTCGCCATGGCAACCAATTATGACATCATCGTCACCATGCCAACCAATTATGACAGCATCATCACCATGGCAACCAATTATATCATCGCCATGGCAACGTATTAAGGCATCATCGTCACCATGGCAACCAATTATGACATCATCGCCATGGCAACCAATTATGACATCATCATCGCCATGGCAACCAATTATGACATAATCGCCATGGCAACGTATTAAGGCATCATCGTCACCATGACAACCTATTAAGACATCATCATCGCCATGGCAACCGATTATGACATCATCATCGCCATGGCAACCAATTATGACATCATCGCCATGGCAACGTATTAAGGCATCAACGTCACCATGGCAACCTATTATGACATAATCATCGCCATGGCAACCAATTATGACATCATCGCCATGGCAACCTATTATGACATCATCATCGCCATGGCAACATATTAAGGCATCATCGTCACCATGGCAACCTATTATGACATCATCATCATCACCATGGCAACCAATTATGACATAATCGCCATGGCAACGTATTAAGGCATCATCGTCACCATGGCAACCTCTTATGACATCATCATCGCCATGGCAACCTATTATGACATCATCGCCATGGCAACGTATTAAGGCATATTCGTCACCATGGCAACCTATTATAACATCATCGCCATGGCAACCAATTATGACATCATCATTGCCATGGCAACCAATTATGACATCACCGTCGCCATGGCAACCAATTATGACATCATCGCCATGACAACGTATTAAGGCATCATCGTCGCCATGGCAACCAATTATGACATCATTGCCATGGCAACCTATTATTACATCATCATCGCCATGGCAACCAATTATGACAGAATCGCTATGGCAACGTATTAAGGCATCATCGACACTATGGCAAACTATTATGACATCATCGCCATGGCAACCAATTATGACATCATCGCCATGGCAACGTATTGAGGCATCATTGTCACCATGGCAACCTATTATGACATCATCATCGCCATGGCAACCAATTATGACATAATCGCCATGGCAACGTATTGAGGCATCATTGTCACCATGGCAACCTATTATGACATCATCATCGCCATGGCAACCAATTATGACAGCATCATCACCATGGCAACCAATTATATCATCGCCATGGCAACGTATTAAGGCATCATCGTCACCATGGCAACCAATTATGACATCATCGCCATGGCAACCAATTATGACATCATCATCGCCATGGCAACCAATTATGACATAATCGCCATGGCAACGTATTAAGGCATCATCGTCACCATGACAACCTATTAAGACATCATCATCGCCATGGCAACCGATTATGACATCATCATCGCCATGGCAACCAATTATGACATCATCGCCATGGCAACGTATTAAGGCATCAACGTCACCATGGCAACCTATTATGACATAATCATCGCCATGGCAACCAATTATGACATCATCGCCATGGCAACCTATTATGACATCATCATCGCCATGGCAACATATTAAGGCATCATCGTCACCATGGCAACCTATTATGACATCATCATCATCACCATGGCAACCAATTATGACATAATCGCCATGGAAACGTATTAAGGCATCATCGTCACCATGGCAACCTCTTATGACATCATCATCGCCATGGCAACCTATTATGACATCATCGCCATGGCAACGTATTAAGGCATATTCGTCACCATGGCAACCTATTATAACATCATCGCCATGGCAACCAATTATGACATCATCATTGCCATGGCAACCAATTATGACATCATCATCGCCATGGCAGCCAATTATGACATAATCGCCATGGCAACGTATTAAGTCATCATCGTCACCATGGCAACCAATTATGACATCATTGCCATGGCAACCTATTATTACATCATCATCGCCATGGCAACCAATTATGACAGAATCGCTATGGCAACGTATTAAGGCATCATCGACACTATGGCAAACTATTATGACATCATCGCCATGGCAACCAATTATGACATCATCGCCATGGCAACGTATTAAGGCATCATCATCACCATGGCAACCTATTATGACATCATCATCGCCATGGCAACCAATTATGACATCATCATCGCCATGGCAACCAATTATGACATCATCGCCATGGCAACGTATTAAGGCATCATCGTCACCATGGCAAACTATTATGACATCATCATCGCCATGGCAACCTATTATGACATCATCATCACCATGGCAACCAATTATGACATCATCATCGCCATGGCAACGTATTAAGGCATATTCGTCACCATGGCAACCTATTATGACATCATCGCCATGGCAACGTATTAAGGCATCATCGTCACCTTGGCAACCTATTATGACATCATCATCGCCATGGCAACCAATTATGACATCATCATCGCCATGACAACCAATAATGACATCATTGCCATGGCAACATATTAAGGCATCATCGTCACCATGGCAACCTATTATGAAATCATCGCCATGGCAACCTATTATGACATCATCATCGCCATGGTAACCAATTATGACATCATCACCATGGCAACCAATTATGACATCATCGACATGGCAACGTATTAAGGGATCATCGTCACCATGGCAAACTATTATGACATCATCATCGCAATGGCAACCTATTATGATATCATCATCACAATTGCAACCAATTATGACATCATCATCGCCATGGCAACCAATTATGACATCATCGCCATGGCAACGTATTAAGGCATCATTGTCACCATGGCAACCTATTTTGACATCATTGCCATGGCAACGTATTATGGCATCATCATCGCCGTGGCAACCTATTATGACATCATCCTCGCCATGGCAACCTATTATGACATCATCAACGCCATGGCAACCAATTATGACATCATCGCCATGGCAACATAGTAAGGCATCATCGTCATCATGGCAACCTATTATGACATCATCATCGCCATGGCAACCAATTATGACTTCATCGCCATGGCAACGTATTAAGGCATCATCGTCGCCATGGCAAACAATTATGACATCATCGCCATATCAACCAATTATGACATCATCGCCATGGCAACCAATTATGACATCATCATCGTCGTGGCAACCAATTATGACATCACTGTCGCCATGGCAACCAATTATGACATCACCGTCACCTTGGCAACCAATTATGACATCACCGTCGCCATGGCAAACGAATTATGACATCACCGCCATGGCAATCAATTATGACATCATCGCCATGGCAACCAATTATGACCTCACGGTCGCCATGGCAACCTATTATGACATAATCGCCATGGCAACGTATTAAGGCATCATCGTCGCCATGGCAACCAGTTATGACATCACCGTCGCCATGGCAACCAATTATGACATCACCGTCGCCATGGCAACCAATTATGACATCACCGTCGCCATAGCAACCAATTATGACATCATCGCCATGGCAACGTATTAAGGCATGATCGTCACCATGGCAACCAATTATGACCTCATCGCCATGGCAACGTATTAAGGCATAATCGTCGCCATGGCAACCAATTATGACATCATCGTCGCCATGGCAACCAATTATGACATCACCGTCGCCATGGCAACCAATTATGACATAATCGTTGCCATTGCAACCAATTATGACATCATCGCCATGGCAACCAATTATGACATCACCGTCGCCATGGCAACATATTAAGGCATCATCGTCGCCATGGCAACCAATTATGACATCATCGTCACCATGCCAACCAATTATGACAGCATCATCACCATGGCAACCAATTATATCATCGCCATGGCAACGTATTAAGGCATCATCGTCACCATGGCAACCTATTATGACATCATCGCCATGGCAACCTATTATGAAATCATCATCGCCATGGTAACCAATTATGACATAATCGCCATGGCAACGTATTAAGGCATCATCGTCTCCATGGCAACCGATTATGACATCATCGTCGCCATAGCAACCAATTATGACATCATCGTCACCATGGCAACCAATTATGACATCATCGTCACCATGGCAACAAATTATGACATCACCGTCGCCATGGTATCCAATTAAGACATCATCGTCGCCATGGCAACCAATTATGACATCATGGTCGCCATGGCAACCAATTATGACATCACCATCGCCAAGGCAACGTATTAAGGCATCATCGTCGCCATGGCAACCAATTATGATATCACCGTCACCATGGCAACCAATTATGACATCACCGTCGCCATGGCAACATATTAAGGCATCATGGCCATGGCAACCAATTATGACATCATCACCATGGCAACCAATTATGACCTCACCGTCGCCATGGCAACCTATTATGACATCATCATCGCCATGGCAACCAATTATGACTTCATCGCCATGGCAACGTATTAAGGCATCATCGTCGCCATGGCAACCAATTATGACATCATCGTCGCCATGGCAACCAATTATGACATCACCGTCGCCATGGCAACCAATTATGACATCATCGTCGCCATTGCAACCAATTATGACATCATTGCCATGGCAACCA
Source organism: Dendrobates tinctorius (assembly GCF_039654945.1). Classification (NCBI taxonomy): domain Eukaryota; kingdom Metazoa; phylum Chordata; class Amphibia; order Anura; family Dendrobatidae; genus Dendrobates; species Dendrobates tinctorius. The sequence goes on along the minus strand of NW_027362134.1, from coordinate 1,160,928 downwards.
ATTATGACATCACCGTCGCCATGGCAACGTATTAACGCATCATCGTTGCCATGGCAACCAATTATGACATCACCGTCGCCATGGCAACGAATTAAGGCATCATCGCCGCCATGGCAACCAATTATGACATCATCGTCACCATGGCAACCAATTATGACATCACCGTCGCCATGGCAACCAATTATGACATCATCGTCGCCATTGCAACCAATTATAACATCATCGCCATGGCAACCAATTATGACATCACCGTCGCCATGGCAACGTATTAAGGCATCATCGTCGCCATGGCAACAAATTATGACATCATCGTCGCCATGGCAACCAATTATGACATCATTGTCGCCATGGCAACCAATTATGACATCACCGTCGCCATGGCGACCAATTATGACATCATCGCCATGGCAACGTATTAAGGCATCATCATCGCCATGGCAACCAATTATGACATCATCGTCGCCATGGCAACCAATTATGATATCACCGTCTCCATGGCAACCAATTATGACATCACCGTCGCCATGGCAACCAATTATGACATCATCGCCATGGCAACCAATTATGACATTACCGTCGCCATGTCAACCAATTATGACATCACCGTCGCCATGGCAACCAATTATGACATCATCGCCATGGCAACGTATTAAGGCATCATCGTCGCCATGGCAACCAATTATGACATCATCGCCATGGCAACGTATTAAGGCATCATCGTCGCCATGGCAACCAATTATGACATCACCGTCGCCATGGCAACCAATTATGACATCACCGTCGCCATGGCAACGTATTAAGGCATCATCGTCGCCATGGCAACCAATTATGACATCACCGTCGCCATGGCAACCAATTATGACATCACCGTCGCCATGGCAACCAATTATCACATCACCGTCGCCATGTCAACCAATTATGACATCACCGTCGCCATGGAAACCAATTATGACATCATCGTCGCCATGGCAACCAATTATGACATCATCATCGCCATGACAACCAATAATGACATCATTGCCATGGCAACATATTAAGGCATCATCTTCACCATGGCAACCTATTATGACATCATCGCCATGGCAACGTATTATGAAATCATCATCGCCATGGTAACCAATTATGACATAATCGCCATGGCAACGTATTAAGGCATCATCATCACCATGGTAACCTATTATGACATCATCATCACCATGGCAACCAATTATGACATCATCACCATGGCAACCAATTATGACATCATCGACATGGCAGCATATTAAGGCATCATCGTCACCATGGCAACCTATTATGATATCATCATCGCCATAGCAACCAATTATGACATCATCGCCATGGCAACATATTAAGGGATCATCATCACCATGGCAAACTATTATGACATCATAATCGCAATGGCAACCTATTATGACATCATTATCACAATGGAAACTAATTATGACATCATCGCCATGGAAACCAATTATGACATCATCGCCATGGCAACGTATTAAGGCATCATCGTCACCATGGTAACCTATTTTGACATCATTGCCATGGCAATGTATTAAGGCATCATCATCGCCATGGCAACCTATTATGACATCATAATCACCATGGCAACCTATTATGACATCATCATCGCCATGGCAACCAATTATGACATCATCGCCATGGCAACATAGTAAGGCATCATCGTCACCATGGCAACCTATTATGACATCATCATCGCCATGGCAACCAATTATGACATAATCGCCATGGCAACGTATTAAGGCATCATCGTCACCATGGCAACCTCTTATGACATCATCATCACCATGGCAACCTATTATGACATCATCATTGCCATGGCAACCAATTATGACATCCTCATCGTCATGGCAACCAATTATGACATCATCGCCATGGCAACATATTAAGGCATCATCGTCACCATGGCAACCTATTATGACATCATCATCGCCATGGCAACCAATTGTGACATAATCGCCATGGCAACGTATTAAGTCATCATCGTCAACATGGCAACCAATTATGACATCACCGTCGCCATGGCAAACGAATTATGACATCACCGCCATGGCAACCAATTATGACATCATCGCCATGGCAACCAATTATGACCTCACCGTCGCCATGGCAACCTATTATGACATCATCATCGCCATGGCAACCAATTATGACTTCATCGCCATGGCAACGTATTAAGGCATCATCGTCGCCATGGCAAACAATTATGACATCATCGCCATATCAACCAATTATGACATCATCGCCATGGCAACCAATTATGACATCATCATCGTCATGGCAACCAATTATGACATCACTGTCGCCATGGCAACCAATTATGACATCACCGTCACCTTGGCAACCAATTATGACATCACCGTCGCCATGGCAAACGAATTATGACATCACCGCCATGGCAACCAATTATGACATCATCGCCATGGCAACCAATTATGACCTCACGGTCGCCATGGCAACCTATTATGACATCATCATCGCCATGGCAACCAATTATGACTTCATCGCCATGGCAACGTATTAAGGCATCATCGTCGCCATGGCAACCAATTATGACATAATCGCCATGGCAACGTATTAAGGCATCATCGTCGCCATGGCAACCAGTTATGACATCACCGTCGCCATGGCAACCAATTATGACATCACCGTCGCCATGGCAACCAATTATGACATCACCGTCGCCATAGCAACCAATTATGACATCATCGCCATGGCAACGTATTAAGGCATGATCGTCACCATGGCAACCAATTATGACCTCATCGCCATGGCAACGTATTAAGGCATAATCGTCGCCATGGCAACCAATTATGACATCATCGTCGCCATGGCAACCAATTATGACATCACCGTCGCCATGGCAACCAATTATGACATCATCGTTGCCATTGCAACCAATTATGACATCATCGCCATGGCAACCAATTATGACATCACCGTCGCCATGGCAACATATTAAGGCATCATCGTCGCCATGGCAACCAATTATGACATCATCGTCACCATGCCAACCAATTATGACAGCATCATCACCATGGCAACCAATTATATCATCGCCATGGCAACGTATTAAGGCATCATCGTCACCATGGCAACCAATTATGACATCATCGCCATGGCAACCAATTATGACATCATCATCGCCATGGCAACCAATTATGACATAATCGCCATGGCAACGTATTAAGGCATCATCGTCACCATGACAACCTATTAAGACATCATCATCGCCATGGCAACCGATTATGACATCATCATCGCCATGGCAACCAATTATGACATCATCGCCATGGCAACGTATTAAGGCATCAACGTCACCATGGCAACCTATTATGACATAATCATCGCCATGGCAACCAATTATGACATCATCGCCATGGCAACCTATTATGACATCATCATCGCCATGGCAACATATTAAGGCATCATCGTCACCATGGCAACCTATTATGACATCATCATCATCACCATGGCAACCAATTATGACATAATCGCCATGGCAACGTATTAAGGCATCATCGTCACCATGGCAACCTCTTATGACATCATCATCGCCATGGCAACCTATTATGACATCATCGCCATGGCAACGTATTAAGGCATATTCGTCACCATGGCAACCTATTATAACATCATCGCCATGGCAACCAATTATGACATCATCATTGCCATGGCAACCAATTATGACATCACCGTCGCCATGGCAACCAATTATGACATCATCGCCATGACAACGTATTAAGGCATCATCGTCGCCATGGCAACCAATTATGACATCATTGCCATGGCAACCTATTATTACATCATCATCGCCATGGCAACCAATTATGACAGAATCGCTATGGCAACGTATTAAGGCATCATCGACACTATGGCAAACTATTATGACATCATCGCCATGGCAACCAATTATGACATCATCGCCATGGCAACGTATTGAGGCATCATTGTCACCATGGCAACCTATTATGACATCATCATCGCCATGGCAACCAATTATGACATAATCGCCATGGCAACGTATTGAGGCATCATTGTCACCATGGCAACCTATTATGACATCATCATCGCCATGGCAACCAATTATGACAGCATCATCACCATGGCAACCAATTATATCATCGCCATGGCAACGTATTAAGGCATCATCGTCACCATGGCAACCAATTATGACATCATCGCCATGGCAACCAATTATGACATCATCATCGCCATGGCAACCAATTATGACATAATCGCCATGGCAACGTATTAAGGCATCATCGTCACCATGACAACCTATTAAGACATCATCATCGCCATGGCAACCGATTATGACATCATCATCGCCATGGCAACCAATTATGACATCATCGCCATGGCAACGTATTAAGGCATCAACGTCACCATGGCAACCTATTATGACATAATCATCGCCATGGCAACCAATTATGACATCATCGCCATGGCAACCTATTATGACATCATCATCGCCATGGCAACATATTAAGGCATCATCGTCACCATGGCAACCTATTATGACATCATCATCATCACCATGGCAACCAATTATGACATAATCGCCATGGAAACGTATTAAGGCATCATCGTCACCATGGCAACCTCTTATGACATCATCATCGCCATGGCAACCTATTATGACATCATCGCCATGGCAACGTATTAAGGCATATTCGTCACCATGGCAACCTATTATAACATCATCGCCATGGCAACCAATTATGACATCATCATTGCCATGGCAACCAATTATGACATCATCATCGCCATGGCAGCCAATTATGACATAATCGCCATGGCAACGTATTAAGTCATCATCGTCACCATGGCAACCAATTATGACATCATTGCCATGGCAACCTATTATTACATCATCATCGCCATGGCAACCAATTATGACAGAATCGCTATGGCAACGTATTAAGGCATCATCGACACTATGGCAAACTATTATGACATCATCGCCATGGCAACCAATTATGACATCATCGCCATGGCAACGTATTAAGGCATCATCATCACCATGGCAACCTATTATGACATCATCATCGCCATGGCAACCAATTATGACATCATCATCGCCATGGCAACCAATTATGACATCATCGCCATGGCAACGTATTAAGGCATCATCGTCACCATGGCAAACTATTATGACATCATCATCGCCATGGCAACCTATTATGACATCATCATCACCATGGCAACCAATTATGACATCATCATCGCCATGGCAACGTATTAAGGCATATTCGTCACCATGGCAACCTATTATGACATCATCGCCATGGCAACGTATTAAGGCATCATCGTCACCTTGGCAACCTATTATGACATCATCATCGCCATGGCAACCAATTATGACATCATCATCGCCATGACAACCAATAATGACATCATTGCCATGGCAACATATTAAGGCATCATCGTCACCATGGCAACCTATTATGAAATCATCGCCATGGCAACCTATTATGACATCATCATCGCCATGGTAACCAATTATGACATCATCACCATGGCAACCAATTATGACATCATCGACATGGCAACGTATTAAGGGATCATCGTCACCATGGCAAACTATTATGACATCATCATCGCAATGGCAACCTATTATGATATCATCATCACAATTGCAACCAATTATGACATCATCATCGCCATGGCAACCAATTATGACATCATCGCCATGGCAACGTATTAAGGCATCATTGTCACCATGGCAACCTATTTTGACATCATTGCCATGGCAACGTATTATGGCATCATCATCGCCGTGGCAACCTATTATGACATCATCCTCGCCATGGCAACCTATTATGACATCATCAACGCCATGGCAACCAATTATGACATCATCGCCATGGCAACATAGTAAGGCATCATCGTCATCATGGCAACCTATTATGACATCATCATCGCCATGGCAACCAATTATGACATAATCGCCATGTCAACGTATTAAGGCATCATCGTCACCATGGCAACCTCTTATGACATCATCATCGCCATGGCAACCTATTATGACATCATCATTGCCATGTCAACCAATTATGACATCATCATCGTCATGGCAACCAATTATGACATCATCGCCATGGCAACATATTAAGGCATCATCGTCACCATGGCAACCAATTATGACATAATTGCCATGGCAACGTATTAAGACATCATCGTCACCATGGCAACCTATTATGACATCATCATCGCCATGGCAAACAATTATGACATCATCGCCATGGCAACGTATTAAGGCATCATTGTCACCATGGCAACCTATTTTGACATCATCATCGCCATGGCAACCAATTATGACATCATCGTCATGGCAACGTATTAAGGCATCATCGTCACCATGGCAACCTATTATGACATCATCATTGCCATGGCAACCAATTATGACATCATTATCATCATGGCAGCCAATTATGACATAATCGCCATGGCAACGAATTAAGTCATCATCGTCACCATGGCAACCAATTATGACATCATTGCCATGGCAACCTATTATGACATCATCATCGCCATGGCAACCAATTATGACAGAATCGCCATGGCAACGTATGAAGGCATCATCGACACTATGGCAAACTATTATGACATCATCGCCATGGCAACCTATTATGACATCATCATCACCATGGCAACCAATTATGACATCATCATCGCCATGGCAGCATATTAAGGCATATTCGTCACCATGGCAACCTATTATGACATCATCATCGCCATGGCAACCAATTATGACATCATCGCCATGGCAACGTATTAAGGCATCATCGTCACCATGGCAACCTATTATGACATCATCATCGCCATGGCAACCTATTATGACATCATCATCACCATGGAAACCAATTATGACATCATCATCGCCATGGCAACGTATTAAGGCATATTTGTCACCATGGCAACCTATTATGATATCATCGCCATGGCAACGTATTAAGGCATCATCGTCACCTTGGAAACCTATTATGACATCATCATCGCCATGGCAACCAATTATGACATCATCATCGCCATGACAACCAATAATGACATCATTGCCATGGCAACATATTAAGGCATCATCGTCACCATGGCAACCTATTATGACATCATCGCCATGGCAACCTATTATGAAATCATCATCGCCATGGTAACCAATTATGACATAATCGCCATGGCAACGTATTAAGGCATCATCGTCTCCATGGGAACCGATTATGACATCATCGTCGCCATAGCAACCAATTATGACATCATCGTCACCATTGCAACCAATTATGACATCATCGTCACCATGGCAACAAATTATGACATCACCGTCGCCATGGCATCCAATTAAGACATCATCGTCGCCATGGCAACCAATTATGACATCATGGTCGCCATGGCAACCAATTATGACATCACCATCGCCAAGGCAACGTATTAAGGCATCATCGTCGCCATGGCAACCAATTATGATATCACCGTCACCATGGCAACCAATTATGACATCACCGTCGCCATGGCAACATATTAAGGCATCATGGCCATGGCAACCAATTATGACATCATCACCATGGCAACCAATTATGACCTCACCGTCGCCATGGCAACCTATTATGACATCATCATCGCCATGGCAACCAATTATGACTTCATCGCCATGGCAACGTATTAAGGCATCATCGTCGCCATGGCAACCAATTATGACATCATCGTCGCCATGGCAACCAATTATGACATCACCGTCGCCATGGCAACCAATTATGACATCATCGTCGCCATTGCAACCAATTATGACATCATTGCCATGGCAACCAATTATGACATCACCGTCGCCATGGCAACGTATTAAGGCATCATCGTCGCCATGGCAACCAATTATGACATCACCGTCGCCATGGCAACGAATTAAGGCATCATCGTCGCCATGGTAACCAATTATGACATCATCGTCACCATGGCAACCAATTATGACATCACCGTCGCCATGGCAACCAATTATGACATCATCGTCGCCATTGCAACCAATTATGACATCATCGCCATGGCAACCAATTATGACATCACCGTCGCCATGGCAACGTATTAAGGCATCATCGTCGCCATGGCAACAAATTATGACATCATCGTCGCCATGGCAACCAATTATGACATCATTGTCGCCATGGCAACCAATTATGACATCACCGTCGCCATGGCGACCAATTATGACATCATCGCCATGGCAACGTATTAAGGCATCATCATCGCCATGGCAACCAATTATGACATCATCGTCGCCATGGCAACCAATTATGATATCACCGTCTCCATGGCAACCAATTATGACATCACCGTCGCCATGGCAACCAATTATGACATCATCGCCATGGCAACCAATTATGACATTACCGTCGCCATGTCAACCAATTATGACATCACCGTCGCCATGGCAACCAATTATGACATCATCGCCATGGCAACGTATTAAGGCATCATCGTCGCCATGGCAACCAATTATGAAATCATCGCCATGGCAACGTATTAAGGCATCATCGTCGCCATGGCAACCAATTATGACATCACCGTCGCCATGGCAACCAATTATGACATCACCGTCGCCATGGCAACGTATTAAGGCATCATCGTCGCCATGGCAACCAATTATGACATCACCGTCGCCATGGCAACCAATTATGACATCACCGTCGCCATGGCAACCAATTATCACATCACCGTCGCCATGTCAACCAATTATGACATCACCGTCGCCATGGAAACCAATTATGACATCATCGTCGCCATGGCAACCAATTATGACATCATCATCGCCATGACAACCAATAATGACATCATTGCCATGGCAACATATTAAGGCATCATCTTCACCATGGCAACCTATTATGACATCATCGCCATGGCAACGTATTATGAAATCATCATCGCCATGGTAACCAATTATGACATAATCGCCATGGCAACGTATTAAGGCATCATCATCACCATGGTAACCTATTATGACATCATCATCACCATGGCAACCAATTATGACATCATCACCATGGCAACCAATTATGACATCATCGACATGGCAGCATATTAAGGCATCATCGTCACCATGGCAACCTATTATGATATCATCATCGCCATAGCAACCAATTATGACATCATCGCCATGGCAACATATTAAGGGATCATCATCACCATGGCAAACTATTATGACATCATAATCGCAATGGCAACCTATTATGACATCATTATCACAATGGCAACTAATTATGACATCATCGCCATGGAAACCAATTATGACATCATCGCCATGGCAACGTATTAAGGCATCATCGTCACCATGGTAACCTATTTTGACATCATTGCCATGGCAATGTATTAAGGCATCATCATCGCCATGGCAACCTATTATGACATCATAATCACCATGGCAACCTATTATGACATCATCATCGCCATGGCAACCAATTATGACATCATCGCCATGGCAACATAGTAAGGCATCATCGTCACCATGGCAACCTATTATGACATCATCATCGCCATGGCAACCAATTATGACATAATCGCCATGGCAACGTATTAAGGCATCATCGTCACCATGGCAACCTCTCATGACATCATCATCACCATGGCAACCTATTATGACATCATCATTGCCATGGCAACCAATTATGACATCCTCATCGTCATGGCAACCAATTATGACATCATCGCCATGGCAACATATTAAGGCATCATCGTCACCATGGCAACCTATTATGACATCATCATCGCCATGGCAACCAATTATGACATAATCGCCATGGCAACGTATTAAGTCATCATCGTCAACATGGCAACCAATTATGACATCACCGTCGCCATGGCAAACGAATTATGACATCACCGCCATGGCAACCAATTATGACATCATCGCCATGGCAACCAATTATGACCTCACCGTCGCCATGGCAACCTATTATGACATCATCATCGCCATGGCAACCAATTATGACTTCATCGCCATGGCAACGTATTAAGGCATCATCGTCGCCATGGCAAACAATTATGACATCATCGCCATATCAACCAATTATGACATCATCGCCATGGCAACCAATTATGACATCATCATCGTCGTGGCAACCAATTATGACATCACTGTCGCCATGGCAACCAATTATGACATCACCGTCACCTTGGCAACCAATTATGACATCACAGTCGCCATGGCAAACGAATTATGACATCACCGCCATGGCAACCAATTATGACATCATCGCCATGGCAACCAATTATGACCTCACGGTCGCCATGGCAACCTATTATGACATCATCATCGCCATGGCAACCAATTATGACTTCATCGCCATGGCAACGTATTAAGGCATCATCGTCGCCATGGCAACCAATTATGACATAATCGCCATGGCAACGTATTAAGGCATCATCGTCGCCATGGCAACCAGTTATGACATCACCGTCGCCATGGCAACCAATTATGACATCACCGTCGCCATGGCAACCAATTATGACATCACCGTCGCCATAGCAACCAATTATGACATCATCGCCATGGCAACGTATTAAGGCATGATCGTCACCATGGCAACCAATTATGACCTCATCGCCATGGCAACGTATTAAGGCATAATCGTCGCCATGGCAACCAATTATGACATCATCGTCGCCATGGCAACCAATTATGACATCACCGTCGCCATGGCAACCAATTATGACATCATCGTTGCCATTGCAACCAATTATGACATCATCGCCATGGCAACCAATTATGACATCACCGTCGCCATGGCAACATATTAAGGCATCATCGTCGCCATGGCAACCAATTATGACATCATCGTCACCATGCCAACCAATTATGACAGCATCATCACCATGGCAACCAATTATATCATCGCCATGGCAACGTATTAAGGCATCATCGTCACCATGGCAACCAATTATGACATCATCGCCATGGCAACCAATTATGACATCATCATCGCCATGGCAACCAATTATGACATAATCGCCATGGCAACGTATTAAGGCATCATCGTCACCATGACAACCTATTAAGACATCATCATCGCCATGGCAACCGATTATGACATCATCATCGCCATGGCAACCAATTATGACATCATCGCCATGGCAACGTATTAAGGCATCAACGTCACCATGGCAACCTATTATGACATAATCATCGCCATGGCAACCAATTATGACATCATCGCCATGGCAACCTATTATGACATCATCATCGCCATGGCAACATATTAAGGCATCATCGTCACCATGGCAACCTATTATGACATCATCATCATCACCATGGCAACCAATTATGACATAATCGCCATGGCAACGTATTAAGGCATCATCGTCACCATGGCAACCTCTTATGACATCATCATCGCCATGGCAACCTATTATGACATCATCGCCATGGCAACGTATTAAGGCATATTCGTCACCATGGCAACCTATTATAACATCATCGCCATGGCAACCGATTATGACATCATCATTGCCATGGCAACCAATTATGACATCACCATCGCCATGGCAACCAATTATGACATAATCGCCATGGCAACGTATTAAGTCATCATCGTCACCATGGCAACCAATTATGACATCATTGCCATGGCAACCTATTATTACATCATCATCGCCATGGCAACCAATTATGACAGAATCGCTATGGCAACGTATTAAGGCATCATCGACACTATGGCAAACTATTATGACATCATCGCCATGGCAACCAATTATGACATCATCGCCATGGCAACGTATTAAGGCATCATCATCACCATGGCAACCTATTATGACATCATCATCGCCATGGCAACCAATTATGACATCATCATCGCCATGGCAACCAATTATGACATCATCGCCATGGCAACGTATTAAGGCATCATCGTCACCATGGCAAACTATTATGACATCATCATCGCCATGGCAACCTATTATGACATCATCATCACCATGGCAACCAATTATGACATCATCATCGCCATGGCAACGTATTAAGGCATATTCGTCACCATGGCAACCTATTATGACATCATCGCCATGGCAACGTATTAAGGCATCATCGTCACCTTGGCAACCTATTATGACATCATCATCGCCATGGCAACCAATTATGACATCATCATCGCCATGACAACCAATAATGACATCATTGCCATGGCAACATATTAAGGCATCATCGTCACCATGGCAACCTATTATGACATCATCGCCATGGCAACCAATTATGACATCATCATCGCCATGACAACCAATAATGACATCATTGCCATGGCAACATATTAAGGCATCATCGTCACTATGGCAACCTATTATGAAATCATCGCCATGGCAACCTATTATGACATCATCATCGCCATGGTAACCAATTATGACATCATCACCATGGCAACCAATTATGACATCATCGACATGGCAACGTATTAAGGGATCATCGTCACCATGGCAAACTATTATGACATCATCATCGCAATGGCAACCTATTATGATATCATCATCACAATTGCAACCAATTATGACATCATCATCGCCATGGCAACCAATTATGACATCATCGCCATGGCAACGTATTAAGGCATCATTGTCACCATGGCAACCTATTTTGACATCATTGCCATGGCAACGTATTATGGCATCATCATCGCCGTGGCAACCTATTATGACATCATCCTCGCCATGGCAACCTATTATGACATCATCAACGCCATGGCAACCAATTATGACATCATCGCCATGGCAACATAGTAAGGCATCATCGTCACCATGGCAACCTATTATGACATCATCATCGCCATGGCAACCAATTATGACATAATCGCCATGTCAACGTATTAAGGCATCATCGTCACCATGGCAACCTCTTATGACATCATCATCGCCATGGCAACCTATTATGACATCATCATTGCCATGTCAACCAATTATGACATCATCATCGTCATGGCAACCAATTATGACATCATCGCCATGGCAACATATTAAGGCATCATCGTCACCATGGCAACCAATTATGACATAATTGCCATGGCAACGTATTAAGACATCATCGTCACCATGGCAACCTATTATGACATCATCATCGCCATGGTAAACAATTATGACATCATCGCCATGGCAACGTATTAAGGCATCATTGTCACCATGGCAACCTATTTTGACATCATCATCGCCATGGCAACCAATTATGACATCATCGTCATGGCAACGTATTAAGGCATCATCGTCACCATGGCAACCTATTATGACATCATCATTGCCATGGCAACCAATTATGACATCATTATCATCATGGCAGCCAATTAGGACATAATCGCCATGGCAACGAATTAAGTCATCATCGTCACCATGGCAACCAATTATGACATCATTGCCATGGCAACCTATTATGACATCATCATCGCCATGGCAACCAATTATGACAGAATCGCCATGGCAACGTATGAAGGCATCATCGACACTATGGCAAACTATTATGACATCATCGCCATGGCAACCTATTATGACATCATCATCACCATGGCAACCAATTATGACATCATCATCGCCATGGCAGCATATTAAGGCATATTCGTCACCATGGCAACCTATTATGACATCATCATCGCCATGGCAACCAATTATGACATCATCACCATGGCAACGTATTAAGGCATCATCGTCACCATGGCAACCTATTATGACATCATCATCGCCATGGCAACCTATTATGACATCATCATCACCATGGAAACCAATTATGACATCATCATCGCCATGGCAACGTATTAAGGCATATTCGTCACCATGGCAACCTATTATGACATCATCACCATGGCAACGTATTAAGGCATCATCGTCACCTTGGAAACCTATTATGACATCATCATCGCCATGGCAACCAATTATGACATCATCATCGCCATGACAACCAATAATGACATCATTGCCATGGCAACATATTAAGGCATCATCGTCACCATGGCAACCTATTATGACATCATCGCCATGGCAACCTATTATGAAATCATCATCGCCATGGTAACCAATTATGACATAATCGCCATGGCAACCTATTATGACATCATCATCGCCATGGCAACCAATTATGACTTCATCGCCATGGCAACGTATTAAGGCATCATCGTCGCCATGGCAACCAATTATGACATCATCGTCGCCATGGCAACCAATTATGACATCACCGTCGCCATGGCAACCAATTATGACATCATCGTCGCCATTGCAACCAATTATGACATCATTGCCATGGCAACCAATTATGACATCACCGTCGCCATGGCAACGTATTAAGGCATCATCGTCGCCATGGTAACCAATTATGACATCACCGTCGCCATGGCAACGTATTAAGGCATCATCGTCGCCATGGCAACCAATTATGACATCATCGTCACCATGGCAACCAATTATGACATCACCGTCGCCATGGCAACCAATTATGACATCATCGTCGCCATTGCAACCAATTATGACATCATCGCCATGGCAACCAATTATGACATCACCGTCGCCATGGCAACGTATTAAGGCATCATCGTCGCCATGGCAACAAATTATGACATCATCGTCGCCATGGCAACCAATTATGACATCATTGTCACCATGGCAACCAATTATGACATCACCGTCGCCATGGCGACCAATTATGACATCATCGCCATGGCAACGTATTAAGGCATCATCATCGCCATGGCAACCAATTATGACATCATCGTCGCCATGGCAACCAATTATGATATCACCGTCTCCATGGCAACCAATTATGACATCACCGTCGCCATGGCAACCAATTATGACATCATCGCCATGGTAACCAATTATGACATTACCGTCGCCATGTCAACCAATTATGACATCACCGTCGCCATGGCAACCAATTATGACATCATCGCCATGGCAACGTATTAAGGCATCATCGTCGCCATGGCAACCAATTATGACATCATTGTCGCCATGGCAACGTATTAAGGCATCATCGTCGCCATGGCAACCAATTATGACATCACCGTCGCCATGGCAACCAATTATGACATCACCGTCGCCATGGCAACGTATTAAGGCATCATCGTCGCCATTGCAACCAATTATGACATCACCGTCGCCATGGCAACCAATTATGACATCACCGTCGCCATGGCAACCAATTATCACATCACCGTCGCCATGTCAACCAATTATGACATCACCGTCGCCATGGAAACCAATTATGACATCATCGTCGCCATGGCAACCAATTATGACATCATCATCGCCATGACAACCAATAATGACATCATTGCCATGGCAACATATTAAGGCATCATCTTCACCATGGCAACCTATTATGACATCATCGCCATGGCAACGTATTATGAAATCATCATCGCCATGGTAACCAATTATGACATAATCGCCATGGCAACGTATTAAGGCATCATCATCACCATGGTAACCTATTATGACATCATCATCACCATGGCAACCAATTATGACATCATCATCACCATGGCAACCAATTATGACATCATCGACATGGCAGCATATTAAGGCATCATCGTCACCATGGCAACCTATTATGATATCATCATCGCCATAGCAACCAATTATGACATCATCGCCATGGCAACATATTAAGGGATCATCACCATGGCAAACTATTATGACATCATAATCGCAATGGCAACCTATTATGACATCATCATCACAATGGCAACTAATTATGACATCATCGCCATGGAAACCAATTATGACATCATCGCCATGGCAACGTATTAAGGCATCATCGTCACCATGGTAACCTATTTTGACATCATTGCCATGGCAATGTATTAAGGCAACATCATCGCCATGGCAACCTATTATGACATCATAATCACCATGGCAACCTGTTATGACATCATCATCGCCATGGCAACCAATTATGACATCATCGCCATGGCAACATAGTAAGGCATCATCGTCACCATGGCAACCTATTATGACATCAACATCGCCATGGCAACCAATTATGACATAATCGCCATGGCAACGTATTAAGGCATCATCGTCACCATGGCAACCTCTTATGACATCATCATCACCATGGCAACCTATTATGACATCATCATTGCCATGGCAACCAATTATGACATCCTCATCGTCATGGCAACCAATTATGACATCATCGCCATGGCAACATATTAAGGCATCATCGTCACCATGGCAACCTATTATGACATCATCATCGCCATGGCAACCAATTATGACATAATCGCCATGGCAACGTATTAAGTCATCATCGTCAACATGGCAACCAATTATGACATCACCGTCGCCATGGCAAACGAATTATGACATCACCGCCATGGCAACCAATTATGACATCATCGCCATGGCAACCAATTATGACCTCACCGTCGCCATGGCAACCTATTATGACATCATCATCGCCATGGCAACCAATTATGACTTCATCGCCATGGCAACGTATTAAGGCATCATCGTCGCCATGGCAAACAATTATGACATCATCGCCATATCAACCAATTATGACATCATCGCCATGGCAACCAATTATGACATCATCATCGTCGTGGCAACCAATTATGACATCACTGTCGCCATGGCAACCAATTATGACATCACCGTCACCTTGGCAACCAATTATGACATCACCGTCGCCATGGCAAACGAATTATGACATCACCGCCATGGCAACCAATTATGACATCATCGCCATGGCAACCAATTATGACCTCACGGTCGCCATGGCAACCTATTATGACATCATCATCGCCATGGCAACCAATTATGACTTCATCGCCATGGCAACGTATTAAGGCATCATCGTCGCCATGGCAACCAATTATGACATAATCGCCATGGCAACGTATTAAGGCATCATCGTCGCCATGGCAACCAGTTATGACATCACCGTCGCCATGGCAACCAATTATGACATCACCGTCGCCATGGCAACCAATTATGACATCACCGTCGCCATAGCAACCAATTATGACATCATCGCCATGGCAACGTATTAAGGCATGATCGTCACCATGGCAACCAATTATGACCTCATCGCCATGGCAACGTATTAAGGCATAATCGTCGCCATGGCAACCAATTATGACATCATCGTCGCCATGGCAACCAATTATGACATCACCATCGCCATGGCAACCAATTATGACATAATCGTTGCCATTGCAACCAATTATGACATCATCGCCATGGCAACCAATTATGACATCACCGTCGCCATGGCAACATATTAAGGCATCATCGTCGCCATGGCAACCAATTATGACATCATCGTCACCATGCCAACCAATTATGACAGCATCATCACCATGGCAACCAATTATATCATCGCCATGGCAACGTATTAAGGCATCATCGTCACCATGGCAACCTATTATGACATCATCGCCATGGCAACCTATTATGAAATCATCATCGCCATGGTAACCAATTATGACATAATCGCCATGGCAACGTATTAAGGCATCATCGTCTCCATGGCAACCGATTATGACATCATCGTCGCCATAGCAACCAATTATGACATCATCGTCACCATGGCAACCAATTATGACATCATCGTCACCATGGCAACAAATTATGACATCACCGTCGCCATGGCATCCAATTAAGACATCATCGTCGCCATGGCAACCAATTATGACATCATGGTCGCCATGGCAACCAATTATGACATCACCATCGCCAAGGCAACGTAGTAAGGCATCATCGTCGCCATGGCAACCAATTATGATATCACCGTCACCATGGCAACCAATTATGACATCACCGTCGCCATGGCAACATATTAAGGCATCATGGCCATGGCAACCAATTATGACATCATCACCATGGCAACCAATTATGACCTCACCGTCGCCATGGCAACCTATTATGACATCATCATCGCCATGGCAACCAATTATGACTTCATCGCCATGGCAACGTATTAAGGCATCATCGTCGCCATGGCAACCAATTATGACATCATCGTCGCCATGGCAACCAATTATGACATCACCGTCGCCATGGCAACCAATTATGACATCATCATCGCCATTGCAACCAATTATGACATCATTGCCATGGCAACCAATTATGACATCACCGTCGCCATGGCAACGTATTAAGGCATCATCGTTGCCATGGCAACCAATTATGACATCACCGTCGCCATGGCAACGAATTAAGGCATCATCGTCGCCATGGCAACCAATTATGACATCATCGTCACCATGGCAACCAATTATGACATCACCGTCGCCATGGCAACCAATTATGACATCATCGTCGCCATTGCAACCAATTATGACATCATCGCCATGGCAACCAATTATGACATCACCGTCGCCATGGCAACGTATTAAGGCATCATCGTCGCCATGGCAACAAATTATGACATCATCGTCGCCATGGCAACCAATTATGACATCATTGTCGCCATGGCAACCAATTATGACATCACCGTCGCCATGGCGACCAATTATGACATCATCGCCATGGCAACGTATTAAGGCATCATCATCGCCATGGCAACCAATTATGACTTCATCGTCGCCATGGCAACCAATTATGATATCACCGTCTCCATGGCAACCAATTATGACATCACCGTCGCCATGGCAACCAATTATGACATCATCGCCATGGCAACCAATTATGACATTACCGTCGCCATGTCAACCAATTATGACATCACCGTCGCCATGGCAACCAATTATGACATCATCGCCATGGCAACGTATTAAGGCATCATCGTCGCCATGGCAACCAATTATGACATCATCGCCATGGCAACGTATTAAGGCATCATCGTCGCCATGGCAACCAATTATGACATCACCGTCGCCATGGCAACCAATTATGACATCACCGTCGCCATGGCAACGTATTAAGGCATCATCGTCGCCATGGCAACCAATTATGACATCACCGTCGCCATGGCAACCAATTATGACATCACCGTCGCCATGGCAACCAATTATCACATCACCGTCGCCATGTCAACCAATTATGACATCACCGTCGCCATGGAAACCAATTATGACATCATCGTCGCCATGGCAACCAATTATGACATCATCATCGCCATGACAACCAATAATGACATCATTGCCATGGCAACATATTAAGGCATCATCTTCACCATGGCAACCTATTATGACATCATCGCCATGGCAACGTATTATGAAATCATCATCGCCATGGTAACCAATTATGACATAATCGCCATGGCAACGTATTAAGGCATAATCATCACCATGGTAACCTATTATGACATCATCATCACCATGGCAACCAATTATGACATCATCACCATGGCAACCAATTATGACATCATCGACATGGCAGCATATTAAGGCATCATCGTCACCATGGCAACCTATTATGATATCATCATCGCCATAGCAACCAATTATGACATCATCGCCATGGCAACATATTAAGGGATCATCATCACCATGGCAAACTATTATGACATCATAATCGCAATGGCAACCTATTATGACATCATTATCACAATGGCAACTAATTATGACATCATCGCCATGGAAACCAATTATGACATCATCGCCATGGCAACGTATTAAGGCATCATCGTCACCATGGTAACCTATTTTGACATCATTGCCATGGCAATGTATTAAGGCATCATCATCGCCATGGCAACCTATTATGACATCATAATCACCATGGCAACCTATTATGACATCATCATCGCCATGGCAACCAATTATGACATCATCGCCATGGCAACATAGTAAGGCATCATCGTCACCATGGCAACCTATTATGACATCATCATCGCCATGGCAACCAATTATGACATAATCGCCATGGCAACGTATTAAGGCATCATCGTCACCATGGCAACCTCTTATGACATCATCATCACCATGGCAACCTATTATGACATCATCATTGCCATGGCAACCAATTATGACATCCTCATCGTCATGGCAACCAATTATGACATCATCGCCATGGCAACATATTAAGGCATCATCGTCACCATGGCAACCTATTATGACATCATCATCGCCATGGCAACCAATTGTGACATAATCGCCATGGCAACGTATTAAGTCATCATCGTCAACATGGCAACCAATTATGACATCACCGTCGCCATGGCAAACGAATTATGACATCACCGCCATGGCAACCAATTATGACATCATCGCCATGGCAACCAATTATGACCTCACCGTCGCCATGGCAACCTATTATGACATCATCATCGCCATGGCAACCAATTATGACTTCATCGCCATGGCAACGTATTAAGGCATCATCGTCGCCATGGCAAACAATTATGACATCATCGCCATATCAACCAATTATGACATCATCGCCATGGCAACCAATTATGACATCATCATCGTCATGGCAACCAATTATGACATCACTGTCGCCATGGCAACCAATTATGACATCACCGTCACCTTGGCAACCAATTATGACATCACCGTCGCCATGGCAAACGAATTATGACATCACCGCCATGGCAACCAATTATGACATCATCGCCATGGCAACCAATTATGACCTCACGGTCGCCATGGCAACCTATTATGACATCATCATCGCCATGGCAAACAATTATGACTTCATCGCCATGGCAACGTATTAAGGCATCATCGTCGCCATGGCAACCAATTATGACATAATCGCCATGGCAACGTATTAAGGCATCATCGTCGCCATGGCAACCAGTTATGACATCACCGTCGCCATGGCAACCAATTATGACATCACCGTCGCCATGGCAACCAATTATGACATCACCGTCGCCATAGCAACCAATTATGACATCATCGCCATGGCAACGTATTAAGGCATGATCGTCACCATGGCAACCAATTATGACCTCATCGCCATGGCAACGTATTAAGGCATAATCGTCGCCATGGCAACCAATTATGACATCATCGTCGCCATGGCAACCAATTATGACATCACCGTCGCCATGGCAACCAATTATGACATCATCGTTGCCATTGCAACCAATTATGACATCATCGCCATGGCAACCAATTATGACATCACCGTCGCCATGGCAACATATTAAGGCATCATCGTCGCCATGGCAACCAATTATGACATCATCGTCACCATGCCAACCAATTATGACAGCATCATCACCATGGCAACCAATTATATCATCGCCATGGCAACGTATTAAGGCATCATCGTCACCATGGCAACCAATTATGACATCATCGCCATGGCAACCAATTATGACATCATCATCGCCATGGCAACCAATTATGACATAATCGCCATGGCAACGTATTAAGGCATCATCGTCACCATGACAACCTATTAAGACATCATCATCGCCATGGCAACCGATTATGACATCATCATCGCCATGGCAACCAATTATGACATCATCGCCATGGCAACGTATTAAGGCATCAACGTCACCATGGCAACCTATTATGACATAATCATCGCCATGGCAACCAATTATGACATCATCGCCATGGCAACCTATTATGACATCATCATCGCCATGGCAACATATTAAGGCATCATCGTCACCATGGCAACCTATTATGACATCATCATCATCACCATGGCAACCAATTATGACATAATCGCCATGGCAACGTATTAAGGCATCATCGTCACCATGGCAACCTCTTATGACATCATCATCGCCATGGCAACCTATTATGACATCATCGCCATGGCAACGTATTAAGGCATATTCGTCACCATGGCAACCTATTATAACATCATCGCCATGGCAACCAATTATGACATCATCATTGCCATGGCAACCAATTATGACATCATCATCGCCATGGCAACCAATTATGACATAATCGCCATGGCAACGTATTAAGTCATCATCGTCACCATGGCAACCAATTATGACATCATTGCCATGGCAACCTATTATTACATCATCATCGCCATGGCAACCAATTATGACAGAATCGCTATGGCAACGTATTAAGGCATCATCGACACTATGGCAAACTATTATGACATCATCGCCATGGCAACCAATTATGACATCATCGCCATGGCAACGTATTAAGGCATCATCATCACCATGGCAACCTATTATGACATCATCATCGCCATGGCAACCAATTATGACATCATCATCGCCATGGCAACCAATTATGACATCATCGCCATGGCAACGTATTAAGGCATCATCGTCACCATGGCAAACTATTATGACATCATCATCGCCATGGCAACCTATTATGACATCATCATCACCATGGCAACCAATTATGACATCATCATCGCCATGGCAACGTATTAAGGCATATTCGTCACCATGGCAACCTATTATGACATCATCGCCATGGCAACGTATTAAGGCATCATCGTCACCTTGGCAACCTATTATGACATCATCATCGCCATGGCAACCAATTATGACATCATCATCGCCATGACAACCAATAATGACATCATTGCCATGGCAACATATTAAGGCATCATCGTCACCATGGCAACCTATTATGACATCATCGCCATGGCAACCAATTATGACATCATCATCGCCATGACAACCAATAATGACATCATTGCCATGGCAACATATTAAGGCATCATCGTCACCATGGCAACCTATTATGAAATCATCGCCATGGCAACCTATTATGACATCATCATCGCCATGGTAACCAATTATGACATCATCACCATGGCAACCAATTATGACATCATCGACATGGCAACGTATTAAGGGATCATCGTCACCATGGCAAACTATTATGACATCATCATCGCAATGGCAACCTATTATGAAATCATCATCACAATTGCAACCAATTATGACATCATCATCGCCATGGCAACCAATTATGACATCATCGCCATGGAAACGTATTAAGGCATCATTGTCACCATGGCAACCTATTTTGACATCATTGCCATGGCAACGTATTATGGCATCATCATCGCCGTGGCAACCTATTATGACATCATCCTCGCCATGGCAACCTATTATGACATCATCAACGCCATGGCAACCAATTATGACATCATCGCCATGGCAACATAGTAAGGCATCATCGTCACCATGGCAACCTATTATGACATCATCATCGCCATGGCAACCAATTATGACATAATCGCCATGTCAACGTATTAAGGCATCATCGTCACCATGGCAACCTCTTATGACATCATCATCGCCATGGCAACCTATTATGACATCATCATTGCCATGTCAACCAATTATGACATCATCATCGTCATGGCAACCAATTATGACATCATCGCCATGGCAACATATTAAGGCATCATCGTCACCATGGCAACCAATTATGACATAATTGCCATGGCAACGTATTAAGACATCATCGTCACCATGGCAACCTATTATGACATCATCATCGCCATGGTAAACAATTATGACATCATCGCCATGGCAACGTATTAAGGCATCATTGTCACCATGGCAACCTATTTTGACATCATCGCCATGGCAACCAATTATGACATCATCGTCATGGCAACGTATTAAGGCATCATCGTCACCATGGCAACCTATTATGACATCATCATTGCCATGGCAACCAATTATGACATCATTATCATCATGGCAGCCAATTAGGACATAATCGCCATGGCAACGAATTAAGTCATCATCGTCACCATGGCAACCAATTATGACATCATTGCCATGGCAACCTATTATGACATCATCATCGCCATGGCAACCAATTATGACAGAATCGCCATGGCAACGTATGAAGGCATCATCGACACTATGGCAAACTATTATGACATCATCGCCATGGCAACCTATTATGACATCATCATCACCATGGCAACCAATTATGACATCATCATCGCCATGGCAGCATATTAAGGCATATTCGTCACCATGGCAACCTATTATGACATCATCATCGCCATGGCAACCAATTATGACATCATCGCCATGGCAACGTATTAAGGCATCATCGTCACCATGGCAACCTATTATGACATCATCATCGCCATGGCAACCTATTATGACATCATCATCACCATGGAAACCAATTATGACATCATCATCGCCATGGCAACGTATTAAGGCATATTCGTCACCATGGCAACCTATTATGACATCATCGCCATGGCAACGTATTAAGGCATCATCGTCACCTTGGAAACCTATTATGACATCATCATCGCCATGGCAACCAATTATGACATCATCATCGCCATGACAACCAATAATGACATCATTGCCATGGCAACATATTAAGGCATCATCGTCACCATGGCAACCTATTATGACATCATCGCCATGGCAACCTATTATGAAATCATCATCGCCATGGTAACCAATTATGACATAATCGCCATGGCAACCTATTATGACATCATCATCGCCATGGCAACCAATTATGACTTCATCGCCATGGCAACGTATTAAGGCATCATCGTCGCCATGGCAACCAATTATGACATCATCGTCGCCATGGCAACCAATTATGACATCACCGTCGCCATGGCAACCAATTATGACATCATCGTCGCCATTGCAACCAATTATGACATCATTGCCATGGCAACCAATTATGACATCACCGTCGCCATGGCAACGTATTAAGGCATCATCGTCGCCATGGCAACCAATTATGACATCACCGTCGCCATGGCAACGTATTAAGGCATCATCGTCGCCATGGCAACCAATTATGACATCATCGTCACCATGGCAACCAATTATGACATCACCGTCGCCATGGCAACCAATTATGACATCATCGTCGCCATTGCAACCAATTATGACATCATCGCCATGGCAACCAATTATGACATCACCGTCGCCATGGCAACGTATTAAGGCATCATCGTCGCCATGGCAACAAATTATGACATCATCGTCGCCATGGCAACCAATTATGACATCATTGTCGCCATGGCAACCAATTATGACATCACCGTCGCCATGGCGACCAATTATGACATCATCGCCATGGCAACGTATTAAGGCATCATCATCGCCATGGCAACCAATTATGACATCATCGTCGCCATGGCAACCAATTATGATATCACCGTCTCCATGGCAACCAATTATGACATCACCGTCGCCATGGCAACCAATTATGACATCATCGCCATGGCAACCAATTATGACATTACCGTCGCCATGTCAACCAATTATGACATCACCGTCGCCATGGCAACCAATTATGACATCATCGCCATGGCAACGTATTAAGGCATCATCGTCGCCATTGCAACCAATTATGACATCATCGTCGCCATGGCAACGTATTAAGGCATCATCGTCGCCATGGCAACCAATTATGACATCACCGTCGCCATGGCAACCAATTATGACATCACCGTCGCCATGGCAACGTATTAAGGCATCATCGTCGCCATGGCAACCAATTATGACATCACCGTCGCCATGGCAACCAATTATGACATCACCGTCGCCATGGCAACCAATTATCACATCACCGTCGCCATGTCAACCAATTATGACATCACCGTCGCCATGGAAACCAATTATGACATCATCGTCGCCATGGCAACCAATTATGACATCATCATCGCCATGACAACCAATAATGACATCATTGCCATGGCAACATATTAAGGCATCATCTTCACCATGGCAACCTATTATGACATCATCGCCATGGCAACGTATTATGAAATCATCATCGCCATGGTAACCAATTATGACATAATCGCCATGGCAACGTATTAAGGCATCATCATCACCATGGTAACCTATTATGACATCATCATCACCATGGCAACCAATTATGACATCATCATCACCATGGCAACCAATTATGACATCATCGACATGGCAGCATATTAAGGCATCATCGTCACCATGGCAACCTATTATGATATCATCATCGCCATAGCAACCAATTATGACATCATCGCCATGGCAACATATTAAGGGATCATCATCACCATGGCAAACTATTATGACATCATAATCGCAATGGCAACCTATTATGACATCATCATCACAATGGCAACTAATTATGACATCATCGCCATGGAAACCAATTATGACATCATCGCCATGGCAACGTATTAAGGCATCATCGTCACCATGGTAACCTATTTTGACATCATTGCCATGGCAATGTATTAAGGCAACATCATCGCCATGGCAACCTATTATGACATCATAATCACCATGGCAACCTATTATGACATCATCATCGCCATGGCAACCAATTATGACATCATCGCCATGGCAACATAGTAAGGCATCATCGTCACCATGGCAACCTATTATGACATCATCATCGCCATGGCAACCAATTATGACATAATCGCCATGGCAACGTATTAAGGCATCATCGTCACCATGGCAACCTCTTATGACATCATCATCACCATGGCAACCTATTATGACATCATCATTGCCATGGCAACCAATTATGACATCCTCATCGTCATGGCAACCAATTATGACATCATCGCCATGGCAACATATTAAGGCATCATCGTCACCATGGCAACCTATTATGACATCATCATCGCCATGGCAACCAATTATGACATAATCGCCATGGCAACGTATTAAGTCATCATCGTCAACATGGCAACCAATTATGACATCACCGTCGCCATGGCAAACGAATTATGACATCACCGCCATGGCAACCAATTATGACATCATCGCCATGGCAACCAATTATGACCTCACCGTCGCCATGGCAACCTATTATGACATCATCATCGCCATGGCAACCAATTATGACTTCATCGCCATGGCAACGTATTAAGGCATCATCGTCGCCATGGCAAACAATTATGACATCATCGCCATATCAACCAATTATGACATCATCGCCATGGCAACCAATTATGACATCATCATCGTCGTGGCAACCAATTATGACATCACTGTCGCCATGGCAACCAATTATGACATCACCGTCACCTTGGCAACCAATTATGACATCACCGTCGCCATGGCAAACGAATTATGACATCACCGCCATGGCAACCAATTATGACATCATCGCCATGGCAACCAATTATGACCTCACGGTCGCCATGGCAACCTATTATGACATCATCATCGCCATGGCAACCAATTATGACTTCATCGCCATGGCAACGTATTAAGGCATCATCGTCGCCATGGCAACCAATTATGACATAATCGCCATGGCAACGTATTAAGGCATCATCGTCGCCATGGCAACCAGTTATGACATCACCGTCGCCATGGCAACCAATTATGACATCACCGTCGCCATGGCAACCAATTATGACATCACCGTCGCCATAGCAACCAATTATGACATCATCGCCATGGCAACGTATTAAGGCATGATCGTCACCATGGCAACCAATTATGACCTCATCGCCATGGCAACGTATTAAGGCATAATCGTCGCCATGGCAACCAATTATGACATCATCGTCGCCATGGCAACCAATTATGACATCACCGTCGCCATGGCAACCAATTATGACATAATCGTTGCCATTGCAACCAATTATGACATCATCGCCATGGCAACCAATTATGACATCACCGTCGCCATGGCAACATATTAAGGCATCATCGTCGCCATGGCAACCAATTATGACATCATCGTCACCATGCCAACCAATTATGACAGCATCATCACCATGGCAACCAATTATATCATCGCCATGGCAACGTATTAAGGCATCATCGTCACCATGGCAACCTATTATGACATCATCGCCATGGCAACCTATTATGAAATCATCATCGCCATGGTAACCAATTATGACATAATCGCCATGGCAACGTATTAAGGCATCATCGTCTCCATGGCAACCGATTATGACATCATCGTCGCCATAGCAACCAATTATGACATCATCGTCACCATGGCAACCAATTATGACATCATCGTCACCATGGCAACATATTAAGGCATCATGGCCATGGCAACCAATTATGACATCATCACCATGGCAACCAATTATGACCTCACCGTCGCCATGGCAACCTATTATGACATCATCATCGCCATGGCAACCAATTATGACTTCATCGCCATGGCAACGTATTAAGGCATCATCGTCGCCATGGCAACCAATTATGACATCATCGTCGCCATGGCAACCAATTATGACATCACCGTCGCCATGGCAACCAATTATGACATCATCATCGCCATTGCAACCAATTATGACATCATTGCCATGGCAACCAATTATGACATCACCGTCGCCATGGCAACGTATTAAGGCATCATCGTTGCCATGGCAACCAATTATGACATCACCGTCGCCATGGCAACGAATTAAGGCATCATCGTCGCCATGGCAACCAATTATGACATCATCGTCACCATGGCAACCAATTATGACATCACCGTCGCCATGGCAACCAATTATGACATCATCGTCGCCATTGCAACCAATTATGACATCATCGCCATGGCAACCAATTATGACATCACCGTCGCCATGGCAACGTATTAAGGCATCATCGTCGCCATGGCAACAAATTATGACATCATCGTCGCCATGGCAACCAATTATGACATCATTGTCGCCATGGCAACCAATTATGACATCACCGTCGCCATGGCGACCAATTATGACATCATCGCCATGGCAACGTATTAAGGCATCATCATCGCCATGGCAACCAATTATGACTTCATCGTCGCCATGGCAACCAATTATGATATCACTGTCTCCATGGCAACCAATTATGACATCACCGTCGCCATGGCAACCAATTATGACATCATCGCCATGGCAACCAATTATGACATTACCGTCGCCATGTCAACCAATTATGACATCACCGTCGCCATGGCAACCAATTATGACATCATCGCCATGGCAACGTATTAAGGCATCATCGTCGCCATGGCAACCAATTATGACATCATCGCCATGGCAACGTATTAAGGCATCATCGTCGCCATGGCAACCAATTATGACATCACCGTCGCCATGGCAACCAATTATGACATCACCGTCGCCATGGCAACGTATTAAGGCATCATCGTCGCCATGGCAACCAATTATGACATCACCGTCGCCATGGCAACCAATTATGACATCACCGTCGCCATGGCAACCAATTATCACATCACCGTCGCCATGTCAACCAATTATGACATCACCGTCGCCATGGAAACCAATTATGACATCATCGTCGCCATGGCAACCAATTATGACATCATCATCGCCATGACAACCAATAATGACATCATTGCCATGGCAACATATTAAGGCATCATCTTCACCATGGCAACCTATTATGACATCATCGCCATGGCAACGTATTATGAAATCATCATCGCCATGGTAACCAATTATGACATAATCGCCATGGCAACGTATTAAGGCATAATCATCACCATGGTAACCTATTATGACATCATCATCACCATGGCAACCAATTATGACATCATCACCATGGCAACCAATTATGACATCATCGACATGGCAGCATATTAAGGCATCATCGTCACCATGGCAACCTATTATGATATCATCATCGCCATAGCAACCAATTATGACATCATCGCCATGGCAACATATTAAGGGATCATCATCACCATGGCAAACTATTATGACATCATAATCGCAATGGCAACCTATTATGACATCATTATCACAATGGCAACTAATTATGACATCATCGCCATGGAAACCAATTATGACATCATCGCCATGGCAACGTATTAAGGCATCATCGTCACCATGGTAACCTATTTTGACATCATTGCCATGGCAATGTATTAAGGCATCATCATCGCCATGGCAACCTATTATGACATCATAATCACCATGGCAACCTATTATGACATCATCATCGCCATGGCAACCAATTATGACATCATCGCCATGGCAACATAGTAAGGCATCATCGTCACCATGGCAACCTATTATGACATCATCATCGCCATGGCAACCAATTATGACATAATCGCCATGGCAACGTATTAAGGCATCATCGTCACCATGGCAACCTCTTATGACATCATCATCACCATGGCAACCTATTATGACATCATCATTGCCATGGCAACCAATTATGACATCCTCATCGTCATGGCAACCAATTATGACATCATCGCCATGGCAACATATTAAGGCATCATCGTCACCATGGCAACCTATTATGACATCATCATCGCCATGGCAACCAATTGTGACATAATCGCCATGGCAACGTATTAAGTCATCATCGTCAACATGGCAACCAATTATGACATCACCGTCGCCATGGCAAACG
Source organism: Dendrobates tinctorius (assembly GCF_039654945.1). Taxonomy (NCBI): domain Eukaryota; kingdom Metazoa; phylum Chordata; class Amphibia; order Anura; family Dendrobatidae; genus Dendrobates; species Dendrobates tinctorius. The sequence continues at coordinate 1,130,726 of NW_027362134.1, read as the reverse complement.
AATTATGACATCACCGCCATGGCAACCAATTATGACATCATCGCCATGGCAACCAATTATGACCTCACCGTCGCCATGGCAACCTATTATGACATCATCATCGCCATGGCAACCAATTATGACTTCATCGCCATGGCAACGTATTAAGGCATCATCGTCGCCATGGCAAACAATTATGACATCATCGCCATATCAACCAATTATGACATCATCGCCATGGCAACCAATTATGACATCATCATCGTCATGGCAACCAATTATGACATCACTGTCGCCATGGCAACCAATTATGACATCACCGTCACCTTGGCAACCAATTATGACATCACCGTCGCCATGGCAAACGAATTATGACATCACCGCCATGGCAACCAATTATGACATCATCGCCATGGCAACCAATTATGACCTCACGGTCGCCATGGCAACCTATTATGACATCATCATCGCCATGGCAACCAATTATGACTTCATCGCCATGGCAACGTATTAAGGCATCATCGTCGCCATGGCAACCAATTATGACATAATCGCCATGGCAACGTATTAAGGCATCATCGTCGCCATGGCAACCAGTTATGACATCACCGTCGCCATGGCAACCAATTATGACATCACCGTCGCCATGGCAACCAATTATGACATCACCGTCGCCATAGCAACCAATTATGACATCATCGCCATGGCAACGTATTAAGGCATGATCGTCACCATGGCAACCAATTATGACCTCATCGCCATGGCAACGTATTAAGGCATAATCGTCGCCATGGCAACCAATTATGACATCATCGTCGCCATGGCAACCAATTATTACATCACCGTCGCCATGGCAACCAATTATGACATCATCGTTGCCATTGCAACCAATTATGACATCATCGCCATGGCAACCAATTATGACATCACCGTCGCCATGGCAACATATTAAGGCATCATCGTCGCCATGGCAACCAATTATGACATCATCGTCACCATGCCAACCAATTATGACAGCATCATCACCATGGCAACCAATTATATCATTGCCATGGCAACGTATTAAGGCATCATCGTCACCATGGCAACCAATTATGACATCATCGCCATGGCAACCAATTATGACATCATCATCGCCATGGCAACCAATTATGACATAATCGCCATGGCAACGTATTAAGGCATCATCGTCACCATGACAACCTATTAAGACATCATCATCGCCATGGCAACCGATTATGACATCATCATCGCCATGGCAACCAATTATGACATCATCGCCATGGCAACGTATTAAGGCATCAACGTCACCATGGCAACCTATTATGACATAATCATCGCCATGGCAACCAATTATGACATCATCGCCATGGCAACCTATTATGACATCATCATCGCCATGGCAACATATTAAGGCATCATCGTCACCATGGCAACCTATTATGACATCATCATCATCACCATGGCAACCAATTATGACATAATCGCCATGGCAACGTATTAAGGCATCATCGTCACCATGGCAACCTCTTATGACATCATCATCGCCATGGCAACCTATTATGACATCATCGCCATGGCAACGTATTAAGGCATATTCGTCACCATGGCAACCTATTATAACATCATCGCCATGGCAACCAATTATGACATCATCATTGCCATGGCAACCAATTATGACATCATCATCGCCATGGCAACCAATTATGACATAATCGCCATGGCAACGTATTAAGTCATCATCGTCACCATGGCAACCAATTATGACATCATTGCCATGGCAACCTATTATTACATCATCATCGCCATGGCAACCAATTATGACAGAATCGCTATGGCAACGTATTAAGGCATCATCGACACTATGGCAAACTATTATGACATCATCGCCATGGCAACCAATTATGACATCATCGCCATGGCAACGTATTAAGGCATCATCATCACCATGGCAACCTATTATGACATCATCATCGCCATGGCAACCAATTATGACATCATCATCGCCATGGCAACCAATTATGACATCATCGCCATGGCAACGTATTAAGGCATCATCGTCACCATGGCAAACTATTATGACATCATCATCGCCATGGCAACCTATTATGACATCATCATCACCATGGCAACCAATTATGACATCATCATCGCCATGGCAACGTATTAAGGCATATTCGTCACCATGGCAACCTATTATGACATCATCGCCATGGCAACGTATTAAGGCATCATCGTCACCTTGGCAACCTATTATGACATCATCATCGCCATGGCAACCAATTATGACATCATCATCGCCATGACAACCAATAATGACATCATTGCCATGGCAACATATTAAGGCATCATCGTCACCATGGCAACCTATTATGACATAATCGCCATGGCAACCAATTATGACATCATCATCGCCATGACAACCAATAATGACATCATTGCCATGGCAACATATTAAGGCATCATCGTCACCATGGCAACCTATTATGAAATCATCGCCATGGCAACCTATTATGACATCATCATCGCCATGGTAACCAATTATGACATCATCACCATGGCAACCAATTATGACATCATCGACATGGCAACGTATTAAGGGATCATCGTCACCATGGCAAACTATTATGACATCATCATCGCAATGGCAACCTATTATGAAATCATCATCACAATTGCAACCAATTATGACATCATCATCGCCATGGCAACCAATTATGACATCATCGCCATGGAAACGTATTAAGGCATCATTGTCACCATGGCAACCTATTTTGACATCATTGCCATGGCAACGTATTATGGCATCATCATCGCCGTGGCAACCTATTATGACATCATCCTCGCCATGGCAACCTATTATGACATCATCAACGCCATGGCAACCAATTATGACATCATCGCCATGGCAACATAGTAAGGCATCATCGTCACCATGGCAACCTATTATGACATCATCATCGCCATGGCAACCAATTATGACATAATCGCCATGTCAACGTATTAAGGCATCATCGTCACCATGGCAACCTCTTATGACATCATCATCGCCATGGCAACCTATTATGACATCATCATTGCCATGTCAACCAATTATGACATCATCATCGTCATGGCAACCAATTATGACATCATCGCCATGGCAACATATTAAGGCATCATCGTCACCATGGCAACCAATTATGACATAATTGCCATGGCAACGTATTAAGACATCATCGTCACCATGGCAACCTATTATGACATCATCATCGCCATGGTAAACAATTATGACATCATTGCCATGGCAACGTATTAAGGCATCATTGTCACCATGGCAACCTATTTTGACATCATCATCGCCATGGCAACCAATTATGACATCATCGTCATGGCAACGTATTAAGGCATCATCGTCACCATGGCAACCTATTATGACATCATCATTGCCATGGCAACCAATTATGACATCATTATCATCATGGCAGCCAATTAGGACATAATCGCCATGGCAACGAATTAAGTCATCATCGTCACCATGGCAACCAATTATGACATCATTGCCATGGCAACCTATTATGACATCATCATTGCCATGGCAACCAATTATGACAGAATCGCCATGGCAACGTATGAAGGCATCATCGACACTATGGCAACCTATTATGACATCATCGCCATGGCAACCTATTATGACATCATCATCGCCATGGCAACCAATTATGACTTCATCGCCATGGCAACGTATTAAGGCATCATCGTCGCCATGGCAACCAATTATGACATCATCGTCGCCATGGCAACCAATTATGACATCACCGTCGCCATGGCAACCAATTATGACATCATCATCGCCATTGCAACCAATTATGACATCATTGCCATGGCAACCAATTATGACATCACCGTCGCCATGGCAACGTATTAAGGCATCATCGTTGCCATGGCAACCAATTATGACATCACCGTCGCCATGGCAACGAATTAAGGCATCATCGTCGCCATGGCAACCAATTATGACATCATCGTCACCATGGCAACCAATTATGACATCACCGTCGCCATGGCAACCAATTATGACATCATCGTCGCCATTGCAACCAATTATGACATCATCGCCATGGCAACCAATTATGACATCACCGTCGCCATGGCAACGTATTAAGGCATCATCGTCGCCATGGCAACAAATTATGACATCATCGTCGCCATGGCAACCAATTATGACATCATTGTCGCCATGGCAACCAATTATGACATCACCGTCGCCATGGCGACCAATTATGACATCATCGCCATGGCAACGTATTAAGGCATCATCATCGCCATGGCAACCAATTATGACTTCATCGTCGCCATGGCAACCAATTATGATATCACTGTCTCCATGGCAACCAATTATGACATCACCGTCGCCATGGCAACCAATTATGACATCATCGCCATGGCAACCAATTATGACATTACCGTCGCCATGTCAACCAATTATGACATCACCGTCGCCATGGCAACCAATTATGACATCATCGCCATGGCAACGTATTAAGGCATCATCGTCGCCATGGCAACCAATTATGACATCATCGCCATGGCAACGTATTAAGGCATCATCGTCGCCATGGCAACCAATTATGACATCACCGTCGCCATGGCAACCAATTATGACATCACCGTCGCCATGGCAACGTATTAAGGCATCATCGTCGCCATGGCAACCAATTATGACATCACCGTCGCCATGGCAACCAATTATGACATCACCGTCGCCATGGCAACCAATTATCACATCACCGTCGCCATGTCAACCAATTATGACATCACCGTCGCCATGGAAACCAATTATGACATCATCGTCGCCATGGCAACCAATTATGACATCATCATCGCCATGACAACCAATAATGACATCATTGCCATGGCAACATATTAAGGCATCATCTTCACCATGGCAACCTATTATGACATCATCGCCATGGCAACGTATTATGAAATCATCATCGCCATGGTAACCAATTATGACATAATCGCCATGGCAACGTATTAAGGCATAATCATCACCATGGTAACCTATTATGACATCATCATCACCATGGCAACCAATTATGACATCATCACCATGGCAACCAATTATGACATCATCGACATGGCAGCATATTAAGGCATCATCGTCACCATGGCAACCTATTATGATATCATCATCGCCATAGCAACCAATTATGACATCATCGCCATGGCAACATATTAAGGGATCATCATCACCATGGCAAACTATTATGACATCATAATCGCAATGGCAACCTATTATGACATCATTATCACAATGGCAACTAATTATGACATCATCGCCATGGAAACCAATTATGACATCATCGCCATGGCAACGTATTAAGGCATCATCGTCACCATGGTAACCTATTTTGACATCACTGCCATGGCAATGTATTAAGGCATCATCATCGCCATGGCAACCTATTATGACATCATAATCACCATGGCAACCTATTATGACATCATCATCGCCATGGCAACCAATTATGACATCATCGCCATGGCAACATAGTAAGGCATCATCGTCACCATGGCAACCTATTATGACATCATCATCGCCATGGCAACCAATTATGACATAATCGCCATGGCAACGTATTAAGGCATCATCGTCACCATGGCAACCTCTTATGACATCATCATCACCATGGCAACCTATTATGACATCATCATTGCCATGGCAACCAATTATGACATCCTCATCGTCATGGCAACCAATTATGACATCATCGCCATGGCAACATATTAAGGCATCATCGTCACCATGGCAACCTATTATGACATCATCATCGCCATGGCAACCAATTGTGACATAATCGCCATGGCAACGTATTAAGTCATCATCGTCAACATGGCAACCAATTATGACATCACCGTCGCCATGGCAAACGAATTATGACATCACCGCCATGGCAACCAATTATGACATCATCGCCATGGCAACCAATTATGACCTCACCGTCGCCATGGCAACCTATTATGACATCATCATCGCCATGGCAACCAATTATGACTTCATCGCCATGGCAACGTATTAAGGCATCATCGTCGCCATGGCAAACAATTATGACATCATCGCCATATCAACCAATTATGACATCATCGCCATGGCAACCAATTATGACATCATCATCGTCATGGCAACCAATTATGACATCACTGTCGCCATGGCAACCAATTATGACATCACCGTCACCTTGGCAACCAATTATGACATCACCGTCGCCATGGCAAACGAATTATGACATCACCGCCATGGCAACCAATTATGACATCATCGCCATGGCAACCAATTATGACCTCACGGTCGCCATGGCAACCTATTATGACATCATCATCGCCATGGCAACCAATTATGACTTCATCGCCATGGCAACGTATTAAGGCATCATCGTCGCCATGGCAACCAATTATGACATAATCGCCATGGCAACGTATTAAGGCATCATCGTCGCCATGGCAACCAGTTATGACATCACCGTCGCCATGGCAACCAATTATGACATCACCGTCGCCATGGCAACCAATTATGACATCACCGTCGCCATAGCAACCAATTATGACATCATCGCCATGGCAACGTATTAAGGCATGATCGTCACCATGGCAACCAATTATGACCTCATCGCCATGGCAACGTATTAAGGCATAATCGTCGCCATGGCAACCAATTATGACATCATCGTCGCCATGGCAACCAATTATTACATCACCGTCGCCATGGCAACCAATTATGACATCATCGTTGCCATTGCAACCAATTATGACATCATCGCCATGGCAACCAATTATGACATCACCGTCGCCATGGCAACATATTAAGGCATCATCGTCGCCATGGCAACCAATTATGACATCATCGTCACCATGCCAACCAATTATGACAGCATCATCACCATGGCAACCAATTATATCATTGCCATGGCAACGTATTAAGGCATCATCGTCACCATGGCAACCAATTATGACATCATCGCCATGGCAACCAATTATGACATCATCATCGCCATGGCAACCAATTATGACATAATCGCCATGGCAACGTATTAAGGCATCATCGTCACCATGACAACCTATTAAGACATCATCATCGCCATGGCAACCGATTATGACATCATCATCGCCATGGCAACCAATTATGACATCATCGCCATGGCAACGTATTAAGGCATCAACGTCACCATGGCAACCTATTATGACATAATCATCGCCATGGCAACCAATTATGACATCATCGCCATGGCAACCTATTATGACATCATCATCGCCATGGCAACATATTAAGGCATCATCGTCACCATGGCAACCTATTATGACATCATCATCATCACCATGGCAACCAATTATGACATAATCGCCATGGCAACGTATTAAGGCATCATCGTCACCATGGCAACCTCTTATGACATCATCATCGCCATGGCAACCTATTATGACATCATCGCCATGGCAACGTATTAAGGCATATTCGTCACCATGGCAACCTATTATAACATCATCGCCATGGCAACCAATTATGACATCATCATTGCCATGGCAACCAATTATGACATCATCATCGCCATGGCAACCAATTATGACATAATCGCCATGGCAACGTATTAAGTCATCATCGTCACCATGGCAACCAATTATGACATCATTGCCATGGCAACCTATTATTACATCATCATCGCCATGGCAACCAATTATGACAGAATCGCTATGGCAACGTATTAAGGCATCATCGACACTATGGCAAACTATTATGACATCATCGCCATGGCAACCAATTATGACATCATCGCCATGGCAACGTATTAAGGCATCATCATCACCATGGCAACCTATTATGACATCATCATCGCCATGGCAACCAATTATGACATCATCATCGCCATGGCAACCAATTATGACATCATCGCCATGGCAACGTATTAAGGCATCATCGTCACCATGGCAAACTATTATGACATCATCATCGCCATGGCAACCTATTATGACATCATCATCACCATGGCAACCAATTATGACATCATCATCGCCATGGCAACGTATTAAGGCATATTCGTCACCATGGCAACCTATTATGACATCATCGCCATGGCAACGTATTAAGGCATCATCGTCACCTTGGCAACCTATTATGACATCATCATCGCCATGGCAACCAATTATGACATCATCATCGCCATGACAACCAATAATGACATCATTGCCATGGCAACATATTAAGGCATCATCGTCACCATGGCAACCTATTATGACATAATCGCCATGGCAACCAATTATGACATCATCATCGCCATGACAACCAATAATGACATCATTGCCATGGCAACATATTAAGGCATCATCGTCACCATGGCAACCTATTATGAAATCATCGCCATGGCAACCTATTATGACATCATCATCGCCATGGTAACCAATTATGACATCATCACCATGGCAACCAATTATGACATCATCGACATGGCAACGTATTAAGGGATCATCGTCACCATGGCAAACTATTATGACATCATCATCGCAATGGCAACCTATTATGAAATCATCATCACAATTGCAACCAATTATGACATCATCATCGCCATGGCAACCAATTATGACATCATCGCCATGGAAACGTAATAAGGCATCATTGTCACCATGGCAACCTATTTTGACATCATTGCCATGGCAACGTATTATGGCATCATCATCGCCGTGGCAACCTATTATGACATCATCCTCGCCATGGCAACCTATTATGACATCATCAACGCCATGGCAACCAATTATGACATCATCGCCATGGCAACATAGTAAGGCATCATCGTCACCATGGCAACCTATTATGACATCATCATCGCCATGGCAACCAATTATGACATAATCGCCATGTCAACGTATTAAGGCATCATCGTCACCATGGCAACCTCTTATGACATCATCATCGCCATGGCAACCTATTATGACATCATCATTGCCATGTCAACCAATTATGACATCATCATCGTCATGGCAACCAATTATGACATCATCGCCATGGCAACATATTAAGGCATCATCGTCACCATGGCAACCAATTATGACATAATTGCCATGGCAACGTATTAAGACATCATCGTCACCATGGCAACCTATTATGACATCATCATCGCCATGGTAAACAATTATGACATCATTGCCATGGCAACGTATTAAGGCATCATTGTCACCATGGCAACCTATTTTGACATCATCATCGCCATGGCAACCAATTATGACATCATCGTCATGGCAACGTATTAAGGCATCATCGTCACCATGGCAACCTATTATGACATCATCATTGCCATGGCAACCAATTATGACATCATTATCATCATGGCAGCCAATTAGGACATAATCGCCATGGCAACGAATTAAGTCATCATCGTCACCATGGCAACCAATTATGACATCATTGCCATGGCAACCTATTATGACATCATCATCGCCATGGCAACCAATTATGACAGAATCGCCATGGCAACGTATGAAGGCATCATCGACACTATGGCAACCTATTATGACATCATCGCCATGGCAACCTATTATGACATCATCATCACCATGGCAACCAATTATGACATCATCATCGCCATGGCAGCATATTAAGGCATATTCGTCACCATGGCAACCTATTATGACATCATCATCGCCATGGCAACCAATTATGACATCATCGCCATGGCAACGTATTAAGGCATCATCGTCACCATGGCAACCTATTATGACATCATCATCGCCATGGCAACCTATTATGACATCATCATCACCATGGAAACCAATTATGACATCATCATCGCCATGGCAACGTATTAAGGCATATTCGTCACCATGGCAACCTATTATGACATCATCGCCATGGCAACGTATTAAGGCATCATCGTCACCTTGGAAACCTATTATGACATCATCATCGCCATGGCAACCAATTATGACATCATCATCGCCATGACAACCAATAATGACATCATTGCCATGGCAACATATTAAGGCATCATCGTCACCATGGCAACCTATTATGACATCATCGCCATGGCAACCTATTATGAAATCATCATCGCCATGGTAACCAATTATGACATAATCGCCATGGCAACCTATTATGACATCATCATCGCCATGGCAACCAATTATGACTTCATCGCCATGGCAACGTATTAAGGCATCATCGTCGCCATGGCAACCAATTATGACATCATCGTCGCCATGGCAACCAATTATGACATCACCGTCGCCATGGCAACCAATTATGACATCATCGTCGCCATTGCAACCAATTATGACATCATTGCCATGGCAACCAATTATGACATCACCGTCGCCATGGCAACGTATTAAGGCATCATCGTCGCCATGGCAACCAATTATGACATCACCGTCGCCATGGCAATGTATTAAGGCATCATCGTCGCCATGGCAACCAATTATGACATCATCGTCACCATGGCAACCAATTATGACATCACCGTCGCCATGGCAACCAATTATGACATCATCGTCGCCATTGCAACCAATTATGACATCATCGCCATGGCAACCAATTATGACATCACCGTCGCCATGGCAACGTATTAAGGCATCATCGTCGCCATGGCAACAAATTATGACATCATCGTCGCCATGGCAACCAATTATGACATCATTGTCGCCATGGCAACCAATTATGACATCACCGTCGCCATGGCGACCAATTATGACATCATCGCCATGGCAACGTATTAAGGCATCATCATCGCCATGGCAACCAATTATGACATCATCGTCGCCATGGCAACCAATTATGATATCACCGTCTCCATGGCAACCAATTATGACATCACCGTCGCCATGGCAACCAATTATGACATCATCGCCATGGCAACCAATTATGACATTACCGTCGCCATGTCAACCAATTATGACATCACCGTCGCCATGGCAACCAATTATGACATCATCGCCATGGCAACGTATTAAGGCATCATCGTCGCCATGGCAACCAATTATGACATCATCGTCGCCATGGCAACGTATTAAGGCATCATCGTCGCCATGGCAACCAATTATGACATCACCGTCGCCATGGCAACCAATTATGACATCACCGTCGCCATGGCAACGTATTAAGGCATCATCGTCGCCATGGCAACCAATTATGACATCACCGTCGCCATGGCAACCAATTATGACATCACCGTCGCCATGGCAACCAATTATCACATCACCGTCGCCATGTCAACCAATTATGACATCACCGTCGCCATGGAAACCAATTATGACATCATCGTCGCCATGGCAACCAATTATGACATCATCATCGCCATGACAACCAATAATGACATCATTGCCATGGCAACATATTAAGGCATCATCTTCACCATGGCAACCTATTATGACATCATCGCCATGGCAACGTATTATGAAATCATCATCGCCATGGTAACCAATTATGACATAATCGCCATGGCAACGTATTAAGGCATCATCATCACCATGGTAACCTATTATGACATCATCATCACCATGGCAACCAATTATGACATCATCATCACCATGGCAACCAATTATGACATCATCGACATGGCAGCATATTAAGGCATCATCGTCACCATGGCAACCTATTATGATATCATCATCGCCATAGCAACCAATTATGACATCATCGCCATGGCAACATATTAAGGGATCATCATCACCATGGCAAACTATTATGACATCATAATCGCAATGGCAACCTATTATGACATCATTATCACAATGGCAACTAATTATGACATCATCGCCATGGAAACCAATTATGACATCATCGCCATGGCAACGTATTAAGGCATCATCGTCACCATGGTAACCTATTTTGACATCATTGCCATGGCAATGTATTAAGGCATCATCATCGCCATGGCAACCTATTATGACATCATAATCACCATGGCAACCTATTATGACATCATCATCGCCATGGCAACCAATTATGACATCATCGCCATGGCAACATAGTAAGGCATCATCGTCACCATGGCAACCTATTATGACATCATCATCGCCATGGCAACCAATTATGACATAATCGCCATGGCAACGTATTAAGGCATCATCGTCACCATGGCAACCTCTTATGACATCATCATCACCATGGCAACCTATTATGACATCATCATTGCCATGGCAACCAATTATGACATCCTCATCGTCATGGCAACCAATTATGACATCATCGCCATGGCAACATATTAAGGCATCATCGTCACCATGGCAACCTATTATGACATCATCATCGCCATGGCAACCAATTGTGACATAATCGCCATGGCAACGTATTAAGTCATCATCGTCAACATGGCAACCAATTATGACATCACCGTCGCCATGGCAAACGAATTATGACATCACCGCCATGGCAACCAATTATGACATCATCGCCATGGCAACCAATTATGACCTCACCGTCGCCATGGCAACCTATTATGACATCATCATCGCCATGGCAACCAATTATGACTTCATCGCCATGGCAACGTATTAAGGCATCATCGTCGCCATGGCAAACAATTATGACATCATCGCCATATCAACCAATTATGACATCATCGCCATGGCAACCAATTATGACATCATCATCGTCATGGCAACCAATTATGACATCACTGTCGCCATGGCAACCAATTATGACATCACCGTCACCTTGGCAACCAATTATGACATCACCGTCGCCATGGCAAACGAATTATGACATCACCGCCATGGCAACCAATTATGACATCATCGCCATGGCAACCAATTATGACCTCACGGTCGCCATGGCAACCTATTATGACATCATCATCGCCATGGCAACCAATTATGACTTCATCGCCATGGCAACGTATTAAGGCATCATCGTCGCCATGGCAACCAATTATGACATAATCGCCATGGCAACGTATTAAGGCATCATCGTCGCCATGGCAACCAGTTATGACATCACCGTCGCCATGGCAACCAATTATGACATCACCGTCGCCATGGCAACCAATTATGACATCACCGTCGCCATAGCAACCAATTATGACATCATCGCCATGGCAACGTATTAAGGCATGATCGTCACCATGGCAACCAATTATGACCTCATCGCCATGGCAACGTATTAAGGCATAATCGTCGCCATGGCAACCAATTATGACATCATCGTCGCCATGGCAACCAATTATTACATCACCGTCGCCATGGCAACCAATTATGACATCATCGTTGCCATTGCAACCAATTATGACATCATCGCCATGGCAACCAATTATGACATCACCGTCGCCATGGCAACATATTAAGGCATCATCGTCGCCATGGCAACCAATTATGACATCATCGTCACCATGCCAACCAATTATGACAGCATCATCACCATGGCAACCAATTATATCATTGCCATGGCAACGTATTAAGGCATCATCGTCACCATGGCAACCAATTATGACATCATCGCCATGGCAACCAATTATGACATCATCATCGCCATGGCAACCAATTATGACATAATCGCCATGGCAACGTATTAAGGCATCATCGTCACCATGACAACCTATTAAGACATCATCATCGCCATGGCAACCGATTATGACATCATCATCGCCATGGCAACCAATTATGACATCATCGCCATGGCAACGTATTAAGGCATCAACGTCACCATGGCAACCTATTATGACATAATCATCGCCATGGCAACCAATTATGACATCATCGCCATGGCAACCTATTATGACATCATCATCGCCATGGCAACATATTAAGGCATCATCGTCACCATGGCAACCTATTATGACATCATCATCATCACCATGGCAACCAATTATGACATAATCGCCATGGCAACGTATTAAGGCATCATCGTCACCATGGCAACCTCTTATGACATCATCATCGCCATGGCAACCTATTATGACATCATCGCCATGGCAACGTATTAAGGCATATTCGTCACCATGGCAACCTATTATAACATCATCGCCATGGCAACCAATTATGACATCATCATTGCCATGGCAACCAATTATGACATCATCATCGCCATGGCAACCAATTATGACATAATCGCCATGGCAACGTATTAAGTCATCATCGTCACCATGGCAACCAATTATGACATCATTGCCATGGCAACCTATTATTACATCATCATCGCCATGGCAACCAATTATGACAGAATCGCTATGGCAACGTATTAAGGCATCATCGACACTATGGCAAACTATTATGACATCATCGCCATGGCAACCAATTATGACATCATCGCCATGGCAACGTATTAAGGCATCATCATCACCATGGCAACCTATTATGACATCATCATCGCCATGGCAACCAATTATGACATCATCATCGCCATGGCAACCAATTATGACATCATCCCCATGGCAACGTATTAAGGCATCATCGTCACCATGGCAAACTATTATGACATCATCATCGCCATGGCAACCTATTATGACATCATCATCACCATGGCAACCAATTATGACATCATCATCGCCATGGCAACGTATTAAGGCATATTTGTCACCATGGCAACCTATTATGACATCATCGCCATGGCAACGTATTAAGGCATCATCGTCACCTTGGCAACCTATTATGACATCATCATCGCCATGGCAACCAATTATGACATCATCATCGCCATGACAACCAATAATGACATCATTGCCATGGCAACATATTAAGGCATCATCGTCACCATGGCAACCTATTATGACATAATCGCCATGGCAACCAATTATGACATCATCATCGCCATGACAACCAATAATGACATCATTGCCATGGCAACATATTAAGGCATCATCGTCACCATGGCAACCTATTATGAAATCATCGCCATGGCAACCTATTATGACATCATCATCGCCATGGTAACCAATTATGACATCATCACCATGGCAACCAATTATGACATCATCGACATGGCAACGTATTAAGGGATCATCGTCACCATGGCAAACTATTATGACATCATCATCGCAATGGCAACCTATTATGAAATCATCATCACAATTGCAACCAATTATGACATCATCATCGCCATGGCAACCAATTATGACATCATCGCCATGGAAACGTATTAAGGCATCATTGTCACCATGGCAACCTATTTTGACATCATTGCCATGGCAACGTATTATGGCATCATCATCGCCGTGGCAACCTATTATGACATCATCCTCGCCATGGCAACCTATTATGACATCATCAACGCCATGGCAACCAATTATGACATCATCGCCATGGCAACATAGTAAGGCATCATCGTCACCATGGCAACCTATTATGACATCATCATCGCCATGGCAACCAATTATGACATAATCGCCATGTCAACGTATTAAGGCATCATCGTCACCATGGCAACCTCTTATGACATCATCATCGCCATGGCAACCTATTATGACATCATCATTGCCATGTCAACCAATTATGACATCATCATCGTCATGGCAACCAATTATGACATCATCGCCATGGCAACATATTAAGGCATCATCGTCACCATGGCAACCAATTATGACATAATTGCCATGGCAACGTATTAAGACATCATCGTCACCATGGCAACCTATTATGACATCATCATCGCCATGGTAAACAATTATGACATCATTGCCATGGCAACGTATTAAGGCATCATTGTCACCATGGCAACCTATTTTGACATCATCATCGCCATGGCAACCAATTATGACATCATCGTCATGGCAACGTATTAAGGCATCATCGTCACCATGGCAACCTATTATGACATCATCATTGCCATGGCAACCAATTATGACATCATTATCATCATGGCAGCCAATTAGGACATAATCGCCATGGCAACGAATTAAGTCATCATCGTCACCATGGCAACCAATTATGACATCATTGCCATGGCAACCTATTATGACATCATCATCGCCATGGCAACCAATTATGACAGAATCGCCATGGCAACGTATGAAGGCATCATCGACACTATGGCAACCTATTATGACATCATCGCCATGGCAACCTATTATGACATCATCATCACCATGGCAACCAATTATGACATCATCATCGCCATGGCAGCATATTAAGGCATATTCGTCACCATGGCAACCTATTATGACATCATCATCGCCATGGCAACCAATTATGACATCATCGCCATGGCAACGTATTAAGGCATCATCGTCACCATGGCAACCTATTATGACATCATCATCGCCATGGCAACCTATTATGACATCATCATCACCATGGAAACCAATTATGACATCATCATCGCCATGGCAACGTATTAAGGCATATTCGTCACCATGGCAACCTATTATGACATCATCGCCATGGCAACGTATTAAGGCATCATCGTCACCTTGGAAACCTATTATGACATCATCATCGCCATGGCAACCAATTATGACATCATCATCGCCATGACAACCAATAATGACATCATTGCCATGGCAACATATTAAGGCATCATCGTCACCATGGCAACCTATTATGACATCATCGCCATGGCAACCTATTATGAAATCATCATCGCCATGGTAACCAATTATGACATAATCGCCATGGCAACCTATTATGACATCATCATCGCCATGGCAACCAATTATGACTTCATCGCCATGGCAACGTATTAAGGCATCATCGTCGCCATGGCAACCAATTATGACATCATCGTCGCCATGGCAACCAATTATGACATCACCGTCGCCATGGCAACCAATTATGACATCATCGTCGCCATTGCAACCAATTATGACATCATTGCCATGGCAACCAATTATGACATCACCGTCGCCATGGCAACGTATTAAGGCATCATCGTCGCCATGGCAACCAATTATGACATCACCGTCGCCATGGCAATGTATTAAGGCATCATCGTCGCCATGGCAACCAATTATGACATCATCGTCACCATGGCAACCAATTATGACATCACCGTCGCCATGGCAACCAATTATGACATCATCGTCGCCATTGCAACCAATTATGACATCATCGCCATGGCAACCAATTATGACATCACCGTCGCCATGGCAACGTATTAAGGCATCATCGTCGCCATGGCAACAAATTATGACATCATCGTCGCCATGGCAACCAATTATGACATCATTGTCGCCATGGCAACCAATTATGACATCACCGTCGCCATGGCGACCAATTATGACATCATCGCCATGGCAACGTATTAAGGCATCATCATCGCCATGGCAACCAATTATGACATCATCGTCGCCATGGCAACCAATTATGATATCACCGTCTCCATGGCAACCAATTATGACATCACCGTCGCCATGGCAACCAATTATGACATCATCGCCATGGCAACCAATTATGACATTACCGTCGCCATGTCAACCAATTATGACATCACCGTCGCCATGGCAACCAATTATGACATCATCGCCATGGCAACGTATTAAGGCATCATCGTCGCCATGGCAACCAATTATGACATCATCGTCGCCATGGCAACGTATTAAGGCATCATCGTCGCCATGGCAACCAATTATGACATCACCGTCGCCATGGCAACCAATTATGACATCACCGTCGCCATGGCAACGTATTAAGGCATCATCGTCGCCATGGCAACCAATTATGACATCACCGTCGCCATGGCAACCAATTATGACATCACCGTCGCCATGGCAACCAATTATCACATCACCGTCGCCATGTCAACCAATTATGACATCACCGTCGCCATGGAAACCAATTATGACATCATCGTCGCCATGGCAACCAATTATGACATCATCATCGCCATGACAACCAATAATGACATCATTGCCATGGCAACATATTAAGGCATCATCTTCACCATGGCAACCTATTATGACATCATCGCCATGGCAACGTATTATGAAATCATCATCGCCATGGTAACCAATTATGACATAATCGCCATGGCAACGTATTAAGGCATCATCATCACCATGGTAACCTATTATGACATCATCATCACCATGGCAACCAATTATGACATCATCATCACCATGGCAACCAATTATGACATCATCGACATGGCAGCATATTAAGGCATCATCGTCACCATGGCAACCTATTATGATATCATCATCGCCATAGCAACCAATTATGACATCATCGCCATGGCAACATATTAAGGGATCATCATCACCATGGCAAACTATTATGACATCATAATCGCAATGGCAACCTATTATGACATCATCATCACAATGGCAACTAATTATGACATCATCGCCATGGAAACCAATTATGACATCATCGCCATGGCAACGTATTAAGGCATCATCGTCACCATGGTAACCTATTTTGACATCATTGCCATGGCAATGTATTAAGGCAACATCATCGCCATGGCAACCTATTATGACATCATAATCACCATGGCAACCTATTATGACATCATCATCGCCATGGCAACCAATTATGACATCATCGCCATGGCAACATAGTAAGGCATCATCGTCACCATGGCAACCTATTATGACATCATCATCGCCATGGCAACCAATTATGACATAATCGCCATGGCAACGTATTAAGGCATCATCGTCACCATGGCAACCTCTTATGACATCATCATCACCATGGCAACCTATTATGACATCATCATTGCCATGGCAACCAATTATGACATCCTCATCGTCATGGCAACCAATTATGACATCATCGCCATGGCAACATATTAAGGCATCATCGTCACCATGGCAACCTATTATGACATCATCATCGCCATGGCAACCAATTATGACATAATCGCCATGGCAACGTATTAAGTCATCATCGTCAACATGGCAACCAATTATGACATCACCGTCGCCATGGCAAACGAATTATGACATCACCGCCATGGCAACCAATTATGACATCATCGCCATGGCAACCAATTATGACCTCACCGTCGCCATGGCAACCTATTATGACATCATCATCGCCATGGCAACCAATTATGACTTCATCGCCATGGCAACGTATTAAGGCATCATCGTCGCCATGGCAAACAATTATGACATCATCGCCATATCAACCAATTATGACATCATCGCCATGGCAACCAATTATGACATCATCATCGTCGTGGCAACCAATTATGACATCACTGTCGCCATGGCAACCAATTATGACATCACCGTCACCTTGGCAACCAATTATGACATCACCGTCGCCATGGCAAACGAATTATGACATCACCGCCATGGCAATCAATTATGACATCATCGCCATGGCAACCAATTATGACCTCACGTCGCCATGGCAACCTATTATGACATCATCATCGCCATGGCAACCAATTATGACTTCATCGCCATGGCAACGTATTAAGGCATCATCGTCGCCATGGCAACCAATTATGACATAATCGCCATGGCAACGTATTAAGGCATCATCGTCGCCATGGCAACCAGTTATGACATCACCGTCGCCATGGCAACCAATTATGACATCACCGTCGCCATGGCAACCAATTATGACATCACCGTCGCCATAGCAACCAATTATGACATCATCGCCATGGCAACGTATTAAGGCATGATCGTCACCATGGCAACCAATTATGACCTCATCGCCATGGCAACGTATTAAGGCATAATCGTCGCCATGGCAACCAATTATGACATCATCGTCGCCATGGCAACCAATTATGACATCACCGTCGCCATGGCAACCAATTATGACATAATCGTTGCCATTGCAACCAATTATGACATCATCGCCATGGCAACCAATTATGACATCACCGTCGCCATGGCAACATATTAAGGCATCATCGTCGCCATGGCAACCAATTATGACATCATCGTCACCATGCCAACCAATTATGACAGCATCATCACCATGGCAACCAATTATATCATCGCCATGGCAACGTATTAAGGCATCATCGTCACCATGGCAACCTATTATGACATCATCGCCATGGCAACCTATTATGAAATCATCATCGCCATGGTAACCAATTATGACATAATCGCCATGGCAACGTATTAAGGCATCATCGTCTCCATGGCAACCGATTATGACATCATCGTCGCCATAGCAACCAATTATGACATCATCGTCACCATGGCAACCAATTATGACATCATCGTCACCATGGCAACAAATTATGACATCACCGTCGCCATGGTATCCAATTAAGACATCATCGTCGCCATGGCAACCAATTATGACATCATGGTCGCCATGGCAACCAATTATGACATCACCATCGCCAAGGCAACGTATTAAGGCATCATCGTCGCCATGGCAACCAATTATGATATCACCGTCACCATGGCAACCAATTATGACATCACCGTCGCCATGGCAACATATTAAGGCATCATGGCCATGGCAACCAATTATGACATCATCACCATGGCAACCAATTATGACCTCACCGTCGCCATGGCAACCTATTATGACATCATCATCGCCATGGCAACCAATTATGACTTCATCGCCATGGCAACGTATTAAGGCATCATCGTCGCCATGGCAACCAATTATGACATCATCGTCGCCATGGCAACCAATTATGACATCACCGTCGCCATGGCAACCAATTATGACATCATCGTCGCCATTGCAACCAATTATGACATCATTGCCATGGCAACCAATTATGACATCACCGTCGCCAT
The DNA here is from genome assembly GCF_039654945.1 of Dendrobates tinctorius. NCBI lineage: Eukaryota > Metazoa > Chordata > Amphibia > Anura > Dendrobatidae > Dendrobates > Dendrobates tinctorius. The sequence continues at coordinate 1,110,120 of NW_027362134.1, read as the reverse complement.
GGCAACGTATTAAGGCATCATCGTTGCCATGGCAACCAATTATGACATCACCGTCGCCATGGCAACGAATTAAGGCATCATCGCCGCCATGGCAACCAATTATGACATCATCGTCACCATGGCAACCAATTATGACATCACCGTCGCCATGGCAACCAATTATGACATCATCGTCGCCATTGCAACCAATTATGACATCATCGCCATGGCAACCAATTATGACATCACCGTCGCCATGGCAACGTATTAAGGCATCATCGTCGCCATGGCAACAAATTATGACATCATCGTCGCCATGGCAACCAATTATGACATCATTGTCGCCATGGCAACCAATTATGACATCACCGTCGCCATGGCGACCAATTATGACATCATCGCCATGGCAACGTATTAAGGCATCATCATCGCCATGGCAACCAATTATGACATCATCGTCGCCATGGCAACCAATTATGATATCACCGTCTCCATGGCAACCAATTATGACATCACCGTCGCCATGGCAACCAATTATGACATCATCGCCATGGCAACCAATTATGACATTACCGTCGCCATGTCAACCAATTATGACATCACCGTCGCCATGGCAACCAATTATGACATCATCGCCATGGCAACGTATTAAGGCATCATCGTCGCCATGGCAACCAATTATGACATCATCGCCATGGCAACGTATTAAGGCATCATCGTCGCCATGGCAACCAATTATGACATCACCGTCGCCATGGCAACCAATTATGACATCACCGTCGCCATGGCAACGTATTAAGGCATCATCGTCGCCATGGCAACCAATTATGACATCACCGTCGCCATGGCAACCAATTATGACATCACCGTCGCCATGGCAACCAATTATCACATCACCGTCGCCATGTCAACCAATTATGACATCACCGTCGCCATGGAAACCAATTATGACATCATCGTCGCCATGGCAACCAATTATGACATCATCATCGCCATGACAACCAATAATGACATCATTGCCATGGCAACATATTAAGGCATCATCTTCACCATGGCAACCTATTATGACATCATCGCCATGGCAACGTATTATGAAATCATCATCGCCATGGTAACCAATTATGACATAATCGCCATGGCAACGTATTAAGGCATCATCATCACCATGGTAACCTATTATGACATCATCATCACCATGGCAACCAATTATGACATCATCACCATGGCAACCAATTATGACATCATCGACATGGCAGCATATTAAGGCATCATCGTCACCATGGCAACCTATTATGATATCATCATCGCCATAGCAACCAATTATGACATCATCGCCATGGCAACATATTAAGGGATCATCATCACCATGGCAAACTATTATGACATCATAATCGCAATGGCAACCTATTATGACATCATTATCACAATGGAAACTAATTATGACATCATCGCCATGGAAACCAATTATGACATCATCGCCATGGCAACGTATTAAGGCATCATCGTCACCATGGTAACCTATTTTGACATCATTGCCATGGCAATGTATTAAGGCATCATCATCGCCATGGCAACCTATTATGACATCATAATCACCATGGCAACCTATTATGACATCATCATCGCCATGGCAACCAATTATGACATCATCGCCATGGCAACATAGTAAGGCATCATCGTCACCATGGCAACCTATTATGACATCATCATCGCCATGGCAACCAATTATGACATAATCGCCATGGCAACGTATTAAGGCATCATCGTCACCATGGCAACCTCTCATGACATCATCATCACCATGGCAACCTATTATGACATCATCATTGCCATGGCAACCAATTATGACATCCTCATCGTCATGGCAACCAATTATGACATCATCGCCATGGCAACATATTAAGGCATCATCGTCACCATGGCAACCTATTATGACATCATCATCGCCATGGCAACCAATTATGACATAATCGCCATGGCAACGTATTAAGTCATCATCGTCAACATGGCAACCAATTATGACATCACCGTCGCCATGGCAAACGAATTATGACATCACCGCCATGGCAACCAATTATGACATCATCGCCATGGCAACCAATTATGACCTCACCGTCGCCATGGCAACCTATTATGACATCATCATCGCCATGGCAACCAATTATGACTTCATCGCCATGGCAACGTATTAAGGCATCATCGTCGCCATGGCAAACAATTATGACATCATCGCCATATCAACCAATTATGACATCATCGCCATGGCAACCAATTATGACATCATCATCGTCATGGCAACCAATTATGACATCACTGTCGCCATGGCAACCAATTATGACATCACCGTCACCTTGGCAACCAATTATGACATCACCGTCGCCATGGCAAACGAATTATGACATCACCGCCATGGCAACCAATTATGACATCATCGCCATGGCAACCAATTATGACCTCACGGTCGCCATGGCAACCTATTATGACATCATCATCGCCATGGCAACCAATTATGACTTCATCGCCATGGCAACGTATTAAGGCATCATCGTCGCCATGGCAACCAATTATGACATAATCGCCATGGCAACGTATTAAGGCATCATCGTCGCCATGGCAACCAGTTATGACATCACCGTCGCCATGGCAACCAATTATGACATCACCGTCGCCATGGCAACCAATTATGACATCACCGTCGCCATAGCAACCAATTATGACATCATCGCCATGGCAACGTATTAAGGCATGATCGTCACCATGGCAACCAATTATGACCTCATCGCCATGGCAACGTATTAAGGCATAATCGTCGCCATGGCAACCAATTATGACATCATCGTCGCCATGGCAACCAATTATGACATCACCGTCGCCATGGCAACCAATTATGACATCATCGTTGCCATTGCAACCAATTATGACATCATCGCCATGGCAACCAATTATGACATCACCGTCGCCATGGCAACATATTAAGGCATCATCGTCGCCATGGCAACCAATTATGACATCATCGTCACCATGCCAACCAATTATGACAGCATCATCACCATGGCAACCAATTATATCATCGCCATGGCAACGTATTAAGGCATCATCGTCACCATGGCAACCAATTATGACATCATCGCCATGGCAACCAATTATGACATCATCATCGCCATGGCAACCAATTATGACATAATCGCCATGGCAACGTATTAAGGCATCATCGTCACCATGACAACCTATTAAGACATCATCATCGCCATGGCAACCGATTATGACATCATCATCGCCATGGCAACCAATTATGACATCATCGCCATGGCAACGTATTAAGGCATCAACGTCACCATGGCAACCTATTATGACATAATCATCGCCATGGCAACCAATTATGACATCATCGCCATGGCAACCTATTATGACATCATCATCGCCATGGCAACATATTAAGGCATCATCGTCACCATGGCAACCTATTATGACATCATCATCATCACCATGGCAACCAATTATGACATAATCGCCATGGCAACGTATTAAGGCATCATCGTCACCATGGCAACCTCTTATGACATCATCATCGCCATGGCAACCTATTATGACATCATCGCCATGGCAACGTATTAAGGCATATTCGTCACCATGGCAACCTATTATAACATCATCGCCATGGCAACCAATTATGACATCATCATTGCCATGGCAACCAATTATGACATCACCGTCGCCATGGCAACCAATTATGACATCATCGCCATGGCAACGTATTAAGGCATCATCGTCGCCATGGCAACCAATTATGACATCATCGCCATGGCAACGTATTAAGGCATCATCGTCGCCATGGCAACCAATTATGACATCACCGTCGCCATGGCAACGAATTAAGGCATCATCGTCGCCATGGCAACCAATTATGACATCATAGTCACCATGGCAACCAATTATGACATCACCGTCGCCATGGCAACCAATTATGACATCATCGTCGCCATTGCAACCAATTATGACATCATCGCCATGGCAACCAATTATGACATCACCGTCGCCATGGCAACGTATTAAGGCATCATCGTCGCCATGGCAACAAATTATGACATCATCGTCGCCATGGCAACCAATTATGACATCATTGTCGCCATGGCAACCAATTATGACATCACCGTCGCCATGGCGACCAATTATGACATCATCGCCATGGCAACGTATTAAGGCATCATCATCGCCATGGCAACCAATTATGACATCATCGTCGCCATGGCAACCAATTATGATATCACCGTCTCCATGGCAACCAATTATGACATCACCGTCGCCATGGCAACCAATTATGACATCATCGCCATGGCAACCAATTATGACATTACCGTCGCCATGTCAACCAATTATGACATCACCGTCGCCATGGCAACCAATTATGACATCATCGCCATGGCAACGTATTAAGGCATCATCGTCGCCATGGCAACCAATTATGACATCATCGCCATGGCAACGTATTAAGGCATCATCGTCGCCATGGCAACCAATTATGACATCACCGTCGCCATGGCAACCAATTATGACATCACCGTCGCCATGGCAACGTATTAAGGCATCATCGTCGCCATGGCAACCAATTATGACATCACCGTCGCCATGGCAACCAATTATGACATCACCGTCGCCATGGCAACCAATTATCACATCACCGTCGCCATGTCAACCAATTATGACATCACCGTCGCCATGGAAACCAATTATGACATCATCGTCGCCATGGCAACCAATTATGACATCATCATCGCCATGACAACCAATAATGACATCATTGCCATGGCAACATATTAAGGCATCATCTTCACCATGGCAACCTATTATGACATCATCGCCATGGCAACGTATTATGAAATCATCATCGCCATGGTAACCAATTATGACATAATCGCCATGGCAACGTATTAAGGCATCATCATCACCATGGTAACCTATTATGACATCATCATCACCATGGCAACCAATTATGACATCATCACCATGGCAACCAATTATGACATCATCGACATGGCAGCATATTAAGGCATCATCGTCACCATGGCAACCTATTATGATATCATCATCGCCATAGCAACCAATTATGACATCATCGCCATGGCAACATATTAAGGGATCATCATCACCATGGCAAACTATTATGACATCATAATCGCAATGGCAACCTATTATGACATCATTATCACAATGGAAACTAATTATGACATCATCGCCATGGAAACCAATTATGACATCATCGCCATGGCAACGTATTAAGGCATCATCGTCACCATGGTAACCTATTTTGACATCATTGCCATGGCAATGTATTAAGGCATCATCATCGCCATGGCAACCTATTATGACATCATAATCACCATGGCAACCTATTATGACATCATCATCGCCATGGCAACCAATTATGACATCATCGCCATGGCAACATAGTAAGGCATCATCGTCACCATGGCAACCTATTATGACATCATCATCGCCATGGCAACCAATTATGACATAATCGCCATGGCAACGTATTAAGGCATCATCGTCACCATGGCAACCTCTCATGACATCATCATCACCATGGCAACCTATTATGACATCATCATTGCCATGGCAACCAATTATGACATCCTCATCGTCATGGCAACCAATTATGACATCATCGCCATGGCAACATATTAAGGCATCATCGTCACCATGGCAACCTATTATGACATCATCATCGCCATGGCAACCAATTATGACATAATCGCCATGGCAACGTATTAAGTCATCATCGTCAACATGGCAACCAATTATGACATCACCGTCGCCATGGCAAACGAATTATGACATCACCGCCATGGCAACCAATTATGACATCATCGCCATGGCAACCAATTATGACCTCACCGTCGCCATGGCAACCTATTATGACATCATCATCGCCATGGCAACCAATTATGACTTCATCGCCATGGCAACGTATTAAGGCATCATCGTCGCCATGGCAAACAATTATGACATCATCGCCATATCAACCAATTATGACATCATCGCCATGGCAACCAATTATGACATCATCATCGTCATGGCAACCAATTATGACATCACTGTCGCCATGGCAACCAATTATGACATCACCGTCACCTTGGCAACCAATTATGACATCACCGTCGCCATGGCAAACGAATTATGACATCACCGCCATGGCAACCAATTATGACATCATCGCCATGGCAACCAATTATGACCTCACGGTCGCCATGGCAACCTATTATGACATCATCATCGCCATGGCAACCAATTATGACTTCATCGCCATGGCAACGTATTAAGGCATCATCGTCGCCATGGCAACCAATTATGACATAATCGCCATGGCAACGTATTAAGGCATCATCGTCGCCATGGCAACCAGTTATGACATCACCGTCGCCATGGCAACCAATTATGACATCACCGTCGCCATGGCAACCAATTATGACATCACCGTCGCCATAGCAACCAATTATGACATCATCGCCATGGCAACGTATTAAGGCATGATCGTCACCATGGCAACCAATTATGACCTCATCGCCATGGCAACGTATTAAGGCATAATCGTCGCCATGGCAACCAATTATGACATCATCGTCGCCATGGCAACCAATTATGACATCACCGTCGCCATGGCAACCAATTATGACATCATCGTTGCCATTGCAACCAATTATGACATCATCGCCATGGCAACCAATTATGACATCACCGTCGCCATGGCAACATATTAAGGCATCATCGTCGCCATGGCAACCAATTATGACATCATCGTCACCATGCCAACCAATTATGACAGCATCATCACCATGGCAACCAATTATATCATCGCCATGGCAACGTATTAAGGCATCATCGTCACCATGGCAACCAATTATGACATCATCGCCATGGCAACCAATTATGACATCATCATCGCCATGGCAACCAATTATGACATAATCGCCATGGCAACGTATTAAGGCATCATCGTCACCATGACAACCTATTAAGACATCATCATCGCCATGGCAACCGATTATGACATCATCATCGCCATGGCAACCAATTATGACATCATCGCCATGGCAACGTATTAAGGCATCAACGTCACCATGGCAACCTATTATGACATAATCATCGCCATGGCAACCAATTATGACATCATCGCCATGGCAACCTATTATGACATCATCATCGCCATGGCAACATATTAAGGCATCATCGTCACCATGGCAACCTATTATGACATCATCATCATCACCATGGCAACCAATTATGACATAATCGCCATGGCAACGTATTAAGGCATCATCGTCACCATGGCAACCTCTTATGACATCATCATCGCCATGGCAACCTATTATGACATCATCGCCATGGCAACGTATTAAGGCATATTCGTCACCATGGCAACCTATTATAACATCATCGCCATGGCAACCAATTATGACATCATCATTGCCATGGCAACCAATTATGACATCACCGTCGCCATGGCAACCAATTATGACATCATCGCCATGGCAACGTATTAAGGCATCATCGTCGCCATGGCAACCAATTATGACATCATCGCCATGGCAACGTATTAAGGCATCATCGTCGCCATGGCAACCAATTATGACATCACCGTCGCCATGGCAACGAATTAAGGCATCATCGTCGCCATGGCAACCAATTATGACATCATCGTCACCATGGCAACCAATTATGACATCACCGTCGCCATGGCAACCAATTATGACATCATCGTCGCCATTGCAACCAATTATGACATCATCGCCATGGCAACCAATTATGACATCACCGTCGCCATGGCAACGTATTAAGGCATCATCGTCGCCATGGCAACAAATTATGACATCATCGTCGCCATGGCAACCAATTATGACATCATTGTCGCCATGGCAACCAATTATGACATCACCGTCGCCATGGCGACCAATTATGACATCATCGCCATGGCAACGTATTAAGGCATCATCATCGCCATGGCAACCAATTATGACATCATCGTCGCCATGGCAACCAATTATGATATCACCGTCTCCATGGCAACCAATTATGACATCACCGTCGCCATGGCAACCAATTATGACATCATCGCCATGGCAACCAATTATGACATTACCGTCGCCATGTCAACCAATTATGACATCACCGTCGCCATGGCAACCAATTATGACATCATCGCCATGGCAACGTATTAAGGCATCATCGTCGCCATGGCAACCAATTATGACATCATCGCCATGGCAACGTATTAAGGCATCATCGTCGCCATGGCAACCAATTATGACATCACCGTCGCCATGGCAACCAATTATGACATCACCGTCGCCATGGCAACGTATTAAGGCATCATCGTCGCCATGGCAACCAATTATGACATCACCGTCGCCATGGCAACCAATTATGACATCACCGTCGCCATGGCAACCAATTATCACATCACCGTCGCCATGTCAACCAATTATGACATCACCGTCGCCATGGAAACCAATTATGACATCATCGTCGCCATGGCAACCAATTATGACATCATCATCGCCATGACAACCAATAATGACATCATTGCCATGGCAACATATTAAGGCATCATCTTCACCATGGCAACCTATTATGACATCATCGCCATGGCAACGTATTATGAAATCATCATCGCCATGGTAACCAATTATGACATAATCGCCATGGCAACGTATTAAGGCATCATCATCACCATGGTAACCTATTATGACATCATCATCACCATGGCAACCAATTATGACATCATCACCATGGCAACCAATTATGACATCATCGACATGGCAGCATATTAAGGCATCATCGTCACCATGGCAACCTATTATGATATCATCATCGCCATAGCAACCAATTATGACATCATCGCCATGGCAACATATTAAGGGATCATCATCACCATGGCAAACTATTATGACATCATAATCGCAATGGCAACCTATTATGACATCATTATCACAATGGCAACTAATTATGACATCATCGCCATGGAAACCAATTATGACATCATCGCCATGGCAACGTATTAAGGCATCTTCGTCACCATGGTAACCTATTTTGACATCATTGCCATGGCAATGTATTAAGGCATCATCATCGCCATGGCAACCTATTATGACATCATAATCACCATGGCAACCTATTATGACATCATCATCGCCATGGCAACCAATTATGACATCATCGCCATGGCAACATAGTAAGGCATCATCGTCACCATGGCAACCTATTATGACATCATCATCGCCATGGCAACCAATTATGACATAATCGCCATGGCAACGTATTAAGGCATCATCGTCACCATGGCAACCTCTCATGACATCATCATCACCATGGCAACCTATTATGACATCATCATTGCCATGGCAACCAATTATGACATCCTCATCGTCATGGCAACCAATTATGACATCATCGCCATGGCAACATATTAAGGCATCATCGTCACCATGGCAACCTATTATGACATCATCATCGCCATGGCAACCAATTATGACATAATCGCCATGGCAACGTATTAAGTCATCATCGTCAACATGGCAACCAATTATGACATCACCGTCGCCATGGCAAACGAATTATGACATCACCGCCATGGCAACCAATTATGACATCATCGCCATGGCAACCAATTATGACCTCACCGTCGCCATGGCAACCTATTATGACATCATCATCGCCATGGCAACCAATTATGACTTCATCGCCATGGCAACGTATTAAGGCATCATCGTCGCCATGGCAAACAATTATGACATCATCGCCATATCAACCAATTATGACATCATCGCCATGGCAACCAATTATGACATCATCATCGTCATGGCAACCAATTATGACATCACTGTCGCCATGGCAACCAATTATGACATCACCGTCACCTTGGCAACCAATTATGACATCACCGTCGCCATGGCAAACGAATTATGACATCACCGCCATGGCAACCAATTATGACATCATCGCCATGGCAACCAATTATGACCTCACGGTCGCCATGGCAACCTATTATGACATCATCATCGCCATGGCAACCAATTATGACTTCATCGCCATGGCAACGTATTAAGGCATCATCGTCGCCATGGCAACCAATTATGACATAATCGCCATGGCAACGTATTAAGGCATCATCGTCGCCATGGCAACCAGTTATGACATCACCGTCGCCATGGCAACCAATTATGACATCACCGTCGCCATGGCAACCAATTATGACATCACCGTCGCCATAGCAACCAATTATGACATCATCGCCATGGCAACGTATTAAGGCATGATCGTCACCATGGCAACCAATTATGACCTCATCGCCATGGCAACGTATTAAGGCATAATCGTCGCCATGGCAACCAATTATGACATCATCATCGCCATGGCAACCAATTATGACATCACCGTCGCCATGGCAACCAATTATGACATCATCGTTGCCATTGCAACCAATTATGACATCATCGCCATGGCAACCAATTATGACATCACCGTCGCCATGGCAACATATTAAGGCATCATCGTCGCCATGGCAACCAATTATGACATCATCGTCACCATGCCAACCAATTATGACAGCATCATCACCATGGCAACCAATTATATCATCGCCATGGCAACGTATTAAGGCATCATCGTCACCATGGCAACCAATTATGACATCATCGCCATGGCAACCAATTATGACATCATCATCGCCATGGCAACCAATTATGACATAATCGCCATGGCAACGTATTAAGGCATCATCGTCACCATGACAACCTATTAAGACATCATCATCGCCATGGCAACCGATTATGACATCATCATCGCCATGGCAACCAATTATGACATCATCGCCATGGCAACGTATTAAGGCATCAACGTCACCATGGCAACCTATTATGACATAATCATCGCCATGGCAACCAATTATGACATCATCGCCATGGCAACCTATTATGACATCATCATCGCCATGGCAACATATTAAGGCATCATCGTCACCATGGCAACCTATTATGACATCATCATCATCACCATGGCAACCAATTATGACATAATCGCCATGGCAACGTATTAAGGCATCATCGTCACCATGGCAACCTCTTATGACATCATCATCGCCATGGCAACCTATTATGACATCATCGCCATGGCAACGTATTAAGGCATATTCGTCACCATGGCAACCAATTATGACATCATCATTGCCATGGCAACCAATTATGACATCACCGTCGCCATGGCAACCAATTATGACATCATCGCCATGGCAACGTATTAAGGCATCATCGTCGCCATGGCAACCAATTATGACATCATCGCCATGGCAACGTATTAAGGCATCATCGTCGCCATGGCAACCAATTATGACATCACCGTCGCCATGGCAACGAATTAAGGCATCATCGTCGCCATGGCAACCAATTATGACATCATCGTCACCATGGCAACCAATTATGACATCACCGTCGCCATGGCAACCAATTATGACATCATCGTCGCCATTGCAACCAATTATGACATCATCGCCATGGCAACCAATTATGACATCACCGTCGCCATGGCAACGTATTAAGGCATCATCGTCGCCATGGCAACAAATTATGACATCATCGTCGCCATGGCAACCAATTATGACATCATTGTCGCCATGGCAACCAATTATGACATCACCGTCGCCATGGCGACCAATTATGACATCATCGCCATGGCAACGTATTAAGGCATCATCATCGCCATGGCAACCAATTATGACATCATCGTCGCCATGGCAACCAATTATGATATCACCGTCTCCATGGCAACCAATTATGACATCACCGTCGCCATGGCAACCAATTATGACATCATCGCCATGGCAACCAATTATGACATTACCGTCGCCATGTCAACCAATTATGACATCACCGTCGCCATGGCAACCAATTATGACATCATCGCCATGGCAACGTATTAAGGCATCATCGTCGCCATGGCAACCAATTATGACATCATCGCCATGGCAACGTATTAAGGCATCATCGTCGCCATGGCAACCAATTATGACATCACCGTCGCCATGGCAACCAATTATGACATCACCGTCGCCATGGCAACGTATTAAGGCATCATCGTCGCCATGGCAACCAATTATGACATCACCGTCGCCATGGCAACCAATTATGACATCACCGTCGCCATGGCAACCAATTATCACATCACCGTCGCCATGTCAACCAATTATGACATCACCGTCGCCATGGAAACCAATTATGACATCATCGTCGCCATGGCAACCAATTATGACATCATCATCGCCATGACAACCAATAATGACATCATTGCCATGGCAACATATTAAGGCATCATCTTCACCATGGCAACCTATTATGACATCATCGCCATGGCAACGTATTATGAAATCATCATCGCCATGGTAACCAATTATGACATAATCGCCATGGCAACGTATTAAGGCATCATCATCACCATGGTAACCTATTATGACATCATCATCACCATGGCAACCAATTATGACATCATCACCATGGCAACCAATTATGACATCATCGACATGGCAGCATATTAAGGCATCATCGTCACCATGGCAACCTATTATGATATCATCATCGCCATAGCAACCAATTATGACATCATCGCCATGGCAACATATTAAGGGATCATCATCACCATGGCAAACTATTATGACATCATAATCGCAATGGCAACCTATTATGACATCATTATCACAATGGAAACTAATTATGACATCATCGCCATGGAAACCAATTATGACATCATCGCCATGGCAACGTATTAAGGCATCATCGTCACCATGGTAACCTATTTTGACATCATTGCCATGGCAATGTATTAAGGCATCATCATCGCCATGGCAACCTATTATGACATCATAATCACCATGGCAACCTATTATGACATCATCATCGCCATGGCAACCAATTATGACATCATCGCCATGGCAACATAGTAAGGCATCATCGTCACCATGGCAACCTATTATGACATCATCATCGCCATGGCAACCAATTATGACATAATCGCCATGGCAACGTATTAAGGCATCATCGTCACCATGGCAACCTCTCATGACATCATCATCACCATGGCAACCTATTATGACATCATCATTGCCATGGCAACCAATTATGACATCCTCATCGTCATGGCAACCAATTATGACATCATCGCCATGGCAACATATTAAGGCATCATCGTCACCATGGCAACCTATTATGACATCATCATCGCCATGGCAACCAATTATGACATAATCGCCATGGCAACGTATTAAGTCATCATCGTCAACATGGCAACCAATTATGACATCACCGTCGCCATGGCAAACGAATTATGACATCACCGCCATGGCAACCAATTATGACATCATCGCCATGGCAACCAATTATGACCTCACCGTCGCCATGGCAACCTATTATGACATCATCATCGCCATGGCAACCAATTATGACTTCATCGCCATGGCAACGTATTAAGGCATCATCGTCGCCATGGCAAACAATTATGACATCATCGCCATATCAACCAATTATGACATCATCGCCATGGCAACCAATTATGACATCATCATCGTCATGGCAACCAATTATGACATCACTGTCGCCATGGCAACCAATTATGACATCACCGTCACCTTGGCAACCAATTATGACATCACCGTCGCCATGGCAAACGAATTATGACATCACCGCCATGGCAACCAATTATGACATCATCGCCATGGCAACCAATTATGACCTCACGGTCGCCATGGCAACCTATTATGACATCATCATCGCCATGGCAACCAATTATGACTTCATCGCCATGGCAACGTATTAAGGCATCATCGTCGCCATGGCAACCAATTATGACATAATCGCCATGGCAACGTATTAAGGCATCATCGTCGCCATGGCAACCAGTTATGACATCACCGTCGCCATGGCAACCAATTATGACATCACCGTCGCCATGGCAACCAATTATGACATCACCGTCGCCATAGCAACCAATTATGACATCATCGCCATGGCAACGTATTAAGGCATGATCGTCACCATGGCAACCAATTATGACCTCATCGCCATGGCAACGTATTAAGGCATAATCGTCGCCATGGCAACCAATTATGACATCATCGTCGCCATGGCAACCAATTATGACATCACCGTCGCCATGGCAACCAATTATGACATCATCGTTGCCATTGCAACCAATTATGACATCATCGCCATGGCAACCAATTATGACATCACCGTCGCCATGGCAACATATTAAGGCATCATCGTCGCCATGGCAACCAATTATGACATCATCGTCACCATGCCAACCAATTATGACAGCATCATCACCATGGCAACCAATTATATCATCGCCATGGCAACGTATTAAGGCATCATCGTCACCATGGCAACCAATTATGACATCATCGCCATGGCAACCAATTATGACATCATCATCGCCATGGCAACCAATTATGACATAATCGCCATGGCAACGTATTAAGGCATCATCGTCACCATGACAACCTATTAAGACATCATCATCGCCATGGCAACCGATTATGACATCATCATCGCCATGGCAACCAATTATGACATCATCGCCATGGCAACGTATTAAGGCATCAACGTCACCATGGCAACCTATTATGACATAATCATCGCCATGGCAACCAATTATGACATCATCGCCATGGCAACCTATTATGACATCATCATCGCCATGGCAACATATTAAGGCATCATCGTCACCATGGCAACCTATTATGACATCATCATCATCACCATGGCAACCAATTATGACATAATCGCCATGGCAACGTATTAAGGCATCATCGTCACCATGGCAACCTCTTATGACATCATCATCGCCATGGCAACCTATTATGACATCATCGCCATGGCAACGTATTAAGGCATATTCGTCACCATGGCAACCTATTATAACATCATCGCCATGGCAACCAATTATGACATCATCATTGCCATGGCAACCAATTATGACATCACCGTCGCCATGGCAACCAATTATGACATCATCGCCATGGCAACGTATTAAGGCATCATCGTCGCCATGGCAACCAATTATGACATCATCGCCATGGCAACGTATTAAGGCATCATCGTCGCCATGGCAACCAATTATGACATCACCGTCGCCATGGCAACGAATTAAGGCATCATCGTCGCCATGGCAACCAATTATGACATCATCGTCACCATGGCAACCAATTATGACATCACCGTCGCCATGGCAACCAATTATGACATCATCGTCGCCATTGCAACCAATTATGACATCATCGCCATGGCAACCAATTATGACATCACCGTCGCCATGGCAACGTATTAAGGCATCATCGTCGCCATGGCAACAAATTATGACATCATCGTCGCCATGGCAACCAATTATGACATCATTGTCGCCATGGCAACCAATTATGACATCACCGTCGCCATGGCGACCAATTATGACATCATCGCCATGGCAACGTATTAAGGCATCATCATCGCCATGGCAACCAATTATGACATCATCGTCGCCATGGCAACCAATTATGATATCACCGTCTCCATGGCAACCAATTATGACATCACCGTCGCCATGGCAACCAATTATGACATCATCGCCATGGCAACCAATTATGACATTACCGTCGCCATGTCAACCAATTATGACATCACCGTCGCCATGGCAACCAATTATGACATCATCGCCATGGCAACGTATTAAGGCATCATCGTCGCCATGGCAACCAATTATGACATCATCGCCATGGCAACGTATTAAGGCATCATCGTCGCCATGGCAACCAATTATGACATCACCGTCGCCATGGCAACCAATTATGACATCACCGTCGCCATGGCAACGTATTAAGGCATCATCGTCGCCATGGCAACCAATTATGACATCACCGTCGCCATGGCAACCAATTATGACATCACCGTCGCCATGGCAACCAATTATCACATCACCGTCGCCATGTCAACCAATTATGACATCACCGTCGCCATGGAAACCAATTATGACATCATCGTCGCCATGGCAACCAATTATGACATCATCATCGCCATGACAACCAATAATGACATCATTGCCATGGCAACATATTAAGGCATCATCTTCACCATGGCAACCTATTATGACATCATCGCCATGGCAACGTATTATGAAATCATCATCGCCATGGTAACCAATTATGACATAATCGCCATGGCAACGTATTAAGGCATCATCATCACCATGGTAACCTATTATGACATCATCATCACCATGGCAACCAATTATGACATCATCACCATGGCAACCAATTATGACATCATCGACATGGCAGCATATTAAGGCATCATCGTCACCATGGCAACCTATTATGATATCATCATCGCCATAGCAACCAATTATGACATCATCGCCATGGCAACATATTAAGGGATCATCATCACCATGGCAAACTATTATGACATCATAATCGCAATGGCAACCTATTATGACATCATTATCACAATGGAAACTAATTATGACATCATCGCCATGGAAACCAATTATGACATCATCGCCATGGCAACGTATTAAGGCATCATCGTCACCATGGTAACCTATTTTGACATCATTGCCATGGCAATGTATTAAGGCATCATCATCGCCATGGCAACCTATTATGACATCATAATCACCATGGCAACCTATTATGACATCATCATCGCCATGGCAACCAATTATGACATCATCGCCATGGCAACATAGTAAGGCATCATCGTCACCATGGCAACCTATTATGACATCATCATCGCCATGGCAACCAATTATGACATAATCGCCATGGCAACGTATTAAGGCATCATCGTCACCATGGCAACCTCTCATGACATCATCATCACCATGGCAACCTATTATGACATCATCATTGCCATGGCAACCAATTATGACATCCTCATCGTCATGGCAACCAATTATGACATCATCGCCATGGCAACATATTAAGGCATCATCGTCACCATGGCAACCTATTATGACATCATCATCGCCATGGCAACCAATTATGACATAATCGCCATGGCAACGTATTAAGTCATCATCGTCAACATGGCAACCAATTATGACATCACCGTCGCCATGGCAAACGAATTATGACATCACCGCCATGGCAACCAATTATGACATCATCGCCATGGCAACCAATTATGACCTCACCGTCGCCATGGCAACCTATTATGACATCATCATCGCCATGGCAACCAATTATGACTTCATCGCCATGGCAACGTATTAAGGCATCATCGTCGCCATGGCAAACAATTATGACATCATCGCCATATCAACCAATTATGACATCATCGCCATGGCAACCAATTATGACATCATCATCGTCATGGCAACCAATTATGACATCACTGTCGCCATGGCAACCAATTATGACATCACCGTCACCTTGGCAACCAATTATGACATCACCGTCGCCATGGCAAACGAATTATGACATCACCGCCATGGCAACCAATTATGACATCATCGCCATGGCAACCAATTATGACCTCACGGTCGCCATGGCAACCTATTATGACATCATCATCGCCATGGCAACCAATTATGACTTCATCGCCATGGCAACGTATTAAGGCATCATCGTCGCCATGGCAACCAATTATGACATAATCGCCATGGCAACGTATTAAGGCATCATCGTCGCCATGGCAACCAGTTATGACATCACCGTCGCCATGGCAACCAATTATGACATCACCGTCGCCATGGCAACCAATTATGACATCACCGTCGCCATAGCAACCAATTATGACATCATCGCCATGGCAACGTATTAAGGCATGATCGTCACCATGGCAACCAATTATGACCTCATCGCCATGGCAACGTATTAAGGCATAATCGTCGCCATGGCAACCAATTATGACATCATCGTCGCCATGGCAACCAATTATGACATCACCGTCGCCATGGCAACCAATTATGACATCATCGTTGCCATTGCAACCAATTATGACATCATCGCCATGGCAACCAATTATGACATCACCGTCGCCATGGCAACATATTAAGGCATCATCGTCGCCATGGCAACCAATTATGACATCATCGTCACCATGCCAACCAATTATGACAGCATCATCACCATGGCAACCAATTATATCATCGCCATGGCAACGTATTAAGGCATCATCGTCACCATGGCAACCAATTATGACATCATCGCCATGGCAACCAATTATGACATCATCATCGCCATGGCAACCAATTATGACATAATCGCCATGGCAACGTATTAAGGCATCATCGTCACCATGACAACCTATTAAGACATCATCATCGCCATGGCAACCGATTATGACATCATCATCGCCATGGCAACCAATTATGACATCATCGCCATGGCAACGTATTAAGGCATCAACGTCACCATGGCAACCTATTATGACATAATCATCGCCATGGCAACCAATTATGACATCATCGCCATGGCAACCTATTATGACATCATCATCGCCATGGCAACATATTAAGGCATCATCGTCACCATGGCAACCTATTATGACATCATCATCATCACCATGGCAACCAATTATGACATAATCGCCATGGCAACGTATTAAGGCATCATCGTCACCATGGCAACCTCTTATGACATCATCATCGCCATGGCAACCTATTATGACATCATCGCCATGGCAACGTATTAAGGCATATTCGTCACCATGGCAACCTATTATAACATCATCGCCATGGCAACCAATTATGACATCATCATTGCCATGGCAACCAATTATGACATCACCGTCGCCATGGCAACCAATTATGACATCATCGCCATGGCAACGTATTAAGGCATCATCGTCGCCATGGCAACCAATTATGACATCATCGCCATGGCAACGTATTAAGGCATCATCGTCGCCATGGCAACCAATTATGACATCACCGTCGCCATGGCAACGAATTAAGGCATCATCGTCGCCATGGCAACCAATTATGACATCATCGTCACCATGGCAACCAATTATGACATCACCGTCGCCATGGCAACCAATTATGACATCATCGTCGCCATTGCAACCAATTATGACATCATCGCCATGGCAACCAATTATGACATCACCGTCGCCATGGCAACGTATTAAGGCATCATCGTCGCCATGGCAACAAATTATGACATCATCGTCGCCATGGCAACCAATTATGACATCATTGTCGCCATGGCAACCAATTATGACATCACCGTCGCCATGGCGACCAATTATGACATCATCGCCATGGCAACGTATTAAGGCATCATCATCGCCATGGCAACCAATTATGACATCATCGTCGCCATGGCAACCAATTATGATATCACCGTCTCCATGGCAACCAATTATGACATCACCGTCGCCATGGCAACCAATTATGACATCATCGCCATGGCAACCAATTATGACATTACCGTCGCCATGTCAACCAATTATGACATCACCGTCGCCATGGCAACCAATTATGACATCATCGCCATGGCAACGTATTAAGGCATCATCGTCGCCATGGCAACCAATTATGACATCATCGCCATGGCAACGTATTAAGGCATCATCGTCGCCATGGCAACCAATTATGACATCACCGTCGCCATGGCAACCAATTATGACATCACCGTCGCCATGGCAACGTATTAAGGCATCATCGTCGCCATGGCAACCAATTATGACATCACCGTCGCCATGGCAACCAATTATGACATCACCGTCGCCATGGCAACCAATTATCACATCACCGTCGCCATGTCAACCAATTATGACATCACCGTCGCCATGGAAACCAATTATGACATCATCGTCGCCATGGCAACCAATTATGACATCATCATCGCCATGACAACCAATAATGACATCATTGCCATGGCAACATATTAAGGCATCATCTTCACCATGGCAACCTATTATGACATCATCGCCATGGCAACGTATTATGAAATCATCATCGCCATGGTAACCAATTATGACATAATCGCCATGGCAACGTATTAAGGCATCATCATCACCATGGTAACCTATTATGACATCATCATCACCATGGCAACCAATTATGACATCATCACCATGGCAACCAATTATGACATCATCGACATGGCAGCATATTAAGGCATCATCGTCACCATGGCAACCTATTATGATATCATCATCGCCATAGCAACCAATTATGACATCATCGCCATGGCAACATATTAAGGGATCATCATCACCATGGCAAACTATTATGACATCATAATCGCAATGGCAACCTATTATGACATCATTATCACAATGGCAACTAATTATGACATCATCGCCATGGAAACCAATTATGACATCATCGCCATGGCAACGTATTAAGGCATCTTCGTCACCATGGTAACCTATTTTGACATCATTGCCATGGCAATGTATTAAGGCATCATCATCGCCATGGCAACCTATTATGACATCATAATCACCATGGCAACCTATTATGACATCATCATCGCCATGGCAACCAATTATGACATCATCGCCATGGCAACATAGTAAGGCATCATCGTCACCATGGCAACCTATTATGACATCATCATCGCCATGGCAACCAATTATGACATAATCGCCATGGCAACGTATTAAGGCATCATCGTCACCATGGCAACCTCTCATGACATCATCATCACCATGGCAACCTATTATGACATCATCATTGCCATGGCAACCAATTATGACATCCTCATCGTCATGGCAACCAATTATGACATCATCGCCATGGCAACATATTAAGGCATCATCGTCACCATGGCAACCTATTATGACATCATCATCGCCATGGCAACCAATTATGACATAATCGCCATGGCAACGTATTAAGTCATCATCGTCAACATGGCAACCAATTATGACATCACCGTCGCCATGGCAAACGAATTATGACATCACCGCCATGGCAACCAATTATGACATCATCGCCATGGCAACCAATTATGACCTCACCGTCGCCATGGCAACCTATTATGACATCATCATCGCCATGGCAACCAATTATGACTTCATCGCCATGGCAACGTATTAAGGCATCATCGTCGCCATGGCAAACAATTATGACATCATCGCCATATCAACCAATTATGACATCATCGCCATGGCAACCAATTATGACATCATCATCGTCATGGCAACCAATTATGACATCACTGTCGCCATGGCAACCAATTATGACATCACCGTCACCTTGGCAACCAATTATGACATCACCGTCGCCATGGCAAACGAATTATGACATCACCGCCATGGCAACCAATTATGACATCATCGCCATGGCAACCAATTATGACCTCACGGTCGCCATGGCAACCTATTATGACATCATCATCGCCATGGCAACCAATTATGACTTCATCGCCATGGCAACGTATTAAGGCATCATCGTCGCCATGGCAACCAATTATGACATAATCGCCATGGCAACGTATTAAGGCATCATCGTCGCCATGGCAACCAGTTATGACATCACCGTCGCCATGGCAACCAATTATGACATCACCGTCGCCATGGCAACCAATTATGACATCACCGTCGCCATAGCAACCAATTATGACATCATCGCCATGGCAACGTATTAAGGCATGATCGTCACCATGGCAACCAATTATGACCTCATCGCCATGGCAACGTATTAAGGCATAATCGTCGCCATGGCAACCAATTATGACATCATCATCGCCATGGCAACCAATTATGACATCACCGTCGCCATGGCAACCAATTATGACATCATCGTTGCCATTGCAACCAATTATGACATCATCGCCATGGCAACCAATTATGACATCACCGTCGCCATGGCAACATATTAAGGCATCATCGTCGCCATGGCAACCAATTATGACATCATCGTCACCATGCCAACCAATTATGACAGCATCATCACCATGGCAACCAATTATATCATCGCCATGGCAACGTATTAAGGCATCATCGTCACCATGGCAACCAATTATGACATCATCGCCATGGCAACCAATTATGACATCATCATCGCCATGGCAACCAATTATGACATAATCGCCATGGCAACGTATTAAGGCATCATCGTCACCATGACAACCTATTAAGACATCATCATCGCCATGGCAACCGATTATGACATCATCATCGCCATGGCAACCAATTATGACATCATCGCCATGGCAACGTATTAAGGCATCAACGTCACCATGGCAACCTATTATGACATAATCATCGCCATGGCAACCAATTATGACATCATCGCCATGGCAACCTATTATGACATCATCATCGCCATGGCAACATATTAAGGCATCATCGTCACCATGGCAACCTATTATGACATCATCATCATCACCATGGCAACCAATTATGACATAATCGCCATGGCAACGTATTAAGGCATCATCGTCACCATGGCAACCTCTTATGACATCATCATCGCCATGGCAACCTATTATGACATCATCGCCATGGCAACGTATTAAGGCATATTCGTCACCATGGCAACCAATTATGACATCATCATTGCCATGGCAACCAATTATGACATCACCGTCGCCATGGCAACCAATTATGACATCATCGCCATGGCAACGTATTAAGGCATCATCGTCGCCATGGCAACCAATTATGACATCATCGCCATGGCAACGTATTAAGGCATCATCGTCGCCATGGCAACCAATTATGACATCACCGTCGCCATGGCAACGAATTAAGGCATCATCGTCGCCATGGCAACCAATTATGACATCATCGTCACCATGGCAACCAATTATGACATCACCGTCGCCATGGCAACCAATTATGACATCATCGTCGCCATTGCAACCAATTATGACATCATCGCCATGGCAACCAATTATGACATCACCGTCGCCATGGCAACGTATTAAGGCATCATCGTCGCCATGGCAACAAATTATGACATCATCGTCGCCATGGCAACCAATTATGACATCATTGTCGCCATGGCAACCAATTATGACATCACCGTCGCCATGGCGACCAATTATGACATCATCGCCATGGCAACGTATTAAGGCATCATCATCGCCATGGCAACCAATTATGACATCATCGTCGCCATGGCAACCAATTATGATATCACCGTCTCCATGGCAACCAATTATGACATCACCGTCGCCATGGCAACCAATTATGACATCATCGCCATGGCAACCAATTATGACATTACCGTCGCCATGTCAACCAATTATGACATCACCGTCGCCATGGCAACCAATTATGACATCATCGCCATGGCAACGTATTAAGGCATCATCGTCGCCATGGCAACCAATTATGACATCATCGCCATGGCAACGTATTAAGGCATCATCGTCGCCATGGCAACCAATTATGACATCACCGTCGCCATGGCAACCAATTATGACATCACCGTCGCCATGGCAACGTATTAAGGCATCATCGTCGCCATGGCAACCAATTATGACATCACCGTCGCCATGGCAACCAATTATGACATCACCGTCGCCATGGCAACCAATTATCACATCACCGTCGCCATGTCAACCAATTATGACATCACCGTCGCCATGGAAACCAATTATGACATCATCGTCGCCATGGCAACCAATTATGACATCATCATCGCCATGACAACCAATAATGACATCATTGCCATGGCAACATATTAAGGCATCATCTTCACCATGGCAACCTATTATGACATCATCGCCATGGCAACGTATTATGAAATCATCATCGCCATGGTAACCAATTATGACATAATCGCCATGGCAACGTATTAAGGCATCATCATCACCATGGTAACCTATTATGACATCATCATCACCATGGCAACCAATTATGACATCATCACCATGGCAACCAATTATGACATCATCGACATGGCAGCATATTAAGGCATCATCGTCACCATGGCAACCTATTATGATATCATCATCGCCATAGCAACCAATTATGACATCATCGCCATGGCAACATATTAAGGGATCATCATCACCATGGCAAACTATTATGACATCATAATCGCAATGGCAACCTATTATGACATCATTATCACAATGGAAACTAATTATGACATCATCGCCATGGAAACCAATTATGACATCATCGCCATGGCAACGTATTAAGGCATCATCGTCACCATGGTAACCTATTTTGACATCATTGCCATGGCAATGTATTAAGGCATCATCATCGCCATGGCAACCTATTATGACATCATAATCACCATGGCAACCTATTATGACATCATCATCGCCATGGCAACCAATTATGACATCATCGCCATGGCAACATAGTAAGGCATCATCGTCACCATGGCAACCTATTATGACATCATCATCGCCATGGCAACCAATTATG
Source organism: Dendrobates tinctorius (assembly GCF_039654945.1). Lineage (NCBI taxonomy): Eukaryota > Metazoa > Chordata > Amphibia > Anura > Dendrobatidae > Dendrobates > Dendrobates tinctorius. The sequence continues at coordinate 1,085,773 of NW_027362134.1, read as the reverse complement.
ACATAATCGCCATGGCAACGTATTAAGGCATCATCGTCACCATGGCAACCTCTCATGACATCATCATCACCATGGCAACCTATTATGACATCATCATTGCCATGGCAACCAATTATGACATCCTCATCGTCATGGCAACCAATTATGACATCATCGCCATGGCAACATATTAAGGCATCATCGTCACCATGGCAACCTATTATGACATCATCATCGCCATGGCAACCAATTATGACATAATCGCCATGGCAACGTATTAAGTCATCATCGTCAACATGGCAACCAATTATGACATCACCGTCGCCATGGCAAACGAATTATGACATCACCGCCATGGCAACCAATTATGACATCATCGCCATGGCAACCAATTATGACCTCACCGTCGCCATGGCAACCTATTATGACATCATCATCGCCATGGCAACCAATTATGACTTCATCGCCATGGCAACGTATTAAGGCATCATCGTCGCCATGGCAAACAATTATGACATCATCGCCATATCAACCAATTATGACATCATCGCCATGGCAACCAATTATGACATCATCATCGTCATGGCAACCAATTATGACATCACTGTCGCCATGGCAACCAATTATGACATCACCGTCACCTTGGCAACCAATTATGACATCACCGTCGCCATGGCAAACGAATTATGACATCACCGCCATGGCAACCAATTATGACATCATCGCCATGGCAACCAATTATGACCTCACGGTCGCCATGGCAACCTATTATGACATCATCATCGCCATGGCAACCAATTATGACTTCATCGCCATGGCAACGTATTAAGGCATCATCGTCGCCATGGCAACCAATTATGACATAATCGCCATGGCAACGTATTAAGGCATCATCGTCGCCATGGCAACCAGTTATGACATCACCGTCGCCATGGCAACCAATTATGACATCACCGTCGCCATGGCAACCAATTATGACATCACCGTCGCCATAGCAACCAATTATGACATCATCGCCATGGCAACGTATTAAGGCATGATCGTCACCATGGCAACCAATTATGACCTCATCGCCATGGCAACGTATTAAGGCATAATCGTCGCCATGGCAACCAATTATGACATCATCGTCGCCATGGCAACCAATTATGACATCACCGTCGCCATGGCAACCAATTATGACATCATCGTTGCCATTGCAACCAATTATGACATCATCGCCATGGCAACCAATTATGACATCACCGTCGCCATGGCAACATATTAAGGCATCATCGTCGCCATGGCAACCAATTATGACATCATCGTCACCATGCCAACCAATTATGACAGCATCATCACCATGGCAACCAATTATATCATCGCCATGGCAACGTATTAAGGCATCATCGTCACCATGGCAACCAATTATGACATCATCGCCATGGCAACCAATTATGACATCATCATCGCCATGGCAACCAATTATGACATAATCGCCATGGCAACGTATTAAGGCATCATCGTCACCATGACAACCTATTAAGACATCATCATCGCCATGGCAACCGATTATGACATCATCATCGCCATGGCAACCAATTATGACATCATCGCCATGGCAACGTATTAAGGCATCAACGTCACCATGGCAACCTATTATGACATAATCATCGCCATGGCAACCAATTATGACATCATCGCCATGGCAACCTATTATGACATCATCATCGCCATGGCAACATATTAAGGCATCATCGTCACCATGGCAACCTATTATGACATCATCATCATCACCATGGCAACCAATTATGACATAATCGCCATGGCAACGTATTAAGGCATCATCGTCACCATGGCAACCTCTTATGACATCATCATCGCCATGGCAACCTATTATGACATCATCGCCATGGCAACGTATTAAGGCATATTCGTCACCATGGCAACCTATTATAACATCATCGCCATGGCAACCAATTATGACATCATCATTGCCATGGCAACCAATTATGACATCACCGTCGCCATGGCAACCAATTATGACATCATCGCCATGGCAACGTATTAAGGCATCATCGTCGCCATGGCAACCAATTATGACATCATCGCCATGGCAACGTATTAAGGCATCATCGTCGCCATGGCAACCAATTATGACATCACCGTCGCCATGGCAACGAATTAAGGCATCATCGTCGCCATGGCAACCAATTATGACATCATCGTCACCATGGCAACCAATTATGACATCACCGTCGCCATGGCAACCAATTATGACATCATCGTCGCCATTGCAACCAATTATGACATCATCGCCATGGCAACCAATTATGACATCACCGTCGCCATGGCAACGTATTAAGGCATCATCGTCGCCATGGCAACAAATTATGACATCATCGTCGCCATGGCAACCAATTATGACATCATTGTCGCCATGGCAACCAATTATGACATCACCGTCGCCATGGCGACCAATTATGACATCATCGCCATGGCAACGTATTAAGGCATCATCATCGCCATGGCAACCAATTATGACATCATCGTCGCCATGGCAACCAATTATGATATCACCGTCTCCATGGCAACCAATTATGACATCACCGTCGCCATGGCAACCAATTATGACATCATCGCCATGGCAACCAATTATGACATTACCGTCGCCATGTCAACCAATTATGACATCACCGTCGCCATGGCAACCAATTATGACATCATCGCCATGGCAACGTATTAAGGCATCATCGTCGCCATGGCAACCAATTATGACATCATCGCCATGGCAACGTATTAAGGCATCATCGTCGCCATGGCAACCAATTATGACATCACCGTCGCCATGGCAACCAATTATGACATCACCGTCGCCATGGCAACGTATTAAGGCATCATCGTCGCCATGGCAACCAATTATGACATCACCGTCGCCATGGCAACCAATTATGACATCACCGTCGCCATGGCAACCAATTATCACATCACCGTCGCCATGTCAACCAATTATGACATCACCGTCGCCATGGAAACCAATTATGACATCATCGTCGCCATGGCAACCAATTATGACATCATCATCGCCATGACAACCAATAATGACATCATTGCCATGGCAACATATTAAGGCATCATCTTCACCATGGCAACCTATTATGACATCATCGCCATGGCAACGTATTATGAAATCATCATCGCCATGGTAACCAATTATGACATAATCGCCATGGCAACGTATTAAGGCATCATCATCACCATGGTAACCTATTATGACATCATCATCACCATGGCAACCAATTATGACATCATCACCATGGCAACCAATTATGACATCATCGACATGGCAGCATATTAAGGCATCATCGTCACCATGGCAACCTATTATGATATCATCATCGCCATAGCAACCAATTATGACATCATCGCCATGGCAACATATTAAGGGATCATCATCACCATGGCAAACTATTATGACATCATAATCGCAATGGCAACCTATTATGACATCATTATCACAATGGCAACTAATTATGACATCATCGCCATGGAAACCAATTATGACATCATCGCCATGGCAACGTATTAAGGCATCTTCGTCACCATGGTAACCTATTTTGACATCATTGCCATGGCAATGTATTAAGGCATCATCATCGCCATGGCAACCTATTATGACATCATAATCACCATGGCAACCTATTATGACATCATCATCGCCATGGCAACCAATTATGACATCATCGCCATGGCAACATAGTAAGGCATCATCGTCACCATGGCAACCTATTATGACATCATCATCGCCATGGCAACCAATTATGACATAATCGCCATGGCAACGTATTAAGGCATCATCGTCACCATGGCAACCTCTCATGACATCATCATCACCATGGCAACCTATTATGACATCATCATTGCCATGGCAACCAATTATGACATCCTCATCGTCATGGCAACCAATTATGACATCATCGCCATGGCAACATATTAAGGCATCATCGTCACCATGGCAACCTATTATGACATCATCATCGCCATGGCAACCAATTATGACATAATCGCCATGGCAACGTATTAAGTCATCATCGTCAACATGGCAACCAATTATGACATCACCGTCGCCATGGCAAACGAATTATGACATCACCGCCATGGCAACCAATTATGACATCATCGCCATGGCAACCAATTATGACCTCACCGTCGCCATGGCAACCTATTATGACATCATCATCGCCATGGCAACCAATTATGACTTCATCGCCATGGCAACGTATTAAGGCATCATCGTCGCCATGGCAAACAATTATGACATCATCGCCATATCAACCAATTATGACATCATCGCCATGGCAACCAATTATGACATCATCATCGTCATGGCAACCAATTATGACATCACTGTCGCCATGGCAACCAATTATGACATCACCGTCACCTTGGCAACCAATTATGACATCACCGTCGCCATGGCAAACGAATTATGACATCACCGCCATGGCAACCAATTATGACATCATCGCCATGGCAACCAATTATGACCTCACGGTCGCCATGGCAACCTATTATGACATCATCATCGCCATGGCAACCAATTATGACTTCATCGCCATGGCAACGTATTAAGGCATCATCGTCGCCATGGCAACCAATTATGACATAATCGCCATGGCAACGTATTAAGGCATCATCGTCGCCATGGCAACCAGTTATGACATCACCGTCGCCATGGCAACCAATTATGACATCACCGTCGCCATGGCAACCAATTATGACATCACCGTCGCCATAGCAACCAATTATGACATCATCGCCATGGCAACGTATTAAGGCATGATCGTCACCATGGCAACCAATTATGACCTCATCGCCATGGCAACGTATTAAGGCATAATCGTCGCCATGGCAACCAATTATGACATCATCATCGCCATGGCAACCAATTATGACATCACCGTCGCCATGGCAACCAATTATGACATCATCGTTGCCATTGCAACCAATTATGACATCATCGCCATGGCAACCAATTATGACATCACCGTCGCCATGGCAACATATTAAGGCATCATCGTCGCCATGGCAACCAATTATGACATCATCGTCACCATGCCAACCAATTATGACAGCATCATCACCATGGCAACCAATTATATCATCGCCATGGCAACGTATTAAGGCATCATCGTCACCATGGCAACCAATTATGACATCATCGCCATGGCAACCAATTATGACATCATCATCGCCATGGCAACCAATTATGACATAATCGCCATGGCAACGTATTAAGGCATCATCGTCACCATGACAACCTATTAAGACATCATCATCGCCATGGCAACCGATTATGACATCATCATCGCCATGGCAACCAATTATGACATCATCGCCATGGCAACGTATTAAGGCATCAACGTCACCATGGCAACCTATTATGACATAATCATCGCCATGGCAACCAATTATGACATCATCGCCATGGCAACCTATTATGACATCATCATCGCCATGGCAACATATTAAGGCATCATCGTCACCATGGCAACCTATTATGACATCATCATCATCACCATGGCAACCAATTATGACATAATCGCCATGGCAACGTATTAAGGCATCATCGTCACCATGGCAACCTCTTATGACATCATCATCGCCATGGCAACCTATTATGACATCATCGCCATGGCAACGTATTAAGGCATATTCGTCACCATGGCAACCAATTATGACATCATCATTGCCATGGCAACCAATTATGACATCACCGTCGCCATGGCAACCAATTATGACATCATCGCCATGGCAACGTATTAAGGCATCATCGTCGCCATGGCAACCAATTATGACATCATCGCCATGGCAACGTATTAAGGCATCATCGTCGCCATGGCAACCAATTATGACATCACCGTCGCCATGGCAACGAATTAAGGCATCATCGTCGCCATGGCAACCAATTATGACATCATCGTCACCATGGCAACCAATTATGACATCACCGTCGCCATGGCAACCAATTATGACATCATCGTCGCCATTGCAACCAATTATGACATCATCGCCATGGCAACCAATTATGACATCACCGTCGCCATGGCAACGTATTAAGGCATCATCGTCGCCATGGCAACAAATTATGACATCATCGTCGCCATGGCAACCAATTATGACATCATTGTCGCCATGGCAACCAATTATGACATCACCGTCGCCATGGCGACCAATTATGACATCATCGCCATGGCAACGTATTAAGGCATCATCATCGCCATGGCAACCAATTATGACATCATCGTCGCCATGGCAACCAATTATGATATCACCGTCTCCATGGCAACCAATTATGACATCACCGTCGCCATGGCAACCAATTATGACATCATCGCCATGGCAACCAATTATGACATTACCGTCGCCATGTCAACCAATTATGACATCACCGTCGCCATGGCAACCAATTATGACATCATCGCCATGGCAACGTATTAAGGCATCATCGTCGCCATGGCAACCAATTATGACATCATCGCCATGGCAACGTATTAAGGCATCATCGTCGCCATGGCAACCAATTATGACATCACCGTCGCCATGGCAACCAATTATGACATCACCGTCGCCATGGCAACGTATTAAGGCATCATCGTCGCCATGGCAACCAATTATGACATCACCGTCGCCATGGCAACCAATTATGACATCACCGTCGCCATGGCAACCAATTATCACATCACCGTCGCCATGTCAACCAATTATGACATCACCGTCGCCATGGAAACCAATTATGACATCATCGTCGCCATGGCAACCAATTATGACATCATCATCGCCATGACAACCAATAATGACATCATTGCCATGGCAACATATTAAGGCATCATCTTCACCATGGCAACCTATTATGACATCATCGCCATGGCAACGTATTATGAAATCATCATCGCCATGGTAACCAATTATGACATAATCGCCATGGCAACGTATTAAGGCATCATCATCACCATGGTAACCTATTATGACATCATCATCACCATGGCAACCAATTATGACATCATCACCATGGCAACCAATTATGACATCATCGACATGGCAGCATATTAAGGCATCATCGTCACCATGGCAACCTATTATGATATCATCATCGCCATAGCAACCAATTATGACATCATCGCCATGGCAACATATTAAGGGATCATCATCACCATGGCAAACTATTATGACATCATAATCGCAATGGCAACCTATTATGACATCATTATCACAATGGAAACTAATTATGACATCATCGCCATGGAAACCAATTATGACATCATCGCCATGGCAACGTATTAAGGCATCATCGTCACCATGGTAACCTATTTTGACATCATTGCCATGGCAATGTATTAAGGCATCATCATCGCCATGGCAACCTATTATGACATCATAATCACCATGGCAACCTATTATGACATCATCATCGCCATGGCAACCAATTATGACATCATCGCCATGGCAACATAGTAAGGCATCATCGTCACCATGGCAACCTATTATGACATCATCATCGCCATGGCAACCAATTATGACATAATCGCCATGGCAACGTATTAAGGCATCATCGTCACCATGGCAACCTCTCATGACATCATCATCACCATGGCAACCTATTATGACATCATCATTGCCATGGCAACCAATTATGACATCCTCATCGTCATGGCAACCAATTATGACATCATCGCCATGGCAACATATTAAGGCATCATCGTCACCATGGCAACCTTTTATGACATCATCATCGCCATGGCAACCAATTATGACATAATCGCCATGGCAACGTATTAAGTCATCATCGTCAACATGGCAACCAATTATGACATCACCGTCGCCATGGCAAACGAATTATGACATCACCGCCATGGCAACCAATTATGACATCATCGCCATGGCAACCAATTATGACCTCACCGTCGCCATGGCAACCTATTATGACATCATCATCGCCATGGCAACCAATTATGACTTCATCGCCATGGCAACGTATTAAGGCATCATCGTCGCCATGGCAAACAATTATGACATCATCGCCATATCAACCAATTATGACATCATCGCCATGGCAACCAATTATGACATCATCATCGTCATGGCAACCAATTATGACATCACTGTCGCCATGGCAACCAATTATGACATCACCGTCACCTTGGCAACCAATTATGACATCACCGTCGCCATGGCAAACGAATTATGACATCACCGCCATGGCAACCAATTATGACATCATCGCCATGGCAACCAATTATGACCTCACGGTCGCCATGGCAACCTATTATGACATCATCATCGCCATGGCAACCAATTATGACTTCATCGCCATGGCAACGTATTAAGGCATCATCGTCGCCATGGCAACCAATTATGACATAATCGCCATGGCAACGTATTAAGGCATCATCGTCGCCATGGCAACCAGTTATGACATCACCGTCGCCATGGCAACCAATTATGACATCACCGTCGCCATGGCAACCAATTATGACATCACCTTCGCCATAGCAACCAATTATGACATCATCGCCATGGCAACGTATTAAGGCATGATCGTCACCATGGCAACCAATTATGACCTCATCGCCATGGCAACGTATTAAGGCATAATCGTCGCCATGGCAACCAATTATGACATCATCGTCGCCATGGCAACCAATTATGACATCACCGTCGCCATGGCAACCAATTATGACATCATCGTTGCCATTGCAACCAATTATGACATCATCGCCATGGCAACCAATTATGACATCACCGTCGCCATGGCAACATATTAAGGCATCATCGTCGCCATGGCAACCAATTATGACATCATCGTCACCATGCCAACCAATTATGACAGCATCATCACCATGGCAACCAATTATATCATCGCCATGGCAACGTATTAAGGCATCATCGTCACCATGGCAACCAATTATGACATCATCGCCATGGCAACCAATTATGACATCATCATCGCCATGGCAACCAATTATGACATAATCGCCATGGCAACGTATTAAGGCATCATCGTCACCATGACAACCTATTAAGACATCATCATCGCCATGGCAACCGATTATGACATCATCATCGCCATGGCAACCAATTATGACATCATCGCCATGGCAACGTATTAAGGCATCAACGTCACCATGGCAACCTATTATGACATAATCATCGCCATGGCAACCAATTATGACATCATCGCCATGGCAACCTATTATGACATCATCATCGCCATGGCAACATATTAAGGCATCATCGTCACCATGGCAACCTATTATGACATCATCATCATCACCATGGCAACCAATTATGACATAATCGCCATGGCAACGTATTAAGGCATCATCGTCACCATGGCAACCTCTTATGACATCATCATCGCCATGGCAACCTATTATGACATCATCGCCATGGCAACGTATTAAGGCATATTCGTCACCATGGCAACCTATTATAACATCATCGCCATGGCAACCAATTATGACATCATCATTGCCATGGCAACCAATTATGACATCATCATCGCCATGGCAACCAATTATGACATAATCGCCATGGCAACGTATTAAGTCATCATCGTCACCATGGCAACCAATTATGACATCATTGCCATGGCAACCTATTATTACATCATCATCGCCATGGCAACCAATTATGACAGAATCGCTATGGCAACGTATTAAGGCATCATCGACACTATGGCAAACTATTATGACATCATCGCCATGGCAACCAATTATGACATCATCGCCATGGCAACGTATTAAGGCATCATCATCACCATGGCAACCTATTATGACATCATCATCGCCATGGCAACCAATTATGACATCATCATCGCCATGGCAACCAATTATGACATCATCGCCATGGCAACGTATTAAGGCATCATCGTCACCATGGCAAACTATTATGACATCATCATCGCCATGGCAACCTATTATGACATCATCATCACCATGGCAACCAATTATGACATCATCATTGCCATGGCAACGTATTAAGGCATATTCGTCACCATGGCAACCTATTATGACATCATCGCCATGGCAACGTATTAAGGCATCATCGTCATTTTGGCAACCTATTATGACATCATCGTCGCCATAGCAACCAATTATGACATCATCGTCACCATGGCAACCAATTATGACATCATCGTCACCATGGCAACAAATTATGACATCACCGTCGCCATGGCATCCAATTATGACATCATCGTCACCATGGCAACCAATTATGACATCATCGTCACCATGGCAACAAATTATGACATCACCGTCGCCATGGCATCCAATTAAGACATCATCGTCGCCATGGCAACCAATTATGACATCATGGTCGCCATGGCAACCAATTATGACATCACCATCGCCAAGGCAACGTATTAAGGCATCATCGTCGCCATGGCAACCAATTATGATATCACCGTCACCATGGCAACCAATTATGACATCACCGTCGCCATGGCAACATATTAAGGCATCATGGCCATGGCAACCAATTATGACATCATCACCATGGCAACCAATTATGACCTCACCGTCGCCATGGCAACCTATTATGACATCATCATCGCCATGGCAACCAATTATGACAGAATCGCTATGGCAACGTATTAAGGCATCATCGACACTATGGCAAACTATTATGACATCATCGCCATGGCAACCAATTATGACATCATCGCCATGGCAACGTATTAAGGCATCATCATCACCATGGCAACCTATTATGACATCATCATCGCCATGGCAACCAATTATGACATCATCATCGCCATGGCAACCAATTATGACATCATCGCCATGGCAACGTATTAAGGCATCATCGTCACCATGGCAAACTATTATGACATCATCATCGCCATGGCAACCTATTATGACATCATCATCACCATGGCAACCAATTATGACATCATCATTGCCATGGCAACGTATTAAGGCATCATCGTCACCATGGCAACCAATTATGACATCATCGCCATGGCAACCAATTATGACATCATCATCGCCATGGCAACCAATTATGACATAATCGCCATGGCAACGTATTAAGGCATCATCGTCACCATGACAACCTATTAAGACATCATCATCGCCATGGCAACCGATTATGACATCATCATCGCCATGGCAACCAATTATGACATCATCGCCATGGCAACGTATTAAGGCATCAACGTCACCATGGCAACCTATTATGACATAATCATCGCCATGGCAACCAATTATGACATCATCGCCATGGCAACCTATTATGACATCATCATCGCCATGGCAACCAATTATGACATCATCGTCGCCATTGCAACCAATTATGACATCATCGCCATGGCAACCAATTATGACATCACCGTCGCCATGGCAACGTATTAAGGCATCATCGTCGCCATGGCAACAAATTATGACATCATCGTCGCCATGGCAACCAATTATGACATCATTGTCGCCATGGCAACCAATTATGACATCACCGTCGCCATGGCGACCAATTATGACATCATCGCCATGGCAACGTATTAAGGCATCATCATCGCCATGGCAACCAATTATGACATCATCGTCGCCATGGCAACCAATTATGATATCACCGTCTCCATGGCAACCAATTATGACATCACCGTCGCCATGGCAACCAATTATGACATCATCGCCATGGCAACCAATTATGACATTACCGTCGCCATGTCAACCAATTATGACATCACCGTCGCCATGGCAACCAATTATGACATCATCGCCATGGCAACGTATTAAGGCATCATCGTCGCCATGGCAACCAATTATGACATCATCGTCGCCATGGCAACGTATTAAGGCATCATCGTCGCCATGGCAACCAATTATGACATCACCGTCGCCATGGCAACCAATTATGACATCACCGTCGCCATGGCAACGTATTAAGGCATCATCGTCGCCATGGCAACCAATTATGACATCACCGTCGCCATGGCAACCAATTATGACATCACCGTCGCCATGGCAACCAATTATCACATCACCGTCGCCATGTCAACCAATTATGACATCACCGTCGCCATGGAAACCAATTATGACATCATCGTCGCCATGGCAACCAATTATGACATCATCATCGCCATGACAACCAATAATGACATCATTGCCATGGCAACATATTAAGGCATCATCTTCACCATGGCAACCTATTATGACATCATCGCCATGGCAACGTATTATGAAATCATCATCGCCATGGTAACCAATTATGACATAATCGCCATGGCAACGTATTAAGGCATCATCATCACCATGGTAACCTATTATGACATCATCATCACCATGGCAACCAATTATGACATCATCATCACCATGGCAACCAATTATGACATCATCGACATGGCAGCATATTAAGGCATCATCGTCACCATGGCAACCTATTATGATATCATCATCGCCATAGCAACCAATTATGACATCATCGCCATGGCAACATATTAAGGGATCATCATCACCATGGCAAACTATTATGACATCATAATCGCAATGGCAACCTATTATGACATCATCATCACAATGGCAACTAATTATGACATCATCGCCATGGAAACCAATTATGACATCATCGCCATGGCAACGTATTAAGGCATCATCGTCACCATGGTAACCTATTTTGACATCATTGCCATGGCAATGTATTAAGGCAACATCATCGCCATGGCAACCTATTATGACATCATAATCACCATGGCAACCTATTATGACATCATCATCGCCATGGCAACCAATTATGACATCATCGCCATGGCAACATAGTAAGGCATCATCGTCACCATGGCAACCTATTATGACATCATCATCGCCATGGCAACCAATTATGACATAATCGCCATGGCAACGTATTAAGGCATCATCGTCACCATGGCAACCTCTTATGACATCATCATCACCATGGCAACCTATTATGACATCATCATTGCCATGGCAACCAATTATGACATCCTCATCGTCATGGCAACCAATTATGACATCATCGCCATGGCAACATATTAAGGCATCATCGTCACCATGGCAACCTATTATGACATCATCATCGCCATGGCAACCAATTATGACATAATCGCCATGGCAACGTATTAAGTCATCATCGTCAACATGGCAACCAATTATGACATCACCGTCGCCATGGCAAACGAATTATGACATCACCGCCATGGCAACCAATTATGACATCATCGCCATGGCAACCAATTATGACCTCACCGTCGCCATGGCAACCTATTATGACATCATCATCGCCATGGCAACCAATTATGACTTCATCGCCATGGCAACGTATTAAGGCATCATCGTCGCCATGGCAAACAATTATGACATCATCGCCATATCAACCAATTATGACATCATCGCCATGGCAACCAATTATGACATCATCATCGTCGTGGCAACCAATTATGACATCACTGTCGCCATGGCAACCAATTATGACATCACCGTCACCTTGGCAACCAATTATGACATCACCGTCGCCATGGCAAACGAATTATGACATCACCGCCATGGCAATCAATTATGACATCATCGCCATGGCAACCAATTATGACCTCACGTCGCCATGGCAACCTATTATGACATCATCATCGCCATGGCAACCAATTATGACTTCATCGCCATGGCAACGTATTAAGGCATCATCGTCGCCATGGCAACCAATTATGACATAATCGCCATGGCAACGTATTAAGGCATCATCGTCGCCATGGCAACCAGTTATGACATCACCGTCGCCATGGCAACCAATTATGACATCACCGTCGCCATGGCAACCAATTATGACATCACCGTCGCCATAGCAACCAATTATGACATCATCGCCATGGCAACGTATTAAGGCATGATCGTCACCATGGCAACCAATTATGACCTCATCGCCATGGCAACGTATTAAGGCATAATCGTCGCCATGGCAACCAATTATGACATCATCGTCGCCATGGCAACCAATTATGACATCACCGTCGCCATGGCAACCAATTATGACATAATCGTTGCCATTGCAACCAATTATGACATCATCGCCATGGCAACCAATTATGACATCACCGTCGCCATGGCAACATATTAAGGCATCATCGTCGCCATGGCAACCAATTATGACATCATCGTCACCATGCCAACCAATTATGACAGCATCATCACCATGGCAACCAATTATATCATCGCCATGGCAACGTATTAAGGCATCATCGTCACCATGGCAACCTATTATGACATCATCGCCATGGCAACCTATTATGAAATCATCATCGCCATGGTAACCAATTATGACATAATCGCCATGGCAACGTATTAAGGCATCATCGTCTCCATGGCAACCGATTATGACATCATCGTCGCCATAGCAACCAATTATGACATCATCGTCACCATGGCAACCAATTATGACATCATCGTCACCATGGCAACAAATTATGACATCACCGTCGCCATGGTATCCAATTAAGACATCATCGTCGCCATGGCAACCAATTATGACATCATGGTCGCCATGGCAACCAATTATGACATCACCATCGCCAAGGCAACGTATTAAGGCATCATCGTCGCCATGGCAACCAATTATGATATCACCGTCACCATGGCAACCAATTATGACATCACCGTCGCCATGGCAACATATTAAGGCATCATGGCCATGGCAACCAATTATGACATCATCACCATGGCAACCAATTATGACCTCACCGTCGCCATGGCAACCTATTATGACATCATCATCGCCATGGCAACCAATTATGACTTCATCGCCATGGCAACGTATTAAGGCATCATCGTCGCCATGGCAACCAATTATGACATCATCGTCGCCATGGCAACCAATTATGACATCACCGTCGCCATGGCAACCAATTATGACATCATCGTCGCCATTGCAACCAATTATGACATCATTGCCATGGCAACCAATTATGACATCACCGTCGCCATGGCAACGTATTAAGGCATCATCGTTGCCATGGCAACCAATTATGACATCACCGTCGCCATGGCAACGAATTAAGGCATCATCGCCGCCATGGCAACCAATTATGACATCATCGTCACCATGGCAACCAATTATGACATCACCGTCGCCATGGCAACCAATTATGACATCATCGTCGCCATTGCAACCAATTATGACATCATCGCCATGGCAACCAATTATGACATCACCGTCGCCATGGCAACGTATTAAGGCATCATCGTCGCCATGGCAACAAATTATGACATCATCGTCGCCATGGCAACCAATTATGACATCATTGTCGCCATGGCAACCAATTATGACATCACCGTCGCCATGGCGACCAATTATGACATCATCGCCATGGCAACGTATTAAGGCATCATCATCGCCATGGCAACCAATTATGACATCATCGTCGCCATGGCAACCAATTATGATATCACCGTCTCCATGGCAACCAATTATGACATCACCGTCGCCATGGCAACCAATTATGACATCATCGCCATGGCAACCAATTATGACATTACCGTCGCCATGTCAACCAATTATGACATCACCGTCGCCATGGCAACCAATTATGACATCATCGCCATGGCAACGTATTAAGGCATCATCGTCGCCATGGCAACCAATTATGACATCATCGCCATGGCAACGTATTAAGGCATCATCGTCGCCATGGCAACCAATTATGACATCACCGTCGCCATGGCAACCAATTATGACATCACCGTCGCCATGGCAACGTATTAAGGCATCATCGTCGCCATGGCAACCAATTATGACATCACCGTCGCCATGGCAACCAATTATGACATCACCGTCGCCATGGCAACCAATTATCACATCACCGTCGCCATGTCAACCAATTATGACATCACCGTCGCCATGGAAACCAATTATGACATCATCGTCGCCATGGCAACCAATTATGACATCATCATCGCCATGACAACCAATAATGACATCATTGCCATGGCAACATATTAAGGCATCATCTTCACCATGGCAACCTATTATGACATCATCGCCATGGCAACGTATTATGAAATCATCATCGCCATGGTAACCAATTATGACATAATCGCCATGGCAACGTATTAAGGCATCATCATCACCATGGTAACCTATTATGACATCATCATCACCATGGCAACCAATTATGACATCATCACCATGGCAACCAATTATGACATCATCGACATGGCAGCATATTAAGGCATCATCGTCACCATGGCAACCTATTATGATATCATCATCGCCATAGCAACCAATTATGACATCATCGCCATGGCAACATATTAAGGGATCATCATCACCATGGCAAACTATTATGACATCATAATCGCAATGGCAACCTATTATGACATCATTATCACAATGGAAACTAATTATGACATCATCGCCATGGAAACCAATTATGACATCATCGCCATGGCAACGTATTAAGGCATCATCGTCACCATGGTAACCTATTTTGACATCATTGCCATGGCAATGTATTAAGGCATCATCATCGCCATGGCAACCTATTATGACATCATAATCACCATGGCAACCTATTATGACATCATCATCGCCATGGCAACCAATTATGACATCATCGCCATGGCAACATAGTAAGGCATCATCGTCACCATGGCAACCTATTATGACATCATCATCGCCATGGCAACCAATTATGACATAATCGCCATGGCAACGTATTAAGGCATCATCGTCACCATGGCAACCTCTCATGACATCATCATCACCATGGCAACCTATTATGACATCATCATTGCCATGGCAACCAATTATGACATCCTCATCGTCATGGCAACCAATTATGACATCATCGCCATGGCAACATATTAAGGCATCATCGTCACCATGGCAACCTATTATGACATCATCATCGCCATGGCAACCAATTATGACATAATCGCCATGGCAACGTATTAAGTCATCATCGTCAACATGGCAACCAATTATGACATCACCGTCGCCATGGCAAACGAATTATGACATCACCGCCATGGCAACCAATTATGACATCATCGCCATGGCAACCAATTATGACCTCACCGTCGCCATGGCAACCTATTATGACATCATCATCGCCATGGCAACCAATTATGACTTCATCGCCATGGCAACGTATTAAGGCATCATCGTCGCCATGGCAAACAATTATGACATCATCGCCATATCAACCAATTATGACATCATCGCCATGGCAACCAATTATGACATCATCATCGTCATGGCAACCAATTATGACATCACTGTCGCCATGGCAACCAATTATGACATCACCGTCACCTTGGCAACCAATTATGACATCACCGTCGCCATGGCAAACGAATTATGACATCACCGCCATGGCAACCAATTATGACATCATCGCCATGGCAACCAATTATGACCTCACGGTCGCCATGGCAACCTATTATGACATCATCATCGCCATGGCAACCAATTATGACTTCATCGCCATGGCAACGTATTAAGGCATCATCGTCGCCATGGCAACCAATTATGACATAATCGCCATGGCAACGTATTAAGGCATCATCGTCGCCATGGCAACCAGTTATGACATCACCGTCGCCATGGCAACCAATTATGACATCACCGTCGCCATGGCAACCAATTATGACATCACCGTCGCCATAGCAACCAATTATGACATCATCGCCATGGCAACGTATTAAGGCATGATCGTCACCATGGCAACCAATTATGACCTCATCGCCATGGCAACGTATTAAGGCATAATCGTCGCCATGGCAACCAATTATGACATCATCGTCGCCATGGCAACCAATTATGACATCACCGTCGCCATGGCAACCAATTATGACATCATCGTTGCCATTGCAACCAATTATGACATCATCGCCATGGCAACCAATTATGACATCACCGTCGCCATGGCAACATATTAAGGCATCATCGTCGCCATGGCAACCAATTATGACATCATCGTCACCATGCCAACCAATTATGACAGCATCATCACCATGGCAACCAATTATATCATCGCCATGGCAACGTATTAAGGCATCATCGTCACCATGGCAACCAATTATGACATCATCGCCATGGCAACCAATTATGACATCATCATCGCCATGGCAACCAATTATGACATAATCGCCATGGCAACGTATTAAGGCATCATCGTCACCATGACAACCTATTAAGACATCATCATCGCCATGGCAACCGATTATGACATCATCATCGCCATGGCAACCAATTATGACATCATCGCCATGGCAACGTATTAAGGCATCAACGTCACCATGGCAACCTATTATGACATAATCATCGCCATGGCAACCAATTATGACATCATCGCCATGGCAACCTATTATGACATCATCATCGCCATGGCAACATATTAAGGCATCATCGTCACCATGGCAACCTATTATGACATCATCATCATCACCATGGCAACCAATTATGACATAATCGCCATGGCAACGTATTAAGGCATCATCGTCACCATGGCAACCTCTTATGACATCATCATCGCCATGGCAACCTATTATGACATCATCGCCATGGCAACGTATTAAGGCATATTCGTCACCATGGCAACCTATTATAACATCATCGCCATGGCAACCAATTATGACATCATCATTGCCATGGCAACCAATTATGACATCACCGTCGCCATGGCAACCAATTATGACATCATCGCCATGGCAACGTATTAAGGCATCATCGTCGCCATGGCAACCAATTATGACATCATCGCCATGGCAACGTATTAAGGCATCATCGTCGCCATGGCAACCAATTATGACATCACCGTCGCCATGGCAACGAATTAAGGCATCATCGTCGCCATGGCAACCAATTATGACATCATAGTCACCATGGCAACCAATTATGACATCACCGTCGCCATGGCAACCAATTATGACATCATCGTCGCCATTGCAACCAATTATGACATCATCGCCATGGCAACCAATTATGACATCACCGTCGCCATGGCAACGTATTAAGGCATCATCGTCGCCATGGCAACAAATTATGACATCATCGTCGCCATGGCAACCAATTATGACATCATTGTCGCCATGGCAACCAATTATGACATCACCGTCGCCATGGCGACCAATTATGACATCATCGCCATGGCAACGTATTAAGGCATCATCATCGCCATGGCAACCAATTATGACATCATCGTCGCCATGGCAACCAATTATGATATCACCGTCTCCATGGCAACCAATTATGACATCACCGTCGCCATGGCAACCAATTATGACATCATCGCCATGGCAACCAATTATGACATTACCGTCGCCATGTCAACCAATTATGACATCACCGTCGCCATGGCAACCAATTATGACATCATCGCCATGGCAACGTATTAAGGCATCATCGTCGCCATGGCAACCAATTATGACATCATCGCCATGGCAACGTATTAAGGCATCATCGTCGCCATGGCAACCAATTATGACATCACCGTCGCCATGGCAACCAATTATGACATCACCGTCGCCATGGCAACGTATTAAGGCATCATCGTCGCCATGGCAACCAATTATGACATCACCGTCGCCATGGCAACCAATTATGACATCACCGTCGCCATGGCAACCAATTATCACATCACCGTCGCCATGTCAACCAATTATGACATCACCGTCGCCATGGAAACCAATTATGACATCATCGTCGCCATGGCAACCAATTATGACATCATCATCGCCATGACAACCAATAATGACATCATTGCCATGGCAACATATTAAGGCATCATCTTCACCATGGCAACCTATTATGACATCATCGCCATGGCAACGTATTATGAAATCATCATCGCCATGGTAACCAATTATGACATAATCGCCATGGCAACGTATTAAGGCATCATCATCACCATGGTAACCTATTATGACATCATCATCACCATGGCAACCAATTATGACATCATCACCATGGCAACCAATTATGACATCATCGACATGGCAGCATATTAAGGCATCATCGTCACCATGGCAACCTATTATGATATCATCATCGCCATAGCAACCAATTATGACATCATCGCCATGGCAACATATTAAGGGATCATCATCACCATGGCAAACTATTATGACATCATAATCGCAATGGCAACCTATTATGACATCATTATCACAATGGAAACTAATTATGACATCATCGCCATGGAAACCAATTATGACATCATCGCCATGGCAATGTATTAAGGCATCATCGTCACCATGGTAACCTATTTTGACATCATTGCCATGGCAATGTATTAAGGCATCATCATCGCCATGGCAACCTATTATGACATCATAATCACCATGGCAACCTATTATGACATCATCATCGCCATGGCAACCAATTATGACATCATCGCCATGGCAACATAGTAAGGCATCATCGTCACCATGGCAACCTATTATGACATCATCATCGCCATGGCAACCAATTATGACATAATCGCCATGGCAACGTATTAAGGCATCATCGTCACCATGGCAACCTCTCATGACATCATCATCACCATGGCAACCTATTATGACATCATCATTGCCATGGCAACCAATTATGACATCCTCATCGTCATGGCAACCAATTATGACATCATCGCCATGGCAACATATTAAGGCATCATCGTCACCATGGCAACCTATTATGACATCATCATCGCCATGGCAACCAATTATGACATAATCGCCATGGCAACGTATTAAGTCATCATCGTCAACATGGCAACCAATTATGACATCACCGTCGCCATGGCAAACGAATTATGACATCACCGCCATGGCAACCAATTATGACATCATCGCCATGGCAACCAATTATGACCTCACCGTCGCCATGGCAACCTATTATGACATCATCATCGCCATGGCAACCAATTATGACTTCATCGCCATGGCAACGTATTAAGGCATCATCGTCGCCATGGCAAACAATTATGACATCATCGCCATATCAACCAATTATGACATCATCGCCATGGCAACCAATTATGACATCATCATCGTCATGGCAACCAATTATGACATCACTGTCGCCATGGCAACCAATTATGACATCACCGTCACCTTGGCAACCAATTATGACATCACCGTCGCCATGGCAAACGAATTATGACATCACCGCCATGGCAACCAATTATGACATCATCGCCATGGCAACCAATTATGACCTCACGGTCGCCATGGCAACCTATTATGACATCATCATCGCCATGGCAACCAATTATGACTTCATCGCCATGGCAACGTATTAAGGCATCATCGTCGCCATGGCAACCAATTATGACATAATCGCCATGGCAACGTATTAAGGCATCATCGTCGCCATGGCAACCAGTTATGACATCACCGTCGCCATGGCAACCAATTATGACATCACCGTCGCCATGGCAACCAATTATGACATCACCGTCGCCATAGCAACCAATTATGACATCATCGCCATGGCAACGTATTAAGGCATGATCGTCACCATGGCAACCAATTATGACCTCATCGCCATGGCAACGTATTAAGGCATAATCGTCGCCATGGCAACCAATTATGACATCATCGTCGCCATGGCAACCAATTATGACATCACCGTCGCCATGGCAACCAATTATGACATCATCGTTGCCATTGCAACCAATTATGACATCATCGCCATGGCAACCAATTATGACATCACCGTCGCCATGGCAACATATTAAGGCATCATCGTCGCCATGGCAACCAATTATGACATCATCGTCACCATGCCAACCAATTATGACAGCATCATCACCATGGCAACCAATTATATCATCGCCATGGCAACGTATTAAGGCATCATCGTCACCATGGCAACCAATTATGACATCATCGCCATGGCAACCAATTATGACATCATCATCGCCATGGCAACCAATTATGACATAATCGCCATGGCAACGTATTAAGGCATCATCGTCACCATGACAACCTATTAAGACATCATCATCGCCATGGCAACCGATTATGACATCATCATCGCCATGGCAACCAATTATGACATCATCGCCATGGCAACGTATTAAGGCATCAACGTCACCATGGCAACCTATTATGACATAATCATCGCCATGGCAACCAATTATGACATCATCGCCATGGCAACCTATTATGACATCATCATCGCCATGGCAACATATTAAGGCATCATCGTCACCATGGCAACCTATTATGACATCATCATCATCACCATGGCAACCAATTATGACATAATCGCCATGGCAACGTATTAAGGCATCATCGTCACCATGGCAACCTCTTATGACATCATCATCGCCATGGCAACCTATTATGACATCATCGCCATGGCAACGTATTAAGGCATATTCGTCACCATGGCAACCTATTATAACATCATCGCCATGGCAACCAATTATGACATCATCATTGCCATGGCAACCAATTATGACATCACCGTCGCCATGGCAACCAATTATGACATCATCGCCATGGCAACGTATTAAGGCATCATCGTCGCCATGGCAACCAATTATGACATCATCGCCATGGCAACGTATTAAGGCATCATCGTCGCCATGGCAACCAATTATGACATCACCGTCGCCATGGCAACGAATTAAGGCATCATCGTCGCCATGGCAACCAATTATGACATCATCGTCACCATGGCAACCAATTATGACATCACCGTCGCCATGGCAACCAATTATGACATCATCGTCGCCATTGCAACCAATTATGACATCATCGCCATGGCAACCAATTATGACATCACCGTCGCCATGGCAACGTATTAAGGCATCATCGTCGCCATGGCAACAAATTATGACATCATCGTCGCCATGGCAACCAATTATGACATCATTGTCGCCATGGCAACCAATTATGACATCACCGTCGCCATGGCGACCAATTATGACATCATCGCCATGGCAACGTATTAAGGCATCATCATCGCCATGGCAACCAATTATGACATCATCGTCGCCATGGCAACCAATTATGATATCACCGTCTCCATGGCAACCAATTATGACATCACCGTCGCCATGGCAACCAATTATGACATCATCGCCATGGCAACCAATTATGACATTACCGTCGCCATGTCAACCAATTATGACATCACCGTCGCCATGGCAACCAATTATGACATCATCGCCATGGCAACGTATTAAGGCATCATCGTCGCCATGGCAACCAATTATGACATCATCGCCATGGCAACGTATTAAGGCATCATCGTCGCCATGGCAACCAATTATGACATCACCGTCGCCATGGCAACCAATTATGACATCACCGTCGCCATGGCAACGTATTAAGGCATCATCGTCGCCATGGCAACCAATTATGACATCACCGTCGCCATGGCAACCAATTATGACATCACCGTCGCCATGGCAACCAATTATCACATCACCGTCGCCATGTCAACCAATTATGACATCACCGTCGCCATGGAAACCAATTATGACATCATCGTCGCCATGGCAACCAATTATGACATCATCATCGCCATGACAACCAATAATGACATCATTGCCATGGCAACATATTAAGGCATCATCTTCACCATGGCAACCTATTATGACATCATCGCCATGGCAACGTATTATGAAATCATCATCGCCATGGTAACCAATTATGACATAATCGCCATGGCAACGTATTAAGGCATCATCATCACCATGGTAACCTATTATGACATCATCATCACCATGGCAACCAATTATGACATCATCACCATGGCAACCAATTATGACATCATCGACATGGCAGCATATTAAGGCATCATCGTCACCATGGCAACCTATTATGATATCATCATCGCCATAGCAACCAATTATGACATCATCGCCATGGCAACATATTAAGGGATCATCATCACCATGGCAAACTATTATGACATCATAATCGCAATGGCAACCTATTATGACATCATTATCACAATGGCAACTAATTATGACATCATCGCCATGGAAACCAATTATGACATCATCGCCATGGCAACGTATTAAGGCATCTTCGTCACCATGGTAACCTATTTTGACATCATTGCCATGGCAATGTATTAAGGCATCATCATCGCCATGGCAACCTATTATGACATCATAATCACCATGGCAACCTATTATGACATCATCATCGCCATGGCAACCAATTATGACATCATCGCCATGGCAACATAGTAAGGCATCATCGTCACCATGGCAACCTATTATGACATCATCATCGCCATGGCAACCAATTATGACATAATCGCCATGGCAACGTATTAAGGCATCATCGTCACCATGGCAACCTCTCATGACATCATCATCACCATGGCAACCTATTATGACATCATCATTGCCATGGCAACCAATTATGACATCCTCATCGTCATGGCAACCAATTATGACATCATCGCCATGGCAACATATTAAGGCATCATCGTCACCATGGCAACCTATTATGACATCATCATCGCCATGGCAACCAATTATGACATAATCGCCATGGCAACGTATTAAGTCATCATCGTCAACATGGCAACCAATTATGACATCACCGTCGCCATGGCAAACGAATTATGACATCACCGCCATGGCAACCAATTATGACATCATCGCCATGGCAACCAATTATGACCTCACCGTCGCCATGGCAACCTATTATGACATCATCATCGCCATGGCAACCAATTATGACTTCATCGCCATGGCAACGTATTAAGGCATCATCGTCGCCATGGCAAACAATTATGACATCATCGCCATATCAACCAATTATGACATCATCGCCATGGCAACCAATTATGACATCATCATCGTCATGGCAACCAATTATGACATCACTGTCGCCATGGCAACCAATTATGACATCACCGTCACCTTGGCAACCAATTATGACATCACCGTCGCCATGGCAAACGAATTATGACATCACCGCCATGGCAACCAATTATGACATCATCGCCATGGCAACCAATTATGACCTCACGGTCGCCATGGCAACCTATTATGACATCATCATCGCCATGGCAACCAATTATGACTTCATCGCCATGGCAACGTATTAAGGCATCATCGTCGCCATGGCAACCAATTATGACATAATCGCCATGGCAACGTATTAAGGCATCATCGTCGCCATGGCAACCAGTTATGACATCACCGTCGCCATGGCAACCAATTATGACATCACCGTCGCCATGGCAACCAATTATGACATCACCGTCGCCATAGCAACCAATTATGACATCATCGCCATGGCAACGTATTAAGGCATGATCGTCACCATGGCAACCAATTATGACCTCATCGCCATGGCAACGTATTAAGGCATAATCGTCGCCATGGCAACCAATTATGACATCATCATCGCCATGGCAACCAATTATGACATCACCGTCGCCATGGCAACCAATTATGACATCATCGTTGCCATTGCAACCAATTATGACATCATCGCCATGGCAACCAATTATGACATCACCGTCGCCATGGCAACATATTAAGGCATCATCGTCGCCATGGCAACCAATTATGACATCATCGTCACCATGCCAACCAATTATGACAGCATCATCACCATGGCAACCAATTATATCATCGCCATGGCAACGTATTAAGGCATCATCGTCACCATGGCAACCAATTATGACATCATCGCCATGGCAACCAATTATGACATCATCATCGCCATGGCAACCAATTATGACATAATCGCCATGGCAACGTATTAAGGCATCATCGTCACCATGACAACCTATTAAGACATCATCATCGCCATGGCAACCGATTATGACATCATCATCGCCATGGCAACCAATTATGACATCATCGCCATGGCAACGTATTAAGGCATCAACGTCACCATGGCAACCTATTATGACATAATCATCGCCATGGCAACCAATTATGACATCATCGCCATGGCAACCTATTATGACATCATCATCGCCATGGCAACATATTAAGGCATCATCGTCACCATGGCAACCTATTATGACATCATCATCATCACCATGGCAACCAATTATGACATAATCGCCATGGCAACGTATTAAGGCATCATCGTCACCATGGCAACCTCTTATGACATCATCATCGCCATGGCAACCTATTATGACATCATCGCCATGGCAACGTATTAAGGCATATTCGTCACCATGGCAACCAATTATGACATCATCATTGCCATGGCAACCAATTATGACATCACCGTCGCCATGGCAACCAATTATGACATCATCGCCATGGCAACGTATTAAGGCATCATCGTCGCCATGGCAACCAATTATGACATCATCGCCATGGCAACGTATTAAGGCATCATCGTCGCCATGGCAACCAATTATGACATCACCGTCGCCATGGCAACGAATTAAGGCATCATCGTCGCCATGGCAACCAATTATGACATCATCGTCACCATGGCAACCAATTATGACATCACCGTCGCCATGGCAACCAATTATGACATCATCGTCGCCATTGCAACCAATTATGACATCATCGCCATGGCAACCAATTATGACATCACCGTCGCCATGGCAACGTATTAAGGCATCATCGTCGCCATGGCAACAAATTATGACATCATCGTCGCCATGGCAACCAATTATGACATCATTGTCGCCATGGCAACCAATTATGACATCACCGTCGCCATGGCGACCAATTATGACATCATCGCCATGGCAACGTATTAAGGCATCATCATCGCCATGGCAACCAATTATGACATCATCGTCGCCATGGCAACCAATTATGATATCACCGTCTCCATGGCAACCAATTATGACATCACCGTCGCCATGGCAACCAATTATGACATCATCGCCATGGCAACCAATTATGACATTACCGTCGCCATGTCAACCAATTATGACATCACCGTCGCCATGGCAACCAATTATGACATCATCGCCATGGCAACGTATTAAGGCATCATCGTCGCCATGGCAACCAATTATGACATCATCGCCATGGCAACGTATTAAGGCATCATCGTCGCCATGGCAACCAATTATGACATCACCGTCGCCATGGCAACCAATTATGACATCACCGTCGCCATGGCAACGTATTAAGGCATCATCGTCGCCATGGCAACCAATTATGACATCACCGTCGCCATGGCAACCAATTATGACATCACCGTCGCCATGGCAACCAATTATCACATCACCGTCGCCATGTCAACCAATTATGACATCACCGTCGCCATGGAAACCAATTATGACATCATCGTCGCCATGGCAACCAATTATGACATCATCATCGCCATGACAACCAATAATGACATCATTGCCATGGCAACATATTAAGGCATCATCTTCACCATGGCAACCTATTATGACATCATCGCCATGGCAACGTATTATGAAATCATCATCGCCATGGTAACCAATTATGACATAATCGCCATGGCAACGTATTAAGGCATCATCATCACCATGGTAACCTATTATGACATCATCATCACCATGGCAACCAATTATGACATCATCACCATGGCAACCAATTATGACATCATCGACATGGCAGCATATTAAGGCATCATCGTCACCATGGCAACCTATTATGATATCATCATCGCCATAGCAACCAATTATGACATCATCGCCATGGCAACATATTAAGGGATCATCATCACCATGGCAAACTATTATGACATCATAATCGCAATGGCAACCTATTATGACATCATTATCACAATGGAAACTAATTATGACATCATCGCCATGGAAACCAATTATGACATCATCGCCATGGCAACGTATTAAGGCATCATCGTCACCATGGTAACCTATTTTGACATCATTGCCATGGCAATGTATTAAGGCATCATCATCGCCATGGCAACCTATTATGACATCATAATCACCATGGCAACCTATTATGACATCATCATCGCCATGGCAACCAATTATGACATCATCGCCATGGCAACATAGTAAGGCATCATCGTCACCATGGCAACCTATTATGACATCATCATCGCCATGGCAACCAATTATGACATAATCGCCATGGCAACGTATTAAGGCATCATCGTCACCATGGCAACCTCTCATGACATCATCATCACCATGGCAACCTATTATGACATCATCATTGCCATGGCAACCAATTATGACATCCTCATCGTCATGGCAACCAATTATGACATCATCGCCATGGCAACATATTAAGGCATCATCGTCACCATGGCAACCTATTATGACATCATCATCGCCATGGCAACCAATTATGACATAATCGCCATGGCAACGTATTAAGTCATCATCGTCAACATGGCAACCAATTATGACATCACCGTCGCCATGGCAAACGAATTATGACATCACCGCCATGGCAACCAATTATGACATCATCGCCATGGCAACCAATTATGACCTCACCGTCGCCATGGCAACCTATTATGACATCATCATCGCCATGGCAACCAATTATGACTTCATCGCCATGGCAACGTATTAAGGCATCATCGTCGCCATGGCAAACAATTATGACATCATCGCCATATCAACCAATTATGACATCATCGCCATGGCAACCAATTATGACATCATCATCGTCATGGCAACCAATTATGACATCACTGTCGCCATGGCAACCAATTATGACATCACCGTCACCTTGGCAACCAATTATGACATCACCGTCGCCATGGCAAACGAATTATGACATCACCGCCATGGCAACCAATTATGACATCATCGCCATGGCAACCAATTATGACCTCACGGTCGCCATGGCAACCTATTATGACATCATCATCGCCATGGCAACCAATTATGACTTCATCGCCATGGCAACGTATTAAGGCATCATCGTCGCCATGGCAACCAATTATGACATAATCGCCATGGCAACGTATTAAGGCATCATCGTCGCCATGGCAACCAGTTATGACATCACCGTCGCCATGGCAACCAATTATGACATCACCGTCGCCATGGCAACCAATTATGACATCACCTTCGCCATAGCAACCAATTATGACATCATCGCCATGGCAACGTATTAAGGCATGATCGTCACCATGGCAACCAATTATGACCTCATCGCCATGGCAACGTATTAAGGCATAATCGTCGCCATGGCAACCAATTATGACATCATCGTCGCCATGGCAACCAATTATGACATCACCGTCGCCATGGCAACCAATTATGACATCATCGTTGCCATTGCAACCAATTATGACATCATCGCCATGGCAACCAATTATGACATCACCGTCGCCATGGCAACATATTAAGGCATCATCGTCGCCATGGCAACCAATTATGACATCATCGTCACCATGCCAACCAATTATGACAGCATCATCACCATGGCAACCAATTATATCATCGCCATGGCAACGTATTAAGGCATCATCGTCACCATGGCAACCAATTATGACATCATCGCCATGGCAACCAATTATGACATCATCATCGCCATGGCAACCAATTATGACATAATCGCCATGGCAACGTATTAAGGCATCATCGTCACCATGACAACCTATTAAGACATCATCATCGCCATGGCAACCGATTATGACATCATCATCGCCATGGCAACCAATTATGACATCATCGCCATGGCAACGTATTAAGGCATCAACGTCACCATGGCAACCTATTATGACATAATCATCGCCATGGCAACCAATTATGACATCATCGCCATGGCAACCTATTATGACATCATCATCGCCATGGCAACATATTAAGGCATCATCGTCACCATGGCAACCTATTATGACATCATCATCATCACCATGGCAACCAATTATGACATAATCGCCATGGCAACGTATTAAGGCATCATCGTCACCATGGCAACCTCTTATGACATCATCATCGCCATGGCAACCTATTATGACATCATCGCCATGGCAACGTATTAAGGCATATTCGTCACCATGGCAACCTATTATAACATCATCGCCATGGCAACCAATTATGACATCATCATTGCCATGGCAACCAATTATGACATCATCATCGCCATGGCAACCAATTATGACATAATCGCCATGGCAACGTATTAAGTCATCATCGTCACCATGGCAACCAATTATGACATCATTGCCATGGCAACCTATTATTACATCATCATCGCCATGGCAACCAATTATGACAGAATCGCTATGGCAACGTATTAAGGCATCATCGACACTATGGCAAACTATTATGACATCATCGCCATGGCAACCAATTATGACATCATCGCCATGGCAACGTATTAAGGCATCATCATCACCATGGCAACCTATTATGACATCATCATCGCCATGGCAACCAATTATGACATCATCATCGCCATGGCAACCAATTATGACTTCATCGCCATGGCAACGTATTAAGGCATCATCGTCGCCATGGCAACCAATTATGACATAATCGCCATGGCAACGTATTAAGGCATCATCGTCGCCATGGCAACCAGTTATGACATCACCGTCGCCATGGCAACCAATTATGACATCACCGTCGCCATGGCAACCAATTATGACATCACCGTCGCCATAGCAACCAATTATGACATCATCGCCATGGCAACGTATTAAGGCATGATCGTCACCATGGCAACCAATTATGACCTCATCGCCATGGCAACGTATTAAGGCATAATCGTCGCCATGGCAACCAATTATGACATCATCATCGCCATGGCAACCAATTATGACATCACCGTCGCCATGGCAACCAATTATGACATCATCGTTGCCATTGCAACCAATTATGACATCATCGCCATGGCAACCAATTATGACATCACCGTCGCCATGGCAACATATTAAGGCATCATCGTCGCCATGGCAACCAATTATGACATCATCGTCACCATGCCAACCAATTATGACAGCATCATCACCATGGCAACCAATTATATCATCGCCATGGCAACGTATTAAGGCATCATCGTCACCATGGCAACCAATTATGACATCATCGCCATGGCAACCAATTATGACATCATCATCGCCATGGCAACCAATTATGACATAATCGCCATGGCAACGTATTAAGGCATCATCGTCACCATGACAACCTATTAAGACATCATCATCGCCATGGCAACCGATTATGACATCATCATCGCCATGGCAACCAATTATGACATCATCGCCATGGCAACGTATTAAGGCATCAACGTCACCATGGCAACCTATTATGACATAATCATCGCCATGGCAACCAATTATGACATCATCGCCATGGCAACCTATTATGACATCATCATCGCCATGGCAACATATTAAGGCATCATCGTCACCATGGCAACCTATTATGACATCATCATCATCACCATGGCAACCAATTATGACATAATCGCCATGGCAACGTATTAAGGCATCATCGTCACCATGGCAACCTCTTATGACATCATCATCGCCATGGCAACCTATTATGACATCATCGCCATGGCAACGTATTAAGGCATATTCGTCACCATGGCAACCAATTATGACATCATCATTGCCATGGCAACCAATTATGACATCACCGTCGCCATGGCAACCAATTATGACATCATCGCCATGGCAACGTATTAAGGCATCATCGTCGCCATGGCAACCAATTATGACATCATCGCCATGGCAACGTATTAAGGCATCATCGTCGCCATGGCAACCAATTATGACATCACCGTCGCCATGGCAACGAATTAAGGCATCATCGTCGCCATGGCAACCAATTATGACATCATCGTCACCATGGCAACCAATTATGACATCACCGTCGCCATGGCAACCAATTATGACATCATCGTCGCCATTGCAACCAATTATGACATCATCGCCATGGCAACCAATTATGACATCACCGTCGCCATGGCAACGTATTAAGGCATCATCGTCGCCATGGCAACAAATTATGACATCATCGTCGCCATGGCAACCAATTATGACATCATTGTCGCCATGGCAACCAATTATGACATCACCGTCGCCATGGCGACCAATTATGACATCATCGCCATGGCAACGTATTAAGGCATCATCATCGCCATGGCAACCAATTATGACATCATCGTCGCCATGGCAACCAATTATGATATCACCGTCTCCATGGCAACCAATTATGACATCACCGTCGCCATGGCAACCAATTATGACATCATCGCCATGGCAACCAATTATGACATTACCGTCGCCATGTCAACCAATTATGACATCACCGTCGCCATGGCAACCAATTATGACATCATCGCCATGGCAACGTATTAAGGCATCATCGTCGCCATGGCAACCAATTATGACATCATCGCCATGGCAACGTATTAAGGCATCATCGTCGCCATGGCAACCAATTATGACATCACCGTCGCCATGGCAACCAATTATGACATCACCGTCGCCATGGCAACGTATTAAGGCATCATCGTCGCCATGGCAACCAATTATGACATCACCGTCGCCATGGCAACCAATTATGACATCACCGTCGCCATGGCAACCAATTATCACATCACCGTCGCCATGTCAACCAATTATGACATCACCGTCGCCATGGAAACCAATTATGACATCATCGTCGCCATGGCAACCAATTATGACATCATCATCGCCATGACAACCAATAATGACATCATTGCCATGGCAACATATTAAGGCATCATCTTCACCATGGCAACCTATTATGACATCATCGCCATGGCAACGTATTATGAAATCATCATCGCCATGGTAACCAATTATGACATAATCGCCATGGCAACGTATTAAGGCATCATCATCACCATGGTAACCTATTATGACATCATCATCACCATGGCAACCAATTATGACATCATCACCATGGCAACCAATTATGACATCATCGACATGGCAGCATATTAAGGCATCATCGTCACCATGGCAACCTATTATGATATCATCATCGCCATAGCAACCAATTATGACATCATTGCCATGGCAACATATTAAGGGATCATCATCACCATGGCAAACTATTATGACATCATAATCGCAATGGCAACCTATTATGACATCATTATCACAATGGAAACTAATTATGACATCATCGCCATGGAAACCAATTATGACATCATCGCCATGGCAACGTATTAAGGCATCATCGTCACCATGGTAACCTATTTTGACATCATTGCCATGGCAATGTATTAAGGCATCATCATCGCCATGGCAACCTATTATGACATCATAATCACCATGGCAACCTATTATGACATCATCATCGCCATGGCAACCAATTATGACATCATCGCCATGGCAACATAGTAAGGCATCATCGTCACCATGGCAACCTATTATGACATCATCATCGCCATGGCAACCAATTATGACATAATCGCCATGGCAACGTATTAAGGCATCATCGTCACCATGGCAACCTCTCATGACATCATCATCACCATGGCAACCTATTATGACATCATCATTGCCATGGCAACCAATTATGACATCCTCATCGTCATGGCAACCAATTATGACATCATCGCCATGGCAACATATTAAGGCATCATCGTCACCATGGCAACCTATTATGACATCATCATCGCCATGGCAACCAATTATGACATAATCGCCATGGCAACGTATTAAGTCATCATCGTCAACATGGCAACCAATTATGACATCACCGTCGCCATGGCAAACGAATTATGACATCACCGCCATGGCAACCAATTATGACATCATCGCCATGGCAACCAATTATGACCTCACCGTCGCCATGGCAACCTATTATGACATCATCATCGCCATGGCAACCAATTATGACTTCATCGCCATGGCAACGTATTAAGGCATCATCGTCGCCATGGCAAACAATTATGACATCATCGCCATATCAACCAATTATGACATCATCGCCATGGCAACCAATTATGACATCATCATCGTCATGGCAACCAATTATGACATCACTGTCGCCATGGCAACCAATTATGACATCACCGTCACCTTGGCAACCAATTATGACATCACCGTCGCCATGGCAAACGAATTATGACATCACCGCCATGGCAACCAATTATGACATCATCGCCATGGCAACCAATTATGACCTCACGGTCGCCATGGCAACCTATTATGACATCATCATCGCCATGGCAACCAATTATGACTTCATCGCCATGGCAACGTATTAAGGCATCATCGTCGCCATGGCAACCAATTATGACATAATCGCCATGGCAACGTATTAAGGCATCATCGTCGCCATGGCAACCAGTTATGACATCACCGTCGCCATGGCAACCAATTATGACATCACCGTCGCCATGGCAACCAATTATGACATCACCTTCGCCATAGCAACCAATTATGACATCATCGCCATGGCAACGTATTAAGGCATGATCGTCACCATGGCAACCAATTATGACCTCATCGCCATGGCAACGTATTAAGGCATAATCGTCGCCATGGCAACCAATTATGACATCATCGTCGCCATGGCAACCAATTATGACATCACCGTCGCCATGGCAACCAATTATGACATCATCGTTGCCATTGCAACCAATTATGACATCATCGCCATGGCAACCAATTATGACATCACCGTCGCCATGGCAACATATTAAGGCATCATCGTCGCCATGGCAACCAATTATGACATCATCGTCACCATGCCAACCAATTATGACAGCATCATCACCATGGCAACCAATTATATCATCGCCATGGCAACGTATTAAGGCATCATCGTCACCATGGCAACCAATTATGACATCATCGCCATGGCAACCAATTATGACATCATCATCGCCATGGCAACCAATTATGACATAATCGCCATGGCAACGTATTAAGGCATCATCGTCACCATGACAACCTATTAAGACATCATCATCGCCATGGCAACCGATTATGACATCATCATCGCCATGGCAACCAATTATGACATCATCGCCATGGCAACGTATTAAGGCATCAACGTCACCATGGCAACCTATTATGACATAATCATCGCCATGGCAACCAATTATGACATCATCGCCATGGCAACCTATTATGACATCATCATCGCCATGGCAACATATTAAGGCATCATCGTCACCATGGCAACCTATTATGACATCATCATCATCACCATGGCAACCAATTATGACATAATCGCCATGGCAACGTATTAAGGCATCATCGTCACCATGGCAACCTCTTATGACATCATCATCGCCATGGCAACCTATTATGACATCATCGCCATGGCAACGTATTAAGGCATATTCGTCACCATGGCAACCTATTATAACATCATCGCCATGGCAACCAATTATGACATCATCATTGCCATGGCAACCAATTATGACATCATCATCGCCATGGCAACCAATTATGACATAATCGCCATGGCAACGTATTAAGTCATCATCGTCACCATGGCAACCAATTATGACATCATTGCCATGGCAACCTATTATTACATCATCATCGCCATGGCAACCAATTATGACAGAATCGCTATGGCAACGTATTAAGGCATCATCGACACTATGGCAAACTATTATGACATCATCGCCATGGCAACCAATTATGACATCATCGCCATGGCAACGTATTAAGGCATCATCATCACCATGGCAACCTATTATGACATCATCATCGCCATGGCAACCAATTATGACATCATCATCGCCATGGCAACCAATTATGACATCATCGCCATGGCAACGTATTAAGGCATCATCGTCACCATGGCAAACTATTATGACATCATCATCGCCATGGCAACCTATTATGACATCATCATCACCATGGCAACCAATTATGACATCATCATTGCCATGGCAACGTATTAAGGCATATTCGTCACCATGGCAACCTATTATGACATCATCGCCATGGCAACGTATTAAGGCATCATCGTCATTTTGGCAACCTATTATGACATCATCGTCGCCATAGCAACCAATTATGACATCATCGTCACCATGGCAACCAATTATGACATCATCGTCACCATGGCAACAAATTATGACATCACCGTCGCCATGGCATCCAATTATGACATCATCGTCACCATGGCAACCAATTATGACATCATCGTCACCATGGCAACAAATTATGACATCACCGTCGCCATGGCATCCAATTAAGACATCATCGTCGCCATGGCAACCAATTATGACATCATGGTCGCCATGGCAACCAATTATGACATCACCATCGCCAAGGCAACGTATTAAGGCATCATCGTCGCCATGGCAACCAATTATGATATCACCGTCACCATGG
This sequence comes from Dendrobates tinctorius, assembly GCF_039654945.1. Taxonomy (NCBI): domain Eukaryota; kingdom Metazoa; phylum Chordata; class Amphibia; order Anura; family Dendrobatidae; genus Dendrobates; species Dendrobates tinctorius. Next base: position 1,049,606 of record NW_027362134.1, on the reverse strand, counting down.
CAACCAATTATGACATCACCGTCGCCATGGCAACATATTAAGGCATCATGGCCATGGCAACCAATTATGACATCATCACCATGGCAACCAATTATGACCTCACCGTCGCCATGGCAACCTATTATGACATCATCATCGCCATGGCAACCAATTATGACAGAATCGCTATGGCAACGTATTAAGGCATCATCGACACTATGGCAAACTATTATGACATCATCGCCATGGCAACCAATTATGACATCATCGCCATGGCAACGTATTAAGGCATCATCATCACCATGGCAACCTATTATGACATCATCATCGCCATGGCAACCAATTATGACATCATCATCGCCATGGCAACCAATTATGACATCATCGCCATGGCAACGTATTAAGGCATCATCGTCACCATGGCAAACTATTATGACATCATCATCGCCATGGCAACCTATTATGACATCATCATCACCATGGCAACCAATTATGACATCATCATTGCCATGGCAACGTATTAAGGCATCATCGTCACCATGGCAACCAATTATGACATCATCGCCATGGCAACCAATTATGACATCATCATCGCCATGGCAACCAATTATGACATAATCGCCATGGCAACGTATTAAGGCATCATCGTCACCATGACAACCTATTAAGACATCATCATCGCCATGGCAACCGATTATGACATCATCATCGCCATGGCAACCAATTATGACATCATCGCCATGGCAACGTATTAAGGCATCAACGTCACCATGGCAACCTATTATGACATAATCATCGCCATGGCAACCAATTATGACATCATCGCCATGGCAACCTATTATGACATCATCATCGCCATGGCAACATATTAAGGCATCATCGTCACCATGGCAACCTATTATGACATCATCATCATCACCATGGCAACCAATTATGACATAATCGCCATGGCAACGTATTAAGGCATCATCGTCACCATGGCAACCTCTTATGACATCATCATCGCCATGGCAACCTATTATGACATCATCGCCATGGCAACGTATTAAGGCATATTCGTCACCATGGCAACCTATTATAACATCATCGCCATGGCAACCAATTATGACATCATCATTGCCATGGCAACCAATTATGACATCACCGTCGCCATGGCAACCAATTATGACATCATCGCCATGGCAACGTATTAAGGCATCACCGTCGCCATGGCAACCAATTATGACATCACCGTCGCCATGGCAACCAATTATGACATCACCTTCGCCATAGCAACCAATTATGACATCATCGCCATGGCAACGTATTAAGGCATGATCGTCACCATGGCAACCAATTATGACCTCATCGCCATGGCAACGTATTAAGGCATAATCGTCGCCATGGCAACCAATTATGACATCATCGTCGCCATGGCAACCAATTATGACATCACCGTCGCCATGGCAACCAATTATGACATCATCGTTGCCATTGCAACCAATTATGACATCATCGCCATGGCAACCAATTATGACATCACCGTCGCCATGGCAACATATTAAGGCATCATCGTCGCCATGGCAACCAATTATGACATCATCGTCACCATGCCAACCAATTATGACAGCATCATCACCATGGCAACCAATTATATCATCGCCATGGCAACGTATTAAGGCATCATCGTCACCATGGCAACCAATTATGACATCATCGCCATGGCAACCAATTATGACATCATCATCGCCATGGCAACCAATTATGACATAATCGCCATGGCAACGTATTAAGGCATCATCGTCACCATGACAACCTATTAAGACATCATCATCGCCATGGCAACCGATTATGACATCATCATCGCCATGGCAACCAATTATGACATCATCGCCATGGCAACGTATTAAGGCATCAACGTCACCATGGCAACCTATTATGACATAATCATCGCCATGGCAACCAATTATGACATCATCGCCATGGCAACCTATTATGACATCATCATCGCCATGGCAACATATTAAGGCATCATCGTCACCATGGCAACCTATTATGACATCATCATCATCACCATGGCAACCAATTATGACATAATCGCCATGGCAACGTATTAAGGCATCATCGTCACCATGGCAACCTCTTATGACATCATCATCGCCATGGCAACCTATTATGACATCATCGCCATGGCAACGTATTAAGGCATATTCGTCACCATGGCAACCTATTATAACATCATCGCCATGGCAACCAATTATGACATCATCATTGCCATGGCAACCAATTATGACATCATCATCGCCATGGCAACCAATTATGACATAATCGCCATGGCAACGTATTAAGTCATCATCGTCACCATGGCAACCAATTATGACATCATTGCCATGGCAACCTATTATTACATCATCATCGCCATGGCAACCAATTATGACAGAATCGCTATGGCAACGTATTAAGGCATCATCGACACTATGGCAAACTATTATGACATCATCGCCATGGCAACCAATTATGACATCATCGCCATGGCAACGTATTAAGGCATCATCATCACCATGGCAACCTATTATGACATCATCATCGCCATGGCAACCAATTATGACATCATCATCGCCATGGCAACCAATTATGACATCATCGCCATGGCAACGTATTAAGGCATCATCGTCACCATGGCAAACTATTATGACATCATCATCGCCATGGCAACCTATTATGACATCATCATCACCATGGCAACCAATTATGACATCATCATTGCCATGGCAACGTATTAAGGCATATTCGTCACCATGGCAACCTATTATGACATCATCGCCATGGCAACGTATTAAGGCATCATCGTCATTTTGGCAACCTATTATGACATCATCGTCGCCATAGCAACCAATTATGACATCATCGTCACCATGGCAACCAATTATGACATCATCGTCACCATGGCAACAAATTATGACATCACCGTCGCCATGGCATCCAATTATGACATCATCGTCACCATGGCAACCAATTATGACATCATCGTCACCATGGCAACAAATTATGACATCACCGTCGCCATGGCATCCAATTAAGACATCATCGTCGCCATGGCAACCAATTATGACATCATGGTCGCCATGGCAACCAATTATGACATCACCATCGCCAAGGCAACGTATTAAGGCATCATCGTCGCCATGGCAACCAATTATGATATCACCGTCACCATGGCAACCAATTATGACATCACCGTCGCCATGGCAACATATTAAGGCATCATGGCCATGGCAACCAATTATGACATCATCACCATGGCAACCAATTATGACCTCACCGTCGCCATGGCAACCTATTATGACATCATCATCGCCATGGCAACCAATTATGACAGAATCGCTATGGCAACGTATTAAGGCATCATCGACACTATGGCAAACTATTATGACATCATCGCCATGGCAACCAATTATGACATCATCGCCATGGCAACGTATTAAGGCATCATCATCACCATGGCAACCTATTATGACATCATCATCGCCATGGCAACCAATTATGACATCATCATCGCCATGGCAACCAATTATGACATCATCGCCATGGCAACGTATTAAGGCATCATCGTCACCATGGCAAACTATTATGACATCATCATCGCCATGGCAACCTATTATGACATCATCATCACCATGGCAACCAATTATGACATCATCATTGCCATGGCAACGTATTAAGGCATCATCGTCACCATGGCAACCAATTATGACATCATCGCCATGGCAACCAATTATGACATCATCATCGCCATGGCAACCAATTATGACATAATCGCCATGGCAACGTATTAAGGCATCATCGTCACCATGACAACCTATTAAGACATCATCATCGCCATGGCAACCGATTATGACATCATCATCGCCATGGCAACCAATTATGACATCATCGCCATGGCAACGTATTAAGGCATCAACGTCACCATGGCAACCTATTATGACATAATCATCGCCATGGCAACCAATTATGACATCATCGCCATGGCAACCTATTATGACATCATCATCGCCATGGCAACATATTAAGGCATCATCGTCACCATGGCAACCTATTATGACATCATCATCATCACCATGGCAACCAATTATGACATAATCGCCATGGCAACGTATTAAGGCATCATCGTCACCATGGCAACCTCTTATGACATCATCATCGCCATGGCAACCTATTATGACATCATCGCCATGGCAACGTATTAAGGCATATTCGTCACCATGGCAACCTATTATAACATCATCGCCATGGCAACCAATTATGACATCATCATTGCCATGGCAACCAATTATGACATCACCGTCGCCATGGCAACCAATTATGACATCATCGCCATGGCAACGTATTAAGGCATCATCGTCGCCATGGCAACCAATTATGACATCATCGCCATGGCAACGTATTAAGGCATCATCGTCGCCATGGCAACCAATTATGACATCACCGTCGCCATGGCAACGAATTAAGGCATCATCGTCGCCATGGCAACCAATTATGACATCATCGTCACCATGGCAACCAATTATGACATCACCGTCGCCATGGCAACCAATTATGACATCATCGTCGCCATTGCAACCAATTATGACATCATCGCCATGGCAACCAATTATGACATCACCGTCGCCATGGCAACGTATTAAGGCATCATCGTCGCCATGGCAACAAATTATGACATCATCGTCGCCATGGCAACCAATTATGACATCATTGTCGCCATGGCAACCAATTATGACATCACCGTCGCCATGGCGACCAATTATGACATCATCGCCATGGCAACGTATTAAGGCATCATCATCGCCATGGCAACCAATTATGACATCATCGTCGCCATGGCAACCAATTATGATATCACCGTCTCCATGGCAACCAATTATGACATCACCGTCGCCATGGCAACCAATTATGACATCATCGCCATGGCAACCAATTATGACATTACCGTCGCCATGTCAACCAATTATGACATCACCGTCGCCATGGCAACCAATTATGACATCATCGCCATGGCAACGTATTAAGGCATCATCGTCGCCATGGCAACCAATTATGACATCATCGCCATGGCAACGTATTAAGGCATCATCGTCGCCATGGCAACCAATTATGACATCACCGTCGCCATGGCAACCAATTATGACATCACCGTCGCCATGGCAACGTATTAAGGCATCATCGTCGCCATGGCAACCAATTATGACATCACCGTCGCCATGGCAACCAATTATGACATCACCGTCGCCATGGCAACCAATTATCACATCACCGTCGCCATGTCAACCAATTATGACATCACCGTCGCCATGGAAACCAATTATGACATCATCGTCGCCATGGCAACCAATTATGACATCATCATCGCCATGACAACCAATAATGACATCATTGCCATGGCAACATATTAAGGCATCATCTTCACCATGGCAACCTATTATGACATCATCGCCATGGCAACGTATTATGAAATCATCATCGCCATGGTAACCAATTATGACATAATCGCCATGGCAACGTATTAAGGCATCATCATCACCATGGTAACCTATTATGACATCATCATCACCATGGCAACCAATTATGACATCATCACCATGGCAACCAATTATGACATCATCGACATGGCAGCATATTAAGGCATCATCGTCACCATGGCAACCTATTATGATATCATCATCGCCATAGCAACCAATTATGACATCATCGCCATGGCAACATATTAAGGGATCATCATCACCATGGCAAACTATTATGACATCATAATCGCAATGGCAACCTATTATGACATCATTATCACAATGGCAACTAATTATGACATCATCGCCATGGAAACCAATTATGACATCATCGCCATGGCAACGTATTAAGGCATCTTCGTCACCATGGTAACCTATTTTGACATCATTGCCATGGCAATGTATTAAGGCATCATCATCGCCATGGCAACCTATTATGACATCATAATCACCATGGCAACCTATTATGACATCATCATCGCCATGGCAACCAATTATGACATCATCGCCATGGCAACATAGTAAGGCATCATCGTCACCATGGCAACCTATTATGACATCATCATCGCCATGGCAACCAATTATGACATAATCGCCATGGCAACGTATTAAGGCATCATCGTCACCATGGCAACCTCTCATGACATCATCATCACCATGGCAACCTATTATGACATCATCATTGCCATGGCAACCAATTATGACATCCTCATCGTCATGGCAACCAATTATGACATCATCGCCATGGCAACATATTAAGGCATCATCGTCACCATGGCAACCTATTATGACATCATCATCGCCATGGCAACCAATTATGACATAATCGCCATGGCAACGTATTAAGTCATCATCGTCAACATGGCAACCAATTATGACATCACCGTCGCCATGGCAAACGAATTATGACATCACCGCCATGGCAACCAATTATGACATCATCGCCATGGCAACCAATTATGACCTCACCGTCGCCATGGCAACCTATTATGACATCATCATCGCCATGGCAACCAATTATGACTTCATCGCCATGGCAACGTATTAAGGCATCATCGTCGCCATGGCAAACAATTATGACATCATCGCCATATCAACCAATTATGACATCATCGCCATGGCAACCAATTATGACATCATCATCGTCATGGCAACCAATTATGACATCACTGTCGCCATGGCAACCAATTATGACATCACCGTCACCTTGGCAACCAATTATGACATCACCGTCGCCATGGCAAACGAATTATGACATCACCGCCATGGCAACCAATTATGACATCATCGCCATGGCAACCAATTATGACCTCACGGTCGCCATGGCAACCTATTATGACATCATCATCGCCATGGCAACCAATTATGACTTCATCGCCATGGCAACGTATTAAGGCATCATCGTCGCCATGGCAACCAATTATGACATAATCGCCATGGCAACGTATTAAGGCATCATCGTCGCCATGGCAACCAGTTATGACATCACCGTCGCCATGGCAACCAATTATGACATCACCGTCGCCATGGCAACCAATTATGACATCACCTTCGCCATAGCAACCAATTATGACATCATCGCCATGGCAACGTATTAAGGCATGATCGTCACCATGGCAACCAATTATGACCTCATCGCCATGGCAACGTATTAAGGCATAATCGTCGCCATGGCAACCAATTATGACATCATCGTCGCCATGGCAACCAATTATGACATCACCGTCGCCATGGCAACCAATTATGACATCATCGTTGCCATTGCAACCAATTATGACATCATCGCCATGGCAACCAATTATGACATCACCGTCGCCATGGCAACATATTAAGGCATCATCGTCGCCATGGCAACCAATTATGACATCATCGTCACCATGCCAACCAATTATGACAGCATCATCACCATGGCAACCAATTATATCATCGCCATGGCAACGTATTAAGGCATCATCGTCACCATGGCAACCAATTATGACATCATCGCCATGGCAACCAATTATGACATCATCATCGCCATGGCAACCAATTATGACATAATCGCCATGGCAACGTATTAAGGCATCATCGTCACCATGACAACCTATTAAGACATCATCATCGCCATGGCAACCGATTATGACATCATCATCGCCATGGCAACCAATTATGACATCATCGCCATGGCAACGTATTAAGGCATCAACGTCACCATGGCAACCTATTATGACATAATCATCGCCATGGCAACCAATTATGACATCATCGCCATGGCAACCTATTATGACATCATCATCGCCATGGCAACATATTAAGGCATCATCGTCACCATGGCAACCTATTATGACATCATCATCATCACCATGGCAACCAATTATGACATAATCGCCATGGCAACGTATTAAGGCATCATCGTCACCATGGCAACCTCTTATGACATCATCATCGCCATGGCAACCTATTATGACATCATCGCCATGGCAACGTATTAAGGCATATTCGTCACCATGGCAACCTATTATAACATCATCGCCATGGCAACCAATTATGACATCATCATTGCCATGGCAACCAATTATGACATCATCATCGCCATGGCAACCAATTATGACATAATCGCCATGGCAACGTATTAAGTCATCATCGTCACCATGGCAACCAATTATGACATCATTGCCATGGCAACCTATTATTACATCATCATCGCCATGGCAACCAATTATGACAGAATCGCTATGGCAACGTATTAAGGCATCATCGACACTATGGCAAACTATTATGACATCATCGCCATGGCAACCAATTATGACATCATCGCCATGGCAACGTATTAAGGCATCATCATCACCATGGCAACCTATTATGACATCATCATCGCCATGGCAACCAATTATGACATCATCATCGCCATGGCAACCAATTATGACATCATCGCCATGGCAACGTATTAAGGCATCATCGTCACCATGGCAAACTATTATGACATCATCATCGCCATGGCAACCTATTATGACATCATCATCACCATGGCAACCAATTATGACATCATCATTGCCATGGCAACGTATTAAGGCATATTCGTCACCATAGCAACCTATTATGACATCATCGCCATGGCAACGTATTAAGGCATCATCGTCATTTTGGCAACCTATTATGACATCATCGTCGCCATAGCAACCAATTATGACATCATCGTCACCATGGCAACCAATTATGACATCATCGTCACCATGGCAACAAATTATGACATCACCGTCGCCATGGCATCCAATTATGACATCATCGTCACCATGGCAACCAATTATGACATCATCGTCACCATGGCAACAAATTATGACATCACCGTCGCCATGGCATCCAATTAAGACATCATCGTCGCCATGGCAACCAATTATGACATCATGGTCGCCATGGCAACCAATTATGACATCACCATCGCCAAGGCAACGTATTAAGGCATCATCGTCGCCATGGCAACCAATTATGATATCACCGTCACCATGGCAACCAATTATGACATCACCGTCGCCATGGCAACATATTAAGGCATCATGGCCATGGCAACCAATTATGACATCATCACCATGGCAACCAATTATGACCTCACCGTCGCCATGGCAACCTATTATGACATCATCATCGCCATGGCAACCAATTATGACAGAATCGCTATGGCAACGTATTAAGGCATCATCGACACTATGGCAAACTATTATGACATCATCGCCATGGCAACCAATTATGACATCATCGCCATGGCAACGTATTAAGGCATCATCATCACCATGGCAACCTATTATGACATCATCATCGCCATGGCAACCAATTATGACATCATCATCGCCATGGCAACCAATTATGACATCATCGCCATGGCAACGTATTAAGGCATCATCGTCACCATGGCAAACTATTATGACATCATCATCGCCATGGCAACCTATTATGACATCATCATCACCATGGCAACCAATTATGACATCATCATTGCCATGGCAACGTATTAAGGCATATTCGTCACCATGGCAACCTATTATGACATCATCGCCATGGCAACGTATTAAGGCATCATCGTCATTTTGGCAACCTATTATGACATCATCGTCGCCATAGCAACCAATTATGACATCATCGTCACCATGGCAACCAATTATGACATCATCGTCACCATGGCAACAAATTATGACATCACCGTCGCCATGGCATCCAATTATGACATCATCGTCACCATGGCAACCAATTATGACATCATCGTCACCATGGCAACAAATTATGACATCACCGTCGCCATGGCATCCAATTAAGACATCATCGTCGCCATGGCAACCAATTATGACATCATGGTCGCCATGGCAACCAATTATGACATCACCATCGCCAAGGCAACGTATTAAGGCATCATCGTCGCCATGGCAACCAATTATGATATCACCGTCACCATGGCAACCAATTATGACATCACCGTCGCCATGGCAACATATTAAGGCATCATGGCCATGGCAACCAATTATGACATCATCACCATGGCAACCAATTATGACCTCACCGTCGCCATGGCAACCTATTATGACATCATCATCGCCATGGCAACCAATTATGACTTCATCGCCATGGCAACGTATTAAGGCATCATCGTCGCCATGGCAACCAATTATGACATCATCGTCGCCATGGCAACCAATTATGACATCACCGTCGCCATGGCAACCAATTATGACATCATCATCGCCATTGCAACCAATTATGACATCATTGCCATGGCAACCAATTATGACATCACCGTCGCCATGGCAACGTATTAAGGCATCATCGTTGCCATGGCAACCAATTATGACATCACCGTCGCCATGGCAACGAATTAAGGCATCATCGTCGCCATGGCAACCAATTATGACATCATCGTCACCATGGCAACCAATTATGACATCATCGCCATGGCAACATATTAAGGCATCATCGTCACCATGGCAACCTATTATGACATCATCATCGCCATGGCAACCAATTATGACATAATCGCCATGGCAACGTATTAAGTCATCATCGTCAACATGGCAACCAATTATGACATCACCGTCGCCATGGCAAACGAATTATGACATCACCGCCATGGCAACCAATTATGACATCATCGCCATGGCAACCAATTATGACCTCACCGTCGCCATGGCAACCTATTATGACATCATCATCGCCATGGCAACCAATTATGACTTCATCGCCATGGCAACGTATTAAGGCATCATCGTCGCCATGGCAAACAATTATGACATCATCGCCATATCAACCAATTATGACATCATCGCCATGGCAACCAATTATGACATCATCATCGTCATGGCAACCAATTATGACATCACTGTCGCCATGGCAACCAATTATGACATCACCGTCACCTTGGCAACCAATTATGACATCACCGTCGCCATGGCAAACGAATTATGACATCACCGCCATGGCAACCAATTATGACATCATCGCCATGGCAACCAATTATGACCTCACGGTCGCCATGGCAACCTATTATGACATCATCATCGCCATGGCAACCAATTATGACTTCATCGCCATGGCAACGTATTAAGGCATCATCGTCGCCATGGCAACCAATTATGACATAATCGCCATGGCAACGTATTAAGGCATCATCGTCGCCATGGCAACCAGTTATGACATCACCGTCGCCATGGCAACCAATTATGACATCACCGTCGCCATGGCAACCAATTATGACATCACCGTCGCCATAGCAACCAATTATGACATCATCGCCATGGCAACGTATTAAGGCATGATCGTCACCATGGCAACCAATTATGACCTCATCGCCATGGCAACGTATTAAGGCATAATCGTCGCCATGGCAACCAATTATGACATCATCGTCGCCATGGCAACCAATTATGACATCACCGTCGCCATGGCAACCAATTATGACATCATCGTTGCCATTGCAACCAATTATGACATCATCGCCATGGCAACCAATTATGACATCACCGTCGCCATGGCAACATATTAAGGCATCATCGTCGCCATGGCAACCAATTATGACATCATCGTCACCATGCCAACCAATTATGACAGCATCATCACCATGGCAACCAATTATATCATCGCCATGGCAACGTATTAAGGCATCATCGTCACCATGGCAACCAATTATGACATCATCGCCATGGCAACCAATTATGACATCATCATCGCCATGGCAACCAATTATGACATAATCGCCATGGCAACGTATTAAGGCATCATCGTCACCATGACAACCTATTAAGACATCATCATCGCCATGGCAACCGATTATGACATCATCATCGCCATGGCAACCAATTATGACATCATCGCCATGGCAACGTATTAAGGCATCAACGTCACCATGGCAACCTATTATGACATAATCATCGCCATGGCAACCAATTATGACATCATCGCCATGGCAACCTATTATGACATCATCATCGCCATGGCAACATATTAAGGCATCATCGTCACCATGGCAACCTATTATGACATCATCATCATCACCATGGCAACCAATTATGACATAATCGCCATGGCAACGTATTAAGGCATCATCGTCACCATGGCAACCTCTTATGACATCATCATCGCCATGGCAACCTATTATGACATCATCGCCATGGCAACGTATTAAGGCATATTCGTCACCATGGCAACCTATTATAACATCATCGCCATGGCAACCAATTATGACATCATCATTGCCATGGCAACCAATTATGACATCACCGTCGCCATGGCAACCAATTATGACATCATCGCCATGGCAACGTATTAAGGCATCATCGTCGCCATGGCAACCAATTATGACATCATCGCCATGGCAACGTATTAAGGCATCATCGTCGCCATGGCAACCAATTATGACATCACCGTCGCCATGGCAACGAATTAAGGCATCATCGTCGCCATGGCAACCAATTATGACATCATCGTCACCATGGCAACCAATTATGACATCACCGTCGCCATGGCAACCAATTATGACATCATCGTCGCCATTGCAACCAATTATGACATCATCGCCATGGCAACCAATTATGACATCACCGTCGCCATGGCAACGTATTAAGGCATCATCGTCGCCATGGCAACAAATTATGACATCATCGTCGCCATGGCAACCAATTATGACATCATTGTCGCCATGGCAACCAATTATGACATCACCGTCGCCATGGCGACCAATTATGACATCATCGCCATGGCAACGTATTAAGGCATCATCATCGCCATGGCAACCAATTATGACATCATCGTCGCCATGGCAACCAATTATGATATCACCGTCTCCATGGCAACCAATTATGACATCACCGTCGCCATGGCAACCAATTATGACATCATCGCCATGGCAACCAATTATGACATTACCGTCGCCATGTCAACCAATTATGACATCACCGTCGCCATGGCAACCAATTATGACATCATCGCCATGGCAACGTATTAAGGCATCATCGTCGCCATGGCAACCAATTATGACATCATCGCCATGGCAACGTATTAAGGCATCATCGTCGCCATGGCAACCAATTATGACATCACCGTCGCCATGGCAACCAATTATGACATCACCGTCGCCATGGCAACGTATTAAGGCATCATCGTCGCCATGGCAACCAATTATGACATCACCGTCGCCATGGCAACCAATTATGACATCACCGTCGCCATGGCAACCAATTATCACATCACCGTCGCCATGTCAACCAATTATGACATCACCGTCGCCATGGAAACCAATTATGACATCATCGTCGCCATGGCAACCAATTATGACATCATCATCGCCATGACAACCAATAATGACATCATTGCCATGGCAACATATTAAGGCATCATCTTCACCATGGCAACCTATTATGACATCATCGCCATGGCAACGTATTATGAAATCATCATCGCCATGGTAACCAATTATGACATAATCGCCATGGCAACGTATTAAGGCATCATCATCACCATGGTAACCTATTATGACATCATCATCACCATGGCAACCAATTATGACATCATCACCATGGCAACCAATTATGACATCATCGACATGGCAGCATATTAAGGCATCATCGTCACCATGGCAACCTATTATGATATCATCATCGCCATAGCAACCAATTATGACATCATCGCCATGGCAACATATTAAGGGATCATCATCACCATGGCAAACTATTATGACATCATAATCGCAATGGCAACCTATTATGACATCATTATCACAATGGCAACTAATTATGACATCATCGCCATGGAAACCAATTATGACATCATCGCCATGGCAACGTATTAAGGCATCTTCGTCACCATGGTAACCTATTTTGACATCATTGCCATGGCAATGTATTAAGGCATCATCATCGCCATGGCAACCTATTATGACATCATAATCACCATGGCAACCTATTATGACATCATCATCGCCATGGCAACCAATTATGACATCATCGCCATGGCAACATAGTAAGGCATCATCGTCACCATGGCAACCTATTATGACATCATCATCGCCATGGCAACCAATTATGACATAATCGCCATGGCAACGTATTAAGGCATCATCGTCACCATGGCAACCTCTCATGACATCATCATCACCATGGCAACCTATTATGACATCATCATTGCCATGGCAACCAATTATGACATCCTCATCGTCATGGCAACCAATTATGACATCATCGCCATGGCAACATATTAAGGCATCATCGTCACCATGGCAACCTATTATGACATCATCATCGCCATGGCAACCAATTATGACATAATCGCCATGGCAACGTATTAAGTCATCATCGTCAACATGGCAACCAATTATGACATCACCGTCGCCATGGCAAACGAATTATGACATCACCGCCATGGCAACCAATTATGACATCATCGCCATGGCAACCAATTATGACCTCACCGTCGCCATGGCAACCTATTATGACATCATCATCGCCATGGCAACCAATTATGACTTCATCGCCATGGCAACGTATTAAGGCATCATCGTCGCCATGGCAAACAATTATGACATCATCGCCATATCAACCAATTATGACATCATCGCCATGGCAACCAATTATGACATCATCATCGTCATGGCAACCAATTATGACATCACTGTCGCCATGGCAACCAATTATGACATCACCGTCACCTTGGCAACCAATTATGACATCACCGTCGCCATGGCAAACGAATTATGACATCACCGCCATGGCAACCAATTATGACATCATCGCCATGGCAACCAATTATGACCTCACGGTCGCCATGGCAACCTATTATGACATCATCATCGCCATGGCAACCAATTATGACTTCATCGCCATGGCAACGTATTAAGGCATCATCGTCGCCATGGCAACCAATTATGACATAATCGCCATGGCAACGTATTAAGGCATCATCGTCGCCATGGCAACCAGTTATGACATCACCGTCGCCATGGCAACCAATTATGACATCACCGTCGCCATGGCAACCAATTATGACATCACCTTCGCCATAGCAACCAATTATGACATCATCGCCATGGCAACGTATTAAGGCATGATCGTCACCATGGCAACCAATTATGACCTCATCGCCATGGCAACGTATTAAGGCATAATCGTCGCCATGGCAACCAATTATGACATCATCGTCGCCATGGCAACCAATTATGACATCACCGTCGCCATGGCAACCAATTATGACATCATCGTTGCCATTGCAACCAATTATGACATCATCGCCATGGCAACCAATTATGACATCACCGTCGCCATGGCAACATATTAAGGCATCATCGTCGCCATGGCAACCAATTATGACATCATCGTCACCATGCCAACCAATTATGACAGCATCATCACCATGGCAACCAATTATATCATCGCCATGGCAACGTATTAAGGCATCATCGTCACCATGGCAACCAATTATGACATCATCGCCATGGCAACCAATTATGACATCATCATCGCCATGGCAACCAATTATGACATAATCGCCATGGCAACGTATTAAGGCATCATCGTCACCATGACAACCTATTAAGACATCATCATCGCCATGGCAACCGATTATGACATCATCATCGCCATGGCAACCAATTATGACATCATCGCCATGGCAACGTATTAAGGCATCAACGTCACCATGGCAACCTATTATGACATAATCATCGCCATGGCAACCAATTATGACATCATCGCCATGGCAACCTATTATGACATCATCATCGCCATGGCAACATATTAAGGCATCATCGTCACCATGGCAACCTATTATGACATCATCATCATCACCATGGCAACCAATTATGACATAATCGCCATGGCAACGTATTAAGGCATCATCGTCACCATGGCAACCTCTTATGACATCATCATCGCCATGGCAACCTATTATGACATCATCGCCATGGCAACGTATTAAGGCATATTCGTCACCATGGCAACCTATTATAACATCATCGCCATGGCAACCAATTATGACATCATCATTGCCATGGCAACCAATTATGACATCATCATCGCCATGGCAACCAATTATGACATAATCGCCATGGCAACGTATTAAGTCATCATCGTCACCATGGCAACCAATTATGACATCATTGCCATGGCAACCTATTATTACATCATCATCGCCATGGCAACCAATTATGACAGAATCGCTATGGCAACGTATTAAGGCATCATCGACACTATGGCAAACTATTATGACATCATCGCCATGGCAACCAATTATGACATCATCGCCATGGCAACGTATTAAGGCATCATCATCACCATGGCAACCTATTATGACATCATCATCGCCATGGCAACCAATTATGACATCATCATCGCCATGGCAACCAATTATGACATCATCGCCATGGCAACGTATTAAGGCATCATCGTCACCATGGCAAACTATTATGACATCATCATCGCCATGGCAACCTATTATGACATCATCATCACCATGGCAACCAATTATGACATCATCATTGCCATGGCAACGTATTAAGGCATATTCGTCACCATGGCAACCTATTATGACATCATCGCCATGGCAACGTATTAAGGCATCATCGTCATTTTGGCAACCTATTATGACATCATCGTCGCCATAGCAACCAATTATGACATCATCGTCACCATGGCAACCAATTATGACATCATCGTCACCATGGCAACAAATTATGACATCACCGTCGCCATGGCATCCAATTATGACATCATCGTCACCATGGCAACCAATTATGACATCATCGTCACCATGGCAACAAATTATGACATCACCGTCGCCATGGCATCCAATTAAGACATCATCGTCGCCATGGCAACCAATTATGACATCATGGTCGCCATGGCAACCAATTATGACATCACCATCGCCAAGGCAACGTATTAAGGCATCATCGTCGCCATGGCAACCAATTATGATATCACCGTCACCATGGCAACCAATTATGACATCACCGTCGCCATGGCAACATATTAAGGCATCATGGCCATGGCAACCAATTATGACATCATCACCATGGCAACCAATTATGACCTCACCGTCGCCATGGCAACCTATTATGACATCATCATCGCCATGGCAACCAATTATGACAGAATCGCTATGGCAACGTATTAAGGCATCATCGACACTATGGCAAACTATTATGACATCATCGCCATGGCAACCAATTATGACATCATCGCCATGGCAACGTATTAAGGCATCATCATCACCATGGCAACCTATTATGACATCATCATCGCCATGGCAACCAATTATGACATCATCATCGCCATGGCAACCAATTATGACATCATCGCCATGGCAACGTATTAAGGCATCATCGTCACCATGGCAAACTATTATGACATCATCATCGCCATGGCAACCTATTATGACATCATCATCACCATGGCAACCAATTATGACATCATCATTGCCATGGCAACGTATTAAGGCATCATCGTCACCATGGCAACCAATTATGACATCATCGCCATGGCAACCAATTATGACATCATCATCGCCATGGCAACCAATTATGACATAATCGCCATGGCAACGTATTAAGGCATCATCGTCACCATGACAACCTATTAAGACATCATCATCGCCATGGCAACCGATTATGACATCATCATCGCCATGGCAACCAATTATGACATCATCGCCATGGCAACGTATTAAGGCATCAACGTCACCATGGCAACCTATTATGACATAATCATCGCCATGGCAACCAATTATGACATCATCGCCATGGCAACCTATTATGACATCATCATCGCCATGGCAACATATTAAGGCATCATCGTCACCATGGCAACCTATTATGACATCATCATCATCACCATGGCAACCAATTATGACATAATCGCCATGGCAACGTATTAAGGCATCATCGTCACCATGGCAACCTCTTATGACATCATCATCGCCATGGCAACCTATTATGACATCATCGCCATGGCAACGTATTAAGGCATATTCGTCACCATGGCAACCTATTATAACATCATCGCCATGGCAACCAATTATGACATCATCATTGCCATGGCAACCAATTATGACATCACCGTCGCCATGGCAACCAATTATGACATCATCGCCATGGCAACGTATTAAGGCATCATCGTCGCCATGGCAACCAATTATGACATCATCGCCATGGCAACGTATTAAGGCATCATCGTCGCCATGGCAACCAATTATGACATCACCGTCGCCATGGCAACGAATTAAGGCATCATCGTCGCCATGGCAACCAATTATGACATCATCGTCACCATGGCAACCAATTATGACATCACCGTCGCCATGGCAACCAATTATGACATCATCGTCGCCATTGCAACCAATTATGACATCATCGCCATGGCAACCAATTATGACATCACCGTCGCCATGGCAACGTATTAAGGCATCATCGTCGCCATGGCAACAAATTATGACATCATCGTCGCCATGGCAACCAATTATGACATCATTGTCGCCATGGCAACCAATTATGACATCACCGTCGCCATGGCGACCAATTATGACATCATCGCCATGGCAACGTATTAAGGCATAATCATCGCCATGGCAACCAATTATGACATCATCGTCGCCATGGCAACCAATTATGATATCACCGTCTCCATGGCAACCAATTATGACATCACCGTCGCCATGGCAACCAATTATGACATCATCGCCATGGCAACCAATTATGACATTACCGTCGCCATGTCAACCAATTATGACATCACCGTCGCCATGGCAACCAATTATGACATCATCGCCATGGCAACGTATTAAGGCATCATCGTCGCCATGGCAACCAATTATGACATCATCGCCATGGCAACGTATTAAGGCATCATCGTCGCCATGGCAACCAATTATGACATCACCGTCGCCATGGCAACCAATTATGACATCACCGTCGCCATGGCAACGTATTAAGGCATCATCGTCGCCATGGCAACCAATTATGACATCACCGTCGCCATGGCAACCAATTATGACATCACCGTCGCCATGGCAACCAATTATCACATCACCGTCGCCATGTCAACCAATTATGACATCACCGTCGCCATGGAAACCAATTATGACATCATCGTCGCCATGGCAACCAATTATGACATCATCATCGCCATGACAACCAATAATGACATCATTGCCATGGCAACATATTAAGGCATCATCTTCACCATGGCAACCTATTATGACATCATCGCCATGGCAACGTATTATGAAATCATCATCGCCATGGTAACCAATTATGACATAATCGCCATGGCAACGTATTAAGGCATCATCATCACCATGGTAACCTATTATGACATCATCATCACCATGGCAACCAATTATGACATCATCACCATGGCAACCAATTATGACATCATCGACATGGCAGCATATTAAGGCATCATCGTCACCATGGCAACCTATTATGATATCATCATCGCCATAGCAACCAATTATGACATCATCGCCATGGCAACATATTAAGGGATCATCATCACCATGGCAAACTATTATGACATCATAATCGCAATGGCAACCTATTATGACATCATTATCACAATGGCAACTAATTATGACATCATCGCCATGGAAACCAATTATGACATCATCGCCATGGCAACGTATTAAGGCATCTTCGTCACCATGGTAACCTATTTTGACATCATTGCCATGGCAATGTATTAAGGCATCATCATCGCCATGGCAACCTATTATGACATCATAATCACCATGGCAACCTATTATGACATCATCATCGCCATGGCAACCAATTATGACATCATCGCCATGGCAACATAGTAAGGCATCATCGTCACCATGGCAACCTATTATGACATCATCATCGCCATGGCAACCAATTATGACATAATCGCCATGGCAACGTATTAAGGCATCATCGTCACCATGGCAACCTCTCATGACATCATCATCACCATGGCAACCTATTATGACATCATCATTGCCATGGCAACCAATTATGACATCCTCATCGTCATGGCAACCAATTATGACATCATCGCCATGGCAACATATTAAGGCATCATCGTCACCATGGCAACCTATTATGACATCATCATCGCCATGGCAACCAATTATGACATAATCGCCATGGCAACGTATTAAGTCATCATCGTCAACATGGCAACCAATTATGACATCACCGTCGCCATGGCAAACGAATTATGACATCACCGCCATGGCAACCAATTATGACATCATCGCCATGGCAACCAATTATGACCTCACCGTCGCCATGGCAACCTATTATGACATCATCATCGCCATGGCAACCAATTATGACTTCATCGCCATGGCAACGTATTAAGGCATCATCGTCGCCATGGCAAACAATTATGACATCATCGCCATATCAACCAATTATGACATCATCGCCATGGCAACCAATTATGACATCATCATCGTCATGGCAACCAATTATGACATCACTGTCGCCATGGCAACCAATTATGACATCACCGTCACCTTGGCAACCAATTATGACATCACCGTCGCCATGGCAAACGAATTATGACATCACCGCCATGGCAACCAATTATGACATCATCGCCATGGCAACCAATTATGACCTCACGGTCGCCATGGCAACCTATTATGACATCATCATCGCCATGGCAACCAATTATGACTTCATCGCCATGGCAACGTATTAAGGCATCATCGTCGCCATGGCAACCAATTATGACATAATCGCCATGGCAACGTATTAAGGCATCATCGTCGCCATGGCAACCAGTTATGACATCACCGTCGCCATGGCAACCAATTATGACATCACCGTCGCCATGGCAACCAATTATGACATCACCTTCGCCATAGCAACCAATTATGACATCATCGCCATGGCAACGTATTAAGGCATGATCGTCACCATGGCAACCAATTATGACCTCATCGCCATGGCAACGTATTAAGGCATAATCGTCGCCATGGCAACCAATTATGACATCATCGTCGCCATGGCAACCAATTATGACATCACCGTCGCCATGGCAACCAATTATGACATCATCGTTGCCATTGCAACCAATTATGACATCATCGCCATGGCAACCAATTATGACATCACCGTCGCCATGGCAACATATTAAGGCATCATCGTCGCCATGGCAACCAATTATGACATCATCGTCACCATGCCAACCAATTATGACAGCATCATCACCATGGCAACCAATTATATCATCGCCATGGCAACGTATTAAGGCATCATCGTCACCATGGCAACCAATTATGACATCATCGCCATGGCAACCAATTATGACATCATCATCGCCATGGCAACCAATTATGACATAATCGCCATGGCAACGTATTAAGGCATCATCGTCACCATGACAACCTATTAAGACATCATCATCGCCATGGCAACCGATTATGACATCATCATCGCCATGGCAACCAATTATGACATCATCGCCATGGCAACGTATTAAGGCATCAACGTCACCATGGCAACCTATTATGACATAATCATCGCCATGGCAACCAATTATGACATCATCGCCATGGCAACCTATTATGACATCATCATCGCCATGGCAACATATTAAGGCATCATCGTCACCATGGCAACCTATTATGACATCATCATCATCACCATGGCAACCAATTATGACATAATCGCCATGGCAACGTATTAAGGCATCATCGTCACCATGGCAACCTCTTATGACATCATCATCGCCATGGCAACCTATTATGACATCATCGCCATGGCAACGTATTAAGGCATATTCGTCACCATGGCAACCTATTATAACATCATCGCCATGGCAACCAATTATGACATCATCATTGCCATGGCAACCAATTATGACATCATCATCGCCATGGCAACCAATTATGACATAATCGCCATGGCAACGTATTAAGTCATCATCGTCACCATGGCAACCAATTATGACATCATTGCCATGGCAACCTATTATTACATCATCATCGCCATGGCAACCAATTATGACAGAATCGCTATGGCAACGTATTAAGGCATCATCGACACTATGGCAAACTATTATGACATCATCGCCATGGCAACCAATTATGACATCATCGCCATGGCAACGTATTAAGGCATCATCATCACCATGGCAACCTATTATGACATCATCATCGCCATGGCAACCAATTATGACATCATCATCGCCATGGCAACCAATTATGACATCATCGCCATGGCAACGTATTAAGGCATCATCGTCACCATGGCAAACTATTATGACATCATCATCGCCATGGCAACCTATTATGACATCATCATCACCATGGCAACCAATTATGACATCATCATTGCCATGGCAACGTATTAAGGCATATTCGTCACCATGGCAACCTATTATGACATCATCGCCATGGCAACGTATTAAGGCATCATCGTCATTTTGGCAACCTATTATGACATCATCGTCGCCATAGCAACCAATTATGACATCATCGTCACCATGGCAACCAATTATGACATCATCGTCACCATGGCAACAAATTATGACATCACCGTCGCCATGGCATCCAATTATGACATCATCGTCACCATGGCAACCAATTATGACATCATCGTCACCATGGCAACAAATTATGACATCACCGTCGCCATGGCATCCAATTAAGACATCATCGTCGCCATGGCAACCAATTATGACATCATGGTCGCCATGGCAACCAATTATGACATCACCATCGCCAAGGCAACGTATTAAGGCATCATCGTCGCCATGGCAACCAATTATGATATCACCGTCACCATGGCAACCAATTATGACATCACCGTCGCCATGGCAACATATTAAGGCATCATGGCCATGGCAACCAATTATGACATCATCACCATGGCAACCAATTATGACCTCACCGTCGCCATGGCAACCTATTATGACATCATCATCGCCATGGCAACCAATTATGACAGAATCGCTATGGCAACGTATTAAGGCATCATCGACACTATGGCAAACTATTATGACATCATCGCCATGGCAACCAATTATGACATCATCGCCATGGCAACGTATTAAGGCATCATCATCACCATGGCAACCTATTATGACATCATCATCGCCATGGCAACCAATTATGACATCATCATCGCCATGGCAACCAATTATGACATCATCGCCATGGCAACGTATTAAGGCATCATCGTCACCATGGCAAACTATTATGACATCATCATCGCCATGGCAACCTATTATGACATCATCATCACCATGGCAACCAATTATGACATCATCATTGCCATGGCAACGTATTAAGGCATATTCGTCACCATGGCAACCTATTATGACATCATCGCCATGGCAACGTATTAAGGCATCATCGTCATTTTGGCAACCTATTATGACATCATCGTCGCCATAGCAACCAATTATGACATCATCGTCACCATGGCAACCAATTATGACATCATCGTCACCATGGCAACAAATTATGACATCACCGTCGCCATGGCATCCAATTATGACATCATCGTCACCATGGCAACCAATTATGACATCATCGTCACCATGGCAACAAATTATGACATCACCGTCGCCATGGCATCCAATTAAGACATCATCGTCGCCATGGCAACCAATTATGACATCATGGTCGCCATGGCAACCAATTATGACATCACCATCGCCAAGGCAACGTATTAAGGCATCATCGTCGCCATGGCAACCAATTATGATATCACCGTCACCATGGCAACCAATTATGACATCACCGTCGCCATGGCAACATATTAAGGCATCATGGCCATGGCAACCAATTATGACATCATCACCATGGCAACCAATTATGACCTCACCGTCGCCATGGCAACCTATTATGACATCATCATCGCCATGGCAACCAATTATGACTTCATCGCCATGGCAACGTATTAAGGCATCATCGTCGCCATGGCAACCAATTATGACATCATCGTCGCCATGGCAACCAATTATGACATCACCGTCGCCATGGCAACCAATTATGACATCATCATCGCCATTGCAACCAATTATGACATCATTGCCATGGCAACCAATTATGACATCACCGTCGCCATGGCAACGTATTAAGGCATCATCGTTGCCATGGCAACCAATTATGACATCACCGTCGCCATGGCAACGAATTAAGGCATCATCGTCGCCATGGCAACCAATTATGACATCATCGTCACCATGGCAACCAATTATGACATCACCGTCGCCATGGCAACCAATTATGACATCATCGTCGCCATTGCAACCAATTATGACATCATCGCCATGGCAACCAATTATGACATCACCGTCGCCATGGCAACGTATTAAGGCATCATCGTCGCCATGGCAACAAATTATGACATCATCGTCGCCATGGCAACCAATTATGACATCATTGTCGCCATGGCAACCAATTATGACATCACCGTCGCCATGGCGACCAATTATGACATCATCGCCATGGCAACGTATTAAGGCATCATCATCGCCATGGCAACCAATTATGACTTCATCGTCGCCATGGCAACCAATTATGATATCACCGTCTCCATGGCAACCAATTATGACATCACCGTCGCCATGGCAACCAATTATGACATCATCGCCATGGCAACCAATTATGACATTACCGTCGCCATGTCAACCAATTATGACATCACCGTCGCCATGGCAACCAATTATGACATCATCGCCATGGCAACGTATTAAGGCATCATCGTCGCCATGGCAACCAATTATGACATCATCGCCATGGCAACATATTAAGGCATCATCGTCGCCATGGCAACCAATTATGACATCACCGTCGCCATGGCAACCAATTATGACATCACCGTCGCCATGGCAACGTATTAAGGCATCATCGTCGCCATGGCAACCAATTATGACATCACCGTCGCCATGGCAACCAATTATGACATCACCGTCGCCATGGCAACCAATTATCACATCACCGTCGCCATGTCAACCAATTATGACATCACCGTCGCCATGGAAACCAATTATGACATCATCGTCGCCATGGCAACCAATTATGACATCATCATCGCCATGACAACCAATAATGACATCATTGCCATGGCAACATATTAAGGCATCATCTTCACCATGGCAACCTATTATGACATCATCGCCATGGCAACGTATTATGAAATCATCATCGCCATGGTAACCAATTATGACATAATTGCCATGGCAACGTATTAAGGCATAATCATCACCATGGTAACCTATTATGACATCATCATCACCATGGCAACCAATTGTGACATAATCGCCATGGCAACGTATTAAGTCATCATCGTCAACATGGCAACCAATTATGACATCACCGTCGCCATGGCAAACGAATTATGACATCACCGCCATGGCAACCAATTATGACATCATCGCCATGGCAACCAATTATGACCTCACCGTCGCCATGGCAACCTATTATGACATCATCATCGCCATGGCAACCAATTATGACTTCATCGCCATGGCAACGTATTAAGGCATCATCGTCGCCATGGCAAACAATTATGACATCATCGCCATATCAACCAATTATGACATCATCGCCATGGCAACCAATTATGACATCATCATCGTCATGGCAACCAATTATGACATCACTGTCGCCATGGCAACCAATTATGACATCACCGTCACCTTGGCAACCAATTATGACATCACCGTCGCCATGGCAAACGAATTATGACATCACCGCCATGGCAACCAATTATGACATCATCGCCATGGCAACCAATTATGACCTCACGGTCGCCATGGCAACCTATTATGACATCATCATCGCCATGGCAACCAATTATGACTTCATCGCCATGGCAACGTATTAAGGCATCATCGTCGCCATGGCAACCAATTATGACATAATCGCCATGGCAACGTATTAAGGCATCATCGTCGCCATGGCAACCAGTTATGACATCACCGTCGCCATGGCAACCAATTATGACATCACCGTCGCCATGGCAACCAATTATGACATCACCGTCGCCATAGCAACCAATTATGACATCATCGCCATGGCAACGTATTAAGGCATGATCGTCACCATGGCAACCAATTATGACCTCATCGCCATGGCAACGTATTAAGGCATAATCGTCGCCATGGCAACCAATTATGACATCATCGTCGCCATGGCAACCAATTATGACATCACCGTCGCCATGGCAACCAATTATGACATCATCGTTGCCATTGCAACCAATTATGACATCATCGCCATGGCAACCAATTATGACATCACCGTCGCCATGGCAACATATTAAGGCATCATCGTCGCCATGGCAACCAATTATGACATCATCGTCACCATGCCAACCAATTATGACAGCATCATCACCATGGCAACCAATTATATCATTGCCATGGCAACGTATTAAGGCATCATCGTCACCATGGCAACCAATTATGACATCATCGCCATGGCAACCAATTATGACATCATCATCGCCATGGCAACCAATTATGACATAATCGCCATGGCAACGTATTAAGGCATCATCGTCACCATGACAACCTATTAAGACATCATCATCGCCATGGCAACCGATTATGACATCATCATCGCCATGGCAACCAATTATGACATCATCGCCATGGCAACGTATTAAGGCATCAACGTCACCATGGCAACCTATTATGACATAATCATCGCCATGGCAACCAATTATGACATCATCGCCATGGCAACCTATTATGACATCATCATCGCCATGGCAACATATTAAGGCATCATCGTCACCATGGCAACCTATTATGACATCATCATCATCACCATGGCAACCAATTATGACATAATCGCCATGGCAACGTATTAAGGCATCATCGTCACCATGGCAACCTCTTATGACATCATCATCGCCATGGCAACCTATTATGACATCATCGCCATGGCAACGTATTAAGGCATATTCGTCACCATGGCAACCTATTATAACATCATCGCCATGGCAACCAATTATGACATCATCATTGCCATGGCAACCAATTATGACATCATCATCGCCATGGCAACCAATTATGACATAATCGCCATGGCAACGTATTAAGTCATCATCGTCACCATGGCAACCAATTATGACATCATTGCCATGGCAACCTATTATTACATCATCATCGCCATGGCAACCAATTATGACAGAATCGCTATGGCAACGTATTAAGGCATCATCGACACTATGGCAAACTATTATGACATCATCGCCATGGCAACCAATTATGACATCATCGCCATGGCAACGTATTAAGGCATCATCATCACCATGGCAACCTATTATGACATCATCATCGCCATGGCAACCAATTATGACATCATCATCGCCATGGCAACCAATTATGACATCATCGCCATGGCAACGTATTAAGGCATCATCGTCACCATGGCAAACTATTATGACATCATCATCGCCATGGCAACCTATTATGACATCATCATCACCATGGCAACCAATTATGACATCATCATCGCCATGGCAACGTATTAAGGCATATTCGTCACCATGGCAACCTATTATGACATCATCGCCATGGCAACGTATTAAGGCATCATCGTCACCTTGGCAACCTATTATGACATCATCATCGCCATGGCAACCAATTATGACATCATCATCGCCATGACAACCAATAATGACATCATTGCCATGGCAACATATTAAGGCATCATCGTCACCATGGCAACCTATTATGACATAATCGCCATGGCAACCAATTATGACATCATCATCGCCATGACAACCAATAATGACATCATTGCCATGGCAACATATTAAGGCATCATCGTCACCATGGCAACCTATTATGAAATCATCGCCATGGCAACCTATTATGACATCATCATCGCCATGGTAACCAATTATGACATCATCACCATGGCAACCAATTATGACATCATCGACATGGCAACGTATTAAGGGATCATCGTCACCATGGCAAACTATTATGACATCATCATCGCAATGGCAACCTATTATGAAATCATCATCACAATTGCAACCAATTATGACATCATCATCGCCATGGCAACCAATTATGACATCATCGCCATGGAAACGTATTAAGGCATCATTGTCACCATGGCAACCTATTTTGACATCATTGCCATGGCAACGTATTATGGCATCATCATCGCCGTGGCAACCTATTATGACATCATCCTCGCCATGGCAACCTATTATGACATCATCAACGCCATGGCAACCAATTATGACATCATCGCCATGGCAACATAGTAAGGCATCATCGTCACCATGGCAACCTATTATGACATCATCATCGCCATGGCAACCAATTATGACATAATCGCCATGTCAACGTATTAAGGCATCATCGTCACCATGGCAACCTCTTATGACATCATCATCGCCATGGCAACCTATTATGACATCATCATTGCCATGTCAACCAATTATGACATCATCATCGTCATGGCAACCAATTATGACATCATCGCCATGGCAACATATTAAGGCATCATCGTCACCATGGCAACCAATTATGACATAATTGCCATGGCAACGTATTAAGACATCATCGTCACCATGGCAACCTATTATGACATCATCATCGCCATGGTAAACAATTATGACATCATTGCCATGGCAACGTATTAAGGCATCATTGTCACCATGGCAACCTATTTTGACATCATCATCGCCATGGCAACCAATTATGACATCATCGTCATGGCAACGTATTAAGGCATCATCGTCACCATGGCAACCTATTATGACATCATCATTGCCATGGCAACCAATTATGACATCATTATCATCATGGCAGCCAATTAGGACATAATCGCCATGGCAACGAATTAAGTCATCATCGTCACCATGGCAACCAATTATGACATCATTGCCATGGCAACCTATTATGACATCATCATCGCCATGGCAACCAATTATGACAGAATCGCCATGGCAACGTATGAAGGCATCATCGACACTATGGCAACCTATTATGACATCATCGCCATGGCAACCTATTATGACATCATCATCACCATGGCAACCAATTATGACATCATCATCGCCATGGCAGCATATTAAGGCATATTCGTCACCATGGCAACCTATTATGACATCATCATCGCCATGGCAACCAATTATGACATCATCGCCATGGCAACGTATTAAGGCATCATCGTCACCATGGCAACCTATTATGACATCATCATCTCCATGGCAACCTATTATGACATCATCATCACCATGGAAACCAATTATGACATCATCATCGCCATGGCAACGTATTAAGGCATATTCGTCACCATGGCAACCTATTATGACATCATCGCCATGGCAACGTATTAAGGCATCATCGTCACCTTGGAAACCTATTATGACATCATCATCGCCATGGCAACCAATTATGACATCATCATCGCCATGACAACCAATAATGACATCATTGCCATGGCAACATATTAAGGCATCATCGTCACCATGGCAACCTATTATGACATCATCGCCATGGCAACCTATTATGAAATCATCATCGCCATGGTAACCAATTATGACATAATCGCCATGGCAACCTATTATGACATCATCATCGCCATGGCAACCAATTATGACTTCATCGCCATGGCAACGTATTAAGGCATCATCGTCGCCATGGCAACCAATTATGACATCATCGTCGCCATGGCAACCAATTATGACATCACCGTCGCCATGGCAACCAATTATGACATCATCGTCGCCATTGCAACCAATTATGACATCATTGCCATGGCAACCAATTATGACATCACCGTCGCCATGGCAACGTATTAAGGCATCATCGTCGCCATGGCAACCAATTATGACATCACCGTCGCCATGGCAATGTATTAAGGCATCATCGTCGCCATGGCAACCAATTATGACATCATCGTCACCATGGCAACCAATTATGACATCACCGTCGCCATGGCAACCAATTATGACATCATCGTCGCCATTGCAACCAATTATGACATCATCGCCATGGCAACCAATTATGACATCACCGTCGCCATGGCAACGTATTAAGGCATCATCGTCGCCATGGCAACAAATTATGACATCATCGTCGCCATGGCAACCAATTATGACATCATTGTCGCCATGGCAACCAATTATGACATCACCGTCGCCATGGCGACCAATTATGACATCATCGCCATGGCAACGTATTAAGGCATCATCATCGCCATGGCAACCAATTATGACATCATCGTCGCCATGGCAACCAATTATGATATCACCGTCTCCATGGCAACCAATTATGACATCACCGTCGCCATGGCAACCAATTATGACATCATCGCCATGGCAACCAATTATGACATTACCGTCGCCATGTCAACCAATTATGACATCACCGTCGCCATGGCAACCAATTATGACATCATCGCCATGGCAACGTATTAAGGCATCATCGTCGCCATGGCAACCAATTATGACATCATCGCCATGGCAACGTATTAAGGCATCATCGTCGCCATGGCAACCAATTATGACATCACCGTCGCCATGGCAACCAATTATGACATCACCGTCGCCATGGCAACGTATTAAGGCATCATCGTCGCCATGGCAACCAATTATGACATCACCGTCGCCATGGCAACCAATTATGACATCACCGTCGCCATGGCAACCAATTATCACATCACCGTCGCCATGTCAACCAATTATGACATCACCGTCGCCATGGAAACCAATTATGACATCATCGTCGCCATGGCAACCAATTATGACATCATCATCGCCATGACAACCAATAATGACATCATTGCCATGGCAACATATTAAGGCATCATCTTCACCATGGCAACCTATTATGACATCATCGCCATGGCAACGTATTATGAAATCATCATCGCCATGGTAACCAATTATGACATAATCGCCATGGCAACGTATTAAGGCATCATCATCACCATGGTAACCTATTATGACATCATCATCACCATGGCAACCAATTATGACATCATCACCATGGCAACCAATTATGACATCATCGACATGGCAGCATATTAAGGCATCATCGTCACCATGGCAACCTATTATGATATCATCATCGCCATAGCAACCAATTATGACATCATCGCCATGGCAACATATTAAGGGATCATCATCACCATGGCAAACTATTATGACATCATAATCGCAATGGCAACCTATTATGACATCATTATCACAATGGCAACTAATTATGACATCATCGCCATGGAAACCAATTATGACATCATCGCCATGGCAACGTATTAAGGCATCTTCGTCACCATGGTAACCTATTTTGACATCATTGCCATGGCAATGTATTAAGGCATCATCATCGCCATGGCAACCTATTATGACATCATAATCACCATGGCAACCTATTATGACATCATCATCGCCATGGCAACCAATTATGACATCATCGCCATGGCAACATAGTAAGGCATCATCGTCACCATGGCAACCTATTATGACATCATCATCGCCATGGCAACCAATTATGACATAATCGCCATGGCAACGTATTAAGGCATCATCGTCACCATGGCAACCTCTCATGACATCATCATCACCATGGCAACCTATTATGACATCATCATTGCCATGGCAACCAATTATGACATCCTCATCGTCATGGCAACCAATTATGACATCATCGCCATGGCAACATATTAAGGCATCATCGTCACCATGGCAACCTATTATGACATCATCATCGCCATGGCAACCAATTATGACATAATCGCCATGGCAACGTATTAAGTCATCATCGTCAACATGGCAACCAATTATGACATCACCGTCGCCATGGCAAACGAATTATGACATCACCGCCATGGCAACCAATTATGACATCATCGCCATGGCAACCAATTATGACCTCACCGTCGCCATGGCAACCTATTATGACATCATCATCGCCATGGCAACCAATTATGACTTCATCGCCATGGCAACGTATTAAGGCATCATCGTCGCCATGGCAAACAATTATGACATCATCGCCATATCAACCAATTATGACATCATCGCCATGGCAACCAATTATGACATCATCATCGTCGTGGCAACCAATTATGACATCACTGTCGCCATGGCAACCAATTATGACATCACCGTCACCTTGGCAACCAATTATGACATCACCGTCGCCATGGCAAACGAATTATGACATCACCGCCATGGCAACCAATTATGACATCATCGCCATGGCAACCAATTATGACCTCACGGTCGCCATGGCAACCTATTATGACATCATCATCGCCATGGCAACCAATTATGACTTCATCGCCATGGCAACGTATTAAGGCATCATCGTCGCCATGGCAACCAATTATGACATAATCGCCATGGCAACGTATTAAGGCATCATCGTCGCCATGGCAACCAGTTATGACATCACCGTCGCCATGGCAACCAATTATGACATCACCGTCGCCATGGCAACCAATTATGACATCACCGTCGCCATAGCAACCAATTATGACATCATCGCCATGGCAACGTATTAAGGCATGATCGTCACCATGGCAACCAATTATGACCTCATCGCCATGGCAACGTATTAAGGCATAATCGTCGCCATGGCAACCAATTATGACATCATCGTCGCCATGGCAACCAATTATGACATCACCGTCGCCATGGCAACCAATTATGACATAATCGTTGCCATTGCAACCAATTATGACATCATCGCCATGGCAACCAATTATGACATCACCGTCGCCATGGCAACATATTAAGGCATCATCGTCGCCATGGCAACCAATTATGACATCATCGTCACCATGCCAACCAATTATGACAGCATCATCACCATGGCAACCAATTATATCATCGCCATGGCAACGTATTAAGGCATCATCGTCACCATGGCAACCTATTATGACATCATCGCCATGGCAACCTATTATGAAATCATCATCGCCATGGTAACCAATTATGACATAATCGCCATGGCAACGTATTAAGGCATCATCGTCTCCATGGCAACCGATTATGACATCATCGTCGCCATAGCAACCAATTATGACATCATCGTCACCATGGCAACCAATTATGACATCATCGTCACCATGGCAACAAATTATGACATCACCGTCGCCATGGTATCCAATTAAGACATCATCGTCGCCATGGCAACCAATTATGACATCATGGTCGCCATGGCAACCAATTATGACATCACCATCGCCAAGGCAACGTATTAAGGCATCATCGTCGCCATGGCAACCAATTATGATATCACCGTCACCATGGCAACCAATTATGACATCACCGTCGCCATGGCAACATATTAAGGCATCATGGCCATGGCAACCAATTATGACATCATCACCATGGCAACCAATTATGACCTCACCGTCGCCATGGCAACCTATTATGACATCATCATCGCCATGGCAACCAATTATGACTTCATCGCCATGGCAACCGATTATGACATCATCATCGCCATGGCAACCAATTATGACATCATCGCCATGGCAACGTATTAAGGCATCAACGTCACCATGGCAACCTATTATGACATAATCATCGCCATGGCAACCAATTATGACATCATCGCCATGGCAACCTATTATGACATCATCATCGCCATGGCAACATATTAAGGCATCATCGTCACCATGGCAACCTATTATGACATCATCATCATCACCATGGCAACCAATTATGACATAATCGCCATGGCAACGTATTAAGGCATCATCGTCACCATGGCAACCTCTTATGACATCATCATCGCCATGGCAACCTATTATGACATCATCGCCATGGCAACGTATTAAGGCATATTCGTCACCATGGCAACCTATTATAACATCATCGCCATGGCAACCAATTATGACATCATCATTGCCATGGCAACCAATTATGACATCATCATCGCCATGGCAACCAATTATGACATAATCGCCATGGCAACGTATTAAGTCATCATCGTCACCATGGCAACCAATTATGACATCATTGCCATGGCAACCTATTATTACATCATCATCGCCATGGCAACCAATTATGACAGAATCGCTATGGCAACGTATTAAGGCATCATCGACACTATGGCAAACTATTATGACATCATCGCCATGGCAACCAATTATGACATCATCGCCATGGCAACGTATTAAGGCATCATCATCACCATGGCAACCTATTATGACATCATCATCGCCATGGCAACCAATTATGACATCATCATCGCCATGGCAACCAATTATGACATCATCGCCATGGCAACGTATTAAGGCATCATCGTCACCATGGCAAACTATTATGACATCATCATCGCCATGGCAACCTATTATGACATCATCATCACCATGGCAACCAATTATGACATCATCATTGCCATGGCAACGTATTAAGGCATATTCGTCACCATGGCAACCTATTATGACATCATCGCCATGGCAACGTATTAAGGCATCATCGTCATTTTGGCAACCTATTATGACATCATCATCGCCATGGCAACCAATTATGACATCATCATCGCCATGACAACCAATAATGACATCATTGCCATGGCAACATATTAAGGCATCATCTTCACCATGGCAACCTATTATGACATCATCGCCATGGCAACGTATTATGAAATCATCATCGCCATGGTAACCAATTATGACATAATTGCCATGGCAACGTATTAAGGCATAATCATCACCATGGTAACCTATTATGACATCATCATCACCATGGCAACCAATTGTGACATAATCGCCATGGCAACGTATTAAGTCATCATCGTCAACATGGCAACCAATTATGACATCACCGTCGCCATGGCAAACGAATTATGACATCACCGCCATGGCAACCAATTATGACATCATCGCCATGGCAACCAATTATGACCTCACCGTCGCCATGGCAACCTATTATGACATCATCATCGCCATGGCAACCAATTATGACTTCATCGCCATGGCAACGTATTAAGGCATCATCGTCGCCATGGCAAACAATTATGACATCATCGCCATATCAACCAATTATGACATCATCGCCATGGCAACCAATTATGACATCATCATCGTCATGGCAACCAATTATGACATCACTGTCGCCATGGCAACCAATTATGACATCACCGTCACCTTGGCAACCAATTATGACATCACCGTCGCCATGGCAAACGAATTATGACATCACCGCCATGGCAACCAATTATGACATCATCGCCATGGCAACCAATTATGACCTCACGGTCGCCATGGCAACCTATTATGACATCATCATCGCCATGGCAACCAATTATGACTTCATCGCCATGGCAACGTATTAAGGCATCATCGTCGCCATGGCAACCAATTATGACATAATCGCCATGGCAACGTATTAAGGCATCATCGTCGCCATGGCAACCAGTTATGACATCACCGTCGCCATGGCAACCAATTATGACATCACCGTCGCCATGGCAACCAATTATGACATCACCGTCGCCATAGCAACCAATTATGACATCATCGCCATGGCAACGTATTAAGGCATGATCGTCACCATGGCAACCAATTATGACCTCATCGCCATGGCAACGTATTAAGGCATAATCGTCGCCATGGCAACCAATTATGACATCATCGTCGCCATGGCAACCAATTATGACATCACCGTCGCCATGGCAACCAATTATGACATCATCGTTGCCATTGCAACCAATTATGACATCATCGCCATGGCAACCAATTATGACATCACCGTCGCCATGGCAACATATTAAGGCATCATCGTCGCCATGGCAACCAATTATGACATCATCGTCACCATGCCAACCAATTATGACAGCATCATCACCATGGCAACCAATTATATCATTGCCATGGCAACGTATTAAGGCATCATCGTCACCATGGCAACCAATTATGACATCATCGCCATGGCAACCAATTATGACATCATCATCGCCATGGCAACCAATTATGACATAATCGCCATGGCAACGTATTAAGGCATCATCGTCACCATGACAACCTATTAAGACATCATCATCGCCATGGCAACCGATTATGACATCATCATCGCCATGGCAACCAATTATGACATCATCGCCATGGCAACGTATTAAGGCATCAACGTCACCATGGCAACCTATTATGACATAATCATCGCCATGGCAACCAATTATGACATCATCGCCATGGCAACCTATTATGACATCATCATCGCCATGGCAACATATTAAGGCATCATCGTCACCATGGCAACCTATTATGACATCATCATCATCACCATGGCAACCAATTATGACATAATCGCCATGGCAACGTATTAAGGCATCATCGTCACCATGGCAACCTCTTATGACATCATCATCGCCATGGCAACCTATTATGACATCATCGCCATGGCAACGTATTAAGGCATATTCGTCACCATGGCAACCTATTATAACATCATCGCCATGGCAACCAATTATGACATCATCATTGCCATGGCAACCAATTATGACATCATCATCGCCATGGCAACCAATTATGACATAATCGCCATGGCAACGTATTAAGTCATCATCGTCACCATGGCAACCAATTATGACATCATTGCCATGGCAACCTATTATTACATCATCATCGCCATGGCAACCAATTATGACAGAATCGCTATGGCAACGTATTAAGGCATCATCGACACTATGGCAAACTATTATGACATCATCGCCATGGCAACCAATTATGACATCATCGCCATGGCAACGTATTAAGGCATCATCATCACCATGGCAACCTATTATGACATCATCATCGCCATGGCAACCAATTATGACATCATCATCGCCATGGCAACCAATTATGACATCATCGCCATGGCAACGTATTAAGGCATCATCGTCACCATGGCAAACTATTATGACATCATCATCGCCATGGCAACCTATTATGACATCATCATCACCATGGCAACCAATTATGACATCATCATCGCCATGGCAACGTATTAAGGCATATTCGTCACCATGGCAACCTATTATGACATCATCGCCATGGCAACGTATTAAGGCATCATCGTCACCTTGGCAACCTATTATGACATCATCATCGCCATGGCAACCAATTATGACATCATCATCGCCATGACAACCAATAATGACATCATTGCCATGGCAACATATTAAGGCATCATCGTCACCATGGCAACCTATTATGACATAATCGCCATGGCAACCAATTATGACATCATCATCGCCATGACAACCAATAATGACATCATTGCCATGGCAACATATTAAGGCATCATCGTCACCATGGCAACCTATTATGAAATCATCGCCATGGCAACCTATTATGACATCATCATCGCCATGGTAACCAATTATGACATCATCACCATGGCAACCAATTATGACATCATCGACATGGCAACGTATTAAGGGATCATCGTCACCATGGCAAACTATTATGACATCATCATCGCAATGGCAACCTATTATGAAATCATCATCACAATTGCAACCAATTATGACATCATCATCGCCATGGCAACCAATTATGACATCATCGCCATGGAAACGTATTAAGGCATCATTGTCACCATGGCAACCTATTTTGACATCATTGCCATGGCAACGTATTATGGCATCATCATCGCCGTGGCAACCTATTATGACATCATCCTCGCCATGGCAACCTATTATGACATCATCAACGCCATGGCAACCAATTATGACATCATCGCCATGGCAACATAGTAAGGCATCATCGTCACCATGGCAACCTATTATGACATCATCATCGCCATGGCAACCAATTATGACATAATCGCCATGTCAACGTATTAAGGCATCATCGTCACCATGGCAACCTCTTATGACATCATCATCGCCATGGCAACCTATTATGACATCATCATTGCCATGTCAACCAATTATGACATCATCATCGTCATGGCAACCAATTATGACATCATCGCCATGGCAACATATTAAGGCATCATCGTCACCATGGCAACCAATTATGACATAATTGCCATGGCAACGTATTAAGACATCATCGTCACCATGGCAACCTATTATGACATCATCATCGCCATGGTAAACAATTATGACATCATTGCCATGGCAACGTATTAAGGCATCATTGTCACCATGGCAACCTATTTTGACATCATCATCGCCATGGCAACCAATTATGACATCATCGTCATGGCAACGTATTAAGGCATCATCGTCACCATGGCAACCTATTATGACATCATCATTGCCATGGCAACCAATTATGACATCATTATCATCATGGCAGCCAATTAGGACATAATCGCCATGGCAACGAATTAAGTCATCATCGTCACCATGGCAACCAATTATGACATCATTGCCATGGCAACCTATTATGACATCATCATCGCCATGGCAACCAATTATGACAGAATCGCCATGGCAACGTATGAAGGCATCATCGACACTATGGCAACCTATTATGACATCATCGCCATGGCAACCTATTATGACATCATCATCACCATGGCAACCAATTATGACATCATCATCGCCATGGCAGCATATTAAGGCATATTCGTCACCATGGCAACCTATTATGACATCATCATCGCCATGGCAACCAATTATGACATCATCGCCATGGCAACGTATTAAGGCATCATCGTCACCATGGCAACCTATTATGACATCATCATCTCCATGGCAACCTATTATGACATCATCATCACCATGGAAACCAATTATGACATCATCATCGCCATGGCAACGTATTAAGGCATATTCGTCACCATGGCAACCTATTATGACATCATCGCCATGGCAACGTATTAAGGCATCATCGTCACCTTGGAAACCTATTATGACATCATCATCGCCATGGCAACCAATTATGACATCATCATCGCCATGACAACCAATAATGACATCATTGCCATGGCAACATATTAAGGCATCATCGTCACCATGGCAACCTATTATGACATCATCGCCATGGCAACCTATTATGAAATCATCATCGCCATGGTAACCAATTATGACATAATCGCCATGGCAACCTATTATGACATCATCATCGCCATGGCAACCAATTATGACTTCATCGCCATGGCAACGTATTAAGGCATCATCGTCGCCATGGCAACCAATTATGACATCATCGTCGCCATGGCAACCAATTATGACATCACCGTCGCCATGGCAACCAATTATGACATCATCGTCGCCATTGCAACCAATTATGACATCATTGCCATGGCAACCAATTATGACATCACCGTCGCCATGGCAACGTATTAAGGCATCATCGTCGCCATGGCAACCAATTATGACATCACCGTCGCCATGGCAATGTATTAAGGCATCATCGTCGCCATGGCAACCAATTATGACATCATCGTCACCATGGCAACCAATTATGACATCACCGTCGCCATGGCAACCAATTATGACATCATCGTCGCCATTGCAACCAATTATGACATCATCGCCATGGCAACCAATTATGACATCACCGTCGCCATGGCAACGTATTAAGGCATCATCGTCGCCATGGCAACAAATTATGACATCATCGTCGCCATGGCAACCAATTATGACATCATTGTCGCCATGGCAACCAATTATGACATCACCGTCGCCATGGCGACCAATTATGACATCATCGCCATGGCAACGTATTAAGGCATCATCATCGCCATGGCAACCAATTATGACATCATCGTCGCCATGGCAACCAATTATGATATCACCGTCTCCATGGCAACCAATTATGACATCACCGTCGCCATGGCAACCAATTATGACATCATCGCCATGGCAACCAATTATGACATTACCGTCGCCATGTCAACCAATTATGACATCACCGTCGCCATGGCAACCAATTATGACATCATCGCCATGGCAACGTATTAAGGCATCATCGTCGCCATGGCAACCAATTATGACATCATCGCCATGGCAACGTATTAAGGCATCATCGTCGCCATGGCAACCAATTATGACATCACCGTCGCCATGGCAACCAATTATGACATCACCGTCGCCATGGCAACGTATTAAGGCATCATCGTCGCCATGGCAACCAATTATGACATCACCGTCGCCATGGCAACCAATTATGACATCACCGTCGCCATGGCAACCAATTATCACATCACCGTCGCCATGTCAACCAATTATGACATCACCGTCGCCATGGAAACCAATTATGACATCATCGTCGCCATGGCAACCAATTATGACATCATCATCGCCATGACAACCAATAATGACATCATTGCCATGGCAACATATTAAGGCATCATCTTCACCATGGCAACCTATTATGACATCATCGCCATGGCAACGTATTATGAAATCATCATCGCCATGGTAACCAATTATGACATAATCGCCATGGCAACGTATTAAGGCATCATCATCACCATGGTAACCTATTATGACATCATCATCACCATGGCAACCAATTATGACATCATCACCATGGCAACCAATTATGACATCATCGACATGGCAGCATATTAAGGCATCATCGTCACCATGGCAACCTATTATGATATCATCATCGCCATAGCAACCAATTATGACATCATCGCCATGGCAACATATTAAGGGATCATCATCACCATGGCAAACTATTATGACATCATAATCGCAATGGCAACCTATTATGACATCATTATCACAATGGCAACTAATTATGACATCATCGCCATGGAAACCAATTATGACATCATCGCCATGGCAACGTATTAAGGCATCTTCGTCACCATGGTAACCTATTTTGACATCATTGCCATGGCAATGTATTAAGGCATCATCATCGCCATGGCAACCTATTATGACATCATAATCACCATGGCAACCTATTATGACATCATCATCGCCATGGCAACCAATTATGACATCATCGCCATGGCAACATAGTAAGGCATCATCGTCACCATGGCAACCTATTATGACATCATCATCGCCATGGCAACCAATTATGACATAATCGCCATGGCAACGTATTAAGGCATCATCGTCACCATGGCAACCTCTCATGACATCATCATCACCATGGCAACCTATTATGACATCATCATTGCCATGGCAACCAATTATGACATCCTCATCGTCATGGCAACCAATTATGACATCATCGCCATGGCAACATATTAAGGCATCATCGTCACCATGGCAACCTATTATGACATCATCATCGCCATGGCAACCAATTATGACATAATCGCCATGGCAACGTATTAAGTCATCATCGTCAACATGGCAACCAATTATGACATCACCGTCGCCATGGCAAACGAATTATGACATCACCGCCATGGCAACCAATTATGACATCATCGCCATGGCAACCAATTATGACCTCACCGTCGCCATGGCAACCTATTATGACATCATCATCGCCATGGCAACCAATTATGACTTCATCGCCATGGCAACGTATTAAGGCATCATCGTCGCCATGGCAAACAATTATGACATCATCGCCATATCAACCAATTATGACATCATCGCCATGGCAACCAATTATGACATCATCATCGTCGTGGCAACCAATTATGACATCACTGTCGCCATGGCAACCAATTATGACATCACCGTCACCTTGGCAACCAATTATGACATCACCGTCGCCATGGCAAACGAATTATGACATCACCGCCATGGCAACCAATTATGACATCATCGCCATGGCAACCAATTATGACCTCACGGTCGCCATGGCAACCTATTATGACATCATCATCGCCATGGCAACCAATTATGACTTCATCGCCATGGCAACGTATTAAGGCATCATCGTCGCCATGGCAACCAATTATGACATAATCGCCATGGCAACGTATTAAGGCATCATCGTCGCCATGGCAACCAGTTATGACATCACCGTCGCCATGGCAACCAATTATGACATCACCGTCGCCATGGCAACCAATTATGACATCACCGTCGCCATAGCAACCAATTATGACATCATCGCCATGGCAACGTATTAAGGCATGATCGTCACCATGGCAACCAATTATGACCTCATCGCCATGGCAACGTATTAAGGCATAATCGTCGCCATGGCAACCAATTATGACATCATCGTCGCCATGGCAACCAATTATGACATCACCGTCGCCATGGCAACCAATTATGACATAATCGTTGCCATTGCAACCAATTATGACATCATCGCCATGGCAACCAATTATGACATCACCGTCGCCATGGCAACATATTAAGGCATCATCGTCGCCATGGCAACCAATTATGACATCATCGTCACCATGCCAACCAATTATGACAGCATCATCACCATGGCAACCAATTATATCATCGCCATGGCAACGTATTAAGGCATCATCGTCACCATGGCAACCTATTATGACATCATCGCCATGGCAACCTATTATGAAATCATCATCGCCATGGTAACCAATTATGACATAATCGCCATGGCAACGTATTAAGGCATCATCGTCTCCATGGCAACCGATTATGACATCATCGTCGCCATAGCAACCAATTATGACATCATCGTCACCATGGCAACCAATTATGACATCATCGTCACCATGGCAACAAATTATGACATCACCGTCGCCATGGTATCCAATTAAGACATCATCGTCGCCATGGCAACCAATTATGACATCATGGTCGCCATGGCAACCAATTATGACATCACCATCGCCAAGGCAACGTATTAAGGCATCATCGTCGCCATGGCAACCAATTATGATATCACCGTCACCATGGCAACCAATTATGACATCACCGTCGCCATGGCAACATATTAAGGCATCATGGCCATGGCAACCAATTATGACATCATCACCATGGCAACCAATTATGACCTCACCGTCGCCATGGCAACCTATTATGACATCATCATCGCCATGGCAACCAATTATGACTTCATCGCCATGGCAACCGATTATGACATCATCATCGCCATGGCAACCAATTATGACATCATCGCCATGGCAACGTATTAAGGCATCAACGTCACCATGGCAACCTATTATGACATAATCATCGCCATGGCAACCAATTATGACATCATCGCCATGGCAACCTATTATGACATCATCATCGCCATGGCAACATATTAAGGCATCATCGTCACCATGGCAACCTATTATGACATCATCATCATCACCATGGCAACCAATTATGACATAATCGCCATGGCAACGTATTAAGGCATCATCGTCACCATGGCAACCTCTTATGACATCATCATCGCCATGGCAACCTATTATGACATCATCGCCATGGCAACGTATTAAGGCATATTCGTCACCATGGCAACCTATTATAACATCATCGCCATGGCAACCAATTATGACATCATCATTGCCATGGCAACCAATTATGACATCATCATCGCCATGGCAACCAATTATGACATAATCGCCATGGCAACGTATTAAGTCATCATCGTCACCATGGCAACCAATTATGACATCATTGCCATGGCAACCTATTATTACATCATCATCGCCATGGCAACCAATTATGACAGAATCGCTATGGCAACGTATTAAGGCATCATCGACACTATGGCAAACTATTATGACATCATCGCCATGGCAACCAATTATGACATCATCGCCATGGCAACGTATTAAGGCATCATCATCACCATGGCAACCTATTATGACATCATCATCGCCATGGCAACCAATTATGACATCATCATCGCCATGGCAACCAATTATGACATCATCGCCATGGCAACGTATTAAGGCATCATCGTCACCATGGCAAACTATTAT
Organism: Dendrobates tinctorius; assembly: GCF_039654945.1. Lineage (NCBI taxonomy): Eukaryota > Metazoa > Chordata > Amphibia > Anura > Dendrobatidae > Dendrobates > Dendrobates tinctorius. The sequence goes on along the minus strand of NW_027362134.1, from coordinate 1,005,905 downwards.
GACATCATCATCGCCATGGCAACCTATTATGACATCATCATCACCATGGCAACCAATTATGACATCATCATTGCCATGGCAACGTATTAAGGCATATTCGTCACCATGGCAACCTATTATGACATCATCGCCATGGCAACGTATTAAGGCATCATCGTCATTTTGGCAACCTATTATGACATCATCATCGCCATGGCAACCAATTATGACATCATCATCGCCATGACAACCAATAATGACATCATTGCCATGGCAACATATTAAGGCATCATCGTCACCATGGCAACCTATTATGACATCATCGCCATGGCAACCAATTATGACATCATCATCGCCATGACAACCAATAATGACATCATTGCCATGGCAACATATTAAGGCATCATCGTCACCATGGCAACCTATTATGAAATCATCGCCATGGCAACCTATTATGACATCATCATCGCCATGGTAACCAATTATGACATCATCACCATGGCAACCAATTATGACATCATCGACATGGCAACGTATTAAGGGATCATCGTCACCATGGCAAACTATTATGACATCATCATCGCAATGGCAACCTATTATGATATCATCATCACAATTGCAACCAATTATGACATCATCATCGCCATGGCAACCAATTATGACATCATCGCCATGGCAACGTATTAAGGCATCATTGTCACCATGGCAACCTATTTTGACATCATTGCCATGGCAACGTATTATGGCATCATCATCGCCGTGGCAACCTATTATGACATCATCCTCGCCATGGCAACCTATTATGACATCATCAACGCCATGGCAACCAATTATGGCATCATCGCCATGGCAACATAGTAAGGCATCATCGTCACCATGGCAACCTATTATGACATCATCATCGCCATGGCAACCAATTATGACATAATCGCCATGTCAACGTATTAAGGCATCATCGTCATCATGGCAACCTCTTATGACATCATCATCGCCATGGTAACCTATTATGACATCATCATTGCCATGTCAACCAATTATGACATCATCATCGTCATGGCAACCAATTATGACATCATCGCCATGGCAACATATTAAGGCATCATCGTCACCATGGCAACCAATTATGACATAATTGCCATGGCAACGTATTAAGACATCATCGTCACCATGGCAACCTATTATGACATCATCATCGCCATGGTAAACAATTATGACATCATCGCCATGGCAACGTATTAAGGCATCATTGTCACCATGGCAACCTATTTTGACATCATCATCGCCATGGCAACCAATTATGACATCATCGTCATGGCAACGTATTAAGGCATCATCGTCACCATGGCAACCTATTATGACATCATCATTGCCATGGCAACCAATTATAACATCATTATCATCATGGCAGCCAATTAGGACATAATCGCCATGGCAACGAATTAAGTCATCATCGTCACCATGGCAACCAATTATGACATCATTGCCATGGCAACCTATTATGACATCATCATCGCCATGGCAACCAATTATGACAGAATCGCCACGGCAACGTATGAAGGCATCATCGACACTATGGCAAACTATTATGACATCATCGTCATGGCAACCTATTATGACATCATCATCACCATGGCAACCAATTATGACATCATCATCGCCATGGCAGCATATTAAGGCATATTCGTCACCATGGCAACCTATTATGACATCATCATCGCCATGGCAACCAATTATGACATCATCGCCATGGCAACGTATTAAGGCATCATCGTCACCATGGCAACCTATTATGACATCATCATCGCCATGGCAACCTATTATGACATCATCATCACCATGGAAACCAATTATGACATCATCATCGCCATGGCAACGTATTAAGGCATATTCGTCACCATGGCAACCTATTATGACATCATCGCCATGGCAACGTATTAAGGCATCATCGTCACCTTGGAAACCTATTATGACATCATCATCGCCATGGCAACCAATTATGACATCATCATCGCCATGACAACCAATAATGACATCATTGCCATGGCAACATATTAAGGCATCATCGTCACCATGGCAACCTATTATGACATCATCGCCATGGCAACCTATTATGAAATCATCATCGCCATGGTAACCAATTATGACATAATCGCCATGGCAACCTATTATGACATCATCATCGCCATGGCAACCAATTATGACTTCATCGCCATGGCAACGTATTAAGGCATCATCGTCGCCATGGCAACCAATTATGACATCATCGTCGCCATGGCAACCAATTATGACATCACCGTCGCCATGGCAACCAATTATGACATCATCGTCGCCATTGCAACCAATTATGACATCATTGCCATGGCAACCAATTATGACATCACCGTCGCCATGGCAACGTATTAAGGCATCATCGTCGCCATGGCAACCAATTATGACATCACCGTCGCCATGGCAACGTATTAAGGCATCATCGTCGCCATGGCAACCAATTATGACATCATCGTCACCATGGCAACCACTTATGACATCACCGTCGCCATGGCAACCAATTATGACATCATCGTCGCCATTGCAACCAATTATGACATCATCGCCATGGCAACCAATTATGACATCACCGTCACCATGGCAACGTATTAAGGCATCATCGTCGCCATGGCAACAAATTATGACATCATCGTCGCCATGGCAACCAATTATGACATCATTGTCGCCATGGCAACCAATTATGACATCACCGTCGCCATGGCGACCAATTATGACATCATCGCCATGGCAACGTATTAAGGCATCATCATCGCCATGGCAACCAATTATGACATCATCGTCGCCATGGCAACCAATTATGATATCACCGTCTCCATGGCAACCAATTATGACATCACCGTCGCCATGGCAACCAATTATGACATCATCGCCATGGCAACCAATTATGACATTACCGTCGCCATGTCAACCAATTATGACATCACCGTCGCCATGGCAACCAATTATGACATCATCGCCATGGCAACGTATTAAGGCATCATCGTCGCCATGGCAACCAATTATGTCATCATCGTCGCCATGGCAACGTATTAAGGCATCATCGTCGCCATGGCAACCAATTATGACATCACCGTCGCCATGGCAACCAATTATGACATCACCGTCGCCATGGCAACGTATTAAGGCATCATCGTCGCCATGGCAACCAATTATGACATCACCGTCGCCATGGCAACCAATTATGACATCACCGTCGCCATGGCAACCAATTATCACATCACCGTCGCCATGTCAACCAATTATGACATCACCGTCGCCATGGAAACCAATTATGACATCATCGTCGCCATGGCAACCAATTATGACATCATCATCGCCATGACAACCAATAATGACATCATTGCCATGGCAACATATTAAGGCATCATCTTCACCATGGCAACCTATTATGACATCATCACCATGGTAACCTATTATGACATCATCATCACCATGGCAACCAATTATGACATCATCATCACCATGGCAACCAATTATGACATCATCGACATGGCAGCATATTAAGGCATCATCGTCACCATGGCAACCTATTATGATATCATCATCGCCATAGCAACCAATTATGACATCATCGCCATGGCAACATATTAAGGGATCATCATCACCATGGCAAACTATTATGACATCATAATCGCAATGGCAACCTATTATGACATCATCATCACAATGGCAACTAATTATGACATCATCGCCATGGAAACCAATTATGACATCATCGCCATGGCAACGTATTAAGGCATCATCGTCACCATGGTAACCTATTTTGACATCATTGCCATGGCAATGTATTAAGGCAACATCATCGCCATGGCAACCTATTATGACATCATAATCACCATGGCAACCTATTATGACATCATCATCGCCATGGCAACCAATTATGACATCATCGCCATGGCAACATAGTAAGGCATCATCGTCACCATGGCAACCTATTATGACATCATCATCGCCATGGCAACCAATTATGACATAATCGCCATGGCAACGTATTAAGGCATCATCGTCACCATGGCAACCTCTTATGACATCATCATCACCATGGCAACCTATTATGACATCATCATTGCCATGGCAACCAATTATGACATCCTCATCGTCATGGCAACCAATTATGACATCATCGCCATGGCAACATATTAAGGCATCATCGTCACCATGGCAACCTATTATGACATCATCATCGCCATGGCAACCAATTATGACATAATCGCCATGGCAACGTATTAAGTCATCATCGTCAACATGGCAACCAATTATGACATCACCGTCGCCATGGCAAACGAATTATGACATCACCGCCATGGCAACCAATTATGACATCATCGCCATGGCAACCAATTATGACCTCACCGTCGCCATGGCAACCTATTATGACATCATCATCGCCATGGCAACCAATTATGACTTCATCGCCATGGCAACGTATTAAGGCATCATCGTCGCCATGGCAAAAAATTATGACATCATCGCCATATCAACCAATTATGACATCATCGCCATGGCAACCAATTATGACATCATCATCGTCGTGGCAACCAATTATGACATCACTGTCGCCATGGCAACCAATTATGACATCACCGTCACCTTGGCAACCAATTATGACATCACCGTCGCCATGGCAAACGAATTATGACATCACCGCCATGGCAACCAATTATGACATCATCGCCATGGCAACCAATTATGACCTCACGGTCGCCATGGCAACCTATTATGACATCATCATCGCCATGGCAACCAATTATGACTTCATCGCCGTGGCAACGTATTAAGGCATCATCGTCGCCATGGCAACCAATTATGACATAATCGCCATGGCAACGTATTAAGGCATCATCGTCGCCATGGCAACCAGTTATGACATCACCGTCGCCATGGCAACCAATTATGACATCACCGTCGCCATGGCAACCAATTATGACATCACCGTCGCCATAGCAACCAATTATGACATCATCGCCATGGCAACGTATTAAGGCATGATCGTCACCATGGCAACCAATTATGACCTCATCGCCATGGCAACGTATTAAGGCATAATCGTCGCCATGGCAACCAATTATGACATCATCGTCGCCATGGCAACCAATTATGACATCACCGTCGCCATGGCAACCAATTATGACATAATCGTTGCCATTGCAACCAATTATGACATCATCGCCATGGCAACCAATTATGACATCACCGTCGCCATGGCAAAATATTAAGGCATCATCGTCACCATGGCAACCAATTATGACATCATCGTCACCATGCCAACCAATTATGACAGCATCATCACCATGGCAACCAATTATATCATCGCCATGGCAACGTATTAAGGCATCATCGTCACCATGGCAACCAATTATGACATCATCGCCATGGCAACCAATTATGACATCATCATCGCCATGGCAACCAATTATGACATAATCGCCATGGCAACGTATTAAGGCATCATCGTCACCATGACAACCTATTAAGACATCATCATCGCCATGGCAACCGATTATGACATCATCATCGCCATGGCAACCAATTATGACATCATCGCCATGGCAACGTATTAAGGCATCAACGTCACCATGGCAACCTATTATGACATAATCATCGCCATGGCAACCAATTATGACATCATCGCCATGGCAACCTATTATGACATCATCATCGCCATGGCAACATATTAAGGCATCATCGTCACCATGGCAACCTATTATGACATCATCATCATCACCATGGCAACCAATTATGACATAATCGCCATGGCAACGTATTAAGGCATCATCGTCACCATGGCAACCTCTTATGACATCATCATCGCCATGGCAACCTATTATGACATCATCGCCATGGCAACGTATTAAGGCATATTCGTCACCATGGCAACCTATTATAACATCATCGCCATGGCAACCGATTATGACATCATCATTGCCATGGCAACCAATTATGACATCATCATCGCCATGGCAACCAATTATGACATAATCGCCATGGCAACGTATTAAGTCATCATCGTCACCATGGCAACCAATTATGACATAATTGCCATGGCAACCTATTATTACATCATCATCGCCATGGCAACCAATTATGACAGAATCGCTATGGCAACGTATTAAGGCATCATCGACACTATGGCAAACTATTATGACATCATCGCCATGGCAACCAATTATGACATCATCGCCATGGCAACGTATTAAGGCATCATCATCACCATGGCAACCTATTATGACATCATCATCGCCATGGCAACCAATTATGACATCATCATCGCCATGGCAACCAATTATGACATCATCGCCATGGCAACGTATTAAGGCATCATCGTCACCATGGCAAACTATTATGACATCATCATCGCCATGGCAACCTATTATGACATCATCATCACCATGGCAACCAATTATGACATCATCATCGCCATGGCAACGTATTAAGGCATATTCGTCACCATGGCAACCTATTATGACATCATCGCCATGGCAACGTATTAAGGCATCATCGTCACCTTGGCAACCTATTATGACATCATCATCGCCATGGCAACCAATTATGACATCATCATCGCCATGACAACCAATAATGACATCATTGCCATGGCAACATATTAAGGCATCATCGTCACCATGGCAACCTATTATGACATCATCGCCATGGCAACCAATTATGACATCATCATCGCCATGACAACCAATAATGACATCATTGCCATGGCAAACATATTAAGGCATCATCGTCACCATGGCAACCTATTATGAAATCATCGCCATGGCAACCTATTATGACATCATCATCGCCATGGTAACCAATTATGACATCATCACCATGGCAACCAATTATGACATCATCGACATGGCAACGTATTAAGGGATCATCGTCACCATGGCAAACTATTATGACATCATCATCGCAATGGCAACCTATTATGATATCATCATCACAATTGCAACCAATTATGACATCATCATCGCCATGGCAACCAATTATGACATCATCGCCATGGCAACGTATTAAGGCATCATTGTCACCATGGCAACCTATTTTGACATCATTGCCATGGCAACGTATTATGGCATCATCATCGCCATGGCAACCTATTATGACATCATCCTCGCCATGGCAAAATATTATGACATCATCAACGCCATGGCAACCAATTATGACATCATCGCCATGGCAACATAGTAAGGCATCATCGTCACCATGGCAACCTATTATGACATCATCATCGCCATGGCAACCAATTATGACATAATCGCCATGTCAACGTATTAAGGCATCATCGTCACCATGGCAACCTCTTATGACATCATCATCGCCATGGCAACCTATTATGACATCATCATTGCCATGTCAACCAATTATGACATCATCATCGTCATGGCAACCAATTATGACATCATCGCCATGGCAACATATTAAGGCATCATCGTCACCATGGCAACCAATTATGACATAATTGCCATGGCAACGTATTAAGACATCATCGTCACCATGGCAACCTATTATGACATCATCATCGCCATGGCAAACAATTATGACATCATCGCCATGGCAACGTATTAAGGCATCATTGTCACCATGGCAACCTATTTTGACATCATCATCGCCATGGCAACCAATTATGACATCATCGTCATGGCAACGTATTAAGGCATCATCGTCACCATGGCAACCTATTATGACATCATCATTGCCATGGCAACCAATTATGACATCATTATCATCATGGCAGCCAATTATGACATAATCGCCATGGCAACGAATTAAGTCATCATCGTCACCATGGCAACCAATTATGACATCATTGCCATGGCAACCTATTATGACATCATCATCGCCATGGCAACCAATTATGACAGAATCGCCATGGCAACGTATGAAGGCATCATCGACACTATGGCAAACTATTATGACATCATCGCCATGGCAACCTATTATGACATCATCATCACCATGGCAACCAATTATGACATCATCATCGCCATGGCAGCATATTAAGGCATATTCGTCACCATGGCAACCTATTATGACATCATCATCGCCATGGCAACCAATTATGACATCATCGCCATGGCAACGTATTAAGGCATCATCGTCACCATGGCAACCTATTATGACATCATCATCGCCATGGCAACCTATTATGACATCATCATCACCATGGAAACCAATTATGACATCATCATCGCCATGGCAACGTATTAAGGCATATTCGTCACCATGGCAACCTATTATGACATCATCGCCATGGCAACGTATTAAGGCATCATCGTCACCTTGGAAACCTATTATGACATCATCATCGCCATGGCAACCAATTATGACATCATCATCGCCATGACAACCAATAATGACATCATTGCCATGGCAACATATTAAGGCATCATCGTCACCATGGCAACCTATTATGACATCATCGCCATGGTAACCAATTATGACATAATCGCCATGGCAACCAATTATGACATCATTGTCGCCATTGCAACCAATTATGACATCATTGCCATGGCAACCAATTATGACATCACCGTCGCCATGGCAACGTATTAAGGCATCATCATCACCATGGTAACCTATTATGACATCATCATCACCATGGCAACCAATTATGACATCATCATCACCATGGCAACCAATTATGACATCATCGACATGGCAGCATATTAAGGCATCATCGTCACCATGGCAACCTATTATGATATCATCATCGCCATAGCAACCAATTATGACATCATCGCCATGGCAACATATTAAGGGATCATCATCACCATGGCAAACTATTATGACATCATAATCGCAATGGCAACCTATTATGACATCATCATCACAATGGCAACTAATTATGACATCATCGCCATGGAAACCAATTATGACATCATCGCCATGGCAACGTATTAAGGCATCATCGTCACCATGGTAACCTATTTTGACATCATTGCCATGGCAATGTATTAAGGCAACATCATCGCCATGGCAACCTATTATGACATCATAATCACCATGGCAACCTATTATGACATCATCATCGCCATGGCAACCAATTATGACATCATCGCCATGGCAACATAGTAAGGCATCATCGTCACCATGGCAACCTATTATGACATCATCATCGCCATGGCAACCAATTATGACATAATCGCCATGGCAACGTATTAAGGCATCATCGTCACCATGGCAACCTCTTATGACATCATCATCACCATGGCAACCTATTATGACATCATCATTGCCATGGCAACCAATTATGACATCCTCATCGTCATGGCAACCAATTATGACATCATCGCCATGGCAACATATTAAGGCATCATCGTCACCATGGCAACCTATTATGACATCATCATCGCCATGGCAACCAATTATGACATAATCGCCATGGCAACGTATTAAGTCATCATCGTCAACATGGCAACCAATTATGACATCACCGTCGCCATGGCAAACGAATTATGACATCACCGCCATGGCAACCAATTATGACATCATCGCCATGGCAACCAATTATGACCTCACCGTCGCCATGGCAACCTATTATGACATAATCATCGCCATGGCAACCAATTATGACTTCATCGCCATGGCAACGTATTAAGGCATCATCGTCGCCATGGCAAACAATTATGACATCATCGCCATATCAACCAATTATGACATCATCGCCATGGCAACCAATTATGACATCATCATCGTCGTGGCAACCAATTATGACATCACTGTCGCCATGGCAACCAATTATGACATCACCGTCACCTTGGCAACCAATTATGACATCACCGTCGCCATGGCAAACGAATTATGACATCACCGCCATGGCAATCAATTATGACATCATCGCCATGGCAACCAATTATGACCTCACGGTCGCCATGGCAACCTATTATGACATCATCATCGCCATGGCAACCAATTATGACTTCATCGCCATGGCAACGTATTAAGGCATCATCGTCGCCATGGCAACCAATTATGACATAATCGCCATGGCAACGTATTAAGGCATCATCGTCGCCATGGCAACCAGTTATGACATCACCGTCGCCATGGCAACCAATTATGACATCACCGTCGCCATGGCAACCAATTATGACATCACCGTCGCCATAGCAACCAATTATGACATCATCGCCATGGCAACGTATTAAGGCATGATCGTCACCATGGCAACCAATTATGACCTCATCGCCATGGCAACGTATTAAGGCATAATCGTCGCCATGGCAACCAATTATGACATCATCGTCGCCATGGCAACCAATTATGACATCACCGTCGCCATGGCAACCAATTATGACATAATCGTTGCCATTGCAACCAATTATGACATCATCGCCATGGCAACCAATTATGACATCACCGTCGCCATGGCAACATATTAAGGCATCATCTTCGCCATGGCAACCAATTATGACATCATCGTCACCATGCCAACCAATTATGACAGCATCATCACCATGGCAACCAATTATATCATCGCCATGGCAACGTATTAAGGCATCATCGTCACCATGGCAACCTATTATGACATCATCGCCATGGCAACCTATTATGAAATCATCATCGCCATGGTAACCAATTATGACATAATCGCCATGGCAACGTATTAAGGCATCATCGTCTCCATGGCAACCGATTATGACATCATCGTCGCCATAGCAACCAATTATGACATCATCTTCACCATGGCAACCAATTATGACATCATCGTCACCATGGCAACAAATTATGACATCACCGTCGCCATGGTATCCAATTAAGACATCATCGTCGCCATGGCAACCAATTATGACATCATGGTCGCCATGGCAACCAATTATGACATCACCATCGCCAAGGCAACGTATTAAGGCATCATCGTCGCCATGGCAACCAATTATGATATCACCGTCACCATGGCAACCAATTATGACATCACCGTCGCCATGGCAACATATTAAGGCATCATGGCCATGGCAACCAATTATGACATCATCACCATGGCAACCAATTATGACCTCACCGTCGCCATGGCAACCTATTATGACATCATCATCGCCATGGCAACCAATTATGACTTCATCGCCATGGCAACGTATTAAGGCATCATCGTCGCCATGGCAACCAATTATGACATCATCGTCGCCATGGCAACCAATTATGACATCACCGTCGCCATGGCAACCAATTATGACATCATCGTCGCCATTGCAACCAATTATGACATCATTGCCATGGCAACCAATTATGACATCACCGTCGCCATGGCAACGTATTAAGGCATCATCGTTGCCATGGCAACCAATTATGACATCACCGTCGCCATGGCAACGAATTAAGGCATCATCGCCGCCATGGCAACCAATTATGACATCATCGTCACCATGGCAACCAATTATGACATCACCGTCGCCATGGCAACCAATTATGACATCATCGTCGCCATTGCAACCAATTATGACATCATCGCCATGGCAACCAATTATGACATCACCGTCGCCATGGCAACGTATTAAGGCATCATCGTCGCCATGGCAACAAATTATGACATCATCGTCGCCATGGCAACCAATTATGACATCATTGTCGCCATGGCAACCAATTATGACATCACCGTCGCCATGGCGACCAATTATGACATCATCGCCATGGCAACGTATTAATGCATCATCATCGCCATGGCAACCAATTATGACATCATCGTCGCCATGGCAACCAATTATGATATCACCGTCTCCATGGCAACCAATTATGACATCACCGTCGCCATGGCAACCAATTATGACATCATCGCCATGGCAACCAATTATGACATTACCGTCGCCATGTCAACCAATTATGACATCACCGTCGCCATGGCAACCAATTATGACATCATCGCCATGGCAACGTATTAAGGCATCATCGTCGCCATGGCAACCAATTATGACATCATCGCCATGGCAACGTATTAAGGCATCATCGTCGCCATGGCAACCAATTATGACATCACCGTCGCCATGGCAACCAATTATGACATCACCGTCGCCATGGCAACGTATTAAGGCATCATCGTCGCCATGGCAACCAATTATGACATCACCGTCGCCATGGCAACCAATTATGACATCACCGTCGCCATGGCAACCAATTATCACATCACCGTCGCCATGTCAACCAATTATGACATCACCGTCGCCATGGAAACCAATTATGACATCATCGTCGCCATGGCAACCAATTATGACATCATCATCGCCATGACAACCAATAATGACATCATTGCCATGGCAACATATTAAGGCATCATCTTCACCATGGCAACCTATTATGACATCATCGCCATGGCAACGTATTATGAAATCATCATCGCCATGGTAACCAATTATGACATAATCGCCATGGCAACGTATTAAGGCATCATCATCACCATGGTAACCTATTATGACATCATCATCACCATGGCAACCAATTATGACATCATCACCATGGCAACCAATTATGACATCATCGACATGGCAGCATATTAAGGCATCATCGTCACCATGGCAACCTATTATGATATCATCATCGCCATAGCAAACAATTATGACATCATCGCCATGGCAACATATTAAGGGATCATCATCACCATGGCAAACTATTATGACATCATAATCGCAATGGCAACCTATTATGACATCATTATCACAATGGCAACTAATTATGACATCATCGCCATGGAAACCAATTATGACATCATCGCCATGGCAACGTATTAAGGCATCATCGTCACCATGGTAACCTATTTTGACATCATTGCCATGGCAATGTATTAAGGCATCATCATCGCCATGGCAACCTATTATGACATCATAATCACCATGGCAACCTATTATGACATCATCATCGCCATGGCAACCAATTATGACATCATCGCCATGGCAACATAGTAAGGCATCATCGTCACCATGGCAACCTATTATGACATCATCATCGCCATGGCAACCAATTATGACATAATCGCCATGGCAACGTATTAAGGCATCATCGTCACCATGGCAACCTCTCATGACATCATCATCACCATGGCAACCTATTATGACATCATCATTGCCATGGCAACCAATTATGACATCATCATCGCCATGGCAACCAATTATGACATAATCGCCATGGCAACGTATTAAGGCATCATCATCACCATGGTAACCTATTATGACATCATCATCACCATGGCAACCAATTATGACATCATCACCATGGCAACCAATTATGACATCATCGACATGGCAGCATATTAAGGCATCATCGTCACCATGGCAACCTATTATGATATCATCATCGCCATAGCAACCAATTATGACATCATCGCCATGGCAACATATTAAGGGATCATCATCACCATGGCAAACTATTATGACATCATAATCGCAATGGCAACCTATTATGACATCATTATCACAATGGCAACTAATTATGACATCATCGCCATGGAAACCAATTATGACATCATCGCCATGGCAACGTATTAAGGCATCATCGTCACCATGGTAACCTATTTTGACATCATTGCCATGGCAATGTATTAAGGCATCATCATCGCCATGGCAACCTATTATGACATCATAATCACCATGGCAACCTATTATGACATCATCATCGCCATGGCAACCAATTATGACATCATCGCCATGGCAACATAGTAAGGCATCATCGTCACCATGGCAACCTATTATGACATCATCATCGCCATGGCAACCAATTATGACATAATCGCCATGGCAACGTATTAAGGCATCATCGTCACCATGGCAACCTCTCATGACATCATCATCACCATGGCAACCTATTATGACATCATCATTGCCATGGCAACCAATTATGACATCCTCATCGTCATGGCAACCAATTATGACATCATCGCCATGGCAACATATTAAGGCATCATCGTCACCATGGCAACCTATTATGACATCATCATCGCCATGGCAACCAATTATGACATAATCGCCATGGCAACGTATTAAGTCATCATCGTCAACATGGCAACCAATTATGACATCACCGTCGCCATGGCAAACGAATTATGACATCACCGCCATGGCAACCAATTATGACATCATCGCCATGGCAACCAATTATGACCTCACCGTCGCCATGGCAACCTATTATGACATCATCATCGCCATGGCAACCAATTATGACTTCATCGCCATGGCAACGTATTAAGGCATCATCGTCGCCATGGCAAACAATTATGACATCATCGCCATATCAACCAATTATGACATCATCGCCATGGCAACCAATTATGACATCATCATCGTCATGGCAACCAATTATGACATCACTGTCGCCATGGCAACCAATTATGACATCACCGTCACCTTGGCAACCAATTATGACATCACCGTCGCCATGGCAAACGAATTATGACATCACCGCCATGGCAACCAATTATGACATCATCGCCATGGCAACCAATTATGACCTCACGGTCGCCATGGCAACCTATTATGACATCATCATCGCCATGGCAACCAATTATGACTTCATCGCCATGGCAACGTATTAAGGCATCATCGTCGCCATGGCAACCAATTATGACATAATCGCCATGGCAACGTATTAAGGCATCATCGTCGCCATGGCAACCAGTTATGACATCACCGTCGCCATGGCAACCAATTATGACATCACCGTCGCCATGGCAACCAATTATGACATCACCGTCGCCATAGCAACCAATTATGACATCATCGCCATGGCAACGTATTAAGGCATGATCGTCACCATGGCAACCAATTATGACCTCATCGCCATGGCAACGTATTAAGGCATAATCGTCGCCATGGCAACCAATTATGACATCATCGTCGCCATGGCAACCAATTATGACATCACCGTCGCCATGGCAACCAATTATGACATCATCGTTGCCATTGCAACCAATTATGACATCATCGCCATGGCAACCAATTATGACATCACCGTCGCCATGGCAACATATTAAGGCATCATCGTCGCCATGGCAACCAATTATGACATCATCGTCACCATGCCAACCAATTATGACAGCATCATCACCATGGCAACCAATTATATCATCGCCATGGCAACGTATTAAGGCATCATCGTCACCATGGCAACCAATTATGACATCATCGCCATGGCAACCAATTATGACATCATCATCGCCATGGCAACCAATTATGACATAATCGCCATGGCAACGTATTAAGGCATCATCGTCACCATGACAACCTATTAAGACATCATCATCGCCATGGCAACCGATTATGACATCATCATCGCCATGGCAACCAATTATGACATCATCGCCATGGCAACGTATTAAGGCATCAACGTCACCATGGCAACCTATTATGACATAATCATCGCCATGGCAACCAATTATGACATCATCGCCATGGCAACCTATTATGACATCATCATCGCCATGGCAACATATTAAGGCATCATCGTCACCATGGCAACCTATTATGACATCATCATCATCACCATGGCAACCAATTATGACATAATCGCCATGGCAACGTATTAAGGCATCATCGTCACCATGGCAACCTCTTATGACATCATCATCGCCATGGCAACCTATTATGACATCATCGCCATGGCAACGTATTAAGGCATATTCGTCACCATGGCAACCTATTATAACATCATCGCCATGGCAACCAATTATGACATCATCATTGCCATGGCAACCAATTATGACATCACCGTCGCCATGGCAACCAATTATGACATCATCGCCATGGCAACGTATTAAGGCATCATCGTCGCCATGGCAACCAATTATGACATCATCGCCATGGCAACGTATTAAGGCATCATCGTCGCCATGGCAACCAATTATGACATCACCGTCGCCATGGCAACGAATTAAGGCATCATCGTCGCCATGGCAACCAATTATGACATCATCGTCACCATGGCAACCAATTATGACATCACCGTCGCCATGGCAACCAATTATGACATCATCGTCGCCATTGCAACCTATTATGACATCATCGCCATGGCAACCAATTATGACATCACCGTCGCCATGGCAACGTATTAAGGCATCATCGTCGCCATGGCAACAAATTATGACATCATCGTCGCCATGGCAACCAATTATGACATCATTGTCGCCATGGCAACCAATTATGACATCACCGTCGCCATGGCGACCAATTATGACATCATCGCCATGGCAACGTATTAAGGCATCATCATCGCCATGGCAACCAATTATGACATCATCGTCGCCATGGCAACCAATTATGATATCACCGTCTCCATGGCAACCAATTATGACATCACCGTCGCCATGGCAACCAATTATGACATCATCGCCATGGCAACCAATTATGACATTACCGTCGCCATGTCAACCAATTATGACATCACCGTCGCCATGGCAACCAATTATGACATCATCGCCATGGCAACGTATTAAGGCATCATCGTCGCCATGGCAACCAATTATGACATCATCGCCATGGCAACGTATTAAGGCATCATCGTCGCCATGGCAACCAATTATGACATCACCGTCGCCATGGCAACCAATTATGACATCACCGTCGCCATGGCAACGTATTAAGGCATCATCGTCGCCATGGCAACCAATTATGACATCACCGTCGCCATGGCAACCAATTATGACATCACCGTCGCCATGGCAACCAATTATCACATCACCGTCGCCATGTCAACCAATTATGACATCACCGTCGCCATGGAAACCAATTATGACATCATCGTCGCCATGGCAACCAATTATGACATCATCACCATGGCAACCAATTATGACATCATCGACATGGCAGCATATTAAGGCATCATCGTCACCATGGCAACCTATTATGATATCATCATCGCCATAGCAACCAATTATGACATCATCGCCATGGCAACATATTAAGGGATCATCATCACCATGGCAAACTATTATGACATCATAATCGCAATGGCAACCTATTATGACATCATTATCACAATGGCAACTAATTATGACATCATCGCCATGGAAACCAATTATGACATCATCGCCATGGCAACGTATTAAGGCATCATCGTCACCATGGTAACCTATTTTGACATCATTGCCATGGCAATGTATTAAGGCATCATCATCGCCATGGCAACCTATTATGACATCATAATCACCATGGCAACCTATTATGACATCATCATCGCCATGGCAACCAATTATGACATCATCGCCATGGCAACATAGTAAGGCATCATCGTCACCATGGCAACCTATTATGACATCATCATCGCCATGGCAACCAATTATGACATAATCGCCATGGCAACGTATTAAGGCATCATCGTCACCATGGCAACCTCTCATGACATCATCATCACCATGGCAACCTATTATGACATCATCATTGCCATGGCAACCAATTATGACATCCTCATCGTCATGGCAACCAATTATGACATCATCGCCATGGCAACATATTAAGGCATCATCGTCACCATGGCAACCTATTATGACATCATCATCGCCATGGCAACCAATTATGACATAATCGCCATGGCAACGTATTAAGTCATCATCGTCAACATGGCAACCAATTATGACATCACCGTCGCCATGGCAAACGAATTATGACATCACCGCCATGGCAACCAATTATGACATCATCGCCATGGCAACCAATTATGACCTCACCGTCGCCATGGCAACCTATTATGACATCATCATCGCCATGGCAACCAATTATGACTTCATCGCCATGGCAACGTATTAAGGCATCATCGTCGCCATGGCAAACAATTATGACATCATCGCCATATCAACCAATTATGACATCATCGCCATGGCAACCAATTATGACATCATCATCGTCATGGCAACCAATTATGACATCACTGTCGCCATGGCAACCAATTATGACATCACCGTCACCTTGGCAACCAATTATGACATCACCGTCGCCATGGCAAACGAATTATGACATCACCGCCATGGCAACCAATTATGACATCACCGTCACCTTGGCAAACAATTATGACATCATCGCCATATCAACCAATTATGACATCATCGCCATGGCAACCAATTATGACCTCACGGTCGCCATGGCAACCTATTATGACATCATCATCGCCATGGCAACCAATTATGACTTCATCGCCATGGCAACGTATTAAGGCATCATCGTCGCCATGGCAACCAATTATGACATAATCGCCATGGCAACGTATTAAGGCATCATCGTCGCCATGGCAACCAGTTATGACATCACCGTCGCCATGGCAACCAATTATGACATCACCGTCGCCATGGCAACCAATTATGACATCACCGTCGCCATAGCAACCAATTATGACATCATCGCCATGGCAACGTATTAAGGCATGATCGTCACCATGGCAACCAATTATGACCTCATCGCCATGGCAACGTATTAAGGCATAATCGTCACCATGGCAACCAATTATGACATCATCGTCGCCATGGCAACCAATTATGACATCACCGTCGCCATGGCAACCAATTATGACATCACCGTCGCCATGGCAACATATTAAGGCATCATCGTCGCCATGGCAACCAATTATGACATCATCGTCACCATGCCAACCAATTATGACAGCATCATCACCATGGCAACCAATTATATCATCGCCATGGCAACGTATTAAGGCATCATCGTCACCATGGCAACCAATTATGACATCATCGCCATGGCAACCAATTATGACATCATCATCGCCATGGCAACCAATTATGACATAATCGCCATGGCAACGTATTAAGGCATCAACGTCACCATGGCAACCTATTATGACATAATCATCGCCATGGCAACCAATTATGACATCATCGCCATGGCAACCTATTATGACATCATCATCGCCATGGCAACATATTAAGGCATCATCGTCACCATGGCAACCTATTATGACATCATCATCATCACCATGGCAACCAATTATGACATAATCGCCATGGCAACGTATTAAGGCATCATTGTCACCATGGCAACCTCTTATGACATCATCATCGCCATGGCAACCTATTATGACATCATCGCCATGGCAACGTATTAAGGCATATTCGTCACCATGGCAACCTATTATAACATCATCGCCATGGCAACCAATTATGACATCATCATTGCCATGGCAACCAATTATGACATCATCATCGCCATGGCAACCAATTATGACATAATCGCCATGGCAACGTATTAAGTCATCATCGTCACCATGGCAACCAATTATGACATCATTGCCATGGCAACCTATTATTACATCATCATCGCCATGGCAACCAATTATGACAGAATCGCTATGGCAACGTATTAAGGCATCATCGACACTATGGCAAACTATTATGACATCATCGCCATGGCAACCAATTATGACATCATCGCCATGGCAACGTATTAAGGCATCATCATCACCATGGCAACCTATTATGACATCATCATCGCCATGGCAACCAATTATGACATCATCATCGCCATGGCAACCAATTATGACATCATCGCCATGGCAACGTATTAAGGCATCATCGTCACCATGGCAAACTATTATGACATCATCATCGCCATGGCAACCTATTATGACATCATCATCACCATGGCAACCAATTATGACATCATCATTGCCATGGCAACGTATTAAGGCATATTCGTCACCATGGCAACCTATTATGACATCATCGTCATGGCAACGTATTAAGGCATCATCGTCATTTTGGCAACCTATTATGACATCATCATCGCCATGGCAACCAATTATGACATCATCATCGCCATGACAACCAATAATGACATCATTGCCATGGCAACATATTAAGGCATCATCGTCACCATGGCAACCTATTATGACATCATCGCCATGGCAACCAATTATGACATCATCATCGCCATGACAACCAATAATGACATAATTGCCATGGCAACATATTAAGGCATCATCGTCACCATGGCAACCTCTTATGACATCATCATCACCATGGCAACCTATTATGACATCATCATTGCCATGGCAACCAATTATGACATCCTCATCGTCATGGCAACCAATTATGACATCATCGCCATGGCAACATATTAAGGCATCATCGTCACCATGGCAACCTATTATGACATCATCATCGCCATGGCAACCAATTATGACATAATCGCCATGGCAACGTATTAAGTCATCATCGTCAACATGGCAACCAATTATGACATCACCGTCGCCATGGCAAACGAATTATGACATCACCGCCATGGCAACCAATTATGACATCATCGCCATGGCAACCAATTATGACCTCACCGTCGCCATGGCAACCTATTATGACATCATCATCGCCATGGCAACCAATTATGACTTCATCGCCATGGCAACGTATTAAGGCATCATCGTCGCCATGGCAAACAATTATGACATCATCGCCATATCAACCAATTATGACATCATCGCCATGGCAACCAATTATGACATCATCATCGTCGTGGCAACCAATTATGACATCACTGTCGCCATGGCAACCAATTATGACATCACCGTCACCTTGGCAACCAATTATGACATCACCGTCGCCATGGCAAACGAATTATGACATCACCGCCATGGCAATCAATTATGACATCATCGCCATGGCAACCAATTATGACCTCACGGTCGCCATGGCAACCTATTATGACATCATCATCGCCATGGCAACCAATTATGACTTCATCGCCATGGCAACGTATTAAGGCATCATCGTCGCCATGGCAACCAATTATGACATAATCGCCATGGCAACGTATTAAGGCATCATCGTCGCCATGGCAACCAGTTATGACATCACCGTCGCCATGGCAACCAATTATGACATCACCGTCGCCATGGCAACCAATTATGACATCACCGTCGCCATGGCAACCAATTATGACATCACCGTCGCCATGGCAACCAATTATGACATCACCGTCGCCATAGCAACCAATTATGACATCATCGCCATGGCAACGTATTAAGGCATGATCGTCACCATGGCAACCAATTATGACCTCATCGCCATGGCAACGTATTAAGGCATAATCGTCGCCATGGCAACCAATTATGACATCATCGTCGCCATGGCAACCAATTATGACATCACCGTCGCCATGGCAACCAATTATGACATAATCGTTGCCATTGCAACCAATTATGACATCATCGCCATGGCAACCAATTATGACATCACCGTCGCCATGGCAACATATTAAGGCATCATCGTCGCCATGGCAACCAATTATGACATCATCGTCACCATGCCAACCAATTATGACAGCATCATCACCATGGCAACCAATTATATCATCGCCATGGCAACGTATTAAGGCATCATCGTCACCATGGCAACCTATTATGACATCATCGCCATGGCAACCTATTATGAAATCATCATCGCCATGGTAACCAATTATGACATAATCGCCATGGCAACGTATTAAGGCATCATCGTCTCCATGGCAACCGATTATGACATCATCGTCGCCATAGCAACCAATTATGACATCATCGTCACCATGGCAACCAATTATGACATCATCGTCACCATGGCAACAAATTATGACATCACCGTCGCCATGGTATCCAATTAAGACATCATCGTCGCCATGGCAACCAATTATGACATCATGGTCGCCATGGCAACCAATTATGACATCACCATCGCCAAGGCAACGTATTAAGGCATCATCGTCGCCATGGCAACCAATTATGATATCACCGTCACCATGGCAACCAATTATGACATCACCGTCGCCATGGCAACATATTAAGGCATCATGGCCATGGCAACCAATTATGACATCATCACCATGGCAACCAATTATGACCTCACCGTCGCCATGGCAACCTATTATGACATCATCATCGCCATGGCAACCAATTATGACTTCATCGCCATGGCAACGTATTAAGGCATCATCGTCGCCATGGCAACCAATTATGACATCATCGTCGCCATGGCAACCAATTATGACATCACCGTCGCCATGGCAACCAATTATGACATCATCGTCGCCATTGCAACCAATTATGACATCATTGCCATGGCAACCAATTATGACATCACCGTCGCCATGGCAACGTATTAAGGCATCATCGTTGCCATGGCAACCAATTATGACATCACCGTCGCCATGGCAACGAATTAAGGCATCATCGCCGCCATGGCAACCAATTATGACATCATCGTCACCATGGCAACCAATTATGACATCACCGTCGCCATGGCAACCAATTATGACATCATCGTCGCCATTGCAACCAATTATGACATCATCGCCATGGCAACCAATTATGACATCACCGTCGCCATGGCAACGTATTAAGGCATCATCGTCGCCATGGCAACAAATTATGACATCATCGTCGCCATGGCAACCAATTATGACATCATTGTCGCCATGGCAACCAATTATGACATCACCGTCGCCATGGCGACCAATTATGACATCATCGCCATGGCAACGTATTAAGGCATCATCATCGCCATGGCAACCAATTATGACATCATCGTCGCCATGGCAACCAATTATGATATCACCGTCTCCATGGCAACCAATTATGACATCACCGTCGCCATGGCAACCAATTATGACATCATCGCCATGGCAACCAATTATGACATTACCGTCGCCATGTCAACCAATTATGACATCACCGTCGCCATGGCAACCAATTATGACATCATCGCCATGGCAACGTATTAAGGCATCATCGTCGCCATGGCAACCAATTATGACATCATCGCCATGGCAACGTATTAAGGCATCATCGTCGCCATGGCAACCAATTATGACATCACCGTCGCCATGGCAACCAATTATGACATCACCGTCGCCATGGCAACGTATTAAGGCATCATCGTCGCCATGGCAACCAATTATGACATCACCGTCGCCATGGCAACCAATTATGACATCACCGTCGCCATGGCAACCAATTATCACATCACCGTCGCCATGTCAACCAATTATGACATCACCGTCGCCATGGAAACCAATTATGACATCATCGTCGCCATGGCAACCAATTATGACATCATCATCGCCATGACAACCAATAATGACATCATTGCCATGGCAACATATTAAGGCATCATCTTCACCATGGCAACCTATTATGACATCATCGCCATGGCAACGTATTATGAAATCATCATCGCCATGGTAACCAATTATGACATAATCGCCATGGCAACGTATTAAGGCATCATCATCACCATGGTAACCTATTATGACATCATCATCACCATGGCAACCAATTATGACATCATCACCATGGCAACCAATTATGACATCATCGACATGGCAGCATATTAAGGCATCATCGTCACCATGGCAACCTATTATGATATCATCATCGCCATAGCAACCAATTATGACATCATCGCCATGGCAACATATTAAGGGATCATCATCACCATGGCAAACTATTATGACATCATAATCGCAATGGCAACCTATTATGACATCATTATCACAATGGAAACTAATTATGACATCATCGCCATGGAAACCAATTATGACATCATCGCCATGGCAACGTATTAAGGCATCATCGTCACCATGGTAACCTATTTTGACATCATTGCCATGGCAATGTATTAAGGCATCATCATCGCCATGGCAACCTATTATGACATCATAATCACCATGGCAACCTATTATGACATCATCATCGCCATGGCAACCAATTATGACATCATCGCCATGGCAACATAGTAAGGCATCATCGTCACCATGGCAACCTATTATGACATCATCATCGCCATGGCAACCAATTATGACATAATCGCCATGGCAACGTATTAAGGCATCATCGTCACCATGGCAACCTCTCATGACATCATCATCACCATGGCAACCTATTATGACATCATCATTGCCATGGCAACCAATTATGACATCCTCATCGTCATGGCAACCAATTATGACATCATCGCCATGGCAACATATTAAGGCATCATCGTCACCATGGCAACCTATTATGACATCATCATCGCCATGGCAACCAATTATGACATAATCGCCATGGCAACGTATTAAGTCATCATCGTCAACATGGCAACCAATTATGACATCACCGTCGCCATGGCAAACGAATTATGACATCACCGCCATGGCAACCAATTATGACATCATCGCCATGGCAACCAATTATGACCTCACCGTCGCCATGGCAACCTATTATGACATCATCATCGCCATGGCAACCAATTATGACTTCATCGCCATGGCAACGTATTAAGGCATCATCGTCGCCATGGCAAACAATTATGACATCATCGCCATATCAACCAATTATGACATCATCGCCATGGCAACCAATTATGACATCATCATCGTCGTGGCAACCAATTATGACATCACTGTCGCCATGGCAACCAATTATGACATCACCGTCACCTTGGCAACCAATTATGACATCACCGTCGCCATGGCAAACGAATTATGACATCACCGCCATGGCAACCAATTATGACATCATCGCCATGGCAACCAATTATGACCTCACGGTCGCCATGGCAACCTATTATGACATCATCATCGCCATGGCAACCAATTATGACTTCATCGCCATGGCAACGTATTAAGGCATCATCGTCGCCATGGCAACCAATTATGACATAATCGCCATGGCAACGTATTAAGGCATCATCGTCGCCATGGCAACCAGTTATGACATCACCGTCGCCATGGCAACCAATTATGACATCACCGTCGCCATGGCAACCAATTATGACATCACCGTCGCCATAGCAACCAATTATGACATCATCGCCATGGCAACGTATTAAGGCATGATCGTCACCATGGCAACCAATTATGACCTCATCGCCATGGCAACGTATTAAGGCATAATCGTCGCCATGGCAACCAATTATGACATCATCGTCGCCATGGCAACCAATTATGACATCACCGTCGCCATGGCAACCAATTATGACATCATCGTTGCCATTGCAACCAATTATGACATCATCGCCATGGCAACCAATTATGACATCACCGTCGCCATGGCAACATATTAAGGCATCATCGTCGCCATGGCAACCAATTATGACATCATCGTCACCATGCCAACCAATTATGACAGCATCATCACCATGGCAACCAATTATATCATCGCCATGGCAACGTATTAAGGCATCATCGTCACCATGGCAACCAATTATGACATCATCGCCATGGCAACCAATTATGACATCATCATCGCCATGGCAACCAATTATGACATAATCGCCATGGCAACGTATTAAGGCATCATCGTCACCATGACAACCTATTAAGACATCATCATCGCCATGGCAACCGATTATGACATCATCATCGCCATGGCAACCAATTATGACATCATCGCCATGGCAACGTATTAAGGCATCAACGTCACCATGGCAACCTATTATGACATAATCATCGCCATGGCAACCAATTATGACATCATCGCCATGGCAACCTATTATGACATCATCATCGCCATGGCAACATATTAAGGCATCATCGTCACCATGGCAACCTATTATGACATCATCATCATCACCATGGCAACCAATTATGACATAATCGCCATGGCAACGTATTAAGGCATCATCGTCACCATGGCAACCTCTTATGACATCATCATCGCCATGGCAACCTATTATGACATCATCGCCATGGCAACGTATTAAGGCATATTCGTCACCATGGCAACCTATTATAACATCATCGCCATGGCAACCAATTATGACATCATCATTGCCATGGCAACCAATTATGACATCACCGTCGCCATGGCAACCAATTATGACATCATCGCCATGGCAACGTATTAAGGCATCATCGTCGCCACGGCAACCAATTATGACATCATCGCCATGGCAACGTATTAAGGCATCATCGTCGCCATGGCAACCAATTATGACATCACCGTCGCCATGGCAACGAATTAAGGCATCATCGTCGCCATGGCAACCAATTATGACATCATCGTCACCATGGCAACCAATTATGACATCACCGTCGCCATGGCAACCAATTATGACATCATCGTCGCCATTGCAACCAATTATGACATCATCGCCATGGCAACCAATTATGACATCACCGTCGCCATGGCAACGTATTAAGGCATCATCGTCGCCATGGCAACAAATTATGACATCATCGTCGCCATGGCAACCAATTATGACATCATTGTCGCCATGGCAACCAATTATGACATCACCGTCGCCATGGCGACCAATTATGACATCATCGCCATGGCAACGTATTAAGGCATCATCATCGCCATGGCAACCAATTATGACATCATCGTCGCCATGGCAACCAATTATGATATCACCGTCTCCATGGCAACCAATTATGACATCACCGTCGCCATGGCAACCAATTATGACATCATCGCCATGGCAACCAATTATGACATTACCGTCGCCATGTCAACCAATTATGACATCACCGTCGCCATGGCAACCAATTATGACATCATCGCCATGGCAACGTATTAAGGCATCATCGTCGCCATGGCAACCAATTATGACATCATCGCCATGGCAACGTATTAAGGCATCATCGTCGCCATGGCAACCAATTATGACATCACCGTCGCCATGGCAACCAATTATGACATCACCGTCGCCATGGCAACGTATTAAGGCATCATCGTCGCCATGGCAACCAATTATGACATCACCG
Organism: Dendrobates tinctorius; assembly: GCF_039654945.1. Lineage (NCBI taxonomy): Eukaryota > Metazoa > Chordata > Amphibia > Anura > Dendrobatidae > Dendrobates > Dendrobates tinctorius. The sequence continues at coordinate 979,245 of NW_027362134.1, read as the reverse complement.
TCGCCATGGCAACCAATTATGACATCACTGTCGCCATGGCAACCAATTATCACATCACCGTCGCCATGTCAACCAATTATGACATCACCGTCGCCATGGAAACCAATTATGACATCATCGTCGCCATGGCAACCAATTATGACATCATCATCGCCTTTACAACCAATAATGACATCATTGCCATGGCAACATATTAAGGCATCATCTTCACCATGGCAACCTGTTATGACATCATCGCCATGGCAACGTATTATGAAATCATCATCGCCATGGTAACCAATTATGACATAATCGCCATGGCAACGTATTAAGGCATCATCATCACCATGGTAACCTATTATGACATCATCATCACCATGGCAACCAATTATGACATCATCACCATGGCAACCAATTATGACATCATCGACATGGCAGCATATTAAGGCATCATCGTCACCATGGCAACCTATTATGATATCATCATCGCCATAGCAACCAATTATGACATCATCGCCATGGCAACATATTAAGGGATCATCATCACCATGGCAAACTATTAACATCATAATCGCAATGGCAACCTATTATGACATCATTATCACAATGGCAACTAATTATGACATCATCGCCATGGAAACCAATTATGACATCATCGCCATGGCAACGTATTAAGGCATTTTCGTCACCATGGTAACCTATTTTGACATCATTGCCATGGCAATGTATTAAGGCATCATCATCGCCATGGCAACCTATTATGACATCATAATCACCATGGCAACCTATTATGACATCATCATCGCCATGGCAACCAATTATGACATCATCGCCATGGCAACATAGTAAGGCATCATCGTCACCATGGCAACCTATTATGACATCATCATCGCCATGGCAACCAATTATGACATAATCGCCATGGCAACGTATTAAGGCATCATCGTCACCATGGCAACCTCTCATGACATCATCATCACCATGGCAACCTATTATGACATCATCATTGCCATGGCAACCAATTATGACATCCTCATCGTCATGGCAACCAATTATGACATCATCGCCATGGCAACATATTAAGGCATCATCGTCACCATGGCAACCTATTATGACATCATCATCGCCATGGCAACCAATTATGACATAATCGCCATGGCAACGTATTAAGTCATCATCGTCAACATGGCAACCAATTATGACATCACCGTCGCCATGGCAAACGAATTATGACATCACCGCCATGGCAACCAATTATGACATCATCGCCATGGCAACCAATTATGACCTCACCGTCGCCATGGCAACCTATTATGACATCATCATCGCCATGGCAACCAATTATGACTTCATCGCCATGGCAACGTATTAAGGCATCATCGTCGCCATGGCAAACAATTATGACATCATCGCCATATCAACCAATTATGACATCATCGCCATGGCAACCAATTATGACATCATCATCGTCATGGCAACCAATTATGACATCACTGTCGCCATGGCAACCAATTATGACATCACCGTCACCTTGGCAACCAATTATGACATCACCGTCGCCATGGCAAACGAATTATGACATCACCGCCATGGCAACCAATTATGACATCATCGCCATGGCAACCAATTATGACCTCACGGTCGCCATGGCAACCTATTATGACATCATCATCGCCATGGCAACCAATTATGACTTCATCGCCATGGCAACGTATTAAGGCATCATCGTCGCCATGGCAACCAATTATGACATAATCGCCATGGCAACGTATTAAGGCATCATCGTCGCCATGGCAACCAGTTATGACATCACCGTCGCCATGGCAACCAATTATGACATCACCGTCGCCATGGCAACCAATTATGACATCACCTTCGCCATAGCAACCAATTATGACATCATCGCCATGGCAACGTATTAAGGCATGATCGTCACCATGGCAACCAATTATGACCTCATCGCCATGGCAACGTATTAAGGCATAATCGTCGCCATGGCAACCAATTATGACATCATCGTCGCCATGGCAACCAATTATGACATCACCGTCGCCATGGCAACCAATTATGACATCATCGTTGCCATTGCAACCAATTATGACATCATCGCCATGGCAACCAATTATGACATCACCGACGCCATGGCAACATATTAAGGCATCATCGTCGCCATGGCAACCAATTATGACATCATCGTCACCATGCCAACCAATTATGACAGCATCATCACCATGGCAACCAATTATATCATCGCCATGGCAACGTATTAAGGCATCATCGTCACCATGGCAACCAATTATGACATCATCGCCATGGCAACCAATTATGACATCATCATCGCCATGGCAACCAATTATGACATAATCGCCATGGCAACGTATTAAGGCATCATCGTCACCATGACAACCTATAAAGACATCATCATCGCCATGGCAACCGATTATGACATCATCATCGCCATGGCAACCAATTATGACATCATCGCCATGGCAACGTATTAAGGCATCAACGTCACCATGGCAACCTATTATGACATAATCATCGCCATGGCAACCAATTATGACATCATCGCCATGGCAACCTATTATGACATCATCATCGCCATGGCAACATATTAAGGCATCATCGTCACCATGGCAACCTATTATGACATCATCATCATCACCATGGCAACCAATTATGACATAATCGCCATGGCAACGTATTAAGGCATCATCGTCACCATGGCAACCTCTTATGACATCATCATCGCCATGGCAACCTATTATGACATCATCGCCATGGCAACGTATTAAGGCATATTCGTCACCATGGCAACCTATTATAACATCATCGCCATGGCAACCAATTATGACATCATCATTGCCATGGCAACCAATTATGACATCATCATCGCCATGGCAACCAATTATGACATAATCGCCATGGCAACGTATTAAGTCATCATCGTCACCATGGCAACCAATTATGACATCATTGCCATGGCAACCTATTATTACATCATCATCGCCATGGCAACCAATTATGACAGAATCGCTATGGCAACGTATTAAGGCATCATCGACACTATGGCAAACTATTATGACATCATCGCCATGGCAACGTATTAAGGCATCATCATCACCATGGCAACCTATTATGACATCATCATCGCCATGGCAACCAATTATGACATCATCATCGCCATGGCAACCAATTATGACATCATCGCCATGGCAACGTATTAAGGCATCATCATCACCATGGCAAACTATTATGACATCATCATCGCCATGGCAACCTATTATGACATCATCATCACCATGGCAACCAATTATGACATCATCATTGCCATGGCAACGTATTAAGGCATATTCGTCACCATGGCAACCTATTATAACATCATCGCCATGGCAACGTATTAAGGCATCATCGTCATTTTGGCAACCTATTATGACATCATCATCGCCATGGCAACCAATTATGACATCATCATCGCCATGACAACCAATAATGACATCATTGCCATGGCAACATATTAAGGCATCATCGTCACCATGGCAACCTATTATGACATCATCGCCATGGCAACCAATTATGACATCATCATCGCCATGACAACCAATAATGACATCATTGCCATGGCAACATATTAAGGCATCATCGTCACCATGGCAACCTATTATGAAATCATCGCCATGGCAACCTATTATGACATCATCATCGCCATGGTAACCAATTATGACATCATCACCATGGCAACCAATTATGACATCATCGACATGGCAACGTATTAAGGGATCATCGTCACCATGGCAAACTATTATGACATCATCATCACAATGGCAACCTATTATGATATCATCATCACAATTGCAACCAATTATGACATCATCATCGCCATGGCAACCAATTATGACATCATCGCCATGGCAACGTATTAAGGCATCATTGTCACCATGGCAACCTATTTTGACATCATTGCCATGGCAACGTATTATGGCATCATCATCGCCGTGGCAACCTATTATGACATCATCCTCGCCATGGCAACCTATTATGACATCATCAACGCCATGGCAACCAATTATGACATCATCGCCATGGCAACATAGTAAGGCATCATCGTCACCATGGCAACCTATTATGACATCATCATCGCCATGGCAACCAATTATGACATAATCGCCATGTCAACGTATTAAGGCATCATCGTCACCATGGCAACCTCTTATGACATCATCATCGCCATGGTAACCTATTATGACATCATCATTGCCATGTCAACCAATTATGACATCATCATCGTCATGGCAACCAATTATGACATCATCGCCATGGCAACATATTAAGGCATCATCGTCACCATGGCAACCAATTATGACATAATTGCCATGGCAACGTATTAAGACATCATCGTCACCATGGCAACCTATTATGACATCATCATCGCCATGGTAAACAATTATGACATCATCGCCATGGCAACGTATTAAGGCATCATTGTCACCATGGCAACCTATTTTGACATCATCATCGCCATGGCAACCAATTATGACATCATCGTCATGGCAACGTATTAAGGCATCATCGTCACCATGGCAACCTATTATGACATCATCATTGCCATGGCAACCAATTATGACATCATTATCATCATGGCAGCCAATTAGGACATAATCGCCATGGCAACGAATTAAGTCATCATCGTCACCATGGCAACCAATTATGACATCATTGCCATGGCAACCTATTATGACATCATCATCGCCATGGCAACCAATTATGACAGAATCGCCACGGCAACGTATGAAGGCATCATCGACACTATGGCAAACTATTATGACATCATCGTCATGGCAACCTATTATGACATCATCATCACCATGGCAACCAATTATGACATCATCATCGCCATGGCAGCATATTAAGGCATATTCGTCACCATGGCAACCTATTATGACATCATCATCGCCATGGCAACCAATTATGACATCATCGCCATGGCAACGTATTAAGGCATCATCGTCACCATGGCAACCTATTATGACATCATCATCGCCATGGCAACCTATTATGACATCATCATCACCATGGAAACCAATTATGACATCATCATCGCCATGGCAACGTATTAAGGCATATTCGTCACCATGGCAACCTATTATGACATCATCGCCATGGCAACGTATTAAGGCATCATCGTCACCTTGGAAACCTATTATGACATCATCATCGCCATGGCAACCAATTATGACATCATCATCGCCATGACAACCAATAATGACATCATTGCCATGGCAACATATTAAGGCATCATCGTCACCATGGCAACCTATTATGACATCATCGCCATGGCAACCTATTATGAAATCATCATCGCCATGGTAACCAATTATGACATAATCGCCATGGCAACCTATTATGACATCATCATCGCCATGGCAACCAATTATGACTTCATCGCCATGGCAACGTATTAAGGCATCATCGTCACCATGGCAACCAATTATGACATCATCGTCGCCATGGCAACCAATTATGACATCACCGTCGCCATGGCAACCAATTATGACATCATCGTCGCCATTGCAACCAATTATGACATCATTGCCATGGCAACCAATTATGACATGACCGTCGCCATGGCAACGTATTAAGGCATCATCGTCGCCATGGCAACCAATTATGACATCACCGTCGCCATGGCAACGTATTAAGGCATCATCGTCGCCATGGCAACCAATTATGACATCATCGTCACCATGGCAACCAATTATGACATCACCGTCGCCATGGCAACCAATTATGACATCATCGTCGCCATTGCAACCAATTATGACATCATCGCCATGGCAACCAATTATGACATCACCGTCGCCATGGCAACGTATTAAGGCATCATCGTCGCCATGGCAACAAATTATGACATCATCGTCGCCATGGCAACCAATTATGACATCATTGTCGCCATGGCAACCAATTATGACATCACCGTCGCCATGGCGACCAATTATGACATCATCGCCATGGCAACGTATTAAGGCATCATCATCGCCATGGCAACCAATTATGACATCATCGTCGCCATGGCAACCAATTATGATATCACCGTCTCCATGGCAACCAATTATGACATCACCGTCGCCATGGCAACCAATTATGACATCATCGCCATGGCAACCAATTATGACATTACCGTCGCCATGTCAACCAATTATGACATCACCGTCGCCATGGCAACCAATTATGACATCATCGCCATGGCAACGTATTAAGGCATCATCGTCGCCATGGCAACCAATTATGTCATCATCGTCGCCATGGCAACGTATTAAGGCATCATCGTCGCCATGGCAACCAATTATGACATCACCGTCGCCATGGCAACCAATTATGACATCACCGTCGCCATGGCAACGTATTAAGGCATCATCGTCGCCATGGCAACCAATTATGACATCACCGTCGCCATGGCAACCAATTATGACATCACCGTCGCCATGGCAACCAATTATCACATCACCGTCGCCATGTCAACCAATTATGACATCACCGTCGCCATGGAAACCAATTATGACATCATCGTCGCCATGGCAACCAATTATGACATCATCATCGCCATGACAACCAATAATGACATCATTGCCATGGCAACATATTAAGGCATCATCTTCACCATGGCAACCTATTATGACATCATCGCCATGGCAACGTATTATGAAATCATCATCGCCATGGTAACCAATTATGACATAATCACCATGGCAACGTATTAAGGCATCATCATCACCATGGTAACCTATTATGACATCATCATCACCATGGCAACCAATTATGACATCATCATCACCATGGCAACCAATTATGACATCATCGACATGGCAGCATATTAAGGCATCATCGTCACCATGGCAACCTATTATGATATCATCATCGCCATAGCAACCAATTATGACATCATCGCCATGGCAACATATTAAGGGATCATCATCACCATGGCAAACTATTATGACATCATAATCGCAATGGCAACCTATTATGACATCATCATCACAATGGCAACTAATTATGACATCATCGCCATGGAAACCAATTATGACATCATCGCCATGGCAACGTATTAAGGCATCATCGTCACCATGGTAACCTATTTTGACATCATTGCCATGGCAATGTATTAAGGCAACATCATCGCCATGGCAACCTATTATGACATCATAATCACCATGGCAACCTATTATGACATCATCATCGCCATGGCAACCAATTATGACATCATCGCCATGGCAACATAGTAAGGCATCATCGTCACCATGGCAACCTATTATGACATCATCATCGCCATGGCAACCAATTATGACATAATCGCCATGGCAACGTATTAAGGCATCATCGTCACCATGGCAACCTCTTATGACATCATCATCACCATGGCAACCTATTATGACATCATCATTGCCATGGCAACCAATTATGACATCCTCATCGTCATGGCAACCAATTATGACATCATCGCCATGGCAACATATTAAGGCATCATCGTCACCATGGCAACCTATTATGACATCATCATCGCCATGGCAACCAATTATGACATAATCGCCATGGCAACGTATTAAGTCATCATCGTCAACATGGCAACCAATTATGACATCACCGTCGCCATGGCAAACGAATTATGACATCACCGCCATGGCAACCAATTATGACATCATCGCCATGGCAACCAATTATGACCTCACCGTCGCCATGGCAACCTATTATGACATCATCATCGCCATGGCAACCAATTATGACTTCATCGCCATGGCAACGTATTAAGGCATCATCGTCGCCATGGCAAAAAATTATGACATCATCGCCATATCAACCAATTATGACATCATCGCCATGGCAACCAATTATGACATCATCATCGTCGTGGCAACCAATTATGACATCACTGTCGCCATGGCAACCAATTATGACATCACCGTCACCTTGGCAACCAATTATGACATCACCGTCGCCATGGTAAACGAATTATGACATCACCGCCATGGCAACCAATTATGACATCATCGCCATGGCAACCAATTATGACCTCACGGTCGCCATGGCAACCTATTATGACATCATCATCGCCATGGCAACCAATTATGACTTCATCGCCATGGCAACGTATTAAGGCATCATCGTCGCCATGGCAACCAATTATGACATCATCGCCATGGAAACCAATTATGACATCATCGCCATGGCAACGTATTAAGGCATCATCGTCACCATGGTAACCTATTTTGACATCATTGCCATGGCAATGTATTAAGGCAACATCATCGCCATGGCAACCTATTATGACATCATAATCACCATGGCAACCTATTATGACATCATCATCGCCATGGCAACCAATTATGACATCATCGCCATGGCAACATAGTAAGGCATCATCGTCACCATGGCAACCTATTATGACATCATCATCGCCATGGCAACCAATTATGACATAATCGCCATGGCAACGTATTAAGGCATCATCGTCACCATGGCAACCTCTTATGACATCATCATCACCATGGCAACCTATTATGACATCATCATTGCCATGGCAACCAATTATGACATCCTCATCGTCATGGCAACCAATTATGACATCATCACCATGGCAACATATTAAGGCATCATCGTCACCATGGCAACCTATTATGACATCATCATCGCCATGGCAACCAATTATGACATAATCGCCATGGCAACGTATTAAGTCATCATCGTCAACATGGCAACCAATTATGACATCACCGTCGCCATGGCAAACGAATTATGACATCACCGCCATGGCAACCAATTATGACATCATCGCCATGGCAACCAATTATGACCTCACCGTCGCCATGGCAACCTATTATGACATCATCATCGCCATGGCAACCAATTATGACTTCATCGCCATGGCAACGTATTAAGGCATCATCGTCGCCATGGCAAAAAATTATGACATCATCGCCATATCAACCAATTATGACATCATCGCCATGGCAACCAATTATGACATCATCATCGTCGTGGCAACCAATTATGACATCACTGTCGCCATGGCAACCAATTATGACATCACCGTCACCTTGGCAACCAATTATGACATCACCGTCGCCATGGCAAACGAATTATGACATCACCGCCATGGCAACCAATTATGACATCATCGCCATGGCAACCAATTATGACCTCACGGTCGCCATGGCAACCTATTATGACATCATCATCGCCATGGCAACCAATTATGACTTCATCGCCATGGCAACGTATTAAGGCATCATCGTCGCCATGGCAACCAATTATGACATAATCGCCATGGCAACGTATTAAGGCATCATTGTCGCCATGGCAACCAATTATGACATAATCGCCATGGCAACGTATTAAGGCATCATCATCACCATGGTAACCTATTATGACATCATCATCACCATGGCAACCAATTATGACATCATCACCATGGCAACCAATTATGACATCATCGACATGGCAGCATATTAAGGCATCATCGTCACCATGGCAACCTATTATGATATCATCATCGCCATAGCAACCAATTATGACATCATCGCCATGGCAACATATTAAGGGATCATCATCACCATGGCAAACTATTAACATCATAATCGCAATGGCAACCTATTATGACATCATTATCACAATGGCAACTAATTATGACATCATCGCCATGGAAACCAATTATGACATCATCGCCATGGCAACGTATTAAGGCATTTTCGTCACCATGGTAACCTATTTTGACATCATTGCCATGGCAATGTATTAAGGCATCATCATCGCCATGGCAACCTATTATGACATCATAATCACCATGGCAACCTATTATGACATCATCATCGCCATGGCAACCAATTATGACATCATCGCCATGGCAACATAGTAAGGCATCATCGTCACCATGGCAACCTATTATGACATCATCATCGCCATGGCAACCAATTATGACATAATCGCCATGGCAACGTATTAAGGCATCATCGTCACCATGGCAACCTCTCATGACATCATCATCACCATGGCAACCTATTATGACATCATCATTGCCATGGCAACCAATTATGACATCCTCATCGTCATGGCAACCAATTATGACATCATCGCCATGGCAACATATTAAGGCATCATCGTCACCATGGCAACCTATTATGACATCATCATCGCCATGGCAACCAATTATGACATAATCGCCATGGCAACGTATTAAGTCATCATCGTCAACATGGCAACCAATTATGACATCACCGTCGCCATGGCAAACGAATTATGACATCACCGCCATGGCAACCAATTATGACATCATCGCCATGGCAACCAATTATGACCTCACCGTCGCCATGGCAACCTATTATGACATCATCATCGCCATGGCAACCAATTATGACTTCATCGCCATGGCAACGTATTAAGGCATCATCGTCGCCATGGCAAACAATTATGACATCATCGCCATATCAACCAATTATGACATCATCGCCATGGCAACCAATTATGACATCATCATCGTCATGGCAACCAATTATGACATCACTGTCGCCATGGCAACCAATTATGACATCACCGTCACCTTGGCAACCAATTATGACATCACCGTCGCCATGGCAAACGAATTATGACATCACCGCCATGGCAACCAATTATGACATCATCGCCATGGCAACCAATTATGACCTCACGGTCGCCATGGCAACCTATTATGACATCATCATCGCCATGGCAACCAATTATGACTTCATCGCCATGGCAACGTATTAAGGCATCATCGTCGCCATGGCAACCAATTATGACATAATCGCCATGGCAACGTATTAAGGCATCATCGTCGCCATGGCAACCAGTTATGACATCACCGTCGCCATGGCAACCAATTATGACATCACCGTCGCCATGGCAACCAATTATGACATCACCTTCGCCATAGCAACCAATTATGACATCATCGCCATGGCAACGTATTAAGGCATGATCGTCACCATGGCAACCAATTATGACCTCATCGCCATGGCAACGTATTAAGGCATAATCGTCGCCATGGCAACCAATTATGACATCATCGTCGCCATGGCAACCAATTATGACATCACCGTCGCCATGGCAACCAATTATGACATCATCGTTGCCATTGCAACCAATTATGACATCATCGCCATGGCAACCAATTATGACATCACCGACGCCATGGCAACATATTAAGGCATCATCGTCGCCATGGCAACCAATTATGACATCATCGTCACCATGCCAACCAATTATGACAGCATCATCACCATGGCAACCAATTATATCATCGCCATGGCAACGTATTAAGGCATCATCGTCACCATGGCAACCAATTATGACATCATCGCCATGGCAACCAATTATGACATCATCATCGCCATGGCAACCAATTATGACATAATCGCCATGGCAACGTATTAAGGCATCATCGTCACCATGACAACCTATTAAGACATCATCATCGCCATGGCAACCGATTATGACATCATCATCGCCATGGCAACCAATTATGACATCATCGCCATGGCAACGTATTAAGGCATCAACGTCACCATGGCAACCTATTATGACATAATCATCGCCATGGCAACCAATTATGACATCATCGCCATGGCAACCTATTATGACATCATCATCGCCATGGCAACATATTAAGGCATCATCGTCACCATGGCAACCTATTATGACATCATCATCATCACCATGGCAACCAATTATGACATAATCGCCATGGCAACGTATTAAGGCATCATCGTCACCATGGCAACCTCTTATGACATCATCATCGCCATGGCAACCTATTATGACATCATCGCCATGGCAACGTATTAAGGCATATTCGTCACCATGGCAACCTATTATAACATCATCGCCATGGCAACCAATTATGACATCATCATTGCCATGGCAACCAATTATGACATCATCATCGCCATGGCAACCAATTATGACATAATCGCCATGGCAACGTATTAAGTCATCATCGTCACCATGGCAACCAATTATGACATCATTGCCATGGCAACCTATTATTACATCATCATCGCCATGGCAACCAATTATGACAGAATCGCTATGGCAACGTATTAAGGCATCATCGACACTATGGCAAACTATTATGACATCATCGCCATGGCAACGTATTAAGGCATCATCATCACCATGGCAACCTATTATGACATCATCATCGCCATGGCAACCAATTATGACATCATCATCGCCATGGCAACCAATTATGACATCATCGCCATGGCAACGTATTAAGGCATCATCATCACCATGGCAAACTATTATGACATCATCATCGCCATGGCAACCTATTATGACATCATCATCACCATGGCAACCAATTATGACATCATCATTGCCATGGCAACGTATTAAGGCATATTCGTCACCATGGCAACCTATTATAACATCATCGCCATGGCAACGTATTAAGGCATCATCGTCATTTTGGCAACCTATTATGACATCATCATCGCCATGGCAACCAATTATGACATCATCATCGCCATGACAATTAATAATGACATCATTGCCATGGCAACATATTAAGGCATCATCGTCACCATGGCAACCTATTATGACATCATCGCCATGGCAACCAATTATGACATCATCATCGCCATGACAACCAATAATGACATCATTGCCATGGCAACATATTAAGGCATCATCGTCACCATGGCAACCTATTATGAAATCATCGCCATGGCAACCTATTATGACATCATCATCGCCATGGTAACCAATTATGACATCATCACCATGGCAACCAATTATGACATCATCGACATGGCAACGTATTAAGGGATCATCGTCACCATGGCAAACTATTATGACATCATCATCACAATGGCAACCTATTATGATATCATCATCACAATTGCAACCAATTATGACATCATCATCGCCATGGCAACCAATTATGACATCATCGCCATGGCAACGTATTAAGGCATCATTGTCACCATGGCAACCTATTTTGACATCATTGCCATGGCAACGTATTATGGCATCATCATCGCCGTGGCAACCTATTATGACATCATCCTCGCCATGGCAACCTATTATGACATCATCAACGCCATGGCAACCAATTATGACATCATCGCCATGGCAACATAGTAAGGCATCATCGTCACCATGGCAACCTATTATGACATCATCATCGCCATGGCAACCAATTATGACATAATCGCCATGTCAACGTATTAAGGCATCATCGTCACCATGGCAACCTCTTATGACATCATCATCGCCATGGTAACCTATTATGACATCATCATTGCCATGTCAACCAATTATGACATCATCATCGTCATGGCAACCAATTATGACATCATCGCCATGGCAACATATTAAGGCATCATCGTCACCATGGCAACCAATTATGACATAATTGCCATGGCAACGTATTAAGACATCATCGTCACCATGGCAACCTATTATGACATCATCATCGCCATGGTAAACAATTATGACATCATCGCCATGGCAACGTATTAAGGCATCATTGTCACCATGGCAACCTATTTTGACATCATCATCGCCATGGCAACCAATTATGACATCATCGTCATGGCAACGTATTAAGGCATCATCGTCACCATGGCAACCTATTATGACATCATCATTGCCATGGCAACCAATTATGACATCATTATCATCATGGCAGCCAATTAGGACATAATCGCCATGGCAACGAATTAAGTCATCATCGTCACCATGGCAACCAATTATGACATCATTGCCATGGCAACCTATTATGACATCATCATCGCCATGGCAACCAATTATGACAGAATCGCCACGGCAACGTATGAAGGCATCATCGACACTATGGCAAACTATTATGACATCATCGTCATGGCAACCTATTATGACATCATCATCACCATGGCAACCAATTATGACATCATCATCGCCATGGCAGCATATTAAGGCATATTCGTCACCATGGCAACCTATTATGACATCATCATCGCCATGGCAACCAATTATGACATCATCGCCATGGCAACGTATTAAGGCATCATCGTCACCATGGCAACCTATTATGACATCATCATCGCCATGGCAACCTATTATGACATCATCATCACCATGGAAACCAATTATGACATCATCATCGCCATGGCAACGTATTAAGGCATATTCGTCACCATGGCAACCTATTATGACATCATCGCCATGGCAACGTATTAAGGCATCATCGTCACCTTGGAAACCTATTATGACATCATCATCGCCATGGCAACCAATTATGACATCATCATCGCCATGACAACCAATAATGACATCATTGCCATGGCAACATATTAAGGCATCATCGTCACCATGGCAACCTATTATGACATCATCGCCATGGCAACCTATTATGAAATCATCATCGCCATGGTAACCAATTATGACATAATCGCCATGGCAACCTATTATGACATCATCATCGCCATGGCAACCAATTATGACTTCATCGCCATGGCAACGTATTAAGGCATCATCGTCGCCATGGCAACCAATTATGACATCATCGTCGCCATGGCAACCAATTATGACATCACCGTCGCCATGGCAACCAATTATGACATCATCGTCGCCATTGCAACCAATTATGACATCATTGCCATGGCAACCAATTATGACATCACCGTCGCCATGGCAACGTATTAAGGCATCATCGTCGCCATGGCAACCAATTATGACATCACCGTCGCCATGGCAACGTATTAAGGCATCATCGTCGCCATGGCAACCAATTATGACATCATCGTCACCATGGCAACCAATTATGACATCACCGTCGCCATGGCAACCAATTATGACATCATCGTCGCCATTGCAACCAATTATGACATCATCGCCATGGCAACCAATTATGACATCACCGTCGCCATGGCAACGTATTAAGGCATCATCGTCGCCATGGCAACAAATTATGACATCATCGTCGCCATGGCAACCAATTATGACATCATTGTCGCCATGGCAACCAATTATGACATCACCGTCGCCATGGCGACCAATTATGACATCATCGCCATGGCAACGTATTAAGGCATCATCATCGCCATGGCAACCAATTATGACATCATCGTCGCCATGGCAACCAATTATGATATCACCGTCTTCATGGCAACCAATTATGACATCACCGTCGCCATGGCAACCAATTATGACATCATCGCCATGGCAACCAATTATGACATTACCGTCGCCATGTCAACCAATTATGACATCACCGTCGCCATGGCAACCAATTATGACATCATCGCCATGGCAACGTATTAAGGCATCATCGTCGCCATGGCAACCAATTATGTCATCATCGTCGCCATGGCAACGTATTAAGGCATCATCGTCGCCATGGCAACCAATTATGACATCACCGTCGCCATGGCAACCAATTATGACATCACCGTCGCCATGGCAACGTATTAAGGCATCATCGTCGCCATGGCAACCAATTATGACATCACCGTCGCCATGGCAACCAATTATGACATCACCGTCGCCATGGCAACCAATTATCACATCACCGTCGCCATGTCAACCAATTATGACATCACCGTCGCCATGGAAACCAATTATGACATCATCGTCGCCATGGCAACCAATTATGACATCATCATCGCCATGACAACCAATAATGACATCATTGCCATGGCAACATATTAAGGCATCATCTTCACCATGGCAACCTATTATGACATCATCGCCATGGCAACGTATTATGAAATCATCATCGCCATGGTAACCAATTATGACATAATCGCCATGGCAACGTATTAAGGCATCATCATCACCATGGTAACCTATTATGACATCATCATCACCATGGCAACCAATTATGACATCATCATCACCATGGCAACCAATTATGACATCATCGACATGGCAGCATATTAAGGCATCATCGTCACCATGGCAACCTATTATGATATCATCATCGCCATAGCAACCAATTATGACATCATCGCCATGGCAACATATTAAGGGATCATCATCACCATGGCAAACTATTATGACATCATAATCGCAATGGCAACCTATTATGACATCATCATCACAATGGCAACTAATTATGACATCATCGCCATGGAAACCAATTATGACATCATCGCCATGGCAACGTATTAAGGCATCATCGTCACCATGGTAACCTATTTTGACATCATTGCCATGGCAATGTATTAAGGCAACATCATCGCCATGGCAACCTATTATGACATCATAATCACCATGGCAACCTATTATGACATCATCATCGCCATGGCAACCAATTATGACATCATCGCCATGGCAACATAGTAAGGCATCATCGTCACCATGGCAACCTATTATGACATCATCATCGCCATGGCAACCAATTATGACATAATCGCCATGGCAATGTATTAAGGCATCATCGTCACCATGGCAACCTCTTATGACATCATCATCACCATGGCAACCTATTATGACATCATCATTGCCATGGCAACCAATTATGACATCCTCATCGTCATGGCAACCAATTATGACATCATCGCCATGGCAACATATTAAGGCATCATCGTCACCATGGCAACCTATTATGACATCATCATCGCCATGGCAACCAATTATGACATAATCGCCATGGCAACGTATTAAGTCATCATCGTCAACATGGCAACCAATTATGACATCACCGTCGCCATGGCAAACGAATTATGACATCACCGCCATGGCAACCAATTATGACATCATCGCCATGGCAACCAATTATGACCTCACCGTCGCCATGGCAACCTATTATGACATCATCATCGCCATGGCAACCAATTATGACTTCATCGCCATGGCAACGTATTAAGGCATCATCGTCGCCATGGCAAAAAATTATGACATCATCGCCATATCAACCAATTATGACATCATCGCCATGGCAACCAATTATGACATCATCATCGTCGTGGCAACCAATTATGACATCACTGTCGCCATGGCAACCAATTATGACATCACCGTCACCTTGGCAACCAATTATGACATCACCGTCGCCATGGTAAACGAATTATGACATCACCGCCATGGCAACCAATTATGACATCATCGCCATGGCAACCAATTATGACCTCACGGTCGCCATGGCAACCTATTATGACATCATCATCGCCATGGCAACCAATTATGACTTCATCGCCATGGCAACGTATTAAGGCATCATCGTCGCCATGGCAACCAATTATGACATCATCGCCATGGAAACCAATTATGACATCATCGCCATGGCAACGTATTAAGGCATCATCGTCACCATGGTAACCTATTTTGACATCATTGCCATGGCAATGTATTAAGGCAACATCATCGCCATGGCAACCTATTATGACATCATAATCACCATGGCAACCTATTATGACATCATCATCGCCATGGCAACCAATTATGACATCATCGCCATGGCAACATAGTAAGGCATCATCGTCACCATGGCAACCTATTATGACATCATCATCGCCATGGCAACCAATTATGACATAATCGCCATGGCAACGTATTAAGGCATCATCGTCACCATGGCAACCTCTTATGACATCATCATCACCATGGCAACCTATTATGACATCATCATTGCCATGGCAACCAATTATGACATCCTCATCGTCATGGCAACCAATTATGACATCATCGCCATGGCAACATATTAAGGCATCATCGTCACCATGGCAACCTATTATGACATCATCATCGCCATGGCAACCAATTATGACATAATCGCCATGGCAACGTATTAAGTCATCATCGTCAACATGGCAACCAATTATGACATCACCGTCGCCATGGCAAACGAATTATGACATCACCGCCATGGCAACCAATTATGACATCATCGCCATGGCAACCAATTATGACCTCACCGTCGCCATGGCAACCTATTATGACATCATCATCGCCATGGCAACCAATTATGACTTCATCGCCATGGCAACGTATTAAGGCATCATCGTCGCCATGGCAAACAATTATGACATCATCGCCATATCAACCAATTATGACATCATCGCCATGGCAACCAATTATGACATCATCATCGTCGTGGCAACCAATTATGACATCACTGTCGCCATGGCAACCAATTATGACATCACCGTCACCTTGGCAACCAATTATGACATCACCGTCGCCATGGCAAACGAATTATGACATCACCGCCATGGCAACCAATTATGACATCATCGCCATGGCAACCAATTATGACCTCACGGTCGCCATGGCAACCTATTATGACATCATCATCGCCATGGCAACCAATTATGACTTCATCGCCATGGCAACGTATTAAGGCATCATCGTCGCCATGGCAACCAATTATGACATAATCGCCATGGCAACGTATTAAGGCATCATCGTCGCCATGGCAACCAGTTATGACATCACCGTCGCCATGGCAACCAATTATGACATCACCGTCGCCATGGCAACCAATTATGACATCACCGTCGCCATAGCAACCAATTATGACATCATCGCCATGGCAACGTATTAAGGCATGATCGTCACCATGGCAACCAATTATGACCTCATCGCCATGGCAACGTATTAAGGCATAATCGTCGCCATGGCAACCAATTATGACATCATCGTCGCCATGGCAACCAATTATGACATCACCGTCGCCATGGCAACCAATTATGACATAATCGTTGCCATTGCAACCAATTATGACATCATCGCCATGGCAACCAATTATGACATCACCGTCGCCATGGCAAAATATTAAGGCATCATCGTCACCATGGCAACCAATTATGACATCATCGTCACCATGCCAACCAATTATGACAGCATCATCACCATGGCAACCAATTATATCATCGCCATGGCAACGTATTAAGGCATCATCGTCACCATGGCAACCAATTATGACATCATCGCCATGGCAACCAATTATGACATCATCATCGCCATGGCAACCAATTATGACATAATCGCCATGGCAACGTATTAAGGCATCATCGTCACCATGACAACCTATTAAGACATCATCATCGCCATGGCAACCGATTATGACATCATCATCGCCATGGCAACCAATTATGACATCATCGCCATGGCAACGTATTAAGGCATCAACGTCACCATGGCAACCTATTATGACATAATCATCGCCATGGCAACCAATTATGACATCATCGCCATGGCAACCTATTATGACATCATCATCGCCATGGCAACATATTAAGGCATCATCGTCACCATGGCAACCTATTATGACATCATCATCATCACCATGGCAACCAATTATGACATAATCGCCATGGCAACGTATTAAGGCATCATCGTCACCATGGCAACCTCTTATGACATCATCATCGCCATGGCAACCTATTATGACATCATCGCCATGGCAACGTATTAAGGCATATTCGTCACCATGGCAACCTATTATAACATCATCGCCATGGCAACCGATTATGACATCATCATTGCCATGGCAACCAATTATGACATCATCATCGCCATGGCAACCAATTATGACATAATCGCCATGGCAACGTATTAAGTCATCATCGTCACCATGGCAACCAATTATGACATCATTGCCATGGCAACCTATTATTACATCATCATCGCCATGGCAACCAATTATGACAGAATCGCTATGGCAACGTATTAAGGCATCATCGACACTATGGCAAACTATTATGACATCATCGCCATGGCAACCAATTATGACATCATCGCCATGGCAACGTATTAAGGCATCATCATCACCATGGCAACCTATTATGACATCATCATCGCCATGGCAACCAATTATGACATCATCATCGCCATGGCAACCAATTATGACATCATCGCCATGGCAACGTATTAAGGCATCATCGTCACCATGGCAAACTATTATGACATCATCATCGCCATGGCAACCTATTATGACATCATCATCACCATGGCAACCAATTATGACATCATCATCGCCATGGCAACGTATTAAGGCATATTCGTCACCATGGCAACCTATTATGACATCATCGCCATGGCAACGTATTAAGGCATCATCGTCACCTTGGCAACCTATTATGACATCATCATCGCCATGGCAACCAATTATGACATCATCATCGCCATGACAACCAATAATGACATCATTGCCATGGCAACATATTAAGGCATCATCGTCACCATGGCAACCTATTATGACATCATCGCCATGGCAACCAATTATGACATCATCATCGCCATGACAACCAATAATGACATCATTGCCATGGCAACATATTAAGGCATCATCGTCACCATGGCAACCTATTATGAAATCATCGCCATGGCAACCTATTATGACATCATCATCGCCATGGTAACCAATTATGACATCATCACCATGGCAACCAATTATGACATCATCGACATGGCAACGTATTAAGGGATCATCGTCACCATGGCAAACTATTATGACATCATCATCGCAATGGCAACCTATTATGATATCATCATCACAATTGCAACCAATTATGACATCATCATCGCCATGGCAACCAATTATGACATCATCGCCATGGCAACGTATTAAGGCATCATTGTCACCATGGCAACCTATTTTGACATCATTGCCATGGCAACGTATTATGGCATCATCATCGCCATGGCAACCTATTATGACATCATCCTCGCCATGGCAAAATATTATGACATCATCAACGCCATGGCAACCAATTATGACATCATCGCCATGGCAACATAGTAAGGCATCATCGTCACCATGGCAACCTATTATGACATCATCATCGCCATGGCAACCAATTATGACATAATCGCCATGTCAACGTATTAAGGCATCATCGTCACCATGGCAACCTCTTATGACATCATCATCGCCATGGCAACCTATTATGACATCATCATTGCCATGTCAACCAATTATGACATCATCATCGTCATGGCAACCAATTATGACATCATCGCCATGGCAACATATTAAGGCATCATCGTCACCATGGCAACCAATTATGACATAATTGCCATGGCAACGTATTAAGACATCATCGTCACCATGGCAACCTATTATGACATCATCATCGCCATGGCAAACAATTATGACATCATCGCCATGGCAACGTATTAAGGCATCATTGTCACCATGGCAACCTATTTTGACATCATCATCGCCATGGCAACCAATTATGACATCATCGTCATGGCAACGTATTAAGGCATCATCGTCACCATGGCAACCTATTATGACATCATCATTGCCATGGCAACCAATTATGACATCATTATCATCATGGCAGCCAATTATGACATAATCGCCATGGCAACGAATTAAGTCATCATCGTCACCATGGCAACCAATTATGACATCATTGCCATGGCAACCTATTATGACATCATCATCGCCATGGCAACCAATTATGACAGAATCGCCATGGCAACGTATGAAGGCATCATCGACACTATGGCAAACTATTATGACATCATCGCCATGGCAACCTATTATGACATCATCATCACCATGGCAACCAATTATGACATCATCATCGCCATGGCAGCATATTAAGGCATATTCGTCACCATGGCAACCTATTATGACATCATCATCGCCATGGCAACCAATTATGACATCATCGCCATGGCAACGTATTAAGGCATCATCGTCACCATGGCAACCTATTATGACATCATCATCGCCATGGCAACCTATTATGACATCATCATCACCATGGAAACCAATTATGACATCATCATCGCCATGGCAACGTATTAAGGCATATTCGTCACCATGGCAACCTATTATGACATCATCGCCATGGCAACGTATTAAGGCATCATCGTCACCTTGGAAACCTATTATGACATCATCATCGCCATGGCAACCAATTATGACATCATCATCGCCATGACAACCAATAATGACATCATTGCCATGGCAACATATTAAGGCATCATCGTCACCATGGCAACCTATTATGACATCATCGCCATGGTAACCAATTATGACATAATCGCCATGGCAACCAATTATGACATCATTGTCGCCATTGCAACCAATTATGACATCATTGCCATGGCAACCAATTATGACATCACCGTCGCCATGGCAACGTATTAAGGCATCATCATCACCATGGTAACCTATTATGACATCATCATCACCATGGCAACCAATTATGACATCATCATCACCATGGCAACCAATTATGACATCATCGACATGGCAGCATATTAAGGCATCATCATCACCATGGCAACCTATTATGATATCATCATCGCCATAGCAACCAATTATGACATCATCGCCATGGCAACATATTAAGGGATCATCATCACCATGGCAAACTATTATGACATCATAATCGCAATGGCAACCTATTATGACATCATCATCACAATGGCAACTAATTATGACATCATCGCCATGGAAACCAATTATGACATCATCGCCATGGCAACGTATTAAGGCATCATCGTCACCATGGTAACCTATTTTGACATCATTGCCATGGCAATGTATTAAGGCAACATCATCGCCATGGCAACCTATTATGACATCATAATCACCATGGCAACCTATTATGACATCATCATCGCCATGGCAACCAATTATGACATCATCGCCATGGCAACATAGTAAGGCATCATCGTCACCATGGCAACCTATTATGACATCATCATCGCCATGGCAACCAATTATGACATAATCGCCATGGCAACGTATTAAGGCATCATCGTCACCATGGCAACCTCTTATGACATCATCATCACCATGGCAACCTATTATGACATCATCATTGCCATGGCAACCAATTATGACATCCTCATCGTCATGGCAACCAATTATGACATCATCGCCATGGCAACATATTAAGGCATCATCGTCACCATGGCAACCTATTATGACATCATCATCGCCATGGCAACCAATTATGACATAATCGCCATGGCAACGTATTAAGTCATCATCGTCAACATGGCAACCAATTATGACATCACCGTCGCCATGGCAAACGAATTATGACATCACCGCCATGGCAACCAATTATGACATCATCGCCATGGCAACCAATTATGACCTCACCGTCGCCATGGCAACCTATTATGACATCATCATCGCCATGGCAACCAATTATGACTTCATCGCCATGGCAACGTATTAAGGCATCATCGTCGCCATGGCAAACAATTATGACATCATCGCCATATCAACCAATTATGACATCATCGCCATGGCAACCAATTATGACATCATCATCGTCGTGGCAACCAATTATGACATCACTGTCGCCATGGCAACCAATTATGACATCACCGTCACCTTGGCAACCAATTATGACATCACCGTCGCCATGGCAAACGAATTATGACATCACCGCCATGGCAATCAATTATGACATCATCGCCATGGCAACCAATTATGACCTCACGGTCGCCATGGCAACCTATTATGACATCATCATCGCCATGGCAACCAATTATGACTTCATCGCCATGGCAACGTATTAAGGCATCATCGTCGCCATGGCAACCAATTATGACATAATCGCCATGGCAACGTATTAAGGCATCATCGTCGCCATGGCAACCAGTTATGACATCACCGTCGCCATGGCAACCAATTATGACATCACCGTCGCCATGGCAACCAATTATGACATCACCGTCGCCATAGCAACCAATTATGACATCATCGCCATGGCAACGTATTAAGGCATGATCGTCACCATGGCAACCAATTATGACCTCATCGCCATGGCAACGTATTAAGGCATAATCGTCGCCATGGCAACCAATTATGACATCATCGTCGCCATGGCAACCAATTATGACATCACCGTCGCCATGGCAACCAATTATGACATAATCGTTGCCATTGCAACCAATTATGACATCATCGCCATGGCAACCAATTATGACATCACCGTCGCCATGGCAACATATTAAGGCATCATCGTCGCCATGGCAACCAATTATGACATCATCGTCACCATGCCAACCAATTATGACAGCATCATCACCATGGCAACCAATTATATCATCGCCATGGCAACGTATTAAGGCATCATCGTCACCATGGCAACCTATTATGACATCATCGCCATGGCAACCTATTATGAAATCATCATCGCCATGGTAACCAATTATGACATAATCGCCATGGCAACGTATTAAGGCATCATCGTCTCCATGGCAACCGATTATGACATCATCGTCGCCATAGCAACCAATTATGACATCATCTTCACCATGGCAACCAATTATGACATCATCGTCACCATGGCAACAAATTATGACATCACCGTCGCCATGGTATCCAATTAAGACATCATCATCGCCATGGCAACCAATTATGACATCATGGTCGCCATGGCAACCAATTATGACATCACCATCGCCAAGGCAACGTATTAAGGCATCATCGTCGCCATGGCAACCAATTATGATATCACCGTCACCATGGCAACCAATTATGACATCACCGTCGCCATGGCAACATATTAAGGCATCATGGCCATGGCAACCAATTATGACATCATCACCATGGCAACCAATTATGACCTCACCGTCGCCATGGCAACCTATTATGACATCATCATCGCCATGGCAACCAATTATGACTTCATCGCCATGGCAACGTATTAAGGCATCATCGTCGCCATGGCAACCAATTATGACATCATCGTCGCCATGGCAACCAATTATGACATCACCGTCGCCATGGCAACCAATTATGACATCATCGTCGCCATTGCAACCAATTATGACATCATTGCCATGGCAACCAATTATGACATCACCGTCGCCATGGCAACATATTAAGGCATCATCGTTGCCATGGCAACCAATTATGACATCACCGTCGCCATGGCAACGAATTAAGGCATCATCGCCGCCATGGCAACCAATTATGACATCATCGTCACCATGGCAACCAATTATGACATCACCGTCGCCATGGCAACCAATTATGACATCATCGTCGCCATTGCAACCAATTATGACATCATCGCCATGGCAACCAATTATGACATCACCGTCGCCATGGCAACGTATTAAGGCATCATCGTCGCCATGGCAACAAATTATGACATCATCGTCGCCATGGCAACCAATTATGACATCATTGTCGCCATGGCAACCAATTATGACATCACCATCGCCATGGCGACCAATTATGACATCATCGCCATGGCAACGTATTAAGGCATCATCATCGCCATGGCAACCAATTATGACATCATCGTCGCCATGGCAACCAATTATGATATCACCGTCTCCATGGCAACCAATTATGACATCACCGTCGCCATGGCAACCAATTATGACATCATCGCCATGGCAACCAATTATGACATTACCGTCGCCATGTCAACCAATTATGACATCACCGTCGCCATGGCAACCAATTATGACATCATCGCCATGGCAACGTATTAAGGCATCATCGTCGCCATGGCAACCAATTATGACATCATCGCCATGGCAACGTATTAAGGCATCATCGTCGCCATGGCAACCAATTATGACATCACCGTCGCCATGGCAACCAATTATGACATCACCGTCGCCATGGCAACGTATTAAGGCATCATCGTCGCCATGGCAACCAATTATGACATCACCGTCGCCATGGCAACCAATTATGACATCACCGTCGCCATGGCAACCAATTATCACATCACCGTCGCCATGTCAACCAATTATGACATCACCGTCGCCATGGAAACCAATTATGACATCATCGTCGCCATGGCAACCAATTATGACATCATCATCGCCATGACAACCAATAATGACATCATTGCCATGGCAACATATTAAGGCATCATCTTCACCATGGCAACCTATTATGACATCATCGCCATGGCAACGTATTATGAAATCATCATCGCCATGGTAACCAATTATGACATAATCGCCATGGCAACGTATTAAGGCATCATCATCACCATGGTAACCTATTATGACATCATCATCACCATGGCAACCAATTATGACATCATCACCATGGCAACCAATTATGACATCATCGACATGGCAGCATATTAAGGCATCATCGTCACCATGGCAACCTATTATGATATCATCATCGCCATAGCAAACAATTATGACATCATCGCCATGGCAACATATTAAGGGATCATCATCACCATGGCAAACTATTATGACATCATAATCGCAATGGCAACCTATTATGACATCATTATCACAATGGCAACTAATTATGACATCATCGCCATGGAAACCAATTATGACATCATCACCATGGCAACGTATTAAGGCATCATCGTCAACATGGTAACCTATTTTGACATCATTGCCATGGCAATGTATTAAGGCATCATCATCGCCATGGCAACCTATTATGACATCATAATCACCATGGCAACCTATTATGACATCATCATCGCCATGGCAACCAATTATGACATCATCGCCATGGCAACATAGTAAGGCATCATCGTCACCATGGCAACCTATTATGACATCATCATCGCCATGGCAACCAATTATGACATAATCGCCATGGCAACGTATTAAGGCATCATCGTCACCATGGCAACCTCTCATGACATCATCATCACCATGGCAACCTATTATGACATCATCATTGCCATGGCAACCAATTATGACATCATCATCGCCATGGCAACCAATTATGACATAATCGCCATGGCAACGTATTAAGGCATCATCATCACCATGGTAACCTATTATGACATCATCATCACCATGGCAACCAATTATGACATCATCACCATGGCAACCAATTATGACATCATCGACATGGCAGCATATTAAGGCATCATCGTCACCATGGCAACCTATTATGATATCATCATCGCCATAGCAACCAATTATGACATCATCGCCATGGCAACATATTAAGGGATCATCATCACCATGGCAAACTATTATGACATCATAATCGCAATGGCAACCTATTATGACATCATCATCACAATGGCAACTAATTATGACATCATCGCCATGGAAACCAATTATGACATCATCGCCATGGCAACGTATTAAGGCATCATCGTCACCATGGTAACCTATTTTGACATCATTGCCATGGCAATGTATTAAGGCATCATCATCGCCATGGCAACCTATTATGACATCATAATCACCATGGCAACCTATTATGACATCATCATCGCCATGGCAACCAATTATGACATCATCGCCATGGCAACATAGTAAGGCATCATCGTCACCATGGCAACCTATTATGACATCATCATCGCCATGGCAACCAATTATGACATAATCGCCATGGCAACGTATTAAGGCATCATCGTCACCATGGCAACCTCTTATGACATCATCATCACCATGGCAACCTATTATGACATCATCATTGCCATGGCAACCAATTATGACATCCTCATCGTCATGGCAACCAATTATGACATCATCGCCATGGCAACATATTAAGGCATCATCGTCAACATGGCAACCAATTATGACATCACCGTCGCCATGGCAAACGAATTATGACATCACCGCCATGGCAACCAATTATGACATCATCGCCATGGCAACCAATTATGACCTCACCGTCGCCATGGCAACCTATTATGACATCATCATCGCCATGGCAACCAATTATGACTTCATCGCCATGGCAACGTATTAAGGCATCATCGTCGCCATGGCAAACAATTATGACATCATAGCCATATCAACCAATTATGACATCATTGCCATGGCAACCAATTATGACATCATCATCGTCATGGCAACCAATTATGACATCACTGTCGCCATGGCAACCAATTATGACATCACCGTCACCTTGGCAACCAATTATGACATCACCGTCGCCATGGCAAACGAATTATGACATCACCGCCATGGCAACCAATTATGACACCATCGCCATGGCAACCAATTATGACATCACCGTCGCCATAGCAACCAATTATGACATCATCGCCATGGCAACGTATTAAGGCATGATCGTCGCCATGGCAACCAATTATGACATCATCGTCGCCATGGCAACCAATTATGACATCACCGTCGCCATGGCAACCAATTATGACATCATCGTTGCCATTGCAACCAATTATGACATCATCGCCATGGCAACCAATTATGACATCACCGTCGCCATGGCAACATATTAAGGCATCATCGTCGCCATGGCAACCAATTATGACATCATCGTCACCATGCCAACCAATTATGACAGCATCATCACCATGGCAACCAATTATATCATCGCCATGGCAACGTATTAAGGCATCATCGTCACCATGGCAACCAATTATGACATCATCGCCATGGCAACCGATTATGACATCATCATCGCCATGGCAACCAATTATGACATCATCGCCATGGCAACGTATTAAGGCATCAACGTCACCATGGCAACCTATTATGACATAATCATCGCCATGGCAACCAATTATGACATCATCGCCATGGAAACCTATTATGACATCATCATCGCCATGGCAACATATTAAGGCATCATCGTCACCATGGCAACCTATTATGACATCATCATCATCACCATGGCAACCAATTATGACATAATCGCCATGGCAACGTATTAAGGCATCATCGTCACCATGCCAACCAATTATGACATCATTGTCGCCATGGCAACCAATTATGACATCATTGTTGCCATGGCAACAAATTATGACATCATCGCCATGGCAACGTAATAAGGCATCATCATCGCCATGGCAACCAATTATGACATCATGGTCGCCATGGCAACCAATTATGATATCACCGTCGCCATGGCAACCAATTATGACATCACCGTCGCCATGGCAACCAATTATGACATCATCGCCATGGCAACCAATTATGACGTTACCGTCGCCATGTCAACCAATTATGACATCACCGTCGCCATGGCAACCAATTATGACATCATCGCCATGGCAACGTATTAAGGCATCATCGTTGCCATGGCAACCAATTATGACATCACCGTCACCATGGCAACGTATTAAGGCATCATCGTCGCCATGGCAACCAATTATGACATCACCGTCGCCATGGCAACCAATTATGACATCACAGTCACCATGGCAACGTATTAAGGCATCATCGTCGCCATGGCAACAAATTATGACATCACGTCGCCATGGCAACCAATTATGACATCACCGTCGCCATGGCAACCAATTATCACATCACCGTCGCCATGGCAACCAATTATGACATCACCGTCGCCATGGCAACCAATTATGACATCATCGCCATGGCAACGTATTAAGGCATCATCATCGATATGGCAACCAATTATGACATCACCGTCGCCATGGCAACCAATTATGATATCACCGTCGCCATGGCAACCAATTATGATATCACCGTCTCCATGGAAACGTATTAAGGCATCATCGTCTCCATGGCAACCAATTATGACATCATCGTCGCCATAGCAACCAATTATGACATCATCGTCGCCATGGCAACCAATTATGACATCATCGTCGCCATGGCATCAAATTATGACATCACCGTCGCCATGGCAACCAATTATGACATCATCGTCGCCATGGCAACGTAGTAAGGCATCATCGTTGCCATGGCAACCAATTATGACATCATCGTCGCCATGGCAACTAATTATGACATCATCGCCATGGCATCATATTAAGGCATCATCGTCACCATGGCAACCAATTATGACATCATTGTCGCCATGGCAACCAATTATGACATCATCGTCGACATGGCAACCAATTATGACATCACCGTCGCCATGGCAACGTATTAAGGCATCATCGTCGCCATGGCAACCAATTATGATATCACCGTCGCCATGGCAACCAATTATGACATCGCCGTCACCATGGCAACCAATTATGGCATCACCGTCGCCATGGCAACATATTAAGGCATCATCGCCATGGCAACCAATTATGACATCACCGTCGCCATGGCAACCAATTATGACATCACCGTCACCATGGCAACATATTAAGGCATCATCGCCATGGCAACCAATTATGACATCACCGTCGCCATGGCAACCAATTATGACCTCACCGTCGCCATGGCAACCTATTATGACATCATCATCGCCATGGCAACCAATTATGACTTCATCGCCATGGCAACGTTTTAAGGCATCATCATCGCCATGGCAACCAATTATGACATAATTGCCATGGCAACCAATTATGACATCATCGCCATGGCAACCAATTATGACATCATCATCGTCATGGCAACCAATTATGACATCACCGTCGCCTTGGCAACCAATTATGACATCACCGTCACCATGGCAAACGAATTATGACATCACCGTCGCCATGGCAACCATTTATGACATCATCGCCATGGCAACGTATTAAGGCATCATCGTCGCCATGGCAACCAATTATGACATCACCGTCGCCATGGCAACCAATTATGACATCACCGTCGCCATGGCAACCAATTATGATATCACCGTCGCCATGGCAACGTATTAAGGCATCATCGTCTCCATGGCAACCGATTATGACATCATCGTCGCCATAGCAACCAATTATGACATCATCGTCGCCATGGCAACCAATTATGACATCATCGTCACCATGGCAACAAATTATGACATCACCGTCGCCATGGCAACCAATTATGACATCATCGTCGCCATGGCAACGTATTAAGGCATCATCGTCACCATGGCAACCAATTATGACATCATCATCGCCATGGCAACCAATTATGACATCATCATCGCCATGGCAACCTATTATGACATCATCATCGCCATGGCAACCAATTATGACCTCACGGTCGCCATGGCAACCTATTATGACATCATCATCGCCATGGCAACCAATTATGACTTCATCGCCATGGCAACGTATTAAGGCATCATCGTCGCCATGGCAACCAATTATGACATAATCGCCATGGCAACGTATTAAGGCATCATCGTCGCCATGGCAACCAGTTATGACATCACCGTCGCCATGGCAACCAATTATGACATCACCGTCGCCATGGCAACCAATTATGACATCACCGTCGCCATAGCAACCAATTATGACATCATCGCCATGGCAACGTATTAAGGCATGATCGTCACCATGGCAACCAATTATGACCTCATCGCCATGGCAACGTATTAAGGCATAATCGTCGCCATGGCAACCAATTATGACATCATCGTCGCCATGGCAACCAATTATGACATCACCGTCGCCATGGCAACCAATTATGACATTATCGTTGCCATTGCAACCAATTATGACATCATCGCCATGGCAACCAATTATGACATCACCGTCGCCATGGCAACATATTAAGGCATCATCGTCGCCATGGCAACCAATTATGACATCATCGTCACCATGCCAACCAATTATGACAGCATCATCACCATGGCAACCAATTATATCATCGCCATGGCAACGTATTAAGGCATCATCGTCACCATGGCAACCAATTATGACATCATCGCCATGGCAACCAATTATGACATCATCATCGCCATGGCAACCAATTATGACATAATCGCCATGGCAACGTATTAAGGCATCATCGTCACCATGACAACCTATTAAGACATCATCATCGCCATGGCAACCGATTATGACATCATCATCGCCATGGCAACCAATTATGACATCATCGCCATGGCAACGTATTAAGGCATCAACGTCACCATGGCAACCTATTATGACATAATCATCGCCATGGCAACCAATTATGACATCATCGCCATGGCAACCTATTATGACATCATCATCGCCATGGCAACATATTAAGGCATCATCGTCACCATGGCAACCTATTATGACATCATCATCATCACCATGGCAACCAATTATGACATAATCGCCATGGCAACGTATTAAGGCATCATTGTCACCATGGCAACCTCTTATGACATCATCATCGCCATGGCAACCTATTATGACATCATCGCCATGGCAACGTATTAAGGCATATTCGTCACCATGGCAACCTATTATAACTTCATCGCCATGGCAACCAATTATGACATCATCATTGCCATGGCAACCAATTATGACATCATCATCGCCATGGCAACCAATTATGACATAATCGCCATGGCAACGTATTAAGTCATCATCGTCACCATGGCAACCAATTATGACATCATTGCCATGGCAACCTATTATTACATCATCATCGCCATGGCAACCAATTATGACAGAATCGCTATGGCAACGTATTAAGGCATCATCGACACTATGGCAAACTATTATGACATCATCGCCATGGCAACCAATTATGACATCATCGCCATGGCAACGTATTAAGGCATCATCATCACCATGGCAACCTATTATGACATCATCATCGCCATGGCAACCAATTATGACATCATCATCGCCATGGCAACCAATTATGACATCATCGCCATGGCAACGTATTAAGGCATCATCGTCACCATGGCAAACTATTATGACATCATCATCGCCATGGCAACCTATTATGACATCATCATCACCATGGCAACCAATTATGACATCATCATTGCCATGGCAACGTATTAAGGCATATTCGTCACCATGGCAACCTATTATGACATCATCGCCATGGCAACGTATTAAGGCATCATCGTCATTTTGGCAACCTATTATGACATCATCATCGCCATGGCAACCAATTATGACATCATCATCGCCATGACAACCAATAATGACATCATTGCCATGGCAACATATTAAGGCATCATCGTCACCATGGCAACCTATTATGACATCATCGCCATGGCAACCAATTATGACATCATCATCGCCATGACAACCAATAATGACATCATTGCCATGGCAACATATTAAGGCATCATCGTCACCATGGCAACCTATTATGAAATCATCGCCATGGCAACCTATTATGACATCATCATCGCCATGGTAACCAATTATGACATCATCACCATGGCAACCAATTATGACATCATCGACATGGCAACGTATTAAGGGATCATCGTCACCATGGCAAACTATTATGACATCATCATCGCAATGGCAACCTATTATGATATCATCATCACAATTGCAACCAATTATGACATCATCATCGCCATGGCAACCAATTATGACATCATCGCCATGGCAACGTATTAAGGCATCATTGTCACCATGGCAACCTATTTTGACATCATTGCCATGGCAACGTATTATGGCATCATCATCGCCGTGGCAACCTATTATGACATCATCCTCGCCATGGCAACCTATTATGACATCATCAACGCCATGGCAACCAATTATGACATCATCGCCATGGCAACATAGTAAGGCATCATCGTCACCATGGCAACCTATTATGACATCATCATCGCCATGGCAACCAATTATGACATAATCGCCATGTCAACGTATTAAGGCATCATCGTCACCATGGCAACCTCTTATGACATCATCATCGCCATGGTAACCTATTATGACATCATCATTGCCATGTCAACCAATTATGACATCATCATCGTCATGGCAACCAATTATGACATCATCGCCATGGCAACATATTAAGGCATAATCGTCACCATGGCAACCAATTATGACATAATTGCCATGGCAACGTATTAAGACATCATCGTCACCATGGCAACCTATTATGACATCATCATCGCCATGGTAAACAATTATGACATCATCGCCATGGCAACGTATTAAGGCATCATTGTCACCATGGCAACCTATTTTGACATCATCATCGCCATGGCAACCAATTATGACATCATCGTCATGGCAACGTATTAAGGCATCATCGTCACCATGGCAACCTATTATGACATCATCATTGCCATGGCAACCAATTATGACATCATTATCATCATGGCAGCCAATTAGGACATAATCGCCATGGCAACGAATTAAGTCATCATCGTCACCATGGCAACCAATTATGACATCATTGCCATGGCAACCTATTATGACATCATCATCGCCATGGCAACCAATTATGACAGAATCGCCATGGCAACGTATGAAGGCATCATCGACACTATGGCAAACTATTATGACATCATCGCCATGGCAACCTATTATGACATCATCATCACCATGGCAACCAATTATGACATCATCATCGCCATGGCAGCATATTAAGGCATATTCGTCACCATGGCAACCTATTATGACATCATCATCGCCATGGCAACCAATTATGACATCATCGCCATGGCAACGTATTAAGGCATCATCGTCACCATGGCAACCTATTATGACATCATCATCGCCATGGCAACCTATTATGACATCATCATCACCATGGAAACCAATTATGACATCATCATCGCCATGGCAACGTATTAAGGCATATTCGTCACCATGGCAACCTATTATGACATCATCGCCATGGCAACGTATTAAGGCATCATCGTCACCTTGGAAACCTATTATGACATCATCATCGCCATGGCAACCAATTATGACATCATCATCGCCATGACAACCAATAATGACATCATTGCCATGGCAACATATTAAGGCATCATCGTCACCATGGCAACCTATTATGACATCATCGCCATGGCAACCTATTATGAAATCATCATCGCCATGGTAACCAATTATGACATAATCGCCATGGCAACCTATTATGACATCATCATCGCCATGGCAACCAATTATTACTTCATCGCCATGGCAACGTATTAAGGCATCATCGTCGCCATGGCAACCAATTATGACATCATCGTCGCCATGGCAACCAATTATGACATCACCGTCGCCATGGCAACCAATTATGACATCATCGTCGCCATTGCAACCAATTATGACATCATTGCCATGGCAACCAATTATGACATCACCGTCGCCATGGCAACGTATTAAGGCATCATCGTCGCCATGGCAACCAATTATGACATCACCGTCGCCATGGCAACGTATTAAGGCATCATCGTCGCCATGGCAACCAATTATGACATCATCGTCACCATGGCAACCAATTATGACATCACCGTCGCCATGGCAACCAATTATGACATCATCGTCGCCATTGCAACCAATTATGACATCATCGCCATGGCAACCAATTATGACATCACCGTCGCCATGGCAACGTATTAAGGCATCATCGTCGCCATGGCAACAAATTATGACATCATCGTCGCCATGGCAACCAATTATGACATCATTGTCGCCATGGCAACCAATTATGACATCACCGTCGCCATGGCGACCAATTATGACATCATCGCCATGGCAACGTATTAAGGCATCATCATCGCCATGGCAACCAATTATGACATCATCGTCGCCATGGCAACCAATTATATCACCGTCTCCATGGCAACCAATTATGACATCACCGTCGCCATGGCAACCAATTATGACATCATCGCCATGGCAACCAATTATGACATTACCGTCGCCATGTCAACCAATTATGACATCACCGTCGCCATGGCAACCAATTATGACATCATCGCCATGGCAACGTATTAAGGCATCATCGTCGCCATGGCAACCAATTATGTCATCATCGTCGCCATGGCAACGTATTAAGGCATCATCGTCGCCATGGCAACCAATTATGACATCACCGTCGCCATGGCAACCAATTATGACATCACCGTCGCCATGGCAACGTATTAAGGCATCATCGTCGCCATGGCAACCAATTATGACATCACCGTCGCCATGGCAACCAATTATGACATCACCGTCGCCATGGCAACCAATTATCACATCACCGTCGCCATGGAAACCAATTATGACATCATCGTCGCCATGGCAACCAATTATGACATCATCATCGCCATGACAACCAATAATGACATCATTGCCATGGCAACATATTAAGGCATCATCTTCACCATGGCAACCTATTATGACATCATCGCCATGGCAACGTATTATGAAATCATCATCGCCATGGTAACCAATTATGACATAATCGCCATGGCAACGTATTAAGGCATCATCATCACCATGGTAACCTATTATGACATCATCATCACCATGGCAACCAATTATGACATCATCGACATGGCAGCATATTAAGGCATCATCGTCACCATGGCAACCTATTATGATATCATCATCGCCATAGCAACCAATTATGACATCATCGCCATGGCAACATATTAAGGGATCATCATCACCATGGCAAACTATTATGACATCATAATCGCAATGGCAACCTATTATGACATCATCATCACAATGGCAACTAATTATGACATCATCGCCATGGAAACCAATTATGACATCATCGCCATGGCAACGTATTAAGGCATCATCGTCACCATGGTAACCTATTTTGACATCATTGCCATGGCAATGTATTAAGGCAACATCATCGCCATGGCAACCTATTATGACATCATAATCACCATGGCAACCTATTATGACATCATCATCGCCATGGCAACCAATTATGACATCATCGCCATGGCAACATAGTAAGGCATCATCGTCACCATGGCAACCTATTATGACATCATCATCGCCATGGCAACCAATTATGACATAATCGCCATGGCAACGTATTAAGGCATCATCGTCACCATGGCAACCTCTTATGACATCATCATCACCATGGCAACCTATTATGACATCATCATTGCCATGGCAACCAATTATGACATCCTCATCGTCATGGCAACCAATTATGACATCATCGCCATGGCAACATATTAAGGCATCATCGTCACCATGGCAACCTATTATGACATCATCAACGCCATGGCAACCAATTATGACATAATCGCCATGGCAACGTATTAAGTCATCATCGTCAACATGGCAACCAATTATGACATCACCGTCGCCATGGCAAACGAATTATGACATCACCGCCATGGCAACCAATTATGACATCATCGCCATGGCAACCAATTATGACCTCACCGTCGCCATGGCAACCTATTATGACATCATCATCGCTATGGCAACCAATTATGACTTCATCGCCATGGCAACGTATTAAGGCATCATCGTCGCCATGGCAAAAAATTATGACATCATCGCCATATCAACCAATTATGACATCATCGCCATGGCAACCAATTATGACATCATCATCGTCGTGGCAACCAATTATGACATCACTGTCGCCATGGCAACCAATTATGACATCACCATCACCTTGGCAACCAATTATGACATCACCGTCGCCATGGCAAACGAATTATGACATCACCGCCATGGCAACCAATTATGACATCATCGCCATGGCAACCAATTATGACCTCACGGTCGCCATGGCAACCTATTATGACATCATCATCGCCATGGCAACCAATTATGACTTCATCGCCATGGCAACGTATTAAGGCATCATCGTCGCCATGGCAACCAATTATGACATAATCGCCATGGCAACGTATTAAGGCATCATCGTCGCCATGGCAACCAGTTATGACATCACCGTCGCCATGGCAACCAATTATGACATCACCGTCGCCATGGCAACCAATTATGACATCACCGTCGCCATAGCAACCAATTATGACATCATCGCCATGGCAACGTATTAAGGCATGATCGTCACCATGGCAACCAATTATGACCTCATCGCCATGGCAACGTATTAAGGCATAATCGTCGCCATGGCAACCAATTATGACATCATCGTCGCCATGGCAACCAATTATGACATCACCGTCGCCATGGCAACCAATTATGACATAATCGTTGCCATTGCAACCAATTATGACATCATCGCCATGGCAACCAATTATGACATCACCGTCGCCATGGCAACATATTAAGGCATCATCGTCACCATGGCAACCAATTATGACATCATCGTCACCATGCCAACCAATTATGACAGCATCATCACCATGGCAACCAATTATATCATCGCCATGGCAACGTATTAAGGCATCATCGTCACCATGGCAACCAATTATGACATCATCGCCATGGCAACCAATTATGACATCATCATCGCCATGGCAACCAATTATGACATAATCGCCATGGCAACGTATTAAGGCATCATCGTCACCATGACAACCTATTAAGACATCATCATCGCCATGGCAACCGATTATGACATCATCATCGCCATGGCAACCAATTATGACATCATCGCCATGGCAACGTATTAAGGCATCAACGTCACCATGGCAACCTATTATGACATAATCATCGCCATGGCAACCAATTATGACATCATCGCCATGGCAACCTATTATGACATCATCATCGCCATGGCAACATATTAAGGCATCATCGTCACCATGGCAACCTATTATGACATCATCATCATCACCATGGCAACCAATTATGACATAATCGCCATGGCAACGTATTAAGGCATCATCGTCACCATGGCAACCTCTTATGACATCATCATCGCCATGGCAACCTATTATGACATCATCGCCATGGCAACGTATTAAGGCATATTCGTCACCATGGCAACCTATTATAACATCATCGCCATGGCAACCGATTATGACATCATCATTGCCATGGCAACCAATTATGACATCATCATCGCCATGGCAACCAATTATGACATAATCGCCATGGCAACGTATTAAGTCATCATCGTCACCATGGCAACCAATTATGACATCATTGCCATGGCAACCTATTATTACATCATCATCGCCATGGCAACCAATTATGACAGAATCTCTATGGCAACGTATTAAGGCATCATCGACACTATGGCAAACTATTATGACATCATCGCCATGGCAACCAATTATGACATCATCGCCATGGCAACGTATTAAGGCATCATCATCACCATGGCAACCTATTATGACATCATCATTGCCATGTCAACCAATTATGACATCATCATCGCCATGGCAACCAATTATGACATCATCGCCATGGCAACGTATTAAGGCATCATCGTCACCATGGCAAACTATTATGACATCATCATCGCCATGGCAACCTATTATGACATCATCATCACCATGGCAACCAATTATGACATCATCATCGCCATGGCAACGTATTAAGGCATATTCGTCACCATGGCAACCTATTATGACATCATCGCCATGGCAACGTATTAAGGCATCATCGTCACCTTGGCAACCTATTATGACATCATCATCGCCATGGCAACCAATTATGACATCATCATCGCCATGACAACCAATAATGACATCATTGCCATGGCAACATATTAAGGCATCATCGTCACCATGGCAACCTATTATGACATCATCGCCATGGCAACCAATTATGACATCATCATCGCCATGACAACCAATAATGACATCATTGCCATGGCAACATATTAAGGCATCATCGTCACCATGGCAACCTATTATGAAATCATCGCCATGGCAACCTATTATGACATCATCATCGCCATGGTAACCAATTATGACATCATCACCATGGCAACCAATTATGACATCATCGACATGGCAACGTATTAAGGGATCATCGTCACCATGGCAAACTATTATGACATCATCATCGCAATGGCAACCTATTATGATATCATCATCACAATTGCAACCAATTATGACATCATCATCGCCATGGCAACCAATTATGACATCATCGCCATGGCAACGTATTAAGGCATCATTGTCACCATGGCAACCTATTTTGACATCATTGCCATGGCAACGTATTATGGCATCATCATCGCCATGGCAACCTATTATGACATCATCCTCGCCATGGCAAAATATTATGACATCATCAACGCCATGGCAACCAATTATGACATCATCGCCATGGCAACATAGTAAGGCATCATCGTCACCATGGCAACCTATTATGACATCATCATCGCCATGGCAACCAATTATGACATAATCGCCATGTCAACGTATTAAGGCATCATCGTCACCATGGCAACCTCTTATGACATCATCATCGCCATGGCAACCTATTATGACATCATCATTGCCATGTCAACCAATTATGACATCATCATCGTCATGGCAACCAATTATGACATCATCGCCATGGCAACATATTAAGGCATCATCGTCACCATGGCAACCAATTATGACATAATTGCCATGGCAACGTTTTAAGACATCATCGTCACCATGGCAACCTATTATGACATCATCATCGCCATGGCAAACAATTATGACATCATCGCCATGGCAACGTATTAAGGCATCATTGTCACCATGGCAACCTATTTTGACATCATCATCGCCATGGCAACCAATTATGACATCATCGTCATGGCAACGTATTAAGGCATCATCGTCACCATGGCAACCTATTATGACATCATCATTGCCATGGCAACCAATTATGACATCATTATCATCATGGCAGCCAATTATGACATAATCGCCATGGCAACGAATTAAGTCATCATCGTCACCATGGCAACCAATTATGACATCATTGCCATGGCAACCTATTATGACATCATCATCGCCATGGCAACCAATTATGACAGAATCGCCATGGCAACGTATGAAGGCATCATCGACACTATGGCAAACTATTATGACATCATCGCCATGGCAACCTATTATGACATCATCATCACCATGGCAACCAATTATGACATCATCATCGCCATGGCAGCATATTAAGGCATATTCGTCACCATGGCAACCTATTATGACATCATCATCGCCATGGCAACCAATTATGACATCATCGCCATGGCAACGTATTAAGGCATCATCGTCACCATGGCAACCTATTATGACATCATCATCGCCATGGCAACCTATTATGACATCATCATCACCATGGAAACCAATTATGACATCATCATCGCCATGGCAACGTATTAAGGCATATTCGTCACCATGGCAACCTATTATGACATCATCGCCATGGCAACGTATTAAGGCATCATCGTCACCTTGGAAACCTATTATGACATCATCATCGCCATGGCAACCAATTATGACATCATCATCGCCATGACAACCAATAATGACATCATTGCCATGGCA
Source organism: Dendrobates tinctorius (assembly GCF_039654945.1). NCBI lineage: Eukaryota > Metazoa > Chordata > Amphibia > Anura > Dendrobatidae > Dendrobates > Dendrobates tinctorius. Next base: position 938,444 of record NW_027362134.1, on the reverse strand, counting down.
ACATATTAAGGCATCATCGTCACCATGGCAACCTATTATGACATCATCGCCATGGTAACCAATTATGACATAATCGCCATGGCAACCAATTATGACATCATTGTCGCCATTGCAACCAATTATGACATCATTGCCATGGCAAACAATTATGACATCACCGTCGCCATGGCAACGTATTAAGGCATCATCGTCGCCATGGCAACCAATTATGATATCACCGTCGCCATGGCAACGTATTAAGGCATCATCGTCGCCATGGCAACCAATTATGACATCATCGTCACCATGGCAACCAATTATGACATCACCGTCGCCATGGCAACCAATTATGACATCATCGTCGCCATTGCAACCAATTATGACATCATCGCCATGGCAACCAATTATGACATCACCGTCGCCATGGCAACGTATTAAGGCATCATCGTCGCCATGGCAACAAATTATGACATCATCGTCGCCATGGCAACCAATTATGACATCATTGTCGCCATGGCAACCAATTATGACATCACCGTCGCCATGGCGACCAATTATGACATCATCGCCATGGCAACGTATTAAGGCATCATCATCGCCATGGCAACCAATTATGACATCATCATCGCCATGGCAACCAATTATGATATCACCGTCTCCATGGCAACCAATTATGACATCACCGTCGCCATGGCAACCAATTATGACATTATCGCCATGGCAACCAATTATGACATTACTGTCGCCATGCCAACCAATTATGACATCACCGTCGCCATGGCAACCAATTATGACATCATCGCCATGGCAACGTATTAAGGCATCATCGTCGCCATGGCAACCAATTATGACATCATCGTCGCCATGGCAACGTATTAAGGCATCATCGTCGCCATGGCAACCAATTATGACATCACCGTCGCCATGGCAACCAATTATGACATCACCGTCACCATGGCAACGTATTAAGGCATCATCGTCGCCATGGCAACCAATTATGACATCACCGTCGCCATGGCAACCAATTATGACATCACCGTCGCCATGGCAACCAATTATCACATCACCGTCGCCATGTCAACCAATTATGACATCACCGTCGCCATGGAAACCAATTATGACATCATCGTCGCCATGGCAACCAATTATGACATCATCATCGCCATGACAACCAATAATGACATCATTGCCATGGCAACATATTAAGGCATCATCTTCACCATGGCAACCTATTATGACATCATCGCCATGGCAACGTATTATGAAATCATCATCGCCATGGTAACCAATTATGACATAATCGCCATGGCAACGTATTAAGGCATCATCATCACCATGGTAACCTATTATGACATCATCATCACCATGGCAACCAATTATGACATCATCATCACCATGGCAACCAATTATGACATCATCGACATGGCAGCATATTAAGGCATCATCGTCACCATGGCAACCTATTATGATATCATCATCGCCATAGCAACCAATTATGACATCATCGCCATGGCAACATATTAAGGGATCATCATCACCATGGCAAACTATTATGACATCATAATCGCAATGGCAACCTATTATGACATCATCATCACAATGGCAACTAATTATGACATCATCGCCATGGAAACCAATTATGACATCATCGCCATGGCAACGTATTAAGGCATCATCGTCACCATGGTAACCTATTTTGACATCATTGCCATGGCAATGTATTAAGGCATCATCATCGCCATGGCAACCTATTATGACATCATAATCACCATGGCAACCTATTATGACATCATCATCGCCATGGCAACCAATTATGACATCATCGCCATGGCAACATAGTAAGGCATCATCGTCACCATGGCAACCTATTATGACATCATCATCGCCATGGCAACCAATTATGACATAATCGCCATGGCAACGTATTAAGGCATCATCGTCACCATGGCAACCTCTTATGACATCATCATCACCATGGCAACCTATTATGACATCATCATTGCCATGGCAACCAATTATGACATCCTCATCGTCATGGCAACCAATTATGACATCATCGCCATGGCAACATATTAAGGCATCATCGTCAACATGGCAACCAATTATGACATCACCGTCGCCATGGCAAACGAATTATGACATCACCGCCATGGCAACCAATTATGACATCATCGCCATGGCAACCAATTATGACCTCACCGTCGCCATGGCAACCTATTATGACATCATCATCGCCATGGCAACCAATTATGACTTCATCGCCATGGCAACGTATTAAGGCATCATCGTCGCCATGGCAAACAATTATGACATCATAGCCATATCAACCAATTATGACATCATTGCCATGGCAACCAATTATGACATCATCATCGTCATGGCAACCAATTATGACATCACTGTCGCCATGGCAACCAATTATGACATCACCGTCACCTTGGCAACCAATTATGACATCACCGTCGCCATGGCAAACGAATTATGACATCACCGCCATGGCAACCAATTATGACACCATCGCCATGGCAACCAATTATGACCTCACGGTCGCCATGGCAACCTATTATGACATCATCATCGCCATGGCAACCAATTATGACTTCATCGCCATGGCAACGTATTAAGGCATCATCGTCGCCATGGCAACCAATTATGACATAATCGCCATGGCAACGTATTAAGGCATCATCGTCGCCATGGCAACCAGTTATGACATCACCGTCGCCATGGCAACCAATTATGACATCACTGTCGCCATGGCAACCAATTATGACATCACCGTCGCCATAGCAACCAATTATGACATCATCGCCATGGCAACGTATTAAGGCATGATCGTCGCCATGGCAACCAATTATGACATCATCGTCGCCATGGCAACCAATTATGACATCACCGTCGCCATGGCAACCAATTATGACATCATCGTTGCCATTGCAACCAATTATGACATCATCGCCATGGCAACCAATTATGACATCACCGTCGCCATGGCAACATATTAAGGCATCATCGTCGCCATGGCAACCAATTATGACATCATCGTCACCATGCCAACCAATTATGACAGCATCATCACCATGGCAACCAATTATATCATCGCCATGGCAACGTATTAAGGCATCATCGTCACCATGGCAACCAATTATGACATCATCGCCATGGCAACCGATTATGACATCATCATCGCCATGGCAACCAATTATGACATCATCGCCATGGCAACGTATTAAGGCATCAACGTCACCATGGCAACCTATTATGACATAATCATCGCCATGGCAACCAATTATGACATCATCGCCATGGAAACCTATTATGACATCATCATCGCCATGGCAACATATTAAGGCATCATCGTCACCATGGCAACCTATTATGACATCATCATCATCACCATGGCAACCAATTATGACATAATCGCCATGGCAACGTATTAAGGCATCATCGTCACCATGCCAACCAATTATGACATCATTGTCGCCATGGCAACCAATTATGACATCATTGTTGCCATGGCAACAAATTATGACATCATCGCCATGGCAACGTATTAAGGCATCATCATCGCCATGGCAACCAATTATGACATCATGGTCGCCATGGCAACCAATTATATCACCGTCGCCATGGCAACCAATTATGACATCACCGTCGCCATGGCAACCAATTATGACATCATCGCCATGGCAACCAATTATGACGTTACCGTCGCCATGTCAACCAATTATGACATCACCGTCGCCATGGCAACCAATTATGACATCATCGCCATGGCAACGTATTAAGGCATCATCGTTGCCATGGCAACCAATTATGACATCACCGTCACCATGGCAACGTATTAAGGCATCATCGTCGCCATGGCAACCAATTATGACATCACCGTCGCCATGGCAACCAATTATGACATCACAGTCACCATGGCAACGTATTAAGGCATCATCGTCGCCATGGCAACAAATTATGACATCACGTCGCCATGGCAACCAATTATGACATCACCGTCGCCATGGCAACCAATTATCACATCACCGTCGCCATGGCAACCAATTATGACATCACCGTCGCCATGGCAACCAATTATGACATCATCGCCATGGCAACGTATTAAGGCATCATCATCGATATGGCAACCAATTATGACATCACCGTCGCCATGGCAACCAATTATGATATCACCGTCGCCATGGCAACCAATTATGATATCACCGTCTCCATGGAAACGTATTAAGGCATCATCGTCTCCATGGCAACCAATTATGACATCATCGTCGCCATAGCAACCAATTATGACATCATCGTCGCCATGGCAACCAATTATGACATCATCGTCGCCATGGCATCAAATTATGACATCACCGTCGCCATGGCAACCAATTATGACATCATCGTCGCCATGGCAACGTAGTAAGGCATCATCGTTGCCATGGCAACCAATTATGACATCATCGTCGCCATGGCAACTAATTATGACATCATCGCCATGGCATCATATTAAGGCATCATCGTCACCATGGCAACCAATTATGACATCATTGTCGCCATGGCAACCAATTATGACATCATCGTCGACATGGCAACCAATTATGACATCACCGTCGCCATGGCAACGTATTAAGGCATCATCGTCGCCATGGCAACCAATTATGATATCACCGTCGCCATGGCAACCAATTATGACATCGCCGTCACCATGGCAACCAATTATGGCATCACCGTCGCCATGGCAACATATTAAGGCATCATCGCCATGGCAACCAATTATGACATCACCGTCGCCATGGCAACCAATTATGACATCACCGTCACCATGGCAACATATTAAGGCATCATCGCCATGGCAACCAATTATGACATCACCGTCGCCATGGCAACCAATTATGACCTCACCGTCGCCATGGCAACCTATTATGACATCATCATCGCCATGGCAACCAATTATGACTTCATCGCCATGGCAACGTTTTAAGGCATCATCATCGCCATGGCAACCAATTATGACATAATTGCCATGGCAACCAATTATGACATCATCGCCATGGCAACCAATTATGACATCATCATCGTCATGGCAACCAATTATGACATCACCGTCGCCTTGGCAACCAATTATGACATCACCGTCACCATGGCAAACGAATTATGACATCACCTTCGCCATGGCAACCATTTATGACATCATCGCCATGGCAACGTATTAAGGCATCATCGTCGCCATGGCAACCAATTATGACATCACCGTCGCCATGGCAACCAATTATGACATCACCGTCGCCATGGCAACCAATTATGATATCACCGTCGCCATGGCAACGTATTAAGGCATCATCGTCTCCATGGCAACCGATTATGACATCATCGTCGCCATAGCAACCAATTATGACATCATCGTCGCCATGGCAACCAATTATGACATCATCGTCACCATGGCAACAAATTATGACATCACCGTCGCCATGGCAACCAATTATGACATCATCGTCGCCATGGCAACGTATTAAGGCATCATCGTCACCATGGCAACCAATTATGACATCATCATCGCCATGGCAACCAATTATGACATCATCATCGCCATGGCAACCTATTATGACATCATCATCGCCATGGCAACCAATTATGACATAATCGCCATGGCAACGTATTAAGGCATCATCATCACCATGGCAAACTATTATGATATTATCATCGCCATGGCAACCAATTATGATATAATCGCCATGGCAACGTATTAAGGCATCATCGTCACCATGGCAATCAATTATGCCATCATCACCATGGCAACCAATTATGACATCGTCGCCAGGGCAGCATATTAAGGCATCATCGTCACCATGGCAACCTATTATGACATCATCATCGCCATGGCAACCAATTATGACATAATCGCCATGGAAACGTATTAAGGCATCATCGTCACCATGGCAACCAATTATGACATCATCATCGCCATGGCAATCAATTATGACATCATCATCGCCATGTCAACCAATTATGACATCATCATCGCCATGGCAACCTATTATGACATGATCATCGCCATGGCAAGCAATTATGACATCATCGCCATGGCAACAATTTAAGGCATCATCGTCACCATGGCAACCTATTATGACATCATCATCGCCATGGCAACCAATTATGACATAATTGCCATGGCAACGTATTAACGCAACATCGTCACCATGGCAACCAAATTATGACATCATCATCGCTATGGCAATCAATTATGACATTATCATCGCCATGGCAACCAATTATGACATCATCATCGCCATGGCAACCTATTATGACATGATCATCGCCATGGCAAGCAATTATGACATCATCGCCATGGCAACAAATTAAGGCATCATCGTCACCATGGCAACCTATTATGACATGATCATCGCCATGGCAAGCAATTATGACATCATCGCCATGGCAACATATTAAGGCATCATCGTCACCATGGCAACCTATTATGACATCATCATCGCCATGGCAACCAATTATGACATAATCGCCAAGGTAACGTGTTAAGGCATCATCGTCGCCATGGCAACCAATTATGACATCACCATTGCCATGCAACCAATTATGACATCATCGCCATGGCAATCAATTATGACATCATCATCGTCATGGCAACCAATTATGACATCACCGTCACCATGGCAACATATTAAGGCATCATCGTCGCCATGGCAACGTATTAAGGCATCATCGTCGCCATGGCAACCAATTATGACATCACCGTCGCCATGGCAACCAATTATGACATCACCGTCGCCATGGCAACCTATTATGACATCATCATCGCCATGGCAACCAATTATGACATAATCGCCATGGCAACATATTAAGGCATCATCGTCACCATGGCAACCAAATTATGGCATCATCATCGCTATGGCAATCAATTATGACATTATCATCGCCATGGCAACCAATTATGACATCATCATCGCCATGGCAACCTATTATGACATGATCATCGCCATGGCAAGCAATTATGACATCATCGCCATGGCAACAAATTAAGGCATCATCGTCACCATGGCAACCTATTATGACATCATCGCCATGGCAAGCAATTATGACATCATCGCCATGGCAACATATTAAGTCATCATCATTACCATGGCAACCTATTATGACATCATCATCGCCATGGCAACCAATTATGACATAATCGCCAAGGTAACGTGTTAAGGCATCATCGTCGCCATAGCAACCAATTATGACATCATCGCCATGGCAACGTATTAAGGCATGATCGTCGCCATGGCAACCAATTATGATATCATCGCCATGGCAATCAATTATGACATCATCATCGTCATGGCAACCAATTATGACATCACCGTCGCCATGGCAACCAATTATGACATCACCGTCACCATGGCAACATATTAAGGCATCATCGTCGCCATGGCAACGTATTAAGGCATCATCGTCGCCATGGCAACCAATTATGACATCACCGTCACCATGGCAACCAATTATAACATCACCGTCGCCATGGCAAACGAATTATGACATCACCGTCGCCATGGCAACCATTTATGACATCATCGCCATGGCAACGTATTAAGGCATCATCGTCACCATGGCAACCTATTATGACATCACCGTCGCCATGGCAACCAATTATGACATCACCTTCGCCATGGCAACCAATTATGACATCATCGCCATGGCAACGTATTAAGGCATCATCGTCGCCATGGCAACCAATTATGACATCATCGCCATGGCAACGTATTAAGGCATCATCGTCGCCATGGCAACCAATTATGACATCATCGTCTCCATGGCAACCAATTATGACATCATCGTCGCCATGGCAACCAATTATGACATCACCGTCGCCATGGCAACCAATTATGACATCATCGCCATGGCAACGTATTAAGGCATCATCATCGCCATGGCAACCAATTATGACATCATCGTCGCCATGGCAACCAATTATGACATCACCGTCTCTATGGCAACCAATTATGACATCACCGTCGCCATGGCAACCAATTATGACATCATCGCCATGGCAACCAATTATGACATTACCGTCGCCATGTCAACCAATTATGACATCACCGTCGCCATGGCAACCAATTATGACATCATCGCCATGGCAACGTATTAAGGCATCATCGTCGCCATGGCAACCAATTATGACATCACCGTCGCCATGGCAACGTATTAAGGCATCATCATTGCCATGGCAACCAATTATGACATCACCGTCGCCATGGCAACCAATTATGACATCACCGTCGCCATGGCAACGTATTAAGGCATCATCGTCTCCATGGCAACCGATTATGACATCATCGTCGCCATGGCAACCAATTATGACATCATCGTCATGGCAACGTATTAAGGCATCATCGTCACCATGGGAAACTATTATAACATCATCATCGCCATGGCAACCAATTATGACATCATCGCCATGGCAACGTATTAAGGCATCATCGTCACCATGGCAACCTATTATGACATCATCATCGCCATGGCAACCAATTATGACATCATCGTCATGGCAACGTATTGAGGCATCATCGTCACCATGGCAAACTATTATGGCATCATCATCGCCATGGCAACCTGTTATGACATCATCAACACCATGGTAACCAATTATGTCATCATTATCGCCATGGCAACCAATTGTGACATAATCGCCATGGCAACGTATTAAGGCATCATCGTCACCATGGCAAGCTATTATGACATCAACATTGCCATGGCAACCAATTATGACATCATCATCGCCATGGCAACCAATTATGACATAATCGCCATGGCAACGTATTAAGGCATCATCGTCACCATGGCAATCTATTATGACATCATCATCACCATGGCAACCAATCATGACATCATCATCACCATGGCAACCAATTATGACATCCTCATTGCCATGGCAAAAAATTATGACATCATCATCGCCATGGCAACCCATTATGAGATCATCATCGCCATGGCAACCTATTTTGACATCATCATCGCCATGGCAACCAATTATGACGTCATCGCCATGGCAACATATTAAGGCATCATCGTCACCATGGCAACCTACTATGACGTCATCGCCATGGCAACCAATTATGACATAATCGCCATGGCAACGTATTAAGGCATCATTGTCACCATTGCAACCGATTATGACATCATCGTCGCCATAGCAAATAATTATGACATCATCGTCGCCATGGCAACCAATTATGACATCATCGTCACCATGGCAACAAATTATGACATCACCATCGCCATGGCAACCAATTATGACATCATCGTCGCCATGGCAACGTATTACGGCATCATCGTCGCCATGGCAACCAATTATGACATCATCGTCGCCATGGAAACTAATTATGACATCACCGTCGCCATGGCAACCAATATAGACATCACCGTCACCATGGCAACGTATTAAGGCATCATCGTCGCCATGGCAACCAATTATGACATCATCGTCACCATGGCAACCAATTATGACATAATCGTCGCCATGGCAACCAATTATGACATCAACGTCGCCATGGCAACGTATTAAGGCATCATCGTCGCCATGGCAACCAATTATGATATCACCGTCGCCATGGCAACCAAATATGACATCTCCGTCGCCATGGCAACCAATTATGACATCACCGTCGCCATGGCAACCAATTAAGACATCACCGTCACCATGGCAACGTATTAAGGCATCATCGTCGCCATGGCAACCAATTATGACATCACCGTTGCCATGGCAACCAATTATGACATCATCGCCATGGCAATCAATTATGACATCATCATCATCATGGCAACCAATTATGACATCACCGTCGCCATGGCAACCAGTTATGACATCACCGTCGCCATGGCAACATATTAAGGCATCATCGTCGCCATGGCAATGTATTAAGGCATCATCGTCGCCATGGCAACCAATTATGACATCACCGTCGCCATGGCAACCAATTATGAAATCACCGTCGCCATGGCAACCTATTATGACATCATCGCCATGGCAACCAATTATGACATCATCACCATGGCAACCAATTATGACCTCACCGTCGCCATGGCAACCTATGATGACATCACCATCGCCATGGCAACCAATTATGACATCACTGTCGCCATGGCAACCAATTATGACATCACCGTCACCTTGGCAACCAATTATGACATCATTGTCGCCATGGCAAACGAATTATGACATCACCGCCATGGCAACCAATTATGACATCATCGCCATGGCAACCAATTATGACCTCACCGTCGCCATGGCAACCTATTGTGACATCATCATCGCCATGGCAACCAATTATGACTTCATCGCCATGGCAAAGTATTAAGGCATCATCGTCGCCATGGCAAACAATTATGACATCATCGCCATATCAACCAATTATGACATTATCGCCATGGCAACCAGTTATGACATCATCATCGTCATGGCAACCAATTATGACATCACTGTCGCCATGGCAACCAATTATGACATCACCGTCACCTTGGCAACCAATTAGGACATCACCGTCGCCATGGCAAACGAATTATGACATCACCGCCATGGCAGCCAATTATGACATCATCACCATGGCAACCAATTATGACCTCACCGTCGCCATGGCAACCTATTATGACATCATCATCGCCATGGCAACCAATTATGACTTCATCGCCATGGCAACGTGTTAAGGCATCATCGTCGCCATGGCAACCAATTATGACATAATCGCCATGGCAACGTATTAAGGCATCATCGTCGCCATGGTAACCAATTATGACATCACCGTCGCCATGGCAACCAATTATGACATCACCGTCACCATGGCAACCAATTATGACATCACCGTCGCCATAGCAAACAATTATGACATCATCGCCATGGCAACGTATTAAGGCATGATCGTCACCATGGCAACCAATTATGACCTCATCGCCATGGCAACGTATTAAGGCATCATCGTCGCCATGGCAACCAATTATGACATCATCGTCGCCATGGCAACAAATTATGATATCACCGTCGCCATGGCAACCAATTATGACATCATCGTCGCCATTGCAACCAATTATGACATCATCGCCATGGCAACCAATTATGACATCACCGTCGCCATGGCAACATATTAAGGCATCATCGTCGCCATGGCAACCAATTATGACATCATCGTCACCATGCCAACCAGTTATGACATCATTGTCGCCATGGCAACAAATTATGACATCATCGCCATGGCAACGTATTAAGACATCAACATCGCCATGGCAACCAATTATGACATCATGGTCGCCATGGCAACCAATTATGATATCACCGTCGCCATGGCAACCAATTATGACATCACCGTCGCCATGGCAACCAATTATGACATCATCGCCATGGCAACCAATTATGACATCATCGCCATGGCAACGTATTAAGGCATCATGGTCACCATGGCAACCAATTATGACATCACCGTCACCATGGCAACGTATTAAGGCATCATCGTCGCCATGGCAACGTATTAAGGCATCATCGTCGCCATGGCAACCAATTATGACATCATGTCGCCATGGCAACCAATTATGACATCACCGTCGCCATGGCAACCAATTATCACATCACCGTCGCCATGGCAACCAATTATGACATCACCGTCGCCATGGCAACCAATTATGACATCATCGCCATGGCAACGTATTAAGGCATCATCATCGCCATGGCAACCAATTATGACATCACCGTCGCCATGGCAACTAATTATGATATCACCGTCGCCATGGCAACCAATTATGATATCACCGTCTCCATGGAAACGTATTAAGGCATCATCGTCTCCATGGCAACCAATTATGACATCATCGTCGCCATAGCAACCAATTATGACATCATCGTCGCCATGGCAACCAATTATGACATCATCGTCGCCATGGCATCAAATTATGACATCACCGTCGCCATGGCAACCAATTATGACATCATCGTCGCCATGGCAGCGTATTAAGGCATCATCGTTGCCATGGCAACCAATTATGACATCATCGTCGCCATGGCAACTAATTATGACATCATCGCCATGGCAACATATTAAGGCATCATCGTCACCATGGCAACCAATTATGACATCATTGTCGCCATGGCAACCAATTATGACATCATCGTCAACATGGCAACCAATTATGACATCACCGTCGCCATGGCAACGTATTAAGGCATCATCGTTGCCATGGCAACCAATTATGATATCACCATCGCCATGGCAACCAATTATGACATCACCATCACCATGGCAACCAATTATGGCATCACCGTCGCTATGGCAACATATTAAGGCATCATCGCCATGGCAACCAATTATGACATCACCATCGCCATGGCAACCAATTATGACATCACCGTCGCCATGGCAACATATTAAGGCATCATCGCCATGGCAACCAATTATGACATCACCGTCGCCATGGCAACCAATTATGACCTCACCGTCGCCATGGCAACCTATTATGACATCATCATCGCCATGGCAACCAATTATGACTTCATCGCCATGGCAACGTTTTAAGGCATCATCGTCGCCATGGCAACCAATTATGACATAATCGCCATGGCAACCAATTATGACATCATTGCCATGGCAACCAATTATGACATCATCATCGTCATGGCAACCAATTATGACATCACCGTCGCCTTGGCAACCAATTATGACATCACCGTCACCATGGCAACCAATTATGACATCATCGCCATGGCAACGTATTAAGGCATCATCGTCGCCATGGCAACCAATTATGACATCACCGTCGCCATGGCAACCAATTATGACATCACCGTCGCCATGGCAGCCAATTATGATATCACCGTCGCCATGGCAACGTATTAAGGCATCATCGTCTCCATGGCAACCGATTATGACATCATCGTCGCCATAGCAACCAATTATGACATCATCGTCGCCATGGCAACCAATTATGACATCATCGTCACCATGGCAACAAATTATGACATCACCGTCGCCATGGCAACCAATTATGACATCATCGTCGCCATGGCAACGTATTAAGGCATCATCGTCACCATGGCAACCAATTATGACATCATCGCCATGGCAACCAATTATGACATCATCATCGCCATGGCAACCTATTATGACATCATCATCGCCATGGCAACCAATTATGACATAATCGCCATGGCAACGTATTAAGGCATCATCATCACCATGGCAAACTATTATGATATTATCATCGCCATGGCAACCAATTATGATATAATCGCCATGGCAACGTATTAAGGCATCATCGTCACCATGGCAACCAATTATGACATCATCATCGCCATGGCAACCAATTATGACATAATCGCCATGGAAACGTATTAAGGCATCATCGTCACCATGGCAACCAATTATGACATCATCATCGCCATGGCAATCAATTATGACATCATCATCGCCATGTCAACCAATTATGACATCATCATCGCCATGGCAACCTATTATGACATGATCATCGCCATGGCAAGCAATTATGACATCATCGCCATGGCAACAATTTAAGGCATCATCGTCACCATGGCAACCTATTATGACATCATCATCGCCATGGCAACCAATTATGACATAATTGCCATGGCAACGTATTAACGCAACATCGTCACCATGGCAACCAAATTATGACATCATCATCGCTATGGCAATCAATTATGACATTATCATCGCCATGGCAACCAATTATGACATCATCATCGCCATGGCAACCTATTATGACATGATCATCGCCATGGCAAGCAATTATGACATCATCGCCATGGCAACAAATTAAGGCATCATCGTCACCATGGCAACCTATTATGACATCATCATCGCCATGGCAAGCAATTATGACATCATCGCCATGGCAACACTTTAAGTCATCATCGTCACCATGGCAACCTATTATGACATCATCATCGCCATGGCAACCAATTATGACATAATCGCCAAGGTAACGTGTTAAGGCATCATCGTCGCCATGGCAACCAATTATGACATCACCATTGCCACGGCAACCAATTATGACATCATCGCCATGGCAATCAATTATGACATCATCATCGTCATGGCAACCAATTATGACATCACCGTCACCATGGCTACCAATTATGACATCACCGTCACCATGGCAACATATTAAGGCATCATCGTCACCATGGCAACGTATTAAGGAATCATCGTCGCCATGGCAACCAATTATGACATCACCGTCGCCATGGCAACCAATTATGACATCACCGTCGCCATGGCAACCTATTATGACATCATCGCCATGGCAACCAATTATGACATCATCGCCATGGCAACCAATTATGACCTCACCGTCGCCATGGCAACCTATTATGACATCATCATCGCCATGGCAACCAATTATGACATAATCGCCATGGCAACATATTAAGGCATCATCGTCACCATGGCAACCAAATTATGACATCATCATCGCTATGGCAATCAATTATGACATTATCATCGCCATGGCAAAAAATTATGACATCATCATCGCCATGGCAACCTATTATGACATGATCATCGCCATGGCAAGCAATTATGACATCATCGCCATGGCAACAAATTAAGGCATCATCGTCACCATGGCAACCTATTATGACATCATCGCCATGGCAAGCAATTATGACATCATCGCCATGGCAACATATTAAGTCATCAACGTCACCATGGCAACCTATTATGACATCATCATCGCCATGGCAACCAATTATGACATAATCGCCAAGGTAACGTGTTAAGGCATCATCGTCGCCATAGCAACCAATTATGACATCATCGCCATGGCAACGTATTAAGGCATGATCGTCGCCATGGCAACCAATTATGATATCATCGCCATGGCAATCAATTATGACATCATCATCGTCATGGCAACCAATTTTGACATCACCGTCGCCATGGCAACAAATTATGACATCACCGTCACCATGGCAACATATTAAGGCATCATCTTCGCCATGGCAACGTATTAAGGCATCATCGTCACCATGGCAACCAATTATGACATCACCGTCACCATGGCAACCAATTATGACATCACCGTCGCCATGGCAAACGAATTATGACATCACCGTCGCCATGGCAACCATTTATGACATCATCGCCATGGCAACGCATTAAGGCATCATCGTCACCATGGCAACCTATTATGACATCACCGTCGCCATGGCAACTAATTATGACATCACCTTCGCCATGGCAACCAATTATGACATCATCGCCATGGCAACGTATTAAGGCATCATCGTCGCCATGGCAACCAATTATGACATCATCGCCATGGCAACGTATTAAGGCATCATCGTCGCCATGGCAACCAATTATGACATCATCGTCGCCATGGCATCCAATTATGACATCATCGTCGCCATGGCAACCAATTATGACATCACCGTCGCCATGGCAACCAATTATGACATCATCGCCATGGTAACGTATTAAGGCATCATCATCGCCATGGCAACCAATTATGACATCATCGTCGCCATGGCAACCAATTATGATATCACCGTCGCCATGGCAAGCAATTATGACATCACCGTCGCCATGGCAACCAATTATGACATCATCGCCATGGCAACCAATTATGACATTACCGTCGCCATGTCAACCAATTATGACATCACCGTCGCCATGGCAACCAATTATGACATCATCGCCATGGCAACGTATTAAGGCATCATCGTCGCCATGGCAACCAATTATGACATCACCGTCGCCATGGCAACGTATTAAGGCATCATCGTTGCCATGGCAACCAATTATGACATCACCGTCGCCATGGCAACCAATTATGACATCACCGTCGCCATGGCAACGTATTAAGGCATCATCGTCGCCATGGCAACCAATTATGACATCACCGTCGCCATGGCAACCAATTATGACATCACCGTCGCCATGGCAACCAATTATGTTATCACCATCGCCATGGCAACATATTAAGGCATCATCGTCTCCATGGCAACCGATTATGACATCATCGTCGCCATGGCAACCAATTATGACATCATCGTCATGGCAACGTATTAAGGCATCATCGTCACCATGGCAAACTATTATGACATCATCATCGCCATGGCAACCAATTATGACATAATCGCCATGGCAACGTATTAAGGCATCATCGTCACCATGGCAACCTATTATGACATCATCATCGCCATGGCAACCAATTATGACATCATCGTCATGGCAACGTATTAAGGCATCATCGTCACCATGGCAAACTATTATGACATCATCATCGCCATGGCAACCTGTTATGACATCATCAACACCATGGTAACCAATTATGTCATCATTATCGCCATGGCAACCAATTGTGACATAATCGCCATGGCAACGTATTAAGGCATCATCGTCACCATGGCAAGCTATTATGACATCAACATTGCCATGGCAACCAATTATGACATCATCATCGCCATGGCAACCAATTATGACATAATCGCCATGGCAACGTATTAAGGCATCATTGTCACCATGGCAATCTATTATGACATCATCATCACCATGGCAACCAATCATGACATCATCATCGCCATGGCAACCAATTATGACATCCTCATTGCCATGGCAAAAAATTATGACATCATCTTCGCCATGGCAACCCATTATGAGATCATCATCGCCATGGCAACCTATTTTGACATCATCATCGCCATGGCAACCAATTATGACGTCATCGCCATGGCAACATATTAAGGCATCATCGTCACCATGGCAACCTACTATGACGTCATCGCCATGGCAACCAATTATGACATAATCGCCATGGCAACGTATTAAGGCATCATCGTCACCATGGCAACCTCTTATGACATCATCATCGCCATGGCAAAATATTATGACATCATCATCGCCATGGCAACCAATTATGACATCATACCAATACCAATCTTTTGGCATGAATATCAGAGGCAGAGACCCTGGAATTATCCTCCTGACCATAACCCTTCCACTTAACCAAATACTGGAGTCTCCGTCTAGCCAGATGGGAATCCAGTATTTTCTCTACCTCATATTCCATGTTACCTTCAACCAATACAGGGTCTTGAGGTGCCACCCCAGGAACAACTGGTTCAACAAACCTCTTCAACAAGGACTTATGGAACACATTATGGATTTTAAATGTGACAGGAAGAGCCAAACGAAAAGAGACCGGATTAATAATCTCCAAAATCTTGTAAGGTCCAATAAATCTAGGCTTAAACTTAGGAGAAGCCACCTTCATAGCAATATTTTTTGATGATAACCACACCATATCACCAATCTTAAACTGGGGACCAATGGTCCTATGTCAATTGGAAAACCGCTGGGCCTTTTCCTGGGAGAGAGATAACTTATCCACCACTTGGTCCCAGATCTGATGCATTCTCTCCACCACAGTGTCAACACCTGGGCAGGCAGAAGGCTCCACCTGCCCTGAAGAAAATCGAGGATGAAACCCAAAGTTACGAAAAAAAGGTGACATCAAAGTGGCAGAACTAGCTCTATTATTTAAAGCAAATTCGGCCAAGGGCAAAAATGAAACCCAATCATCCTGATCAGCGGAAATAAAACATCTCAAATACGACTCCAAGGTCTGGTTTGTTCTCTCTGTCTGCCCATTGGTCTGAGGGTGAAAAGCAGAGGAGAAGGACAACTGAATTCCCAGCTTGGAACAGAAAGTCCTCCAAAATCTAGACACAAACTGAACTCCTCTGTCAGATACAATGTTCTCAGGAATCCCGTGTAAGCGAACCACCTGTTGCACAAACAGGGGCACCAACTCAGAGGAAGATGGCAACTTAGGGAGTGGTACAAGATGAACCATCTTAGAGAACCTATCACAAATCACCCAAATAACAGTCATTCTTTGAGAGACCGGCATATCAGAGATGAAATCCATTGAAATATGGGTCCATGGCCTCCTGGGGACTGGCAAAGGCATCAACAACCCAATAGAGCGAGAACAAGATTTAGACCGGGAGCAAGTCCCACAGGACTGCACAAAATTTCTGACATCATGAGACAAGGTGGGCCACCAAAAAGAGCGACTCACCAGATCTCTAGTACCAAAAACACCTGGATGACCAGCCAATGCAGAGCAATGAACCTCAGACATCACTCTCTTCTTCCACTGGTCAGGAACATACAACTTTCCACTGGGACAACGCTCAGGTTTGTCCTCCTGGAACTCTTGCAGAGCAAGTCTCAAATCGGGCGAGATGGCAGAAAGAACTACCCCTTCGCCTAAGATGGTAGCAGGCTTGGTCATCACAGGAGAATCAGCAAAGAAACTCCTAGAGAGGGTGTCTGCCTTGACATTCTTAGTTCCAGGAAGAAAAGAGACCACAAAATCAAAACGTGTAAAAAACAAGGCCCACCTAGCCTGTCTAGGGTTCAAGCGTTTAGCCGACTCTAGGTAAATCAAATTCTTGTGGTCAGTGAGGACCACAACTTGATGTTTAGCTCCCTCCAACCAATGTCTCCACTCCTCAAATGCCCATTTCATGGCCAACAGTTCCCGATTCCCCACATCATAGTTACGTTCAGATGGAGAGAACTTTCGGGAAAAGAAAGCACAGGGATTCATTTTAGATGTTACAGGATCCTTTTGGGACAAAACAGCTCCTGCACCAATCTCAGAAGCATCCACCTCTACCTGGAACGGGAGTGAGACATCAGGTTGCCGCAAAACCGGGGCGGAGGTAAATCTTCGCTTCAGCTCCTGAAAGGAAGCAACAGCCTCCGGAGACCAATTCAACACATCAGCACCCTTCTTAGTCAGATCAGTCAATGGCTTGGCAATACTAGAAAATTTTGCTATAAATTTCCGATAAAAATTAGCAAAACCCGAAAACTTCTGGAGGGCCTTCAAAGAAGTGGGCTGAACCCAATCATAAATGGCCTGTACCTTAGCCGGGTCCATTTCAATAGTCGACGGAGACAAAATAAATCCCAAAAATGAAATCCTCTGTACTCCAAAAAGGCATTTCGATCCTTTGACATACAGGGAATTCTCCCTCAAGATCCGGAACACAGTCCGAATATGTTCCACATGAGAATCCCAATCCTTGGAGAAGATCAAAATATCATCCAGATAGATAATCAAAAATTTATCGACAAAGTCTCGGAAAATATCGTTCATGAAGCACTGGAAGACAGAAGGGGCATTAGTGAGCCCAAAAGGCATCACCAGGTACTCAAAATGTCCCTCCGGGGTATTAAACGCCATCTTCCATTCATCCCCCTGCTTAATGCGGATAAGATTATACGCCCCCCTGAGGTCAAGCTTGGTAAACCAGCAAGCACCTCTAACTCTAGAGAATAGATCCGAAATCAGGGGTAACGGATACTGATATTTAATAGTAATTTTATTGAGGGCACGATAATCAATACAAGGCCTTAAAGAACCATCCTTTTTGGCCACAAAAAAACCCCCGGCACCTAAGGGTGAAGAGGATGGTCTAATATGACCCTTCTCCAACGCCTCCTTAATATAGGACCGCATAGCCTCGTGCTCGGGTACAGATAAATTGAAGAGCCGACCCTTGGGAAATTTACACCCCGGGCTTAGTTCGATTGCACAGTCATAACTCCTATGAGGAGGCAAGGACGCAGACTCATTCTCACTAAATACATCATAAAAGTCCGCCAAATAGTCAGGAACATCATGCGACTGAGGAGAGGTGGAAAAAAACGGAGCCTCACTAAAGGCACACCGACAACACCAACTCACCACAGACACAGATTTCCAATCCAAAACTGGATTATGAATTTGCAACCAGGGAAACCCCAGAACAACGGCATCATGCAGGCCATGCAACACCAAAAATCTGCAATTTTCTTGATGGTCTGGGGCGACCCGAATGACCACCTGGGTCAAAAACTGAGGTTCATTTTTAGCCAAAGGAGTAGCATCAATCCCCCTCAAAGGGATAGGTGTCTGCAGAGGTGTCATCGGAAATCCACAACGTTTAGCAAAATCCAAGTCCATTAGGTTTAGTGCGGCTCCCGAATCCACAAAAGCCTTGGCGGAAAATGTGGACAGGGAGCAGATCAGAGTAATTGCCAGAAGAAACTTAGGTTGAACACCACCAACAGAAAACGTGTGTGCAAAGCGTTTCTCTCGTTTAGGACAAACAGAAATAATATGCGAGGCATCTCCACAGAAAAAACACAGCTTATTACGCCTTCTGAACTCCTGACGTTGCGCCTTAGACAAAACTCTATCACATTGCATATGTTCAGACGTCTGTTCAACCGGTGGCAACACCTCTCGTGCAATCCTGCGTTCATGTAAACTCCGATCAACCTGAATGGCTAATGACATAGAATCGTCCAGACCAGAGGGAACAGGAAATCCCACCATAGTATCTTTTACGGCTTCTGACAAACTCTTCCGAAAGAGAGCAGCCAAGGCATTATCATTCCAGGTAGTAAGGACCGCCCACTTTCGGAACTTTTGACAGTACAACTCTGCAGAATCTCGACCCTGGTTCAATGCCAACAGGGTCTTTTCAGCATGATCAATAGCATTAGTTTTGTCATACAACAACCCCAAAACTTGAAAGAATGCGTTCACATTAGTTAGAATAGGATCATCTGCTTTCAAAGAAAACGCCCAATCCTGGGGATCGCCACGCAGCAAAGAGATGGCAATTTTAACCTGCTGCGCGGAGCTCCCTGACGAGTTAGGCTTCAAGGCAAAAAATAATTTACAATTATTTTTGAAACTCAAAAATTTAGATCGATCCCCAAAAAATACATCAGGTGTAGGGATCTTTGGTTCAACAGCATGCGAACGAGCAAGGTAGGCGGAAATTCCCCGCACTTCCGCAGCGAGCTGCTCCACACGATCAGACAATTGCTTTATCTCCATTGAGAGAAAAAAAAATTCCCCCTACGGCCTCAGAGATATAGAGGAAAGAATATACACACACTTTTTTTTTTTTTTTTTTTAAACACAATTCTTTCCTGCTATTGAGTACCCTAGGATCTGCGGTATGGCGGGTGATTCTGTTATGATTGAGTCACCGTAGGAGGCAAAAACAGAAATGCTAGCTAAGTCCAGAAAACCAGAGAGGTTGGCAGCTATCTGATTGCAGACCCCTGATCCTATCCACAACAACTAACAGTAGCCGGGGGGGGTTCCTACGATGCCCTAGACCCCTCGATCAGAGCCGGAGAATTAAATAGGCCTAAAGAAAGAAAGGGGAAATCCAAACTGCCCCAGAGCAGACCCCAAAGCAATAGGCAGCCCCCAACATGTAATGACGGTGAAGCAAGATGAAAACACTAACACAGACAGAAAGATAGACTGAGCAAAGACAGGGCCCAAGCTAACTAGATAGGAAAGGACAGGAAGGCTGCTGTCTGCAATCCGTGAAAAACCCTATGAAAATAAGAGCCAACAGACTGACAGTGAAAAAGGCCCTGAAGACGCTAGGCTTCAAAAAAGCTATGTCAGTACTCAGCAATATTCTGAAGACAGAGCAACCGGCAAAAGGAGATTCAGCTCACCCCAGCAGGGAATGGCAGAATCCAGAAAAGCAAGGCAAACAAAAGCAAAACACAAATGCTAACAGGCAAAGCAGAAAATTTAGCTTTAGAGGAGCAGGAATCAGACTGGTGTCCTAGAAGTCCACAGAGAAATCACCCGCAGGGCAGAAGGGCGTCGGCAGCCTTATATCCAGTCTGTGACTCCACTCAGCCAGTCATCCTCATTAGGCTCAGGTGCCTGATAATCAGGCTCATTACCTTCCTTTACCAGAATAGGGAGTTCACCAGACCTCAGTGACGAAGGGGAAAATGAACTCACAACAGCAACCTGTTATGACATCATCATCGCCATGGCAACCAATTATGACATAATCGCAATGGCAACGTATTAAGGCATCATCGTCACCATGGCAACCTATTATGACATCATCATCGCCATGGCAACCAATTATGACATAATCGCCATGGCAACGTATTGAGGCATCATTGTCACCATGGCAACCTATTATGACATCATCATCGCCATGGCAACCAATTATGACAGCATCATCACCATGGCAACCAATTATATCATCGCCATGGCAACGTATTAAGGCATCATCGTCACCATGGCAACCAATTATGACATCATCGCCATGGCAACCAATTATGACATCATCATCGCCATGGCAACCAATTATGACATAATCGCCATGGCAACGTATTAAGGCATCATCGTCACCATGGCAACCTATTATGACATGATCATCGCCATGGCAAGCAATTATGACATCCTCATTGCCATGGCAAAAAATTATGACATCATCTTCGCCATGGCAACCCATTATGAGATCATCATCGCCATGGCAACCTATTTTGACATCATCATCGCCATGGCAACCAATTATGACATCATCATCGCCATGGCAACCAATTATGACATAATCGCCATGGCAACGTATTAAGGCATCATCGTCACCATGGCAACCAATCATGACATCATCATCGCCATGGCAACCAATTATGACATCCTCATTGCCATGGCAAAAAATTATGACATCATCTTCGCCATGGCAACCCATTATGAGATCATCATCGCCATGGCAACCTATTTTGACATCATCATCGCCATGGCAACCAATTATGACGTCATCGCCATGGCAACATATTAAGGCATCATCGTCACCATGGCAACCTACTATGACGTCATCGCCATGGCAACCAATTATGACATAATCGCCATGGCAACGTATTAAGGCATCATCGTCACCATGGCAACCTCTTATGACATCATCATCGCCATGGCAAAATATTATGACATCATCATCGCCATGGCAACCAATTATGACATCATACCAATACCAATCTTTTGGCATGAATATCAGAGGCAGAGACCCTGGAATTATCCTCCTGACCATAACCCTTCCACTTAACCAAATACTGGAGTCTCCGTCTAGCCAGATGGGAATCCAGTATTTTCTCTACCTCATATTCCATGTTACCTTCAACCAATACAGGGTCTTGAGGTGCCACCCCAGGAACAACTGGTTCAACAAACCTCTTCAACAAGGACTTATGGAACACATTATGGATTTTAAATGTGACAGGAAGAGCCAAACGAAAAGAGACCGGATTAATAATCTCCAAAATCTTGTAAGGTCCAATAAATCTAGGCTTAAACTTAGGAGAAGCCACCTTCATAGCAATATTTTTTGATGATAACCACACCATATCACCAATCTTAAACTGGGGACCAATGGTCCTATGTCAATTGGAAAACCGCTGGGCCTTTTCCTGGGAGAGAGATAACTTATCCACCACTTGGTCCCAGATCTGATGCATTCTCTCCACCACAGTGTCAACACCTGGGCAGGCAGAAGGCTCCACCTGCCCTGAAGAAAATCGAGGATGAAACCCAAAGTTACGAAAAAAAGGTGACATCAAAGTGGCAGAACTAGCTCTATTATTTAAAGCAAATTCGGCCAAGGGCAAAAATGAAACCCAATCATCCTGATCAGCGGAAATAAAACATCTCAAATACGACTCCAAGGTCTGGTTTGTTCTCTCTGTCTGCCCATTGGTCTGAGGGTGAAAAGCAGAGGAGAAGGACAACTGAATTCCCAGCTTGGAACAGAAAGTCCTCCAAAATCTAGACACAAACTGAACTCCTCTGTCAGATACAATGTTCTCAGGAATCCCGTGTAAGCGAACCACCTGTTGCACAAACAGGGGCACCAACTCAGAGGAAGATGGCAACTTAGGGAGTGGTACAAGATGAACCATCTTAGAGAACCTATCACAAATCACCCAAATAACAGTCATTCTTTGAGAGACCGGCATATCAGAGATGAAATCCATTGAAATATGGGTCCATGGCCTCCTGGGGACTGGCAAAGGCATCAACAACCCAATAGAGCGAGAACAAGATTTAGACCGGGAGCAAGTCCCACAGGACTGCACAAAATTTCTGACATCATGAGACAAGGTGGGCCACCAAAAAGAGCGACTCACCAGATCTCTAGTACCAAAAACACCTGGATGACCAGCCAATGCAGAGCAATGAACCTCAGACATCACTCTCTTCTTCCACTGGTCAGGAACATACAACTTTCCACTGGGACAACGCTCAGGTTTGTCCTCCTGGAACTCTTGCAGAGCAAGTCTCAAATCGGGCGAGATGGCAGAAAGAACTACCCCTTCGCCTAAGATGGTAGCAGGCTTGGTCATCACAGGAGAATCAGCAAAGAAACTCCTAGAGAGGGTGTCTGCCTTGACATTCTTAGTTCCAGGAAGAAAAGAGACCACAAAATCAAAACGTGTAAAAAACAAGGCCCACCTAGCCTGTCTAGGGTTCAAGCGTTTAGCCGACTCTAGGTAAATCAAATTCTTGTGGTCAGTGAGGACCACAACTTGATGTTTAGCTCCCTCCAACCAATGTCTCCACTCCTCAAATGCCCATTTCATGGCCAACAGTTCCCGATTCCCCACATCATAGTTACGTTCAGATGGAGAGAACTTTCGGGAAAAGAAAGCACAGGGATTCATTTTAGATGTTACAGGATCCTTTTGGGACAAAACAGCTCCTGCACCAATCTCAGAAGCATCCACCTCTACCTGGAACGGGAGTGAGACATCAGGTTGCCGCAAAACCGGGGCGGAGGTAAATCTTCGCTTCAGCTCCTGAAAGGAAGCAACAGCCTCCGGAGACCAATTCAACACATCAGCACCCTTCTTAGTCAGATCAGTCAATGGCTTGGCAATACTAGAAAATTTTGCTATAAATTTCCGATAAAAATTAGCAAAACCCGAAAACTTCTGGAGGGCCTTCAAAGAAGTGGGCTGAACCCAATCATAAATGGCCTGTACCTTAGCCGGGTCCATTTCAATAGTCGACGGAGACAAAATAAATCCCAAAAATGAAATCCTCTGTACTCCAAAAAGGCATTTCGATCCTTTGACATACAGGGAATTCTCCCTCAAGATCCGGAACACA
Source organism: Dendrobates tinctorius (assembly GCF_039654945.1). Taxonomy (NCBI): domain Eukaryota; kingdom Metazoa; phylum Chordata; class Amphibia; order Anura; family Dendrobatidae; genus Dendrobates; species Dendrobates tinctorius. Next base: position 913,478 of record NW_027362134.1, on the reverse strand, counting down.
GTCCGAATATGTTCCACATGAGAATCCCAATCCTTGGAGAAGATCAAAATATCATCCAGATAGATAATCAAAAATTTATCGACAAAGTCTCGGAAAATATCGTTCATGAAGCACTGGAAGACAGAAGGGGCATTAGTGAGCCCAAAAGGCATCACCAGGTACTCAAAATGTCCCTCCGGGGTATTAAACGCCATCTTCCATTCATCCCCCTGCTTAATGCGGATAAGATTATACGCCCCCCTGAGGTCAAGCTTGGTAAACCAGCAAGCACCTCTAACTCTAGAGAATAGATCCGAAATCAGGGGTAACGGATACTGATATTTAATAGTAATTTTATTGAGGGCACGATAATCAATACAAGGCCTTAAAGAACCATCCTTTTTGGCCACAAAAAAACCCCCGGCACCTAAGGGTGAAGAGGATGGTCTAATATGACCCTTCTCCAACGCCTCCTTAATATAGGACCGCATAGCCTCGTGCTCGGGTACAGATAAATTGAAGAGCCGACCCTTGGGAAATTTACACCCCGGGCTTAGTTCGATTGCACAGTCATAACTCCTATGAGGAGGCAAGGACGCAGACTCATTCTCACTAAATACATCATAAAAGTCCGCCAAATAGTCAGGAACATCATGCGACTGAGGAGAGGTGGAAAAAAACGGAGCCTCACTAAAGGCACACCGACAACACCAACTCACCACAGACACAGATTTCCAATCCAAAACTGGATTATGAATTTGCAACCAGGGAAACCCCAGAACAACGGCATCATGCAGGCCATGCAACACCAAAAATCTGCAATTTTCTTGATGGTCTGGGGCGACCCGAATGACCACCTGGGTCAAAAACTGAGGTTCATTTTTAGCCAAAGGAGTAGCATCAATCCCCCTCAAAGGGATAGGTGTCTGCAGAGGTGTCATCGGAAATCCACAACGTTTAGCAAAATCCAAGTCCATTAGGTTTAGTGCGGCTCCCGAATCCACAAAAGCCTTGGCGGAAAATGTGGACAGGGAGCAGATCAGAGTAATTGCCAGAAGAAACTTAGGTTGAACACCACCAACAGAAAACGTGTGTGCAAAGCGTTTCTCTCGTTTAGGACAAACAGAAATAATATGCGAGGCATCTCCACAGAAAAAACACAGCTTATTACGCCTTCTGAACTCCTGACGTTGCGCCTTAGACAAAACTCTATCACATTGCATATGTTCAGACGTCTGTTCAACCGGTGGCAACACCTCTCGTGCAATCCTGCGTTCACGTAAACTCCGATCAACCTGAATGGCTAATGACATAGAATCGTCCAGACCAGAGGGAACAGGAAATCCCACCATAGTATCTTTTACGGCTTCTGACAAACTCTTCCGAAAGAGAGCAGCCAAGGCATTATCATTCCAGGTAGTAAGGACCGCCCACTTTCGGAACTTTTGACAGTACAACTCTGCAGAATCTCGACCCTGGTTCAATGCCAACAGGGTCTTTTCAGCATGATCAATAGCATTAGTTTTGTCATACAACAACCCCAAAACTTGAAAGAATGCGTTCACATTAGTTAGAATAGGATCATCTGCTTTCAAAGAAAACGCCCAATCCTGGGGATCGCCACGCAGCAAAGAGATGGCAATTTTAACCTGCTGCGCGGAGCTCCCTGACGAGTTAGGCTTCAAGGCAAAAAATAATTTACAATTATTTTTGAAACTCAAAAATTTAGATCGATCCCCAAAAAATACATCAGGTGTAGGGATCTTTGGTTCAACAGCATGCGAACGAGCAAGGTAGGCGGAAATTCCCCGCACTTCCGCAGCGAGCTGCTCCACACGATCAGACAATTGCTTTATCTCCATTGAGAGAAAAAAAAATTCCCCCTACGGCCTCAGAGATATAGAGGAAAGAATATACACACACTTTTTTTTTTTTTTTTTTTAAACACAATTCTTTCCTGCTATTGAGTACCCTAGGATCTGCGGTATGGCGGGTGATTCTGTTATGATTGAGTCACCGTAGGAGGCAAAAACAGAAATGCTAGCTAAGTCCAGAAAACCAGAGAGGTTGGCAGCTATCTGATTGCAGACCCCTGATCCTATCCACAACAACTAACAGTAGCCGGGGGGGGTTCCTACGATGCCCTAGACCCCTCGATCAGAGCCGGAGAATTAAATAGGCCTAAAGAAAGAAAGGGGAAATCCAAACTGCCCCAGAGCAGACCCCAAAGCAATAGGCAGCCCCCAACATGTAATGACGGTGAAGCAAGATGAAAACACTAACACAGACAGAAAGATAGACTGAGCAAAGACAGGGCCCAAGCTAACTAGATAGGAAAGGACAGGAAGGCTGCTGTCTGCAATCCGTGAAAAACCCTATGAAAATAAGAGCCAACAGACTGACAGTGAAAAAGGCCCTGAAGACGCTAGGCTTCAAAAAAGCTATGTCAGTACTCAGCAATATTCTGAAGACAGAGCAACCGGCAAAAGGAGATTCAGCTCACCCCAGCAGGGAATGGCAGAATCCAGAAAAGCAAGGCAAACAAAAGCAAAACACAAATGCTAACAGGCAAAGCAGAAAATTTAGCTTTAGAGGAGCAGGAATCAGACTGGTGTCCTAGAAGTCCACAGAGAAATCACCCGCAGGGCAGAAGGGCGTCGGCAGCCTTATATCCAGTCTGTGACTCCACTCAGCCAGTCATCCTCATTAGGCTCAGGTGCCTGATAATCAGGCTCATTACCTTCCTTTACCAGAATAGGGAGTTCACCAGACCTCAGTGACGAAGGGGAAAATGAACTCACAACAGCAACCTGTTATGACATCATCATCGCCATGGCAACCAATTATGACATAATCGCAATGGCAACGTATTAAGGCATCATCGTCACCATGGCAACCTATTATGACATCATCATCGCCATGGCAACCAATTATGACATAATCGCCATGGCAACGTATTGAGGCATCATTGTCACCATGGCAACCTATTATGACATCATCATCGCCATGGCAACCAATTATGACAGCATCATCACCATGGCAACCAATTATATCATCGCCATGGCAACGTATTAAGGCATCATCGTCACCATGGCAACCAATTATGACATCATCGCCATGGCAACCAATTATGACATCATCATCGCCATGGCAACCAATTATGACATAATCGCCATGGCAACGTATTAAGGCATCATCGTCACCATGGCAACCTATTATGACATGATCATCGCCATGGCAAGCAATTATGACATCATCGCCATGACAACAAATTAAGGCATCATCGTCACCATGGCAACCTATTATGACATCATCATCGCCATGGAAGTGCATTGAGCAGCAAGGTGGTGTGCTGGTATAAGGGGAAAAAAAAACAAAAAACTCTTTTAAATCTTCTTCCTGAGCGAGTGTGAATGAGCTGAGTGTGACCTGAGTGTAAGTGCGAACTGTGGTAAGTGTGTGACTTGAAATTCAGTGACGTTAGATTCAGGGAGTTTCCAAGGGAGGTCTTACTGAATTGCTGTTATATTAATACTTTTTTTTTTTTTTTTTAATTTATTTTTGCTTATCTTATTGTCTGGTGCAATCCCCATTAGGATGTGCTCCACTATTGCCAATGCCATCCAGTGCACGTCTTGCCGCATGTATGAAATCCTTGAACAGCCGGTCGAGGGTGCATACTGCTGTGCGAGATGTGAGCATGTTGTGCATTTGGAAGCCCAGATACTGGATCTAAATGTGCAGCTGGCAACACTGAGATCCATAGACAATATGGAAAGGAGTCTTCTGCTCACTGAGCAGACGCTCAATGGGATAGATGAGGGGGGGATGCTAGGTTGGAGCTGCAGGACAATGAAGCAGCTAGCTGGGTGACAGTTAGAAGGCGGGGTAGAGGGAAGAGCACCAGGGAGGCTGGTCCTGATCTGGCACACCCCAATAAGTTTGCTAAGTTGGCAGATGAGGGGAGTGTTAGTGCAGGAGTAGCACTGCTGCAGCAAGGCATGTCCTCTGAAAGCCGGAGGAGTGTCTGCTCCAGTAAGGGGGGAAATAGGAGAGCAGGGCAGGCCAGACAGGTTCTGGTAGTGGGAGACTCAATTATTAGGGGAACAGATAGGGCAATCTGTCACAAAGACAGGGATCGTCGAACGGTGTGCTGCCTACCTGGCGCTCGAGTCCGACACATCGCTGATCGGGTTGACAGATTACTGGGAGGGGCTGGAGAGGATCCAGCGGTCATGGTGCACATTGGCACAAATGACAAAGTTAGAGGTAGGTGGAAGGTCCTTAAAGATGATTTCAGGGAATTAGGCTGTAAGCTTAAAGCAAGGACCTCCAAGGTGGTATTTTCGGAAATACTTCCTGTACCACGTGCCACACCAGAGAGGCAATGGGAGATTAGGGAGGTTAATAAGTGGCTCAGGAATTGGTGTAGGAAGGAGGGGTTTGGGTTCCTGCAGAACTGGGCCGACTTCTCAGTTGGCTACAGGTTCTACGCTAGGGACGGGCTGCACCTCAATGGGGAGGGTGCCGCTGTGCTGGGGGAGAAAATGGCTAGAAGGTTGGAGGAGTGTTTAAACTAGGGACGTGGGGAGGGTATTCCTTTTATAGGAGGGGAAGACAGTGCAGATAGAGACCTGGGCACAAATAATGAAATTGGGGGTGGGGGTGGCATGGGGGGTGGGGTTAGAACAGTTAATAATTTAAGAAAGAATAGAGGTACAGAGAGATACATAAAGTGCATGTATACTAATGCCAGAAGTCTCGCCAACAAAATGGAGGAATTGGAGTTAATGTTGTTGGAACATAATTATGACATGGTGGGGATATCTGAGACATGGCTGGATGAGAGCCATGACTGGGCTGTTAATTTACAGGGCTATAGTCTGTTCAGAAATGACCGAACAAATAAGAGAGGGGGAGGCGTGTGTTTATATGTAAAATCATCCTTAAAACCCATCCTTCGTGATAATATATATGAATCTAATGAAAACGTAGAGTCCCTGTGGGTAGAGATAAGGGGAGGGGGGAAAAATAATAAATTACTGATAGGGGTTTGTTATAAATCTCCAAAAATAATGGAAGCTACAGAGAATATCCTCATAAAGCAAATAGATGAAGCAGCGACTCAAGGAGAAGTCATTATTATGGGGGACTTCAACTACCCTGAAATACATTGGGGAACCGAAACCTGCAGTTCCAGCAAGGGTAATAGGTTTCTGACAACGATGAGAGACAATTACCTTTCACAACTGGTTCAGGACCCAACAAGAGGGGGGGCACTGCTAGACCTAATATTAACCAACAGGCCAGACCGCATATCAAATGTAAGGGTTGAGGGTCACTTGGGTAATAGTGATCACAAATTAATAAGTTTTCATGTATCCTTTAATAAGATGTGTAGTAGAGGGGTTACAAGGACACTAAACTTCAGGAAGGCAAATTTCCAACGGATGAGAGATGATCTTGGTGCAATTAACTGGGACGATATCCTGAGACATAAAAATACACAAAGAAAATGGGAGACATTTATTAGCATCCTGAATAGGACCTGTGCACAATATATACCGTATGGGAATAAACATGCGAGAAATAGGAGGAAACCACTATGGCTAAATAGAGCTGTAAGGGGCGCAATAAGAGATAAAAATAAAGCATTTAGAGAATTAAAGCAAGTAGGTAGTGATGAGGCATTAAATAAATACAGAAGATTAAATAAATTCTGTAAAAAGCAAATCAAGACAGCAAAGATTGAGACAGAGAGACTCATTGCCAGAGAAAGTAAAAATAATCCCAAAATATTCTTTAACTACATAAATAGTAAGAAGCTAAAAAATGATAGTGTTGGTCCCCTTAAAAATAGTCTGGGTGAAATGGTGGATGAGGATGAGGAAAAAGCCAATATGCTAAATAACTTTTTTCAACAGTATTTACACAAGAAAATCCCATGACGGATAACATGATCAGGGATAAAAATTCTCCATTAAATGTCACCTGCTTAACCCAGCAGGAAGTACGGCGGCGTCTACAAATCACTAAAATTGACAAATCCCCGGGCCTGGATGGGATACACCCCCGAGTACTGCAGGAATTAAGCACAGTCATAGATAGACCACTATTTTTAATCTTTAAAGATAATAACAGGGTCTGTACCATAGGACTGGCGTATAGCAAATGTGGTGCCAATATTCAAAAAGGGGACAAAAACTGAACTTGGAAATTATAGGCCAGTAAGTTTAACCTCAACTGTGGGTAAAATCCTGGAGGGTTTTCTAAGAGATACTATACTGGAGTATCTGGAGAAGAATAACCTTATGACCCAATATCAACATGGGTTTACAAGAGACCGTTCCTGTCAGACTAATCTGATAAGCTTTTATGAAGAGGTAAGTTCCGGACTGGACCAAGGGAATGCAGTGGACGTGGTGTACATGGACTTTTCAAAAGCTTTTGATAAGGTGCCACACAAAAGGTTGATACATAAAATGAGAACAATGGGGATAGGGGAAAATATATGTAGGTGGGTTAAGAGCTGGCTCAGGGATAGGAAACAAAGGGTGGTTATTAATGGAGCACACTCGGACTGGGTCACGGTTAGCAGTGGGGTACCACAGGGGTCAGTTTTGGGCCTGCTTCTTTTAAACATATTTATTAATGACCTTGTAGGGGGCATAGAGAGTAGAATTTCAATATTTGCAGATGACACTAAACTCTGCAGGGTAATGAATACAGAGGAGGACAATTTTATATTACAGGAGGATTTATGTAAACTAGAAGCTTGGGCTGATAAATGGCAAATGAGCTTTAATGGGGATAAATGTAAGGTCATGCACTTGGGTAGAACGAACAAGTTGTATAATTATGTGCTTAATTGTAAAACACTGGGCAAAACAGTCACTGAAAAAGACCTGGGTGTATGGGTGGACGACAAACTCACATTTAGTGGCCAGAGTCAAGCAGCTGCTGCAAAGGCAAATAAAATAATGGGATGCATTAAAAGAGGCATAGATGCTCATGAGGAGAACATAATTTTACCTCTATATAAGTCACTAGTGCGACCACACTTAGAATACTGTGTACAGTTCTGGTCTCCGGTGTATAAGAAAGACATAGCTGAACTGGAGCGGGTGCAGAGAAGAGCGACCAAGGTTATTAGGGAACTAGGGGGTCTGCAATACCAAGACAGGTTATTACACTTGGGGTTATTTAGTTTGGAGAATCGAAGGCTTAGGGGTGATCTTATTACAATGTATAAATATATGTGGGGACAATACAAAGACCTTTCTAATGATCTTTTTACTCTTAGACCTGTGACGGGGACAAGGGGGCATCCTCTACGTCTGGAGGAAAGAAGGTTTAAGCATACTCACAGACGCAGATTCTTTACTGTAAGAGCAGTGAGACTATGGAAATCTCTGCCATATGATGTTGTAATGAGTGATTCACTACTAAAATTTAAGAAGGGACTGGATGCCTTTCTTGAAAAGTATAATATTACAGGGTATATACACTAGTCTCCTTAATATTGCGTTGATCCAGGGAGCTAGTCTGATTGCCGTATGTGGAGTCGGGAAGGAATTTTTTCCCCCAATGTGAAGCTTACTGTTGCCACATGGGGTTTTTTGCCTTCCTCTGGATCAACATGTTAGGGCAAGTTAGGATAAGATATGGGTTGAACTAGATGGACTTAAAGTCTCCCTTCAACCTTAATAACTATGTTACTATGTTACTATGTTACTATGGCAAGCAATTAAGACATCATCGCCATGGCAACATATTAAGTCATCATCGTCACCATGGCAACCTATTATGACATCATCAGCGCCATGGCAACCAATTATGACATAATCGCCTTAGCAATGTATTAAGGCATCATCGTCACCATGGCAACCTATTATGACATCATCATCGCCATGGCAACTAATTATGACATAATCGCCATGGTAACGTCTTAAGGCATCATCGTCACCATGGCAACCTATTATGACATCATCATCGCCATGGCAACCATTTATGACATAATCACCATGGCAACGTATTAAGGCATCATCGTCACCAGGGCAACGTATTATGAAATCATCAAACCATGGCAACCAATTATGACATCATCATTGCCATGGCAACCAATTATGACATAATCGCCATGGCAATGTATTAAGGCATCATCATCACCATGGCAACCTATTATGACATCATCATCGTCATGGCAACCAATTATGACATCATCCACATGGCAACCAATTATGACATCATCATCGCCATGGCAACCAATTATGACATCATCACCATGGCAACCTATTATGACATCATCATCGCCATGGCAACCTATTATGACATCATCATTGCCATGGCAACCAATTATGACATCATCCACATGGCAACGTATTAAGGCATCATCTTCACCATGGCAACTTATTAAGGCATCATCGTCACCATGGCAACCAATTATGACATCATCATCGTCATGGCAACCAATTATGACATCATCATCGCCATGGCAACCAATTATGACATCATCATCGCCATGGCAACCAATTATGACATCATCGCCATGGCAACCTATTATGACATCATCATCGCCATGGCAACCTATTATGACATCATCATCGCCATGGCAACCAATTATGACATCATCCACATGGCAACGTATTAAGGCATCATCGTCACCATGGCAACTTATTATGACATCATCGCCATGGCAACCAATTATGACATCATCATCGCCATGGCAGCCAATTATGACATCATCGCTATGGCAACCAATTATAACATCATCATCGCCATGGCAACCAATTATAACATCATCATCGCCATGGCAACCAATTATGACATCATCGCCATGGCAACCTATTATAACATCATCGTCACCATGGCAACCTATTATGACATCATCATCGCCATAGCAACCAATTATAACATCATCATCGCCATGGCAACCAATTATGATATCATCACCATGGCAACGTATTAAGGCATCATCGTCACCATGGCAACCAATTATGACATCATCATCGCCATGGCAACCAATTATGACATCATCATCGCCATGGCAACCAATTATGACATAATCATCACCATGGCAACCTATTATGACATCATCATCGCCATAGCAACCAATTATAACATCATCATCGCCATGGCAACCAATTAAGACATAATCGCCATGGCAACGTATTAAGGCGTCATTGTCACCATGGCAACCTATTATGACATCATCATCACCATGGCAACCAATTATGACATAATCGCCATGGCAAAGTATTAAGGCATCATCGTCACCATGGCAACCTATTATGACATTATCATCGCCATGGCAACCAATTATGACATCATCATCGCCATGGCAACTAATTATGACATCATCGCCATGGCAACGTATTATGGCATGATCGTCTCCATGGCAACCAATTATGACATCATCATCGCCATGGCAATCAATTATGACATCATCATTGCCATGGCAACCAATTATGACATCATCATCGCCATGGCAACCTATTATGACATGATCATCGCCATGGCAAGCAATTATGACATCATCGCCATGGCAACAAATTAAGGCATCATCCACATGGCAACGTATTAAGGCATCATCGTCACCATGGCAACTTAATATGACATCATCGCCATGGCAACCAATTATGACATCATCATCGCCATGGCAACCTATTATGACATGATCATCGCCATGGCAAGCAATTATGACATCATCGCCATGGCAACAAATTAAGGCATCATTGTCACCATGGCAACCTATTATGACATCATCATCGCCATGGAAGTGCATTGAGCAGCAAGGTGGTGTGCTGGTAAAAGGGGAAAAAAAAAAAACTCTTTTAAATCTTCTTCCTGAGCGAGTGTGAACAAGCTGAGTGTGACCTGAGTGTAAGTGCGAACTGTGGTAAGTGTGTGACTTGAAATTCAGTGACGTTAGATTCAGGGAGTTTCCAAGGGAGGTCTTACTGAATTGCTGTTATATTAATACTTTTTTTTTTTTTTTTTTTTAATTTATTTTTGCTTATCTTATTGTCTGGTGCAATCCCCATTAGGATGTGCTCCACTATTGCCAATGCCATCCAGTGCACGTCTTGCCGCATGTATGAAATCCTTGAACAGCCGGTCGAGGGTGCATACTGCTGTGCGAGATGTGAGCATGTTGTGCATTTGGAAGCCCAGATACTGGATCTAAATGTGCAGCTGGCAACACTGAGATCCATAGACAATATGGAAAGGAGTCTTCTGCTCACTGAGCAGACGCTCAATGGGATAGATGAGGGGGGATGCTAGGTTGGAGCTGCAGGACAATGAAGCAGCTAGCTGGGTGACAGTTAGAAGGCGGGGTAGAGGGAAGAGCACCAGGGAGGCTGGTCCTGATCTGGCACACCCCAATAAGTTTGCTAAGTTGGCAGATGAGGGGAGTGTTAGTGCAGGAGTAGCACTGCTGCAGCAAGGCATGTCCTCTGAAAGCTGGAGGAGTGTCTGCTCCAGTAAGGGGGGAAATAGGAGAGCAGGGCAGGCCAGACAGGTTCTGGTAGTGGGAGACTCAATTATTAGGGGAACAGATAGGGCAATCTGTCACAAAGACAGGGATCGTCGAACGGTGTGCTGCCTACCTGGCGCTCGAGTCCGACACATCGCTGATCGGGTTGACAGATTACTGGGAGGGGCTGGAGAGGATCCAGCGGTCATGGTGCACATTGGCACAAATGACAAAGTTAGAGGTAGGTGGAAGGTCCTTAAAGATGATTTCAGGGAATTAGGCTGTAAGCTTAAAGCAAGGACCTCCAAGGTGGTATTTTCGGAAATACTTCCTGTACCACGTGCCACACCAGAGAGGCAACGGGAGATTAGGGAGGTTAATAAGTGGCTCAGGAATTGGTGTAGGAAGGAGAGGTTTGGGTTCCTGCAGAACTGGGCCGACTTCTCAGTTGGCTACAGGTTCTACGCTAGGGACGGGCTGCACCTCAATGGGGAGGGTGCCGCTGTGCTGGGGGAGAAAATGGCTAGAAGGTTGGAGGAGTGTTTAAACTAGGGACGGGGGGGAGGGTATTCCTTTTATAGGAGGGGAAGACAGTGCAGATAGAGACCTGGGCACAAATAATGAAATTGGGGGTGGGGGTGGCATGGGGGGTGGGGTTAGAACAGTTAATAATTTAAGAAAGAATAGAGGTACAGAGAGATACATAAAGTGCATGTATACTAATGCCAGAAGTCTCGCCAACAAAATGAAGGAATTGGAGTTAATGTTGTTGGAACATAATTATGACATGGTGGGGATATCTGAGACATGGCTGGATGAGAGCCATGACTGGGCTGTTAATTTACAGGGCTATAGTCTGTTCAGAAATGACCGAACAAATAAGAGAGGGGGAGGCGTGTGTTTATATGTAAAATCATCCTTAAAACCCATCCTTCGTGATAATATATATGAATCTAATGAAAACGTAGAGTCCCTGTGGGTAGAGATAAGGGGAGGGGGGAAAAATAATAAATTACTGATAGGGGTTTGTTATAAATCTCCAAAAATAATGGAAGCTACAGAGAATATCCTCATAAAGCAAATAGATGAAGCAGCGACTCAAGGAGAAGTCATTATTATGGGGGACTTCAACTACCCTGAAATACATTGGGGAACCAAAACCTGCAGTTCCAGCAAGGGTAATAGGTTTCTGACAACGATGAGAGACAATTACCTTTCACAACTGGTTCAGGACCCAACAAGAGGGGGGGCACTGCTAGACCTAATATTAACCAACAGGCCAGACCGCATATCAAATGTAAGGGTTGAGGGTCACTTGGGTAATAGTGATCACAAATTAATAAGTTTTCATGTATCCTTTAATAAGATGTGTAGTAGAGGGGTTACAAGGACGCTAAACTTCAGGAAGGCAAATTTCCAACGGATGAGAGATGATCTTGGTGCAATTAACTGGGACGATATCCTGAGACATAAAAATACACAAAGAAAATGGGAGACATTTATTAGCATCCTGAATAGGACCTGTGCACAATATATACCGTATGGGAATAAACATGCGAGAAATAGGAGGAAACCACTATGGCTAAATAGAGCTGTAAGGGGCGCAATAAGAGATAAAAATAAAGCATTTAGAGAATTAAAGCAAGTAGGTAGTGATGAGGCATTAAATAAATACAGAAGATTAAATAAATTCTGTAAAAAGCAAATCAAGACAGCAAAGATTGAGACAGAGAGACTCATTGCCAGAGAAAGTAAAAATAATCCCAAAATATTCTTTAACTACATAAATAGTAAGAAGCTAAAAAATGATAGTGTTGGTCCCCTTAAAAATAGTCTGGGTGAAATGGTGGATGAGGATGAGGAAAAAGCCAATATGCTAAATAACATTTTTTCAACAGTATTTACACAAGAAAATCCCATGACGGATAACATGATCAGGGATAAAAATTCTCCATTAAATGTCACCTGCTTAACCCAGCAGGAAGTACGGCGGCGTCTACAAATCACTAAAATTGACAAATCCCCGGGCCCGGATGGGATACACCCCCGAGTACTGCAGGAATTAAGCACAGTCATAGATAGACCACTATTTTTAATCTTTAAAGATAATAACAGGGTCTGTACCATAGGACTGGCGTATAGCAAATGTGGTGCCAATATTCAAAAAGGGGACAAAAACTGAACTTGGAAATTATAGGCCAGTAAGTTTAACCTCAACTGTGGGTAAAATCCTGGAGGGTTTTCTAAGAGATACTATACTGGAGTATCTGGAGAAGAATAACCTTATGACCCAATATCAACATGGGTTTACAAGAGACCGTTCCTGTCAGACTAATCTGATAAGCTTTTATGAAGAGGTAAGTTCTGGACTGGACCAAGGGAATGCAGTGGACGTGGTGTACATGGACTTTTCAAAAGCTTTTGATAAGGTGCCACACAAAAGGTTGATACATAAAATGAGAACAATGGGGATAGGGGAAAATATATGTAGGTGGGTTAAGAGCTGGCTCAGGGATAGGAAACAAAGGGAGGTTATTAATGGAGCACACTCGGACTGGGTCACGGTTAGCAGTGGGGTACCACAGGGGTCAGTTTTGGGCCCGCTTCTTTTTAACATATTTATTAATGACCTTGTAGGGGCATAGAGAGTAGAATTTCAATATTTGCAGATGACACTAAACTCTGCAGGGTAATGAATACAGAGGAGGACATTTTTATATTACAGGAGGATTTATGTAAACTAGAAGCTTGGGCTGATAAATGGCAAATGAGCTTTAATGGGGATAAATGTAAGGTCATGCACTTGGGTAGAACGAACAAGTTGTATTATTATGTGCTTAATTGTAAAACACTGGGCAAAACAGTCACTGAAAAAGACCTGGGTGTATGGGTGGACGACAAACTCACATTTAGTGGCCAGAGTCAAGCAGCTGCTGCAAAGGCAAATAAAATAATGGGATGCATTAAAAGAGGCATAGATGCTCATGAGGAGAACATAATTTTACCTCTATATAAGTCACTAGTGCGACCACACTTAGAATACTGTGTACAGTTCTGGTCTCCGGTGTATAAGAAAGACATAGCTGAACTGGAGCGGGTGCAGAGAAGAGCGACCAAGGTTATTAGGGAACTAGGGGGTCTGCAATACCAAGACAGGTTATTACACTTGGGGTTATTTAGTTTGGAGAATCGAAGGCTTAGGGGTGATCTTATTACAATGTATAAATATATGTGGGGACAATACAAAGACCTTTCTAATGATCTTTTTACTCTTAGACCTGTGACGGGGACAAGGGGGCATCCTCTACGTCTGGAGGAAAGAAGGTTTAAGCATACTCACAGACGCGGATTCTTTACTGTAAGAGCAGTGAGACTATGGAACTCTCTGCCATATGATGTTGTAATGAGTGATTCACTACTAAAATTTAAGAAGGGACTGGATGCCTTTCTTGAAAAGTATAATATTACAGGGTATATACACTAGTCTCCTTAATATTGCGTTGATCCAGGGAGCTAGTCTGATTGCCGTATGTGGAGTCGGGAAGGAATTTTTTTCCCCAATGTGAAGCTTACTGTTGCCACATGGGGTTTTTTGCCTTCCTCTGGATCAACATGTTAGGGCAAGTTAGGATAGGATATGGGTTGAACTAGATGGACTTAAAGTCTCCCTTCAACCTTAATAACTATGTTACTATGTTACTATGGCAAGCAATTATGACATCATCACCATGGCAACATATTAAGTCATCATCGTCACCATGGCAACCTATTATGACATCATCATCGCCATGGCAACCAATTATGACATAATCGCCGTAGCAATGTATTAAGGCATCATTGTCACCATGGCAACCTATTATGACATCATCATCGCCATGGCAACCAATTATGACATAATCGCCATGGTAACGTCTTAAGGCATCATCGTCACCATGGCAACCTATTATGACATCATCGCCATGGCAACCATTTATGACATAATCACCATGGCAACGTATTAAGGCATCATCGTCACCGGGCAACGTATTATGAAATCATCAAACCATGGCAACCAATTATGACATCATCATTGCCATGGCAACCAATTATGACATCATCATCGCCATGGCAAACTATTATGACATCATCGTCGCCATGGCAACCTATTATGACATCATCATCTCCATGGCAACCAATTATGACATCGTCGACATGGAAGCATATTAAGGCATCATCGTCACATGGCAACCAATTATGACATCATCATCGCCATGGCAACCAATTATGACATAATCACCATGGAAACGTATTAAGGCATCATCGTCACCATGGCAACCTATTATGACATCATCATCGCCATGGCAACCAATTATAACATCATCATCGCCATGGCAACCAATTATGACATCATCGCCATGGCAACCTATTATGACATCATCGTCACCATGGCAACCTATTATGACATCATCATCGCCATGGCAACCAATTATAACATCATCATCGCCATGGCAACCAATTATGATATCATCGCCATGGAAAAGTATTAAGGCATCATCGTCACCATGGCAACCAATTATGACATCATCATCGCCATGGCAACCAATAATGACATCATCATCGCCATGGCAACCTATTATGACATCATCATCGCCATGGCAACCAATTATGACATAATCGCCATGGCAACGTATTAAGGCGTCATCGTCACCATGGCAACCTATTATGACATCATCATCGCCATGGCAACCAATTATGACATAATCGCCATGGCAAAGTATTAAGGCATCATCGTCACCATGGCAACCTATTATGACATTATCATCGCCATGGCAACCAATTATGACATCATCATCGCCATTGCAACCTATTATGACATCATCATCGCCATGGCAACCAATAATGACATCATCATCGCCATGGCAACCTATTATGACATCATCATCGCCATGGCAACCAATTATGACTTAATCGCCATGGCAACGTATTAAGGCGTCATCGTCACCATGGCAACCTATTATGACATCATCATCGCCATGGCAACCAATTATGACATAATCGCCATGGCAAAGTATTAAGGCATCATCGCCACCATGGCAACCTATTATGACATTATCATCCCCATGGCAACCAATTATGACATTATCATCGCCATGGCAACCAATTATGACATCATCATCGCCATGGCAACCTATTATGACATGATCATCGCCATGGCAAGCAATTATGACATCATCGCCATGGCAACAAATTAAGGCATCATCGTCACCATGGCAACCTATTATGACATCATCATCGCCATGGCAAGCAATTATGACATCATCGCCATGGCAACATATTAAGTCATCATCGTCACCATGGCAACCTATTATGACATCATCATCGCCATGGCAACCAATTATGACATAATCGCCGTAGCAATGTATTAAGGCATCATCGTCACCATGGCAACCTATAATGACATCATCATCACCATGGAAACTAATTATGACATAATCGCCAAGGTAACGTGTTAAGGCATCATCGTCACCATGGCAACCTATTATGACATCATCATCGCCATGGCAACCATTTATGACATAATCACCATGGCAACGTATTAAGGCATCATCGTCACCAGGGCAATCTATTATGAAATCATCAAGCCATGGCAACCAATTATGACATCATCATTGCCATGGCAACCAATTATGACATCATCATTGCCATGGCAAACTATTATGACATCATCGTCGCCATGGCAACCTATTATGACATCATCATCTCCATGGCAACCAATTATGACATCGTCGACATGGCAGCTTATTAAGGCATCATCGTCACATGGCAACCTATTATGACATCATCATCGCCATGGCAACCAATTAGGACATAATCACCATGGAAACGTATTAAGGCATCATCGTTACCATGGCAACCTATTATGACATCATCATCGCCATGGCAACCAATTATAACATCATCATCGCCATGGCAACCAATTATGACATCATCATCGCCATGGCAACCTTTTATGACATCATCATCGCCATGGCAGCCAATTATAACATCATCATCGCCATGGCAACCAATTATAACATCATCATCGCCATGGCAACCAATTATGACATCATCGCCATGGCAACCTATTATGACATCATCGTCACCATGGCAACCTATTATGACATCATCATCGCCATGGCAACCAATTATAACATCATCATCACCATGGCAACCAATTATGATATCATCGCCATGGCAACGTATTAAGGCATCATCGTCACCATGGCAACCAATTATGACATCATCATCGCCATGGCAACCAATTATGACATCATCATCGCCATGGCAACCTATTATGATATCATCATCGCCATGGCAACCAATTATGACATAATCGCCATGGCAACGTATTAAGGCATCATCGCCACCATGGCAACCTATTATGACATCATCATCGCCATGGCAACCAATTATGACATAATCGCCGTAGCAATGTATTAAGGCATCATCGTCACCATGGCAACCTATAATGACATCATCATCACCATGGAAACTAATTATGACATAATCGCCAAGGTAACGTGTTAAGGCATCATCGTCACCATGGCAACCTATTATGACATCATCATCGCCATGGCAACCATTTATGACATAATCACCATGGCAACGTATTAAGGCATCATCGTCACCAGGGCAATCTATTATGAAATCATCAAGCCATGGCAACCAATTATGACATCATCATTGCCATGGCAACCAATTATGACATCATCATTGCCATGGCAAACTATTATGACATCATCGTCGCCATGGCAACCTATTATGACATCATCATCTCCATGGCAACCAATTATGACATCGTCGACATGGCAGCTTATTAAGGCATCATCGTCACATGGCAACCTATTATGACATCATCATCGCCATGGCAACCAATTAGGACATAATCACCATGGAAACGTATTAAGGCATCATCGTTACCATGGCAACCTATTATGACATCATCATCGCCATGGCAACCAATTATAACATCATCATCGCCATGGCAACCAATTATGACATCATCATCGCCATGGCAACCTTTTATGACATCATCATCGCCATGGCAGCCAATTATAACATCATCATCGCCATGGCAACCAATTATAACATCATCATCGCCATGGCAACCAATTATGACATCATCGCCATGGCAACCTATTATGACATCATCGTCACCATGGCAACCTATTATGACATCATCATCGCCATGGCAACCAATTATAACATCATCATCACCATGGCAACCAATTATGATATCATCGCCATGGCAACGTATTAAGGCATCATCGTCACCATGGCAACCAATTATGACATCATCATCGCCATGGCAACCAATTATGACATCATCATCGCCATGGCAACCTATTATGATATCATCATCGCCATGGCAACCAATTATGACATAATCGCCATGGCAACGTATTAAGGCATCATCGCCACCATGGCAACCTATTATGACATCATCATCGCCATGGCAACCAATTATGACATAATCGCCATGGCAAAGTATTAAGGCATCATCGTCACCATGGCAACCTATTATGACATTATCATCGCCATGGCAACCAATTATGACATCGTCATCGCCATGGCAACCAATTATGACATCATCACCATGGCAACGTATTAAGGCATCATCGTCACCATGGCAACCAATTATGACATCATCATCGCCATGGCAATCAATTATGACATCATCATCGCCATGGCAACCAATTATGACATCATCATCGCCATGGCAACCTATTATGACATCATCATCGCCATGGCAACATATTAAGGTATCATCGTGACCATGGCAACCTATTATGACATCATCATCGCCATGGCAACCAATTATGACATTATCGCCATGGCAACGTATTAAGGCATCATCGTCACCATGGCAACCTATTATGACATCATCATCGCCATGGCAACCAATTATGACATAATCGCCATGGCAACGTATTAAGGCATCATCGTCACCATGGCAACCTAATTTGACATCATCATAGCCATGGCAACCAATTATAACATCATCATCGCCATGGCAACCAATTATGACATCATCATCGCCATGGCAACCTATTATAACATCATCATCGCCATGGCAACCAATTATTACATCATCGCCATGACAACGTATTAAGGCATCATCGTCACCATGGCAACCTAATATGATATTATCATCGCCATGGCAACCAATTATGACATAATCGCCATGGCAACGTATTAAGTCATCATCGTCACCATGGCAACCTATTAAGACATTATCATCGCCATGGCAACCAATTATGACATCATCATCGCCATGGCAACCGATTATGACATAATCGCCATGGCAAAGTATTAAGGCATCATCGTCACCATGGCAACCTATTATGACATTATCATCGCCATGGCAACCAATTATAACATCATCACCATGGCAAGGTATTAAGGCATCATCGTCACCATGGCAACCAATTATGACATCATCATTGCCATGGCAACCAATTATGACATCATCATCGCCATGGCAAACTATTATGACATCATCGTCGCCATGGCAACCTATTATGACATCATCATCTCCATGGCAACCAATTATGACATCATCTCCATGGCAACGTATTAAGGCATCATCGTCACCATGGCAACCAATTACAACATCATCGTCGCCATGGCAACCAATTATGACATCATTGCCATGGCAACGTATTAAGGCATCATCGTCACCATGGCAACCTATTATGACATCATCATCGCCATGGCATCCAATTATGACATCATCATCGCCATGGCAACCAATTATGACATCATCATCGCCATGGCAACCTATTATGATATCATCATCGCCATGGCAGCCAATTATAACATCATAATCGCCATGGCAATCAATTATAACCTCATCATCGCCATGGCAACCAATTATGACATCATCGCAATGGCAACCTATTATGACATCATCGTCACCATGGCAACCTATTATGACATCATCATCACCATGGCAACCAATTATAACATCATCATCACCATGGCAACCAATTATGATATCATCGCCATGGCAACGTATTAAGGCATCATCGTCACCATGGCAACCAATTATGACATCATCATCGCCATGGCAACCAATTATGACATCATCATCGCCATGGCAACCTATTATGACATCATCATCGCCATGGCAACCAATTATGACATAATCGCCATGGCAACGTATTAAGGCGTCATCGTCACCATGGCAACCTATTATGACATCATCATCGCCATGGCAACCAATTATGACATAATCACCATGGCAAAGTATTAAGGCATCATCGTGACCATGGCAACCTATTATGACATTATCATCGCCATGGGAACCAATTATGACATCGTCATCGCCATGGCAACCAATTATGACATCATCACCATGGCAACGTGCTAAGGCATCATCGTCACCATGGCAACCAATTATGACATCATCATCACCATGGCAATCAATTATGACATCATCGCCATGGCAACCAATTATGACATCATCATCGCCATGGCAACCTATTATGACATCATCATCGCCATGGCAACATATTAAGGTATCATCGTGACCATGGCAACCTATTATGACATCATCATCGCCATGGCAACCAATTATTACATCATCGCCATGACAACGTATTAAGGCATCATCGTCACCATGGCAACCTATTATGATATTATCATCGCCATGGCAACCAATTATGACATAATCACCATGGCAACGTATTAAGGCATCATCGTCACCATGGCAACCTATTAAGACATTATCATCACCATGGCAACCAATTATGACATCATCATCGCCATGGCAACCAATTATGAAATCATCGCCATGGCAAAGTATTAAGGCATCATCGTCACCATGGCAACCTATTAAGACATTATCATCGCCATGGCAACCAATTATGACATCATCATCGCCATGGCAACCAATTATGACATCATCGCCATGGCAACGTATTAAGGCATCATCCTCACCATGGCAACCAATTATGACATCATCATCGCCATGGCAATCAATTATGACATGATCATCGCCATGGCAACCAATTATGACATCATAATCCCCATGGCAACCTATTATGACATCATCATCGCCATGGCAACCAATTATGAAATCATCACCATGGCAACATATTTAGGCATCATCGTCACCATGGCAACCAATTATGACATCATCATCATCGCCATGGCAACCAATTATGACATCGTCGCCAGGGCAGCATATTAAGGCATCATCGTCACCATGGCAACCTATTATGACATCATCATCGCCAACCAATTATGACATAATCGCCATGGAAACGTATTAAGGCATCATCGTCACCATGGCAACCTCTTATGACATCATCATCGCCTTGTCAACCAATTATGACATCATCATCGTCATGGCAACCAATTATGACATCATCGCCATGGCAACATATTAAGGCATCTTCGTGACCATGGCAACCTATTATGACATCATCATCGCCATGGCAACCAATTATGACTTAATCACCATGGCAACGTACTAAGGCATCATTGTCACCATGGCAACCTATTATGACATCATCGCCATGGCAACCAATTATGACATAATCGCCATGGCAACGTATTAAGGCATCATCGTCACCATGGCAAACTATTATGACATCATCATCGCCATGGCAACCAATTATGACATCATCATCGCCATGTCAACCTATTATAACATCATCATTGCCATGGCAACCAATTATGACATCATCGCCATGGCAATGTATTAAGGCATCATCATCACCATGGCAACCAATTTGACATCATCGTCACCATGGCATCCTATTATGACATGATCCCCATGGCAACATATTAAGGCATCATCGTCACCATGGCAAACTATTATGATATTATCATCGCCATGGCAACCAATTATGACATAATCGCCATGGCAACGTATTAAGGCATCATCGTCACCATGGCAACCTATTATGACATCATCATCGTCATGGCAACCAATTATGACATCATCCACATGGCAACATATTAAGGCGTCATCGTCACCATGGCAACCAATTATGACATCATCATCGTCATGGCAACCAATTATGACATCATCATTGCCATGGCAACCAATTATGACATCATCATCGCCATGGCAACCAATTATGACATCATCGCCATGGCAACCTTTTATGATATCATCATCGCCATGGCAACCAATTATGACATCATCATCACCATGACAGCCAATTATGACATCATCATCGCCATGGCAACCAATAATGACATCATCGCCATGGCAACCTATTATGGCATCATCATCGCCATGGCAACCTATTATGACATCATCATCGTCATGGCAACCAATTATGACATCATCCACATGGCAACATATTAAGGCGTCATCGTCACCATGGCAACCAATTATGACATCATCATCGTCATGGCAACCAATTATGACATCATCGCCATGGCAACCAATTATGACATCATCATCGCCATGGCAACCAATTATGACATCATCGCCATGGCAACCTATTATAACATCATCATCGCCATGGCAACCAATTATTACATCATCGCCATGACTACGTATTAACTCATCATCGTCACCATGGCAACCTATTATGATATTATCATCGCCATGGCAACCAATTTTGACATAATCGCCATGGCAACGTATTAAGGCATCATCGTCACCATGGCAACCTATTAAGACATTTTCATCGCCATGGCAACCAATTATGACATCATCATCACCATGGCAACCAATTATTACATCAACGCCATGGCAAAGTATTAAGGCATCATCGTCACCATGGCAACCTATTAAGACATTATCATCGCCATGGCAACCAATTATGACATCATCATCGCCATGGAAACCAATTATGACATCATCGCCATGGCAACGTATTAAGGCATCATCGTCACCATGGCAACCAATTATGACATCATCATCGCCATGGCAATCAATTATGACATCATCATCGCCATGGCAACCAATTATGACATCATCATCGCCATGGCAACCTATTATGACATCATCCACATGGCAACATATTAAGGTGTCATCGTCACCATGGCAACCAATTATGACATCATCATCGTCATGGCAACCAATTATGACATCATCATCGCCATGGCAACCAATTATGACATCATCATCGCCATGGCAACCAATTATGACATCATCGCCATGGCAACCTATTATGACATCATCATCGCCATGGCAACCAATTATGACATCATCCACATGGCAACGTATTAAGGCATCATCGTCACCATGGCAACTTATTATGACATCATCGCCATGGCAACCAATTATGACATCATCATCGCCATGGCAGCCAATTATGACATCATCATCGCCATGGCAACCAATTATAACATCATCATCGCCATGGCAACCAATTATAACATCATCATCGCCATGGCAACCAATTATGACATCATCGCCATGGCAACCTATTATGATATCATCGTCACCATGGCAACCTATTATGACATCATCATCGCCATAGCAACCAATTATAACATCATCATCGCCATGGCAACCAATTATGATATCATCACCATGGCAACGTATTAAGGCATCATCGTCACCATGGCAACCAATTATGACATCATCATCGCCATGGCAACCAATTTTGACATCATCATCACCATGGCAACCAATTATGACATAATCATCACCATGGCAACCTATTATGACATCATCATCGCCGTAGCAACCAATTATAACATCATCATCGCCATGGCAACCAATTAAGACATAATCGCCATGGCAACGTATTAAGGCGTCATCGTCACCATGGCAACCTATTATGACATCATCGCCATGGCAACCAATTATGACATAATCGCCATTGCAAAGTATTAAGGCATCATCGTCACCATAGCAACCTATTATGACATTATCATTGCCATGGCAACCAATTATGACATCATCATCGCCATGGCAACTAATTATGACATCATCGCCATGGCAACGTATTATGGCATCATCATCACCATGGCAACCAATTATGACATCATCATCGCCATGGCAATCAATTATGACATCATCATCGCCATGGCAACCTATTATGACATCATCATTGCCATTGCAACCAATTATGAAATCATCACCATGGCAACATATTTAGGCATCATCGTCACCATGGCAACCAATTATGACATCATCATCGCCATGGCAACCAATTATGACATTGTCGCCAGGGCAGCATATTAAGGCATCTTCGTCACCATGGCAACCTATTATGACATCATCATCGCCATGGCAACCAATTATGACATAATCGCCATGGAAACGTATTAAGGCATCATCGTCACCATGGCAACCTCTTATGACATCATCATCGCCATGGCAACCAATTATGACATCATTGCCATGGCAACGTATTAAGGCATCATTGTCACCATGGCAACCTATTATGACATCATCATCGCCATGGCAACCAATTATGACTTCATCGCCATGGCAACGTATTAAGGCATCATCGTCACCATGGCAACCTATTATGACATCATCATTGCCATGGCAACCATTTATGACATAATCACCATGGCAACGTATTAAGGCATCATCGTCACCAGGGCAACCTATTATGAAATCATCATCACCATGGCAACCAATTATGACATTATCATTGCCATGGCAACCAATTATGATATCATCATCGCCATGGTAAACTATTATGACATCATCGTCGCCATGGCAACCTATTATGACATCATCATCGCCATGGCAACCAATTATGACATAATCGCCATGGCAATGTATTAAGGCATCATCGTCACCATGGCAACCAATTATGACATCATCATCGCCATGGCAACCAATTATGACATCATCATCGCCATGGCAACCTATTATGACATGATCATCGCCATGGCAAGCAATTATGACATCATCGCCATGGCAACAAATTAAGGCATCATCGTCACCATGGCAACCTATTATGACATCATCATTGCCATGGCAACCAATTATGACATAATCGCCATGGCAACGTATTAAGGCATCATCGTCACCATGGCAACCAATTATGACATCATCATCACCATGGCAATCAATTATGACATTATCATCGCCATGGCAACCAATTATGACATCATCATCGCCATGGCAACCTATTATGACATGATCATCGCCATGGCAAGCAATTATGACATCATCGCCATGACAACAAATTAAGGCATCATCGTCACCATGGCAACCTATTATGACATCATCATCGCCATGGAAGTGCATTGAGCAGCAAGGTGGTGTGCTGGTATAAGGGGGAAAAAAATAAAAAAACTTTTAAATCATCTTCTTGAGCGAGTGTGAATGAGCTGAGTTTGACCTGAGTGTAAGTGCGAACTGTGGTAAGTGTGTGACTTGAAATTCAGTGACGTTAGGTTCAGGGAGTTTCCAAGGGAGGTCTTACTGAATTGCTGTTATATTAATACTTTTTTTTTTTTTTTTTAATTTATTTTTGCTTATCTTATTGTCTGGTGCAATCCCCATTAGGATGTGCTCCACTATTGCCAATGCCATCCAGTGCACGTCTTGCCGCATGTATGAAATCCTTGAACAGCCGGTCGAGGGTGCATACTGCTGTGCGAGATGTGAGCATGTTGTGCATTTGGAAGCCCAGATACTGGATCTAAATGTGCAGCTGGCAACACTGAGATCCATAGACAATATGGAAAGGAGTCTTCTGCTCACTGAGCAGACGCTCAATGGGATAGATGAGGGGGGGATGCTAGGTTGGAGCTGCAGGACAATGAAGCAGCTAGCTGGGTGACAGTTAGAAGGCGGGGTAGAGGGAAGAGCACCAGGGAGGCTGGTCCTGATCTGGCACACCCCAATAAGTTTGCTAAGTTGGCAGATGAGGGGAGTGTTAGTGCAGGAGTAGCACTGCTGCAGCAAGGCATGTCCTCTGAAAGCCGGAGGAGTGTCTGCTCCAGTAAGGGGGGAAATAGGAGAGCAGGGCAGGCCAGACAGGTTCTGGTAGTGGGAGACTCAATTATTAGGGGAACAGATAGGGCAATCTGTCACAAAGACAGGGATCGTCGAACGGTGTGCTGCCTACCTGGCGCTCGAGTCCGACACATCGCTGATCGGGTTGACAGATTACTGGGAGGGGCTGGAGAGGATCCAGCGGTCATGGTGCACATTGGCACAAATGACAAAGTTAGAGGTAGGTGGAAGGTCCTTAAAGATGATTTCAGGGAATTAGGCTGTAAGCTTAAAGCAAGGACCTCCAAGGTGGTATTTTCGGAAATACTTCCTGTACCACGTGCCACACCAGAGAGGCAACGGGAGATTAGGGAGGTTAATAAGTGGCTCAGGAATTGGTGTAGGAAGGAGGGGTTTGGGTTCCTGCAGAACTGGGCCGACTTCTCAGTTGGCTACAGGTTCTACGCTAGGGACGGGCTGCACCTCAATGGGGAGGGTGCCGCTGTGCTGGGGGAGAAAATGGCTAGAAGGTTGGAGGAGTGTTTAAACTAGGGACGGGGGGAGGGTATTCCTTTTATAGGAGGGGAAGACAGTGCAGATAGAGACCTGGGCACAAATAATGAAATTGGGGGTGGGGGTGGCATGGGGGGTGGGGTTAGAACAGTTAATAATTTAAGAAAGAATAGAGGTACAGAGAGATACATAAAGTGCATGTATACTAATGCCAGAAGTCTCGCCAACAAAATGGAGGAATTGGAGTTAATGTTGTTGGAACATAATTATGACATGGTGGGGATATCTGAGACATGGCTGGATGAGAGTCATGACTGGGCTGTTAATTTACAGGGCTATAGTCTGTTCAGAAATGACCGAACAAATAAGAGAGGGGGAGGTGTGTGTTTATATGTAAAATCATCCTTAAAACCCATCCTTCGTGATAATATATATGAATCTAATGAAAACGTAGAGTCCCTGTGGGTAGAGATAAGGGGAGGGGGGAAAAATAATAAATTACTGATAGGGGTTTGTTATAAATCTCCAAAAATAATGGAAGCTACAGAGAATATCCTCATAAAGCAAATAGATGAAGCAGCGACTCAAGGAGAAGTCATTATTATGGGGGACTTCAACTACCCTGAAATACATTGGGGAACCGAAACCTGCAGTTCCAGCAAGGGTAATAGGTTTCTGACAACGATGAGAGACAATTACCTTTCACAACTGGTTCAGGACCCAACAAGAGGGGGGGCACTGCTAGACCTAATATTAACCAACAGGCCAGACCGCATATCAAATGTAAGGGTTGAGGGTCACTTGGGTAATAGTGATCACAAATTAATAAGTTTTCATGTATCCTTTAATAAGATGTGTAGTAGAGGGGTTACAAGGACACTAAACTTCAGGAAGGCAAATTTCCAACGGATGAGAGATGATCTTGGTGCAATTAACTGGGACGATATCCTGAGACATAAAAATACACAAAGAAAATGGGAGACATTTATTAGCATCCTGAATAGGACCTGTGCACAATATATACCGTATGGGAATAAACATGCGAGAAATAGGAGGAAACCACTATGGCTAAATAGAGCTGTAAGGGGCGCAATAAGAGATAAAAATAAAGCATTTAGAGAATTAAAGCAAGTAGGTAGTGATGAGGCGTTAAATAAATACAGAAGATTAAATAAATTCTGTAAAAAGCAAATCAAGACAGCAAAGATTGAGACAGAGAGACTCATTGCCAGAGAAAGTAAAAATAATCCCAAAATATTCTTTAACTACATAAATAGTAAGAAGCTAAAAAATGATAGTGTTGGTCCCCTTAAAAATAGTCTGGGTGAAATGGTGGATGAGGATGAGGAAAAAGCCAATATGCTAAATAACTTTTTTTCAACAGTATTTACACAAGAAAATCCCATGACGGATAACATGATTAGGGATAAAAATTCTCCATTAAATGTCACCTGCTTAACCCAGCAGGAAGTACGGCGGCTACAAATCACTAAAATTGACAAATCCCCGGGCCTGGATGGGATACACCCCCGAGTACTGCAGGAATTAAGCACAGTCATAGATAGACCACTATTTTTAATCTTTAAAGATAATAACAGGGTCTGTACCATAGGACTGGCGTATAGCAAATGTGGTGCCAATATTCAAAAAGGGGACAAAAACTGAACTTGGAAATTATAGGCCAGTAAGTTTAACCTCAACTGTGGGTAAAATCCTGGAGGGTTTTCTAAGAGATACTATACTGGAGTATCTGGAGAAGAATAACCTTATGATCCAATATCAACATGGGTTTACAAGAGACCGTTCCTGTCAGACTAATCTGATAAGCTTTTATGAAGAGGTAAGTTCCGGACTGGACCAAGGGAATGCAGTGGACGTGGTGTACATGGACTTTTCAAAAGCTTTTGATAAGGTGCCACACAAAAGGTTGATACATAAAATGAGAACAATGGGGATAGGGGAAAATATGTGTAGGTGGGTTAAGAGCTGGCTCAGGGATAGGAAACAAAGGGTGGTTATTAATGGAGCACACTCGGACTGGGTCACGGTTAACAGTGGGGTACCACAGGGGTCAGTTTTGGGCCTGCTTCTTTTTAACATATTTATTAATAACCTTGTAGGGGGCATAGAGAGTAGAATTTCAATATTTGCAGATGACACTAAACTCTGCAGGGTAATGAATACAGAGGAGGACAATTTTATATTACAGGAGGATTTATGTAAACTAGAAGCTTGGGCTGATAAATGGCAAATGAGCTTTAATGGGGATAAATGTAAGGTCATGCACTTGGGTAGAACGAACAAGTTGTATAATTATGTGCTTAATTGTAAAACACTGGGCAAAACAGTCACTGAAAAAGACCTGGGTGTATGGGTGGACGACAAACTCACATTTAGTGGCCAGAGTCAAGTAGCTGCTGCAAAGGCAAATAAAATAATGGGATGCATTAAAAGAGGCATAGATGCTCATGAGGAGAACATAATTTTACCTCTATATAAGTCACTAGTGCGACCACACTTAGAATACTGTGTACAGTTCTGGTCTCCGGTGTATAAGAAAGACATAGCTGAACTGGAGCGGGTGCAGAGAAGAGCGACCAAGGTTATTAGGGAACTAGGGGGTCTGCAATACCAAGACAGGTTATTACACTTGGGGTTATTTAGTTTGGAGAATCGAAGGCTTAGGGGTGATCTTATTACAATGTATAAATATATGTGGGGACAATACAAAGACCTTTCTAATGATCTTTTTACTCTTAGACCTGTGACGGGGACAAGGGGGCATCCTCTACGTCTGGAGGAAAGAAGGTTTAAGCATACTCACAGACGCGGATTCTTTACTGTAAGAGCAGTGAGACTATGGAACTCTCTGCCATATGATGTTGTAATGAGTGATTCACTACTAAAATTTAAGAAGGGACTGGATGCCTTTCTTGAAAAGTATAATATTACAGGGTATATACACTAGTCTCCTTAATATTGCGTTGATCCAGGGAGCTAGTCTGATTGCCGTATGTGGAGTCGGGAAGGAATTTTTTTCCCCAATGTGAAGCTTACTGTTGCCACATGGGGTTTTTTGCCTTCCTCTGGATCAACATGTTAGGGCAAGTTAGGATAAGATATGGGTTGAACTAGATGGACTTAAAGTCTCCCTTCAACCTTAATAACTATGTTACTATGTTACTATGTTACTATGGCAAGCAATTATGACATCATCGCCATGGCAACATATTAAGTCATCATCGTCACCATGGCAACCTATTATGACATCATCATCGCCATGGCAACCAATTATGACATAATCGCCGTAGCAATGTATTAAGGCATCATCGTCACCATGGCAACCTATTATGACATCATCATCGCCATGGCAACCAATTATGACATCATCATCGCCATGTCAACCTATTATAACATCATCTTTGCCATGGCAACCAATTATGACATCATCGCCATGGCAACGTATTAAGGCATCATCATCACCATGGCAACCAATTTGACATCATCGTCACCATGGCAACCTATTATGACATGATCCCCATGGCAACATATTAAGGCATCATCGTCACCATGGCAAACTATTATGATATTATCATCGCCATGGCAACCAATTATGACATAATCGCCATGGCAACGTATTAAGGCATCATCGTCACCATGGCAACCTATTATGACATCATCATCGTCATGGCAACCAATTATGACATCATCCACATGGCAACGTATTAAGGCATCATCGTCACCATGGCAACCTATTAAGACATTATCATCGCCATGGCAACCAATTATGACATCATCATCACCATGGCAACCAATTATTACATCAACACCATGGCAAAGTATTAAGGCATCATCGTCACCATGGCAACCTATTAAGACATTATCATCGCCATGGCAACCAATTATGACATCATCATCGCCATGGCAACCAATTATGACATCATCGCCATGGCAACGTATTAAGGCATCATCGTCATCATGGCAACCAATTATGACATCATCATCGCCATGGCAATCAATTATGACATCATTATCGCCATGGCAACCAATTATGACATCATCATCGCCATGGCAACCTATTATGACATCATCATAGCCATGGCAACCAATTATGAAATCATCACCATGGCAACATATTTAGGCATCATCGTCACCATGGCAACCAATTATGACATTATCATCATCGCCATGGCAACCAATTATGACATCGTCGCCAGGGCAGCATGTTAAGGCATCATCGTCACCATGGCAACCTATTATGACATCATCATCGCCATGGCAACCAATTATGACATAATCGCCATGGAAACGTATTAAGGCATCATCGTCACCATGGCAACCTCTTATGACATCATCATCGCCATGGCAACCTATTATGACATCATCATCGCCATGTCAACCAATTATGACATCATCATCGTCATGGCAACCAATTATGACATCATCACCATGGCAACATATTAAGGCATCATCGTGACCATGGCAACCTATTATGACATCATCATCGCCATGGCAACCAATTATGACTTAATCGCCATGGCAACGTACTAAGGCATCATTGTCACCATGGCAACCTATTATGACATCATCATCGCCATGGCAACCAATTATGACATAATCGCCATGGCAACGTATTAAGGCATCATCGTCACCATGGCAACCTATTATGACATCATCATCGCCATGGCAACCAATTATAACATCATCATCGCCATGGCAACCAATTATGACATCATCATCGCCATGTCAACCTATTATAACATCATCATTGCCTTGGCAACCAATTACGACATCATCGCCATGGCAACGTATTAAGGCATCATCGTCACGTCACCATGGCAACCTATTATGACATCATCCCCATGGCAACATATTAAGGCATCATCTTCACCATGGCAAACTATTATGATATTATCATCGCCATGGCAACCAATTATGACATAATCGCCATGGCAACGTATTAAGGCATTATCGTCACCATGGCAACCTATTATGACATCATCATCGTCATGGCAACCAATTATGACATCATCATCGCCATGGCAGCCTTTTATGACATCATCATCACCATGACAACCAATTATGACATCATCCACATGGCAACGTATTAAGGCATCATCGTCACCATGGCAACTTATTATGACATCATCGCCATGGCAACCAATTATGACATCATCATCGCCATGGCAGCCAATTATGACATCATCATCGCCATGGCAACCAATTATGACATCATCGCCATGGCAACCTATTATGACATCATCATCGCCATGGCAACCTATTATGACATCATCATCGTCATGGCAACCAATTATGACATCATCCACATGGCAACATATTAAGGTGTCATCGTCACCATGGCAACCAATGATGACATCATCGTCATGGCAACCAATTATGACATCATCATCGCCATGGCAACCAATTATGACATCATCATCGCCATGGCAACCAATTATGACATCATCGCCATGGCAACCTATTATGACATCATCGCCATGGCAACCAATTATGACATCATCCACATGGCAACGTATTAAGGCATCATCGTCACCATGGCAACTTATTATGACATCATCGCCATGGCAACCAATTATGACATCATCATCGCCATGGCAGCCAATTATGACATCATCATCGCCATGGCAACCAATTATAACATCATCATCGCCATGGCAACCAATTATAACATCATCATCGCCATGGCAACCAATTATGACATCATCGCCATGGAAACCTATTATGACATCATCATCGCCATAGCAACCAATTATAACATCATCATCGCCATGGCAACCAATTGTGATATCATCACCATGGCAACGTATTAAGGCATCATCGTCACCATGGCAACCAATTATGACATCATCATCGCCATGGCAACTAATTTTGACATCATCATCGCCATGGCAACCAATTATGACATAATCATCACCATGGCAACCTATTATGACATCATCATCGCCGTAGCAACCAATTATAACATCATCATCGCCATGGCAACCAATTAAGACATAATCGCCATGGCAACGTATTAAGGCGTCATCGTCACCATGGCAACCTATTATGACATCATCATCACCATGGCAACCAATTATGACATAATCGCCATGGCAAAGTATTAAGGCATCATCGTCACCATGGCAACCTATTATGACATTATCATCGCCATGGCAACCAATTATGACATCATCATCGCCATGGCAACTAATTATGACATCATCGCCATGGCAACGTATTATGGCATCATCATCACCATGGCAACCAATTATGACATCATCGCCATGGCAATCAATTATGACATCATCATCGCCATGGCAACCAATTATGACATCATCATCGCCATGGCAACCTATTATGACATCATCATCGCCATGACAACCAATTATGAAATCATCACCATGGCAACATATTTAGGCATCATCGTCACCATGGCAACCAATTATGACATCATCATCGCCATGGCAACCAATTATGACATCGTCGCCAGGGCAGCATATTAAGGCATCTTCGTCACCATGGCAACCTATTATGACATCATCATCACCATGGCAACCAATTATGACATAATCGCCATGGAAACGTATTAAGGCATCATCGTCACCATGGCAACCTCTTATGACATCATCATCGCCATGGCAACCAATTATGACATCATTGCCATGGCAACGTATTAAGGCATCATTGTCACCATGGCAACCTATTTTGACATCATCATCGCCATGGCAACCAATTATGACTTCATCGCCATGGCAACGTATTAAGGCATCATCGTCACCATGGCAACCTATTATGACATCATCATTGCCATGGCAACCATTTATGACATAATCACCATGGCAACGTATTAAGGCATCATCGTCACCAGGGCAACCTATTATGAAATCATCATCACCATAGCAACCAATTATGACATCATCATTGCCATGGCAACCAATTATGATATCATCATCGCCATGGTAAACTATTATGACATCATCGTCGCCATGGCAACCTATTATGACATCATCGCCATGGCAACCAATTATGACATAATCGCCATGGCAATGTATTAAGGCATCATCGTCACCATGGCAACCAATTATGACATCATCGCCATGGCAACCAATTATGACATAATCGCCATGGCAATGTATTAAGGCATCATCGTCACCATGGCAACCAATTATGACATCATCATCGCCATGGCAACCAATTATGACATCATCATCGCCATGGCAAGCAATTATGACATCATCGCCATGGCAACAAATTAAGGCATCATCGTCACCATGGCAACCTATTATGACATCATCATCGCCATGGCAACCAATTATGACATTATCATCGCCATGGCAACCAATTATGACATCATCATCGCCATGGCAACCTATTATGACATGATCATCGCCATGGCAAGCAATTATGACATCATCGCCATGACAACAAATTAAGGCATCATCGTCACCATGGCAACCTATTATGACATCATCATCGCCATGGAAGTGCATTGAGCAGCAAGGTGGTGTGCTGGTATAAGGGGGAAAAAAAAAAAAAACTCTTTTAAATCTTCTTCCTGAGCGAGTGTGAATGAGCTGAGTGTGACCTGAGTGTAAGTGCGAACTGTGGTAAGTGTGTGACTTGAAATTCAGTGACGTTAGATTCAGGGAGTTTCCAAGGGAGGTCTTACTGAATTGCTGTTATATTAATACTTTTTTTTTTTTTTTTTTAATTTATTTTTGCTTATCTTATTGTCTGGTGCAATCCCCATTAGGATGTGCTCCACTATTGCCAATGCCATCCAGTGCACGTCTTGCCGCATGTATGAAATCCTTGAACAGCCGGTCGAGGGTGCATACTGCTGTGCGAGATGTGAGCATGTTGTGCATTTGGAAGCCCAGATACTGGATCTAAATGTGCAGCTGGCAACACTGAGATCCATAGACAATATGGAAAGGAGTCTTCTGCTCACTGAGCAGACGCTCAATGGGATAGATGAGGGGGGGGATGCTAGGTTGGAGCTGCAGGACAATGAAGCAGCTAGCTGGGTGACAGTTAGAAGGCGGGGTAGAGGGAAGAGCACCAGGGAGGCTGGTCCTGATCTGGCACACCCCAATAAGTTTGCTAAGTTGGCAGATGAGGGGAGTGTTAGTGCAGGAGTAGCACTGCTGCAGCAAGGCATGTCCTCTGAAAGCCGGAGGAGTGTCTGCTCCAGTAAGGGGGGAAATAGGAGAGCAGGGCAGGCCAGACAGGTTCTGGTAGTGGGAGACTCAATTATTAGGGGAACAGATAGGGCAATCTGTCACAAAGACAGGGATCGTCGAACGGTGTGCTGCCTACCTGGCGCTCGAGTCCGACACATCGCTGATCGGGTTGACAGATTACTGGGAGGGGCTGGAGAGGATCCAGCGGTCATGGTGCACATTGGCACAAATGACAAAGTTAGAGGTAGGTGGAAGGTCCTTAAAGATGATTTCAGGGAATTAGGCTGTAAGCTTAAAGCAAGGACCTCCAAGGTGGTATTTTCGGAAATACTTCCTGTACCACGTGCCACACCAGAGAGGCAACGGGAGATTAGGGAGGTTAATAAGTGGCTCAGGAATTGGTGTAGGAAGGAGGGGTTTGGGTTCCTGCAGAACTGGGCCGACTTCTCAGTTGGCTACAGGTTCTACGCTAGGGACGGGCTGCACCTCAATGGGGAGGGTGCCGCTGTGCTGGGGGAGAAAATGGCTAGAAGGTTGGAGGAGTGTTTAAACTAGGGACGGGGGGAGGGTATTCCTTTTATAGGAGGGGAAGACAGTGCAGAAAGAGACCTGGGCACAAATAATGAAATTGGGGGTGGGGGTGGCATGGGGGGTGGGGTTAGAACAGTTAATAATTTAAGAAAGAATAGAGGTACAGAGAGATACATAAAGTGCATGTATACTAATGCCAGAAGTCTCGCCAACAAAATGGAGGAATTGGAGTTAATGTTGTTGGAACATAATTATGACATGGTGGGGATATCTGAGACATGGCTGGATGAGAGCCATGACTGGGCTGTTAATTTACAGGGCTATAGTCTGTTCAGAAATGACCGAACAAATAAGAGAGGGGGAGGCGTGTGTTTATATGTAAAATCATCCTTAAAACCCATCCTTCGTGATAATATATATGAATCTAATGAAAACGTAGAGTCCCTGTGGGTAGAGATAAGGGGAGGGGGGAAAAATAATAAATTACTGATAGGGGTTTGTTATAAATCTCCAAAAATAATGGAAGCTACAGAGAATATCCTCATAAAGCAAATAGATGAAGCAGCGACTCAAGGAGAAGTCATTATTATGGGGGACTTCAACTACCCTGAAATACATTGGGGAACCGAAACCTGCAGTTCCAGCAAGGGTAATAGGTTTCTGACAACGATGAGAGACAATTACCTTTCACAACTGGTTCAGGACCCAACAAGAGGGGGGGCACTGCTAGACCTAATATTAACCAACAGGCCAGACCGCATATCAAATGTAAGGGTTGAGGGTCACTTGGGTAATAGTGATCACAAATTAATAAGTTTTCATGTATCCTTTAATAAGATGTGTAGTAGAGGGGTTACAAGGACACTAAACTTCAGGAAGGCAAATTTCCAACGGATGAGAGATGATCTTGGTGCAATTAACTGGGACGATATCCTGAGACATAAAAATACACAAAGAAAATGGGAGACATTTATTAGCATCCTGAATAGGACCTGTGCACAATATATACCGTATGGGAATAAACATGCGAGAAATAGGAGGAAACCACTATGGCTAAATAGAGCTGTAAGGGGCGCAATAAGAGATAAAAATAAAGCATTTAGAGAATTAAAGCAAGTAGGTAGTGATGAGGCATTAAATAAATACAGAAGATTAAATAAATTCTGTAAAAAGCAAATCAAGACAGCAAAGATTGAGACAGAGAGACTCATTGCCAGAGAAAGTAAAAATAATCCCAAAATATTCTTTAACTACATAAATAGTAAGAAGCTAAAAAATGATAGTGTTGGTCCCCTTAAAAATAGTCTGGGTGAAATGGTGGATGAGGATGAGGAAAAAGCCAATATGCTAAATAACTTTTTTTCAACAGTATTTACACAAGAAAATCCCATGACTAGTGTTGAGCATTCCGATACCGCAAGTATCGGGTATCGGCCGATATTCGCGGTATCGGAATTCCGATACTTAGTTCCGATACTTTTGTCATATCGGATTCCGGAATCGGAATCGGAATAGGAAGTTCCCATCATGCTATGAGACTGCTTGCTTTGATTAAGCCAATGGGAATCCTCCGAAGTGTGGGCACATCCTGTTAGGCATGTAGGCATGTTAACTATTGGCATGGCTGTGATTGGCTGCCGAAATGATGTCATGATGCACTATAAAA
The DNA here is from genome assembly GCF_039654945.1 of Dendrobates tinctorius. Lineage (NCBI taxonomy): Eukaryota > Metazoa > Chordata > Amphibia > Anura > Dendrobatidae > Dendrobates > Dendrobates tinctorius. The sequence goes on along the minus strand of NW_027362134.1, from coordinate 877,236 downwards.
GCCACCGCAGCCGCCATTTCTGGTCACTCTGCTGTGAATTCAGTTAGGGACAGGCTGCTGTAGAAGACTGTGAGGGACAGTTAGAAATAGCGATTCCACCAAACATCTAGTGCTTTACCCAGGCTACATAAACCACCACTGTAGCCTTCTTTGCCCTAGCAGCAGTGTTCACAGCTGTCTGCAAGGGCTGTGTGAGTGCAGCTCACGCTGTGGAGTGGGTCCTGCAGCCACGTCAGGCTGTAGGCCACCCAGTGTGATCACTGCTGCCTCATACATCTTTTATTTTTTGAGCTGCATTTTTTACATAATTTCAATCTAGTGTGCTTCCATCCGTATCCATATACGTTGGTTGCAAACACTAGTAGTAGACAGCGGAGCCTTTCTGCAGCCTTTCAGTGCTAGTGTCCACTTTGCTGCACTGTTCACGGCTGTCTGAGAGGTCTCTGACTGTGTGTGAGTGCAGCTCACGCTGAGTAGTGTGTCCTGCAGCTACGTCTGGCTGTAGGACGCTCAGCGTGCGTCAGTGCCTCACACATATTTTTATTTGAGTGCAGCTCATTTTTTCTTCTATTAGTGTGCATCCATCCGTCTCCATCTACGGTGGTTGCAAACACTATAAAGGAGTACACAGCGGAGCCTTTCTGCAGCCTGTCAGTGCCAGTGCCCACTTAGCTGCACTGTTGACGGCTGTCTGAGAGGCCTCTGACTGTGTGTGAGTGCAGCTCACGCTGAGTAGAGTGTCCTGCAGCTACGTCTGGTTGTAGGACGCTCAACGTGCGTCACTGCCTCACACATATTTGTCTTTGAGTGCAGCTCATTTTTTCTTCTCCTATTAGTGTGCATCCATCCGTATCCATCAACATTGGTTGGTTGCAAACACTATATAGGAGTAGATAGAGGAGCCTTTTTTTCTGGCTTGTGCCCTGCCGGCGCAGCCAGATTAGTATTACCCAATTTTTTTGGAGCCTCATCTTTTGCATTGTAGGTTACCTGCCTGCATTGTAATAGCTCCAAAAAGTTGGTGATACTATCAGTTTCAATTCTTTGTTCACATACTTTGAGTTTGTTTCCAACAAAGAAACCACAAAAAAAGTTCACCAAACACTACATTTTGAACTTGTGTAGGCCACATCAGCTCCTATTAAAGTCTAGTCCACACACACACACACACACTTCATAAAATTAGTGTTTCTTGTACCTGTAACCAGCTGTTCAGGAATAAGCACACTAAGGCCCCCCTTTGTACTTTTTTGCCTATCTTAAGCAGTCTTGCAAGATGAAGAAGGCAGGGAGTAAGGCGCGTGGGCGTGGGCGTGGGCGTGGAGTTTCAGCAGGGAGAGGACGTGGGGATTCTGCAGGGAGAGGATGTGGGGATTCTACAGGTAGAGGACGTGGGGATTCTGGGCCTGCTGCGGGCACCAGTGGATCAGCATCCCCCAGTTTTAGCAGGCAACAGTCCTTTATGCGCAGCTTTGTAGGACCTCAACGTACCCCACTGCTGTGGGAGGAACAAATTGAAGCCGTTGTCGGATGGATGGCAGCTAACGCATCGACTTCAATTACTTCCGCATCCTCTCAGGGTCAGAGCACCGAAGAGCAACCATCTGTCTCTTCACCACCTGCCAAAGTGCCCAGGCAGTCAGAGAGACATGGACAGGAGCCATCACAGTCTCTACTTCTGTTCTCGGAATCTGTTGGCTTGGAAAGAGGGGGCCAGCCAAGCAGCATTCCTGAATGTGAAGAAGAGGGAGTATGCAGTGATGCGCAACTTCTTTGTCCCTCTGAATCTGAAGAGGCGAGTGGGCCAGTGCCTATGGTCAGCACACCTCAGTACGCATCAGATGATGACGAGACTCAGTTGCCACTTTCTGGTGCGTACGGTGCTGGCGAGACAACCCCGGAGAAGCAGCTGTTTGAAGAGGGGAGGGAAGATGATGAGGTCCTTGACCCATCATGGCGTGAGCAACAGGAAGGTGGTGGGAGCAGCTCGGAGGAAGAGATTCCCCTACCGGCCAAAACAGGAGGCAGAGGGAGGGGGAAGACTTGGTTGCCTGTACCCTCCACTTCGGCACCCGTTAGGAGCATTCCTCCTTCCAAAGGCAAACCGGGCGCTCACAAGAGTTGCAGTGCGTGGTCCTTTTTTGACACAGTTGCAGATGACATTTGCTTTGTCAAATGCAAGCTGTGTCATCAGAGAGTCAAAAGAGGGAGAAATGTCAGCAACCTCAATACCACAAATATGTGGAAACATGTGCGCACCAAGCACGAGTTGGAGTTGCAGAGACACCCTGAAGACGTAGGCCAACGTACAGCACCACCTACCACCTCTTCAGTTCGTGTTGGGCCCTCTTCCTCCAGCTCACACACTGCTGGTTCGGCTTCCTCACAGGATCGCCAAGGAAGAACCTCTGCCACTGTTGTCCGGAGACCCTGTCAGATTACACCCATAGCAGCACGTTCCCATCCATCACAGCCATCGGTAGCACAGGCATGGGATAAAAGGCGCCCTTACTCGGCAAACCATCCCCGAGCACAGTCTCTGAATGCTGGCATTGCCAAACTTCTGGCAGTTGAAATGCTGTCATTCAGGCTGGTGGACACTGACACCTTCCGGGACTTAATGGCATTGGCAGTCCCCCAATACAACGTGCCCAGCCGCTTTTATTTCAGCAGGCGAGCCGTCCCTGCCCTGCAGAAACATGTTGAGGGCAAAATAAAACATGCGCTACTAAACGCCGTTAGTAGCAAGGTCCACCTGACCACCGATGCGTGGACCAGTAACCATGGACAGGGACGATACCTTTCCCTCACTGCCCACTGGGTCAATGTTGTGGAGCCGGGTACGGATCTGGAGAGTGGCGCTGTACGTGTTCTTCCAACGCCACGGATTGCAGGACTCCAGTCTGTACACATAGACTCCTCCTCCTACTCAAGTTCCTCAGAAACAGCAGAGCAGGAGCCTGTTACGACCGATATGAGCACAGCCGTGGCCAAACGTCAACAGGCTGTACTCAAATTAATTTCTTTGGGGAATCGAAGCCACACAGCGCAGGAGCTCTGGAATGCTATCAAGCTGGAGAGCGATGTGTGGTTTGGGCCAGCGAATCTCCAGCCGGGCTTGGTAGTGTGTGACAATGGCCGAAATCTGGTGGCAGCTCTTGGCCTAGGCAACCTCACACACATCCCATGTCTGGCACATGTTCTTAACTTGGTCGTGCAGAGCTTTCTGAGGGACTATCCGGATCTTGCTGCACTGTTGCACAAGGTCCGCATAGAGTGCGCTCACTTGCGACGTTCCAGCACGGCAAGATCGCGCCTCGCTGCTCTGCAGCGACGATTTGGCCTTCCGGAACATCGCATCATATGTGACCTACCCACCCGGTGGAATTCAACGTTACATATGTTGGAGCGGTTGTGTGAGCAGCAGGCAGCAGTCATGGAGTACCAGCTGCATCAGGCGCAAACAAGTCGCACTGTGCGCCGTTCACACTTCAGCACCATTGAGTGGGCCTTTATGAAGGACATCTGCCTCGTTTTGCGTGCCTTCGATGAATCCACGCGGATGGCGAGTGCAGATGATGCACTAGTCAGCATGACTGTCCCCCTTATCTGCCTGCTTCAACAAACACTGCAAGCACTAAGGGATGAGGTTTCAGAAGAGGTGGAGGATGAGGAGTCCCAAATGCCATCTGCTTCTGGACAGTCTGCGCTACGTGTTTCCTCACAAAGGCCTAGGCAGGGGACACTTTGTGAGGAGGATGAGGAGGAGTCGATGGAGGAGGAAGACATCTCTCCAGAGGAGGGAGGTACACAAACCTCTACTCAGTATGTACAGCGAGGGTGGGGTGATGCAGAGCAGGCCGAGGTCACGCCTCAAACAGGGGACAGCGGTTCTTTGGCAGTTGGGAGTCTGCAGCACATGGTTGATTTCATGCTGCAGTGCCTGAGAAACGACCGCCGCATCGCCCACATTCTCGTCTCGGCTGATTATTGGGTGTACACCCTCCTAGATCCTCACTACCGGGACAGCGTACAAAGGCTCATACCAACGTTGAACCGGGAGCGTAAAATGCGGGAGTACGAAGAGTCACTGGTGCAGTCCATAATGTTTTCCATTCCACCCGACAGCATTGTTGCTAGTGCTTTACAAAGCAGCTCTGTGCGTCGAGGCAGTGGAGGAAACTCTGCACAAAGAGGGAGCAGAGGCAGCGCCGCAGCACAAGGCAAGACCACTATGGCCCAAATGTGGCAAAGTTTTGTGTGTCCACCACAATTGTCTACACCATCAGCGACGCCTCGAGTCAGCAGGAGGCAACGCTTCCGTCAGATGGTGTCAGACTACATGTCTTGCCCTGTCGCTGTACTCCCAGATGGCTCTTCCCCCTTCAAGTTTTGGGTCTCTAAGCTGGATACATGGCCAGAGCTTAGCCAGTATGCATTGGAGGTGCTGGCTTGCCCTGCTGCCAGTGTATTATCGGAACGTGTCTTTAGTGCCGCAGGTGGTGTACTAACAGACCGTCGCACGCGACTATCTTCCGATAATGTTGACCGGCTGACTTTTCTGAAAATGAACAAGGCCTGGATCTCCAAAGACTTTGCCATTCCTCTTACAGACTAAATTAGTGGTTGGCAACTGTATCCAGGTCTGCTGGTGTGTTCATTTTTCTACCACCTGAACTATAATCCCTTTGCTTCAACACAGCCAGTTGTCGCTCAGATGTGTCGTCTGCACAGAGAAACACACTAGCTCCTGTGTTAGTGGGGTTCAGTAATGCCAGCTGATCCCCTGCTGTGTGGACGGCAAAGTCACCAGCTCCATCAACATTCAAACCACTACTGATTTTTAACCGTGCCCAACTTAGGTCTCTGGCTCCACTGTCTCTACTATTTCCCCTGACCTCCAACCCCGCCATCTACATCTCTGAAGTGGCGTCAGCACAATCTACACTTGTTCCTGTGTTCCTGTGGCTCAGTCCCATCAGTTTATCCCCTGATGTGTGTCCGGCAAGGTCTCCTGCTCTGTCCACATTCCCATAACCAGTAGTGGGAATGAGGACAGAGCTGGCGAACTTGCCGGACAAACATCAGGGGATCAACTGACGGGACTGAGCACCAGTAACACAGGAACAAGTGTAGATTGTGCTGACGCCACTTCAGAGATGTAGCTGGCGGGGTTGGAGGCCAGGGTAAATAGTAGAGACAGTGGAGCCAGAGGCCTAAGTGGAGCATGGTTAGAATCAGTAGTAGTCCACAACCTCCATAAAAACCGCTGCCCATTGGCCTCTGCATGCGGCATGCGTAATCCTGGGCTCCAACAGCGTCAGTTGGTGTTCAGAAGTGTCGTCTCCACAGAGCCAAACACATTCGTTAGAGTGTTAGTGGGGTTCAGCACTGCCAGCTGTTCCCCTGCTGTGGAGATGGCAAGTCTCCTGCTGCCTTCACCTGCCAAAATCCAGTAGGCCCCAGCCTGCTCCTCGCCTAATCCTGGGCTCCAACAGCGTCAGTTGGTGTTCAGAAGTGTCGTCTCCACAGAGCCAAACACATTCGTTAGAGTGTTAGTGGGGTTCAGCACTGCCAGCTGTTCCCCTGCTGTGGAGATGGCAAGTCTCCTGCTGCCTTCACCTGCCAAAATCCAGTAGGCCCCAGCCTGCTCCTCGCCTAATCCTGGGCTCCAACAGCGTCAGTTGGTGTTCAGAAGTGTCGTCTCCACAGAGCCAAACACCTTCGTTAGAGTGTTAGTGGGGTTCAGCACTGCCAGCTGTTCCCCTGCTGTGGAGATGGCAAGTCTCCTGCTGCCTTCACCTGCCAAAATCCAGTAGGCCACAGCCTGCTCCTCCCCTAATCCTGGGCTCCAACAGCGTCAGTTGGTGTTCAGAAGTGTCGTCTCCACAGAGCCAAACACCTTCGTTAGAGTGTTAGTGGGGTTCAGCACTGCCAGCTGTTCCCCTGCTGTGGAGATGGCAAGTCTCCTGCTGCCTTCACCTGCCAAAATCCAGTAGGCCACAGCCTGCTCCTCGCCTAATCCTGGGCTCCAACAGCGTCAGTTGGTGTTCAGAAGTGTCGTCTCCACAGAGCCAAACACATTCGTTCAAGTGTTAGTGGGGTTCATCATTGCCAGCTGATCCCCTGCTGTGGAGATGGCAGTCTCTCCTGCTGTCTCCGCATTACAAAGACAGTAGGCCTCTGCCTACACCCTCCTATTTCCTGGGCTTCAACACAGCCAGTTGTAGTTCGGAAGTGCCGTCCACACGGAAAGAGATACTTGCTCCCGTGTCTCAGTGGGGTTCAGTAATGTCAGCTGATCCCCTGCTGTGTGGATGGCAGTCTCTCCTGCTGTCACCTCATTCAAAATACAGTAGGCCTCTGCCTACACCGTCCTAATTCCTGGGCTTCAACACAGCCAGTTGTAGTTCGGAAGTGCCGTCCACACGGAAAGAGATACTTGCTCCCGTGTCTCAGTGGGGTTCAGTAACGTCAGCTGATCCCCTGCTGTGTGGATGGCAGTCTCTCCTGCTGTCACCTCATTCAAAATACAGTAGGCCTCTGCCTACACCCTCCTATTTCCTGGGCTTCAACACAGCCAGTTGTAGTTCGGAAGTGCCGTCCACACGGAAAGAGATACTTGCTCCCGTGTCTCAGTGGGGTTCAGTAATGTCAGCTGATCCCCTGCTGTGTGGATGGCAGTCTCTCCTGCTGTCACCTCATTCAAAATACAGTAGGCCTCTGCCTACACCCTCCTATTTCCTGGGCTTCAACACAGCCAGTTGTAGTTCGGAAGTGCCGTCCACACGGAAAGAGATACTTGCTCCCGTGTCTCAGTGGGGTTCAGTAATGTCAGCTGATCCCCTGCTGTGTGGATGGCAGTCTCTCCTGCTGTCACCTCATTCAAAATACAGTAGGCCTCTGCCTACACCCTCCTATTTCCTGGGCTTCAACACAGCCAGTTGTAGTTCGGAAGTGCCGTCCACACGGAAAGAGATACTTGCTCCCGTGTCTCAGTGGGGTTCAGTAACGTCAGCTGATCCCCTGCTGTGTGGATGGCAGTCTCTCCTGCTGTAACCTCATTCGAAATACAGTAGGCCTCTGCCTACACCCTCCTATTTCCTGGGCTTCAACACAGCCAGTTGTAGTTCGGAAGTGCCGTCCACACGGAAAGAGATACTTGCTCCCGTGTCTCAGTGGGGTTCAGTAATGTCAGCTGATCCCCTGCTGTGTGGATGGCAGTCTCTCCTGCTGTCACCTCATTCAAAATACAGTAGGCCTCTGCCTACACCCTCCTATTTCCTGGGCTTCAACACAGCCAGTTGTAGTTCGGAAGTGCCGTCCACACGGAAAGAGATACTTGCTCCCGTGTCTCAGTGGGGTTCAGTAATGTCAGCTGATCCCCTGCTGTGTGGATGGCAGTCTCTCCTGCTGTCACCTCATTCAAAATACAGTAGGCCTCTGCCTACACCCTCCTATTTCCTGGGCTTCAACACAGCCAGTTGTAGTTCGGAAGTGCCGTCCACACGGAAAGAGATACTTGCTCCCGTGTCTCAGTGGGGTTCAGTAACGTCAGCTGATCCCCTGCTGTGTGGATGGCAGTCTCTCCTGCTGTAACCTCATTCGAAATACAGTAGGCCTCTGCCTACACCCTCCTATTTCCTGGGCTTCAACACAGCCAGTTGTAGTTCGGAAGTGCCGTCCACACGGAAAGAGATACTTGCTCCCGTGTCTCAGTGGGGTTCAGTAATGTCAGCTGATCCCCTGCTGTGTGGATGGCAGTCTCTCCTGCTGTCACCTCATTCAAAATACAGTAGGCCTCTGCCTACACCGTCCTATTTCCTGGGCTTCAACACAGCCAGTTGTAGTTCGGAAGTGCCGTCCACACGGAAAGAGATACTTGCTCCCGTGTCTCAGTGGGGTTCAGTAACGTCAGCTGATCCCCTGCTGTGTGGATGGCAGTCTCTCCTGCTGTCACCTCATTCAAAATACAGTAGGCCTCTGCCTACACCCTCCTATTTCCTGGGCTTCAACACAGCCAGTTGTAGTTCGGAAGTGCCGTCCACACGGAAAGAGATACTTGCTCCCGTGTCTCAGTGGGGTTCAGTAATGTCAGCTGATCCCCTGCTGTGTGGATGGCAGTCTCTCCTGCTGTAAACTCATTCAAAATACAGTAGGCCTCTGCCTACACCCTCCTATTTCCTGGGCTTCAACACAGCCAGTTGTAGTTCGGAAGTGCCGTCCACACGGAAAGAGATACTTGCTCCCGTGTCTCAGTGGGGTTCAGTAACGTCAGCTGATCCCCTGCTGTGTGGATGGCAGTCTCTCCTGCTGTAACCTCATTCGAAATACAGTAGGCCTCTGCCTACACCCTCCTATTTCCTGGGCTTCAACACAGCCAGTTGTAGTTCGGAAGTGCCGTCCACACGGAAAGAGATACTTGCTCCCGTGTCTCAGTGGGGTTCAGTAATGTCAGCTGATCCCCTGCTGTGTGGATGGCAGTCTCTCCTGCTGTCACCTCATTCAAAATACAGTAGGCCTCTGCCTACACCCTCCTATTTCCTGGGCTTCAACACAGCCAGTTGTAGTTCGGAAGTGCCGTCCACACGGAAAGAGATACTTGCTCACGTGTCTCAGTGGGGTTCAGTAATGTCAGCTGATCCCCTGCTGTGTGGATGGCAAAGTCTCCTGCTGCCTACACAGTCGTACCACTACTGATTTTTAACCGTGCTCCAATTAGGCCTGTGGCTCCACTGTCTTTCGTATTTCCCCTGTCCTCCAACCCTGCCAGTTACAGCTCCGAAGTGGCGTCTGCACAATCCACACTTGTTCCTGTGTTACAGGTGTTCAGTCCGGTCAGTTAATCCCCTGATGTGTGTCCGGCAATGTCGCCTGCTCTGTCCACATTCCCATTATGGGAATGTGGACAGAGCAGGCGACATTGCCGGACACACATCAGGGGATTAACTGACCGGACTGAACACCTGTAACACAGGAACAAGTGTGGATTGTGCAGACGCCACTTCGGAGCTGTAACTGGCGGGGTTGGAGGACAGGGGAAATACGAAAATCAGTGAAGCCACAGGCCTAAGTGGAGCTTGGTTCAAATTAGTAGTCTACAACCGATCTTAAAATTTCTTCAATGCAGCCTCAGCCTGCTCCGTGCTTGTCCCTGGGCTTCAACACAGCCAGTTGTTGCTCGGAAGTGCCGTCTTCACAGAGTAAAACACTAGCTCCTGTGTTTGTGGGGTTCAGTAACGTCAGCTGTTCCCCTGCTGTTTTGATGGCAATCTGTCCTGCTGCCTCCCAATTGACAGCACATCAGGCCTCAGCCTGCTAAGTGCTTGTCCTGGGCTCCAACATCGCCAGTTGCTGCTCATAACTGACTTTGGCACGGGTACTCCCTCCTGCCCAGCTTGGTTCCAGCCCTGCCTGCTGTTTCCGGGAAGTGTCAATGTCAGTTTGCCACCCCAAGTTGCCATGTCGTGTTGCGGTTGGGTTAGCCGAGGCTAGGGTGCCAGCAGTTTAGGTGCTTCCTATGTGGACTGCGGGTTCTGGTAAGAAAGGCTTGTTCCATAGTGCCAGTAGGACAAGCACCCCCTGTAGGACTGTGTGATTTGGTAACTGCGGCCAGCTTGCGGCATGCCAACTTTGCTTTTCAGGGGTAACTTCTGATACCCCTCCGGGTTCCAGCACCGTCAGCTGGTTCTCATCAGAGCCTTTGGCCTAGGTGCCTCCATCTCGGTATCCGAGTTCCGGCAACGTCTGCTGGTCCTTGGTAGTGCTTTGTAGCACAGGTACCTCCTGCTTAGTAACCGGGTTCCAGCACCGTCAGCTGGTCCTCGGTTGTGCCATTGGCTCTTATTCCTTCTGCTGCCCCTCCGGGTGCCAGCACTGTCAGCTGGTCCTCGCTATTTCCATTTGCTCTTGCAGCTTATGCTACCCCTCCGGGTTCCAGCACCGTCAGCTGGTTCTCGTCAGAGCCTTTGGCCTAGGTGCCTCCATCTCGGTATCCGAGTTCCGGCAACATCTGCTGGTCCTTGGTAGTGCTTTGTAGCACAGGTACCTCCTGCTTAGTAACCGGGTTCCAGCACCGTCAGCTGGTCCTCGGTTGTGCCATTGGCTCTTATTCCTTCTGCTGCCCCTCCGGGTGCCAGCACTGTCAGCTGGTCCTCGCTATTTCCATTTGCTCTTGCAGCTTATGCTACCCCTCCGGGTTCCAGCACCGTCAGCTGGTTCTCGTCAGAGCCTTTGGCCTAGGTGCCTCCATCTCGGTATCCAAGTTCCGGCAACGTCTGCTGGTCCTTGGTAGTGCTTTGTAGCACAGGTACCTCCTGCTTAGTAACCGGGTTCCAGCACCGTCAGCTGGTCCTCGGTAGTGCCATTGGCTCTTGTTCCTTCTGCTGCCCCTCCGGGTGCCAGTACCGTCAGCTGGTTCAAGAGGACAAAGAACAGGAAGACAACCACCAAGATGCAGAACAACAAGAGAGAGAAGACAAAGAAGCATAAAAAAAACAAAGCAGAAGAACATTAAGCATAAGACTAATACTCTGAGCAAATGATATTATCTTATTTATAAGCAGAAGAAGACTAAGCAGTGTATGGGGGTGAGTCCGTTCCTCCTCGTGGTGCCCCTGGAAAAGGCCTGCTGCTGCAGGCCAAACTGAACGCGGACAAATCCTGTTGTAAATCTTTTGTGACAGGCAGAACGGAAGGTGTAAACTTCTAACTTTTCTAGATAACAACTACAGGAATGCCTGACACAAACAAGAATATGATGAAGAAGAATAGGAAGAAGATGAAGAAGCTGAATATGTAGAATAATAATTGTTGAATAAGAAGAATATGAAGAATGTAAGAAAAGGAAGAAGAAGAAGAAGAAGAAGAAGAAGAAGAATGTAAAAAAAGGAAGTAGAAGAATTTAAAAAAGGAAGAAGAAGAAGAATGTAAAAAAAGGAATAAGAAGAAGAATGTAAAAAAAGGAAGAAGAAGAAGAATGTAAAAAAAGGAAGTAGAAGAATGTAAAAAAAGGAAGAAGAAGAAGAAGAATGTAAAAAAAGGAATAAGAAGAAGAAGAAGGTAAAAAAAGGAAGAAGAATAAGAAAGAAGAAGAAAGAAGAAAGAAGAAGAAGACATACATGTCTGGCAAAATATAAATGAGGCTAACATAGTCAATATCTTTGTAACTCCTAACATCTTTAAAAAAAAAGTTTAATTCCTGCTATTCCATTTGATTGGGCTAAACCTCTATGGCTTTAATGTCTCCTCCACCTCCCACAATACATTCTACATTATTCTTAGTTGTTTTTCTTCATGTAGAATTAACCTACAAGGAAAGAAAGGGTTTTTTTTAATTCCGATATTTTGGCCCCATTGACTTGCATTGGTTCCCGGTATCGGAATCGGCGATACCGATACTTTTTTTTAAGATCGGCCGATCCATTCCGATCCGATATTTTCAAGTATCGGCTGGTATCGCTCAACTCTACCCATGACGGATAACATGATCAGGGATAAAAATTCTCCATTAAATGTCACCTGCTTAACCCAGCAGGAAGTACGGCGGCGTCTACAAATCACTAAAATTGACAAATCCCCGGGCCTGGATGGGATACACCCCCGAGTACTGCAGGAATTAAGCACAGTCATAGATAGACCACTATTTTTAATCTTTAAAGATAATAACAGGGTCTGTACCATAGGACTGGCGTATAGCAAATGTGGTGCCAATATTCAAAAAGGGGACAAAAACTGAACTTGGAAATTATAGGCCAGTAAGTTTAACCTCAACTGTGGGTAAAATCCTGGAGGGTTTTCTAAGAGATACTATACTGGAGTATCTGGAGAAGAATAACCTTATGACCCAATATCAACATGGGTTTACAAGAGACCGTTCCTGTCAGACTAATCTGATAAGCTTTTATGAAGAGGTAAGTTCCGGACTGGACCAAGGGAATGCAGTGGACGTGGTGTACATGGACTTTTCAAAAGCTTTTGATAAGGTGCCACACAAAAGGTTGATACATAAAATGAGAACAATGGGGATAGGGGAAAATATGTGTAGGTGGGTTAAGAGCTGGCTCAGGGATAGGAAACAAAGGGTGGTTATTAATGGAGCACACTCGGACTGGGTCACGGTTAGCAGTGGGGTACCACAGGGGTCAGTTTTGGGCCTGCTTCTTTTTAACATATTTATTAATGACCTTGTAGAGGGCATAGAGAGTAGAATTTCAATATTTGCAGATGACACTAAACTCTGCAGGGTAATTAATACAGAGGAGGACAATTTTATATTACAGGAGGATTTATGTAAACTAGAAGCTTGGGCTGATAAATGGCAAATGAGCTTTAATGGGGATAAATGTAAGGTCATGCACTTGGGTAGAACGAACAAGTTGTATAATTATGTGCTTAATTGTAAAACACTGGGCAAAACAGTCACTGAAAAAGACCTGGGTGTATGGGTGGACGACAAACTCACATTTAGTGGCCAGAGTCAAGCAGCTGCTGCAAAGGCAAATAAAATAATGGGATGCATTAAAAGAGGCATAGATGCTCATGAGGAGAACATAATTTTACCTCTATATAAGTCACTAGTGCGACCACACTTAGAATACTGTGTACAGTTCTGGTCTCCGGTGTATAAGAAAGACATAGCTGAACTGGAGCGGGTGCAGAGAAGAGCGACCAAGGTTATTAGGGAACTAGGGGGTCTGCAATACCAAGACAGGTTATTACACTTGGGGTTATTTAGTTTGGAGAATCGAAGGCTTAGGGGTGATCTTATTACAATGTATAAATATATGTGGGGACAATACAAAGACCTTTCTAATGATCTTTTTACTCTTAGACCTGTGACGGGGACAAGGGGGCATCCTCTACGTCTGGAGGAAAGAAGGTTTAAGCATACTCACAGACGCGGATTCTTTACTGTAAGAGCAGTGAGACTATGGAACTCTCTGCCATATGATGTTGTAATGAGTGATTCACTACTAAAATTTAAGAAGGGACTGGATGCCTTTCTTGAAAAGGATAATATTACAGGGTATATACACTAGTCTCCTTAATATTGCGTTGATCCAGGGAGCTAGTCTGATTGCCGTATGTGGAGTCGGGAAGGAATTTTTTTCCCCAATGTGAAGCTTACTGTTGCCACATGGGGTTTTTTGCCTTCCTCTGGATCAACATGTTAGGGCAAGTTAGGATAAGATATGGGTTGAACTAGATGGACTTAAAGTCTCCCTTCAACCTTAATAACTATGTTACTATGTTACTATGTTACTATGGCAAGCAATTATGACATCATCGCCATGGCAACATATTAAGTCATCATCGTCACCATGGCAACCTATTATGACATCATCATCGCCATGGCAACCAATTATGACATAATCGCCGTAGCAATGTATTAAGGCATCATCGTCACCATGGCAACCTATTATGACATCATCATCGCCATGGCAAACAATTATGACATCATCATCGCCATGTCAACCTATTATAACATCATCATTGCCATGGCAACCAATTATGACATCATCGCCATGGCAACGTATTAAGGCATCATCATCACCATGGCAACCAATTTGACATCATCTTCACCATGGCAACCTATTATGACATGATCCCCATGACAACATATTAAGGCATCATCGTCACCATGGCAAACTATTATGATATTATCATCGCCATGGCAACCAATTATGACATAATCGCCATGGCAACGTATTAAGGCATCATCGTCACCATGGCAACCTATTATGACATCATCATCGTCATGGCAACCAATTATGACATCATCCACATGGCAACATATTGAGGCGTCATCGTCACCATGGCAACCAATTATGACATCATCATCGTCATGGCAACCAATTATGACATCATCATTGCCATGGCAACCAATTATGACATCATCGCCATGGCAACCAATTATGACATCATCGCCATGGCAACCTATTATGACATCATCATCGCCATGGCAACCTATTATGACATCATCATCGCCATGGCAACCAATTATGACATCATCCACATGGCAACGTATTAAGGCATCATCGTCACGATGGCAACTTATTATGACATCATCGCCATGGCAACCAATTATGACATCATCATCGCCATGGCAGCCAAATATGACATCATCATCGCCATGGCAGCCAATTATGACATCATCGCCATGGCAACCTATTATGGCATCATCATCGCCATGGCAACCTATTATGACATCATCATCGTCATGGCAACCAATTATGACATCATCCACATGGCAACATATTAAGGCGTCATCGTCGCCATGGCAATCAATTATGACATCATCATCGCCATGGCAACCAATTATAACATCATCATCGCCATGGTAACCTATTATGACATCATCATAGCCATGGCGACCAATTATGAAATCATCACCATGGCAACATATTTAGGCATCATCGTCACCATGGCAACCAATTATGACATCATCATCATCGCCATGGCAACCAATTATGACATCGTCGCCAGGGCAGCATGTAAAGGCATCATCGTCACCATGGCAACCTATTATGACATCATCATCGCCATGGCAACCAATTATGACATAATCGCCATGGAAACGTATTAAGGCATCATCGTCACCATGGCAACCTCTTATGACATCATCGCCATGGCAACCTATTATGACATCATCATCGCCATGTCAACCAATTATGACATCATCATCGTCATGGCAACCAATTATGACATCATCACCATGGCAACATATTAAGGCATCATCGTGACCATGGCAACCTATTATGACATCATCATCGCCATGGCAACCAATTATGACTTAATCGCCATGGCAACGTACTAAGGCATCATTGTCACCATGGCAACCTATTATGACATCATCATCGCCATGGCAACCAATTATGACATAATCGCCATGGCAACGTATTAAGGCATCATCGTCACCATGGCAACCTATTATGACATCATCATCGCCATGGCAACCAATTATAACATCATCATCGCCATGGCAACCAATTATGACATCATCATCGCCATGTCAACCTATTATAACATCATCATTGCCATGGCAACCAATTACGACATCATCGCCATGGCAACGTATTAAGGCATCATCGTCACGTCACCATGGCAACCTATTATGACATCATCCCCATGGCAACATATTAAGGCATCATCGTCACCATGGCAAACTATTATGATATTATCATCGCCATGGCAACCAATTATGACATAATCGCCATGGCAACGTATTAAGGCATCATCGTCACCATGGCAACCTATTATGACATCATCATAGTCATGGCAACCAATTATGACATCATCCACATGGCAACATATTAAGGCGTCATCGTCACCATGGCAACCAATTATGACATAATCATCGTCATGGCAACCAATTATGACATCATCATCGCCATGGCAACCTATTATGACATCATCATCGCCATGACAACCAATTATGACATCATCCACATGGCAACGTATTAAGGCATCATCGTCACCATGGCAACTTATTATGACATCATCACCATGGCAACCAATTATGACATCATCATCGCCATGGCAGCCAATTATGACATCATCATCGCCATGGCAACCAATTATGACATCATCGCCATGGCAACCTATGATGACATCATCATCGCCATGGCAACCTATTATGACATCATCATCGTCATGGCCACCAATTATGACATCATCCACATGGCAACATATTAAGGTGTCATCGTCACCATGGCAACCAATTATGACATCATCATCGCCATGGCAACCAATTATGACATCATCATCGCCATGGCAACCAATTATGACATCATCATCGCCATGGCAACCAATTATGACATCATCGCCATGGCAACCTATTATGACATCATCATCGCCATGGCAACCAATTATGACATCATCCACATGGCAACGTATTAAGGCATCATCGTCACATTGGCAACTTATTATGACATCATCGCCATGGCAACCAATTATGACATCATCATCGCCATGGCAGCCAATTATGACATCATCGCCATGGCAACCAATTATAACATCATCATCGCCATGGCAACCAATTATAACATCATCATCGCCATGGCAACCAATTATGACATCATCGCCATGGCAACCTATTATGACATCATCGTCACCATGGCAACCTATTATGACATCATCATCGCCATAGCAACCAATTATAACATCATCATCGCCATGGCAACCAATTATGATATCATCACCATGGCAACGTATTAAGGCATCATCGTCACCATGGCAACCAATTATGACATCATCATCGCCATGGCAACCAATTTTGACATCATCATCGCCATGGCAACCAATTATGACATAATCATCACCATGGCAACCTATTATGACATCATCATCGCCGTAGCAACCAATTATAACATCATCATCGCCATGGCAACCAAATAAGACATAATCGCCATGGCAACGTATTAAGGCGTCATCGTCACCATGGCAACCTATTATGACATCATCATCGCCATGGCAAGCAATTATGACATAATCGCCATGGCAAAGTATTAAGGCATCATCGTCACCATGGCAACCTATTATGACATTATCATCGCCATGGCAACCAATTATGACATCATCATCGCCATGGCAACTAATTATGACATCATCGCCATGGCAACGTATTATGGCATCATCATCACCATGGCAACCAATTAAGACATCATCATCGCCATGGCAATCAATTATGACATCATCATCGCCATGGCAACCTATTATGACATCATCATCGCCATGGCAACCAATTATGAAATCATCACCATGGCAACATATTTAGGCATCATCGTCACCATGGCAACCAATTATGACTTCATCATCGCCATGGCAACCAATTATGACATCGTCGCCAGGGCAGCATATTAAGGCATCTTCGTCACCATGGCAACCTATTATGACATCATCATCGCCATGGCAACCAATTATGACATAATCGCCATGGAAACGTATTAAGGCATCATCGTCACCATGGCAACCTCTTATGACATCATCATCGCCATGGCAACCAATTATGACATCATTGCCATGGCAACGTATTAAGGCATCATTGTCACCATGGCAACCTATTATGACATCATCATCGCCATGGCAACCAATTATGACTTCATCGCCATGGCAACGTATTAAGGCATCATCGTCACCATGGCAATCTATTATGACATCATCATTGCCATGGCAACCATTTATGACATAATCACCATGGCAACGTATTAAGGCATCATCGTCACCAGGGCAACCTATTATGAAATCATCATCACCATGGCAACCAATTATGACATCATCATTGCCATGGCAACCAATTATGATATCATCATCGCCATGGTAAACTATTATGACATCATCGTCGCCATGGCAACCTATTATGACATCATCATCGCCATGTCAACCAATTATGACATAATCGCCATGGCAATGTATTAAGGCATCATCGTCACCATGGCAACCAATTATGACATCATCATCGCCATGGCAACCAATTATGACATCACCATCGCCATGGCAACCTATTATGACATGATCATCGCCATGGCAAGCAATTATGACATCATCGCCATGGCAACAAATTAAGGCATCATCATCACCATGGCAACCTATTATGACATCATCATCGCCATGGCAACCAATTATGACATAATCGCCATGGCAACGTATTAAGGCATCATCGTCACCATGGCATCCAATTATGACATCATCATCACCATGGCAATCAATTATGACATTATCATCGCCATGGCAACCAATTATGACATCATCATCGCCATGGCAACCTATTATGACATGATCATCGCCATGGCAAGCAATTATGACATCATCGCCATGACAACAAATTAAGGCATCATCGTCACCATGGCAACCTATTATGACATCATCATCGCCATGGAAGTGCATTGAGCAGCAAGGTGGTGTGCTGGTATAAGGGGGAAAAAAAAACAAAACTGTTTTAAATCTTCCTGAGCGAGTGTGAATGAGCTGAGTGTGACCTGAGTGTAAGTGCGAACTGTGGTAAGTGTGTGACTTGAAATTCAGTGACGTTAGATTCAGGGAGTTTCCAAGGGAGGTCTTACTGAATTGCTGTTATATTAATACTTTTTTTTTTTTTTTTTTTAATTTATTTTTGCTTATCTTATTGTCTGGTGCAATCCCCATTAGGATGTGCTCCACTATTGCCAATGCCATCCAGTGCACGTCTTGCCGCATGTATGAAATCCTTGAACAGCCGGTCGAGGGTGCATACTGCTGTGCGAGATGTGAGCATGTTGTGCATTTGGAAGCCCAGATACTGGATCTAAATGTGCAGCTGGCAACACTGAGATCCATAGACAATATGGAAAGGAGTCTTCTGCTCACTGAGCAGACGCTCAATGGGATAGATGAGGGGGGGGATGCTAGGTTGGAGCTGCAGGACAATGAAGCAGCTAGCTGGGTGACAGTTAGAAGGCGGGGTAGAGGGAAGAGCAACAGGGAGGCTGGTCCTGATCTGGCACACCCCAATAAGTTTGCTAAGTTGGCAGATGAGGGGAGTGTTAGTGCAGGAGTAGCACTGCTGCAGCAAGGCATGTCCTCTGAAAGCCGGAGGAGTGTCTGCTCCAGTAAGGGGGGAAATAGGAGAGCAGGGCAGGCCAGACAGGTTCTGGTAGTGGGAGACTCAATTATTAGGGGAACAGATAGGGCAATCTGTCACAAAGACAGGGATCGTCGAACGGTGTGCTGCCTACCTGGCGCTCGAGTCCGACACATCGCTGATCGGGTTGACAGATTACTGGGAGGGGCTGGAGAGGATCCAGCGGTCATGGTGCACATTGGCACAAATGACAAAGTTAGAGGTAGGTGGAAGGTCCTTAAAGATGATTTCAGGGAATTAGGCTGTAAGCTTAAAGCAAGGACCTCCAAGGTGGTATTTTCGGAAATACTTCCTGTACCACGTGCCACACCAGAGAGGCAATGGGAGATTAGGGAGGTTAATAAGTGGCTCAGGAATTGGTGTAGGAAGGAGGGGTTTGGGTTCCTGCAGAACTGGGCCGACTTCTCAGTTGGCTACAGGTTCTACGCTAGGGACGGGCTGCACCTCAATGGGGAGGGTGCCGCTGTGCTGGGGGAGAAAATGGCTAGAAGGTTGGAGGAGTGTTTAAACTAGGGACGGGGGGAGGGTATTCCTTTTATAGGAGGGGAAGACAGTGCAGATAGAGACCTGGGCACAAATAATGAAATTGGGGGTGGGGGTGGCATGGGGGGTGGGGTTAGAACAGTTAATAATTTAAGAAAGAATAGAGGTGCAGAGAGATACATAAAGTGCATGTATACTAATGCCAGAAGTCTCGCCAACAAAATGGAGGAATTGGAGTTAATGTTGTTGGAACATAATTATGACATGGTGGGGATATCTGAGACATGGCTGGATGAGAGCCATGACTGGGCTGTTAATTTACAGGGCTATAGTCTGTTCAGAAATGACCGAACAAATAAGAGAGGGGGAGGCGTGTGTTTATATGTAAAATCATCCTTAAAACCCATCCTTCGTGATAATATATATGAATCTAATGAAAACGTAGAGTCCCTGTGGGTAGAGATAAGGGGAGGGGGGAAAAATAATAAATTACTGATAGGGGTTTGTTATAAATCTCCAAAAATAATGGAAGCTACAGAGAATATCCTCATAAAGCAAATAGATGAAGCAGCGACTCAAGGAGAAGTCATTATTATGGGGGACTTCAACTACCCTGAAATACATTGGGGAACCGAAACCTGCAGTTCCAGCAAGGGTAATAGGTTTCTGACAACGATGAGAGACAATTACCTTTCACAACTGGTTCAGGACCCAACAAGAGGGGGGGCACTGCTAGACCTAATATTAACCAACAGGCCAGACCGCATATCAAATGTAAGGGTTGAGGGTCACTTGGGTAATAGTGATCACAAATTAATAAGTTTTCATGTATCCTTTAATAAGATGTGTAGTAGAGGGGTTACAAGGACACTAAACTTCAGGAAGGCAAATTTCCAACGGATGAGAGATGATCTTGGTGCAATTAACTGGGACGATATCCTGAGACATAAAAATACACAAAGAAAATGGGAGACATTTATTAGCATCCTGAATAGGACCTGTGCACAATATATACCGTATGGGAATAAACATGCGAGAAATAGGAGGAAACCACTATGGCTAAATAGAGCTGTAAGGGGCGCAATAAGAGATAAAAATAAAGCATTTAGAGAATTAAAGCAAGTAGGTAGTGATGAGGCATTAAATAAATACAGAAGATTAAATAAATTCTGTAAAAAGCAAATCAAGACAGCAAAGATTGAGACAGAGAGACTCATTGCCAGAGAAAGTAAAAATAATCCCAAAATATTCTTTAACTACATAAATAGTAAGAAGCTAAAAAATGATAGTGTTGGTCCCCTTAAAAATAGTCTGGGTGAAATGGTGGATGAGGATGAGGAAAAAGCCAATATGCTAAATAACTTTTTTTCAACAGTATTTACACAAGAAAATCCCATGACGGATAACATGATCAGGGATAAAAATTCTCCATTAAATGTCACCTGCTTAACCCAGCAGGAAGTACGGCGGCTACAAATCACTAAAATTGACAAATCCCCGGGCCTGGATGGGATACACCCCCGAGTACTGCAGGAATTAAGCACAGTCATAGATAGACCACTATTTTTAATCTTTAAAGATAATAACAGGGTCTGTACCATAGGACTGGCGTATAGCAAATGTGGTGCCAATATTCAAAAAGGGGAGAAAAACTGAACTTGGAAATTATAGGCCAGTAAGTTTAACCTCAACTGTGGGTAAAATCCTGGAGGGTTTTCTAAGAGATACTATACTGGAGTATCTGGAGAAGAATAACCTTATGACCCAATATCAACATGGGTTTACAAGAGACCGTTCCTGTCAGACTAATCTGATAAGCTTTTATGAAGAGGTAAGTTCCGGACTGGACCAAGGGAATGCAGTGGACGTGGTGTACATGGACTTTTCAAAAGCTTTTGATAAGGTGCCACACAAAAGGTTGATACATAAAATGAGAACAATGGGGATAGGGGAAAATATGTGTAGGTGGGTTAAGAGCTGGCTCAGGGATAGGAAACAAAGGGTGGTTATTAATGGAGCACACTCGGACTGGGTCACGGTTAACAGTGGGGTACCACAGGGGTCAGTTTTGGGCCTGCTTCTTTTTAACATATTTATTAATGACCTTGTAGGGGGCATAGAGAGTAGAATTTCAATATTTGCAGATGACACTAAACTCTGCAGGGTAATTAATACAGAGGAGGACAATTTTATATTACAGGAGGATTTATGTAAACTAGAAGCTTGGGCTGATAAATGGCAAATGAGCTTTAATGGGGATAAATGTAAGGTCATGCACTTGGGTAGAACGAACAAGTTGTATAATTATGTGCTTAATTGTAAAACACTGGGCAAAACAGTCACTGAAAAAGACCTGGGTGTATGGGTGGACGACAAACTCACATTTAGTGGCCAGAGTCAAGCAGCTGCTGCAAAGGCAAATAAAATAATGGGATGCATTAAAAGAGGCATAGATGCTCATGAGGAGAACATAATTTTACCTCTATATAAGTCACTAGTGCGACCACACTTAGAATACTGTGTACAGTTCTGGTCTCCGGTGTATAAGAAAGACATAGCTGAACTGGAGCGGGTGCAGAGAAGAGCGACCAAGGTTATTAGGGAACTAGGGGGTCTGCAATACCAAGACAGGTTATTACACTTGGGGTTATTTAGTTTGGAGAATCGAAGGCTTAGGGGTGATCTTATTACAATGTATAAATATATGTGGGGACAATACAAAGACCTTTCTAATGATCTTTTTACTCTTAGACCTGTGACGGGGACAAGGGGGCATCCTCTACGTCTGGAGGAAAGAAGGTTTAAGCATACTCACAGACGCGGATTCTTTACTGTAAGAGCAGTGAGACTATGGAACTCTCTGCCATATGATGTTGTAATGAGTGATTCACTACTAAAATTTAAGAAGGGACTGGATGCCTTTCTTGAAAAGTATAATATTACAGGGTATATACACTAGTCTCCTTAATATTGCGTTGATCCAGGGAGCTAGTCTGATTGCCGTATGTGGAGTCGGGAAGGAATTTTTTTCCCCAATGTGAAGCTTACTGTTGCCACATGGGTTTTTTTGCCTTCCTCTGGATCAACATGTTAGGGCAAGTTAGGATAAGATATGGGTTGAACTAGATGGACTTAAAGTCTCCCTTCAACCTTAATAACTATGTTACTATGTTACTATGTTACTATGGCAAGCAATTATGACATCATCGCCATGGCAACATATTAAGTCATCATCGTCACCATGGCAACCTATTATGACATCATCATCGCCATGGCAACCAATTATGACATAATCGCCATAGCAATGTATTAAGGCATCATCGTCACCATGGCAACCTATTATGACATCATCATCGCCATGGCAACCAATTATGACATAATCGCCATGGTAACGTCTTAAGGCATCATTGTCACCATGGCAACCTATTATGACATCATCATCGCCATGGCAACCATTTATGACATAATCACCTTGGCAACGTATTAAGGCATCATCGTCACCAGGGCAACGTATTATGAAATCATCAAACCATGGCAACCAATTATGACATCATCATTGCCATGGCAACCAATTATGACATAATCACCATGGCAACGTATTAAGGCATCATCATCACCATGGCAACCTATTATGACATCATCATCGTCATGGCAACCAATTATGACATCATCCACATGGCAACCAATTATGACATCATCATCGCCATGGCAACCAATTATGACATCATCGCCATGGCAACCTATTATGACATCATCATCGCCATGGCAATCTATTATGACATCATCATTGCCATGGCAACCAATTATGACATCATCCACATGGCAACGTATTAAGGCATCATCTTCACCATGGCAACCTATTATGACATCATCATCGCCATGGCAACCAATTATGACATAATCGCCATGGTAACGTGTTAAGGCATCATCGTCACCATGGCAACCTATTATGACATCATCATCTTTCATCCATTTTAAGTTTATGCTTAGAACATACAACACTGCCCTTCACCTCTCCAAACAAACCTATTTCAACACCCTCATCACCTCACTGTCCAATAACCCAAAACGTCTCTTTGACACTTTTCATTCTCTACTCAATCCAAGAGTACAGGCCCCAACCACGGAGCTCCGAGCTGACGATCTGGCCAATTACTTCAAAGAAAAAATTGACCAGATCCGACAGGAAATTATCTCCCAATCACCTCATACCATGCACTGTCCTCCCTCCCCCACTGCATCTAACTCACTCTCTGATTTTGAGCCAGTCACAGAAGAAGAAGTAAGCAGGCTCCTTGCATCTTCTCGCCCAACTACTTGCACCAGTGACCGATTTCCGTCACAGCTCCTTCAGTCCCTTTCCCCTGCTGTCACCCCTCACCTAACTAAAATATTTAACCTCTCTCTCTCTTCTGGCATTTTTCCCTTCTCATTTAAGCATGCCATCATACATCCACTACTTAAAAAACCATCCCTCGACCAAAACTGTGCCGCTAACTATAGACCTGTCTCTAATCTTCCCTTCATCTCTAAACTCCTGGAACGCCTGGTCCACTCCCGTCTTATCCGCTATCTCTCAGAAAACTCTCTTCTCGACCCTCTCCAATCCGGTTTTCGCTCTTTACACTCCACTGAAACTGCCCTCACTAAAGTCTCTAATGATCTGCTAACAGCTAAATCAAATGGTCACTACTCCATGCTAATTCTCTTGGATCTCTCTGCAGCATTCGACACTGTGGATCATCAGCTCCTCCTCACTATGCTCCGTTCCATTGGCCTCAAGGATACCGTTCTCTCCTGGTTCTCCTCCTATCTCTCCGACCGCTCCTTTACTGTATCTTTTGCCAGTTCCTCCTCCTCTCATCTTCCCCTTACTGTTGGGGTCCCCCAAGGATCGGTTCTAGGTCCCCTCCTCTTCTCCTTGTACACTGCCCCTATTGGTCAAACAATCAGTAGATTTGATTTCCAGTACCATCTCTATGCTGATGACACCCAATTATACGCTTCTTCTCCTGACATCACGCCAGCCTTTCTAGAAAACACCGACGATTGTCTAAACGCCCCAATATCATATCTAAACGCCCCTAATATCATGTCCTCACTATATCTGTAACTGAACCTGTCAAAGAC
This sequence comes from Dendrobates tinctorius, assembly GCF_039654945.1. Lineage (NCBI taxonomy): Eukaryota > Metazoa > Chordata > Amphibia > Anura > Dendrobatidae > Dendrobates > Dendrobates tinctorius. Next base: position 853,004 of record NW_027362134.1, on the reverse strand, counting down.
TGAACTCCTGGTGTTTCCTCCCTCTACTAATGTACCTATACCCGACATTGCTATTTCTGTGGGTGGCTCCACTATTACTCCCCAGCAACAGGCCCGCTGTCTTGGGGTCATACTTGATTCCAAGCTTTCCTTTGCCCCCCACATTCGATCACTGGCTCGCTCTTGTCATCTGCACCTCAAAAACATTTCTAGAATTCGACCTTTTCTTACCTTTGACTCTGCAAAAACTCTTACTGTTTCTCTTATTCATTCTCGTCTCGACTATTGTAACTCTCTTCTAATCGGTCTCCCTCTTACCAAACTCTCCCCCCTCCAATCTGTCTTGAATGCTGCAGCCAGGATCATATTCCTCACCAATCGTTACACCGATGCCTCTACCTTGTGCCAGTCATTACACTGGCTACCCATCCACTCCAGAATTCAGTATAAACTTATTACCCTCACTCACAAAGCCCTCCATGGCTCAGCACCACCCTACATCTCCTCCCTTGTTTCAGTATACCACCCTACCCGCGCCCTCCGTTCTGCTGATGACCTGAGATTAGCATCCTCAATAGTCAGAACCTCCCACTCCCGTCTCCAAGACTTTACCCGTGCCGCGCCAATTCTTTGGAATGCACTTCCCAGGTCAATACGATTAGTCCCCAATCCCCACAATTTTAAGCGTGTCCTGAAAACGCATTTATTCAGACTGGCCTACCACCCCAACACATTAACCTAATCTATCCCTGTGTGGCAGAGCCAAAAGTTTTACCATAACCAGGTTCCCCGCATCATGTTCCCACATGCTTTATGCCTCCATTAGCCCTCTGTGTCTGTACTGTTACACACTTAACATTATGACTGGTCCATACAATCAGGGTAACTGTTACCACCCACCTTTCGTGTCTCCCTCTTTCCTCATAGACTGTAAGCTTGCGAGCAGGGCCCTCTTTCCTCTTGGTATTTGTTATAATCTACTGTATGTGATTATTGTTATGCTGTAATGTCTATTGTCTGTACAAATCCCCTCTGAAATGTAAAGTGCTGCGGAATATGTCGGCGCTATAAAAATAAAATTTATTATTATTATTATTATCATCGCCATGGCAACCATTTATGACATAATCACCATGGCAACGTATTAAGGCAATATCGTCACCAGGGCAACCTATTATGAAATCATCAAACCATGGCAACCAATTATGACATCATCATTGCCATGGCAACCAATTATGACATCATCATCGCCATGGCAAACTATTATGACTAGAGTTGAGCGAAACGGGTCGAAAAAATTCAAAAGTCGCCGACTTTTGGCAAAGTCGGGTTTCATGAAACGAAACCCGACCCTAGGATGAGGTCGGCCACGAGGTCGGCGACTTACGCGCCAAAGTCGCGTTTCAAAAGTTTGTTTTGCGCTCTTTTTCAGCCAATCAGGATCCACGGACACTGTTGGCAACGTGATGACATAGGCACGGGTCACCACCATCTTTCAGAAGGGCATGCAAGTGATTGGCTTGCTTTGGTGGGCGTCACAGGGGGTATAAAAGGGCGTGCACGCCGACCGCCATCTTACTTCTGCCGATCTTAGTATAGGGAGAGGTTGCTGCTGATTCTGTAGGGAGAGCGTTAGGCAGGGAAGAAGACAAAAAAACTGCTTCTGCTGCTAGCGATTTGGCCTGCACAACACACCAGTCACTGTGTGTGCAGTGCAAGGGGAGGCTATATAGTGGTGTATCAGTGGTGTTGGTTGTTGGGCTGCCTTTTAAGGCTTCCTGACAGGCTGGCATTGCTGTTTACCCAGTGCTCCGCAAACTGCTTTTTTAAAAGCCATCCCAATTTTTTTTTTTTGTCCTGCTGAGAAGAAAAAAAAACTGCTTCTGCTGCTAGCAATTTGGCCTGCACAACACACCAGTCACTGTGTGTGCAGTGCAAGGGGAGGCTATATAGTGGTGTATCAGTGGTGTTGGTTGTTGGGCTGCCTTCTAAGGCTTCCTGACAGGCTGGCATTGCTGTTTACCCACTGCTCCGCAAACTGCTTTTTTAAAAGCAATCCAATCTCCCTTATCCTCTAGTCACTTTTGTCACAGCTGTGCCATCGAGCCTGCCACATAGCGCTCAGATATTCATTGGGCCTCACACAATCCAAAAGTGTCCAGTGTCCAAAAGTGTGTGCAGAGATTCAAAATCTCCCTTATCCTCTAATCACTTTTGTCACAGCAGTGCCATCGAGCCTGTCACATAGCGCTCAGATATCAGTGGGCCTCACACAATCCAAAAGTGTCCAGTGTCCAAAAGTGTGTGCAGATATTCAAAATCTCCCTTATCCTCTAGTCACTTTTGTCACAGCAGTGCCATCGAGCCTGTCACATAGCGCTCAGATATCAGTGGGCCTCACACAATCCAAAAGTGTCCACTGTCCACAAGTGTGTGCAGAAATTCAAAATCTCCCTTATCCTCTAGTCACTTTTGTCACAGCTGTGCCATCGAGCCTGTCACATAGCGCTCAGATATCAGTGGGCCTTACACAATCCAAAAGTGTCCAGTGTCCAAAAGTGTGTGCAGATATTCAAAATCTCCCTTATCCTCTAGTCACTTTTGTCACAGCTGTGCCATCGAGCCTGTCACATAGCGCTCAGATATCAGTGGGCCTTACACAATCCAAAAGTGTCCAGTGTCCAAAAGTGTGTGCAGATATTCAAAATCTCCCTTATCCTCCAGTCACTTTTGTCACAGCAGTGCCATCGAGCCTGTCACATAGCGCTCAGATATCAGTGGGCCTCACACAATCCAAAAGTGTCCAGTGTCCAAAAGTGTGTGCAGATATTCAAAATCTCCCTTATCCTCTAGTCACTTTTGTCACAGCAGTGCCATCGAGCCTGTCACATAGCGCTCAGATATCAGTGGGCCTCACACAATCCAAAAGTGTCCAGTGTCCAAAAGTGTGTGCAGATATTCAAAATCTCCCTTATCCTCTAGTCACTTTTGTCACAGCAGTGCCATTGAGCCTGTCACATAGCGCTCAGATATCAGTGGGCCTCACACAATCCAAAAGTGTCCACTGTCCACAAGTGTGTGCAGAAATTCAAAATCTCCCTTATCCTCTAGTCACTTTTGTCACAGCTGTGCCATCGAGCCTGTCACATAGCGCTCAGATATCAGTGGGCCTCACACAATCCAAAAGTGTCCAGTGTCCAAAAGTGTGTGCAGATATTCAAAATCTCCCTTATCCTCTAGTCACTTTTGTCACAGCAGTGCCATCGAGCCTGTCACTTAGCGCTCAGATATCAGTGGGCCTCACACAATCCAAAAGTGTCCAAAAGTGTGTGCAGATATTCAAAATCTCCCTTATCCTCTAGTCACTTTTGTCACAGCAGTGCCATCGAGCCTGTCACATAGCGCTCAGATATCAGTGGGCCTCACACAATCCAAAAGTGTCCAGTGTCCAAAAGTGTGTGCAGATATTCAAAATCTCCCTTATCCTCTAGTCACTTTTGTCACAGCAGTGCCATCAAGCCTGTCACATAGAGCTCAGATATCAGTGGGCCTCACACAATCCAAAAGTGTCCAGTGTCCAAAAGTGTGTGCAAATATTCAAAATCTCCCTTATCCTCTAGTCACTTTTGTCACAGCAGTGCCATCGAGCCTGTCACATAGCGCTCAGATATCAGTGGGCCTCACACAATCCAAAAATGTCCAGTGTCCAAAAGTGTGTGCAGATATTCAAAATCTCCCTTATCCTCTAGTCACTTTTGTCACAGCAGTGCCATCGAGCCTGTCACATAGCGCTCAGGTATCAGTGGGCCTCACACAATCCAAAAGTGTCCAGTGTCCAAAAGTGTGTGCAGATATTCAAAATCTCCCTTATCCTCTAGTCACTTTTGTCACAGCAGTGCCATCGAGCCTGTCACATAGCGCTCAGGTATCAGTGGGCCTCACACAATCCAAAAGTGTCCAGTGTCCAAAAGTGTGTGCAGATATTCAAAATCTCCCTTATCCTCTAGTCACTTTTGTCACAGCAGTGCCATCGAGCCTGTCACATAGCGCTCAGATATCAGTGGGCCTCACACAATCCAAAAGTGTCCAGTGTCCAAAAGTGTGTGCAGATATTCAAAATCTCCCTTATCCTCTAGTCACTTTTGTCACAGCAGTGCCATCGAGCCTGTCACATAGCGCTCAGATATCAGTGGGCCTCACACAATCCAAAAGTGTCCAGTGTCCAAAAGTGTGTGCAGATATTCAAAATCTCCCTTATCCTCTAGTCACTTTTGTCACAGCAGTGCCATCGAGCCTGTCACATAGCGCTCAGGTATCAGTGGGCCTCACACAATCCAAAAGTGTCTAGTGTCCAAAAGTGTGTGCAGATATTCAAAATCTCCCTTATCCTCTAGTTACTTTTGTCACAGCAGTGCCATCGAGCCTGTCACATAGCGCTCAGATATCAGTGGGCCTCACACAATCCAAAAGTGTCCAGTGTCCAAAAGTGTGTGCAGATATTCAAAATCTCCCTTATCCTCTAGTCACTTTTGTCACAGCAGTGCCATCGAGCCTGTCACATAGCGCTCAGATATCAGTGGGCCTCACACAATCCAAAAGTGTCCAGTGTCCAAAAGTGTGTGCAGATATTCAAAATCTCCCTTATCCTCTAGTCACTTTTGTCACAGCAGTGCCATCGAGCCTGTCACATAGCGCTCAGATATCAGTGGGCCTCACACAATCCAAAAGTGTCCACTGTCCACAAGTGTGTGCAGAAATTCAAAATCTCCCCTGCCCTATAGACACCTTGTACCTTGTTTTACATTACTATATAGTTTGTTGGATTTTGTCTACATTTCTACCAAAAATGAGGAAGGCTGGTGGAAGAGGCCGTGGAATTGGGCGGGGGTTGGCAGCTGGTAATGATGGTGTTGGTGGTGGATCTGATGGTAGTGGCAAGAGCAAAATTGGACCGAATGCAGGAGGTGCTGACCCTGCGTCATCGTCTGGCTACATAAGGCCTCGAACGCTTAGTTTTCTAGGAGTTGGCAAACCGCTTTTAAAGCCAGAGCATCAGGAAAAAGTTTTGTCTTACATTGCTGACTCAGCCTCCAGCTCTATCGCCTCCTCTTCTTCAGTTGTAAAAAGTAAAAGCACTGAGTCGTCATTGGAGGCTCATGTTCATGAACCACACCTTTCCTTGTGTCCTTCACCCCAACCAAGATTGAAGGATGACGCAGGCCATACTACTGATTACTCCATGGAGCTGTTTTCACATACCATGCCTGGATTATCAAGTCAAATGGTGAATTACAAAGGCCAAGATGAATCTGACATGGAGTGCACTGATGCACAGCCGCTGATGGATGATTCTGCTGGTACATTCACTCAGACCACTACATTGTCCTCGCAGTGTACAGAGCCAGATTCTGACCCTGATGAGACTCAGGTGCCCCTTCCCGCACACTATACCACCATACACGGTGACACAGAGGAAGGTGCACATGACATAGAAGAGGAGGTGATGGATGACCCAGTTGTTGACCCAGATTGGCATCCATTTGGGGGAAGAGGGTGCTGCTTCCAATAGCTCAGATGAGGAGCATCCACAGCAGACATCGACATCGCAACAGCTGTTATCTGGCAGGCCCGGAGCACTCCAAAGACAGGTTCCAAACATCAAAAGAGTTGCTGGACAGCTTGTCCAGAGGGTCAAAAGATCACAGCGTGCTAGGCCGCAAAATGTCTGCCAAAGTAGGAAGAGTGCAGTGTGGCACTTTTTTGAACAAAATCCTCATGATCAGGCTAAGGTTATCTGTAAGAAGTGCGCAAAGACCTTTAGCCGAGGGAAAAATCTGAAAAATTTGAATACCAGTTGCATGCTTAGACATTTAACCAGCATGCACTTGCAAGCGTGGACACAACACCAAACCTCAAGTGCCACATGTGCAACTGATCACAACGAAGGTAGTCAGCAACGCTACATTGTTTCCCCCACTGTAAGCCCACCGGTTAGCACAGCAGCAAATGTTGAGGTGTCGTTGCAAGGCCACAGCTGTCAGGGAATCCCACTGTTATATCAACGAAAGACTGATTCTAGGCCATCAGAAAGAACACCAACTCCATCACCATCATCAACCCTCTCTCAGTCCGCCCTGTCCACCGCTACTTCCACCATATGCAGCTCTCAAGTCCAGCTCACCCTCCCAGACACTATGAGTAGGTCAAGAAAGTACTCAGTCTCTCATCCGCGTACACTGGGTTTGAACGCCCACATTGCCAAACTAATCTCGTTTGAGATGATGCCCTTTTGGTTGGTGGAAAGCACAGCTTTCCGCGAACTCATGGCCTATGCAGTACCACGCTATGACCTACCCAGTCGCCACTTCTTCTCTCGCAAAGCCATCCCAGCCCTCCACCATCATGTGAAAGACCGCATTGTCCATGCACTCAAGCAGTCAGTGAGCGGAAAGGTGCACCTCACTACTGATGCATGGTCCAGTCGGCATGGCCAGGGCCGTTACGTGTCCATCACTGTGCACTGGGTTAATGTGGTGGACGTAGTGCTGCCTAGCCCACGGTATAGGAAACAGTTGGCTGTAGGCGTTCCACCCTCCTCCTCCTCCTCCAGAAGCGAAAGCTCGTCCACAGAGCGCAGTCGTACGAGCACTCCATCTGCAGCTGCCACTGTTGCACACGATGTGTCACCCTATCGAGCAGCTAGTGGAAAGCGTCAGCAGGCTGTGTTGCAGATGATGTGTTTGGGCGACAGACATACCGCCGAGGTGCTGGCCGAGTACTTGAAGCGACAAACTGAGTCATGGCTGGGCAGTGTACATCTTGAGGCAGGCAAGGTAGTTAGTGATAACGGCCGTAATTTTGTGGCAGCCATAGCCCTTTCAAAACTCAGCCACATATCTTGCTTGGCTCACACCTTGAACCTGGTGGTGCAGTGCTTCCTCAAAAATTATCCGGAGTTAACAGCCCTGCTCCAGAAGGTGCGAAGACTGTGCGCGCACATCTGCCGGTCGCATGTACACTCCGTTCGTATGCAGAAGCTGCAGCGATTGCTCCACCTTCCCAACCACCGCCTCATTATCGACATTGCAACAAGGTGGAACTCCACCCTGCACATGGTGGAGCGGCTGTGCGAGCAGAGGCAGGCCATAATGCATTTGTGGGAGGATACACGGCCAGGCACTTTGAGAGCAGACATGGAGTTGACAGGTGTGCAGTGGTCGAAGCTGAAAGACCTCTGTAAAGTCCTTCAGTGTTTTGAGGAATGCACACGGCTGGTAAGTGCAGACGATGCCATCCTAAGCATGAGCATCCCACTTATGCGTCTGCTCATGCAAACTTTGACGCACCTTAAGGAGCAGGCATCTGCAGCCAATGTTGATGAGGAGGAAGAGGAGGAGGGAATCCTTGATGACATTCAGCCATTGTCTGCTCAGGGACCTCTCCTGGATGAGGTGGAGGAAGAAGAGGAGGAGGAGGAGGATGATGGGGATGATTACTTAGGGGAGGAGGATGCATCTCGTGGAGCAAGTGAAAATGTTGGCGTGGCAAGGTCTGGTACAGGGTTTGTGCGTGACTGGAGGGATGTGGAATTGCCAGAAAGTGCTCCTCCACCCAGCATTCGCAGTGCATCATTGACACCGGGAACATTGGCCCACATGTCAGATTATGCCTTGCGGATCCTAAAAAGGGACCCCCGCATTGCCAAAATGATGAACGATGACGACTACTGGTTGGCCAGCATCCTGGATCCACGCTATAAAGGCAAATTACAAAACATCATGCCACAGGAGAACCTTGACCTAATATTGGCTAATAAACAAGCAACTCTGGTAAATCGGTTGCTTGAGGCATTCCCAGCACACAGCAGCGGTGATGGTTCTCACACGAGCCGTACGGGCCGGGGGCAGCTTGGCAGAGGTGTTCGTGGTGCACACAGCAGAAGTGGCGTTGGAGACAGGGGTTTCATGACAATGTTGTGGACTGATTTTTCAAATACCGCTCACACAACTGGTAATACTGCATCGATGGAAAGTGACAGGAGACAGCAGTTGTCAACTATGGTAACAAACTACTTTTCCTCCCATATCGATGTTCTCCCACACAGGTCATTCCCCTTTGACTATTGGGGAGGAGGTTGCATCTCGTGGAGCAAGTGAAAATGTTGGCGTGGCAAGGTCTGGTACAGGGTTTGTGCGTGACTGGAGGGATGTGGATTTGCCAGAAAGTGCTCCTCCACCCAGCACTCGCAGTGCATCATTGACACCGGGAACATTGGCCCACATGTCAGATTATGCCTTGCGGATCCTAAAAAGGGACCCCCGCATTGCCAAAATGATGAACGATGACGACTACTGGTTGGCCAGCATCCTGGATCCACGCTATAAAGGCAAATTACAAAACATCATGCCACAGGAGAACCTTGACCTAATATTGGCTAATAAACAAGCAACTCTGGTAAATCGGTTGCTTGAGGCATTCCCAGCACACAGCAGCGGTGATGGTTCTCACACGAGCCGTACGGGCCGGGGGCAGCTTGGCAGAGGTGTTCGTGGTGCACACAGCAGAAGTGGCGTTGGAGACAGGGGTTTCATGACAATGTTGTGGACTGATTTTTCAAATACCGCTCACACAACTGGTAATACTGCATCGATGGAAAGTGACAGGAGACAGCAGTTGTCAACTATGGTAACAAACTACTTTTCCTCCCATATCGATGTTCTCCCACACAGGTCATTCCCCTTTGACTATTGGGCCGCTAAACTGGACACCTGGCCTGAATTGGCCCAATATGCCTTACAGGAGCTCGCTTGCCCAGCTGCAAGTGTGCTATCGGAAAGAGTCTTCAGTGCAGCTGGATCAATCCTGACAGAAAAAAGGACCCGTCTGTGAACCCAAAATGTGGATGATCTTCATTAAAACGAACCACGCATGGGTTTCCAAGGATTTTGTCCCACATTCCCCTGATGACACATAGGGTGGCAGAAAAATGGCTTGCTTTGGTCCACCTCTTCCTGGTACTTCACCTATTTCGCCTTTTGCATCAGCTGAATGTCCAACATCAACATATGCCACTTTCTAAAACTCCCTAACTGTGCTGCCTCCCCCCCCCATGGCCGGGGTCACCACCTACCGCACAACACCGTGCCAGTGCCGTTGCCCTGGACAGATGGGTAGGCCGACTCTTGGGCGCGGGCACTGGCACAGGGTCCCTTATAGTGCAATCAAGTGTCTCTGACGGTGGTGGTGCACACCCGCCGTCAGACACACCGCTGTACTATGAGGGGCCCAGTGCCAGTACCGACGCCCACGAGTGGGCCCCCCTTGCTTGGGCAGGGCCCCAGCATTTGCAATCTTTACCTCTCCCTGCTCCTCCGCTGTGTAATCTGGGCCGTCAAATCCATACTGTGCCTGACACCGTCTGAGCCTGCCTCCTGAGACATATATTTTGAATGTGTACGCTATCCATACATGTTATCCAGGGATACGGTACCCTTTCTAACCTTTGTGCAATCACGTGCAATCCATACTGGGCCTAACACCGTCTGAGCCTGCCTCCTGAGACATATATTTTGAATGTGTACGCTATCCATACATGTTATCCAGGGATACGGTACCCTTTCTAACCTTTGTGCAATCACGTGCAATCCATACTGGGCCTAATACCGTCTGAGCCTGCCTCATGCTGTATAGACATATATTTTGAATGTGTACGCTATCCATACATGTTATCCAGGAATACGGTACCCTTTCTAACCTTTGTGCAATCACGTGCAATCCATACTGGGCCTAACACCGTCTGAGCCTGCCTCATGCTGTATAGACATATATTTTGAATGTGTACGCTATCCATACATGTTATCCGGGGATACGGTAGCCTTTCTAACCTTTGTGCAATCACGTGCAATCCATACTGGGCCTAACACCGTCTGAGCATGCCTCCTGAGACATATATTTTGAATGTGCATGCTATCCATACATGTTATCCAGGGATACGGTACCCTTTCTAACCTTTGTGCAATCACGTGCAATCCATACTGGGCCTAACACCGTCTGAGCCTGCCTCATGCTGTATAGACATATATTTTGAATGTGTACGCTATCCATACATGTTATCCAGGGATACGGTACCCTTTCTAACCTTTGTGCAATCACGTGCAATCCATACTGGGCCTAACACCGTCTGAGCCTGCCTCATGCTGTATAGACATATATTTTGAATGTGTACGCTATCCATACATGTTATCCGGGGATACGGTACCCTTTCTAACCTTTGTGCAATCACGTGCAATCCATACTGGGCCTAACACCGTCTGAGCCTGCCTCCTGAGACATATATTTTGAATGTGTACGCTATCCATACATGTTATCTGGGGATACGGTACCCTTTCTCACCTTTGTGCAATCACGTGTAATCCATACTGGGCGTGAGAACGGCTGGCGAGCTGTTAAGCAAGCTACAGCACCTGTCCAGACAAGTACAGGGATTCCCTAGCGAGGAGACTTATTTGATTGTTTTCAATGTTGGGACAGCAATTTTTGGGGAGCACTACACTCTGGAGAATGATAGATGGGGCCCACCATATACTGGAACATTCCAAAGGTGGACATCAGACACTGGAGCAGCATTTACAGGGCCCATTATACACTAGAGCATTAGAAATGGGGCCCATTATGTTTGGAGCATTATTTGGGCCCATAAGACAGTGGAGCTTTATCCATGGGGACCAACATATACTGTAGCATTATGTGGAGCTCATCATATACTGTTTCAAACATTATATGGGACCAATGATTCTGTATGGAGAAATAGATGGGACTCGTCATGAGATGTAAAAAGTGAGGTATTTTTCATTGTACTATACCGCTATTTCTCTGCCGTATCGGATCATGATGAGTTGTGGTATGTGTTAAAGGGGCACTCTTTCGCCCAGGGCACATGAAAACCTGGAGCCAGCCCTCCCCCCCCCACAGTTTGTAGCCAAATAACCACCATTTTTCAGTGCGTAACTTGTATTATGAAGTTAATTAAGGTTGACAAGCTTAAGAAAGAAGAATTGATGCTTTTGGCATTCAAATGGGCACTGTAGGTGTGTTTCCTGTCCTCCTCTCACTGCCGACTTTTATTCCCCGTTGACTTACATTGGGTTTCGTGTTTCGGGACGACCCCGACTTTTCCCTATAATCGGACGATCTTGCTCGACCCGACTTTTGGAAAAGTGGGGTTTCACGAAATGAAACGCGACCCTAAAAAAACAAAAGTCGCTCAACTCTAATTATGACATCATCGTCGCCATGGCAACCTATTATGACATCATCATCTCCATGGCAACCAATTATTACATCGTCGACATGGCAGCATATTAAGGCAACATCGTCACATGGCAACCTGTTATGACATCATCATCGCCATGGCAACCAATTATGACATAATCACCATGGAAACGTATTAAGGCATCATCGTCACATTGGCAACCTATTATGACATCATCACCGCCATGGCAACCAATTATAACATCATCATCGCCATGGCAACCAATTATGACATCATCGCCATGGCAACGTATTAAGGCATCATCGTCACCATGGCACCCAATTACGACATCATCGTCGCCATGGCAACCAATTATGACATCATTGCCATGGCAACGTATTAAGGCATCATCATCACCATGGCAACCTATTATGACATCATCATCGCCATGGCAACCAATTATGACATCATCATCGCCATGGCAACCAATTATGACATCATCATCGCCATGGCAGCCTATTATTACATCATCATCGCCATGGCAACCAATTATAACATCATCGCCATGGCAACCAATTATAACATCATCATCGCCATGGCAACCAATTATGACATCATCGCCATGGCAACCTATTATGACAACATCGTCACCATGGCATCCTATTATGACATCATCATCGCCATGGCAACCAATTATAACATCATCATCGCCATGGCAACCAATTATATCATCGCCATGGCAATGTATTAAGGCATCAACGTCACCATGGCAACCAATTATGACATCATCATCGCCATGGCAACCAATTATGACATCATCATCGCCATGGCAACCTATTATGACATCATCATCGCCATGGCAACCAATTATGACATAATCGACATGGCAAAGTATTAAGGCATCATCGTCACCATGGCAACCTATTATGACATTATCATCGCCATGGCAACCAATTATGACATCGTCATCGCCATGGCAACCAATTATGACATCATCGCCATGGCAACGTATTAAGGCATCATCGTCACCATGGCAAACAATTATGACATCATCATCGCCATGGCAACCTATTATGACATCATCATCGCCATGGCAACCAATTATGACATCATCATCGCCATGGCAACCTATTATGACATCATCATCGCCATGGCAACATATTAAGGCATCATCGTGACCTTGGCAACCTATTATGACACCATCATCGCCATGACAACCAATTATGACATAATCGCAATCGCAACGTATTACGGCATCATCGTCACCATGGCAACCTATTATGACATCATCATCACCATGGCAACCAATTATGACATAATCGCCATGTCAACGTATTAAGGCATCATCGTCACCATGGCAACCTATTATGACATCATCATCGTCATGGCAACCAATTATAACATCATCACCATGGCAACCAATTATGACATCATCATCGCCATGGCAACCTATTATAACATCATCATCGCCATGGCATCCAATTATGACATCATCGCCATGGCAACGTATTAAGGCATCATCATCACCATGGCAACCTATTATGATATTATCATCGCCATGGCAACCAATTATGACATAATCGCCATGGCAACATATTAAGGCATCATCGTCACCATGGCAACCTATTAAGACATTATCATCGCCATGGCAACCAATTATGACATCATCATCGCCATGGCAACCAATTATGACATAATCGCCATGGCAACGTATTAAGACATCATCGTCACCATGGCAACCAATTATGACATCATCATCGCCATGGCAATCAATTATGACATCATCATCGCCATGGCAACCTATTATGACATCATCATCGCCATGGCAAACAATTATGAAATCATCACCATGGCAACATATTTAGGCATCATCGTCGCCATGGCAACTAATTATGACATCATCATCATCGCCATGGCAACCAATTATGACATTTTCGCCAGGGCAGCATATTAAGGCATCATCGTCACCATGGCAACCTATTATGACATCATCATCGCCATGGCAACCAATTATGACATAATCGCCATGGAAACGTATTAAGGCATCATCGTCACCATGGAAACCTCTTATGACATCATCATCGCAATGGCAACCTATTATGACATCATCATCGCCATGGCAACCAATTATGACATCATCATCGTCATGGCAACCAATTATGACATCATCGCCATGGCAACATATTAAGGCATCATCGTGACCATGGCAACCTATTATGACATCATCATCGCCATGGCAACCAATTATGACTTAATCGCCATGGCAACGTATTAAGGCATCATTGTCACCATGGCAACCTATTATGACATCATCATAGCCATGGCAACCAATTATGACATAATCGCCATGGCAACGTATTAAGGCATCATCGTCACCATGGCAACCTATTATGACATCATCATCGCCATGGCAACCAATTATAGCATAATCATCGCCATGGAAACCAATTATGACATCATCATCGCCATGTCAACCTATTATAACATCATCATCGCCATGGCAACCAATTATGACATCATCCCCATGGAAACATATTAAGGCATCATCGTCACCATGGCAAACTATTATGATATTATCATCGCCATGGCAACCAATTATGACATAATCGCCATGGCAACATATTAAGGCATCATCGTCACCATGGCAACCTATTATGACATCATCATCGCCATGGCAATCTATTATGACAACAACATTGCCATGGCAACCAATTATGACATCATCCCCATGGCAACATATTAAGGCATCATCGTCACCATGGCAACCAATTTGACATCATCATCACCATGGCAACCTATTATGACATCATCATCGCCATGGCAACCATTTATGACATAATCACCATGGCAACATATTAAGGTATCATCGTCACCACGGCAACCAATTATGACATCATCGCCATGGCAACCAATTATGACATCATCATCGCCATGGCAGCCTATTATGACATAATCATCGCCATGGCAACAAATTATGACATAATCGCCATGGCAACGTATTAAGGCATCATCGTCACCATGGCAACCTATTATGATATTATCATCGCCATGGCAACCAATTATGACATAATCACCATGGCAACGTATTAAGGCATCATCGTCACCATGGCAACCTATTATGACATCATCATCGCCATGGCAACCAATTATGACATCGTCACCAGGGCAGCATATTAAGGCATTATCATCACCATGGCAACCTATTATGACATCATCATCGCCATGGCAACCAATTATGACATAATCGCCACGGAAATGTATTAAGGCATCATCATCAACATGGCAACCAATTATGACATCATCATCGCCATGGCAATCAATTATGACATCATCATCGCCATGGCAACCAATTATGACATCATCATCGCCATGGCAACCTATTATGACATGATCATCGCAATGACAAGCAATGATGACATCATTGCCATGGCAACAAATTAAGGCATCATCGTCACCATAGCAACCTATTATGACATCATCATCGCCATGGCAACCAATTATGACATCATCATCGCCATGGCAACCTATTATGACATGATCATCGCAATGGCAACCAATTATGACATAATCGCCATGGCAACGTATTAAGGCATCATCGTCACCATGGCAACCTATTATGACATTATCATCGCCATGGCAACCAATTATAACATCATCATCGCCATGGCAACCAATTTTGACATCATCATCTCCATGGCAACCTATTATAACATCATCATCGCCATGGCAACCAATTATGACATCATCACCATGGCAACGTATTAAGGCATCATCGTCACCATGGCAAACAATTTGACATCATCGTCACCATGGCAACCTATTATGACATCATCCCCATGGCAACATATTAAGGCATCATCGTCACCATGGCAACCTATTATGAAATTATCATCGCCATGGCAACCAATTATGACATCATCATCGCCATGGCAACCAATTATGACATCATCGCCATGGCATCCTATTATGACATCATCATCGCCATGGCAACCTATTATGACATCATCATTGCCATGGCAACCAATTATGACATCATCCCCATGGCAACATATTAAGGCATCATCGTCACCATGGCAACCAATTTGACATCATCGTCACCATGGCAACATATTATGACATCATCATCGCCATGGCAACCATTTATGACATAATCACCATGGCAACGTATTAAGGCATCATCGTCACCAGGGCAACCTATTATGAAATCATCATCGCCATGGCAACCAATTATGACATCATCATCGCCGTGGCAACCTATTATGACATCATCATCACATGGCAATCAATTATGACATAATCGCCATGGCAACGTATTAAGGCATCATCGTCACCATGGCAACCTATTATGACATCATCATCGCCATGGCAACCTATTATGACATCATCATCGCCATGGCAACCAATTATGACATCATCCCCATGTCAACATATTAAGGCATTATCGTCACCATGGCAACCAAGTATGACATCATCATCACCATGGCAACCAATTATGACATCATTGCCATGGCAACGTATTAAGGCATCATCGTCACCATGGCAACCTATTATAACATCATCATCGCCATGGCAACCAAATATGACATCATCGCCATGTCAACGTATTAAGGCATCATCGTCACCATGGCAACCAATTATGACATCATCATTGCCATGGCAACCAATTATGACATCATCACCATGGCAACCTATTATGACATCATCATCGCCATGGCAACCAATTATGACATAATCGCCATGGCAACGTATTGTGGCATCATCGTTACCATGGCAACCTATTATGACATCATCATCGCCATGGCAACCAATTATGACATCATCATCGCCATGGCAACCTATTATGACATCATCATCGCCATGGCAACCAATTATGACATAATCGACATGGCAAAGTATTAAGGCATCATCGTCACCATGGCAACCTATTATGACATTATCATCGCCATGGCAACCAATTATGACATCGTCATCGCCATGGCAACCAATTATGACATCATCGCCATGGCAACGTATTAAGGCATCATCGTCACCATGGCAAACAATTATGACATCATCATCGCCATGGCAACCTATTATGACATCATCATCACCATGGCAACCAATTATGACATCATCATCGCCATGGCAACCTATTATGACATCATCATCACCATGGCAACATATTAAGGCATCATCGTGACCTTGGCAACCTATTATGACACCATCATCGCCATGACAACCAATTATGACATAATCGCAATCGCAACGTATTACGGCATCATCGTCACCATGGCAACCTATTATGACATCATCATCACCATGGCAACCAATTATGACATAATCGCCATGTCAACGTATTAAGGCATCATCGTCACCATGGCAACCTATTATGACATCATCATCGCCATGGCAACCAATTATAACATCATCACCATGGCAACCAATTATGACATCATCATCGCCATGGCAACCTATTATAACATCATCATCGCCATGGCATCCAATTATGACATCATCGCCATGGCAACGTATTAAGGCATCATCATCACCATGGCAACCTATTATGATATTATCATCGCCATGGCAACCAATTATGACATAATCGCCATGGCAACATATTAAGGCATCATCGTCACCATGGCAACCTATTAAGACATTATCATCGCCATGGCAACCAATTATGACATCATCATCGCCATGGCAACCAATTATGACATAATCGCCATGGCAACGTATTAAGACATCATCGTCACCATGGCAACCAATTATGACATCATCATCGCCATGGCAATCAATTATGACATCATCATCGCCATGGCAACCTATTATGACATCATCATCGCCATGGCAAACAATTATGAAATCATCACCATGGCAACATATTTAGGCATCATCGTCGCCATGGCAACTAATTATGACATCATCATCATCGCCATGGCAACCAATTATGACATTTTCGCCAGGGCAGCATATTAAGGCATCATCGTCACCATGGCAACCTATTATGACATCATCATCGCCATGGCAACCAATTATGACATAATCGCCATGGAAACGTATTAAGGCATCATCGTCACCATGGAAACCTCTTATGACATCATCATCGCAATGGCAACCTATTATGACATCATCATCGCCATGGCAACCAATTATGACATCATCATCGTCATGGCAACCAATTATGACATCATCGCCATGGCAACATATTAAGGCATCATCGTGACCATGGCAACCTATTATGACATCATCATCGCCATGGCAACCAATTATGACTTAATCGCCATGGCAACGTATTAAGGCATCATTGTCACCATGGCAACCTATTATGACATCATCATAGCCATGGCAACCAATTATGACATAATCGCCATGGCAACGTATTAAGGCATCATCGTCACCATGGCAACCTATTATGACATCATCATCGCCATGGCAACCAATTATAGCATAATCATCGCCATGGAAACCAATTATGACATCATCATCGCCATGTCAACCTATTATAACATCATCTTCGCCATGGCAACCAATTATGACATCATCCCCATGGAAACATATTAAGGCATCATCGTCACCATGGCAAACTATTATGATATTATCATCGCCATGGCAACCAATTATGACATAATCGCCATGGCAACATATTAAGGCATCATCGTCACCATGGCAACCTATTATGACATCATCATCGCCATGGCAATCTATTATGACAACAACATTGCCATGGCAACCAATTATGACATCATCCCCATGGCAACATATTAAGGCATCATCGTCACCATGGCAACCAATTTGACATCATCATCACCATGGCAACCTATTATGACATCATCATCGCCATGGCAACCATTTATGACATAATCACCATGGCAACATATTAAGGTATCATCGTCACCACGGCAACCAATTATGACATCATCGCCATGGCAACCAATTATGACATCATCATCGCCATGGCAGCCTATTATGACATAATCATCGCCATGGCAACCAATTATGACATAATCGCCATGGCAACGTATTAAGGCATCATCGTCACCATGGCAACCTATTATGATATTATCATCGCCATGGCAACCAATTATGACATAATCACCATGGCAACGTATTAAGGCATCATCGTCACCATGGCAACCTATTATGACATCATCATCGCCATGGCAACCAATTATGACATCGTCACCAGGGCAGCATATTAAGGCATTATCATCACCATGGCAACCTATTATGACATCATCATCGCCATGGCAACCAATTATGACATAATCGCCACGGAAATGTATTAAGGCATCATCATCAACATGGCAACCAATTATGACATCATCATCGCCATGGCAATCAATTATGACATCATCATCGCCATGGCAACCAATTATGACATCATCATCGCCATGGCAACCTATTATGACATGATCATCGCAATGACAAGCAATGATGACATCATTGCCATGGCAACAAATTAAGGCATCATCGTCACCATAGCAACCTATTATGACATCATCATCGCCATGGCAACCAATTATGACATCATCATCGCCATGGCAACCTATTATGACATGATCATCGCAATGGCAACCAATTATGACATAATCGCCATGGCAACGTATTAAGGCATCATCGTCACCATGGCAACCTATTATGACATTATCATCGCCATGGCAACCAATTATAACATCATCATCGCCATGGCAACCAATTATGACATCATCATCTCCATGGCAACCTATTATAACATCATCATCGCCATGGCAACCAATTATGACATCATCACCATGGCAACGTATTAAGGCATCATCGTCACCATGGCAACCAATTTGACATCATCGTCACCATGGCAACCTATTATGACATCATCCCCATGGCAACATATTAAGGCATCATCGTCACCATGGCAACCTATTATGAAATTATCATCGCCATGGCAACCAATTATGACATAATCATCGCCATGGCAACCAATTATGACATCATCGCCATGGCATCCTATTATGACATCATCATCGCCATGGCAACCTATTATGACATCATCATTGCCATGGCAACCAATTATGACATCATCCCCATGGCAACATATTAAGGCATCATCGTCACCATGGCAACCAATTTGACATCATCGTCACCATGGCAACATATTATGACATAATCATCGCCATGGCAACCATTTATGACATAATCACCATGGCAACGTATTAAGGCATCATCGTCACCAGGGCAACCTATTATGAAATCATCATCGCCATGGCAACCAATTATGACATCATCATCGCCGTGGCAACCTATTATGACATCATCATCACATGGCAATCAATTATGACATAATCGCCATGGCAACGTATTAAGGCATCATCGTCACCATGGCAACCTATTATGACATCATCATCGCCATGGCAACCTATTATGACATCATCATCGCCATGGCAACCAATTATGACATCATCCCCATGTCAACATATTAAGGCATTATCGTCACCATGGCAACCAAGTATGACATCATCATCACCATGGCAACCAATTATGACATCATTGCCATGGCAACGTATTAAGGCATCATCGTCACCATGGCAACCTATTATAACATCATCATCGCCATGGCAACCAAATATGACATCATCGCCATGTCAACGTATTAAGGCATCATCGTCACCATGGCAACCAATTATGACATCATCATTGCCATGGCAACCAATTATGACATCTTCACCATGGCAACCTATTATGACATCATCATCGCCATGGCAACCAATTATGACATAATCGCCATGGCAACGTATTGTGGCATCATCGTTACCATGGCAACCTATTATGACATCATCATCGCCATGGCAACCAATTATGACATCATCATCGCCATGGCAACCTATTATGACATCATCATCGCCATGGCAACCAATTATGACATCATCCACATGACACCATATTAAGGCGTCATCGTCACCATGGCAACCAATTATGACATCATCATCGCCATGGCAACCAATTATGACATCATTGCCATGGCAACAAATTAAGGCATCATCGCCACCATGGCAACCTATTATGACATCATCATCGCCATGGCAACCAATTATGACATCATCATCGCCACGGCAACCAATTATGACATCATAATCGCCATGGCAACCTATTATGACATCATCATCGCCATGGCAACCAATTATAACATCATCATCGCCATGGCAACCAATTATAACTTCATCATCGCCTTGGCAACCAATTATGACATCATCGCCATGGCAACCTATTATGACATCATCGTCACCATGGCAACCTATTATGACATCATCATCGCCATGGCAACCAATTATAACATCATCATCGCCATGGCAACCAATTATGATATCATCGCCATTGCAACGTATTAAGGCATCATCGTCACCATGGCAAACAATTATGACATCATCATCGCCATGGCAACCAATTATGACATCATCATTGCCATGGCAACCAATTGTGACATCATCATCGCCATGGCAACCAATTATGTCATCATCATCGCCATGGCAACCTATTATGACATCATCATCACAATGCCAACCTTTTATGACCTCATTATTGCCAAGATAACCTATTATGACATCATCGTCGCCATGGCAACCTATTATAACATCATTGTCACAATGGCAACCGTTTATGACATCATCATCGCCATGGCAACCTATTATAACATCATCGCCATGGCAATCTATTATGACATAATCTTTGCCATGGCAACCTTTTATGACATCATAGTCACCATGGCAACCATTATGACATCATCCTCGCCATGGCAAACTATTAAGACATCATCATCACCATGGCAACCTATTAAGACATCATAATCTCCATGTCAACCAATTATGACATCATCACCACGGCAATGTATTATGGCATCTTTGTCACCATGGCAACCTATTATGACATCATCATCGCCATGGCAACCTATTATGACATCATCGCCATGGCAAACTATTATGACATCATCGTCACCATGGCAACCAGTTTGACATCATCGTCACCATGGCAACCTATTATGACATCAACATCATCGCCATGGCAACCATTTATGACATAATCACCATGGCAACGTATTAAGGCATCATCGTCACCAGGGCAACCTATTATGAAATCATCATCGCCATGGCAACCAATTATGACATCATCATCGCCATGGCAACCTATCATGACATCATCATCACCATGGCAACCAATTATGACATAATCGCCATGGCAACGTATTAAGGCATCATCGTCACCATGGCAACCTATTATGACATCATCATCGCCATGGCAACCTATTATGACATCATCATCGCCATGGCAACCAATTATGACATCATCCCCATGGCAACATATTAAGGCATCATCGTCACCATGGCAACCAATTATGACATCATCATCACCATGGCAACCAATTATGACATCATTGCCATGGCAACGTATTAAGGCATCATCGTCACCATGGCAACCTATTATAACATCATCATCGCAATGGCAACCAAATATGACATCATCGCCATGGCAACGTATTAAGGCATCATCGTCACCATGGCAACCAATTATGACATCATCATTGCCATGGCAACCAATTATGACATCATCATCACCATGGCAACCTATTATGACATCATCATCGCCATGGCAACCAATTATGACATAATCGCCATGGCAACGTATTGAGGCATCATCTTTACCATGGCAACCTATTATGACATCATAATCACCATGGCAACCAATTATGACATCATCATCGCCATGGCAACCTATTATGACATCATCATCGCCATGGCAACCAATTATGACATCATCCACATGACAACATATTAAGGCGTCATCGTCACCATGGCAACTAATTATGACATCATCATCATCGCCATGGCAACCAATTATGACATTTTCGCCAGGGCAGCATATTAAGGCATCATCGTCACCATGGCAACCTTTTATGACATCATCATCGCCATGGCAACCAATTATGACATAATCGCCATGGAAACGTATTAAGGCATCATCGTCACCATGGAAACCTCTTATGACATCATCATCGCAATGGCAACCTATTATGACATCATCATCGCCATGGCAACCAATTATGACATCATCATCGTCATGGCAACCAATTATGACATCATCGCCATGGCAACATATTAAGGCATCATCGTGACCATGGCAACCTATTATGACATCATCATCGCCATGGCAACCAATTATAGCATCATCATCGCCATGGAAACCAATTATGACATCATCATCGCCATGTCAACCTATTATAACATCATCATCGCCATGGCAACCAATTATGACATCATCCCCATGGAAACATATTAAGGCATCATCGTCACCATGGCAAACTATTATGATATTATCATCGCCATGGCAACCAATTATGACATAATCGCCATGGCAACATATTAAGGCATCATCGTCACCATGGCAACCTATTATGACATCATCATCGCCATGGCAATCTATTATGACAACAACATTGCCATGGCAACCAATTATGACATCATCCCCATGGCAACATATTAAGGCATCATCGTCACCATGGCAACCAATTTGACATCATCGTCACCATGGCAACCTATTATGACATCATCATCGCCATGGCAACCATTTATGACATAATCACCATGGCAACGTATTAAGGTATCATCGTCACCACGGCAACCAATTATGACATCATCGCCATGGCAACCAATTATGACATCATCATCGCCATGGCAACCTATTATGACATAATCATCGCCATGGCAACCAATTATGACATAATCGCCATGGCAACGTATTAAGGCATCATCGTCACCATGGCAACCTATTATGATATTATCATCGCCATGGCAACCAATTATGACATAATCACCATGGCAACGTATTAAGGCATCATCGTCACCATGGCAACCTATTATGACATCATCATCGCCATGGCAACCAATTATGACATCGTCGCCAGGGCAGCATATTAAGGCATTATCATCACCATGGCAACCTATTATGACATCATCATCGCCATGGCAACCAATTATGACATAATCGCCACGGAAATGTATTAAGGCATCATCGTCAACATGGCAACCAATTATGACATCATCATCGCCATGGCAATCAATTATGACATCATCATCGCCATGGCAACCAATTATGACATCATCATCGCCATGGCAACCTATTATGACATGATCATCGCAATGGCAAGCAATGATGACATCATTGCCATGGCAACAAATTAAGGCATCATCGTCACCATAGCAACCTATTATGACATCATCATCGCCATGGCAACCAATTATGACATCATCATCGCCATGGCAACCTATTATGACATGATCATCGCAATGGCAACCAATTATGACATAATCTCCATGGCAACGTATTAAGGCATCATCGTCACCATGGCAACCTATTATGACATTATCATCGCCATGGCAACCAATTATAACATCATCATCGCCATGGCAACCAATTATGACATCATCATCTCCATGGCAACCTATTATAACATCATCATCGCCATGGCAACCAATTATGACATCATCACCATGGCAACGTATTAAGGCATCATCGTCACCATGGCAACCAATTTGACATCATCGTCACCATGGCAACCTATTATGACATCATCCCCATGGCAACATATTAAGGCATCATCGTCACCATGGCAACCTATTATGAAATTATCATCGCCATGGCAACCAATTATGACATCATCATCGCCATGGCAACCAATTATGACATCATCGCCATGGCAACCTATTATGACATCATCATCGCCATGGCAACCTATTATGACATCATCATTGCCATGGCAACCAATTATGACATCATCCCCATGGCAACATATTAAGGCATCATCGTCACCATGGCAACCAATTTGACATCATCGTCACCATGGCAACATATTATGACATCATCATCGCCATGGCAACCATTTATGACATAATCACCATGGCAACGTATTAAGGCATCATCGTCACCAGGGCAACCTATTATGAAATCATCATCGCCATGGCAACCAATTATGACATCATCATCGCCGTGGCAACCTATTATGACATCATCATCACATGGCAATCAATTATGACATAATCGCCATGGCAACGTATTAAGGCATCATCGTCACCATGGCAACCTATTATGACATCATCATCGCCATGGCAACCTATTATGACATCATCATCGCCATGGCAACCAATTATGACATCATCCCCATGTCAACATATTAAGGCATTATCGTCACCATGGCAACCAAGTATGACATCATCATCACCATGGCAACCAATTATGACATCATTGCCATGGCAACGTATTAAGGCATCATCGTCACCATGGCAACCTATTATAACATCATCATCGCCATGGCAACCAAATATGACATCATCGCCATGTCAACGTATTAAGGCATCATCGTCACCATGGCAACCAATTATGACATCATCATTGCCATGGCAACCAATTATGACATCTTCACCATGGCAACCTATTATGACATCATCATCGCCATGGCAACCAATTATGACATAATCGCCATGGCAACGTATTGTGGCATCATCGTTACCATGGCAACCTATTATGACATCATCATCGCCATGGCAACCAATTATGACATCATCATCGCCATGGCAACCTATTATGACATCATCATCGCCATGGCAACCAATTATGACATCATCCACATGACACCATATTAAGGCGTCATCGTCACCATGGCAACCAATTATGACATCATCATCGCCATGGCAACCAATTATGACATCATTGCCATGGCAACAAATTAAGGCATCATCGCCACCATGGCAACCTATTATGACATCATCATCGCCATGGCAACCAATTATGACATCATCATCGCCACGGCAACCAATTATGACATCATAATCGCCATGGCAACCTATTATGACATCATCATCGCCATGGCAACCAATTATAACATCATCATCGCCATGGCAACCAATTATAACTTCATCATCGCCTTGGCAACCAATTATGACATCATCGCCATGGCAACCTATTATGACATCATCGTCACCATGGCAACCTATTATGACATCATCATCGCCATGGCAACCAATTATAACATCATCATCGCCATGGCAACCAATTATGATATCATCGCCATTGCAACGTATTAAGGCATCATCGTCACCATGGCAAACAATTATGACATCATCATCGCCATGGCAACCAATTATGACATCATCATTGCCATGGCAACCAATTGTGACATCATCATCGCCATGGCAACCAATTATGTCATCATCATCGCCATGGCAACCTATTATGACATCATCATCACAATGCCAACCTTTTATGACCTCATTATTGCCAAGATAACCTATTATGACATCATCGTCGCCATGGCAACCTATTATAACATCATTGTCACAATGGCAACCGTTTATGACATCATCATCGCCATGGCAACCTATTATAACATCATCGCCATGGCAATCTATTATGACATAATCTTTGCCATGGCAACCTTTTATGACATCATAGTCACCATGGCAACCATTATGACATCATCCTCGCCATGGCAAACTATTAAGACATCATCATCACCATGGCAACCTATTAAGACATCATAATCTCCATGTCAACCAATTATGACATCATCACCACGGCAATGTATTATGGCATCTTTGTCACCATGGCAACCTATTATGACATCATCATCGCCATGGCAACCTATTATGACATCATCGCCATGGCAAACTATTATGACATCATCGTCACCATGGCAACCAGTTTGACATCATCGTCACCATGGCAACCTATTATGACATCATCATCGCCATGGCAACCATTTATGACATAATCACCATGGCAACGTATTAAGGCATCATCGTCACCAGGGCAACCTATTATGAAATCATCATCGCCATGGCAACCAATTATGACATCATCATCGCCATGGCAACCTATCATGACATCATCATCACCATGGCAACCAATTATGACATAATCACCATGGCAACGTATTAAGGCATCATCGTCACCATGGCAACCTATTATGACATCATCATCGCCATGGCAACCTATTATGACATCATCATCGCCATGGCAACCAATTATGACATCATCCCCATGGCAACATATTAAGGCATCATCGTCACCATGGCAACCAATTATGACATCATCATCACCATGGCAACCAATTATGACATCATTGCCATGGCAACGTATTAAGGCATCATCGTCACCATGGCAACCTATTATAACATCATCATCGCCATGGCAACCAAATATGACATCATCGCCATGGCAACGTATTAAGGCATCATCGTCACCATGGCAACCAATTATGACATCATCATTGCCATGGCAACCAATTATGACATCATCATCACCATGGCAACCTATTATGACATCATCATCGCCATGGCAACCAATTATGACATAATCGCCATGGCAACGTATTGAGGCATCATCTTTACCATGGCAACCTATTATGACATCATAATCGCCATGGCAACCAATTATGACATCATCATCGCCATGGCAACCTATTATGACATCATCATCGCCATGGCAACCAATTATGACATCATCCACATGACAACATATTAAGGCGTCATCGTCACCATGGCAACTAATTATGACATCATCATCATCGCCATGGCAACCAATTATGACATTTTCGCCAGGGCAGCATATTAAGGCATCATCGTCACCATGGCAACCTATTATGACATCATCATCGCCATGGCAACCAATTATGACATAATCGCCATGGAAACGTATTAAGGCATCATCGTCACCATGGAAACCTCTTATGACATCATCATCGCAATGGCAACCTATTATGACATCATCATCGCCATGGCAACCAATTATGACATCATCATCGTCATGGCAACCAATTATGACATCATCGCCATGGCAACATATTAAGGCATCATCGTGACCATGGCAACCTATTATGACATCATCATCGCCATGGCAACCAATTATAGCATCATCATCGCCATGGAAACCAATTATGACATCATCATCGCCATGTCAACCTATTATAACATCATCATCGCCATGGCAACCAATTATGACATCATCCCCATGGAAACATATTAAGGCATCATCGTCACCATGGCAAACTATTATGATATTATCATCGCCATGGCAACCAATTATGACATAATCGCCATGGCAACATATTAAGGCATCATCGTCACCATGGCAACCTATTATGACATCATCATCGCCATGGCAATCTATTATGACAACAACATTGCCATGGCAACCAATTATGACATCATCCCCATGGCAACATATTAAGGCATCATCGTCACCATGGCAACCAATTTGACATCATCGTCACCATGGCAACCTATTATGACATCATCATCGCCATGGCAACCATTTATGACATAATCACCATGGCAACGTATTAAGGTATCATCGTCACCACGGCAACCAATTATGACATCATCGCCATGGCAACCAATTATGACATCATCATCGCCATGGCAACCTATTATGACATAATCATCGCCATGGCAACCAATTATGACATAATCGCCATGGCAACGTATTAAGGCATCATCGTCACCATGGCAACCTATTATGATATTATCATCGCCATGGCAACCAATTATGACATAATCACCATGGCAACGTATTAAGGCATCATCGTCACCATGGCAACCTATTATGACATCATCATCGCAATGGCAACCAATTATGACATCGTCGCCAGGGCAGCATATTAAGGCATTATCATCACCATGGCAACCTATTATGACATCATCATCGCCATGGCAACCAATTATGACATAATCGCCACGGAAATGTATTAAGGCATCATCGTCAACATGGCAACCAATTATGACATCATCATCGCCATGGCAATCAATTATGACATCATCATCGCCATGGCAACCAATTATGACATCATCATCGCCATGGCAACCTATTATGACATGATCATCGCAATGGCAAGCAATGATGACATCATTGCCATGGCAACAAATTAAGGCATCATCGTCACCATAGCAACCTATTATGACATCATCATCGCCATGGCAACCAATTATGACATCATCATCGCCATGGCAACCTATTATGACATGATCATCGCAATGGCAACCAATTATGACATAATCGCCATGGCAACGTATTAAGGCATCATCGTCACCATGGCAACCTATTATGACATTATCATCGCCATGGCAACCAATTATAACATCATCATCGCCATGGCAACCAATTATGACATCATCATCTCCATGGCAACCTATTATAACATCATCATCGCCATGGCAACCAATTATGACATCATCACCATGGCAACGTATTAAGGCATCATCGTCACCATGGCAACCAATTTGACATCATCGTCACCATGGCAACCTATTATGACATCATCCCCATGGCAACATATTAAGGCATCATCGTCACCATGGCAACCTATTATGAAATTATCATCGCCATGGCAACCAATTATGACATCATCATCGCCATGGCAACCAATTATGACATCATCACCATGGCAACCTATTATGACATCATCATCGCCATGGCAACCTATTATGACATCATCATTGCCATGGCAACCAATTATGACATCATCCCCATGGCAACATATTAAGGCATCATCGTCACCATGGCAACCAATTTGACATCATCGTCACCATGGCAACATATTATGACATCATCATCGCCATGGCAACCATTTATGACATAATCACCATGGCAACGTATTAAGGCATCATCGTCACCAGGGCAACCTATTATGAAATCATCATCGCCATGGCAACCAATTATGACATCATCATCGCCGTGGCAACCTATTATGACATCATCATCACATGGCAATCAATTATGACATAATCGCCATGGCAACGTATTAAGGCATCATCGTCACCATGGCAACCTATTATGACATCATCATCGCCATGGCAACCTATTATGACATCATCATCGCCATGGCAACCAATTATGACATCATCCCCATGTCAACATATTAAGGCATTATCGTCACCATGGCAACCAAGTATGACATCATCATCACCATGGCAACCAATTATGACATCATTGCCATGGCAACGTATTAAGGCATCATCGTCACCATGGCAACCTATTATAACATCATCATCGCCATGGCAACCAAATATGACATCATCGCCATGGCAACGTATTAAGGCATCATCGTCACCATGGCAACCAATTATGACATCATCATTGCCATGGCAACCAATTATGACATCATCATCACCATGGCAACCTATTATGACATCATCATCGCCATGGCAACCAATTATGACATAATCGCCATGGCAACGTATTGTGGCATCATCGTTACCATGGCAACCTATTATGACATCATCATCGCCATGGCAACCAATTATGACATCATCATCGCCATGGCAACCTATTATGACATCATCATCGCCATGGCAACCAATTATGACATCATCCACATGACAACATATTAAGGAGTCATCGTCACCATGGCAACCAATTATGACATCATCATCGCCATGGCAACCAATTATGACATCATTGCCATGGCAACAAATTAAGGCATCATCGCCACCATGGCAACCTATTATGACATCATCATCGCCATGGCAACCAATTATGACATCATCATCGCCACGGCAACCAATTATGACATCATAATCGCCATGGCAACCTATTATGACATCATCATCGCCATGGCAACCAATTATAACATCATCATCGCCATGGCAACCAATTATAACTTCATCATCGCCATGGCAACCAATTATGACATCATCGCCATGGCAACCTATTATGACATCATCGTCACCATGGCAACCTATTATGACATCATCATCGCCATGGCAACCAATTATAACATCATCATCGCCATGGCAACCAATTATGATATCATCGCCATTGCAACGTATTAAGGCATCATCGTCACCATGGCAAACAATTATGACATCATCATCGCCATGGCAACCAATTATGACATCATCATTGCCATGGCAACCAATTGTGACATCATCATCGCCATGGCAACCAATTATGTCATCATCATCGCCATGGCAACCTATTATGACATCAT
This sequence comes from Dendrobates tinctorius, assembly GCF_039654945.1. Taxonomy (NCBI): domain Eukaryota; kingdom Metazoa; phylum Chordata; class Amphibia; order Anura; family Dendrobatidae; genus Dendrobates; species Dendrobates tinctorius. The sequence continues at coordinate 822,789 of NW_027362134.1, read as the reverse complement.
CATCACAATGCCAACCTTTTATGACCTCATTATTGCCAAGATAACCTATTATGACATCATCGTCGCCTTGGCAACCTATTATAACATCATTGTCACAATGGCAACCGTTTATGACATCATCATCGCCATGGCAACCTATTATAACATCATCGCCATGGCAATCTATTATGACATAATCTTTGCCATGGCAACCTTTTATGACATCATAGTCACCATGGCAACCATTATGACATCATCCTCGCCATGGCAAACTATTAAGACATCATCATCACCATGGCAACCTATTAAGACATCATAATCTCCATGGCAACCAATTATGACATCATCACCACGGCAATGTATTATGGCATCTTTGTCACCATGGCAACCTATTATGACATCATCATCGCCATGGCAACCTATTATGACATCATCGCCATGGCAAACTATTATGACATCATCGTCACCATGGCAACCAGTTTGACATCATCGTCACCATGGCAACCTATTATTACATCATCATCGCCATGGCAACCATTTATGACATAATCACCATGGCAACGTATTAAGGCATCATCGTCACCAGGGCAACCTATTATGAAATCATCATCGCCATGGCAACCAATTATGACATCATCATCGCCATGGCAACCTATCATGACATCATCATCACCATGGCAACCAATTATGACATAATCGCAATGGCAACGTATTAAGGCATCATCGTCACCATGGCAACCTATTATGACATCATCATCGCCATGGCAACCTATTATGACATCATCATCGCCATGGCAACCAATTATGACATCATCCCCATGGCAACATATTAAGGCATCATCGTCACCATGGCAACCAATTATGACATCATCATCACCATGGCAACCAATTATGACATCATTGCCATGGCAACGTATTAAGGCATCATCGTCACCATGGCAACCTATTATAACATCATCATCGCCATGGCAACCAAATATGACATCATCGCCATGGCAACGTATTAAGGCATCATCGTCACCATGGCAACCAATTATGACATCATCATTGCCATGGCAACCAATTATGACATCATCATCACCATGGCAACCTATTATGACATCATCATCGCCATGGTAACCAATTATGACATAATTGCCATGGCAACGTATTGAGGCATCATCTTTACCATGGCAACCTATTATGACATCATAATCGCCATGGCAACCAATTATGATATCATCATCGCCATGGCAACCTATTATGACATCATCATCGCCATGGCAACCAATTATGACATCATCCACATGACAACATATTAAGGCGTCATCGTCACCATGGCAACCAATTATGACATCATCATCGCCATGGCAACCAATTATGACATCATTGCCATGGCAACAAATTAAGGCATCATCGCCACCATGGCAACCTATTATGACATCATCATCGCCATGGCAACCAATTATGACATCATCATCGCCACGGCAACCAATTATGACATCATTATCGCCATGGCAACCTATTATGACATCATCATCGCCATGGCAACCAATTATAACATCATCATCGCCATGGCAACCAATTATAACTTCATCATCGCCATGGCAACCAATTATGACATCATCGCCATGGCAACCTATTATGACATCATCGTCACCATGGCAACCTATTATGACATCATCATCGCCATGGCAACCAATTATGACATTATCATCGCCATGGCAACCAATTATGACATCATCATTGCCATGGCAACCAAATATGACATCATCATCGCCATGGCAACCAATTATGTCATCATCATCGCCATGGCAACCTATTATGACATCATCATCACAATGCCAACCTTTTATGACCTCATTATTGCCAAGGCAACCTATTATGACATCATCGTCGCCATGGCAACCTATTATAACATCATTGTCACAATGGCAACTGTTTATGACATCATCATCGCCATGGCAACCTATTATAACATCATCGCCATGGCAATCTATTATGACATAATCTTTGCCATGGCAACCTATTATGACATCATAGTCACCATGGCAACCATTATGACATCATCATCGCCATGGCAAACTATTAAGACATCATCATCACCATGGCAACCTATTAAGACATCATAATCTCCATGGCAACCAATTATGACATCATCACCACGGCAATGTATTATGGCATCTTTGTCACCATGGCAACCTATTATGACATCATCATCGCCATGGCAACCTATTATGACATCATCTTCACCATGGCTACCTATTATGACATCATCGCCATGGCAAACTATTATGACATCATCGTCGCCATGGCAAACTAATATGTCATCATAATCGCCATGGCAGCCTGTTATGACATCATCATCACCATGGCAACCTATTATGCCAACATCTTCGCCATGGCAACCTATTATGACATCATCATCATGGCAACCTATTTTGACATAATATTTTCCCTGAAAACCTATTATGACATCATAGCTGCCATGGCAAACATTATGACATCATCATCGCCATGGCAACATATTACGACATCTTTATCGCCATGGCAGCCTGATAAGACATCATATTCACAATGGCAACCATTATGACATCATCATCGCCATTGCAAGCTATTATGACATCATCATCGCCATGGCAACATATTATGACATCATCTTCACCATGGCAACCTATTATGACATCTTCTTTGCCATGGCAACCTATTATGACATAATTTTCGCCATAGCAACCTATTATATCATCATCGCCATGGCAACCTATTATGACATCATCACCATTGCAACCTATTATGACATAATCTTTGCCATGGCAACCTATTATGACATCATCATCGCCATGGCAACCAATTATGACATAATCGCCATGGCAAAGTATTAAGGCATCATCGTCACCATGGCAACCTATTATGACATTATCATCGCCATGGCAACCAATTATGACATCATCATCGCCATGGCAACCAATTATGACATCATCGCCATGGCAATGTATTAAGGCATCATCGTCACCATGGCAAACAATTATGACATCATCATCGCCATGGCAACCTATTATGACATCATCATCGCCATGGCAACCAATTATGACATCATCATCGCCATGGCAACCTATTATGACATCATCATCGCCATGACAACATATTAAGGCATCATCGTGACCTTGGCAACCTATTATGACATCATCATCGCCATGACAACCAATTATGACATAATCGCCATGGCAACGTATTACGGCATCATCGTCACCATGGCAACCTATTATGACATCATCATCACCATGGCAACCAATTATGACATAATCGCCATGGCAACGTATTAAGGCATCATCGTCACCATGGCAACCTATTATGACATCATCATCGCCATGGCAACCAATTATGACATCATCATCACCATGGCAACCAATTATGACATCATCGCCATGGCAACATATTAAGGCATCATCATCACCATGGCAACCTATTATGATATTATCATCGCCATGGCAACCAATTATGACATAATCGCCATGGCAACATATTAAGGCATCATCGTCACCATGGCAACCTATTAAGACATTATCATCGCCATGGCAACCAATTATGACATCATCATCACCATGGCAACCAATTATGACATAATCGCCATGGCAACGTATTAAGGCATCATCGTCACCATGGCAACCTATTAAGACATTATCATCACCATGGCAACCAAATATGACATCATCATTGTCATGGCAACCAATTATGACATCATCGCCATGGCAACGTATTAAGACATCATCGTCACCATGGCAACCAATTATGACATCATCATCGCCATGGCAATCAATTATGACATCATCATCGCCATGGCAACCTATTATGACATCATCATCGCCATGGCAAACAATTATGAAATCATCACCATGGCAACATATTTAGGCATCATCGTCACCATGGCAACTAATTATGACATCATCATCATCGCCATGGCAACCAATTATGACATTGTCGCCAGGGCAGCATATTAAGGCATCATCGTCACCATGGCAACCTATTATGACATCATCATCGCCATTGCAACCAATTATGACATAATCGCCATGGAAACGTATTAAGGCATCATCGTCACCATGGAAACCTCTTATGACATCATCATCGCAATGGCAACCTATTATGACATCATCATCGCCATGGCAACCAATTATGACATCATCATCGTCATGGCAACCAATTATGACATCATCATCGTCATGGCAACCAATTATGACATCATCGTGACCATGGCAACCTATTATGACATCATCATCGCCATGGCAACCAATTATGACTTAATCGCCATGGCAACGTATTAAGGCATCATTGTCACCATGGCAACCTATTATGACATCATCATAGCCATGGCAACCAATTATGACATAATCGCCATGGCAACGTATTAAGGCATCATCGTCACCATGGCAACCTATTATGACATCATCATCGCCATGGCAACCAATTATAGCATCATCATCACCATGGAAACCAATTATGACATCATCATCGCCATGTCAACCTATTATAACATCATCATCGCCATGGCAACCAATTATGACATCATCCCCATGGCAACATATTAAGGCATCATCGTCACCATGGCAAACTATTATGATATTATCATCGCCATGGCAACCAATTATGACATAATCGCCATGGCAACATATTAAGGCATCATCGTCACCATGGCAACCTATTATGACATCATCATCGCCATGGCAATCTATTATGACAACAACATTGCCATGGCAACCAATTATGACATCATCCCCATGGCAACATATTAAGGCATCATCGTCACCATGGCAACCAATTTGACATCATCGTCACCATGGCAACCTATTATGACATCATCATCGCCATGGCAACCATTTATGACATAATCACCATGGCAACATATTAAGGTATCATCGTCACCACGGCAACCAATTATGACATCATCATCGCCATGGCAACCAATTATGACATCATCATCGCCATGGCAACCTATTATGACATAATCATCGCCATGGCAACCAATTATGACATAATCGCCATGGCAACGTATTAAGGCATCATCGTCACCATGGCAACCTATTATGATATTATCATCGCCATGGCAACCAATTATGACATAATCACCATGGAAACGTATTAAGGCATCATCGTCACCATGGCAACCTATTATGACATCATCATCGCCATGGCAACCAATTATGACATCGTCGCCAGGGCAGCATATTAAGGCATTATCATCACCATGGCAACCTATTATGACATCATCATCACCATGGCAACCAATTATGACATAATCGCCATGGAAATGTATTAAGGCATCATCGTCAACATGGCAACCAATTATGACATCATCATCGCCATGGCAATCAATTATGACATCATCATCGCCATGGCAACCAATTATGACATCATCATCGCCATGGCAACCTATTATGACATGATCATCGCAATGGCAAGCAATGATGACATCATTGCCATGGCAACAAATTAAGGCATCATCGTCACCATGGCAACCTATTATGACATCATCATCGCCATGGCAACCAATTATGACATAATCGCCATGGCAACGTATTAAGGCATCATCGTCACCATGGCAACCTATTATGACATTATCATCGCCATGGCAACCAATTATAACATCATCATCGCCATGGCAACCAATTATGACATCATCATCTCCATGGTAACCTATTATAACATCATCATCGCCATGGCAACCAATTATGACATCATCACCATGGCAACGTATTAAGGCATCATCGTCACCATGGCAACCAATTTGACATCATCGTCACCATGGCAACCTATTATGACATCATCCCCATGGCAACATATTAAGGCATCATCGTCACCATGGCAACCTATTATGAAATTATCATCGCCATGGCAACCAATTATGACATCATCATCGCCATGGCAACCAATTATGACATCATCGCCATGGCAACCTATTATGATATCATCATCGCCATGGCAACCTATTATGACATCATCATTGCCATGGCAACCAATTATGACATGATCCCCATGGCAACATATTAAGGCATCATCGTCACCATGGCAACCAATTTGACATCATCGTCACCATGGCAACCTATTATGACATCATCGTCACCAGGGCAACCTATTATGAAATCATCATCGCCATGGCAACCAATTATGACATCATCATCGCCATGGCAACCTATTATGACATCATCATCACCATGGCAACCAATTATGACATAATCGCCATGGCAACGTATTAAGGCATCATCGTCACCATTGCAACCTATTATGACATCATCATCGCCATGGCAACCTATTATGACATCATCATCGCCATGGCAACCAATTATGACATCATCCCCATGTCAACATATTAAGGCATTATCGTCACCATGGCAACCAAGTATGACATCATCATCACCATGGCAACCAATTATGACATCATTGCCATGGCAACGTATTAAGGCATCATCGTCACCATGGCAACCTATTATAACATCATCATTGCCATGGCAACCAAATATGACATCATCGCCATGGCAACGTATTAAGGCATCATCGTCACCATGGCAACCAATTATGACATCATCATTGCCATGGCAACCAATTATGACATCATCATCACCATGGCAACCTATTATGACATCATCATCGCCATGGCAACCAATTATGACATAATTGCCATGGCAACGTATTGTGGCATCATCGTTACCATGGCAACCTATTATGACATCATCATCGCCATGGCAACCAATTATGACATCATCATCGCCATGGCAACCTATTATGACATCATCATCGCCATGGCAACCAATTATGACATCATCCACATGACAACATATTAAGGCGTCATCGTCACCATGGCAACCAATTATGACATCATCTTCGCCATGGCAACCAATTATGACATCATTGCCATGGCAACAAATTAAGGCATCATCGCCACCATGGCAACCTATTATGACATCATCATCGCCATGGCAACCAATTATGACATCATCGCCACGGCAACCAATTATGACATCATAATCGCCATGGCAACCTATTATGACATCATCATCGCCATGGCAACCAATTATAACATCATCATCGCCATGGCAACCAATTATAACTTCATCATCGCCATGGCAACCAATTATGACATCATCGCCATGGCAACCTATTATGACATCATCGTCACCATGGCAACCTATTATGACATCATCATCGCCATGGCAACCAATTATAACATCATCATCGCCATGGCAACCAATTATGATATCATCGCCATGGCAACGTATTAAGGCATCATCGTCACCATGGCAAACAATTATGACATCATCATCGCCATGGCAACCAATTATGACATCATCATTGCCATGGCAACCAATTATGACATCATCATCGCCATGGCAACCAATTATGTCATCATCATCGCCATGGCAACCTATTATGACATCATCATCACAATGCCAACCTTTTATGACCTCATTATTGCCAAGATAACCTATTATGACATCATCGTCGCCATGGCAACCTATTATAACATCATTGTCACAATGGCAACCGTTTATGACATCATCATCGCCATGGCAACCTATTATAACATCATCGCCATTTCAATCTATTATGACATAATCTTTGCCATGGCAACCTATTATGACATCATAGTCACCATGGCAACCATTATGACATCATCATCGCCATGGCAAACTATTAAGACATCATCATCACCATGGCAACCTATTAAGACATCATAATCTCCATGGCAACCAATTATGACATCATCACCACGGCAATGTATTATGGCATCTTTGTCACCATGGCAACCTATTATGACATCATCATCGCCATGGCAACCTATTATGACATCATCGCCATGGCAAACTATTATGACATCATCGTCACCATGGCAACCAATTTGACATCATCGTCACCATGGCAACCTATTATGACATCATCATCACCATGGCAACCATTTATGACATAATCACCATGGCAACGTATTAAGGCTTCATCGTCACCAGGGCAACCTATTATGAAATCATCATCGCCATGGCAACCAATTATGACATCATCATCGCCATGGCAACCTATTATGACATCATCATCACCATGGCAACCAATTATGACATAATCGCCATGGCAACGTATTAAGGCATCATCGTCACCATGGCAACCTATTATGACATCATCATCGCCATGGCAACCTATTATGACATCATCATCGCCATAGCAACCAATTATGACATCATCCCCATGGCAACATATTAAGGCATCATCGTCACCATGGCAACCAATTGTGACATCATCATCACCATGGCAACCAATTATGACATCATTGCCATGGCAACGTATTAAGGCATCATCGTCACCATGGCAACCTATTTTAACATCATCATCGCCATGGCAACCAAATATGACATCATCGCCATGGCAACGTATTAAGGCATCATCGTCACCATGGCAACCAATTATGACATCATCATTGCCATGGCAACCAATTATGACATCATCATCACCATGGCAACCTATTATGACATCATCATCGCCATGGCAACCAATTATGACATAATCGCCATGGCAACGTATTGAGGCATCATCTTTACCATGGCAACCTATTATGACATCATCATCGCCATGGCAACCAATTATGACATCATCATCGCCATGGCAACCTATTATGACATCATCATCGCCATGGCAACCAATTATGACATCATCCACATGACAACATATTAAGGCGTCATCGTCACCATGGCAACCAATTATGACATCATCATCGCCATGGCAACCAATTATGACATCATTGCCATGGCAACAAATTAAGGCATCATCGCCACCATGGCAACCTATTATGACATCATCATCGCCATGGCAACCAATTATGACATCATCATTGCCACGGCAACCAATTATGACATCATCATCGCCATGGCAACCTATTATGACATCATCATCGCCATGGCAACCAATTATAACCTCATCATCGCCATGGAAACCAATTATAACTTCATCATCGCCATGGCAACCAATTATGACATCATCGCCATGGCAACCTATTATGACATCATCGTCACCATGGCAACCTATTATGACATCATCATCGCCATGGCAACCAATTATGACATCATCATTGCCATGGCAACCAATTATGACATCATCATCGCCATGGCAACCAATTATGTCATCATCATCGCCATGGCAACCTATTATGACATCATCATCACAATGCCAACCTTTTATGACCTCATTATTGCCAAGGCAACCTATTATGACATCATCGTCGCCATGGCAACCTATTATAACATCATTGTCACAATGGCAACCGTTTATGACATCATCATCGCCATGGCAACCTATTATAACATCATCGCCATGGCAATCTATTATGACATAATCTTTGCCATGGCAACCTATTATGACATCATAGTCACCATGGCAACCATTATGACATCATCATCGCCATGGCAAACTATTAAGACATCATCATCACCATGGCAACCTATTAAGACATCATAATCTCCATGGCAACCAATTATGACATCATCACCACGGCAATGTATTATGGCATCTTTGTCACCATGGCAACCTATTATGACATCATCATCGCCATGGCAACCTATTATGACATCATCTTCACCATGGCTACCTATTATGACATCATCGCCATGGCAAACTATTATGACATCATCGTCGCCATGGCAAACTAATATGTCATCATAATCGCCATGGCAGCCTGTTATGACATCATCATCACCATGGCAACCTATTATGCCAACATCTTCGCCATGGCAACCTATTATGACATCATCATCATGGCAACCTATTTTGACATAATATTTTCCCTGAAAACCTATTATGACATCATAGTTGCCATGGCAAACATTATGACATCATCATCGCCATGGCAACATATTACGACATCTTTATCGCCATGGCAGCCTGATAAGACATCATATTCACAATGGCAACCATTATGACATCATCATCGCCATTGCAAGCTATTATGACATCATCATCGCCATGGCAACATATTATGACATCATCTTCACCATGGCAACCTATTATGACATCTTCTTTGCCATGGCAACCTATTATGACATAATTTTCGCCATAGCAACCTATTATATCATCATCGCCATGGCAACCTATTATGACATCTTCTTAACCATGGCAACCTACTATGACATTGTCATCGCCATGGCAACCTATTATGACAGCATCACCAGGGCAAGCTATTGTGACATAATCTTTGCCATGGCAACCTATTATGACATCATAGTCACCATGGCAACCTATTATGAAATCATCATCACCAAGGCAACATACTAAGACATCATCGTCACCATGGCAACCTATTATGACATCATCATTGCCATGGCAATGTATTATGGCATCATCGTCACCATGGCAACCTACTGTGACATCACCATCGCCATGACAACCTATTATGACATCAACATCGCCATGGCAACCTATTATGATATCACCTTTACCATGGCAACCTATTATGCCATCATCTTCGCCATGGCAACCTAATATGTCATCATCATCGCCATTGCAACCTATTATGACATTATATTTTCCCTGACAACCTATCATGACATCATAGTCACCATGGTAACCATTATGACATCATCATCGCCATGACAACATATTATGACATCATCATCGCCATGGCAGCCTATTAAGAGATCACAGTCACAATGGCAACCATTATGACATCATCATCGCCATTGCAAGCTATTATGACATTGTGACTACGATGTCTTAATTGGCTGACATGGCGATGATGATGTCATAATATTTTTCCGTGGCGATGATGATGTCATAATAGTTTGCCATCGCGAAAATTATGTCATAATAGGTTGCCATTTCGAAAATATTATGTCATAATAGGTTGCCATGGCGATGACAATGACATAATAGGTTGCCATCGTGAAGATGATGGCACAATAGGTTGCCATGGTGACGATGATGTCATAATAGGTTGCCATGGCGATGATGATCACATAATAGTTTGCGATGGCGACGATGATGTCATAATAGGTTGCCATGCCAATGATGTCATAATAGGTTGCCATGGCAAAGATGATGTCATAATAAGTTGCCATGGTGATGATGATGTCATAATAGGTTGCCATGGTGATGATGATGTCATAATAGGTTGACATGGCGATGATGAGGTCATAATGGTTGCCATGGTGACTATGATGTCCTAATAGATTTCCAGGGAAAATATTATGTCATAATAGGTTGCCATGGCGATGAAGTCATTATAGGTTTCCATGGCGATGATGTTGTCATAATAGGTTGCCATGGTGAAAATGATGGCATAATAGGTTGCCATGGTGACGATAATGTCATAATAGGTTGCCATGGTGATGATGATGACATAATAGTTTGCCATGGCGACGATGATGTCATAATAGGCTGCCATGGCAGTGATGTCATAATAGGTTGCCATGGTGAAGATGATGTCATAATAAGTTGCTATGGCGATGATGATGTCATATTAGGTTGCCATGGTGATGATGACATAATAGTTGCCATGGTGATGATGTCATAATAGGTTTGCCATAGCGATGATGATGTCACAATGGTTGACATGGTGACTATGATGTCTTAATAGGTTGCCATGGTGATGATTTCATAATAGGTTGCCATGGTGACGATGATGTCATAATAGGTTGCCATGACAAAGATTATGTCATAATAGGTTGCCTTGGTGATGATGTCATAATAGTTTGCCATGGCGACGATGATGTCATAATAGGCTGCCATGGCAATGATGTCATAATAGGTTGCCATGGTGAAGATGATGTCATAATAAGTTGCCATGGCGATGATGATGTCATATTAGGTTGCCATGGTGACGATGCCATAATAGTTGCCATGGTGATGATGTCATAATAGGTTGGACATAGAGATGATGATGTCACAATGGTTGACATGGTGACTATGATGTCTTAATAGGTTGCCATGGTGACGATGATGTCATAATAGGTTGCCATGACAAAGATTATGTCATAATAGGTTGCCTTGGTGATGATGTCATAATAGGTTGCCATGGCAAAGATTATGTCATAATAGCTTGCCATGGCAACGATAATGTCATAATAGGTTGCCATGGTGATGTTGATGCCATAATAGCTTGCAATGGCGATGATGTCATAATGGTTGCCATTATGACTGTGATGTCTTAATAGGCTGCCATGGCGATGATGATGTCATAATATGTTACCATGGCGATGATGATGTCATAATGGTTGCCATGGTGACTATGATGTCATAATAGGTTGTCAGAGAAAATATTATGTCATAATAGGTTGCCATGGCAATGATGTCAAAATAGGTTGTCATTCCGATGATGTCATAATAGGTTGTCATGGCGATGATGATGACATAGTAGGTTGCCGTAGCGAAGATGATGGCATAATAGGTTGCCATGTGACGATGATGTCATAATAGGTTGCCATGGCAACGATGATGACATAATAGGTTGCCAAGGCGATGATGTCATAATAGGTTGCCATGATGAACATTATGTCATAATAGTTTGCCATGGCAACGATGATGACATAATAGGTTGCCAAGGCGATGATGTCATAATAGGTTGCCATGATGAACATGATGTCATAATAGGTTGCCATGGTGATGATGATGTCTTAATAGGTTGCCATGGTGAAAATTTCATAATAGGTTGCCATGGTGACGATGATGTCATAATAGGGTGCCATGACAAAGATTATGTCATAATAGGTTGCCTTGGTGATGATGTCATAATAGGTTGCTATGGCGATGATGATGTCATAATAGGTTGCCATTATGAACATAATGTCATAATAGGTTGCCATCGCAAAGATTATGTCATAATAGCTTGCCATGGCAACGATAATGTCAGAATGGGTTGCCATGGCGATGACGCCATAATAGCTTGCAATGGCGATGATGTCATAATGGTTGCCATTGTGACTATGATGTCTTAATAGGCTGCCATGGCGATGATGATGTCATAATATGTTGCCATTGCAATGATGATGTCATATTGGTTGCCATGGTGACTATGATGTCATAATAGGTTTTCAGAAAAAATATTATGTCATAATAGGTTGCCATGGCAATGATGTCATAATAGGTTGTCATGGCGATGATGACATAGTAGGTTGCCATGGCGAAGATGATGGCATAATAAGTTGCCATGGTGAAGATGATGGCATAATAGGTTGCCATGGTGACGATGATGTCATAATTGCTTGCCATGGCGACGATGATGTCATAATAGGTTGCCATAACGATGATGTCATAATAGGTTGCTATGGTGACGATGATGCCATAATACGTTGCCATGGCGATGGTGTCATAAATGGTTGCCATGGCGAAGATGTCATAATAGATTGCCATGGCGCCGATGATGTCTTAATAGTTTGCCATGGTGATGATGATGTCATAATTGTTGCCATGGTGACTATGATGTCATAATAGGTTGCCATGGCAAAGATTATGTCATAATAGATTGCCATGGCGATGATGTTATACTAGGTTGCCATGGCGATGATAATGTCATAATAGGTTGCCATGGCGATGATGTCATAATAGGTTGCCATTGTGAACATGATGTCATAAAAGGTTGCCATAGCGATGATGATGTCATAATAGGTTGCCATGGTGAACATGATGTCATAATAGGTTGCCATGGTGACGATGATGCCATAATACGTTGCCATAGCGATGATGTCATAATTGGTTGCCATGGCGATGATGACATCATAATAGGTTGCCTTGGCGACGATTATGTCTTAATAGGCTGCTATGCCGATGATGATGTCATAATGGTTGCCATGATTACGATGATGTCATAATGGTTGCCATGGCAACAAATATGTCTTAACAAGTTGCCATGGTGATGATGTCATAATAGGTTGCCATGGTGATGATGATGTCATAATAGGTTGACATGGTGACGATTATGTCATTATTGGTTGCCATGGTGAAGAAGATGTCATAATAGGTTGCCATGGAAAAGATTATGTCATAATGGGTTTGCATGGTGATGAGGTCATTAAAGGTTGCCATGGCAATGATGATGTAATAATAGGTTGCCATGGCAAAGATTATGTCATAATAGGTTGCCATGGCAACGAAGATGTCTTAATAGGTTGCCATGGTGATGATGTTTTAATAGGTTGCCATGGTGACAATGATGTCATAATAGGGAGCCATGGTGATGATGATGTCATAATAGGTTGCCATGACAAAGATTATGTCATAAAAGGTTGCCTTGGTGATGATGTCATAATAGGTTGCCATGGCGATGATGATGTCATAATAGGTTGCCATCACGAAGATTATGTCATAATAGGTTGCCATGGCGAAGATTATGTCATAATAGGTTGCCATGGTGACGATGATGCCATAATACGTTGCCATGGAGATGATGTCATAATTGGTTGCCATGGCGATGATGTCATATTAGGTTGTCATGGCGATGATGATGACATAATAGGTTGCCATGGCGACGATGATGTCATAATAGGTTGCCATGGCGATGATGATGTCATAGTAGGTTGCCATGGTGACGATGATGCCATAATATGTTGCCATGGAGATGATGTCATAATTGGTTGCCATGGCGATGATGTCATAATAGGTTGTCATGGCGACGATGACTATATAATAGTTTGCCATGGCAACGATGATGTCATAATAGGTTGCCATGGCGATGATGTCATAATAGGTTGCCATGGTGAACAAGATGTCATAACTGGTTGCCATGGCGATGATGTCATAATAGGTTGCCATGGCGAGGATTATGTCCTAATAGGTTGCTATGGTGAAGATGATGTCATAATAGGTTGCCATGGTGACGATGATGTCATAATAGGTTGCCATGGCGATGGTGTCATAATAGGTTGCCATGGCGATGATGATGTCATAATAGGTTGCCATCGCGAAGATTATGTCATAATAGGTTGCCATGGCAATGATGATGGCATAATAGGCTGCCATGGTGACGATGATGTCAAAATAGGTTGACATGGTGATGATGATGTCATAATGGTTGCCATGGCGATGATGATGTCATAATAGGTTGCCATAGCGATGTTGTCATAATAGGTTGCCATGGTGAACATGATGTCATAATAGGTTTCCATGGCGATGATGATGTCATAATAGGTTGCCATGGCAATGATGATGTCATAATAGGTTGCCATGGTGACGATGATGCCATAATATGTTGCCATGACGATGATGTCATAATAGATTGCCATGTCGATGATGTTATAATAGATTGCCATGGCGATGATGATGTCTTAATAGGTTGCCATGGTGATGATGTCATAATAAGTTGCCGTGGTGACGATGATGTCTTAATAGGTTGCCATGGTGACAATGATGTCATAACAGGTTGCCATGGCAAGCATGATGTCATAATAGGTTTCCATGACAAAGATTATGTCATAATAGGTTGCCTTGGTGATGTCATAATAGGTTGCCATGGCGAAGATTATGTCATAATAGGCTGCCATCGCGAAGATTATGTCATAATAGCTTGCCATGGCAACGATAATGTCATAACATGTTAGTGGTAAAATTTCTTCGATATGTCTTGTGTTTATTTATGAAAAAAATGGAAATATGGTGAAAATTTTGAATATTTTGCAATTTTAAAAATTTAAATTTTTATGCCCTTAAATCAGAGAGATGTGTCACTCAAATTTCTTAATAAATAACATTCCCCACATGTCTACTTTACATCAGCACAATTTTGGAAGCAAAATGTTTTTCTGTTAGGAAGATATAAGGGTTAAAAGTTGACCAGTGATTTCTCATTTTTACAACAACATTTACAAAACCATTTTTTTAGGGCCCACATCATATTTAAAGTCATTTTGAGGGGTGTACTTGACTGAAAATACCCAAAAGTGGCACCATTCTAAAAACTAGACCCCTCAAGGTGCTGAAAACCACATTCAAGAAGTTTATTAACCCTTTAAGTGCTTCACAGGAACTAAAGCAATGTGGAAGGAAAAAATTAACATTCAACTTTTTTTTGCAAAAAATTTACTTCAGAACTAATTTTTTTTATTTTCACAAGTGTTAAAAGAGAAAATCAACCACAAAATTTGTTGTACAATTTCTCCTGAATACGCCGATACCCCATATGTGGGGGTAAACCACTGTTTCAGCACATAGCAGAGCTCGCAAGGGATGGAGCGCCGTTTGACTTTTTCAACGCAGAATTGGCTGGAATTGAGATCGGATGCCATTTTGCGTTCGGAGAGCCCTTAATGTGCATAAACAGTGGAAAACTCCAACAAGTGTCCCCATTTTGGAAACTAGACCCATTAAGGAACTTATCTAGATGTGTGGTGAGCACTTTGAACCTTCAAGTGCTTCACAGAAGTTTAAAACGTAGAGCCATGAAAATAAAAAATCATTTTTTTTTTCCACAAAAATGATCTTTTACAAGGGTAACAGGAGAAATCATACCCCCACAGTTGTTGTACGATTTGTCCTGAGTACGCCGATACCCCATATGTGGGATGGACCACTGTTTGGGCGCATGGGAGAGCTCGGAAGGGAAGGAGTGCCATTTTGGAATGCAGACTTTGATGGAATGGTCTGCGGGCATCATGTTGCGTTTGCAGAGCCCCTGATGGGCCTAAACAGTGGAAAACCCCAACATGTGACCCCATTTTGGAAACTAGACCCATTAAGGAACTTATCTAGATGTGTGGTGAGCACTTTGAACCTTCAAGTGCTTCACAGAAGTTTATAACGTAGAGCCATGAAAATAAAAATCCATTTTTTTTCCACAAAAATGATCTTTTCGCCCCCAAATTTTTATTTTTACAAGAGTAACAGGAGAAATCATACCACCACAGTTGTTGTGCGATTTGTCCTGAATACGCCGATACCCCATATGTGGGGTGGAACCACTGTTTGGGTGCATGGGAGAGCTCGGAAGGGAAGGAGTGCCATTTTGGAATGCAGACTTTGATGGAATGGTCTGAGGGCATCATGTTCCATTTGAAGAGCCCCTGATGGGCCTAAACAGTGGAAACCCCCCACAAGTGACCCCATTTTGGAAATTAGACCCCCTAAGGAACTTATCTAGATGCGTGGTGAGCACTTTGAACCCCCAAGCGCTTCACAGAAGTTTATAAACGCAGAGCCGTGGAAATAAAAAGTCTTTTCTATTTCCACAAAAGTGATTTTTTACCCCAATTTTTAGACCCCCAAAGTTGGTAAATATTGGAAACCCCTCAATTCTTGCTCCAACCCTAACCCCAACACACCCCTAACCCTAATCCCAACCCTAACCCTAATCCCAACCCTAATCCCTAATCCTAATTCTAACCCTAATCCTAGTTCACCCTAACCCTAATTCTAACCCTAGCCCTAACCCGAGCCCTAACCCTAACCCTAGCCCTAACCCTAGCCCAACCCTAGCCCTAACCCTAGCCCTAACCCTAGCCCAACCCTAACCCTTACCCTAGCCCTACCCTAACCCTAACCCTAGCCCTACCCTAACCCTAGCCCTAGCCCTAACCCTAGCCCAACCCTAGCCCTAACCATAACCCTAACCCTAACCCTAATGGAAAACTGAAAAAAAAAAATTTTCTTTATTTCATTATGTTTACCTATATAAGGCTAGTTTCACACTTGCTTTTTTTTGCAGCGCGTTTTTCCCGCAAAAAAACGCATTAAAAAAACGCATACAAATGCATACAAACGCTGCGTTTTTTTCAAGCATTTTTATGCGCATGCAGGAAATAAACGCAGCGTTTTTGCGCGTTTGTATGCGTTTTTTGTGCGTTTGCGTTATTTTACATATTTTGGAAAAACCCCACAAAAATGAAAAAACAACCATTCAACAACACACAAGACCAATGGGACTTCATTGTGGGTGTGGTATGTTAATATATAGACCCTGTCTACAGTATTCTTCACATTTGTTTGATTCTTCTCGTGACCATGGATCTGCGCTGGAAGAGTTTTCACTTCAACTTGGATTTGGACATCGCGATGGCTCAGGCGTATGCAGTTGCTTGCCATGAACAAAGGAAGAGAGAGAGGCAGCGAAGACGGCGGCGTATGTGGATACATCCGATTGTTGAACTCCGGGAGAGCCGTGGGGCATACCACACCCTCTACAGCGAGCTACAGGCAAACCCGGAGAAATTTACAGATTAAATCAGGATGTCCCACGAAAGTTTCATGGATTTGCTTGCTCGTGTCCAACAATCCATCCGGAGACAGGACACACAGCTCCGTCGTGCGATTCCTCCTGAGGAACGGCTACTGGTGACATTACGGTATGTTTTAAAAACCAAGGGGTGCGGTCTGATGGGTTTTTTTTAAATTTAGTATTCAAAACCGTGGGTAATTAGTTTTCGTGAATGTACTAATATTTTATTTTATAGTTTTTTAAAATAATATACATAAATATTAATTTTACTTCTTTGTCTGTTCACAGATTCCTGGCGACTGGAGAATCCCTATCTTCACTACACTTCCAGTACCGTATTGGAATCTCTACCTTGTCTGGAATTGTTGCTGACACCTGCCAGGCTCTCTGGAATGTTCTTTGCCCAGAATTTATGCCCCTGCCCACCGCTGAAAAGTGGATGGAAATTGCTGACAAATTCTGGACAGTATGCAATTTTCCCAACTGTTTGGGAGCTGTTGATGGTAAACACATACGGATCATCAAACCCCAAAGAACGGGATCTGAGTACTATAATTACAAAAAGTACTTTTCAATAGTACTCATTGCGATTGCGGATGCCGGATGTATGTTTGTAGCAGTGGACAATGGAGCATTTGGCCATGGTAATGACTCACAGGCTTTTAAAAACTCAGACATGGGCCGGAGGTTGTATGGCAACCAATTTAATTTCCCTATGCCACGGCCTCTTCCTCACACCGAAGCTCCGCCACTGCCATTTGTAATGGTTGGCGATGAGGCTTTTCAAATGTGCGGAAACTTACTGAAACCCTACTCCAGCCGGGACTTGGACCACACCAAAAAAATATTTAATTACAGGCTGACCAGGGCCAGAAGAACTGTCGAGTGTGCTTTTGGGATTCTTGTTTCCAGATGGCGAATTCTGGGCACGGCCATTAATCTTAAACTTGAAACAGTCGATGAGGTGGTGAAGGCCTGTGTGGTTCTACATAACTTTGTGATGGCTAAAGAGCACCCGACCTTTGAACTGGACGATGATGCTCCTAACCCATTGCCTGAATTCACTCAGCACACTCTCAGGTCATCCGTTGAAGTTGGCCAAATGAGGGACCAATTTGCGGCCTACTTTATTTCTGATGTAGGACGGGTGCACTGGCAAGATGAAATGGTGTAATGTTTTTGTTTGTTTATGGTAATAAAAAACCTTATTTGATACCATTACTGAGTGCACTATATTTTTGAAACTCCAATTTAATAAAAAACTTCCCATGTATAACTGAATTTTTTGATGTTCACACACCTGGGCAGGTAAATACACATATGAGTTAAAATGCAGCATTGCTAGTCTGCGTGAAATATATTGGAACGAGCAAAGCTGCAGGCCATGAATCAGGAAACCATTTTTTTTCAAGAGAAAATTGTGCAACTAGTTGAAAACAAAGTATGTGATTTTCTCAAAACACAACCCTCAAAACCCAACCCCAATGAAAGTCCATGGGGAATACAAGTCAGCATTGAGTGGATGAATGTAATCTGCTCCATTCCAACTTACAAGTTATTACACTAGGCCTTGGAATGACTATACTAGGCCGTGGTATTTCAAATATGAGTATAGTATGCCTTGGGCCTACTAGTATAGTCATATGTGAAATACCACGGCCTAGTATAGTCATAACAAGGCCTACTCGATTTTTACCAACTAGGATCTTGTTTCACGAAAAACAAACGGGTGAAACTTGAAACCAACAGTTTGCTTTTCATGAAACCAGATTCTAGTTGGTAAAAATAGTTATTACACTAGGCCTTGTAATGACTACACTAGGCCGTGGTATTTCAAATATGAGTATAGTAGGCCTTGGGGCTAGTAGTATAGTAATATGTGAAATACCACGGCCTAGTATAGTCATACCAAGGCCTACTGTAATAACTCGATTTTTAACAACTAGCATCTTGTTTCACAAAAAACAAACTGGTGAAACTAGAAAGAAACTTATTTTTAAGACAAGTTTCAACAGTTTGTTTTTCATGAAACCAGATTCTAGTTGGTAAAACTAGAGTTATTACACTAGGCCTTGGAATGACTATACTAGGCCGTGGTATTTCAAATATGAGTATAGTAGGCCTTGGGCCTACTAGTATAGTCATATGTGAAATACCACGGCCTAGTATAGTCATACCAAGGCCTACTGTAATAACTCGATTTTTAACAACTAGCATCTTGTTTCACAAAAAACAAACTGGTGAAACTAGAAAGAAACTTATTTTTAAGACAAGTTTCAACAGTTTGTTTTTCATGAAACCAGATTCTAGTTGGTAAAACTAGAGTTATTACACTAGGCCTTGGAATGACTATACTAGGCCGTGGTATTTCAAATATGAGTATAGTAGGCCTTGGGCCTACTAGTATAGTCATATGTGAAATACCACGGCCTAGTATAGTCATACCAAGGCCTACTGTAATAACTCGATTTTTAACAACTAGCATCGTGTTTCACAAAAAACAAACTGGTGAAACTAGAAAGAAACTTATTTTTAAGACAAGTTTCAACAGTTTGTTTTTCATGAAACCAGATCCAAGTTAGTAAAACTCGAGTTATTACACTAGGCCTTGGTATGACTATACTAGTCCGTGTTATTTCACATATGACTATACTAGGCCTTGGGTTGGTTTTTAACATGTATTTACCCATCAGTGTGTGTGAGCGGCGCAAACAACATTAATGAAACTTAGTAATGGTGAACCACAAATGTAAATTTATTTTTAATCACAAAAATAAACCAAAAAATTATTTTTTCCGGCGTTTGGGGGCAGATGGTTTCAATTTGGGGGTGTGCAGGGAATATGCAACACTTGCTGTTGAAGACCGTGTTTGAGGGGAAGGGGCAACAAAACTTGTGGGGGAAGGTAGTCCAGTTAAGGGAATCAAACTAGGAACACTTGGAGGAGAGGAAATCTGTTCAGGTACATTAGTTGTAATGGCATGTCGCCGTAGGCTTGTGTGCCTGGACCGACTTTGGCCCAATGCCCGCCTTGATAGATTTCGCCTTGAACTAGGGGCAAATATTGAGTGTAGGTCCCCCGTCTGCAGGTGTGGCTGCTGCTGCTGCTGCTGAGGTGGCGGCTGCTGCTGCTGCTGAGGTGGCAGCTGCTGCTGAGGTGGCGGCTGCTGCTGAGGTGGCTGCTGCTGCTGAGGTGGTTGCTGCTGCTGAGGTGGTTGCTGCTGCTGCTGAGGTGGCTGCTGCTGCTGAGGTGGCTGCTGCTGCTGCTGAGGTGGCTGCTGCTGAGGTGGCTGGAGCTGCTGCTGAGGTGGCTGCTGCTGCTGCTCTTCGTTGTCAGTGCTCGTCCTTGCAGGAGGACTGGTGGCGGCAGTGATGGTCCAGGTTTGCAGAGTGGTGGTGGCAGGGCTACTACACGTTGTTGTAGCGGCAGGGCTGTTCCATGTTTGCCTAGTGGTGGCTGAGCTCCACGCATGCATGGGAGTGGCGGTGGTGCTCCAGACAGGAGCAGCTCTTGCCATGGTGGTGTCGGTGAAGTGACCAGCTGCACTCAGACTTGTGGTGGTGTAACAGTGGGTGTCCTGGCTTTGAATAGAGGTGTCCGTGCAGTGGTATGCAGCACAAGTCGGTAGTGAGGTGAAGCGAGTCAATGGTGGCACAGGTGGAAAGGACACCACTGACTGCTGACCGTACCGATTATGCTGCATAGCCTGCAAGAAAGCATTGTTGCAGGCCTGCAGCACATTCAGCTGTTGATCAGGACTAAGGTGTTCTGCCATGCCCTTTTCAATCTTACTAAAAAAATGGTGTGCTGGTCTGTTGAGGTCGGCCTCCAGACGGTCAAGGCGCTGTTCTACAGAATTGAAGCGGTGTTCAAAGTGGTTAAAACCACGTTCCATGAGTGCAAAACCGCTTTCAACTCTGTCGGACAGTGACTTGAGGCTGGAATTAAATGTCTCGCTCAAATGCATAAACTCGGGCAAGACATTCCTGTCCAAGGCCCTCTGCCGCTGGCGGGTAGTGCCCGCATAACCAGTGGCAGAGACCTGGGACAGGGGAACACCTGATGGCCCAGCTTCCTGGTCACCAGCTGTGTGTGTAGTTGACCTGCAAGGTGCTTCCTGGCTGTCGGATGGCTGGGACGGGTCAGAGGACGTCCGAGGAAGGACCGCTCCAGGGCCAGGTTGCAGGGTGCTGCTCCAGGTGCTGTGGAAGAAAGGAAAATCATTACTACCATGCCTTTACAAGAAGCATCAGCTGTGGATTAGAAAAACACAGATTAATAAAAATAAAAACCCAAAATTTATAATACTTATGATCTCGTGGCAAGGACCGGTCTTAGGAACTGCAACGCGTGATAGTGACGGTATCTAGTTCTGGTCCTTGATGCAGATCCACTGCGAACCTGGCCCTCAGCACGAACATCACTGTTGAAGCGGTCCTTGATCGAACGCCAACGTGTTCGGACTTTGTCCACTGTTGATAAAAAAAATACAGTGCCGTCAAGGACAACAGTCACTGCGGCACAATGTAGCAATACAATACTCAAAGCAGTCACTGTAGACCCCGATGACACTGTTGGGTTTCCTGCTAGAATACGCCTAGCACGAAACCCAACAGTGCCGTCAAGGACAACAGTCACTGCGGCACAATGTAGCAATACAATACTCAAAGCAGTCACTGTAGACCCCGATGACACTGTTGGGTTTCCTGCTATAATACGCCTAGCACGAAACCCAACAGTGCCGTCAAGGACAACAGTCACTGCGGCACAATGTAGCAATACAATACTCAAAGCAGTCACTGTAGACCCCGATGACACTGTTGGGTTTCCTGCTATAATACACCTAGCACGAAACCCAACAGTGCCGTCAAGGACAACAGTCACTGCGGCACAATGTAGCAATACAATACTCAAAGCAGTCACTGTAGACCCCGATGACACTGTTGGGTTTCCTGCTAGAATACGCCTAGCACGAAACCCAACAGTGCCGTCAAGGACAACAGTCACTGAGGCACAATACAGAGCAGGGAAATACTCACTAAACGCCTTTTTGGAGGATGCTGTGGCGCTGTCCCAGCCATCCATCAACGCTGCGGCCACCTCATTCCATAGCCGCCGGGTCACCACAATGTCCTTGTGCAGCCGGTCACGGCTGTCCCACAACGGCGAACGCTCCTGGACCAGGCTGATGAGCTGCTCATTATCCAGGTAGACGTCTTCATCCCGTTGTGGAACCTAGACAAAACACATTCATTAGAATAATCAAATTTAAATTGAATAAAAAGTTACAAAAAAAGAAACATAAAAAAGAGTAAAAATAGAAGATAAAAAATAAAGAACATTACAAATCATTTGATACTTACATTCCGTATCACCACCGGGACTTGGCTTCGCTGCTCCTGCTCTTCGCCCTCACTAGTCCCGTCCGCAGAAGATGATGATGACGATGTCTTAAAAAAGTTGAAAAAAACGTAAGAGATTTGGAGAAGCAGCAGATATACTTACCAGATGCACGAAAATAATCACCTCACGGTCTGCTTGCGCCAATTCCTGCCGCGATAGGGAATACTCTGATTCTGAAGACATACTGCATGTAAAAATAATAAAAATCATTAGTACATACATAATTTAAAAGGACAGGCATATAATGTAATATACTCACATTCTTCGCTGATATAATGGGTTCTTGGTTGACTGTCTGCTCTTCAATCTGTCAGTGTAGTAGTGGCAGAGTTTTGGCAGGCACCTCCTTTATATAGACTTTTTTTTTTTTACTTTAGAAGATTATAACTAGGACAACAAGTGGACACCACCAAAAAAACGCAGCGCTAAAAAAACGCATACCTGCGCATGCCAGTGCGCACGTATGCGCATCCATAGGCTATAATGGCCATTTTTAGCGCAAAACGTGCGCATACGTGCGCATGCGATTTTTTCAAGGGCCAAAAAATGCAACATGCTGCGTCTGGAAAATACCAACGCACACCCCAAAAAAACGCAGCGCATGAAAATCGCATACATGCGCTTACCAGCGCGCAGGTATGCGCACCCATGTTAAATATAGGGGAAAAAACGCATGCGCACGTATGCGTTTTTTTCCAGCGCAAAAAAACGCAAATGTGAAACCAGCCTAAGGGGGTGATAAACGGGGGGGTTATGTACTATTTATTTATTTTGATCACTATGATCGTTTATCATAGTGATCAAAATAATGAATGGAATCTGCCAGACGGAGCTGGCAGATTCCCGGCGGGCGCACTGCGCATGCGCCCGCCATTTTCAAGATGGCGGCGCCCATCGGAGGATGCCAGCGGGACGCGGGACCACCGGGAGAGGACAAAGGACCACAGAGAGGTACTGGGGGGGATCAGGGACCCTATTTCTCTCTCCTCTGATGTGCGATCACATCAGAGGAAAGAGAAATTGAATGCATAATCGCGGCTTTTTTTTTGCGGTCGCCGTTATAGGGTTAATAACGGCGATCGCAAAAGCGTGGTCGGTAAAAACCGACTGATTCATGTTCTCTGGGGTCTCGGCTACCCCTGACAGCCGAGACCCCGGAGAAAATCCGACACTGGGGGGCGCTATGTACTTTCTCCACAGCGTCGTGAATTAACGGCGCTGTGGTTTTAGTACACTCAATTACCGCCGTTAAAAAGCATATCGGCGGTCGTTAAGGGGTTAAAATACACAACATAAAAAACAGATTTAAAAATAGGCCTATCTCTGATGACGTATGCCCTATAGTGGGGATTAGAAGACAGGCTCCTGTTTTCTCTGACAAATTGGGAGAAGATTGCTTACTTTCTGCAGGAAGTTTTGCAGACTAACAAATAGTCATTTGCTTTCTGTTTTTAATTTGTGTATTCTTTACAACTACAGATGTGAGCAGGAACAAATATATTAAAATATTACTTAACTGATGAAAAATCTCTTTTTTTTAAATCTTGCAAAATAGAAAACACCTGTTTTGCGCCATCACCATTGAAAGTTGTATATGACAGTAATGAATTGAAAGGAGGAATTCTTCAGCAAGGCTACGTTCACACGTTCGAATTTTACATCCATATTTGTAAGCCAAAACTAGGAATGGAAGGACCAGAGAAAGAGTATAATACAGGGATGGACACAGACAGCTTTGGGCCCCTGTGCAAGAAATGTTTCTGGGCCCCCCTTCTTTTATGGCGACCAAGCTTCAGATGTATATAGTTTTTTACAGTCTCCTCTCATTTTATATATTGCCGCCCATTATTACACAGTGCCCTCTTTATGTATAGCGCCGTCCCTTTTCACATAGTTCCCTCTTGTTATGTATAGCACCATCCCTTACATATCAGATTCTTGCTATTTTTGTTATTTACAGCTCCCTGTTCTTTATTACTTACCGTCCGTTCTTGTTAGGTATAAACTGAAATGACGGCTGATGGAGCCTGGGAAAGCTTCTTTTTTGATGGAGGAGCTGATGGACTGGTCTTCTGGTCAGATGCTGCCCCATCAGCAGTCATTTTACATTTTACAAGTGAGGACTCTAGGTAATAAAGAGAGAGCACTGTGAATAATAAAAATAATGAGAATAGTCAATGTAAGGGATAGTGCTGTAGATGACAAGAGATGATGCTATGTGATAATTGACAACACACATGCACCTTAGGCATGCCAAAGGGACGCAGTGCAGCATGCATAGAGGAGGAAGGATGCAGGAGTAGGAGCATGATGGGAGCCGTGCTGTGGGCTGGTGGCGTCCCTGCATGGAGGGAAGAGGGGACACCATGCCGGGCATAGCACTACATGCCCCTTTCTCTGATAATTTGCCTTGTTCTTCTACAACACATGAAAAAAAAACGATTCTACTCACCTTTCTCCATCCCCACACCTTGCGGCGTCCTCTTCTGCAACCGGCGCTGACTTTGGCGTCCCCACCATCGCTCATGACGTCATTGTCATATGCCCCCCAGTCATGGGCACACCAAGGTCAGCTGCTGGACACAAATTGGTCAGCGGTGTGTACTGCAGCACAGGGAGTTGGCAGATCCCCTGCGCTGAAATATATTTCAGC
This sequence comes from Dendrobates tinctorius, assembly GCF_039654945.1. Classification (NCBI taxonomy): domain Eukaryota; kingdom Metazoa; phylum Chordata; class Amphibia; order Anura; family Dendrobatidae; genus Dendrobates; species Dendrobates tinctorius. Next base: position 796,605 of record NW_027362134.1, on the reverse strand, counting down.
TGAATGTGCATCAGATGATGCAGATCTAGCTGAAATATTCGCCGGTGTCTGCGGGCCTTATTCCATTTCTGGGCTGCATTGGTGATTTGTCTGCCCCTGGGAAACCCCCGTTAAGCAATACTTACCTTTATACATACTGTCTACAGTGTCTCAGGTACTAATATATATATATATATAGTGTATACACACATACTGTTCATACACAGATATCCACAGTACATACCGATACACACCATCATGGCCGAAAGTGTTTTTATGTATGTGTATGTATATATTATACACTCACAGATAACTACTGGACGGACACTCAGGTGCAAATATATATATATATATATATATATATATATATAACTGTACATACATACGCAGTTAATCACAGTGCACATAGATACATATAAATACTGTGCGCAGGTACATATTTATATATAGAGAGAGAAAAAAAATTGAGCAAAGAGCAGCACCTGAACTATGGCAATAGTTGGGTGCAAGGCTTCACAGGTACATGCCAGTCTTTATATTAGAAAAATCAAAGAACCAGCACACCATCATTTTAGTGCAAAAAAAGCTATTTTAATAGCACATTTGTGCGCGGCGTTTCGGCTCTGTGTGTGAGCCTTTTTCAAGCTCACACACAGAGTCAAAACGTCGCGCACAAATGGGCTATTAAAATAGCATACATTTTTTGCGCTACAATGATGGTGTGCTGCTTCTTTGATATATATATATACTGTATATACACACTATATATATATATATATACTGTACATATATACACAGTATATACACACTTTTACAAACAGGTGTACGGACGTATGGTAATACACATAGTAACAGTATATCTGTACACATTTTATTACTTACATATGATGTCTCTCTGATGTCCTGATGTCCTCCATCTCCAGCTGCTCCATCCTCCTGGTGGTCTTCAGTCCATCTATCAGAACTACTGGCCAGATCTCCAGCTGTCAGCCAGTCCTGTCTTCTGCTTCTTCACTACCTCTGACAGCTGTAGAGAACAGCCTTCAAGCAGTCAGTGAATCTGACACTTCTCCTTCCTACTGAGAAGTTCTAACAGCTGACTGACCCATGTGAACATCGGCCATTATGTCATGTCAACCTCCCCTCCCCCCATGTAGTCACTTGTGGCGCCCCTGAGGGTTCAGTCGCCACAGAGGTACTGCACCTCCTCCTGAGGTGTGGTACCCCACCATTCAGGTAAGGTGGAGACACCTGAGCCCACTCCAACACCTGCATCCCACACAACACAGTAGTGTAGCAAAGCACCCTTTGGTGGCTCCCTGCTTGGAACATGAAGCGTGCTGGGAGGCGGGTGGAGTTTAGTCTGCACTAAAAGAGCGTGAAAGGAGATCCCTGGAGTGGGATGGATGAAGGAAGTGCTGCAGCCGACCTCAGTGACCTGGGTCCTTTGGCACAGGAAAGGAACTTTGATAGAAAGCCTGACTCTCCATAAGAAGGAAAGGATTAGTACGGAACGTGAGGAGAAGAAGAGAACTAAGGATTAGGGTTAGAGGAGAACCCTTCCCAAGTTCTGAGCGCAAAGCCGGGGTCCGGTCCCCGAGGTTGTATGGATACTAATGGTCCTGCAGCAGACACCGGAGGAATAGAAGTTGTCACCATTTTATTCCCACACAAGACTTGGGGGCACAACAGCATCGATAGTGAGCCGGGACTAGGTAGTAAGGAGTCCCCGAAGCAGGCTAAATCTGTCTGCCGTACAAGTAGAGTTCATAGGAACATCTGACAGGAGGAACTCCAGTGTAACTCAGTACTGTGAGTACTTCACTAAAGGTGCTAAAAGGGAGACGTTAAGAATAGGCACATATATTGGCGGAGTGTTGGAAAGGAGTACTTCATTTTGCCTGGAACACTGGCTGAGCTCCTGACCCGGAGTACACGGCACGGATGCGGGCTCTTGTGCCACAACAGACTGTGAGTAAAGCTTTGGAACTACATGCCCTGGTGTCCTCCACTTATTCCTGCGTCAACCTGCCCGTCACTGCTACATCCCCTGCGCCCGACACTACACCATCTAAGTGTCACTTCACCTACTCTGCCCTAGGATTAAAGCCCTGCCTGTGGAGGGCTATAACATCATTGTTGCACCACACCATCTGTCCCAGAGGCTCTGTCTGCAGCGTCGGCTTAACACCTTCATTGCCGAACACCACAGGTGGCGCCACGACTCATTCATTTTAATCATCAAAAACACACCGAACATTCCCCCTTTTACAATGGGCGCCCAGGGCCACAGGCCAGGTCCCAGCTGCCGTGACATCTCCTATTGAAGCTCATCGGGCCCGGTATCGAGTACCCCACGGCCCTGGGAGGGCGACCCACACTTACCACCCCCTGTATTGAGGGGGCTTTCTTGGGGAACAGCTGCATTGGCCCACTCAGGCAGCATTTACACTTCAGCTATGGCTCCTGAGAGGGCCAGTGCAACGGTTTTCCAATAAAGCTCCCTCAGTACAAGGGGGTGGAGGTAGCTACAGCGGGCAGGGGAGATTGGCGTCATAGTTTGTGTGAACATCGGTGAAGCAGTTTATTTCTCAGAACTGCTTGGAAGGAGAGTTGCCAGTTGTACTGACTGCTTGGTGGATGTTCAGAGCAGGGGTCAGAAGCAGTGAGGAGGCAGGAGACAGGAGTGCCTGAGATCAGCCATACTTACCAGGCCTGCCATCCTGCCTGTGCCTGAACGCAGAGAAGTCGCGGACATATATAGGAATCACGGGCTCCTGTATCACAGAGCCAGCATCAACATCAACTAGGAGGAGAGGATGGGGCCCCTTCTAACATATTCTGCAGAGTGCCTGCCCCTCTCTGACAGAACAAGACTCAGGTACGGGCCCTGTTCCTCTCCTCTTAGTGTAGATGCTGCCACTGGCTCTATGAGAGAGCAAAACATATCAGCAGCTAGTCGGGCCCCCTCTCCTCCGTGGCCCCTGTGCAGCTGCACTGGCGGCACTGGTGGTATGTCCGCCCATGGTATAACAGAAACACATCATCACATCTGTATATATCACCCACTCCTGTTTTGGCTTACACGTACTGATGTAAAATACTGACCAAATACTGAATGTGTGAACATGGCCTAAAAGTGTATATTACAGCGGAAACCCAAGCATATGGGGAAGAATATTCAGACTAGAGGCAAATCTTTTCCATGGTCAAATTAAATCCCAGGTTCACAGCTCTGAAAATCACTGTGGTGCCATATAAAAAAATTGATAAAATGGTAAATTCTCTTAACTAGTAGAGATGAATGCTCCCTGGACTTTTCAATCATCTGATCAGCAGTATGGTAGGTCAATTCCTACCATACTGCTGATCAGATGATTGAAAAGTCCAGGGAGCATTCATCTCTACTAGTTAAGAGAATTTACCATTTTATCAATTTTTTTATATGGCACCACAGTGATTTTCAGAGCTGTGAACCTGGGATTTAATTTGACCATGGAAAAGATTTGCCTCTGGTCTGAATATTCTTCCCCATATGCTTGGGTTTCCGCTGTAATATACACTTTTAGGCCATGTTCACACATTCAGTATTTGGTCAGTATTTTACATCAGTACGTGTAAGCCAAAACAGGAGTGGGTGATATATATGGTGATATATGGCCTCCACCAATCTGATGTTAATAGCCGTGAATATTGTAGTCTCAGAAAACCCCATTAAGCTGGCCAAACACAAAAGATAAATGCAGGCTGATGTTGCTGAATTAATGAAGTAATATAGAATAGCTGCCAATCCAGCATACATTGGGCAACCTGAACGATAGACTTGGGGGTTCCAAAATGTAAAGATATGTTGGCATTCTTTTGTTATTGTACCAGAACCAGATGCTTTGGGGGTTTACAGACCACGCTGGCTGCATTAGGATTGTTTATGTAGAAAGATAAGAAAACACTTCTGCTGAAGGATATGAGAAAATAAAAGGAATAGTTATAGCCAAATAAGGGAAAAGCTGATCTTCTTCAAGGAGGTGTTCACCACCACCGCAGTTCTTGGTCTTACATGTTAGCCTGTACACTAAATATTTAAAGGGGCCAACTTCTAATGAAACTAAAGCCCCTTCCTTTCGCGAGGCTGTTCAATAACATTTACAGTAACTGGAGCGGTAAGAAAGGAAAATAAACACTTGGCATTGCCGGCAGCAAAAGCATGACAAGAATTTTAAACTGCATTGTCGCTACCAGAATGGGAAAAAGGGCACTCCCATTGTGTCATCATGTAACGAGAGAAATGTATACAAAACCGCAAGATGGAAACAAGCAAAATATACCATGCATCAGTGCATAAATATGAGACAGGACAGATGCCGAGCTCAAACTCAAGACGGGATTCCATTTCCCACAACTGAAAGGGACCAGGCATAATAGGTTGTCTGAAATTCATCTGAAATATGTTTGATGTGCTAACATGCCAAAAGACATCAATAGTGTTCTCATTCCATCATAACTCTAAGGCAATGTGCCATATTGTGAAGGGTGATATTAGAAATTACTAATCCATAGTTGTGGTGGTCGGCTATCCATATGGATGGATAATCATTATATGAAATATAAATATATTTACAGCTTTGGCAAAAATTAAGAGGCCACTTTCAAATGTTCAGTTTGTCTGGTTTTTCTCTTTATAGGTATATTTTTGAGTAAAATGTAAATTGTTCTTTTACTCTATAAACTTCTGTCTCCCAATTTCCAAGCAATAAATTTTGTATTTTTTTCTGACAAAAAAAATGGTCAAAATTAAAAAAGCAAACCCAGTGCTTTAAGACCGCAAATAATGCAAAGAAAACAAGTTCATAATCATTTACAAACAACAATACTAATGTTTTAACTCAGGAAGAGTTCAGAAATCAATATTTTGTGGAATAACCATGATTTTTAATTACAGCTTTCAGGCGTCTTGGCATTCTTGCCACCAGTCTTTCACACTACTTCTGGTGCAAAAATTTAAACAGTTCTTCTTTGTTTGATGGCTTGTGACTGTCCATCTTCCTCTTGATTACATTCCAGAGGTTTTCAATGGGGTTCAGGTCCGGAGAATGGGCTATCCATGACAGGGTTTTGATGTGGTGGTCTATTAATTTTTGCCAGAGCTGTATATACGTTAAACTATTTGATGAACACAGATCTCATCAACCACAGTACACATATAGAGGTCATTGTACATAATGCGTCTTTATAGGCTGATAATATTAAGAATACTATGTATTATAAGAATCCTATAGCTAAAATATTATTGGGCACAAGAGAAATTTTGTCCTGAGCCTCTCACCCATAACTTTGCTGCTTTGATGTTCTCACTTTAGTTCAGTTGCTAGCAGAAGAGTATCTAGAGTTTTATTGGCCCCAGGGCAACTTCTAGATCTGCTCCCCACCAGCTTGTTGCTTGGATATCCCAGTGCTGCCGCAGATCTATAAATCTCAATATTACCAGAAATACCACTATATAAGGGACAAATAATAATGGCACACCATAACCATGTCATCCACTGGCGGACGCAAACAGAAAAGGGCACTTATACAAAAACAGAATATGGGCCCTTTCCAGTCAAATAGCTCACCATAATGCAAAGTTTCACATACTTTGGAGGTGGAAATGGCCCCCCATTACCTCTTTGGCCCCTCTTATTAAAAGTTTGTTAAAAACAAATCGATTGCACTTGGAACAATGTTATACAATGAGGCTGTACAGATCCGTGTATTTTTCCTCAGCTAGATTCTGCATGAGAAAAAATCGCAGCATGCTACAATTTCACGCCGATTTCAGTACAGTGAGAGAAAAAAATTGCATGCCATATGGACCACCATTATATGGACCACCAGTATACGGATCATGAAAATGCGAACCACCAGTATGCGGACCACCAGTATACGGATCATCAGTATATGGACTACCAATATACGGACCACCAGTATACGGATCATCAGTATACAGACCATCAGTGCACGGACCGCTGGTATACGGACCATCAGTATACAGACCACCAGTATACGGATCATCAGTATTCGGACAACCAGTATACGGACCACCAGTATACTGTACAGACCACCAGTATATGGATCATCAGTATACGGACCACCAGTATAGAGACCTCCAGTATACGGACCAGCAGTATACGGACCTCCAGTATACGGACCAGCAGTATACGGACCACCAGTATACGGACCATCAGTATGGCATCTGATTTTTACAGATACATTACAATTCTGAAGCATAGGAAACTGTAAATGGTCCTGTAAAATATCAATACCTGCTGAGTAAAAAATTGGATTTTATACAAATAGCACATGGATGACAAGTGAGAGCGAATCATACCACTCTCCTAGGTGAGAATGGGAACAATTTTTTTTTATACGCTAGTGTGAGCAAGCCCTAATACTAAAATTAGTATTAAAGTAAAAACACCATGTTAGTGTATATATGATTATACCGTATGTGAGTGTGCATATATATACTGGACTGTAAGGCCAACAGACTGGTAAAGAAACACAAAATGAAAAGAGCACCCCTCGATAAATAAGTCAATGTATCAAGTCATAAAAAGGTATAGCGAAATTAATCAAAAAGAATTGGTGTGCAGTGAGCATACAAACAAGGGAACAGAGTGCACACATCAAAAGGGGTACCAAACAGGTATATATAAAAGATTATTGGAGTACGGAGAAAGCAATGCTGTGTAATGAATACAGCAAAAAATAGCCAGTAAGAGAATGTACATGTGTAGTCATAGCAGGTACACAGGATGCAATGATGAGACGGGAGACGGGATGAACTTATTTCGCTTTAATTATTGTATTGTTAACGTTGTTACTTATGACTGTTGTGTTTAAAACTGTTCAACTGTAAAGCACTGCGGAATATGTTGGCGCTATATAAATAAAGATTATTATTATTATTATTATTAAGATGTAACTTTTATATATGTATGCCTTAGGCTAGCTCGAGCAACCAGCAAAATAACAATGGTTATCCACGCAGGGATCAAACACAAAAATACAATGGCAACACAAAGACGACTAACCCGGCGATGACCGGTTACTGTAGGGCCGCGGTATGGCCGACTACGGGTCCTAAGTATTAACTACAACATGCCACTTATCCTCTCTGACGTCCGGCGGGGTGATGGTGTTGGTGTGGCTTCGGCGTTTCAGCCGCTGGGCCCAGCTGGTGAGGATCTGGCGAAGACTTCCAGCGTTCCTATGCCCCGGCGAGGTGGGGGCACAGCAGGCCCCTGAAAACTCCCTCTGCGTTGCACCTCCTGATGGAGGCGGGTCGGCGCGGCCTGGGGACTGGGACGTGCCTGCCGCAGCCGCCAGCTGCGGGCGAGCAGCAAAGGCCGCAGGAGGCAGTGTACTGTCTGCAGCCGTGGACCAGATCCGAGCTGCGGTGGCCAGGGGCGGTAGTGGACAGGCCACAGCCGCGGGCTGGAGACAGGCGGTAGCGGCCATGGATGCTGGGAGTGCGGCCAGGCAGTGAGTGTCTTTCTGCTGGGCAACTTGGTGTCATCCCCCTTCTGTCGGTGGTGAGCTTCCCTTCCGTCTCTCTCGTCGCTGGGCTCTCTTTGCTCTGGCTCACCCTCTGGCTCTCTGGCACACTCTAGCTTCCTGACTCCTCTCCTGCTCTGGCATCTGACGTCTCTGGGTTTCCTCCTCCCTTTTATAGTTGCTCCGCCCCCAACTGTTCTGGAACTCTTTGTGGTCCGTCCTCTAATTCTGTCCCTTGGAAACAGTCCCCCTAGGAACCTTGGTGACAGTCCCCTTGGTTCCGGCCCAGACACATAGCGGGGACCCCTCCTCCTACACATGCAAAAACCGGGGGGCTTGGGCTGTGGTGTGGTAGATGCAATCCACGTATAACAGCAATAATAAAGACCAAATAATGATAATAAATGAAGGGGATAAGGTATCCCATATATTAATTTAAGTAGTGGGTCAAAGTGCACATAATAAATATAATAGATGCAGGCATAATACATAGGTAAGTAGCAGCAGGGACTCCACAGTGGTACATTTTTAGGACTTGATACATTGACTTACAGTTAGAGTTGAGCGAAACGGGTCGAAAAATTTCAAAAGTCGCCGACTTTTGGGAAAGTCGGGTTTCATGAAACGAAACCCGACCCTAGGATGAGGTCGGCCATGAGGTCGGCGACTTACGCGCCAAAGTCGCGTTTCAAAAGTTTGTTTTGCGCTCTTTTTCAGCCAATCAGGATCCACGGACACTGTGGGCAACGTGATGACATAGGCAGGGGTCACCACCATCTTTCAGAAGGGCATGCAAGTGATTGGCTTGCTTTGGTGGGCGTCACAGGGGGTATAAAAGGGCGTGCACGCCGACCGCCATCTTACTTCTGCCGATCTCAGTATAGGGAGAGGTTGCTGCTGATTCTGTAGGGAGAGCGTTAGGCAGGGAAGAAGACAAAAAAACTGCTTCTGCTGCTAGCGATTTGGCCTGCACAACACACCAGTCACTGTGTGTGCAGTGCATGGGGAGGCTATATAGTGGTGTATCAGTGGTGTTGGTTGTTGGGCTGCCTTCTAAGGCTTCCTGACATTCCTGCATTGCTGTTTACCCACTGCTCCGCAAACTGCTTTTTTAAAAGCAATCCCAATTTTTTTTTTTCTCCTGCTGAGAAGAAAAAAAAACTGCTTCTGCTGCTAGCGATTTGGCCTGCACAACACACCAGTCACTGTGTGTGCAGTGCAAGGGGAGGCTATATTGTGGTGTATCAGTGGTGTTGGTTCTTGGGCTGCCTTTTAAGGCTTCCTGACAGGCTGGCATTGCTGTTTACCCACTGCTCTGCAAACTGCTTTTTTAAAAGCAATCCAATCTCCCTTATCCTCTAGTCACTTTTGTCACAGCTGTGCCATCGAGCCTGTGACATAGCGCTCAGATATCAGTGGGCCTCACACAATCCAAAAGTGTCCAGTGTCCACAAGTGTGTGCAGAAATTCAAAATCTCCCTTATCCTCTCGTCACTTTTGTCACAGCTGTGCCATCGAGCCTGTGACATAGCGCTCAGATATCAGTGGCCCTCACACAATCCAAAAGTGTCCAGTGTCCACAAGTGTCTGCAGAAATTCAAAATCTCCCTTATCCTCTAGTCACTTTGGTTACAGCTGTGCCATCGAGCCTGTCACATAGCGCTCAGATATTCATTGGGCCTCACACAATCCAAAAGTGTCCAGTGTCCACAAGTGTGTGCAGAAATTTAAAATCTCCCTTATCCTCTAGTCACTTTGGTCACAGCTGTGCCATCGAGCCTGTCACATAGCGCTCAGATATTCATTGGGCCTCACACAATCCAAAAGTGCACAGTGTCCACAAGTGTCTGCAGAAATTCAAAATCTCCCTTATCCTCTCGTCACTTTTGTCACAGCTGTGCCATCGAGCCTGTGACATAGCGCTCAGATATCATTGGGCCTCACACAATCCAAAAGTGTCCAGTGTCCACAAGTGTGTGCAGAAATTCAAAATCTCCCTTATCCTCTCGTCACTTTTGTCACAGCTGTGCCATCGAGCCTGTCACATAGCGCTCAGATATTCATTGGGCCTCACACAATCCAAAAGTGTCCAGTGTCCACAAGTGTGTGCAGAAATTCAAAATCTCCTTTATCCTCTAGTCACTTTGGTCACAGCTGTGCCATCGAGCCTGTCACATAGTGCTCAGATATTCATTGGGCCTCACACAATCCAAAAGTGTCCAGTGTCCACAAGTGTCTGCAGAAATTCAAAATCTCCCTTATCCTCTAGTCACTTTGGTCACAGCTGTGCCATCGAGCCTGTCACATAGCGCTCAGATATTCATTGGGCCTCACACAATCCAAAAGTGTCCAGTGTCCACAAGTGTCTGCAGAAATTCAAAATCTCCCTTATCCTCTCGTCACTTTTGTCACAGCTGTGCCATCGTGCCTGTGACATAGCGCTCAGATATCATTGGGCCTCACACAATCCAAAAGTGTCCAGTGTCCACAAGTGTCTGCAGAAATTCAAAATCTCCCTTATCCTCTCGTCACTTTTGTCACAGCTGTGCAATCGAGCCTGTCACATAGCGCTCAGATATCAGTGGCCCTCACACAATCCAAAAGTGTCCAGTGTCCACAAGTGTCTGCAGAAATTCAAAATCTCCCTTATCCTCTAGTCACTTTGGTCACAGCTGTGCCATCGAGCCTGTCACATAGCGCTCAGATATTCATTGGGCCTCACACAATCCAAAAGTGTCCAGTGTCCACAAGTGTGTGCAGAAATTCAAAATCTCCCTTATCCTCTAGTCACTTTGGTCACAGCTGTGCCATCGAGCCTGTCACATAGCGCTCAGATATTCATTGGGCCTCACACAATCCAAAAGTGTCCAGTGTCCACAAGTGTGTGCAGAAATTCAAAATCTCCCTTATCCTCTCGTCACTTTTGTCACAGCTGTGCCATCGAGCCTGTGACATAGCGCTCAGATATCATTGGGCCTCACACAATCCAAAAGTGTCCAGTGTCCACAAGTGTCTGCAGAAATTCAAAATCTCCCTTATCCTCTCGTCACTTTTGTCACAGCTGTGCCATCGAGCCTGTCACATAGCGCTCAGATATTCATTGGGCCTCACACAATCCAAAGGTGTCCAGTGTCCACAAGTGTGTGCAGAAATTCAAAATCTCCTTTATCCTCTAGTCACTTTGGTCACAGCTGTGCCATCGAGCCTGTCACATAGCGCTCAGATATTCATTGGGCCTCACACAATCCAAAAGTGTCCAGTGTCCACAAGTGTCTGCAGAAATTCAAAATCTCCCTTATCCTCTAGTCACTTTGTTCACAGCTGTGCCATCGAGCCTGTCACATAGCGCTCAGATATTCATTGGGCCTCACACAATCCAAAAGTGTCCAGTGTCAACAAGTGTCTGCAGAAATTCAAAATCTCCCTTATCCTCTCGTCACTTTTGTCACAGCTGTGCCATCGAGCCTGTGACATAGCGCTCAGATATCAGTGGGCCTCACACAATCCAAAAGTGTTCAGTGTCCACAAGTGTCTGCAGAAATTCAAAATCTCCCTTATCCTCTCGTCACTTTTGTCACAGCTGTGCCATCGAGCCTGTCACATAGCGCTCAGATATCAGTGGGCCTCACACAATCCAAAAGTGTCCAGTGTCCACAAGTGTCTGCAGAAATTCAAAATCTCCCTTATTCTCTCGTCACTTTTGTCACAGCTGTGCCATCGAGTCTGTGACATAGCGCTCAGATATCAGTGGCCCTCACACAATCCAAAAGTGTCCAGTGTCCACAAGTGTCTGCAGAAATACAAAATCTCCCTTATCCTCTCGTCACTTTTGTCACAGCTGTGCCATCGAGCCTGTCACATAGCGCTCAGATATCAGTGGGCCTCACACAATCCAAAAGTGTCCAGTGTCCACAAGTGTCTGCAGAAATTCAAAATCTCCCTTATCCTCTCGTCACTTTTGTCACAGCTGTGCCATCGAGCCTGTGACATAGCGCTCAGATATCAGTGGCCCTCACACAATCCAAAAGTGTCCAGTGTCCACATGTGTCTACAGAAATTCAAAATCTCCCTTATCCTCTCGTCAGTTTTGTCACAGCTGTGCCATCGAGCCTGTCACATAGCGCTCAAATATCAGTGGCCCTCACACAATCCAAAAGTGTCCAGTGTCCACAAGTGTCTGCAGAAATTCAAAATCTCCCCTGTCCTATAGACACCTTGGACCTTGTTTTACATTACTATATAGTTTGTTGGATTTTGTCTACATTTCTACCAAAAATGAGGAAGGCTGGTGGAAGAGGCCGTGGAATTGGGCGGGGGTTGGCAGCTGGTAATGATGGTGTTGGTGGTGGATCTGATGGTAGTGGCAAGAGCAAAATAGGACCGAATGCAGGAGGTGTTGAGCCTGCGTCATCGTCTGGCTACATAAGGCCTCAAATGCTTAGTTTTCTAGGAGTTGGCAAACCGCTTTTAAAGCCAGAGCATCAGGAAAAAGTTTTGTCTTACATTGCTGACTCAGCCTCCAGCTCTATCGCCTCCTCTTCTTCAGTTGTAAAAAGTAAAAGCACTGAGTCGTCATTGGAGGCTCATGTTCATGAACCACACCTTTCCTTGTGTCCTTCACCCCAACCAAGATTGAAGGATGACGCAGGCCATACTACTGATTACTCCATGGAGCTGTTTTCACATACCATGCCTGGATTATCAAGTCAAATGGTGAATTACCCAGGCCAAGATGAATCTGACATGGAGTGCACTGATGCACAGCCGCTGATGGATGATTCTGCTGGTACATTCACTCAGAGCACTACATTGTCCTCGCAGTGTACAGAGCCAGATTCTGACCCTGATGAGACTCAGGTGCCCCTTCCCGCACACTATACCACCATACACGGTGACACAGAGGAAGGTGCACATGACATAGAAGAGGAGGTGATGGATGACCCAGTTGTTGACCCAGATTGGCATCCATTGGGGGAAGAGGGTGCTGCTTCCAATAGCTCAGATGAGGAGCATCCACAGCAGACATCGACATCGCAACAGCTGTTATCTGGCAGGCCCGGAGCACTCCAAAGACAGGTTCCAAACATCAAAAGAGTTGCTGGACAGCTTGTCCAGAGGGTCAAAAGATCACAGCGTGCTAGGCCGCAAAATGTCTGCCAAAGTAGGAAGAGTGCAGTGTGGCACTTTTTTGACCAAAATCCTCATGATCAGGCCAAGGTTATCTGTAAGAAGTGCGCAAAGACCTTTAGCCGAGGGAAAAATCTGAAAAATTTGAATACCAGTTGCATGCTTAGACATTTAACCAGCATTCACTTGCAAGCGTGGACACAACACCAAACCTCAAGTGCCACATGTGCAACTGATCACAACGAAGTTAGTCAGCAACGCTACATTGTTTCCTCCACTGTAAGCCCACCGGTTAGCACAGCAGCAAATGTTGAGGTGTCGTTGCAAGGCCACAGCAGTCAGGGAATCCCACTGTTATATCAACGAAAGACTGATTCTAGGCCATCAGAAAGAACACCAACTCCATCACCATCATCAACCCTCTCTCAGTCCGCCCTGTCCACCGCTACTTCCACCATATGCAGCTCTCAAGTCCAGCTCACCCTCCCAGACACTATGAGTAGGTCAAGAAAGTACTTAGTCTCTCATCCGCGTACACTGGGTTTGAACGCCCACATTGCCAAACTAATCTCGTTTGAGATGATGCCCTTTCGGTTGGTGGAAAGCACAGCTTTCCGCAAACTCATGGCCTATGCAGTACCACGCTATGACCTACCCAGTCGCCACTTCTTCTCTCGCAAAGCCATCCCAGCCCTCCACCATCATGTGAAAGACCGCATTGTCCATGCACTCAAGCAGTCAGTGAGCGGAAAGGTGCACCTCACAACTGATGCATGGTCCAGTCGGCATGGCCAGGGCCGTTACGTGTCCATCACTGCGCACTGGGTTAATGTGGTGGATGCAAGGTCCACAGGGGACAGCGGTGGTGGGACAGTGCTGCCTAGCCCACGGTATAGGAAACAGTTGGCTGTAGGCGTTCGACCCTCCTCCTCCTCCTCCTCCAGAAGCAAAATCTCGTCCACAGAGCGCAGTCGTACGAGCACTCCATCTGCAGCTGCCACTGTTGCACACGATGTGTCCCCCTATCGAGCAGCTAGTGGAAAGCGTCAGCAGGCTGTGTTGCAGATGATGTGTTTGGGCAACAGACACACCGCCGAGGTGCTGGCCAAGTACTTGAAGCGACAAACTGAGTCATGGCTGGGCAGTGTACATCTTGAGGCAGGCAAGGTAGTTAGTGATAACGGCTAGTGTTGTGCATTCCGATACCGGAAGTATCGGGTATCTGCCGATATTAGCGGTATCGGAATTCCGATACTGACTTCCGATACTTTTGTCATATCGGATACCGGAATCGGAATCGGAAGTTCCCATCATGCTATGAGCCTGCTTGCTTTGATTAAGCCAATGGGAATCCTCCGAAGTGTGGGCACATCCTGTTAGGCATGTAGGCATGTTAACTATTGGCATGGCTGTGATTGGCTGCCGAAATGATGTCATGATGCACTATAAAAGCCACCGCAGCCGCCATTTCTGGTTCACTCTGCTGTGAATTCAGTTAGGGACAGGCTGCTGTAGAAGACTGTGAGGGACAGTTAGAAATAGCGATTCCACCAAACATCTAGTGCTTTACCCAGGCTACATAAACCACCACTGTAGCCTTCTTTGCCCTAGCAGCAGTGTTCACAGCTGTCTGCAAGGGCTGTGTGAGTGCAGCTCACGCTGTGGAGTGGGTCCTGCAGCCACGTCAGGTTGTAGGCTGCCCAGCGTGCCTCACTGCTGCCTCATACATCTTTTAATTTTTGAGCTGCATTTTTTACATAATTTCAATCTAGTGTGCTTCCATCCGTATCCATATACGTTGGTTGCAAACACTAGTAGTAGACAGCGGAGCCTTTCTGCAGCCTTTCAGTGCTAGTGTCCACTTTGCTGCACTGTTCACGGCTGTCTGAGAGGTCTCTGACTGTGTGTGAGTGCAGCTCACGTTGAGTAGTGTGTCCTGCAGCTACGTCTGGTTGTAGGACGCTCAGCGTGTCACTGCCTCACACATTTTTCTTTTATTGCAGCTCATTTTTTCTTCTATTAGTGTGCATCCATCCGTCTCCATCTACGGTGGTTGCAAACACTATATAGGAGTACACAGCGGAGCCTTTCTGCAGCCTGTCAGTGCCAGTGCCCACTTAGCTGCACTGTTCACGGCTTTCTGAGAGGTCTCTGACTGTGTGTGAGTGCAGCTCACGCAGAGTAGAGTGTCCTGCTGCTACGTCTGGTTGTAGGACGCTCAACGTGCGTCACTGCCTCACACATATTTGTCTTTGAGTGCAGCTCATTTTTTCTTCTCCTATTAGTGTGCATCCATCCGTATCCATCAACATTGGTTGGTTGCAAACACTATATAGGAGTAGATAGAGGAGCCTTTTTTTCTGGCTTGTGCCCTGCCGGCGCAGCCAGATTAGTATTACCCAATTTTTTTGGAGCCTCATCTTTTGCATTGTAGGTTACCTGCCTGCATTGTAATAGCTCCAAAAAGTTGGTGATACTATCAGTTTCAATTCTTTGCTCACATACTTTGAGTTTGTTTCCAACAAAGAAACCACAAAAAAAGTTCACCAAACACTACATATGGAACTTGTGTAGGCCACATCAGCTCCTATTAAAGTGTAGTCCACACAAACACACTTCATAAAATTAGTGTTTCTTGTACCTGTAACCAGCTGTTCAGGAATAAGCACACTAAGGCCACCCTTTGTACTTTTCTGCCTATCTTAAGCAGTCTGGCAAGATGAAGAAGGCAGGGAGTAAGGCGCGTGGGCGTGGGCGTGGAGTTTCAGCAGGGAGAGGACGTGGGGATTCTGCAGGGAGAGGACGTGGGGATTCTGCAGGTAGAGGACGTGGGGATTCTGGGCCTGCTGCGGGCACCAGTGGATCAGCATCCCCCAGTTTTAGCAGGCAACAGTCCTTTATGCGCAGCTTTGTAGGACCTCAACGTACCCCACTGCTGCGGGAGGAACAAATTGAAGCCGTTGTCGGATGGATGGCAGCTAACGCATCGACTTCAATTACTTCCACAGCCTCTCAGGACCAGAGCACCGAAGAGCAGCCATCTGTCTCTTCACCACCTGCCAAAGTGCCCAGGCAGTCAGAGAGACATGGACAGGAGCCATCACAGTCTCTACTTCTGTTCTCGGAATCTGTTGGCTTGGAAAGATGGGGCCAGCCAAGCAGCATTCCTGAATGTGAAGAAGAGGGAGTATGCAGTGATGCGCAACTTCTTTGTCCCTCTGAATCTGAAGAGGCGAGTGGGCCAGTGCCTACGGTCAGCACACCTCAGTACGCATCAGATGATGACGAGACTCAGTTTCCTCTTTCTGGTGAGTACGGTGCTGGCGAGACAACCCCGGAGAAGCAGCTGTTTGAAGAGGGGAGGGAAGATGATGAGGTCCTTGACCCATCATGGCGTGAGGAACAGGAAGGTGGTGGGAGCAGCTCGGAGGAAGAGATTCCCCTACCGGCCAAAACAGGAGGCAGAGGGAGGGGGAAGACTTGGTTGCCTGTACCCTCCACTTCGGCACCCGTTAGGAGCATTCCTCATTCCAAAGGCAAAACGGGCGCTCCCAAGACTTGCAGTGCGTGGTCCTTTTTTGACACAGTTGCAGATGACATTTGCTTTGTCAAATGCAAGCTGTGTCATCAGATAGTCAAAAGAGGGAGAAATGTCAGCAACCTCAATACCACAAATATGTGGAAACATGTGCGCACCAAGCACGAGTTGGAGTTGCAGAGACACCCTGAAGATGTAGGCCAACGTACAGCACCACCTACCACCTCTTCAGTTCGTGTTGGGGCCTCTTCCTCCAGCTCACACACTGCTGGTTCGGCTTCCTCACAGGATCGCCAAGGAAGAACCTCTGCCACTGTTGTCCGGAGACCCTGTCAGATTCCACCCATAGCAGCACGTTCCCATCCATCACAGCCATCGGTAGCACAGGCATGGGATAAAAGGCGCCCTTACTCGGCAAACCATCCCCGAGCACAGTCTCTGAATGCTGGCATTGCCAAACTTCTGGCAGTTGAAATGCTGTCATTCAGGCTGGTGGACACTGACACCATCCGTGACTTAATGGTATTGGCAGTCCCCCAATACAACGTGCCCAGCCGCTTTTTTTTCAGCAGGCGAGCCATCCCTGCCCTGCAGAAACATGTTGAGGGCAAAATAAAACATGCGCTACTAAACGCCGTTAGTAGCAAGGTCCACCTGACCACCGATGCGTGGACCAGTAACCATGGACAGGGACGATACCTTTCCCTCACTGCCCACTGGGTCAATGTTGTGGAGCCGGGTACAGATCTGGAGAGTGGCGCTGTATGTGTTCTTCCAACCCCACGGATTGCAGGACTCCAGTCTGTACACATAGACTCCTCCTCCTACTCAAGTTCCTCAGAAACAGCAGAGCAGGAGCCTGTTACGACCGATATGAGCACAGCCGTGGCCAAACGTCAACAGGCTGTACTCAAATTAATTTCTTTGGGGAATCGAAGCCACACAGCGCAGGAGCTCTGGAATGCTATCAAGCAGGAGAGCGATGTGTGGTTTGGGCCAGCGAATCTCCAGCCGAGCTTGGTAGTGTGTGACAATGGCCGAAATCTGGTGGCAGCTCTTGGCCTAGGCAACCTCACACACATCCCATGTCTGGCACATGTGCTTAACTTGGTCGTGCAGAGCTTTCTGAGGGACTATCCGGATCTTGATGCACTGTTGCACAAGGTCCGCATAGAGTGCGCTCACTTGCGGCGTTCCAGCACGGCAAGATCGCGCCTCGCTGCTCTGCAGCGACGATTTGGCCTTCCGGAACATCGCATCATATGTGACCTACCCACCCGGTGGAATTCAACGTTACATATGTTGGAGCGGTTGTGTGAGCAGCAGGCAGCAGTCATGGAGTACCAGCTGCATCAGGTGCAAACAAGTCGCACTGTGCGCCGTTCACACTTCAGCACCATTGAGTGGGCCTCTATGAAGGACATCTGCCTCGTTTTGCGTGCCTTCGATGAATCCACGCGGATGGCGAGTGCAGATGATGCACTAGTCAGCATGACTGTCCCCCTTATCTGCCTGCTTCAACAAACACTGCAAGCACTAAGGGATGAGGTTTCGGAAGAGGTGGAGGATGAGGAGTCCCAAATGCCATCTGCTTCTGGACAGTCTGCGCTACGTGTTTCCTCACAAAGGCCTAGGCAGGGGACACTTTGTGAGGAGGATGAGGAGGAGTCGATGGAGGAGAAAGACATCTCTCCAGAGGAGGGAGGTACACAAACCTCTACTCAGTATGTACAGTGAGGGTGGGGTGATGCAGAGCAGGCCGAGGTCACGCCTCAAACAGGGGACAGCGGTTCTTTGGCAGTTGGGAGTCTGCAGCACATGGTTGATTTCATGCTGCAGTGCCTGAGAAACGACCGCCGCATCGCCCACATTCTCGTCTCGGCTGATTATTGGGTGTACACCCTCCTAGATCCTCGCTACCGGGACAGCGTACAAAGGCTCATACTAACGTTGAACTGGGAGCGTAAACTGCGGGAGTACGAAGAGTCACTGGTGCAGTCCATAATGTTTTCCATTCCACCCGACAGCATTGTTGCTAGTGCTTTACAAAGCAGCTCTGTGCGTCGAGGCAGTGGAGGAAACTCTGCACAAAGAGGGAGCAGAGGCAGCGCCGCAGCACAAGGCAAGACCACTATGGCCCAAATGTGGCAAAGTTTTGTGTGTCCACCACAATTGTCTACACCATCAGCGACGCCTCGAGTCAGCAGGAGGCAACGCTTCCGTCAGATGGTGTCAGACTACATGTCTTGCCCTGTCACTGTACTCCCAGATGGCTCTTCCCCCTTCAAGTTTTGGGTCTCTAAGCTGGATACATGGCCAGAGCTTAGCCAGTATGCATTGGAGGTGCTGGCTTGCCCTGCTGCCAGTGTATTATCGGAACGTGTCTTTAGTGCAGCAGGTGGTGTACTAACAGACCGTCGCACGCGACTATCTTCCGATAATGTTGACCGGCTGACTTTTCTGAAAATGAACAAGGCCTGGATCTCCAAAGACTTTGCCATTCCTCTTACAGACTAAATTAATGGTTGGCAACTGTATCCAGGTCTGCTGGTGTGTTCATTTTTCTACCACCTGAACTATAATCCCTGTGCTTCAACACAGCCAGTTGTCGCTCAGATGTGTCATCTGCACAGAGAAACACACTAGCTCCTGTGTTAGTGGGGTTCAGTAACGCCAGCTGATCCCCTGCTGTGTGGACGGCAAAGTCACCAGCTCCATCAACATTCAAACCACTACTGATTTTTAACCGTGCCCAACTTAGGTCTCTGGCTCCACTGTCTCTACTATTTCCCCTGGCCTCCAACCCCGCCATCTACATCTCTGAAGTGGCGTCAGCACAATCTACACTTGTTCCTGTGTTCCTGTGGCTCAGTCCCATCAGTTTATCCCCTGATGTGTGTCCGGCAAGGTCTCCTGCTCTGTCCACATTCCCATAACCAGTAGTGGGAATGAGGACAGAGCTGGCAAACTTGCCGGACAAACATCAGGGGATCAACTGACGGGACTGAGCACCAGTAACACAGGAACAAGTGTAGATTGTGCTGACGCCACTTCAGAGATGTAGCTGGCGGGGTTGGAGGCCAGGGTAAATAGTAGAGACAGTGGAGCCAGAGGCCTAAGTGGAGCATGGTTAGAATCAGTAGTAGTCAACAACCTCCATAAAAACCGCTGCCCATTGGCCTCTGCATGCGGCATGCGTAATCCTGGGCTCCAACAGTGTCAGTTGGTGTTCAGAAGTGTCGTCTCCACAGAGCCAAACACATTCGTTCAAGTGTTAGTGGGGTTCAGCACTGCCAGCTGTTCCCCTGCTGTGGAGATGGCAAGTCTCCTGCTGCCTACACCTGCCAAAATCCAGTAGGCCCCAGCCTGCTCCACGCCTGATCCTGGGCTCCAACAGCGTCAGTTGGTGTTCAGAAGTGTCATCTCCACAGAGCCAAACACATTCGTTCAAGTGTTAGTGGGGTTCAGCACTGCCAGCTGTTCCCCTGCTGTGG
The DNA here is from genome assembly GCF_039654945.1 of Dendrobates tinctorius. Classification (NCBI taxonomy): domain Eukaryota; kingdom Metazoa; phylum Chordata; class Amphibia; order Anura; family Dendrobatidae; genus Dendrobates; species Dendrobates tinctorius. The sequence goes on along the minus strand of NW_027362134.1, from coordinate 776,931 downwards.
AGATGGCAAGTCTCCTGCTGCCTTCACCTGCCAAAAGCAACAGGCCCCAGCCTGCTTCTCGCCTAATCCTGGGCTCCAACAGCGTCAGTTGGTGTTCAGAAGTGTCATCTCCACAGAGCCAAACACATTCGTTCAAGTGTTAGTGGGGTTCAGCACTGCCAGCTGTTCCCCTGCTGTGGAGATGGCAAGTCTCTTGCTGCCTACACCTGCCAAAATCCAGTAGGCCCCAGCCTGCTCCTCGCCTAATCCTGGGCTCCAACAACGTCAGTTGGTGTTCAGAAGTGTCGTCTCCACAGAGCCAAACACATTCGTTCAAGTGTTAGTGGGGTTCAGCACTGCCAGCTGTTCCCCTGCTGTGGAGATGGCAAGTCTCCTGCTGCCTACACCTGCCAAAATCCAGTAGGCCCCAGCCTGCTCCTCGCCTAATCCTGGGCTCCAACAGCGTCAGTTGGTGTTCAGAAGTGTCATCTCCACAGAGCCAAACACATTCGTTCAAGTGTTAGTGGGGTTCAGCACTGCCAGCTGTTCCCCTGCTGTGGAGATGGCAAGTCTCCTGCTGCCTTCAACTGTCAAAAGCAACAGGCCCCAGCCTGCTCCTTGCCTAATCCTGGGCTCCAACAGCGTCAGTTGGTGTTCAGAAGTGTCGTCTCCACAGAGCCAAACACATTCGTTCAAGTGTTAGTGGGGTTCAGCACTGACAGCTGTTCCCGTGCTGTGGAGATGGCAGTCTCTCCTGCTGTCTCCGCATTCCAAAGACAGTAGGCCTCTGCCTACACCCTCCTATTTCCTGGGCTTCAACACAGCCAGTTGTAGCTCGGAAGTGCCGTCCACACGGAAAGAGACACTTGCTCCCGTGTCTCAGTGGGGTTCAGTAACGTCAGCTGATTCCCTGCTGTGTGGATGGCAGTCTCTCCTGCTGTCACCACATTCCAAATACAGTAGGCCTCTGCCTACACCCTCCTATTTCCTGGGCTTCAACACAGCCAGTTGTAGCTCGGAAGTGCCGTCCACACGGAAAGAGACACTTGCTCCCGTGTCTCAGTGGGGTTCAGTAACGTCAGCTGATCCCCTGCTGTGTGGATGGCAGTCTCTCCTGCTGTCACCACATTCCAAATACAGTAGGCCTCTGCCTACACCCTCCTATTTCCTGGGCTTCAACACAGCCAGTTGTAGCTCGGAAGTGCCGTCCACACGGAAAGAGACACTTGCTCCCGTGTCTCAGTGGGGTTCAGTAACGTCAGCTGATCCCCTGCTGTGTGGATGGCAGTCTCTCCTGCTGTCTCCACATTCCAAATACAGTAGGCCTCTGTCTACACCCTCCTATTTCCTGGGCTTCAACAAAGCCAGTTGTAGCTCGGAAGTGCCGTCCACACGGAAAGAGACACTTGCTCCGGTGTCTCAGTGGGGTTCAGTAACGTCAGCTGATCCCCTGCTGTGTGGATGGCAGTCTCTCCTGCTGTCACCACATTCCAAATACAGTAGGCCTCTGCCTACACCCTCCTATTTCCTGGGCTTCAACACAGCCAGTTGTAGCTCGGAAGTGCCGTCCACACGGAAAGAGACACTTGCTCCCATGTCTCAGTGGGGTTCAGTAACGTCAGCTGATCCCCTGCTGTGTGGATGGCAGTCTCTCCTGCTGTCTCCACATTCCAAATACAGTAGGCCTCTGCCTACACCCTCCTATTTCCTGGGCTTCAACACAGCCAGTTGTAGCTCCGAATTGCCGTCCACACGGAAAGAGACACTTGCTCCCGTGTCTCAGTGGGGTTCAGTAACGTCAGCTGATCCCCTGCTGTGTGGATGGCAGTCTCTCCTGCTGTCTCCACATTCCAAATACAGTAGGCCTCTGCCTACACCCTCCTATTTCCTGGGCTTCAACACAGCCAGTTGTAGCTCGGAAGTGCCGTCCACACGGAAAGAGACACTTGCTCCCGTGTCTCAGTGGGGTTCAGTAACGTCAGCTGATCCCCTGCTGTGTGGATGGCAGTCTCTCCTGCTGTCACCACATTCCAAATACAGTAGGCCTCTGCCTACACCCTCCTATTTCCTGGGCTTCAACACAGCCAGTTGAAGCTCGGAAGTGCCGTCCACACGGAAAGAGACACTTTCTCCCGTGTCTCAGTGGGGTTCAGTAACGTCAGCTGATCCCCTGCTGCGTGGATGGCAGTCTCTCCTGCTGTCACCACATTCCAAATACAGTAGGCCTCTGCCTACACCCTCCTATTTCCTGGGCTTCAACACAGCCAGTTGTAGCTCGGAAGTGCCGTCCACACGGAAAGAGACACTTGCTCCCGTGTCTCAGTGGGGTTCAGTAACGTCAGCTGATCCCCTGCTGTGTGGATGGCAGTCTCTCCTGCTGTCACCACATTCCAAATACAGTAGGCCTCTGCCTACACCCTCCTATTTCCTGGGCTTCAACACAGCCAGTTGAAGCTCGGAAGTGCCGTCCACACGGAAAGAGACACTTTCTCCCGTTTCTCAGTGGGGTTCAGTAACGTCAGCTGATCCCCTGCTGTGTGGATGGCAGTCTCTCCTGCTGTCACCACATTCCAAATACAGTAGGCCTCTGCCTACACCCTCCTATTTCCTGGGCTTCAACACAGCCAGTTGTAGCTCGGAAGTGCCGTCCACACGGAAAGAGACACTTGCTCCCGTGTCTCAGTGGGGTTCAGTAACGTCAGCTGATCCCCTGCTGTGTGGATGGCAGTCTCTTCTGCTGTCTCCACATTCCAAATACAGTAGGCCTCTGCCTACACCCTCCTATTTCCTGGGCTTCAACACAGCCAGTTGTAGCTCCGAATTGCCGTCCACACGGAAAGAGACACTTGCTCCCGTGTCTCAGTGGGGTTCAGTAACGTCAGCTGATCCCCTGCTGTGTGGATGGCAGTCTCTCCTGCTGTCTCCACATTCCAAATACAGTAGGCCTCTGCCTACACCCTCCTATTTCCTGGGCTTCAACACAGCCAGTTGTAGCTCGGAAGTGCCGTCCACACGGAAAGAGACACTTGCTCCCGTGTCTCAGTGGGGTTCAGTAACGTCAGCTGATCCCCTGCTGTGTGGATGGCAGTCTCTCCTGCTGTCACCACATTCCAAATACAGTAGGCCTCTGCCTACACCCTCCTATTTCCTGGGCTTCAACACAGCCAGTTGTAGCTCGGAAGTGCCGTCCACACGGAAAGAGACACTTGCTCTGGTGTCTCAGTGGGGTTCAGTAACGTCAGCTGATCCCCTGCTGTGTGCATGGCAAAGTCTCCTGCTGCCTACACAGTTGTACTACTACTGATTTTTAACCGTGCTCCAATTAGGCCTGTGGTTCCACTGTCTCTCGTATTTCCCCTGTCCTCCAACCCTGCCAGTTCCAGCTCCGAAGTGGCGTCTGCACAATCCACACTTGTTCCTGTGTTACAGGTGTTCAGTCCGGTCAGTTAATCCCCTGATGTGTGTCCGGCAATGTCGCCTGCTCTGTCCACATTCCCATAACTAGTTATGGGAATGTGGACAGAGCAGGCGACATTGCCGGACACACATCAGGGGATTAACTGACCGGACTGAACACCTGTAACACAGGAACAAGTGTGGATTGTGCAGACGCCACTTCGGAGCTGTAACTGGCGGGGTTGGAGGACAGGGGAAATACGAATATCAGTGAAGCCACAGGCCTAAGTGGAGCTTGGTTAAAATTAGTAGAAGTCTACAACCGATCTTAAAATTTCTTCAATGCAGCCTCAGCCTGCTCCGTGCTTGTCCCTGGGCTTCAACACAGCCAGTTGTTGCTCGGAAGTGCCGTCTTCACAGAGTAAAACACTAGCTCCTGTGTTTGTGGGGTTCAGTAACGTCAGCTGTTCCCCTGCTGTTTTGATGGCAATCTGTCTTGTTGCCTCCCAATTGACAGCACATCAGGCCTCAGCCTGCTAAGTGCTTGTCCCTGGGCTCCAACATCGCCAGTTGCTGCTCATAACTGACTTTGGCACGGGTACTCCCTCCTGCCCAGCTTGGTTCCAGCCCTGCCTGCTGTTTCCGGGAAGTGTCAATGTCAGTTTGCCACCCCAAGTTGCCATGTCGTGTTGCGGTTGGGTTAGCCGAGGCTAGGGTGCCAGCAGTTTAGGTGCTTCCTATGTGGACTGCGGGTTCTGGTAAGGAAGGCTTGTTCCGTAGTGCCAGTAGGACAAGCACCCCCTGTACGACTGTGTGACTCGGTAACTGCGGCCAGCTTGCGGCATGCCAACTTTGCTTTTCAGGGGTAACTTCAGCTGCCCCTCCGGGTTCCAGCACCGTCAGCTGGTTCTCGTCAGAGCCTTTGGCCTAGGTGCCTCCATCTCGGTATCCGAGTTCCGGCAACGTCTGCTGGTCCTTGGTAGTGCTTTGTAGCACAGGTACCTCCTGCTTAGTAACCGGGTTCCAGCACCATCAGCTGGTCCTCGGTTGTGCCATTGGCTCTTATTCCTTCTACTGCCCCTCCGGGTGCCAGCACTGTCAGCTGGTCCTCGCTATTTCCATTTGCTCTTGCAGCTTATGCTACCCCTCCGGGTTCCAGCACCGTCAGCTGGTTCTCGTCAGAGCCTTTGGCCTAGGTGCCTCCATCTCGGTATCCGAGTTCCGGCAACGTCTGCTGGTCCTTGGTAGTGCTTTGTAGCACAGGTACCTCCTGCTTAGTAACCGGGTTCCAGCACCATCAGCTGGTCCTCGGTTGTGCCATTGGCTCTTATTCCTTCTGCTGCCCCTCCAGGTGCCAGCACTGTCAGCTGGTCCTCGCTATTTCCATTTGCTCTTGCAGCTTATGCTACCCCTCCGGGTTCCAGCACCGTCAGCTGGTTCTCGTCAGAGCCTTTGGCCTAGGTGCCTCCATCTCAGTATCCGAGTTCCGGCAACGTCTGCTGGTCCTTGGTAGTGCTTTGTAGCACAGGTACCTCCTGCTTAGTAACCGGGTTCCAGCACCATCAGCTGGTCCTCGGTTGTGCCATTGGCTCTTATTCCTTCTGCTGCCCCTCCGGGTGCCAGCACTGTCAGCTGGTCCTCGGTATTTCCATTTGCTCTTGCAGCTTATGCTACCCCTCCGGGTTCCAGCACCGTCAGCTGGTTCTCGTCAGAGCCTTTGGCCTAGGTGCCTCCATCTCGGTATCCGAGTTCCGGCAACGTCTGCTGGTCCTTGGTAGTGCTTTGTAGCACAGGTACCTCCTGCTTAGTAACCGGGTTCCAGCACCGTCAGCTGGTCCTCGGTAGTGCCATTGGCTCTTGTTCCTTCTGCTGCCCCTACGGGTGCCAGTACCGTCAGCTGGTTCAAGAGGACAAAGAACAGGAAGACAACCATAAAGATGCAGAACAACAAGAGAGAGAAGACAAAGAAGCATAAAAAAACAAAGCAGAAGAACATTAAGCATAAGACTAATACTCTGAGCAAATGATATTATCTTATTTATAAGCAGAAGAAGACTAAGCAGTGTATGGGGGTGAGTCCGTTCCTCCTCGTGGTGCCCCTGGAAAAGGCCTGCTGCTGCAGGCAGAACGGAAGGTGTAAACTTCTAACTTTTCTAGATAACAACTACAGGAATGCCTGACACAAACAAGAATATGATGAAGAAGAATAGGAAGAAGATGAAGAAGTTGAATATGTAGAATAATAATTGTTGAATAAGAAGAATATGAAGAATGTAAGAAAAGGAAGAAGAAGAATGTAAAAAAAGGAAGTAGAAGAATTTAAAAAAAGGAAGAAGAAGAAGAATGTAAAAAAAGGAATAAGAAGAAGAATGTAAAAAAAGGAAGTAGAAGAATGTAAAAAAAGGAAGAAGAAGAAGAAGAATGTAAAAAAAGGAATAATAATAAGAAGAAGAAGGTAAAAAAAGGAAGAAGAATAAGAAAGAAGAAGAAAGAAGAAAGAAGGAGAAGACATACATGTCTGGCAAAATATAAATGAGGCTAACATAGTCAATATCTTTGTAACTCCTAACGTCTTTAAAAAAAAAGTTTAATTCCTGCTATTCCATTTGATTGGGCTAAACCTCTATGGCTTTAATGTCTCCTCCACCTCCCACAATACATTCTACATTATTCTTAGTTGTTTTTCTTCATGTAGAATTAACCTACAAGGAAAGAAAGGGTTTTTTTTAATTCCGATATTTTGGCCCCATTGACTTGCATTGGTTCCCGGTATCGGAATCGGCGATACCGATACTTTTTTTTAAGATCGGCCGATCCATTCCGATCCGATATTTTCAAGTATCGGCTGGTATCGCTCAACTCTAATAACGGCCATAATTTTGTGGCAGCCATAGCCCTTTCAAAACTCAGCCATATACCTTGCTTGGCTCACACCTTGAACCTGGTGGTGCAGTGCTTCCTCAAAAATTATCCGGAGTTAACAGCCCTGCTCCAGAAGGTGCGAAGACTGTGTGCGCACATCCGCCGGTCGCCTGTACACTCCGTTCGTATGCAGAAGCTGCAGCGATTGCTCCACCTTCCCAACCACCGCCTCATTATCGACATTGCAACAAGGTGGAACTCCACCCTGCACATGGTGGAGCGGCTGTGCGAGCAGAGGCAGGCCATAATGCATTTGTGGGAGGATACAAGGCCAGGCACTTTGAGAGCAGACATGGAGTTGACAGGTGTGCAGTGGTCGAAGCTGAAAGACCTCTGTAAAGTCATTCAGTGTTTTGAGGAATGCACACGGCTGGTAAGCGCAGACGACGCCATCCTAAGCATGAGCATCCCACTTATGCGTCTGCTCATGCAAACTTTGACGCACCTTAAGGAGCAGGCGTCTGCAGCCAATGTTGATGAGGAGGAAGAGGAGGAGGGAATCCTTGATGACATTCAGCCATTGTCTGCTCAGGGACCTCTCCTGGACGAGGTGGAGGAAGAAGAGGAGGAGGAGTAGGATGATGGGGATGATTACTTAGGGGAGGAGGATGCATCTTGTGGGGCAAGTGAAAATGTTGGCGTGGCAAGGTCTGGTACAGGGTTTGTGCGTGACTGGAGGGATGTGGATTTGCCAGAAAGTGCTCCTCCAACCAGCACTCGCAGTGCATCATTGACACCGGGAACATTGGCCAACATGTCAGATTATGCCTTGCAGATCCTAAAAAGGGACCCACGCATTGCCAAAATGATGAACGATGACAACTACTGGTTGGCCAGCATCCTGGATCCACGCTATAAAGGCAAATTACAAAACATCATGCCACAGGAGAACCTTGACCTAATATTGGCTAATAAACAAGCAACTTTGGTAAATCGATTGCTTGAGGCATTCCCAGCACACAGCAGCGGTGATGGTTCTCACACGAGCCGTACGGGCCGGGGGCAGCTTGGCAGAGGTGTTCGTGGTGCACACAGCAGAAGTGGCGTTGGAGACAGGGGTTTCATGACAATGTTGTGGACTGATTTTTCAAATACCGCTCACACAACTGGTAATACTGCATCGATGGAAAGTGACAGGAGACAGCAGTTGTCAACTATGGTTACAAACTACTTTTCCTCCCATATCGATGTTCTCCCACACAGGTCATTCCCCTTTGACTATTGGGCCGCTAAACTGGACACCTGGCCTGAATTGGCACAATATGCCTTACAGGAGCTCGCTTGCCCAGCTGCAAGTGTGCTATCGGAAAGAGTCTTCAGTGCAGCTGGATCAATCCTGACAGAAAAAAGGACCCGTCTGTCAACCCAAAATGTGGATGATCTAACCTTCATTAAAATAAACCATGCATGGGTTTCCAAGGATTTTGTCCCACCTTCCCCTGATGACACATAGGGTGACAGAAAAATGGCTTGCTTTGGTCCATCTCTTCCTGGAACTTCACCTATTTCGCCTTTTGCATCAGCTGAATGTCCAACATCAACATATGCCACTTTCTAAAACTCCCTAACTGTGCTGCCTCCCCCCCATGGCCGGGGTCACCACCTAGCGCACGACACCGTGCGAGTGCCTTTGCCCTGGACAGGTGGGTAGGCCAACTCTTGGGTGCGGGCACTGGCACAGGGTCCCTCATAGTGCAATCAAGTGTCTCTGACGGTGGTGGTGCACACCCGCCGTCAGACACACCGCCGTACTATGAGGGGCCCAGTGCCAGTAACGACGCCCACGAGTGGGCCCCCCTTGCTTGGGCAGGGCCCCAGCATTTGCAATCTTTACCTCTCCCTGCTCCTCCGCTGTGTAATCTGGGCTGTCAAATCCATACTGTGCCTGACACCGTCTGAGCCTGCCTCCTGATGTACAGACATATATTTTGAATGTGTACGCTATCCATACATGTTATCCGGGGATACGGTACCCTTTCTAACCTTTGTGCAATCACGTGCAATCCATACTGGGCCTAACACCGTCTGAGCCTGCCTCGTGATGTATAGACATATATTTTGAATGTGTACGCTATCCATACATGTTATCCGGGGATACGGTACCCTTTCTAACCTTTGTGCAATCACGTGCAATCCATACTGGGCCTAACACCGTCTGAGCCTGCCTCCTGATGTATAGACATATATTTTGAATGTGTATGCTATCCATACATGTTATCCGGGGATACGGTACCCTTTCTAACCTTTGTGCAATCACGTGCAATCCATACTGGGCCTAACACCGTCTGAGCCTGCCTCCTGATGTATAGACATATATTTTGAATGTGTACGCTATCCATACATGTTATCCGGGGATACAGTACCCTTTCTAACCTTTGTGCAATCACGTGCAATCCATACTGGGCCTAACACCGTCTGAGCCTGCCTCCTGATGTACAGACATATATTTTGAATGTGTACACTATCCATACATGTTATCCGGGGATACGGTACCCTTTCTAACCTTTGTGCAATCACGTGCTATCCATACTGGGCCTAACACCATCTGAGCCTGCCTCCTGATGTATAGACATATATTTTGAATGTGTACGCTATCCATACATGTTATCCGGGGATACAGTACCCTTTCTAACCTTTGTGCAATCACGTGCAATCCATACTGGGCCTAACACCATCTGAGTCTGCCTCCTGATGTATAGACATATATTTTGAATGTGTACGCTATCCATACATGTTATCCGGGGATACGGTACCCTTTCTAACCTTTGTGCAATCACGTGCAATCCATACTGGGCCTAACACCGTCTGAGCCTGCCTCCTGATGTACAGACATATATTTTGAATGTGTACGCTATCCATACATGTTATCCGGGGATACGGTACCCTTTCTAACCTTTGTGCAATCACGTGCAATCCATACTGGGCCTAACACCGTCTGAGCCTGCCTCCTGATGTACAGACATATATTTTGAATGTGTACGCTATCCATGCATGTTATCCGGGGATACGGTACCCTTTCTAACCTTTGTGCAATCACGTGCAATCCATACTGGGCGTGAGAACGGCTGGCGAGCTGTTAAGCAAGCTACAGCACCTGTGGTTTGCACACGTAAGTTTTTCATTTTTTCAGGAATGACGGTTAGGCCTAATTCCGGAACTGCGGTTGACCTGCACTTACTTGGAAATCATTGTTCGCGGGTAATAATTGTCATCAGTGATCCCCATCACTAACGTTGTTCAGCGGGTTATCTGCACCTGTAAGCGACAAACGCTGGCCTTTTCAGTGTAGCGCACATGCAGCCATGGACATGTAATGGCATGACACACCAGTTATTGGCCAATCTCATGTGCCAGAGCCTCACGTGTCCCTCTAGTAAGCCGGACTCGGACCGCGGGGCATGACGGAGTCTCGTTCGTTAACGGAATTAAGCTTGCAATGTGTGCATCTGTTCTGTAGCTGGCATGGTTGAGGTTTCCCAGGTGGAGTCGATTTTAACCGTAGGCTCCACTCCTGGTGGTGCCCTTCTGGACATTCCTTTAAGGTTCAGCTTTGCAACCATACTGCCCACGTAAAACAAACACTTTGCCTTCATGAACGCTGTTTGGAGGGTCATGACTCGTGGGAATAACGCCGCCCAATCAGTTAACCTGCTAGAGAGATCGTTCGTTGCTCCCAAGCATGACATCACACTCCCTAGGAAGAAGGTAATGCCACTGTGGCGACCGTACTCCTGGGGGCGACACAAGTGCACTGATGCCCAGCCACTGCTCGATGAATCTGCTGGTACATTGACCCAGACCACTACATTCCCCTTGCACGCTACACGGCCTGAATCTGACCCTGATGAAACTCAGGTTACCCTTCCCATATACAGTTCCATCTTACACGGTGACAAAGAGGAAGCTGCAGATGAAAGTGCAGGTTCGGCCCACCCGCCATCAGACACACCACCGTACTATCAGGGGCCCTGTGCCAGTGCCGTCGCCAACGAGTGGGCCCCCCCCTGCTTGCTCAGGATCACAGCACTTGCAAAGTTGAAATACTGTGCAGTGAGATGGAAGATGGGGACGACGAGGAGTCCAGACAAGTACAGGGATTCCCTAGCGAGGAGACTTATTTGATTGTTTTCAATGTTGGGACAGCAATTTTTGGGGAGCACTATACTCTGGAGAATGATAGATGGTGCCCACCATACACTGGAACATTCCAAAGGTGGACATCAGACACTGGAGCAGCATTTACAGGGCCCATTATACACTAGAGCATTAGAAATGGGGCCCATTATGTTTGGAGCATTATTTGGGCCCATAAGACATTGGAGCTTCATCCATGGGGACCAACATATACTGTAGCATTATGTGGAGCTCATCATATACTGTTTCAAACATTATATGGGACCAATGATTCTGTATGGAGAAATAGATGGGCCTCGTCAGGAGATGTAAAAAGTGAAGTATTTTTCATTGTACTATACCGCTATTTCTCTGCCGTATCGGAGCATGATGAGTTGTGGTATGTGTTAAAGGGGCGCTCTTTCGCCCAGGGCACATGAAAACCTGGAGCCAGCCCTACCCCCCCACAACTTTAGCCAAATAACCCCCATTTTTCATTGCGTAACTTGTATTATGAAGTTAATTAAGGTTGACAAGCTTAAGTAAGAAGAATTGATGCTTTTGGCATTCAAATGGGCACTATAGGTGTGTTTCCTGTCCTCCTCTCACTGCCGACTTTTATTCCCCATTGACTTACATTGGGTTTCGTGTTTCGGGACGACCCCAACCTTTCCCTATAATCGGACGATCTTGCTCGACCCGACTTTTGGAAAAGTCGGGTTTCACGAAACGAAACGCGACCCTAAAAAACCAAAAGTCGCTCAACTCTACTTACAGTATATAAAGATTTTTTTTTGCTCTTTAGGTTTTGCATTTGTGTAAAACAGTGATTCCCAAACTCCAGTCCTCGTGGCCTCCAACATGTCATACTTTCAGGATTTCCTTGTCATTACAGAGGTATTGCAATTATTATTAAGGCATCACAAACTGCCATGGGTTCTCTCACCTGTGCAATGCTAGGGAAAGTCTGAAAACATAATGTGTTGAGGGCCGTGATGACAGGTTTGGAAACAGTGCTTTAAAGGGTCCCAAAAGCCATTTTAAAACACAACACCAGGCTGCATGTTGATCACGCTATTGTGCGGCACTAATGTGGCAAAAAACTTGATACTGTAGCCCACAAGGATTCTGGACTTGTTTTCTATTGAGCACATCTTGCATGTCATTTTTTGGCAATTGTGAAGGGAGCTGCCAGCAGTGGATCTTGATAATGTGCATGCCACAGTACATTTAATGTGCCCTAGTTCATTCACCATTTGCATATCATCAACATATCTATTAATCCAGAGGGGCCGCACTAGTCCCCTGGCCACGGAGAGAGGCCGACATGGCGTGATTTAGGTGGGAATATAGTGAGTTGGGCAGTCTTTGGGAAGTGTGGGGTTAACAGATTTAGCAGAGGTGGAGTTGGAATCGGGACATGGGGAAGGAGGGGTCAGAGGTGGAGAGGGGGGAGTAATATGAAAGGGTCAGCCATCTTCCTTGGGACAGTCATTTTAGGTATCCCTTAACAGCATTGAGTAGGGATTAGTAGGAAGGGGGTTAAATTTGAAACTCTCATGAATCGCAAATACCCCTTAGGTCATGTGATTTTTAGAATTCCACAATTTTTCCTTGCATTCAAATTTCCACATTACACCTCTTCATATTAATAATACATTTATAAATAATATATAAATAATAATTTCTGCATCTATTGCAATTATATGGAGAAAACCTGCACAAATACACACGCAGGTCAGTTTAACAAAGCGTGAAAAGAAGCAAAGTGGGGGTGAGATTTCTATAAATCTCACATCCACTTTGCTAGAATTGTAAGACGCTCCATTTTTGGCACAAAAAATATACACAGCATTAAAAACTCACCAAAAAACTCATTGACGGATCTTAATCTTAAGGTAAAGTACTAGAAAATCTAATACACACCTCTCCCCCCCATTATTGCCAGAAAACGGTTGGCTCTAGTTGTACCTATATAAATGTGTCATTCCTAAGAAGGCTAAGCTCTCATGATGAGTGTTTGATGCTTTTTAATGTTACAGATTTTCTGCAGCATTTCTGCATCTGTTATGTAAATTAGGTTACTTGATTTTTTTTATGTTAGTTTTGGTATTTTTATTTTGTTTTCGATGCATTACATGCATTTTTAAAATCTGTGGATTTTTTGTCTGTAATGCAATTCTGTAGCGGAAATCCACACATAAAACTCAGCGTGCCCCCAAACACAAATTGTTATGTAAGGCTGTGTGCCCACGATTAGTTTCTGATGCTGTGTATTTTTGCTGTGTCAAAACTGCAGTGTCTGCAGCAAAGTGGATGGAATTTATAGGAATCTCCTGCCACTTTGCTTCTTTTGTACTCAGTGCATGTTTCAAATCTACAACATGTCAATTTCTCTTGTAGGTACTCTGAGTTTTATGTGCAGATTTGGCCCATAGAACTGCATTAGATGTAGAAAATATGCAGCAAAAAAATGCAAGTGCGTTATTTAGTGCATTTCTGTGGGGGAAATCCACCAAAAATGCATGTACTCTGCACATGACTATTTTAATAAAGTTTTGTCAAAGCCAAATTTTATTATTATTATTTATTTATATAGCACCATTGATTCCATGGTGCTGTACATGAGAAGGGGGTTACATACAAATTACATATATCACTTACAGTAAACAAACTAACAATGACAGACTGATACAGAGTGGAGAGAGGACCCTGCCCTTTCGGGCTTACATGCTACAGGATGCTGGGGAAGGAGTCAGTAGGTTGGTGGGTTGCAGCAGTTCCGGTGTTGGTTGAGGTGATATCACCGGTAATGGTGAGAGAGAACGAGGTAGCGGGGGCATTGCAGGCTGTAGGCTTTCTTGAAGAGGTGGGTTTTCAGGTTCCGTCTGAAGGATCCAAATGTGGTTGATAGTCGGACTTGTTGGGGCAAAGAATTCCAGAGAATAAGGGCTATTCGGGAGAAGTCTTGGAGGCGGTTGGGTGAGGAGCGAATAAGTGTGGAGGAGAGAAGGATGTCTTGGGAGGACCGGAGATTACGTGAGGGAAGGTATCGGGAGATTAGTTCAGAGATATATGGGGGAGACAGGTTATAGATGGCCTTGTTGGTCAGAATTAGTAATTTGAACTGGATACGCTGAGGGAATGGGAGCCAGTGAAGAGATTTGCAGTGGGGAGAAGCGGAGGAGTAGCGAAGAGAGAGATGAATTAGTCGGGCGGCAGAGTTAAGGATGGACTGGAGAGGTGCGAGGGTGTTAGCAGGGAGACCACAGAAAAGGATGTTGCAGTAGTCGAGGCGGGAGATGATGAGGGCATGCACAAGCATTTTAGTAGATTGAGGGTTGAGGAAAGGACGTATTCTGGAAATATTTTTGAGCTGGAGGCGACAGGAGGTAGAAAGAGCTTGGATGTGCGGTTTGAAGGACAGGGCAGAGTCAAAGGTTACTCTGAGGCAGCGGACTTCTGGTAGTGGGGAAAGTGTGATGTCATTAATTGTTGTATGGAGTGAGGATATGGATGCCAGTGGTAGAATAGAGTTAGAGAGCTCGTGGGTGTCTAGGTGTGCAAGGTTTCTGCGGGGGTGTGCGTGTTGCTGGACATGGGTGCCAGGTTAGGAGGACAGGGATGAGAAAGTGAGTAGATGGTGGTCAGATAGAGGGAGAGGGGAGTTGGTGAAGTTAGAAAGAGAGCAGAGACGGGTGAAGACCAGGTCTAATGTGTGTCCATCTGTGTGGGTGGCTGAGGAGGACCACTGAGTAAGTCCAAAGGATGAAGTAAGGGACAGGAGTTTGGAGGCTGCTGACTGAAGGGTATCAGTGGGGATGTTGAAGTCACCCATGATGATAGTGGGGATGTCAGTTGAAAGAAAGTGACGAAGCCAGGTAGAGAATTGGTCAATGAAGGCAGTGGTCGGGCCTGGAGGTCGGTATATGACGGCCACTTAGAAGTTGGAGGGAGAGTAGATGTGGACAGAGTGGACTTCAAAAGAGGGGAGGATTAGGGAGGGAAGAGATGGGATTGGGTTGAAGGTACAGTTGGAATAAAGGAGAAGACCCACTCCTCCACTGTGTCTGTTGCCAGGGCGAGGAGTGTGGGTAAAGTGGAGGCTGCCGTAACACAGCACAGCAGGGGAGGCAGTGTCAGAGGGTGTCAGCCATGTTTCTGTGAGGCCGAGGAAGGCAAGATTGTGAGAGAGAAAGAGGTCATGAATCACATGGAGCTTATTGCATATGGAGCGGGCATTCCAAAGTGCACCCGAGAGAGGGAGCAGGGGGTTGGGTGTCAATGGCACAGGTTTTAAGTTGGAAAGATTGTGGTAGTTCTAATTAGATAGGGTGCGGTAGGAAGGGGAAGTAGTGGGGGGTGAGAGCTGTGGGGGTCCAGGATTGGTAGATATGTCGCCAGCGGTGAGGAGAAGCAGAGAAAGGGAGAGCAGATGGGAGAAGGAAAGTGGGCAGCTTGTTTTATGTTTCATTCGGACAGATTTGAGGTTGAGGAGCAGTTCAGCAGAGGAAGTCAGGTGGGGAGGAAGTAGGGAAGGGGAGATGATTATTTGGTTAGAGGCTGCTGGGGTTTGGGGATAGCAAAGGAGAGTGAGGACTAAAGGAGCAATCACTGTGAGGGCATATGTAAACATGGTGAAGAAATAAGATAGGTTAAGAGAAGCTAGGTGAAAGTAATAAGAATGGATAACTCAGCAGACATACCCAAAAGAGACAGGTAGACAGAGTGGAGTCCTGACTCCTGCCGAGACTAACTGCCGTAGTAATAACTGCATTTTTGCAATACTTTTGCTGCCGTGATACTTATGCTGCAGGGAGACACACGTGCCTGACTTGCACACGTACCCCCCTAGAAGGCATCTGAATATATAGGACTGAGTTGAGGATCAGGTGAGAGGGATTGTGGGAACTGATTTGGGATAAATTACCAATTGCCTAGCACACCAGGGGAGGTTAGACAATCAAAGGCACAGGGCCTGGCTACATCCATATGCTAGTAACACCTTACACCTGATAACATCTCTACTGGCCCCAACATGCCTATACAGCAGTAAGTATTGAGTTCAATGCAACAAATGAATTTAGCAAACATTCAGTAGGCACTGTTATATACCATTAAATGAAAGGTTGCACTAGATGACAGCAAGTAGGGATTACCAGAAAGTATCAAAAACATGCAGCTTTATTTGAAACAAGACACACCAACAAGCGACAAAAAATGCAGTGTCAAAAACAATGAAAATGAACGTAAAAAAACACTAAAAAATGCAATGAAAAAGCAAAAGTAACCTAATTTACTTAATAGATGAAGAAATGGGGTACAAAATCTACAGTATCAAAACTCATCAAAAGCTCAACGTGGAACCGTAGCCTTTACGACCGCCGATACGCATTTTAATGGAGGTCATTAAGGATGCTTATTTCTCAGCGACGCTGTTTTATGGCATTGAAAAATAATAGAATTCCCGCAGATGTCAGCTGTACATGACAGCTGACACCCTTCAGTATCGGACCTGACCAGATTTGCAACAGATCAATTAACCCCTTAAATACTGCTGTAAATCGCAACAGCGGTAGTTAAGTTGTTACAAGGGGATCACAAGACTCCCTTAGTAACCATCGTGGATCCCGATGGTTTCCATGGTACCCTGAGGTCATGTGATGACCCCAAGGCATGGTGGCCTTTAAGATCCAGCAATAAGCTGCCTCTCACAGGCGGTGTCAGTACATCAGTGTATGAGACTAGTGATCAAAGTAAAAATTATACATGTCCCACAGTGAAAAAGTGAAAAAAGTAAAATAAAATATGTAAAAAAGTAAAAAAGCAAAAATGCACTCACAAATCACTAAAATCCATTTTGCCACTCAAAACGCAGCGTTTCTGATAAAACAATAATAAACAAAAAAAGTACACATAATTGGTATCGCCTCATCCAGAACGATCCGCTCTATAAAACTGACATGTTATTTATTCTGTTTGGCGAACGCCGCAAAAAAAAAAAAAACACACCAAAAATGTTGCTTTTTCATCATAGTGACTCACAAAAAAGTGAATAAAAAGCGATCGAAAAGTCATATGTAAAAAAATATGATATAAATGAAAAGCACAAACCATCCTACAAAAACAAGCCCTAATATGACTCATTAGGTAAAAAAATAAAAAAGTTACAGCTCTCAAAATAGAACGATTCATTTGCTAAAATACTGTTTTTAGTGTGTAAAAATAGCAAATCATAAAAAAATATATAAATCTGATATTGCTGTTATATCACATCAACCTGCTAACACCCTCGTTCCTCTCCAGTCCATCCTTAACTCTGCTCCCCGACTAATTCATCTCTCTCCCCGCTACTCCTCGGCTTCTCCCCTCTGCAAATCTTTCCACTGGCTCCCATTCCCTCAGCGTATCAAGTTCAAATTACTAATACTGACCTACGAGGCCATCTATAACCTGTCTCCCCCATATGTCTCTGAACTAATCTCCCGGTACCTTCCCTCACGTAATCTCCGGTCCTCCCAAGACCTCCTTCTCGCCTCCACACTTATTCGCTCCTCATCCAACCGCCTCCAAGACTTCTCCCGAATTGCCCCTGTCCTCTGGAATTCTTTGCCCCAACAAGTCCGACTATCAACCACATTTGGACCCTTCAGAAGGAACCTGAAAACCCACCTCTTCAAGAAAGCCTACAGCCTGCAATGACTCCGCCACCTCCTTCTCTCTCACCACTACCGGATATATCACCTCAACCAACACCGGAACTGCTGCAACCCACCAACCTACTGTCTCCTTCGCCACCATCCTCTAGCATTTAAGCCCCAAAAGGGCAGGGTCCTCTCCCCTCTGTATCAGTCTGTCATTGTTAGTTTGTTTACTGTAGGTTATGTCTGTAATTTGTATGTAACCCCTTCTCATGTACAGCACTATGGAATCAATGGTCCTATATAAATAAATAATAAATAATAATTATAACCCAATGAACAAATCGATCTTATCATTTTTACCGCCAGGTGAATGGCGCAAAAAAAAATAAAATAAAAACAATAACTGAATTGCTGTTTTTTTTGTTCATTTGTGTCTGAAAATTTTGAATAAAGAGTGATCAAAAATATTATGTACACCAAACTGGCATGGAAAAAAATCTGCAAATCATCCCGCAAAAAAAAAGCCCTCATACTGCTCTGTTCGCCAAAAAATAAAAAAGTTACAGGTCTTAGAATATGGCGACAAAAACCCCCACTTTTTAAAAAGAAGCATTTTTATTGTGTGATAGCAGCAAAACTTAAAAAAAAAAATTAATCTGGTATCATTGTAATTGCATCGACCAGAAGAATAAAACCACCTCATCACTGCATGGTGAACAGCGCAAAAATAAGAATAAGAACTATTTGTTCATTCTACCTCCCAAAAACTGGAATAAGGCTCAGCTCACATTTATCCTGCGCTCTGCGCTGAGCGCTTACGTCGGGGTTTCCATGTAAATTCTCCAAACCCGTTATTTATGCAAAATCCCAGATGAAATCACTAACTTATGAGGCAGATGGAGTCACTTTGGACTGGTCTGTGTTCCAGTGGTGACCTATCATTTTAGGCATCTTTTTAGCGCACAAGTGTGGGTGATTATAGATCTGTCTGTGCACTTGGCCCTGGACTCTTGTCCCCTGCGGCTGTATGGTGGCTGCTGTAATACCCGTATACGGAGCAGTCTGGGTGATGGCGGTCTCATATAGCCTATACAATCACTGCCTGCAGCCGGTGCTCCGTTTTTAATGTTCTGCCTTCTTCCACGTATGACTCTGTGTGGATTCCAGCAAACGGCTAAACCCTTCATCCACTCCCAGTAAAAAGACTGTATGGGTGCTTAAGTCTATATTTATTGAGATGATGTGAATAACAATGGTAGATGATAACAGATGATATAGTGGAGGAGATTGGACAATTGTGGATGAGATTGGGTACAAACTGTAAGGAAACAGACAGTACAATATATCAGTAATAGCAGATAATAGAGGGTGCTATTATAACAGTAGCAGGCATTATTACAGAAGTTGAGCAATACAACACACAATGCAGTGAAGAGAGATATCTAAGCAACTTAAGGCTACCAGCATTACACTACCTGAACAGGATACATTTAACTACATGCAGTGCAAGAGCATTACAAGGAGCTGGAAATACATTGCACATATCATGGAGGTTGCATTATGGCTAGTTAACACAGATACAAAGTACAACACATAACTGCATTAAACCCTCACCGGAATCCGCTTGACAGAAGAAGTGATTTTGCAGAGAGCAGGACACATGTGAGTAGCTCAGAGAGAAAATGGCTACAAGCTTTCAAGCCTGAGAAACCTGAAGGGGCAGTTCTAAACAGAATAACTATTAAAGGGAAAGGATTCTAAATC
The DNA here is from genome assembly GCF_039654945.1 of Dendrobates tinctorius. Taxonomy (NCBI): domain Eukaryota; kingdom Metazoa; phylum Chordata; class Amphibia; order Anura; family Dendrobatidae; genus Dendrobates; species Dendrobates tinctorius. Next base: position 758,113 of record NW_027362134.1, on the reverse strand, counting down.
CATGAACAGGAAAGAGAAGGGCAACTATGACATTTAATGGCCATAGCTGGAACAACACTTAAGAAATTTCTTGCTGCACATGAATGGGCAGAACAGCTCCGGCCCCCTCAAATAAAATCCAGTGAATTCTGCAGTCCCAAATCCAAATGTCCTCCTCCTGAGTCCCACTGTGCCTAAACCACAGTAAGAGGCCACATGTTTGGCATTATTGCAACGGAGAGAAGGTAGTTAATTTATGGGTGCATGTTGCCAGAAGCACAAGCTGGGCACAAAGTGGCGCTACATGGTATGGGGGCACAATGTATGGGTACTAGACTGGCAGATTTGCAATTCTCCAGAATAAAGCATGGCGTGGATGTTACATGGTCATTGCAGCTGTAGATGAATTAATTGAGAGCTGCAGTGTCTACAATGGGGTCACTTTTGCTTTTTTTTTCTGCTGTTCTGGCACCTTCGGGGCTCCGCAAATGTCACCCCCAAACTATTCTAGCAAAATCTATGCTCCAAAAGCCAAATAGAAGCAGCAAAAAAAAGCTAAGGAAGACAGCTGTGACCATAGAAACGCGTTGTGGGTATTGGAGGAAGAATAAAAGCTGAGTTTTTTACCCTCTTTTTGGTTTCTGCCTCTCCTTTAGTGCTCCTATAGACCGCTTTTTTTTGTTGTTTCACATTGAATTTTCCTCTCTGAGGATCAGCGGCAGGAGCAGCTTGGAGGGCAGTTGCTTGTGGGAGAACCTGCATTTGCTGGGCGGTGCTGGGAAGCTCCGGGATCCTTGGTGTTTACTTACGGCTGGGATTGGTCTCAACTTCACATCCAGAAGCCGGTGAGAGATGGACTGACCAGGAGAGCGGAGGTTGCTGACAGCCACGTACAGTGCCCTTCTGGGTTGCGAGGACACGCTCCCCAACTACCATTCACGTTCACACTGTGGTTGTGCAAGGGTGGCACAACCCTGTAAGGTGAGCACCCTGTCGATTCACTTAGGGAATTAATTTAAACACAGGTACACTCATTGCGCCTCTCTTTGCATTTTATTTTCCCAAAGCCAAATAGAGCTCCTTCCTTCTCAGCCATGACATATGGCCCAACAGTAATTTCTGACAACATGTGGGGCAGCACCGCGTTCGGGAGAATTTGCACAAGAAATTGTGGGGTCTAGTTTCATCTATTAACCTTTGTGTACCTGACAAATTTGCAGCAAATACAAAAATTACATTTTTACCACTAAAATCTCATAATTCCACATCTCAATGTCATAAAATTCTGTGAGGCACCTATGGGTTCAAATACTCACTACACTCTTGAGGGGTTTAGTTTCCAAAATGGGTCACTTGTCGGAGGTTTCTGTTGTTTTCACATGTCAGGGGCTCTTCAAATGTGACATAGCATTCACAATCTATCCCAGTCAAATAGCAGTCTTTCCTTTCCTAGACCTGCTATGTGCCCAAGCAGAAGTTTTTGACCACATATGGGGTATTGTCGTGTTCAGGACAAATTGCGCAACAAATTATGAGGTCTGTTTTCTCCTATTATCCATTGTGAGAATTACAAATTTGGGGCTAACACAACAATTTCGTGAAAAAAATAAAAATTTTCAATATGACTACCTAATGTTATCAAATTCTGTGTAGTACCTAGCTATTCAAAATGCTCACTGTACCCCTGGATAAAATCCTTGAGGGGTGTAATTTCCAAAATAGGGTCACTTATGTTTTTTTTTCTTGGTTTAGGCACATCAGGGGCTCTCCAAACGCGACATACATGATGCCCACAGACCATTCCATCAGTCTGTATTACAAAACATCACTCCTTCCTTTCTGAGCCCTGCCATGCGCCTAAACAGTGGTTTTCCTCCACATATGGGGTATTGGAGTACTCAGGGGAAATTGCACAACAAATTTTTGCATCAATTTTCTCCTGTTACCCTTTTGAAAATAAAAAAAATTGGCTTTCACTGTTTGGGCATATCAGGGGCTCTCCAAGCGCGACATGCCATCCACTCTCGACTCCAACCGTTTTTGAGTTCAAATAGTGCTCCTTCCCTTCCGAGCCCTGCCATGAGCCCAAATAGTTGTATCCCTCACATATGGGGTAGCGGTATACTCAGTAGAAAATGTACTACAAATTTTGTGGTTCATTTTCTCCTTTTACCCTCGTGAAAAATAAAAAATTGGGCTAAAATTACATATTTATTGGTAGAATGTGATTTTTTTTTATTTTGACAGCTCTACGCTATTAACTTCTGTGAAGCACCTGAGAGTTTCAGATGCTCATGACACATCTAGATAAGTTCCTTAAGTGGTCTAGTTTCCAAAATGGGGTAAATTGGGGGGATCTTTCACAGTTAAGGCACATCAGGGGCTCTCCAAACACGACATGACATCCGCTCTCGATTCCAGCTGTTTTTGCGTTGAAAAAGTCAAACGGTGCTACTTCCCTTCCGAGCACTACTGTGCACCCAAACAGTGGATTTTCCCCACATATGGGTTATTGGCATACTCAGGAGAAATTGCTCAACACATTTTAGGCTCCATTTTCTTCTGTTACCCTTGTGAAAAAAACAACTTTGGAGCTATAGTAAAATTTTGGTGAAAAAAAGTTAAATGTTCATTTTTTTCCTTCCACATTTCTCTAGCTCCTGTGAAGACCCAGAAGAGTTAATAAACTTCTTGAATGTGGTTTTGGGTACCTTGTGGGGTGCAGTTTTTAGAATGGTGTCACTTTTGGGTATTTTTGGTCGTATAGGCCCCCAAAGTAAGTTTAAATGTGACGTGATCCCTAAAAAAATGGTTTTGTAAATTTTGTTGTAAAAATGAGAAATTGTTGGTCAACTTTTAACCCTTATAACTGCCTAGCAAAAAAATGTATCTTTCAAATTGTGCTGGTGTAAAGTAGACATGTGAGAAATGTTATTTATTAACTATTTTGTGTGACATAACTCTAATTTAAGGGCATAAGAATTAAAAGTTTGAAAATTGCAAAAAATGTTCAGCTTTTTTGCCAAATTTCAAATGTTTTCACAAATATACAAGTCATATCAAAGAAATGTTCCACTCTCATGAAGTACAATATGTCACGAATCTCAGAATCAGTGGTATCCATTGAAGCTTTCCAGAGTTATAATCACACAAAGTGACACTGGTCAAAATTCAAAAATTTGGCTCTGTCACTGGGGGGGTTAAGGATTTGAAACACACACTGCAGGTAATTTTTTGGGTCTACGTACATGTCAGCATATTTTCATGGACCGTGTGTCCATGTGCAAAACACGCTGACATGTCCGTTTTTGAGCGACAGCACGGATCACACGGACCCATACAAGTCAATGGGTCCGTGTAAACATGTACCGCACATGGCGTCCGTGTGCCATCCGTGTGCGTTTTAAAAGTCATAGGGTTAACATTGAAACAAATTGTTTCAATACACGGACACATGGGCAGCATACGGACAACGCACGTATCACACACAGATGGTATACAACACACAGATAGCACATGGATGACATACGAATGTGACAAATTGACACCGACACGGATATCTCCGGTGCTGTTTTTCCGGTACCGGAAATATCAGGACGTGTGAAACCGGCCTTATAGTACAAATACCTGATTTTTGTATTCCATGGTACAGGAGAGCAGTGGAGATTAGAAATAAAACTGCTTATACTATAAGTACTACGTTCGATAAATCTGTTAGAATAATTAAAAACCCATTATCTATAGATCCAAATACCAAACATAAGCCACAGATATACTGTGGGTTGCTGTCTCGTATAAGTAAGGGGTACCGTAATTTTAAATCTAGCTCTACTAGAAAAAGTGATATTTTCCTCTGAATGATGAATTTGGACAAAAACATTTGCTATCACTATCATTTTGCCAAGAAGCATAAAAATAAGTTAAATATCTGGACACTTTAAAGTGCTGGAAGAAAGTCCAGACCATCCATGCAGATCTGTAACCAGTTCCTCCCTATTTTGGAATGTGTCTTCAGGGATCATTGGGGTAGAGTTATAATCAGTACTGGAGTAGAGCAATGTGCACACTAATAACTCTGGAAGAAGTTATGGGAAATATTGGCCCTCTATTTGGCGAAACAAATGCATAAATATGCCTGAACCACAATTGTGGCAACTGATGATATCAAAAGATGAGTCATATCCTTGACTTGTAAAATGATCCACAAGGAGCAGTTTACCTTATTATAACAAAATGTCAGGATACCAAAATTATCTCTATGTTGATTGTTCTGCCATTAGCACAAATATTCTCAGTCTTATGGGGTATTCAGGAGTACGAAAGTTTGCATTTTCAAGATCCAAGTTGCAGTCAGTACATACAGTACCTTTCACTGCTATGACTCAGTTCACATGTCATTTGTGCATCATATAATAATTTTCATTTTTTTGTTCCCTTATAGGAACAGAAAATCCAATGACAGCAGATAATGTGAATCACACAATGGACACCAATGGCACCCAATGGACTCCATTAATGGATGGAGCCTACAATGTAGATGTGAACACAGCCTTAGAGGGATTGCAGTTGATGCTATTGTAGATAATTTCTATTTATTTTGATGAGCATCTGAATACATTCACATTATTTGTTTTTGCATTCTAGCTATCAGGACTCTTTTCAACTGAATTGGGCATTTTGAGAGGAAGAAAGGTGTTTAACACTAGAACTACTGTACTCGTGACACCTACTAGAACTACTGAATGTAGTCATTTTGACTACTGACTTGTTTTCGTTTATTATTAGAGTTTCAATTGTGGTTATTTATTAATAATTATATTTTTTTAATGTATTATTATTGTGAGATCCAACAGTAATGCTTTGGAATGTTTTTTTTCTGATTTTTTTTTCAGATTTTTCTACAGGAAATAACAAAAGTAAACTAAGTAAAACAATAATAATAGACGTTTTAAAATAATTTATTATTAAAGTGCACACATATAAACAACAACTCAAGAACAACAAGCAGAGAAAATGTAAGTGAAGGAGAAGAAAAATGAAAATATGGCGCAGAATCTCAATAAAACCGACCAACCGTTATTATGAAGTACAACCGGTAACTTTCTAAACATTTGTTGATTCGCATTTCAGGCATCGTCTTTCAATTACAGCGGTACATTGCCCACACAAAGACGTATGGCAAGTCATACAATTTCCAACAGATCGATTACACTGGTCAACAGCATTTTTGGTGCCAAAGATATTTCATCGAATTTAGGGTATTTTTGGGGTGCTGATTCTGAATATGTCATCAGTTTTGCCAGATTGGCTCAAGTTTTTGAGATTTTTGGTATCTTATTTATAGCACTTGTTGGTAAATGCGACGCATCATCTCATTAATTTCTTTGGATTAGTACTTGAACTGAGCAGTTCTCAATATAGTTTTGTGTTAATTAGTGTTCTAAAAGTTTGTTCATAGCTTGATTTTTGCACTAACTTTATGTTGTTGTCTGTTTTCCAGTGAAAAGCATGAACTCATCATGAAGAAGTTGTCTTAACGATCCAGACTCATTCTGTTACATTTGTGGTGAATATACACTGCCAAAACATAGAAGAAACATAACACACTTCGTAAAAAAAGTGTATTTTGCCTATTTTGGGGTTATGCTTGGGGACCAAGACAAGTTTTGGGCACCACACATAGTGTGCAAAGCATGTATCGAATTATTACGAAAATGGAGCAAAGGACAAAGAAAAAGCTTCAAATTTGGTGTTCCAATGGTGTGGAGAGAGCCAAAAAATCATCATGATGACTGTTATTTATGGTAAACACAGGTACAGGCACATCTTCACAATGAGGGACAGGCCTTCTTGCAGATTCCATGTTACTCCCATTTTCGTTTCTTATGCTTATTGAATCCTTGCACTTGCACTGCACAGAAATAACAGTCATCATGATGATTTTTTGGCTCTCTCCACACCATTGGAACACCAAATTTGAAGCTTTTTCTTTGTCCTTTGCTCCATTTTCGTAATAATTCGATACATGCTTTGCACACTATGTGTGGTGCCCAAAACTTGTCTTGGTCCCCAAGCATAACCCCAAAATAGGCAAAATACACTTTTTTTACGAAGTGTGTTATGTTTCTTCTATGTTTTGGCAGTGTATATTCACCACAAATGTAACAGAATGAGTCTGGATCGTTAAGACAACTTCTTCATGATGAGTTCATGCTTTTCACTGGAAAACAGACAACAACATAAAGTTAGTGCAAAAATCAAGCTATGAACAAACTTTTAGAACACTAATTAACACAAAACTATATTGAGAACTGCTCAGTTCAAGTACTAATCCAAAGAAATTAATGAGATGATGCGTCGCATTTACCAACAAGTGCTATAAATAAGATACCAAAAATCTCAAAAACTTGAGCCAATCTGGCAAAACTGATGACATATTCAGAATCAGCACCCCAAAAATACCCCAAATTCATTAAAATATTTTGGACACCAGAAAAAAAATTTTTTTTCGTTGACCTGTGTTATTTTTGCATTTTGCTTTTATCTGGCAAAATTTTTTTTGAGACATCACATCTGAAGATGTAGCAACTTGGGACATGCCACCCTTTCCCCTAGATACAACATACGGACCACTCAACTCTGTGACAAGCTTTTGCAAAAATGCCTTGCGTGACATTTGTCCGGTGGTCATCTCCTTGTATAATATCCAAGCATTTATACCCGCTAAGTCTAAGGTATTTTCAAATGCGTGAACAGGCCATCTCCTAGTACCTGTTCTTGTGCTGTATTTGTGTGCCATCTGTTCTACTACATCTACTCCATATTTTGTTTCATTATAAAACTTCACAGTTTCTGGAGTTTTTTTTGGAGATTCAGAATCAACAAGAACATTGGGATGGACGGAACTCAGATAAAAAAATATTCTTTCTAGCTGTAAACTATAACTAATAACATCAAGCTGTATGCAAATATAGTTTTTCCCCCAAAAAATTGCTGCTTCACACTATACAGTACAAAATAATCGAATAATATGACAATAAAATGTTGTATATACCTGTAGGAGTTTTCAGAGCTCTTATGTCTGCATCTGTTGTCTTTGTCTCTCCAAGTGAAATGAAAGTAATTTACTATCCAGACTAAAGGCCCCGTCACACTAAGCGACTTACCAGCGATCCCGACACCGATATCAAGGTGTCAGGATCGCTAGTAAGTCGCTATGTGATTGCTGGTGAGCTGTCACACAGACAGCTTCACCAGCGATCAGTACAGCGATGCCAAGCGCCCGGCATCGCTGGCCATCGCTGAAAAAAATAGAATCAAAATAAAAAATATAGTTATTCTCACCTTCCGACGTCCTGTTCAGCCATCCTGCCTCTCTCCACGCTCCGGTCCCAGTGATCCTTTGCACGAATGACCGCGAGACTTTGTTATCCCGCGAGACCGTGACATCTCGCGGTCATTCGTGCAAAGGATCACTGGGACCGGAGCTTGGAGAGAGGCAGGATGGCTGAACGCGACGTCGGAAGGTGAGAATAACTATATTTTTTATTTTTTTTAATTATTTTTTACACCTGATCGCTGGTCTCCCGCCTGTCACACACAGCGATGCGTGCTGGCCAGCGGGAGACCAGCGACCAAAGAAATGTCCAGAGGTTTCTTCCAGCGATCAGCGATACCGGCAGGGGGGCCGCTCGCTGATCGCTCTCACACACAGCGATCTCGCTGGTGAGATCACTGTTGTGTCACAAAAGTTGTGACTCAGCAGCGATCTCGCTACCGAGATCGCTTAGTGAGACGGGGCCTTTACTGTCTACTGCTAGGACCAGAGAAAAACACCTCCCTTCGTTAGCATAAGATAAGAGCCTACAGTTTTACAAAAAAGCTCTATTCAGATCAGCATTACACAGTAATACAACCAAGTAACACAATGAAAATGTGAAAAGTTGACATCTGAATTGAACTACATCTATATGAACATCAGGGTAAATGAGATACAGTGAAAAAATTATGCACAAAACTTTACAGCAACTTTTAGTGACAAAAGGACAGTAAAATATAGCAGGTAGTCAAAATGACTACCTTTAGTAGTTATAGGTGAATGTTGAAATAAATGCGCAATTTTTGCACCTAAATTATTTATTGCCACAAAATCTTTTTTAGCATCCTATTTGAGGAAAAGTCACCGAGTCTCAAGCCGGAATTCCAAAAAATGTAGTCACAGAGGAGAAATACATAGTGCGAAGTAGTCAAAATGACTACCTCAGTAGTTCTAGTGTTTTTAATGCATTAATGATGTATTATGAAGCAGCTTGCTTTAGGATATTTTCACAACTTTAAAGAATAGATGCATTGTGTAACCAATATGCAGTTAAATGAAAATTGTCAAATAGTTGATAACAAGAAGCTTATTCCTAGATCTATGTCTGTGCCAGCCAGGGTTGTACTGGCCCACCGGTGGGCCCAGGCACTGACACCTGCTGCCATACTGGCCAGCAGCTGCCTAGGGCCCCCACTGCTCCAGGGGCCCCCAGCCAGTGGCTATGGGGCCCCTGAATGAAGGGGGGGTCGCCCTGTGCCTGTGAAGTAGCAGCTGGAGACAGGAACCTGTCCCTGCTGCTAAAGAGAAATGAATATTCACGCTTCCCCACACCCCCATGGGCATGGAGAGGAGTGAATACCATTTTACTTTAAAGGGAAACTGTCACCCTTTTTTTGCCCTATCAGCTGCCGGCATTGACATCAGGATCTTATCTACAGCATTCTGTAATGCTGTAGATAAGCCCCCGATGTAACCTAAAAGATAAGAAAAACACATTAGATTATACTCACCAGAGGGTGCGGTCCTGTCCGATGGGTGTCACGGTCCGGTCTGGCTCCTCCCATCTTCATACGATGCCGTCCTCTTCTTCCCTTCCTGTAGTGGCTCCAGTGCAAGCACAATACTCTGCCCTGTTGAAGGCAGAGCAGAGTCCTGCAATGCGCAGGCGTCGGGAGAGGTCTTGCACCTGCGCACTGCAGTATTCTGCTCTGCCCGCAACAGGGCAGAGCAGTGCGCCTGTGCCGGAGCTACTACAGGAAGGGAAGAAGAGGACAGCATCGTATGAAGATGGGAGGAGCCGGACCGAGACACCCATCGGACCGGACCGCCCCCTCCGGTGAGTATAATCTAACGTGTTTTTCTTATCTTTCAGGTTACATCGGGGGCTTATCTACAGCATTACAGAATGCTGTAGATAAGCCCCTGATGTCAATGCTGGCAGCTGATAGGGCAAAAAAAGGGTGACAGATTCCCTTTAATAGCAGGCAGCATTAGATGCAGACTGCAGCTAACACTGCCCGCATGTAAAGCCCCACCACCACCGCTCCACTCTCTCACACTCGCACACAAAGCATCGCACTGCACTGCACCACATACACACACGCATGCAGACAGACACACAGCACACTCACCTCGCCGCAAGTTCCCTGCACACATCCCGGCATCCTGCTTCCTGCCTGGCACTTCCTGTCTGAGACAACGCAGCTGGATGATGTCATCATTCAGCGTGCGGCTGTTTCAGACAGAAAGCTGCTGGCAAGGAAGTGGCTGCTGGGTTATGCTACAGAGAACTTGCGGAGAATTGAGTGTGCTGTGTGTCTGTCTGCGTGCATGCATGCATGTGTGTGTGTATGTGGTGCGGTGCTTTGTGTGTGAGTGTGAGAGAGTGGTGTGGTGCTGTGTGTGTGAGTGAGAGAGAGTGGTGCTGTGTGTGTATTGGGGATTGGCAATGATAGGGTGGTGGGGAAGGAGGCAATGATGGAGGTGGTGAAGTTGGCAATGATGGGAGTTGTGGGGGAGAAATCAATGATGGACATGGTGGAAGGGGAATGATAGGGGTGGTGGGGGAGAAGGCAATGATGGAGGTGGCGATGAGTACAATGATGGGGTGAAAGGGAAGAACAATGATGGAGGTGGAGAAGGGCTGCATTTTACTCTATGAGGGGGCTGCATTATACTTTATGAGGGGGCTACATTATATTCTGTGGGGGGACTGCATTATTCTCTCAGGGGACTACATTATATTCTGGGTGACTACAGTATACTCTATGGGGGCTACATTATATTCTGTGGTGGGGCTGCATTATTCTCTCATGGGACTACATCATACTATATGAGGGGGCAGCATTATGCCCTATGAGGGGGCTACAGTATACTCTGGGGGGCTGCATTATATTCTGTGGTGAGGCTGCATTATACTATATGAGGGGAGCTGCAGTATCCCCTATGAGGGTGCTACATTATATTCTATGGTAGGAACTGCATTATACCTTATGAGGGGATTGCATTATATTTTGTGGGGTGCTGCATTATATTCTATGAGTTGGACTGCATTATATTCTATGAGAGGGGGCTGCATTATATTCTATGAGGGGAGATACATTATTTTATGAGGTGGACTGCATTATATTCTATGAGGGAGGCTACATTATATTCCATGATTGGGGCTGCATTATATTCTATGAGGGAGGCTACATTATATTCTATGAGGGAGGCTACATTATATTCTATGAGGGGGCTGCATTATATTATATGAGGGAGGCTACATTATATTCTATGAGGGGGCTACCCCAACTCCTGCTACATAATTAAGACGTGTACTACCTTATATTATACCCTGATATTAGTGTGTTTTACCACACAATTGGTGGTCTTGTATTTATTTCTATGTAACTACATAGTGGGCCCCAAGAATGATTTTCTCTGGTGGGCCCAAGGTGCTCCAGTCCGACGCTGCTGCCAGCAATGTGTGGGACTGGGTACAAAGGGAGAGACATATCAGTATAGCTGAGCAGGCAGGTAGAAGCCTTTTGGGACAGTTTTTGGTGACTATTCCACAGCTCTGTTTTCAATTATGATTTTCACTGAAGCACCAGAGTAATTCAGAGAAACCTCACATGTTTGTAATGAGGGAGCCATGACACATTCCGTTAAAGACCAGTGACACACCTTTTTATGGCCTGAGTATTAAGTAAATAGCGCCCCAAGACAGACAGTTGGTGTCAGCTATGTATTACCGTTGACACCCTGCTATATTGCCCACAATCAGTTTTAGCATCAATCGTGGCTGTTTAACCCCCTGGATGCCAATTTCAATTGAGACAGCAACATCTAGATGATTAGCAAAGGGCGAGGGTTTCCTCTCTAACCTTATCGGGTCTTGATAGTTGCCATGTAATGGCATCGGGGTATGTCATTGACTGGTTAGGCAGTTATATTTCTCAGAATACAGAGATGAATAAAACATTTCTTGATAAATATTCATTTTTAGTACAAAGAGTAACAACCCTGCCAAAAAAATATATAGCAATCTAGTATTACTGTAATCATACTGAAGGTAAGAATAAAGTTCACTTTTACTGTACGGTATAGGGCATTAAAAAGAAAAATAATAAGCAATTGTTGAACTACTGTTGATTTGTTCATTTTACCTCACAAGAATAAGTATAAGACTGCATTTACACATCAATGTCCGTGTGCTGTCTGTTTTTGCCATAGTTTCATTTATCCATACACATATTAATTTTAAAAACAGATCAGTGTCTCTGGTTCAAGAGGCTCAGAGCATGTCCTATTCACATCCGTTTTGCTTCAACTTGTAAAAACGTGCAAGTGCTGAGTATGTTACCATGGAACAGAGACTGACCAAAAGTTAAAGGGTTTATTTACAGGGGTCAGAATCTCCTCGCAGGGAGAAAACAGTGGGGTTAAACTGGCAAGGTAATAGTGATTTAACGGTTCATGTAATTAGACAAAGTTATCAAACAGTCAAGCAGAACAACGGTAATTAACCCCTTCATGACCCAGCCGATTTTGACCTTAATGACCAGGCCATTTTTTGCAATTCTGACCAGTGTCCCTTTACGAGGTAATAACTCAGGAACGCTTCAATGCATCCTAGCGATTCTGAGTTTGTTTTTTCATGACACATTGGGCTTCATGTTAGCGGTAAATTTAGGTCGATAATTTTTGCATTTATTTGTGAAAAAATCAGAAATTTGGTGAAAATTTTGAAAATTTTGCAATTTTCAAATTTTGAATTTTTATTCTGTTAAACTAGAGAGTTATGTGACACAAAATAGTTACTAAATAACATTTCCCACATGTCTACTTTACATCAGCACAATTTTGGAAAGAAATTTTTTTTGTTAGGAAGTAATAAGGGTTAAAAGTTGACCAGCGATTTCTCATTTTTACAACAAAATTTACAAAACCATTTTTTTTAGGGACCACCTCACATTTGAAGTCACTTTGAGGGGTCTATACGGCAGAAAATACCGAAAAGTGACACCATTCTAAAAACTGCACCCCTCAAGCTACTCAAAACTACACTCTAGATGATTATTAACCCTTCAGGTGCTTCACAGGAACTAAAGCAACGTGGAAGGAAAAAATGGATATTTTAATTTTTTCAACACAAATTTTCTTTTAGCATCATTTTTTTCATTTTCACATAGGCAACAGGATAAAATGGATCCTAAAATTTTTTGGGAAATTTATCCTGAGTACACCGATACCTCATATGTGGTCATAAACCACTGTTTTGGCGCACGGCAGGTCTCAGAAGGGAAGGAGCACATTTGACTTTTTGAATGGAAAATATGTTGGAAAATTAGCGCTTGCCGTGTCACATTTGGAGAGTCACTGTGTGCCTAAACATTGGAGCTTCCCCACAAGTGACCCCATTTTGGAAATTCGACCCCCCAAGGAACTTATGTAGATGCATAGTCATCACTTTGAACCCCCAGGTGCTTCACAAATTGATCCGTAAAAAAAAGGACTTTTTTTTTCACAAAAATTATCTTTTAGCCTCAGTTTTTTCATTTTCACAGGGGCAACAGGAAATGGATCCTAAAATTTGTTGGGCAATTTCTCCTGAGTACATCAATACCTCATATGTGGTCATAAACCATTGTTTGGGCGCACGGCAGGGTCCGGAAGGGAAGGAGCACCATTTGACTTTTTGAATGGAAAATTAGCTCCAATCGTTATTGGACACCATGTCTTGTTTGGTGAGCCCCTGTGTACCTAAACATTGGAGCTCCCCCACAAGTGACACCATTTTGGAAACTAGACCCCTTAAGGAACTTATCTAGATGTATAGTGAGCACTTTGAACCCCCAAGTGCTTTGCAATAGTTTATAACGTAGAGCAGTGAAAATAAAAAATCATTTTTTTTCCTCAAAAATTATTTTTTTTGCACGCTAATTTTTATTTTCACAAGGGTAACAGGAGAAATTGGACCACAAAAGTTGTTGTCCAGTTTGTCCTGAGTACACTGGTACCCCATATGTGGGGGGAACCACTGTTTGGGCGCACGGCAGGGATCAGAAGGCGAAAGAGCGCCATTTGACTTTTTGAAATTAAAATTAGCTCCAATCGTTAGCGGACACCATGTCGTGTTTGGAGATCCCCTGTGTGCCTAAACTTTGGAGCTCCCCCACAATTGACCCCATTTTGGAAACTAGACCCCCTAAGGAACTTATCTAGATGCATAGTGAGCACTTTGAACCCCCAGGTGTTTCACAGAAGTTTATAACGCAGAGCCGTGAAAATAAAAATATTTTTTTTTCCTAAAAAAAATATTTTTTAGTCCGCAATTTTTTATTTTAACAAGAGTAACAGGAGAAATTGGACCCCAAAAGTTGTTGTACAGTTTGTCCTGAGCACGCTGGTACCCCATATGTGGGGGGAAACCACTGTTTGGGCACACGTTGGGGCTCGGAAGGGAAGTAGTGACATTTTGAAATGCTGACTTTGATGGCATGGTCTGCGGGCGTCATGTTACATTTGCAGAGCCCCTGTGTGACTAAACAGTAGAAACCCACCACATGTGACCTCATTTTGGAAACTAGACCCCCCAAGGAACTTATCTAGATGTGTGATAAGCACCTTGAACCCCCAAGTGCTTCACAGAAGTTTATAACGCAGAGCCGTGAAAATAAAAAATATTTTTTTTTCCTCAAAAAAATGATTTTTAGCCAGCAATTTTTTTTTCACATGGGTAACAGGATAAATTGGACCCCAAAAGTTGTTGTCCAGTTTGCTTTGAGTACGCTGATACCCCATATGTGGGGGATGACCACTGTTTGGCCACACGTCAGGGCTCGGAAGTGAAGTAGTGACATTTTGAAATGCTGACTTTGATGGAATGGTCTGCGGGCATCATGTTACATTTGCAGAGCCCCTGATGTACCTAAACTGTGGAAACCCCCACAAGTGACCCCATTTTGGAAACTAGACCCCATAAGGAACTTGCCTAGATGTGTGGTGAGCACCTTGAACCTCCAAGTGCTTCACAGAAGATTATAACGCAGAGCCATGAAAATAAAAAATCATTTTTTTTCCTCAAAAAATGATTTTTTAGGTCGCAATTTTTTATTTTCACAAGGGTAACAGGAGAAATTGGACCCCAAAGGTTGTTGTCCAGTTTGTCCTGAGTACGCTGGTACCCCATATGTGGGGGGGAACCATTGTTTGGGCACACGTCAGGGCTCGGAATGGAAGTAGTGACGTTTTGAAATGCAGACTTTGATGGAATAGTCTGCGGTCGTCAATAAGTTTGCAGAGCCCCTGATGTACCTAAACAGTGGAAACCCCCCACAAGTGACCTTATTTTGGAAACTAGACCTTCCAAGGAACTTATGTAGATGTGTTGTGAGCACTTTGAACCCCCAAGTGCTTCACAGAAGTTTATAATGCAGAGACGTGAAAATGAAAAAATCATTTTTTTTCCACAAAAATAATTTTTTAGCCCACAATTTTTTATTTTCCCAAGGGTAACAGGATAAATTAGTCCCCAAAAGTTGTTGTGCAATTTTTCCTGAGTACGCTGATACCCCATATGTTGGGGTAAACCACTGTTTGGGCACACGTCGGGGCATGGAAGGGAGGGAGCACCGTTTGACTTTTTAAACGCAAAATTGGCTGGAATCAATGGTTGCACCATGTCGCGTTTGGAGACCCCCTGATGTGCCTAAACAGTGGAAACCCATTAAATCTAACTTCAACCCTAACCCAGCCCTAACCCCAACACATCTCTAACCCTAATCCCAACCCTAACCATAACCCTAACCCCAACACACCCCTAACCCTAATCCCAACCCTAACCACAACCCTAACCCTAATTCCAACCCTAACCCTAATTCTAACCCTAATTCCAACCCTAACCCTAATTCCAACCCTAGCCCTAATTCCACCCTAACCCTAATTCCAACCCTAACCCTAATTCCAACCCTAACCCTATTTCCAACCCTAACCCTCTTTGCAACCCTTACCCTAACCCTCTTTCCAACCCTAACCCTAACCCTCTTTCCAACCCTAACCCTAACCCTGTTTCCAACCCTAACCCTAACCATAATGGAAAAATAAAAATAAAAATATTTTCTTTATTTTATTAGTTGTGCCTACCTATGGGGGTGATAATCGGGGGGTTTATTTACTTTTTATTTCATTTTGATCACTGTGAGAGTGATCAAAATGAAAGAATGGAATCTGCAGCCGGTAGATTCGGGCAGGCGCACTGAGCATGCGCCCGCCATTTTCCAAGATGGCGGCGCCCATGAGCCGGACCCACGGGACACCGGGAGCGACAGGGGGACTCAAATGGTACCAGGGGGGTGAGGGAGGGATCGGGAGCTGGCGGGGAGCGGGGGGGCAGATGAGGACAGCGGCGGCAGATCACCGCTGTCATTCAGTGGCGGGGGGCGATCGCCGGTGGGGGGGTCGAATCGGTGTCTCCAGCCATGTCCGATGCTACTGCAGCATTGGCCATGGCTGGATTGTAATATTTCATCAATTTTCATTGATGAAATATTACTATCGCTCTGATTGGCTGTTTCACTTTTAACAGACAATCAGAGCGATCCTAACCACGTGGGTGCAAAGCCACCCCCCGGGCTTAACTGCATGTTGTCCTGTATCTGTGGGTCGGGTGACATTTCAATGACCCCGGTCACCCGACCCGCAGGTACGCTATTTATAGCATGACGCCTACGGGGGCGTCATGGGTCATTTGGGCACGACTTTTCATGACGCCTACGTAGGCATCATGGGTCGTGAAGGGGTTAATGGGTATTCTTGCAACTTATCATTCTGAAGAAATCTTGCTTGAAGGGTCGTCTTCTCCAATGTAGGTGCCATCAACAGCGGCACTTGTAGTCTCTGTAGTCTCTGTAAGCGCTGTAGTCTCTGTTAGAGGGTAACCGGGGCCTCAGGGGTTAAATAGGAAGGCAAGGGGGACACTGGGACAAACTGGGTCTCCCCTGCTCTGAATCTCTGCTTTCAAACTAGCAGTCTCTCCGCCAGAACGATGCTCAGTCTTTTGTTAAGTTTCTCTGCCGGAATCAGGGGCTCTGACCTGTCACCACGGGCACTGGGGCTGCATGCGCAGGTCTCCATCTCTGCACAGTCAGGAGGACGTATTCCTCTAGTCAATGGGAACTCCACGTCCACGTACTCACAGACAGCAGTATATATGTTACGTCCTCCTGTCTTATCCCTTTGACCGGGAGTTCTCTCTCCTCTCGTGCGTGCGGCTGCGACCTGCTCTCCTTGCTGCACATGCTGCTCTGACCTGCGCGTGCTCCGATTTCATGCCCTCAGCTTGCACTGCTTCCTGTCCAACACCCTTTCACCTTCCCCACTGCTACTGACAGGCACATGATGCAGTTGGAGTGCCCGTCAGGGCTGTAGGGATGCTCGATACCAGGCCACTTCTTAAAGGGGCAGTGTCACAGCGGCAGTGACCCAGACCGTGGCCCTGGGCGTCCAATAAAAGGGGTGTATTTACAAGGGAATGAAAAATAAAGAATTTTTGTTTTGAGTGTTCGTGATGCCACCTGTGGTTTCTGGTCAGAAGCGACCAGCGCTGCAGTGCAGATCTCCTGAGACTGTTGGTGTGATGGAGCAGAGGCAGAAAAGCTCTCCACAAGCAGAGCTGTTGTCCCAGGGCAGTGGTGATTGGTTAAGGATGCAATGGTTGCTGATGATAGATGTAGCAATGCTGAATGAGTGTTGAGGCAAGAATTCAAAGGACACAGTGGGGTGCAGTTCTAAAGCTTTACTCACAGTTCTGGTGCACACAAATGCCCACTTGGTGCCATGTTCTTCAGGTGAGGGGCTCAGTCAACTCCCAGGCAGATGAAGTACACCTTTCCATCACTCCCTTCAGTATGTGCCTTCCCTGGCCATCTCACAGTGCTGATTTCTACTCCTCTTCCTTCCCAGCACTTCACAGTCAGTGTCCGAGGTCAGCAGCCGCAAACCCTGTCGGATAATGTGACCAAAAGCGTTTCCTTGATCCTTTCTGGTTGCCTTTCCAGAGAAGATAACTGTGGTGGTTGGCTGTGACCCCTAAAGTTGCCACAGCTGTTGGCTTGCTAGCTGAGTCCTGATGTCCACTTTACTTGTTTAAGGGGCCGAGACCCTTCTTCAACATGATCTCTTCACCTGACAGCCGTCAGAATGGAATGAGCTCCACGGGTGGCCTATGCTCTGCCCATGCCTCTGAGATCCCTTCCCTCTACATGGAGCTTCCTTCCTAAGCTACTCCGTCCAGCAGCTTCTTCTGACTAGGAGCTGCTCCAACTATGTCCTTCCACTTCTCCCCCTAAGGAGGAACTGTCTTAACTTCCTACAGTTCTCCCACTCTGAACCTAATGTGCACCCACCTCCCAACACCCTTCATGAACCAAGCAGGAGTCATATAGTCTCACTGGGGACTATGACTCCGTATGGCCTGAATGAAAAGCTGTCCTTTGTCCCATTTCTATGAGTGTGTCTATTGCAGGGGTCCTCTTACTTCCCTTTCTTTTAATATTATTGTTGTTTGTGTCTGATTTTTAACCTTTTGTCACAAGCGCTTCGGAGGTGACAGGCTATCATCCTGCGTCAGGCCTCAGAAGGTCTGAGTGCCTGTCCATACAGACTGCTCCCTGAACCATCTGCCTCTAAGACCCAGCGTCGACCTCCTCCTGCCCTGAGAAGTTTGGACCTATTTAGTTAGTGACTCAGCTGTAACCCAGTGCGGGTAATAGCTTCATTTCCACTGCTGCTTGCTAGAGTGTTGGACCTTCTCCGAGTGCTCCAGTTTGGTGTCTGGAATCCCTCTTCTGGTATCCGTATCTGGCTATTCAGCTAAGTGTTCCCCTGTTTTTCTAGGAAGGTCATGCGTGGGCTAGTGCGCAGGCATTCTCACAAAGCCTGCTTAAGCAGCGCGTCCTTGAGACCCAACACGAACTGATCTCTCAATATCCTATTGGGGGCCCCACATCATCCTTCTTAGTGATGTGCACATGCACCTTCTGCAACTCATTGATATACTGAGTCACAGTTTCTCCCTCTCTACGATTCAATCACATCTGCAGCGTACCGGGCCTCAATATCCAGGGTCATTAAGGCGATCTCAGCCTGACTTGCAAGGGTCATAGGGTGCATCAGTAACATGCTCTTAACCCTCTCAATCCAGTCCCACAACATCATATTACTCACCGTGAATAATGTCTGTAAAGTGCTGTGGAATTAATGGCACTACATAAATGAGTAAAAATAAATAAATAAATGTGTAATAATTATAACGGATAAGTCAGGGGTCTTTTGCGTGGACCAAATACACTACAGAACACAGTTTATAAGCTAAAAATTCTATATTATAAACACACGCTGTTTCACAACAAGTGCAGAAAAGTCCATAAGAACTCAAAGAAAAACTTAAAGTCTGTTGGAAACTTCAGGGAAAAATGCAAACAGCGGAGGGAGCAGTCTGTAAAGCGCAGTTCACACTTGAGGATGCTTGAAACAAGTAGTCCTTATCAAGTCCATACAAGGGTATACAGCGCTTTGAAAAATTAAGAGACCACCATATCAAAACCCTGCCATGGGCAGCCCATTCTCTAGACTTGAACCCCATTGAAAACCTCTGGAATGTATTCAAGAGGATGATGGATAATCACAAGCCATCAAACAAAGAAGAACGGCTTAAATTTTTACACAAGAAGCAGTGTGAAAGACTGGTGGCAAGCATGCCAAGACGCATGAAAGCTGTTTTTAAAAATCATGGTTATTCCACAAAATATTGATTTCTGAACTATTCCTGAGTTAAAACATTAGTGTTGTTATTTCTAAATGATTATGAACTTGTTTTCTTTGCATTATTTGAGGTCTGAAAGCACAGGGTTTTTTTTAACTTTGACCTTTTCTACTTTTCAGAAAAAAGCAAACAAAATTTATTGCTTGGAAATTCGGAGACATGTTTTCAGAAGTTTGTAGACTAAAAGAACACACATGCAGCTGCACTCTCCGGTCCCAAGTGCCGGCAGCAGTCCCGGATATTGAGGTGTGAGACTCGTGCGAGTTTCTTGCAAGTGTGATCCCGACCTAAGAAGAAATTTGTTGCAGAGTTAAGGTTTAAAGCAGTATACTTTCTAAATCCTTGTTCTTCCCCTTATTGGGTCATTCCTCAAAAGGAAAATCTGAATGGTGCATGGCTGGCGAAACGATACTTTTTTCACTCTGAGGAATTCACTTTACTTAAGGACCCCATTGATAGGAAGATTAAGGCGTACTTATTTCTCTTCAACTTCTATATGTTAAACAGCCACAGACTCTGTTCCTATAACAAGATTCATGAGAATTTAAGTCTGTTATCTAGAGACATAAAGGAAGGAGTTTCTGACAAAGATTTTCTTAAAAAATTATCCAAAATAAAGTCTGCAGCTGATTTCTTATGCATAATGCCATTGAATGTGATTAAACTTTCAAGGAATAAGACTTTACCAAATTCTGCCAGGAGGGCTTTGTCTCTCAAACAGTAGTCAGACGATGTCCCTCCCAAATACCAATTTGGTTCTTCCTAATTTTAGCCACCTAGCTTATTTGACCACCATTTAAAATCTGTTTTTGAGTCTTTGAGTGAGGAAAAAAGGCGAATCTTTTTCTTCAGACCACGTCTAAACCTAAATTGTGCACCTTTCAAAACCAATGGAAGATTTTTCCAGATAACAAAAGGTTTTTCTGCCTAGACAGACCAAAAAGATTCCAGAACCATTCTAACTCATGATCATGTAGAAAAAGAAGTTTTAACCCTAACATGCCTTCTGAATTATTATGCTATGCCTTTGGTAGGTGCTCAGTCTCCACTCTTCTCCCCTGCCTGGGAAAATATGTCTTCAGACTCCTGGGTCAAGTCATGCATTCAATGGGATTCAATGGGATTATTCTCTGGAGCTGAGATCCTTTCCCCTGGACACATTCCCTATATACTCTAAGGCCAGACCTCACATTCATCTTTTTCAACAGTTCTTAGCCAAAGGATCTTTGGAGAAAGTCCCTATACCTCAGAAAAATTCTGGAGTCAATTCAAGTATTTTGTGGCTCCCATACAAGGAAGCAAAATGTTAGGAACGGCGAAACGCACTAAATAAATAATAAAGTAGGTGTTAAAACTGCTGCTAAACAATGGCAGACGCGCTATATGGCGGTATAATGTGCTCGGGATCAACGTCACCCGATGAGCGTGGAGCGGACTCTGTTAAACTCACAGAGGCGCTGTAACAAAAACATATAAGTATACACTGAGCCAGTTAGACTTCACCGGACTCAGTGAAATTGCACGCACAGTGTCTGGCCACAGGACATGGTTCCAAGACAGGGGACGGTGTCCGTCTAGACCTACCGTGCGTGCAGCATCGCTGCTGCGGACGCCGGTAAGTGCTGCTACATGCAGTGCGGCGGCAGACACAGCCGCTAAGCGATGGTACCTTGAGAGACGTGACACCACCGGACGCTAGTGTAGAGGTGTGGTGTGCACAGTGGTCTATGGCTTGCCACTGACTGGTGCAGACTCTAACTATAGTTCCCTACCCACATGCGTAATATCAGAGGGAGGGGAATCTTAATGAGTCAGTCACCAGAATCATACATCCATCACCATTCACACATCTAGCAAGAATAGCCTATACTAGCGCATGGCTGAACGGCCATGCGGCCCTTTTATAGCCGTGTACTGCAAGGACCTTTCAGATCTCGGGGATGGACCAATCAGATCAGGATAAGGAACTGAGCACGTGACTCCCAACCTCCAATGGGAGATCGTCTCATGAGCATGCTCAGAGGAGCGGCAGAGGGACTTAGCCTCAGGAGTAATTTGCTGCGAAGCAGTATGTGAGGCTCTGGACTCCTGCTGTGTAGCCACAGGAATCCGACGCCTAACACAAATGGAGGTTGGTAATTGATTTCAATTACCTCAACAAATTCTTGATTAATAAAGATTTTCAGATGGAGATCATCTGCTCTGTGATCAATATTCTACAGCTCAATGACTTTCTTCTGGAACACATTAGCGCTAGCTCCAATTTATTTCTTTATCCTTTGACATAGTTTCAGCTGCTATAGTGGTTCATCAAACTTATTATTGTCAATGCTTCTCAGGTCCGATGGCATTTATGTAGTGCTGTACCTAGCTGAGTGACTCATTAATTCTCCTAGTAAGAAAATAATGTGATTTCATATCTGCCATACTTTGGTGTTTCTTCAGAATCATTGGTTTCTTATCTAAAGGAAAAAGCCAAACTACGTTAATTGCTTTTCATTCTTTTCTCTTTTAAGGGTTTCAGATTGATGCACGATCCATGATTATGGAGAATTATTTCTCTTTTATTAAGGATTACTCCATGCTCTAAGATTCATGAAGACAGAATTTTCATCTTTTATAAAACATCGTAAGAAGACCATCAAGTGTGATGATCTCACTGAAAGAAAACCTAAAAAGTGATACTTGTATATTTTCCTAAAAAAACAGTAGTTTGTTACCTGACCATCTAGTCATGAAAGAAACCTTCAAATTTGATTGGCCTCACCCGAAGAAGAAAGTTGATGCATGGTGGAGAGTTTAACCCCTTCACTCCTGTGACATTTTTCATTTTCGCATTCCTGTTTTTTGCTCCCCTTCTTCCCAGAGCCATAACTTTTTTATTTTTCCATTTATATGGCCATGTATGGGTTTGTTTTTTTGCAGGACGAGTTGTACTTTTGAACAACACCACTGATTTTACCATATAGTGTACTTGAAAATGGGAAAAATTTCCAAGTGAGGTGAAATTGCATACAAAAGTGCAATTCCACAATTGTTTTTACCATGTTCACCAGTTGCTAAAACTGACCTGCCACTATAATTCTCCAGGTCATTACAAGTTCATATATACTAAACATGGCCCGTTATTGCATTGTAATGCAATGTTGAGACGACCAAAAGAAACCTAATTCTGGTGTTTTGACTTTTTTCTTGTTACGCTGTTTACAGATCAGATTAATTCTTTTTATAGATTGATAGATCAGGGGATTCTGAACATGGCAATACTAAATTTGTGTATTTTGGATTTTTTAAATTGTTTTATTTTAAATGGGGCAAAAGAGGGTGATTTTAACTTCTATTTTTTTTATTTTTTAAATATTTTTAAAAACTTTTTCTTTTACTTTACATTTTCTTCAATAGTCTCCATGGGAGCTGTATAGAAGGCAATGCAAGGCCGTATTATACTCTAGTGAGGACTATGTGGGACCCATTATACATTATGGAGCTCTTTTGGGGCCATTATACTATATAGACCATTATACTGTATGGAGCACTTTTTGCGACCATTATACTGTATGGAGCACTATGTGGACCCATTATATTGTATGGAAGCTAATGCACGGCCTCTTTAAACTGTATGCAGGACTATGCGTGTGTGTGTGTATGGGGGGGGCATTGTAATGTATAGAGCATTATGTGGTGCCATTATGCTGTATGGAAGGCAATGAAGGGCCCCATTATACTATAAGGATTACTATGTGGTGCCCATAATACTGTATGGAGCACTTTTTATGAACATTATACTGTATGGAGGACTCTGTGGGGATTACAGTTAGAGAATCATACTGTGATGGGGTCACCATTCTTTGTTGGGGTATTGAGAGAGGAGGGGAGTACAGTAGGGTCATTATTCCATTTGTCTGGAGGGTACTGTGGAGGAATTCACTGGGGGTATCATACTGTGTTTGGGAGCACTTTTGTTTGGATCATACTTTATTGTCTGTATTACTGAAGGCTTTTCATTATTACATATTTAAAGTAGACCATTGGGCCATATGCTTTTTACTGCTCTTGCGTAACACATTATTACAATTTCTTTATAAGATCTATTAGTTAAAATGTATTTTGTTCGTATGACAACCCCCTTAAGTTTGTTTCCACATGAAAAAGTTCATCGTTATATGTGATGATAAGGAAATCTTTCTCAATTGTGGACATTTTTTTTAAATAAATATCAAGGCTAGCCTGAAACTTTGTCCTTGCTTTTAATTTTGGCCCTCTATGTATTTGAGTATGACAACCCTGTTCTAGAACCCTTTTTCTCCTCTGATTGTGAACTATCTCTAAAGGTTGAACTCGTCTCCTTTGCCGGGGTTTGGATTTGGACTCATTGGTAAAAAATACTCTACAGCACTGCACACTGCATCCTGTAAGACAATAGAGGAACAATCCAATTTCAGTAAACTGGATGAAATATACTTGCTTCTGATGATAGCAAGAAAATATTTTATGTTTTGTTAACTTTTTTTACTATTTTAAATTTCAGAAAGTATTTGCCAGTAGTTAATCCTCTCCAGGATCATTCATATAGTAGAAATGCATTCTTGACAAACTGAATTGTGGTACAAATCTTATTACTCTCCCTGATGTGCTGTACCTAAAAGTTAATATCTATTCTGGAGAGATGAATGATCTGTAATAGTTACTGATGTGAAAAATATTACAATACTAAGGAGACTCGTTTGTTAGAATATTAGCAAATACTGAAATTTACTAAGAATTGTAGCAGTGAGAAAATTAAATTACATATATTGTATGTAGCATGTTGCTACTATTTGACAACCCTTACTACTACTGGACCACATAGTTTGAAAAGCAGAGACCATATGGGAGTGACCATGACTAGTCTGGTTTGGCCTCAACTGGCTTCTTCCCAGCTCCAGTTGATTGACAGGACTCTCCCTATGTATATATGGGAGAGATCTGTCAATTAACTGGAAAGGGGAGAAACCGGCTGGGGCCCCGACTGTATTAGTCATGCTTCCTGCCTGACTTTAAACTATGTTTTCTCTGATCCATGTGCATTTGGTTTGGGTGTAGAAGTCAGCCAGGGTCGTAGTCGTGGCTGAGTTCATCTGACCTTGTGTGCCCTGACCTTCCAGTACATAAAAATCATGCTTCACTGTCAGCTTATTTGCCTTCGGTCCCCTGCGTCGTCAGGGGCTGCCCTCCATTTTTTATGGTCGCCTCTTCTGAATAAACAGAGACACAGTCCAGGTGCAATTCAAAACATAGAACTTTACTTTCATGAGTTCGCAGCACATCCAGATATGTTACAACATTTTCAACAGCTTGTACGTTACACGTTACTTCATCTTTCCCTGCACTCCTCTCTCTGTCACACTGCACGTTCCTGGGTCAGACTGTTTCCAACGGCTCATCAGCATTCTCCCTGGTCAGCCTCACTGTATAAGGGTGTTCTCTCAGCCATTTCACCCCAGTTCTGAGAGCATCAGCCCAAGCAATGACCTGCCACATGGCGAGCCGCCTGCCCTGCGGTGTTGCGGTGACTTCTCCTCTGTCCCAAGTTCCTGTAGATGCTGTTTTTGCCCTTACTGGGGCTATGATGTCCCAGTAACTCTGGATGACTGGGTTCCTCCTTAAAAGTTGAGGGGCGCTGAGTAGCTCGGGCATTTAGCCCACCTGAGCACTTCAGGTTCCCTAGTCCTGACTGACTCTACCAGAGACTATTCCTGCCTTAAACCCAGCTAACCCCTCCTACAGTTAACCATTTACATGTATGACGTCTTGTCCTACACTAGGTACACCTATAAGACCCTATCTAGTAACCAAACTTGTACACTACTCTTTCCCTAATTATATGCATATTTATATGACGGATTCTGTACACGTTATTATGAGTATACAAATATACACAATGAACCAGGACAAGTTTGGAGAATAAGGATAGTTTCTGTACCCCCCTTACACTGGCAACTTAAATATAATGACAGATCTTTACTTGCCTCCCAGATGGGCACCGTTAATCTGCTATCTTCCCTGTTTCACTCATTGGTCTAGGGACATAAATAATGTCACATGACTGCCTCAGCCAAATGGCATTTGCTTACCACATTTATGTCCAAGCAGAAGGACAGTGTTTCTTTTGACTGGACAAAAATGTGAAGGCTGCAGCTGATCAGTGGCCACCCTCTCTGACCCCAATCTTACACAAATCCTTTTGTATGTTCAATCAGTGGCTTATTAAAGCTACAATTAGACTTTTTAAATTATTTGTCATAAGGCTCATGCACACAACCGATTTACTCAGAGGAGTGCTGCCCGTAGTTTTCACGGATAGCACTCATGCCTATGATATTCTATGAGGCTGTGCAAATGTTAAATATATTCCTCAAACCGAGTGGTCAGTGAAAAAAATCAAAGACGTATGATTTTGATTGGACTGCAGGATCAAAATCAGCAACACAACTCTATGACTCAATAGAAAAAATGGGACCACACTCAGAATACATCCAAGTGTGGTCCGATTTTCAAGGTCTGACACAATGGGTAAGGTGGAGACCTTTTTTTTTTCTCTTCACCTCCATGAGAAATTTATGCCACTTTGATCAAACTCTAGTCAAACTCTGATCAGAATAATCTGACTATTTTTCTCGGAAGTTGAGAAAACGATCATGTGATCATACCCATAATGTGAGAATATTTAGCCATACACACTTATACCTAAAGACACTTGTATTGTAATCATTTATTACTTATGTATGAATATTCAGTAAATACACACATTCACTAAAGTGCCTACACATTGGGCTCAATATATCAAGACTGCCTTTATTCAACTAGTTTATGGAAAAAATAGACTGCCATTATTCACGGTGGTGTTGATGATGGAGCAAGCTGAATTGAGACCCTCCTCATCCATGAAGATGCATGATGCCACTTCATGAATCAGGAGCACCGAAGAGTGGCACATAACTTTTTATGCACCTCTCCACAAATCCAAATAATTGTAAAGTAATGAACGCTACCTTTCGTCGTGATTTTGCCCTGTCCCACACCAGCTCCACCCACCTTTTTGGAGCCTGATGAAAATGGCATAAGAACTCCAAATGTCAGAAAAGTTTAGTGCCCCCGCCAGTTTGCCAAGATTATATGATTTTAAAGTTTTTTACACTTGAATTCTGGGTCTCATGTGCAGACAAACCTGTCCACAATCTTGACCTGGTAGAGGTGATACTAATGTTACTAAAGTTCTTTTGGGATCGGTAAGGGAGATTTATTTGTTTCCTTCCTGTGTCAAAATATGGAACTTTGAATCATAGAATGTACAGCACTTTTAGTATTAGGCTATGTGCACACATTGTGGATTTTGATGCGGATCCGCATTTTTTTTTTCCGCACGGATTTGCATCAAATCCGAGTGTAGTGCACAAGCAATGTTAGTCTATGAGAAATTAAGAAATGCTGTGCCCATGCTGTGGAAAAATCTGCACAGATTTGCAGCGGGTTTTTTTCCGCACCATGTCAATACTTTTTGCGGATCCGCAGCAGCGTTTTCCAGTCTGGTGCATAAAATCTCTCTCTCTCCTCCTACCGGAGTGCAAGATAGAAAATTCACAGATCCAAATCCGCACACCAAAACCGCATTACAATCCGCAGGAAATCCGCATCAATTCCGCATGACATCCGCAAGCGTTTTTGTGGTGCCCCTGAGGGTCCGGTCGCCACAGAGGTACTGCACCTCATCCAGAGGTGTGGTATCCCACCCTCAGGTAAGGAGGGATCACCCCCCAGGACTCCTAACAGTCGCACCCAACACACACTAGTTTAGTCAGGGCAGCTGGGTGTACCCTTTGGGAGGATGGCCTCATCCCAGTCTGGCTAGGAAAGGGTGTTGGGGAGTTAATGGGGAAGGTAGGTAGAAGGGGAGGAGCTTAGGAAGTGGAGTGATTTAGAACAGCCAATTAGAGGAGTGAGTGGGCGGAGTTAAGCCTGAGGTAAAGGATCTTTCTGGAAGATCCAGTCAGTCAGTGGCAGGACAGCAGATAACTAGGATGGACGTGGAGCGAGTAGAGTCAGAGAGATACGTTTAAAAAGGAAGAAAGCTCCTAAGTGAGAAAGAATGGGTCCTAGGGGCACGAGTAGTGCGAAAGCCAACCGTGGGGCCCATATCCTGGAAAGGAAGGACCAAACCAGAGTGAGGGAGCCGGCCCCTAAGCCTAGCGGAGTATACTGAACAAGACTCAATTAGTAAGCCGGAGGCTGTAGTGACTGTAGTGCGACAGCCAAATCCACGAGCATTCCTCTAAAAAGGCAGCTGTGGAAGTAAAGTTCCCTGGGGCCTGACCCACGTCGCCCGGCAAGGTCCAAGGCTGCTGGATTGGGGACACTGCTTCTGAAGGCGCAGGACAGGAGAGTAAGGAGGTCAGCGCAGAGAGAGATTTGACGTGGCCTAGAAAGGTGAACACAAAGAGGAGTCTTGAAAAGGTGTTCCTGATCTACTTGGGAGTTTGCCGGACCTCTCCCTTGGAGGACACAGTACCAAGTGGGCTACTGCATGCAGGAACTGTGAGTAAAGACCTTGAAACTGCACCCAACTGTGTCCTTGGTGTCATTTACAATTCGCCTGCCATACACTGCATTCACCATCACCGTCACCGGCTCACAAGTTCCATCTTACCTGCCCTGGGACACAGCTCTGCCCGTGGAGAGCTACACCACCTTTGCTGCTGCCACACCACCGTTCCAGAGGATCTGCCTAGCAGCGTCGGCTACCCTAGCCGAACACCACGGGTGGCGTCACGATTCCCCTTTTTCCAATTAATTATCCCACCATCTTCCCCCTCATTTGAACTTCCATATTCTTTATTGGACACCCAGGGCCACGGACCGGGTCACCATCACCACAGTGAGACACTTCCCCCCTTAAAAGAGCCTGAAAGGCCAGGTACCGAGTTCCCCCAGCCCTGCAAGGCGTTCCATTTTCACCTGCGTTTTCTGCCAAGAGATGCGGATTTTGTGCAGAAAATTCCGCAGAGTAAACTGCAACGTGTGCACATACCCTTAGTGTGTTTTTTGAGTGAAGGAGAAAAATGATGTGTTTGCACTAAACTTTTTTGCCACACTCCCTTAACACAGGTTTAGTGCAAGGATATAGCACTAATATCACTATATGCCAGAACCCAACAGGATAATTACCGGACTATTTAGACAAAGTTTTCGACGCCTACACATTACTCCTAGAGGTGCTTTTATGACATCCCATTCTAAAGACATAGGCATTTTAGGTTGTCCTCTCTAAAATGAAAAGTCTTCAATCACTCTGCAGTGATTTTTGAATCCCCCCCATTGCAGGCACTGTATATTGCAAGGATTTGCCGGTATCTGAGCCTAGGAACATCGGTGATATAGACGATATGCATACTCCCGGGCAGAAGTCATCTAGAATCACTCACTAGATAGCTGCACCAAATAGACGGCTGTGCCCTTGCTCCATACACTTGTATGGAGAGAGTCCATCCCCACTAGACAGCTCCAGCACGGGAGTATGCATGCAGAAAACAGGCAATTAGAGGGTTCATACACAGATGAACCATATCCCCGCTATTTAAGAGGGGGTCTCTGGACCCTTAAGACCAGTTTTTATCAGGGAACAATTGATGTAATCGTCCTACTAAGTTGTTGGCACTAATGCTATTGGCCAGACCTCAGGATCTCTACTTTGGTCCACAGCTTTTCCAATGTACTAAATATTGCATGAACCGATTCACTACGTGAAAATCTAGAATTTTCTGTATTTCATGTACTTCATTGAATTGTCCTTTTCTTGATGAAAAGGACAATTCAATAATAATAACCTTATTGCAGAATTTTATTTAGCAGCATTCGGCTCAATCTTGAGCTATGACGACTTTGTGGATGCACCCCTAGTAGGAAGATTGATCTTCCGCAAGCCTACATAGTTCCACAAAGGTCTTTTCCGCTGTAATCAATTGGGTAAAAGAGTGCAATTGCAAATTACAGTTAACAAGGGGCATAGAGGTGAATTATCAATTTATATTTGTAATGAAGAAAACCTACAAGAAAAGGGGAAGCCAATACCCAATAGAATAAAATTTAAAATCTTTATAGATTTCAACAAAAAAAAAAACAGCAGTTGACACACATAAATATTAAAATGCAGAAAATACTAAGTCACTCAGGAAACATCTTTTCTATACAGTATGTACTCCAAAAGTACATTAAAAACCGTTGCGAAAATGATTTTTAGTCAAAGTAAAGTATTTCAATGCAGATTAGAAAACACCATGCAAATATATAAAAAGTGCTGTGCAACGAAGTGCAATGCAGGGATTAGTAACTGTACATGATCAAATATATTTTTACCCAATATAGCAAATACATTTGGAAGAATAAGCATCATAAATAAAATGCAATGCAGAATCCACCAAGCAAAATATAGGTGCTTCTCACAAAATTAGAATATCATAAAAAAGTTAATTTATTTCAGTTCTTTATGGCTCCCCAAACCATCACTGATTGTGGAAACTTGACACTAGACCTCAAGCAGCTTGGATTGTGGCCTCTCCATTCTTCCTCCAGACTCTGGGACCTTGATTTACAAATGAAATGCAAAATTTACTTTCATCTGAAAACAACACCCTGGACCACTGAGCAACAGTCCAGTCCAGTGGGTTGACACAAGGAATGCAACACTTGCAGCCCATGTACTGGATACATCTGTGTGTGGTGGCTCTTGAAGCAATGACTCCAGCAGCAGTCCACTCCTTGTGAATCTCCCCCAAATTTTTGAATGGCCTTTTCTTAACAATCCTTTCAAGGCTGAGGTTATCCATTTGATGCTGCACTGAAACTCATACTCCCCCCAACCCGGTCCTAGCTTTGTTAAACATCGGAGTCACGGACCTCCCCTACAGAACAAGGTGGGTTTGCTCACTAATATTAACGGCAGCCAGACAGGGTTTAGCCTCAAAATGGAATTCCACGTCACTAATTACCACATGATTAATATCAGTTAATGTTTCATGGACCAATGTATACCTTTGCCTCTCACCCCCCCTCCCCCTTAGTTCATATGATCCCTTTTTGTAGTACAGTTTTCCTTGGTTCTTCCTTTTTTCTAGGAACCAAGTCATATGTGATGTACCTCTTACTGATTCTACTATCTCCGTGCTGACTGTATGAGTTGTATCAGTTTAAAACTTAATAAAAAATTATTGGCTAAAAAAGGCTGCAGTTATCCCGCTTGTTTGTGCACCGTTTTCTACCACACTTTTTCCTTCCTCTCAACTTTCCATTAGTATGCTTGGATACAGCACTCTGTGAACAGCCAGCTTCTTTAGCAATGACCTTTTGCGGCTTACCCTCCTTGTGGAGTGTGTCACTGACTGCATACTGGACATCTGTCAAGTAAGCAAAGAGTCAAAGAGTGGTCATAAATGGCTGCACATCCAGTTGGAAGAATGTCTCAAGTGGGGTACCACAGGGCTCTGTCCTGGGCCCTGTATTGTTCAACATCTTTATCAATGATTTAGATGAAGGAATTGAGGGTAAACTGATTAAATTTGCTGATGACACAAAGCTAGGCGGGATAGCTAATACTAGAGAAGGGAGAGAGAGGATTCAAAAAGATATAAATAAACTGGAGCAGTGGGCAGCAACTAACAGAATGGTTTTTAAGAGGGAAAAATGCAAAGTACTACATCTGGGCAATAAAAATGAAAAAGCATATACAGAATGGGAGGAATAGGGCTAAGCAACAGCACATGTGATAAAGACTTGGATATACTAATAGATCACAGACTGAATATGAGTCAACAGTGTGATGCAGCAGCAAAAAAGGTAAATGCAATTCTAGGATGTATTAACAGAAGCATACGTCTAGATCACGTGAAGTCATTATTGCCCTCTACTCCTCTTTGGTCAGACCTCATCTGGAATACTGTGTCCAGTTTTGGGCGCCAAATTTTAAAAAAGACATCAACAAACTGGAGCAAGTTCAGAAAAGAGCGACCAGAATGGTGACCGGTCTGCAAACCCTGTCTTATGAGGAAAGGTTGCAGGATTTGGGAATGTTTAGCTTGCAAAAGAGAAGACTGAGAGGAGACTTAATAACTGTCTACAAATATCTCAAGGGCTGTCACATTGCAGAAGGATCATCTTTATTCTCATTTGCACAAGGAAAGACTGGAAGCAATGGGATGAAATTGAATGGGAGGAGACACAGATTAGATATTAGAAAAAACTTTTTGACAGTTAGTGATCAATGAGTTGAACAGGCTGCCACGAGAGGTGGTGAGTTCTCCTTCAATAGAAGTCTTCAAACAGAGACTGGACAGATATCTGTCTGGGATGATTTAGCGAATCCTGCTTTGAGCAGGGGGTTGGACCAGATGGCCCAGGAGGTCCCTTCCAACTCTACGATTCTATGATTCTATGATTAAGCAGTCTTCCCTATGATTGTGGAGTCTACTGAAACAGACTAAGGGACCCTTTTAAACGCTTAGGAAGCCTTTGCACATGTTTTTGGTAAATAATTCTAATTTACTGTGGTAATGACTTTTGGGTTTTCGTTGTCTTTAAGCCATAATCATTAACAGTAATAAACACTTGATATATAGATCACTCTGTTTGTAAAGACTCTATACAATATATAGATTCACTTTTTGAACTGAAATACATTAACTTGTTGATGTTGATGATATTTTAATTTTGTGAGAAGCACATGTATATGAGACATTCTGACACAAAATCTAGTAAAAATACAGGGTAGCATAAATATCAGAGTACACTGATACCTGAGTGCATTTTTGGAAGTGCCAATTTTACTTTTGGGCCGTATTTGTGATTTATACTTGTAATGGTGGGTTGCATAAAAGCTAATAATATATTAATGGTGGGTTCATGTTTGTATTCAGTGATGCAGTGTGGGGGATTTCTTATTTAGGAAACAAATGTACGCATATTGTATATGTGACAAGGGGCGTGCATAGAAATCATGGGACTCCATAGCAGAAGTTCTAATTGTCTCCCCCGCCAATGCAAAAAAAAAATAATATTCGACCAGGTCATAGAAGGGCTAATGTTACAACTTTGCAGCCCTTAGTAATTTTCCTCCCACTGAAGCCCTAGATTCCACTTCCATTGCACCCATAAAGTATGATGCCACCAAAAGTGCCATACACTGTATGATACCCCCCAGTGAATTCTTCCACAGTACCCTCCACACACACAGTATGATGACCCTACTCTACCCGATCCCAACTCCTACCCGCAACATATCAACATATGATGATCCCAAATTTTACCCCCCACACAGCCCTTCATGCATATAATGGGCCTACATACAGTATAATGGGGTCATACCTCACCACACTGTATAATGGCCGCAAATAACCCTCTAAACAGTATAATGGACCCCACACAGCTCTCCACATAGTATGCTGGATGCCACACAAACCTACACACTGTATAATTGCTTGCCCCCCACATAGCCCTCTATATGATATACTGCACCCCGTAGTCCTTCAAATAGTATAATGCACTTCCCATAGTCTTGCATACAGTATAATGTACTCCATAGTCCTTCTTGTAGTATAATGCACCCCATAGACCTCCTTACAGTATACTGCACCCCATAGTCCTCCTTATAGTGTAATGCACTTTCCATAGTCTTTCAAACAGTATAATGCCCTACCCACAGTCCTCTATACAGTATAATGCACCATATAGTCTTCCATATAGTTTATTGCACACGCCATAGGCCTCCATACAGCATACTGCACCCCATGGGCCATAAAGTATTATGAACTTCTAATAGTCCTCCATATAGTATAATGCACCCTCCATAGTCCTTCATACAGTATAGTGCCCCATAGTCCTCCATATAGCATAATTCACTCCTCATAGCCCTCCATATAGTATAATGTACTCCCCATAGTCCTCCATACAGTATAATACACTCTCCATAGTCCTCCATACTGTATAATGCACTTCCCATAGTCCTCCATATAGCATCATAGTATAATGCACCTCATAGTCTTTCATACAGTATAATCCACCCATAGTTCTGCATACAGTATAATTCACCCCATAGTCCTCCATATAGTATTATGCAATCCCCATAGTCCTCCTGA
Organism: Dendrobates tinctorius; assembly: GCF_039654945.1. NCBI lineage: Eukaryota > Metazoa > Chordata > Amphibia > Anura > Dendrobatidae > Dendrobates > Dendrobates tinctorius. The sequence continues at coordinate 724,848 of NW_027362134.1, read as the reverse complement.
TAGTGTAATGTACTTTCCACAGTCTTCCATATAGCATAATGCACTCCCCTTAGTTCTACGTATCGCATAATGTATCCCATAGTCTTGCATACAGTATATGTCACGTGGACCCGTCCTGTGTGACAAGACCCGCAGGTCGGAAACTAAAACAACAAAACCGGCATGTGTAACTGTCCTGTGTGACACGACCCACAGGCCGGTAACTGAAACAACAAGACACGGGGAAAGGGGAAACAGTTACAATGGTGGGCCCTGCGATAGGGAACGGGGACATGGAGACCTCCTGCACTCCCCTGAGTCAGTGTCCCTCACACTCCTAACATTCCCTATACAGGCTCCTCACCTGTCACCAAGACGGATACCTGTCACCCTAGCACACCCTACACCTATCCCTTGATAGGGAGCTGGGTGGTGCAGGCACTGGCCCCTGTACTAATACACACCAGGGAAAAATACAAACAGGGGAAACACCAAAAACACTTATCTTGCTCTGCTGCAGCACCAGGCAGCAGAGTGCATCACCGGATTAACTTTTCGCAGTGGCTCGACACCTCAGAGTCAGCTGCCACCTTCACCATCTCACTCTGCTGCGGACACCAGGCAGACAGAGTTCAACACCGGTTTCAGCAGTGGCTCCAACCTTCAAGCCAGCTGCTAACTTCACCAGGTTTCTGCAATGGCTTCACACTCCGCCAGCTGCTCCCTTCACCGTGGTTGGAATCCCAAAAAGACGCTATCACCCAACACCTGCTCACAGACCATGTGACCCTATATAGGAAAAGGGAATGGTCAAATGATCAGGGCAGGGGCCAAAAGCTGCTATAATCCCTGTGATCACTGGGGGCAAAAAGCAAAGCAAAGAAAACATCAAGTGCAATGACACTTGTGGACACCCGGGGGCAAAACTAACCTTAAGCCAAAGGCTTGAAGGAAAAAAAAAGGTTTACATGCGTTGATCCAGAAGTTGACACGGCTCCAAGAATTGGATCGTGACAGTACCCCTCTTTCAATGGGGGCCTTTGGACCCTCAACACCGTATTACACTGCATACCACCTACAGTGCGGACGCCTTGTTCCATGAGAGTTCACTTCAACCATCATCTGACACTCTGGGTCATGGCAACAGTGGGTAGATGGAGGTGAAGATGTATACTCTGGAGGCACCACAAATCTCCAGAGCGCTGACCTGGGGAGTGAGCTAGGCCTGGGTATAACAAAGGATAACTCAGACACCCATGCAAACACGTACGCACCCAGGTCCGGACCTGAACTTTTATTGCCATTCACTCTCTTGCCACTAGATGGTGAACTCCTCACAGCACCGACAACAGAGGCGTCCCCCCGTGTCATAACACTCACACCCCCACAAGGCTCAGAGGCAAACTCTCCTCTCTGCCCCCCCTCCTAAGAGGACTCCGACTCAGAGGGGCAGCTTGTGGTGAGGGTTGCGACTTACCGCTACTCCCTGGAAGCACCCCTGCTGCCACTACTGGAGGAGAAGGGGACGGGGATATGGAGAAAATATTCACTCCTTGGTCGTCTTCCTCCACATGACCAGGAGGGGGCGGCTTCTTAGATGGTAATGAATTTTCGGCATAAGCCCCGCGGACCATATCACCAGTATGCTCACTACAGGGACGTACCCCTTCACCTCGGGGAACCCAAGACAGCAGCATGGGGACACCAACTCCTCCCACCTGCCTGGGTGCGTCCGCCTGTATGAGCAAGTCCCGCTCCCCAGCAGGGACTCCAGGGGGCATATCTGCCAGAGGCGCAATTGGGAAAGGAAGGAAGAAGGAAATATACTCTTCCTGGCCGTCTTCCTCTACACGACCAGGAGGGGGCGGCTTCTTCGATGTTAGAGAATTTTTGGCGTGAGCCCCGCAGACTAATTCACCAGTCTGCTCACTACAGGGACGTACCCCTTCACCTCGGGGAACCCCAGACAGCACTATGGGGACACTAACTCCTCCCACCTGCCTGGGTGCGTCCGTGTGTATGAGCAAGTCCCGCTCCCCAGCAGGGACACTAGGGGGCATATTTGCCAAAGCCGCACATTGTGGTTCTGGTTGAGCCAGAGGGGAGGCCCCAGACCCTGATAAGTGCTGCTGCTGCTCCAACACACCATGCAGCTCCTCACTCTCCTCAGTGAGAACTAGCAGCAATTGCGCACCGGTCTGTACTAGGACCATGGCTCACCAGGGAAAATGTAAGGTTGGTGATAATGTCACGTGGACCTGTCCTGTGTGACATGACCCGCAGGTCGGTAACTAAAACAACAAAACTGGCACGTGTAACTGTCCTGTGTGACACGACCCGCAGGCCGGTAACTGAAACAACAAGACACGGGGGAAGGGGAAACAGTTACAATGGTGGGCCCTGCGATAGAGAAAGGGGATGTGGAGACCTCCTGCACTCCCTTGAGTCAGTGTCCCTCACACTCCTAATGTTCCCTATACAGGCTCCTCACCTGTCGCCGAGTCGGATAGCTGTCACCCTAGCACACCCTACACCTATCCCTTGATAGGGAGCTGCGTGGTGCAGGCACTGGCCTCACCGCTGTACTAATACACACCAGGGAAAAATACAAACAGGGGAAACACCAAAAACACTTATCTTGCTCTGCTGCAGCACCAGGCAGCAGAGTGCATCACCGGATTAACTTTTCGCAGTGGCTCGACAGAGCCAGCTGCCACCTTCAACATCTCACTCTGCTGTGGACACCGGGCAGACAGAGTTCAACACCAGTTTCAGCAGTGGCTCCAACCTTCAAGCCAGCTGCTAACTTCACCAGGTTTCTGCAGTGGCTTCACACCTCAGCCAGCTGCTCCCTTCACCGTGGTTGGAATCCCAAAAAGACGCTATCACCCAACACCTGCTCATAGACCATGTGACCCTATATAGGAAAAGGGAATGGTCAAATGATCAGGGGCCAAAAGCTGCTATAATCCCAGTGACCACCGGGGGCAAAAGGCAAAGCAAAGAAAACATCAAGTGCAATGACACTTGTGGACACCTGGGGGCAAAACTAACCTTAAGCCAAAGGCTTGAAGGAAAAGAAAAGGTTTACATGCGTTGATCCAGAAGCTGACACGGCTCCAAGAATTGGATCGTGACAGTATAATGCATTGCATTCCCTATAGTCCTCCGTATAGTATTATGCACTCCCTATAGTCATCCATACAGTATAATGCATCCAATAGTCCTCCATATAATATAATACACTCTCCATAGTCCCTGATATAGTATAATAGTATAATGCACCCCCATAGTCTTCCATACAGTATAATGTGTTCATAGTACTCCATATAGTATAATGCACTTTCCATAGTCATCCATGCAATTTTAAGCACTCCCATGGTGCTCCATGGAGTATACTGCACTCCCCATAGTCCTCCATATAGTATAATGCACTTTCCATAGCCTTGCATACAGTATAAGGCACCCAATAGTCCTCCATATAGTATAATGCACCCAATAGTTATCCATACAGTATACTACACCCCATAGTCCTCCTTATAGTGTATTGCAAGTTCCATAGTCCTCCATATAGTATAATGCACCATCACAGTTTTCATACACTCCCCACTGTACTCTATACAGTATAATGCACCCCATAATACTCAACATAGTATAATGCACTCCCTATAGTTCTCCATAGAGTATACTGCACCCGATGGTCCATAAAGTTTAATGAACTGCCTTTATCCCTCCATATAGTGTAATTCACTATAGTCCTCATACAGTATAATGCACTCCCCATAGTCCTCCATACAGTATATTGCACCCCATAGTCCTCCATATAGAATAATGTACCCCCATAGTCTCCCATACAGTCTAATGCACCCCATAGTCTTCCATACAGTATAACACATCCCATAGTCCTCCATATTGTATAGTGCACTCCCCATAGTCCTCCATACAGTATAATGCACCCTTTAGTCCTCCACACAGTATAATGCACTCCCAATAGCCCTCCATACTGTATAATGCACTCCCCATAGTCCTCCTTTAAGTATAATGCACTTCATAGTCCTCTATATTGTATACTGCACTCCATAGTCCTCCATACAGTACAATCCACCCCATAGTCCTCCACATATTATAATACTCTCCCCATAGTACTCCATACAGTATAATGCACTCCCCAAAGTCATCCATACAGTATACTGCACCCCATAGTCTTCCATATAATACAATGCACCTCATAGTCTTCCATATAATATATTGCACTCCCCATAGTCATCCATACAATATTATGCATTCCCATAATCCTCTGTACAGTGCAATCCATCCCATAGTCCTCCACATAGTATAATGCACTCACCATAGTCCTCCATATAGTATAATGAACCCCTATAGTCATCCATAAATTATGCATTCCCATAGTCCTACACAGAGTGTACTGCACTTCCCATAGTCCTCCATATAGTATACTGCACTGCCCATAGTACTCCATACAATATAATGCACCCTTAGTCCTCCATACAGTACAATGCACTCCCCATAGTCCTTCATACTGTATTTTGCACTCCCCATAGTCCTCCATAAAGTATAATTCACACCATAGTCCTCCACATAGCTTAATGCACTCCAGATAGTCCTCCATACAATAAAATGCACTCCCCATAGTCTTCCATACAGTATAATGCACTCATAGTCCTCCATATAGTATAATGCACTCACCATAGTCATTCATGCAATATTAATTCCTTCATGACTGGAGGTATTTTAGTTTTTGTGTTTTTGCTTTTTGCTCCCATTCTTCCTAGAGCCATAACTTTTTTATTTTTTGGTCAATATGGCCATGTGAGAACTTGTGTTTTGTTGGACGAGTTGTACTTTTGAATGACACCATTGGTTTTAACATATCGGGTACTGGAAAACAGGAAAAAAAATCCAAGTGTGGTAAAATTGCAAAAAAAAGTGCAATTCCACAATTGTTTTTTGTTTTGCTTTTTTACTGTGTTCGCTAAATGCTAAAACTGACTTGCCAGTATGATTCTACAGGTTAATACGAGTTCACAGACACCAAACATGTCTAGGTTCTTTTTTTATTTAAGTGGTGAAAATTTTTTTTAAAATTTGTTAAATAAAAAAAAACATTGTGCCATTTTCCGATACCTGTAGCGTCTCCGTTTTTTGTCATCTCGGGTTGGGTGAGGGCTTATTTTTTGCATGCTGAACTGACGTTTTTAATGATACCATTTTGATGCAGATATAATCTTTTGATCACCGTTCTTGCATTTTAATGCAATGTTGCGGCGACCAAAAATATGCAATTCTGGCAATCTTACTTTTTTTCTCGTTAGGCCATTTAGTGATCGGGTTAATTATTTTTTTTATATTGACAGATCGGTGATTCTGAACGCGACAATACCAAATACATGTAGGTTTGATTTTTCATTGTTTTATTTTGAATGAAGCGTAAAGAGGGGTGATTTGAACTTTTATATTTTTTTTCATTTTTTTAAAAACAATTTTTTTAACTTTTGGCATGCTTCAATAGTCTCTATGGGAGACTAGAAGCTGCCATAACCTGATAAGCTCTGCAACATACAGGTGATGATGAGATTCCCTGTATGTAGCAGAACTGCTGACTTCCTATGAGCGCTAACCAACGGGTAGCACTCATAGCAATCCAGCAGTGACAACCATAGAGGTCTGCAGGAGACCTCTGGTTGTCATGCCAACCCATTGGTGACCTGCGATCATGTGATGGGTTCACCGATGGGCGAATTTCAGGCTTGCTTGCCGGAAGCATGTGCTAAATGCTGCTGTCAAAGTTTGACAGCAGCATTTAACGGGATAATAGCCACGGGAGGTGGTGATTCAACCCGCAGCTGTTCCTGTCACATGTCAGCTGTTCAAAACAGCTGACAAGTGCCAGTAAAGATGTGGGCTCACCACCAAAAGCCTACATCAAAGGGTGGGTGCCCGACATCAGCGTATTATTACACCTGATGTCGGAAAGGGGTTATGCACTCCCATATTAGTCCATAGAGTATACTGCACTCCCAAAATCCTCCATGTAGTATACTGCATCCGCCATACAGTATTATGGCCACCACAGTGCACTCACTAAAAAAAAATACTCACCGTTCCTCCTCATTCCCCCAGCTGTTCCGGTCTCTGCAGCGAGCATTCTGAAGTGTCGCAGATCTCAACACAGTGGGCACCATGTTGCGATGTCACCGTGCCCGCTGTGCTAAAACGACACTGAGGGAGAAGGATGGAGGAGGAAGTGTCAGCTGACCCTCTCATAATTTCTTTCAACTGTATCGGCTTTCAGGACACCGATATAGTTGAACGTACGATGACGGGTGGAAGGTCCCAGTTCTGGAGCCTACACTGGCGCCCCTTGCTCATGGGCCCCTTAGCAACTGCATGGCTTGCCGCCATTAGCGGTACACCACTCTATGTGACTTTTTTATTTTCAGGGTGATCAGTGCTGCAGACTTTGGCAGTTACAAAATTTGCCATGGAAACACAATCAATAAAAGCCATAAGCCAAACAGATGTTGCTACAAAAAAGATAAACAAACAGGGAGTAATAATTTAGCAGAATCATAGGGAAATAACTATGCACCTAGGTGTGCATCCCTGAACCCACCTAGGCGCTGCTGGTTCTTTGTAGTCCAGAGTAGGAATCTACTTGATGTCTAGACTCTCCACACTATCTACATAGATTCTGTGTTAGTCACTTGACCCTTTGTTTTTAGATGGGACTGAGTCACCCCAATCTGCATGTCCTCCTCAGTAAGTGTAATAGGCACATGATACTTAGGTGGTGGTGGAGAATTAGCGGTGTTTCTCTGTCTGTGTTCACATGATTATTGAGAAGGATTGGCAAGGATATTGCAGAGACAAAAGAATCAGGAGCAAGCTATACTATCATGTCAATAATTTGGTCAGCAAGTCAAGCACAGAAGTGTTGGTGAAGGGCATGTTCATTCCATTGAGATTCTATGGCCAAGTGCCAACTCAATACAGTAGTCCTCAGCAGTAAGTCACCAATGGTGTAGGGATGCTATTTTACTTTCTGCCTCAAAAAAAGAGACCACTGTGGAGAATTCTGGAGTATCAGAAAATAGGGAGAAGGCCTAAGTCTGGGGGTTTCTTTGCAGGGAAATAATTAGCCCCACATACTGGCTCTCATAACCAGATGGATGTGGGTGGAGCCTGAAGTACAAGCAACAACTTTCCCTAATTGTGAAAAAATTTTGATGGTCTTGTAGGTATGGGCGAGGGGAGCGCTGATCCAACAGGAATGGGGGGGTGACCCACTTCTTGCCGCTGACAGACATAAGACTGAGACAGGAGAAATATTCAACAGGTCCGTTTTTATTGGCCTCCTCTCTGACGACCGATGCAATTCTTCACAGGAATTTCACAGTCCAATAGCTCACAGACCCGGGTACCTTCACTTCTTAATTTCACCGTCATGGTGTCCTTTGTGGCTCTCCTCACTATGGCTGCCCTAGGCACATCCACCACAGCGCTTCACCAATCAAAGTACACCGTCCACTTGGTACCCCCAGACCGTCTCCGTCTGCGGCTACTTTCCTTTGGCTCACCCCCCGTGACCATCTCAACCGTCAGTTACTCTCTGAAGGCTTTTACCGTCTTTCTCTCTATGGCAGATCCTCCTCTCTAGTGAGCTCCCCTGGCTGACTGGACCTTCCAGAACCTTCCCACAGCCTTTATACTCCCAGTCCTGGTAGCTCTGCCCACTATCACCTGACAGTTACTTTGACCAATGGCAGTTACTTTGACCCATGGCAGTTACACAGTCACTCTCTCCTACACTCCCCACTGCCTTCTATTGGTCAAACTACCACATGACAACCCTTTCTCTGCATCTCAGCCTACACTGCACTATCCCTCTGCCTTTCTCCACGGACAGACCTGTCCGTCAGTTCAACCTCCCCACATTCTTACTTCCTTTGTCCATTGTCGTCCTTGACAATCTTGTCTTCCTCTTTTCCGTTCTGAAACTTTCCCATCTTCTTTTGTCTGACCGGTTGTTGAGCCAGGCCCGCGATACACGGGGCTGAACCAAACCGGGAGCAATCATGCTCTGAGTAGCTCAGCCTACACTGCACTATCCCTCTGCCTTTCTCCACAGACAGACCTGTCATCAGTTCAACTTCCCCACAGTCTGATAGATTCACCTTGGGTTTTAGATTGGTCAAGAGAAGTGCTGCTGTGGTTTGGGCCATTACACATTCGCAATGCTGAACCAGCTCTCCAAAATTATGGTCCTACTGGGACAATGACAGGGATTTTACTTGGTTATGTCCACAGAGCTGCTGCTAATTTGAATGAGCAGGCAGAGTGAATGGTTATCAACCAGGTCATTACCAGGAGGTGAAAGTCAGGCACAGAATCAAAAGGCAATCAGAGTAACTTAAAAATGAGCGATGGTCAGAAACGAAACACAAAGAAATTCAGGATGAACGGGTAAGACAAAGCAACAAATCACGGTAGTAGTAAACTATAAGGGTATGTGCACACGTAGTGGAGTCTCCTGTGGATTTTTCTTTACAAAAACCGCACCTCTTGGCAGAAAATGCAAGTGCAGTTTTGCTGCTTTTTTTCTGCGGTTTTTAAGTGCGTTTTTTTGGCAGAATTGTCTGCGGTTTTCTCCCAGAAACAGATAAATAAAGTTGGACAAACTACACTCAAGAAAAAAAAAAATTTTGATGTCATTTCCTGCTCCAACCCCTCCTTTTCAAGGCTCCATTTTGCTTTTACCAAAGCAATAATGATGAGTGCCAGAAATGAGCAGCAGAGTGCCCAGCGGGCTGAAGATTATAGCGTGCAGCGGCTATCGGTCCGCAGGCCATTCCGAATCCTCAAGCTGGGGTGGTGTTTGCTGCAAATCCTGATGCCGCACAGAGAGCAGGTATGAGAAAGTAGATTATGGTTCAATTACGCTAGGGTTGACATTTTTTGGGAAAAGGGTTAGGACCGTGATTATGTTTGGGATTTGGGTCATGGTTAGGATTAGGGTTGGTTGGGAATAGGGTTATGGTTGGGTTTAGGATTAGGGTTGTGATTGGGTTAGATTTGTGATCAGTGTTTGGATTAGGAAAAGACTTGGGATTGGGTATGGGATTAGGGATTGGGTATGGGATTAGGGTTATGGTTGGGTTTTGGATTTGGCTTGTGATTGGGTTAGGTTTGTGATTAGTGTTTGGAGTAGGAATAGACTTGGGATTGGGGCTTTTTTTTAGAAATCAGTGTTTCCATTATGGTTTGGATTATGAATATTTTTGGGATTAGGGTTGTGATTCAGAAAATCCTTCACATGTCTTTGTTTTTTGAGTGTGTTGTGTACTAAAACTATAATTTTATTTCAGGCTCAGCAGCAGCAGCAGCGCAGAAGTGAAAGATCAAAGAAGAAGAAGATTGACCACCAGCAAAGAAGGACCCGTCAATTTTTTTTTTAAATTTTTTTTTGGTTTGATGAAAAAATAGTTTATATGTATCGTTATGCAATAAAAAAGATTTGAATTGATAATTTTATGGTCATCATTTTTAACTTTGCACTATGTGCGCTTTATTTTAAAAAATTGAAAATATTATTCTACGTCCCATAGTACTGTGACCTTACACCATCATACTTATCCTCTACCCAATAGTCCTGTGCTCATGTACCCATGACACAGTCCGTATGTAGCCGTAGTGTAGCCACCTTATTATAATTTTTAGAAAGAACACAAAGTAAATTTGAAAACAAAAATTTATTATAGAAATAATAAACTTAGTGATAAACATTGCCATTCATTTTTCAATTTGAAAGATAACAGATGGCCACATATTAAACATTTGGGACCAAAAACCAAAAGGTCAACCACAAAATTAATTATTTAATTCAAATTATGGTACTGCGGGTAGTAGCCATAGTTTGTTGCAGCATCTGTATTGTAACTTTGATTCGGTGTGGGTCCAAGCAGTTCACTGCTGCATGGGCGACTGGGTTGAAATTCATGTTGGTTTTGTGGTTGTCCTTGGTTTTTTTTCAGAATAATCCGAAAACAGACATCAAAATGTCATCATAAGGCAAAATTGGAGTCGGATCCTGCAGAGCTGTAAGCGACAATTGGACAAGGCTAGTGAAAATGGACTGGCGATCCGGGGTCAGAGACCGAGCCTTGTTAGCTATTTATAAGGGAAAAAAATCAAACTCGTCTTCTGTGGTTTGATCAAGGCTAGTGTCTCATGTGCCGCTTTTACTGTTTGATCCTCGGTTTGTTTGTTTTTTATTTTTTTTTTTGCTTGGCTCTCCTGACACCGGACCACCAGCCCTTCCTCTAACAACTGTTTCGGCTCGAACTGATTCTTCAGCAACGGAGGACGACAATGCGCCAGCATCTGCTGACAATGGGGCACCACCAGAAGCATCTTCAACAGCTGAAGAAGATGTCCCGGCAGCTCCAGTTGAAGGTCCTGATGCTTCTTCCGAATCTTCCTCTGCCGGAGGTACAATGTTGCCTTGAGTGCTATTTTAGATAAAAATAAAATAATTACGCTATGTTTACATGCTTCATAGCAGCTGCGATTTTGAGGCAGCAAAAAGAATGCTCAGCCGCACATTTTGATAACGCGGAATCATGATCATGCAGAATTAACGCATGATCTCAATATACTGTGATACTTATCTTGCGGAGACAGAGTGCAAACGCAAGACAAGTGACATGCTGTGGTGACAAAACACGTGTCACATGTCCGGGGACGTAGGTCTGCCACCTCCAATGTTTGTACGCATAGTGGAGAGGGAATTTCATCACATCTCCTCCACCATGCTGTTCTATCTTGGCAATACAAATTTAACGCTGCAGTTGTATGCAGCGTTCAATACGCAGCCGATTGTCGAATGCCACCTAATTATTTACCTCTGCAATGTCCTGCCAGTTATCAAAAATTGAAGTTCTTCATAAAAAGGGAAGGAGTGTCGGGTGGGAGAGGATCCACTTTTGTTACAGCTTGCCACATATTTGTTAAATCTGTCCCTCCACATTTGTTTTACATCTTCCTCTAAAAGACAAAATATAAAAAAAAAATTATCATATTTATGCAAAAAAATTGAAAAAGTGTTACGAACATACCAATTTGCAACTGTGTTGCATTGTTAAAAGAATCCCATTCAGGATACAGCTGGCGTAAAACTTTGGTCCAGCAGTGGTCGCGGTAATAGCGTTCCTTGTATGCCTTGTCAGAGGGGTCCCATATGGGTGGATAATCACGTACCTACAATGCATAGATTCATCTAATTAGATACTAGATTAAAAAAAAAAATACCATAACATAACCACAGGGAAAAGCACACAAACAATAAAAAAAAAATACCAACCCTAACCCTAACGCTACCCCTACCCCTAACCCTACCTCTATCGCTATCCCTAACCGTACCCCTACCCTTTTTCCTTTACCCTAATCCCTCCAATAATCCCTACCCTAATCCCTACAATAATCCCTACCCTAATCGCTACAATAATCCCTACCTTTATCACAATCCCTACCCTAATCCCTACAATAATCCCTACCTTTTTCAAAATCTTTACCATAATCCCTACCCTAATCCCTACCATTATCTCTGCTGTTATCACAATCCCTACCCTAATCCCTACAATAATCCCTACCCTAATCCCTACAATAATCCCTTACCATTATCACAATCCCTACCCTAATCCCTACAATAATCCCTACCCTAATCCCTACAATAATCTCTACCGTTATCACAATCCCTACCCTAATCCCTACAATAATCCCTACCATAATCCTTACCGTTATCACATCCCTACCCTAATCCCTACCATAATCTCTACCGTTATCACAATCCCTACCCTAATCCCTACAATAATCCCTACCCTCATCCCTACAATAATCCCTACCCTATCACAATCCCAACCATAATCAATATCCCAAACCTAATCCCAACTACGGCTGGGGTCCCCAATTATGTGTTGCCTGGGAAGGGTTAATATAGACATATATCTTCCCAGGCTCTATTGTCTGCACAGCCTTTCTGGGTGTACAAAATGGAGGACCACCAAAAAAAAACAAAACGTGGGGTCCCCCTATAATTTATATCCAGAAAGGCTAAGCAGACAGCTGCGGGTTAATATTTGTAGCCTGGGAAGTGGTTAATATTCATGGCCCCTTCCTAGGCTATGAATATCAGCCTGCAGCTGTCTGCGTAGCCTTTCTGGCTATAAAAATAGGGGGACCCCCCAAAAAAATGATGTGGGGTCCCCCTATATTTTAGGGCCAGAAAGGCAGACAGCTGTGGGCTGATATTCATAGCCTAGGAAGGGGCCATGGATATTGGCCCCCCAGCTCAAAATACCAGCCCACAGCCGCCCCAGAAATGGCACATCTATAAGATGCGCCAATTCCGGCACTTAGCCCCTCTCTTCCCACTCCCGTGCAGCGGTGGGATGTGGGGTAATAAATGGGTTAATACCACCTTTGATTGTAAGATGACATTAACCCAATTAATAATGGAGAGGCGTCAATAAGACGCCGATCCATTATTAATCTAAAAAAGAAAATTTGAAATAAAACACAGAGACAACATTTTTTTTTTAATGAAATAAAGATACACACTTTTTGACAAACATATTTTAACATATTTAAACATACTTTTTTTCTGGCATTCCAGTGCGACGCCCTCGTTCTCCTAGAAAAAAAGGAAAAAAACAAACCAAATTTATACCACCTGGTCCGACGCAGTTCATAAGCGAGTGTCCCACGACGATCTGCCATGGAGAACAGTCACATCAGGAGATGTGGCCATTCTCCATGGTTGCGCATGCGCAAGAGTTTACCGAAGTTCATTGACTCCGTTACTCTCGCTTTACAGCACTGCTGCATGTGAAAGTTCCCACGCAGCTCTAGCACCATAAAGCGAGGTACCGGAGCGCCAGAACACCGGGAACCTCCGTGATACAGTGTAGGAGCATCGCTCCTGCTACTGTATCGCCGAAGGACAGAAGAGATCGCCACGGGACACTCAATTAGTGGATTTCTGCGGACAGGGAATATTTTGGTGCTTTTTTATTTTTTATTTTTTCATAGGTGATCGAGGGCTTCGGGGATCAAGATGTGCTGCATGTGGTGAGTATGTATTTTTTGTTGTATGTTGTATGTCACGTATTGTATGTATGTTACATGTATTGTATGTATATTGTATGTTTTTTTTTAACTTTACAATTGTGCTTGGTTGCCGCAGGGACTACTCTCCCATCCTTTAGCCGGATGGGGGTAGCAGTCCCATATGGCGACTGAGCACAATTGTGGGCCTACCGTCGCATGGGGACTGACGCACACAGACTGACGCACACAGACAGACACATATAGACTGATGCACACAGACTGACGCACAGCATACATACATGCATACATACCAAATCAATGAGACGGCCCACATCGATCCCCATGCAACGGTAGCCTTCTATGATGTTAAGATGGCGACTTCCTTCTTCTTCCCTACTAGAGTTGAGCGAAACGGGTAGAAAAATTTCAAAAGTCACCGACTTTTGGGAAAGTCGGGTTTCATGAAACGAAACCTGACCCTAGGATGAGGTCGGCCACGAGGTCGGCGACTTACGCGCCAAAGTCGCGTTTCAAAAGTTTGTTTTGCGCTCATTTTCAGCCAATCAGGATCCACGGACACTGTGGGCAACGTGATGACATAGGCAGGGGTCACCACCATCTTTCAGAAGGGCATGCAAGTGATTGGCTTGCTTTGGTGGGCGTCACAGGGGGTATAAAAGGGCGTGCACGCCGACCGCCATCTTACTTCTGCCGATCTCAGTATAGGGAGAGGTTGCTGCTGATTCTGTAGGGAGAGCATTAGGCAGGGAAGAAGACAAAAAAACTGCTTCTGCTGCTAGCGATTTGGCCTGCACAACACACCAGTCACTGTGTGTGCAGTGCAAGGGGAGGCTATATAGTGGTGTATCAGTGGTGTTGGTTGTTGGGCTGCCTTCTAAGGCTTCCTGACATTCCTGCATTGCTGTTTACCCACTGCTCCGCAAACTGCTTTTTTGAAAGCAATCCCAATTTTTTTTTTTTGTCCTGCTGAGAAGAAAAAAAAACTGCTTCTGCTGCTAGCGATTTGGCCTGCACAACACACCAGTCACTGTGTATGCAGTGCAAGGGGAGGCTATATTGTGGTGTATCAGTGGTGTTGGTTGTTGGGCTGCCTTTTAAGGCTTCCTGACAGGCTGGCATTGCTGTTTACCCACTGCTCTGCAAACTGCTTTTTTAAAAGCAATCCAATCTCCCTTATCCTCTCGTCACTTTTGTCACAGCTGTGCCATCGAGCCTGTGACATAGCGCTCAGATATCATTGGGCCTCACACAATCCAAAAGTGTCCAGTGTCCACAAGGGTCTGCAGAAATTCAAAATCTCCCTTATCCTCTCGTCACTTTTGTCACAGCTGTGCCATCGAGCCTGTCACAAACGCTCAGATATTCATTGGGCCTCACACAATACAAAAATGTCCAGTGTCCACAAGTGTGTGCAGAAATTCAAAATCTCCTTTATCCTCTAGTCACTTTGGTCACAGCTGTGCCATCGAGCCTGTCACATAGCGCTCAGATATTCATTGGGCCTCACACAATCCAAAAGTGTCCAGTGTCCACAAGTGTTTGCAGAAATTCAAAATCTCCCCTATCCTCTAGTCACTTTGGTCACAGCTGTGCCATCGAGCCTGTCACATAGCGCTCAGATATTCATTGGGCCTCACACAATCCAAAAGTGTCCACAAGTGTGTGCAGAAATTCAAAATCTCCCTTATCCTCTCGTCACTTTTGTCACAGCTGTGCCATCGAGCCTGTGACATAGCGCTCAGATATCAGTGGCCCTCACACAATCCAAAAGTGTCCAGTGTCCACAAGTGTCTGCAGAAATTCAAAATCTCCCTTATCCTCTAGTCACTTTGGTCACAGCTGTGCCATCGAGCCTGTCACATAGCGCTCAGATATTCATTGGGCCTCACACAGTCCAAAAGTGTCCAGTGTCCACAAGTGTGTGCAGAAATTCAAAATCTCCCTTATCCTCTAGTCACTTTGGTCACAGCTGTGCCATCGAGCCTGTCACATAGCGCTCAGATTTTCATTGGCCCTCACACAATCCAAAAGTGTCCAGTGTCCACAAGTGTGTGCAGAAATTCAAAATCTCCCTTATCCTCTCGCCACGTTTGTCACAGCTGTGCCATCGAGCCTGTGACATAGCGCTCAGATATCAGTGGCCCTCACACAATCCAAAAGTGTCCAGTGTCCACAAGTGTCTGCAGAAATTCAAAATCTCCCTTATCCTCTAGTCACCTTGGTCACAGCTGTGCCATCGAGCCTGTCACATAGCGCTCAGATATTCATTGGGCCTCACACAATCCAAAAGCGTCCAGTGTCCACAAGTGTGTGCAGAAATTCAAAATCTCCCTTATCCTCTAGTCACTTTGGTCACAGCTGTGCCATCGAGCCTGTCACATAGCGCTCAGATATTCATTGGGCCTCACACAATCCAAAAGTGTCCAGTGTCCACAAGTGTGTGCAGAAATTCAAAATCTCCCTTATCCTCTCGTCACTTTTGTCACAGCTGTGCCATCGAGCCTGTGACATAGCGCTCAGATATCATTGGGCATCAAACAATCCAAAAGTGTCCAGTGTCCACAAGTGTCTGCAGAAATTCAAAATCTCCCTTATCCTCTCGTCACTTTTGTCACAGCTGTGCCATCGAGCCTGTCACATAGCGCTCAGATATACATTGGGCAACACACAATCCAAAAGTGTCCAGTGTCCAAAAGTGTGTGCAGAAATTCAAAATCTCCCTTATCCTCTCGTCACTTTTGTCACAGCTGTGCCATCGAGCCTGTGACATAGCGCTCAGATATCAGTGGGCCTCACACAATACAAAAGTGTCCAGTGTCCACAAGTGTCTGCAGAAATTCAAAATCTCCCTTATCCTCTCGTCACTTTTGTCACAGCTGTGCCATCGAGCCTGTGACATAGCGCTCAGATATCAGTGGCCCTCACACAATCCAAAAGTGTCCAGTGTCCACAAGTGTCTGCAGAAATTCAAAATCTCCCTTATCCTCTAGTAAGTTTAGTCACAGCTGTGCCATCGAGCCTGTCACATAGCGCTCAGATATTCATTGGGCCTCACACAATCCAAAAGTGTCCAGTGTCCACAAGTGTGTGCAGAAATTCAAAATCTCCCTTATCCTCTAGTCACTTTGGTCACAGCTGTGCCATCGAGCCTGTGACATAGCGCTCAGATATCAGTGGCCCTCACACAATCCAAAAGTGTCCAGTGTCCACAAGTGTCTGCAGAAATTCAAAATCTCCCTTATCCTCTCGTCACTTTTGTCACAGCTGTGCCATCGAGCCTGTCACATAGCGCTCAGATATCAGTGGGCCTCACACAATCCAAAAGTGTCCAGTTTCCACAAGTGTCTGCAGAAATTCAAAATCTCCCTTATCCTCTCGTCACTTTTGTCACAGCTGTGCCATCGAGCCTGTCACATAGCGCTCAGATATTGTGCCATCGAGCCTGTGACATAGCGCTCAGATATCAGTGGCCCTCACACAATCCAAAAGTGTCCAGTGTCCACAAGTGTCTGCAGAAATTCAAAATCTCCCTTATCCTCTCGTCACTTTTGTCACAGCTGTGCCATCGAGCCTGTCACATAGCGCTCAGATATTCATTGGGCCTAACACAATCCAAAAGTGTCCAGTGTCCACAAGTGTGTGCAGAAATTCAAAATCTCCTTTATCCTCTAGTCACTTTGGTCACAGCTGTGCCATCGAGCCTGTCACATAGCGCTCAGATATTCATTGGGCCTCACACAATCCAAAAGTGTCCAGTGTCCACAAGTGTCTGCAGAAATTCAAAATCTCCCTTATCCTCTAGTCACTTTGGTCACAGCTGTGCCATCGAGCCTGTCACATAGCGCTCAGATGTTCATTGGGCCTCACACAATCCAAAAGTGTCCAGTGTCCACAAGTGTGTGCAGAAATTCAAAATCTCCCTTATCCTCTCGTCACTTTTGTCACAGCTGTGCCATCGAGCCTGTGACATAGCGCTCAGATATTCATTGGGCCTCACACAATCCAAAAGTGTCCAGTGTCCACAAGTGTCTGCAGAAATTCAAAATCTCCCTTATCCTCTCGTCACTTTTGTCACAGCTGTGCCATCGAGCCTGTGACATAGCGCTCAGATATCAGTGGCCCTCACACAATCCAAAAGTGTCCAGTGTCCACAAGTGTCTGCAGAAATTCAAAATCTTCCTTATCCTCTAGTCACTTTGGTCACAGCTGTGCCATCGAGCCTGTCACATAGCGCTCAGATATTCATTGGGCCTCACACAATCCAAAAGTGTCCAGTGTCCACAAGTGTGTGCAGAAATTCAAAATCTCCCTTATCCTCTAGTCACTTTGGTCACAGCTGTGCCATCGAGCCTGTCACATAGCGCTCAGATATCAGTGGCCCTCACACAATCCAAAAGTGTCCAGTGTCCACAAGTGTCTGCAGAAATTCAAAATCTCCCTTATCCTCTCGTCACTTTTGTCACAGCTGTGCCATCGAGCCTGTCACATAGCGCTCAGATATCAGTGGGCCTCACACAATCCAAAAGTGTCCAGTTTCCACAAGTGTCTG
Organism: Dendrobates tinctorius; assembly: GCF_039654945.1. Lineage (NCBI taxonomy): Eukaryota > Metazoa > Chordata > Amphibia > Anura > Dendrobatidae > Dendrobates > Dendrobates tinctorius. The sequence goes on along the minus strand of NW_027362134.1, from coordinate 707,174 downwards.
CAGAAATTCAAAATCTCCCTTATCCTCTCGTCACTTTTGTCACAGCTGTGCCATCGAGCCTGTCACATATCGCTCAGATATTGTGCCATCGAGCCTGTGACATAGCGCTCAGATATCAGTGGCCCTCACACAATCCAAAAGTGTCCAGTGTCCACAAGTGTCTGCAGAAATTCAAAATCTCCCTTATCCTCTCGTCACTTTTGTCACAGCTGTGCCATCGAGCCTGTCACATAGCGCTCAGATATTCATTGGGCCTAACACAATCCAAAAGTGTCCAGTGTCCACAAGTGTGTGCAGAAATTCAAAATCTCCTTTATCCTCTAGTCACTTTGGTCACAGCTGTGCCATCGAGCCTGTCACATAGCGCTCAGATATTCATTGGGCCTCACACAATCCAAAAGTGTCCAGTGTCCACAAGTGTGTGCAGAAATTCAAAATCTCCCTTATCCTCTCGTCACTTTTGTCACAGCTGTGCCATGGAGCCTGTGACATAGCGCTCAGATATCAGTGGGCCTCACACAATCCAAAAGTGTCCAGTGTCCACAAGTGTCTGCAGAAATTCAAAATCTCCCTTATCCTCTCGTCACTTTTGTCACAGCTGTGCCATCGAGCCTGTGACATAGCCCTCAGATATCAGTGGCCCTCACACAATCCAAAAGTGTCCAGTGTCAACAAGTGTCTGCAGAAATTCAAAATCTCCCTTATCCTCTAGTCACTTTGGTCACAGCTGTGCCATCGAGCCTGTCACATAGCGCTCAGATATTCATTGGGCCTCACACAATCCAAAAGTGTCCAGTGTCCACAAGTGCCTGCAGAAATTCAAAATCTCCCATATCCTCTCGTCACTTTTGTCACAGCTGTGCCATCGAGCCTGTGACATAGCGCTCAGATATCAGTGGCCCTCACACAATCCAAAAGTGTCCAGTGTCCACAAGTGTCTGCAGAAATTCAAAATCTCCCTTATCCTCTAGTCACTTTGGTCACAGCTGTGCCATCGAGCCTGTCACATAGCGCTCAGATATTCATTGGGCCTCACACAATCCAAAAGTGTCCAGTGTCCACAAGTGTCTGCAGAAATTCAAAATCTCCCTTATCCTCTAGTCACTTTTGTCACAGCTGTGCCATCGAGCATGTCACATAGCGCTCAGATATCAGTGGCCCTCACACAATCCAAAAGTGTCCAGTGTCCACAAGTGTCTGCAGAAATTCAAAATCTCCCTTATCCGCTCGTCACTTTTGTCACAGCTGTGCCATCGAGCCTGTCACATAGCGCTCAGATATCAGTGGGCCTCACACAATCCAAAAGTGTCCAGTGTCCACAAGTGTCTGCAGAAATTCAAAATCTCCCTTATCCTCTCGTCACTTTTGTCACAGCTGTGCCATCGAGCCTGTGACATAGCGCGCAGATATCAGTGGACCTCACACAATCCAAAAGTGTCCAGTGTCCACAAGTGTCTGCAGAAATTCAAAATCTCTTTTATCCTCTCGTCACTTTTGTCACAGCTGTGCCATCGAGCCTGTCACATAGCACTCAGATATTCATTGGGCCTCACACAATCCAAAAGTGTCCAGTGTCCACAAGTGTGTGCAGAAATTCAAAATCTCCTTTATCCACTAGTCACTTTGGTCACAGCTGTGCCATCGAGCCTGTCACATAGCGCTCAGATATTCATTGGGCCTCACACAATCCAAAAGTGTCCAGTGTCCACAAGTGTCTGCAGAAATTCAAAATCTCCCTTATCCTCTAGTCACTTTGGTCACAGCTGTGCCATCGAGCCTGTCACATAGCGCTCAGATACTCATTTGTCCAAATACAATCCAAAAGTGTCCAGTGTCCACAAGTGTGTGCAGAAATTCAAAATCTCCCTTATCCTCTCGTCACTTTTGTCACAGCTGTGCCTTCGAGCCTGTGACATAGCGCTCAGATATCAGTGGGCCTCAAACAATCCAAAAGTGTCCAGTGTCCACAAGTGTGTGCAGAAATTCAAAATCTCCCTTATCCTCTCGTCACTTTTGTCACAGCTGTGCCATTGAGCCTGTGACATAGCGCTCAGATATCAGTGGCCCTCACACAATCAAAAAGTGTCCAGTGTCAACAAGTGTCTGCAGAAATTCAAAATCTCCCTTATCCTCTCGTCACTTTGGTCACAGCTGTGCCATCGAGCCTGTCACATAGCGCTCAGATATTCATTGGGCCTCACACAATCCAAAAGTGTCCAGTGTCAACAAGTGTCTGCAGAAATTCAAAATCTCCCTTATCCTCTAGTCACTTTGGTCACAGCTGTGCCATCGAGCCTGTCACATAGCGCTCAGATATTCATTGGGCCTCACACAATCCAAAAGTGTCCAGTGTCCACAAGTGCCTGCAGAAATTCAAAATCTCCCATATCCTCTCGTCACTTTTGTCACAGCTGTGCCATCGAGCCTGTGACATAGCGCTCAGATATCAGTGGCCCTCACACAATCCAAAAGTGTCCAGTGTCCACAAGTGTCTGCAGAAATTCAAAATCTCCCTTATCCTCTAGTCACTTTGGTCACAGCTGTGCCATCGAGCCTGTCACATAGCGCTCAGATATTCATTGGGCCTCACACAATCCAAAAGTGTCCAGTGTCCACAAGTGTCTGCAGAAATTCAAAATCTCCCTTATCCTCTAGTCACTTTGGTCACAGCTGTGCCATCGAGCATGTCACATAGCGCTCAGATATCAGTGGCCCTCACACAATCCAAAAGTGTCCAGTGTCCACAAGTGTCTGCAGAAATTCAAAATCTCCCTTATCCGCTCGTCACTTTTGTCACAGCTGTGCCATCGAGCCTGTCACATAGCGCTCAGATATCAGTGGGCCTCACACAATCCAAAAGTGTCCAGTGTCCACAAGTGTCTGCAGAAATTCAAAATCTCCCTTATCCTCTCGTCACTTTTGTCACAGCTGTGCCATCGAGCCTGTGACATAGCGCGCAGATATCAGTGGACCTCACACAATCCAAAAGTGTCCAGTGTCCACAAGTGTCTGCAGAAATTCAAAATCTCTTTTATCCTCTCGTCACTTTTGTCACAGCTGTGCCATCGAGCCTGTCACATAGCACTCAGATATTCATTGGGCCTCACACAATCCAAAAGTGTCCAGTGTCCACAAGTGTGTGCAGAAATTCAAAATCTCCTTTATCCACTAGTCACTTTGGTCACAGCTGTGCCATCGAGCCTGTCACATAGCGCTCAGATATTCATTGGGCCTCACACAATCCAAAAGTGTCCAGTGTCCACAAGTGTCTGCAGAAATTCAAAATCTCCCTTATCCTGTAGTCACTTTGGTCACAGCTGTGCCATCGAGCCTGTCACATAGCGCTCAGATACTCATTTGTCCAAATACAATCCAAAAGTGTCCAGTGTCCACAAGTGTGTGCAGAAATTCAAAATCTCCCTTATCCTCTCGTCACTTTTGTCACAGCTGTGCCTTCGAGCCTGTGACATAGCGCTCAGATATCAGTGGGCCTCAAACAATCCAAAAGTGTCCAGTGTCCACAAGTGTGTGCAGAAATTCAAAATCTCCCTTATCCTCTCGTCACTTTTGTCACAGCTGTGCCATTGAGCCTGTGACATAGCGCTCAGATATCAGTGGCCCTCACACAATCAAAAAGTGTCCAGTGTCAACAAGTGTCTGCAGAAATTCAAAATCTCCCTTATCCTCTCGTCACTTTGGTCACAGCTGTGCCATCGAGCCTGTCACATAGCGCTCAGATATTCATTGGGCCTCACACAATCCAAAAGTTTCCAGTGTCCACAAGTGTGTGCAGAAATTCAAAATCTCCCTTATCCTCTAGTCACTTTGGTCACAGCTGTGCCATCGAGCCTGTCACATAGCGCTCAGATATTCATTGGGCCTCACACAATCCAAAAGTGTCCAGTGTCCACAAGTGTGTGCAGAAATTCAAAATCTCCCTTATCCTCTAGTCACTTTGGTCACAGCTGTGCCATCGAGCCTGTCACATAGCGCTCAGATATTCATTGGGCCTCACACAATCCAAAAGTGTCCAGTGTCCACAAGTGCCTGCAGAAATTCAAAATCTCCCATATCCTCTCGTCACTTTTGTCACAGCTGTGCCATCGAGCCTGTGACATAGCGCTCAGATATCAGTGGCCCTCACACAATCCAAAAGTGTCCAGTGTCCACAAGTGTCTGCAGAAATTCAAAATCTCCCTTATCCTCTAGTCACTTTGGTCACAGCTGTGCCATCGAGCCTGTCACATAGCGCTCAGATATTCATTGGGCCTCACACAATCCAAAAGTGTCCAGTGTCCACAAGTGTCTGCAGAAATTCAAAATCTCCCTTATCCTCTAGTCACTTTGGTCACAGCTGTGCCATCGAGCATGTCACATAGCGCTCAGATATCAGTGGCCCTCACACAATCCAAAAGTGTCCAGTGTCCACAAGTGTCTGCAGAAATTCAAAATCTCCCTTATCCGCTCGTCACTTTTGTCACAGCTGTGCCATCGAGCCTGTCACATAGCGCTCAGATATCAGTGGGCCTCACACAATCCAAAAGTGTCCAGTGTCCACAAGTGTCTGCAGAAATTCAAAATCTCCCTTATCCTCTCGTCACTTTTGTCACAGCTGTGCCATCGAGCCTGTGACATAGCGCGCAGATATCAGTGGACCTCACACAATCCAAAAGTGTCCAGTGTCCACAAGTGTCTGCAGAAATTCAAAATCTCTTTTATCCTCTCGTCACTTTTGTCACAGCTGTGCCATCGAGCCTGTCACATAGCACTCAGATATTCATTGGGCCTCACACAATCCAAAAGTGTCCAGTGTCCACAAGTGTGTGCAGAAATTCAAAATCTCCTTTATCCACTAGTCACTTTGGTCACAGCTGTGCCATCGAGCCTGTCACATAGCGCTCAGATATTCATTGGGCCTCACACAATCCAAAAGTGTCCAGTGTCCACAAGTGTCTGCAGAAATTCAAAATCTCCCTTATCCTGTAGTCACTTTGGTCACAGCTGTGCCATCGAGCCTGTCACATAGCGCTCAGATACTCATTTGTCCAAATACAATCCAAAAGTGTCCAGTGTCCACAAGTGTGTGCAGAAATTCAAAATCTCCCTTATCCTCTCGTCACTTTTGTCACAGCTGTGCCTTCGAGCCTGTGACATAGCGCTCAGATATCAGTGGGCCTCAAACAATCCAAAAGTGTCCAGTGTCCACAAGTGTGTGCAGAAATTCAAAATCTCCCTTATCCTCTCGTCACTTTTGTCACAGCTGTGCCATTGAGCCTGTGACATAGCGCTCAGATATCAGTGGCCCTCACACAATCAAAAAGTGTCCAGTGTCAACAAGTGTCTGCAGAAATTCAAAATCTCCCTTATCCTCTCGTCACTTTGGTCACAGCTGTGCCATCGAGCCTGTCACATAGCGCTCAGATATTCATTGGGCCTCACACAATCCAAAAGTTTCCAGTGTCCACAAGTGTGTGCAGAAATTCAAAATCTCCCTTATCCTCTAGTCACTTTGGTCACAGCTGTGCCATCGAGCCTGTCACATAGCGCTCAGATATTCATTGGGCCTCACACAATCCAAAAGTGTCCAGTGTCCACAAGTGTGTGCAGAAATTCAAAATCTCCCTTATCCTCTAGTCACTTTGGTCACAGCTGTGCCATCGAGCCTGTCACATAGCGCTCAGATATTCATTGGGCCTCACACAATCCAAAAGTGTCCAGTGTCCACAAGTGTGTGCAGAAATTCAAAATCTCCCTTATCCTCTCGTCACTTTTGTCACAGCTGTGGCATCGAGACTGTGACATAGCGCTCAGATATCATTGGGCCTCACACAATCCAAAAGTGTCCAGTGTCCACAAGTGTCTGCAGAAATTCAAAATCTCCCTTATCCTCTCGTCACTTTTGTCACAGCTGTGCCATCGAGCCTGTCACATAGCACTCAGATATTCATTGGGCCTCACAGAATCCAAAAGTGTCCAGTGTCCACAAGTGTGTGCAGAAATTCAAAATCTCCCTTATCCTCTCGTCACTTTTGTCACAGCTGTGCCATCGAGCCTGTGACATAGCGCTCAGATATTCATTGTGCCTCACACAATCCAAAAGCGTCCAGTGTCCACAAGTGTGTGCAGAAATTCAAAATCTCCCTTATACTCTAGTCACTATGGACACAGCTGTGCCATCGAGCCTGTCACATAGCGCTAAGATATTCATTGGGCCTCACACAATCCAAAAGTGTCCAGTGTCCACAAGTGTGTGCAGAAATACAAAATCTCCCTTAACCTCTCGTCACTTTTGTCACAACTGTGCCATCGAGCCTGTGACATAGCGCTCAGATATCATTGGGCCTCAAACAATCCAAAAGTGTCCAGTGTCCACAAGTGTCTGCAGAAATTCAAAATCTCCCTTATCCTCTCGTCACTTTTGTCACAGCTGTGCCATCGAGCCTGTCACATAGCGCTCAGATATTCATTGGGCCTCACACAATCCAAATGTGTCCAGTGTCCACAAGTGTGTGCAGAAATTCAAAATCTCCCTTATCCTCTCGTCACTTTTGTCACAGCTGTGCCATCGAGCCTGTGACATAGCGCTCAGATATCAGTGGGCCTCACACAATCCAAAAGTGTCCAGTGTCCACAAGTGTCTGCAGAAATTCAAAATCTCCCTTATCCTCTCGTCAGTTTTGTCACAGCTGTGCCATCGAACCTGTGACATAGCGTTCAGATATCAGTGGCCCTCACACAATCCAAAAGTGTCCAGTGTCCACAAGTGTGTGCAGAAATTCAAAATCTCCCTTATCCTCTCGTCACTTTTGTCACAGCTGTGCCATCGAGCCTGTGACATAGCGCTCAGATATTCATTGGGCCTCACACAATCCAAAAGCGTCCAGTGTCCACAAGTGTGTGCAGAAATTCAAAATCTCCCTTATACTCTAGTCACTATGGACACAGCTGTGCCATCGAGCCTGTGACATAGCGCTCAGATATTCATTGTGCCTCACACAATCCAAAAGTGTCCAGTGTCCACAAGTGTGTGCAGAAATACAAAATCTCCCTTAACCTCTCGTCACTTTTGTCACAGCTGTGCCATCGAGCCTGTGACACAGCGCTCAGCTATCATTGGGCCTCAAACAATCCAAAAGTGTCCAGTGTCCACAAGTGTCTGCAGAAATTCAAAATCTCCCTTATCCTCTCATCACTTTTGTCACAGCTGTGCCATCGAGCCTGTCACATAGCGCTCAGATATTCATTGGGCCTCACACAATCCAAAAGTGTCCAGTGTCCACAAGTGTGTGCAGAAATTCAAAATCTCCCTTATCCTCTCGTCACTTTTGTCACAGCTGTGCCATCGAGCCTGTGACATAGCGCTCAGATATCAGTGGGCCTCACACAATCCAATAGTGTCCAGTGTCCACAAGTGTCTGCAGAAATTCAAAATCTCCCTTATCCTCTCGTCAGTTTTGTCACAGCTGTGCCATCGAACCTGTGACATAGCGCTCAGATATCAGTGGCCCTCACACAATCCAAAAGTGTCCAGCGTCCACAAGTGTGTGCAGAAATTCAAAATCTCCCTTATCCTCTCGTCACTTTTGTCACAGCTGTGCCATCGAGCCTGTGACATAGCGCTCAGATATTCATTGGGCCTCACACAATCCAAAAGCGTCCAGTGTCCACAAGTGTGTGCAGAAATTCAAAATCTCCCTTATCCTCTAGTCACTATGGACACAGCTGTGCCATCGAGCCTGTCACATAGCGCTCAGATATTCATTGGGCCTCACACAATCCAAAAGTGTCCAGTGTCCACAAGTGTGTGCAGAAATTCAAAATCTCCCTTATCCTCTCGTCACTTTTGTCACAGCTGTGCCATCGAGCCTGTGACATAGCGCTCAGATATCAGTGGGCCTCACACAATCCAAAAGTGTCCAGTGTCCACAAGTGTCTGCAGAAATTCAAAATCTCCCTTATCCTCTCATCACTTTTGTCACAGCTGTGCCATCGAGCCTGTGACATAGCGCTCAGATATCAGTGGCCCTCACACAATCCAAAAGTGTCCAGTGTCCACAAGTGTGTGCAGAAATTCAAAATCTCCTTTATCCTCTAGTCACTTTGGTCACAGATGTGCCATCGAGCCTGTCACATAGCGCTCAGATATTCATTGGGCCTCACACAATCCAAAAGTGTCCAGTGTCCACAAGTGTGTGCAGAAATTCAAAATCTCCCTTATCCTCTCGTCACTTTTGTCACAGCTGTGCCATCGAGCCTGTCACATAGAGCTCAGATATCAGTGGCCCTCACACAATCCAAAAGTGTCCAGTGTCCACAAGTGTCTGCAGAAATTCAAAATCTCCCTTATCCTCTAGTCACTTTGGTCACAGCTGTGCCATCGAGCCTGTCACATAGCGCTCAGATATTCATTGGGCCTCACACAATCCAAAAGTGTCCAGTGTCCACAAGTGTGTGCAGAAATTCAAAATCTCCCTTATCCTCTCGTCACTTTGGTCACAGCTGTGCCATCGAGCCTGTGACATAGCGCTCAGATATCAGTGGCCCTCACACAATCCAAAAGTGTCCAGTGTCCACAAGTGCCTGCAGAAATTCAAAATCTCCCTTATCCTCTCGTCACTTTTGTCACAGCTGTGCCATCGAGCCTGTCACATAGCGCTCAGATATTCATTGGGCCTCACACAATCCAAAAGTGTCCAGTGTCCACAAGTGTCTGCAGAAATTCAAAATCTCCCTTATCCTCTCGTCACTTTTGTCACAGCTGTGCCATCGAACCTGTCACATAGCGCTCAGATATTCATTGGGCCTCACACAATCCAAAAGTCTCCAGTGTCCACAAGTGTGTGCAGAAATTCAAAATCTCCTTTATCCTCTAGTCACTTTGGTCACAGCTGTGCCATCGAGCCTGTGACATAGCGCTCAGATATCAGTGGGCCTCACACAATCCAAAAGTGTCCAGTGTCCACAAGTGTCTGCAGAAATTCAAAATCTCCCTTATCCTCTCGTCACTTTTGTCACAGCTGTGCCATCGAGCCTGTGACATAGCGCTCAGATATCAGTGGCCATCACACAATCCAAAAGTGTCCAGTGTCAACAAGTGTCTGCAGAAATTCAAAATCTCCCTTATCCTCTAGTCACTTTGGTCACAGCTGTGCCATCGAGCCTGTCACATAGCGCTCAGATATTCATTGGGCCTCACACAATCCAAAAGTGTCCAGTGTCCACAAGTGTGTGCAGAAATTCAAAATCTCCCTTATCCTCTCGTCACTTTGGTCACAGCTGTGCCATCGAGCCTGTGACATAGCGCTCAGATATCAGTGGCCCTCACACAATCCAAAAGTGTCCAGTGTCCACAAGTGTGTGCAGAAATTCAAAATCTCCCTTATCCTCTAGTCACTTTGGTCACAGCTGTGCCATCGAGCCTGTCACATAGCGCTCAGATATTCATTGGGCCTCACACAATCCAAAAGTGTCCAGTGTCTACAAGTGTGTGCAGAAATTCAAAATCTCCCTTATCCTCTCGTCACTTTTGTCACATCTGTGCCATCGAGCCTGTGACATAGCGCTCAGATATCATTGGGCCTCACACAATCCAAAAGTGTCCAGTGTCCACAAGTGTCTGCAGAAATTCAAAATCTCCCTTATCCTCTCGTCACTTTTGTCACAGCTGTGCCATCGAGCCTGTCACATAGCGCTCAGATATTCATTGGGCCTCACACAATCCAAAAGTGTCCAGTGTCCACAAGTGTGTGCAGAAATTCAAAATCTCCCTTATCCTCTCGTCACTTTTGTCACAGCTGTGCCATCGAGCCTGTGACATAGCGCTCAGATATCAGTGGGCCTCACACAATCCAAAAGTGTCCAGTGTCCACAAGTGTGTGCAGAAATTCAAAATCTCCCTTATCCTCTCGTCACTTTTGTCACAGCTGTGCCATCGAGCCTGTGACATAGCGCTCAGATATCAGTGGCCCTCACACAATCCAAAAGTGTCCAGTGTCCACAAGTGTCTGCAGAAATTCAAAATCTCCCTTATCCTCTAGTCACTTTGGTCACAGCTGTGCCATCGAGCCTGTCACATAGCGCTCAGATATTCATTGGGCCTCACACAATCCAAAAGTGTCCAGTGTCCACAAGTGTGTGCAGAAATTCAAAATCTCCCTTATCCTCTAGTCACTTTGGTCACAGCTGTGCCATCGAGCCTGTGACATAGCGCTCAGATATCAGTGGCCCTCACACAATCCAAAAGTGTCCAGTGTCCACAAGTGTCTGCAGAAATACAAAATCTCCCTTATCCTCTCGTCACTTTTGTCACAGCTGTGCCATCAAGCCTGTCACATAGCGCTCAGATATCAGTGGGCCTCACACAATCCAAAAGTGTCCAGTGTCCACAAGTGTCTGCAGAAATTCAAAATCTCCCTTATCCTCTCGTCACTTTTGTCACAGCTGTGCCATCGAGCCTGTGACATAGCGCTCAGATATCAGTGGCCCTCACACAATCCAAAAGTGTCCAGTGTCCACAAGTGTCTGCAGAAATTCAAAATCTCCCTTATCCTCTCGTCACTTTTGTCACAGCTGTGCCATCGAGCCTGTCACATAGCGCTCAGATATCAGTGGGCCTCACACAATCCAAAAGTGTCCAGTGTCCACAAGTGTCTGCAGAAATTCAAAATCTCCCCTGTCCTATAGACACCTTGTACCTTGTTTTACATTACTATATAGTTTGTGGGACTTTGTGTATATTTTTAACAAAAATGAGGAAGGCTGGTGGAAGAGGCCGTGGAATTGGGCGGGGGTTGGCAGCTGGTAATGATGGTGTTGGTGGTGGATCTGATGGTAGTGGCAAGAGCAAAATAGGACCGAATGCAGGAGGTGTTGAGCCTGCATCATCGTCTGGCTACATAAGGCCTCGAACGCTTAGTTTTCTAGGAGTTGGCAAACCGCTTTTAAAGCCAGAGCATCAGGACAAAGTTTTGTCTTACATTGCTGACTCAGCCTCCAGCTCTATCGCCTCCTCTTCTTCAGTTGTAAAAAGTAAAAGCACTGAGTCGTCATTGGAGGCTCATGTTCATGAACCACACCTTTCCTTGTGTCCTTCACCCCAACCAAGATTGAAGGATGACGCAGGCCATACTACTGATTACTCCATGGAGCTGTTTTCACATACCATGCCTGGATTATCAAGTCAAATGGTGAATTACCCAGGCCAAGAAGAATCTGACATGGAGTGCACTGATGCACAGCCGCTGATGGATGATTCTGCTGGTACATTCACTCAGAGCACTACATTGTCCTCGCAGTGTACAGAGCCAGATTCTGACCCTGATGAGACTCAGGTGCCCCTTCCCGCACACTATTCCACCATACACGGTGACACAGAGGAAGGTGCACATGACATAGAAGAGGAGGTGATGGATGACCCAGTTGTTGACCCAGATTGGCATCCATTGGGGGAAGAGGGTGCTGCTTCCAATAGCTCAGATGAGGAGCATCCACAGCAGACATCGACATCGCAACAGCTGTTATCTGGCAGGCCCGGAGCACTCCAAAGACAGGTTCCAAACATCAAAAGAGTTGCTGGACAGCTTGTCCAGAGGGTCAAAAGATCACAGCGTGCTAGGCCGCAAAATGTCTGCCAAAGTAGGAAGAGTGCAGTGTGGCACTTTTTTGACCAAAATCCTCATGATCAGGCCAAGGTTATCTGTAAGAAGTGCGCAAAGACCTTTACCCGAGGGAAAAATCTGAAAAATTTGAATACCAGTTGCATGCTTAGACATTTAACCAGCATGCACTTGCAAGCGTGGACACAACACCAAACATCAAGTGCCACATGTGCAACTGATCACAACAAAGGTAGTCAGCAACGCTACATTGTTTCCCCCACTGTAAGCCCACCGGTTAGCACAGCAGCAAATGTTGAGGTGTCGTTGCAAGGCCACAGCAGTCAGGGAATCCCACTGTTATATCAACGAAAGACGGATTCTAGGCCATCAGAAAGAACACCAACTCCATCACCATCATCAACCCTCTCTCAGTCCGCCCTGTCCACCGCTACTTCCACCATATGCAGCTCTCAAGTCCAGCTCACCCTCCCAGACACTATGAGTAGGTCAAGAAAGTACTTAGTCTCTCATCCGCGTACACTGGGTTTGAACGCCCACATTGCCAAACTAATCTCGTTTGAGATGATGCCCTTTCGGTTGGTGGAAAGCGCAGCTTTCCGCGAACTCATGGCCTATGCAGTACCACGCTATGACCTACCCAGTCACCACTTCTTCTCTCGCAAAGCCATCCCAGCCCTCCACCATCATGTGAAAGACCGCATTGTCCATGCACTCAAGCAGTCAGTGAGCGGAAAGGTGCACCTCACAACTGATGCATGGTCCAGTCGGCATGGCCAGGGCCGTTACGTGTCCATCACTGCGCACTGGGTTAATGTGGTGGATGCTGGGTCCACAGGGGACAGCGGTGGTGGGACAGTGCTGCCTAGCCCACGGTATAGGAAACAGTTGGCTGTAGGCGTTCGACCCTCCTCCTCCTCCTCCTCCGGAAGCGAAAGCTCGTACACAGAGCGCAGTCGTACGAGCACTCCATCTGCAGCTGCCACTGTTGCACACGATGTGTCCCCCTATCGAGCAGCTAGTGGAAAGCGTCAGCAGGCTGTGTTGCAGATGATGTGTTTCGGCAACAGACACACCGCCGAGGTGCTGGCCGAGTACTTGAAGCGACAAACTAAGTCATGGCTGGGCAGTATACATCTTGAGGCAGGCAAGGTAGTTAGTGATAACGGCCGTAATTTTGTGGCAGCCATAGCCCTTTCAAAACTCAGCCATATACCTTGCTTGGCTCACACCTTGAACCTAGTGGTGCAGTGCTTCCTCAAAAATTATCCGGAGTTAACAGCCCTGCTCCAGAAGGTGCGAAGACTGTGCGCGCACATCCGCCGGTCGCCTGTACACTCCGTTCGTATGCAGAAGCTGCAGCGATTGCTCCACCTTCCCAACCACCGCCTCATTATCGACATTGCAACAAGGTGGAACTCCACCCTGCACATGGTGGAGCGGCTGTGCGAGCAGAGGCAGGCCATAATGCATTTGTGGGAGGATACACGGCTAGGCACTTTGAGAGCAGACATGGAGTTGACAGGTGTGCAGTGGTCGAAGCTGAAAGACCTCTGTAAAGTCCTTCAGTGTTTTGAGGAATGCACACGGCTGGTAAGCGCAGACGACGCCATCCTAAGCATGAGCATCCCACTTATGCGTCGGCTCATGCAAACTTTGACGCACCTTAAGGAGCAGGCGTCTGCAGCCAATGTTGATGAGGAGGAAGAGGAGGAGGGAATCCTTGATGACATTCAGCCATTGTCTGCTCAGGGACCTCTCCTGGACGAGGTGGAGGAAGAAGAGGAGGAGGAGGAGGATGATGGGGATGATTACTTAGGGGAGGAAGATGCATCTCGTGGGGCAAGTGAAAATGTTGGCGTGGCAAAGTCTGGTACAGGGTTTGTGCGTGACTGGAGGGATGTGGATTTGCCAGAAAGTGCTCCTCCAACCAGCACTCGCAGTGCATCATTGACACCGGAAACATTGGCCCACATGTCAGATTATGCCTTGCAGATCCTAAAAAGGGACCCACGCATTGCCAAAATGATGAACGATGACGACTACTGGTTGGCCAGCATCCTGGATCCACGCTATAAAGGCAAATTACAAAACATCATGCCACAGGAGAACCTTGACCTAATATTGGCTAATAAACAAGCAACTCTGGTAAATCGGTTGCTTGAGGCATTCCCAGCACACAGCAGCGGTGATGGTTCTCACACGAGCCGTACGGGCCGGGGGCAGCTTTGCAGAGGTGTTCGTGGTGCACACAGCAGAAGTGGCGTTGGAGACAGGGGTTTCATGACAATGTTGTGGACTGATTTTTCAAATACCGCTCACACAACTGGTAATACTGCATCGATGGAAAGTGACAGGAGACAGCAGTTGTCAACTATGGTTACAAACTACTTTTCCTCCCATATCGATGTTCTCCCACACAGGTCATTCCCCTTTGACTATTGGGCCGCTAAACTGGACACCTGGCCTGAATTGGCCCAATATGCCTTACAGGAGCTCGCTTGCCCAGCTGCAAGTGTGCTATCGGAAAGAGTCTTCAGTGCAGCTGGATCAATCCTGACAGAAAAAAGGACCCGTCTTTCAACCCAAAATGTGGATGATCTAACCTTCATTAAAATGAACCATGCATGGGTTTCCAAGGACTTTGTCCCACCTTCCCCTGATGACACATAGGGTGACAGAAAAATGGCTTGCTTTGGTCCACCTCTTCCTGGGACTTCACCTATTACGCCTTTTGCATCAGCTGAATGTCCAACATCAACATATGCCACTTTCTAAAACTCCCTAACTGTGCTGCCTCCCCCCCCCATGGCCGGGGTCACCACCTAGCGCACGACACCGTGCGAGTGCCGTTGCCCTGGACAGGTGGGTAGGCCAACTCTTGGGTGCGGGCACTGGCACAGGGTCCCTCATAGTGCAATCAAGTGTCTCTGACGGTGGTGGTGCACACCCGCCGTCAGACACACCGCCGTACTATGAGGGGCCCAGTGCCAGTACCGACGCCCACGAGTGGGCCCCCCTTGCTTGGGCAGGGCCCCAGCATCTGCAATCTTTACCTCTCCCTGCTCCTCCGCTGTGTAATCTGGGCCGTCAAATCCATACTGTGCCTGACACCGTCTGAGCCTGCCTCCTGATGTACAGACATATATTTTGAATGTGTACGCTATCCATACATGTTATCCGGGGATACGGTACCCTTTCTAACCTTTGTGCAATCACGTGCAATCCATACTGGGGGTGAGAACGGCTGGCGAGCTGTTAAGCAAGCTACAGCACCTGTGGTTTGCACACGTAAGTTTTTCATTTTTTCAGGAATGACGGTTAGGCCTAATTCCGGAACTGCGGTTGACCTGCACTTACTGGGAAATCTTTGTTCGCAGGTAATAATTGTCATCAGTGATCCCCATCACTAACGTTGTTCAGCGGGTTATCTGCACCTGTAAGCGACAAACGCTGGCCTTTTCAGTGTAGCGCACATGCAGCCATGGACATGTAATGGCATGACACACCAGTTATTGGCCAATCTCATGTGCCAGAGCCTCACGTGTCCCTCTAGTAAGCCGGACTCGGACCGCGGGGCATGACGGAGTCTCGTTCGTTAACGGAATTAAGCTTGCAATGTGTGCATCTGTTCTGTAGCTGGCATGGTTGAGGTTTCCCAGGTGGAGTCGAATTTAACCGTAGGCTCCACTCCTGGTGGTGCCCTTCTGGACATTCCTTTAAGGTTCAGCTTTGCAACCATACTGCCCACGTAAAACAAACACTTTGCCTTCATGAACGCTGTTTGGAGGGTCATGACTCGTGGGAATAACGCCGCCCAATCAGTTAACCTGCTAGAGAGATCGTTCGTTGCTCCCAAGCATGACATCACACTCCCTAGGAAGAAGGTAATGCCACTGTGGCGACCGTACTCCTGGGGGCGACACAAGTGCACTGATGCCCAGCCACTGCTCGATGAATCTGCTGGTACATTGACCCAGACCACTACATTCCCCTCGCACGCTACACGGCCTGAATCTGACCCTGATGAAACTCAGGTTACCCTTCCCATATACAGTTCCATCTTACACGGTGACAAAGAGGAAGATGCAGATGAAAGTGCAGGTTCGGCCCACCCGCCATCAGACACACCACCATACTGTCAGAGGCACTGTGCCAGTGCCGTCGCCAACGAGTGGGCCCCCCCCTTCTTGCTCAGGATCACAGCACTTGCAAAGTTGAAATACTGTGCAGTGAGATGGAAGATGGGGACGACGAGGAGTCCAGACAAGTACAGGGATTCCCTAGCGAGGAGACTTATTTGATTGTTTTCAATGTTGGGACAGCAATTTTTGGGGAGCACTATACTCTGGAGAATGATAGATGGTGCCCACCATACACTGGAACATTCCAAAGGTGGACATCAGACACTGGAGCAGCATTTACAGGGCCCATTATACACTAGAGCATTAGAAATGGGGCCCATTATGTTTGGAGCATTATTTGGGCCCATAAGACAGTGGAGCTTCATCCATGGGGACCAACATATACTGTAGCATTATGTGGAGCTCATCATATACTGTTTCAAACATTATATGGGACCAATGATTCTGTATGGAGAAATAGATGGGCCTCGTCATGAGATGTAAAAAGTGAAGTATTTTTCATTGTACTATACCGCTATTTATCTGCCGTATCGGAGCATGATGAGTTGTGGTATGTGTTAAAGGGGCGCTCTTTCGCCCAGTGCACATGAAAACCTGGAGCCAGCCCTACCCCCCCACAACTTTAGCCAAATAACCCCCATTTTTCAGTGCGTAACTTGTATTATGAAGTTAATTAAGGTTGACAAGCTTAAGTAAGAAGAATTGATGCTTTTGGCATTCAAATGGGCACTGTAGGTGTGTTTCCTGTCCTCCTCTCCCTGCCGACTTTTATTCCCCATTGACTTACATTGGGTTTCGTGTTTCGGGACGACCCCGACTTTTCCTTATAATCGGACGATCTTGCTCGACCCGACTTTTGGAAAAGTCGGGTTTCACGAAACGAAACGCGACCCTAAAAAACCAAAAGTCGCTCAACTCTATTCCCTACACTACACTCCGCCCACACACTTCCTCTTCCTCCGTACATCACTTCCTTCTGCAGCATTTTTTAACCCCATTCCGCAGCAAAAACCGCAGATATTTTTATCTCTGCGTTTTTACTGTGGAATTGCATGACTCAATGGAAGTCAATGGGTGCAGAAACACTGCAGAACCACAAAAAGAATTGACATGCTGCGGATTGTAACCCGCAGGAAATCTGCGTGGAAAAATCTGCAGCATGTGCACAGCGTTTTCCAGTTTACCATTGAAAACAATGGTGCTGTACAACGCACCTAAATCTGCTGCGGACCCGCAGAGCCAGAAATGCTGCAGATCCGCTGCAGAATCCGCACCGTGTGCACATAGCCTAACTGGCAGCTAGAAGTTATCAGACAATTGCTGACTTTCATACACTATACTTTACAACACACCATGACTCCATGTCACGGGTTTACAGCGACAGAAAGGGACCAGAAGACCATAGTTTCTGATTTCACGTACTTCTGCACTGATTATAGGCACATCTCTTTCATAAGATGTGCAGTATTGGCCACTCCCCTTTGCTATTTATACTCGCCTCTGACAATCTGGATTGCCATTGTTCATTTTGTACTGCCTGGTGTGAAGTGGAGGAGTCAGGTGTTGTATAAGCATTAGGAGTATTGTTCTGTGACTGTTGCTTGAAGTATTTTGGCTGT
The DNA here is from genome assembly GCF_039654945.1 of Dendrobates tinctorius. Taxonomy (NCBI): domain Eukaryota; kingdom Metazoa; phylum Chordata; class Amphibia; order Anura; family Dendrobatidae; genus Dendrobates; species Dendrobates tinctorius. The sequence goes on along the minus strand of NW_027362134.1, from coordinate 689,795 downwards.
TTGCAAATCCTCTTCCTCTCATATTTGGCTTACATGCATTTTCTCCCTGATGTTCACCTCTGTTGTCTGTGAGTGTATATTTGTATAATTGATATTTTTTCTTTATACATGTACGTCCTTCCTTGTTTGTCTGGTTTGTGTATATTAATATACTATTACTCCCCACTTCCCTGAGTGGGGGAGGGGGACAGATATAGAGCTGATTCAGGAATACAGCAAGGTATGTGGCCCCGGCATCTTTACCATCAGAAGTAATCTGGGAAGCAGGGATAGCTAGGGCACCTCTAGAGTTAGAGACAGGGAAGGAGCCCTTTGACCAAGGGAGTCTGAGTTGTGACACTCCACTTTGCCTAGCTTGACATGGTCTGCCATTTTGCAGGTGATTTACTGTGGTTTGGTTACTATAGGAATTCATAATTCAATAACACCACTTACAGTTGATTGTGGAATATTTAGGAGGGAAGAAATTTCACAAAGTGAACTGACTTGTTATTATGGTGTCATCTTATTATAGTACCATGTTCAAATTCAGTGAGTGTTTTACAATGACCCAATGTTAGTAAGGACAAACTGCATGGCTACGTGCTTGATATTAATGAGAATTAATTCTATGATTCAGAGGTGTGCCCTAATACTTTGTCTTTGAAGTATTTGAAAATAAGGCATAGTCCATTAATTTATATTACATTTATTAATTGTGACTAAAATGAAAGGAAATAAATAAAATGATAACTTTAATAATATAAGATATTAAAACCTTGTGACAGATCTCTAAAATGTTGCCAGCAACCCTAAATGCAGGTTTGGTGACAGCAGCAGAACCAAGTTCAATGAATATATTCATAGAATCATAGAATTGTTGAGATGGAAGGGACCTCCTGGGCCATCTGGTCCAACCCCCTGCTCAAAGCAGGATTTGCTAAATCATCCAAGACAGATTTCTGTCCAGCCTCTGTTTGAAGACTTCCATTGAAGGAGAACTCACCACTTCTCGTGGCAGCCTGTTCCACTCATTGATCACTCTGTCAAAAAGTTTTTTCTAATATCTAATCTGAGTCTCCTCCCATTCAGTTTCATCCCATTGCTTCTAGTCTTTCCTTGTGCAAATGAGAATAAAGATGATCCTTCTACAATGTGACTGCCCTTGAGATATTTGTAGACAGCTATTAAGTCTCCTCTCAGTCTTCTCTTTTGCAAGCTAAACATTCTCAAATCATACAACCTTTCCTCATAAGACAGGGTTTGCAGACCGGTCACCATTCTGGTCGCTCTTTTCTGAACTTGCTTCAGTTTGTTGATGTCTTTTTTAAAATGTGGTGCTCAAAATTGGACACAGTATTCCAGATGAGGTCTGACCAAAGAGGAGTAGAGGGTAATAATGGCTTCACGTGATCTAGACTGTATGCTTCTGTTAATACATCCTAGAATTGCATTTGCCTTTTTTGCTGCTGCATCACACTGTTGACTCATATTTAGTCTGTGATCTATTAGTATACCCAAGTCTTTTTCACATATGCTGTTGCTTAGCCCTAGTCCTCCCATTCTGTATATGCTTTTTTCATTTTTATTGCCCAGATGTAGTACTTTGCATTTTTCCCTGTTAAAAACCATTCTGTTAGTTGCTGCCCTCTGCTCCAGTTTATTTATATCTTTATGAATCCTCTCTCTCTCTTCTCTAGTATTAGCTATCCCTCCTAGCTTTGTGTCATCAGCAAATTTAATCAGTTTACCCTCAATTCCTTCATCTAAATTGTTGATAAAGATATTGAACAATACAGGGCCCAGGGCAGAGCCCTGTGGTACCCCACTTGAGACATTCTTCCAACTGAATGTGCAGCCATTTACGACCACTCTTTGGGTCCGATCACTAAGCCAGTTATGAATCCACCTAACAGTTGCCTTATCCATTCTAGTCATTTTTTCAATAAGGATTGTGTGAGATACTTTGTTGAATGCTTTGCTGAAGTCAATATATACTATATCTACAGCATTTCCCTGATCCACCCAATCAGTGATTCCGTCACAGAAGGAAATTAAGGTAGTCTGACATGACTTATTAGTTATAAACCCATGCTGACTCTGTTTAATCACTTCATTCTTATCCAGGTACTGACATACATGTTGTTTAATAATTTGTTCAAAGATCTTTCCTGGTATAGAAGTCAGACTCACCGGCCTATAGTTGCCTGGGTCCACCTTCTTCCCCTTTTTGAAGATAGGAACAACATTTGCTCATCTCCAGTCTTCTGGGACTTCTCCTGTTCTCCAAGAATTTTCAAAGATTATGGAGGGGGGTTCAAAAATGTCTTCTGCTATCTCCTTCAGTACTCTGGGGTGTAATTCATCTGGACCTGGAGACTTGAATTCATTTAGGTTAGCTAAGTGTTTCCTCACTGTCTTTCTGTTTATAGATATCCTGGATTCTTCTATTCCCTTAATAGGACAGTGAAGAACAGTTGATGTTACATTTCCTTTCTGAGAGAAAACAGATAGGAATTTAAAAGTTCGGCCTTCTCAACATCCTGTCTTCCCATTTCATCATTTTCATCCTGTAAAAATCCTATAGCATCTTTGACTTTTCTTTTACTTTTGACATATCCGCAAATTCCTTTACTATATGCTTTTGACGTCTCTTGCAAGCCTCAATTCATTGTCAGCTTTAGTAAACTGATTTGTGCCCTGCAGATTCTGCAGACAGCATTATATCCTTCTTTAGATATGCCTCCCTCTTTCCATTTTATAAACATTTCTTTCTTCCTTTTTAGCATGTGCTTAAGTTCTGTGTTCATCCATCCTGGTTTCCTTAAATGCTTCCTATTCTTCCCTCTTTTCGGAATTGTTAACAATTGTGCTTTGAGAATTTCATTTTTCAAGATTTCCCATCCTTCCTGGACATTTTTGTCTTTAAGGATATCCAGCCATTGGATCCCTCCAATTCTCTTTCTGAGTCCCTAAAAATTTGCCTTTCTGAAATCTAACCTTGACATCTGAGTCTTCACAGGTCTTCCTCCTCAAGTTATCCAAAATTCTAAAATAGCATGGTCACTACCTCCTAGGGTCCCAGCCACTTTTACGTCCTCAACCATTTCCTCCCTGTTTATAAGGATTAGATCCAAGGTAGCAGTTCCCCTTGTTTTCTCCCCTACTTTTTGGAAGATAAAGTTGTCAGCAAGAGAGGATAAGAATTTCCTTGACCTGTTAGTTTTGCCTGAGAGAGATTACCAACAAATGTCTGGATAGTTGAAATCTCCCATGACAACTATGTCATTTTTTTGGAGAACTTGGCCTTTTGATGCATAAAGAGTTCATCCATATCTTCAGCTTGCACAGGCGGCCTGTAGTAAATGCCTACAATGGTGTCCTTTCCATTGTTCTGTCCTTGTATTCTTACCCAAACAGTTTCCACAGAACTCCCGGTCTCTGAAGCTTCAATCTCTGTGCAAATATACGCATTTCTAGCATACAATGCAACACCTCCTCCTCGTTTATCAAGTCTGTTTCTTGCAAATAAGTTGTATCCTTCTAGCCTTGTATTCCAATCATGTGTATCGCCCCACCAAGTTTCAGTGATTCCAATGACATCATATTTCTTTTCCTGTGTTAGTAGTTCCAGGTCTCCTTGTTTGTTGCCCATGCTTTGTGCATTAGTATAGAAACATTTTCGTTTGTGATTGGTTTCTCTTTCTCCAATATTTTTATTATTTCGATTTTTTTGTCTTTGCTCTTTCCTCCCATTTCTAATAGCAGAGTTCTCCATAGCATTTGTCAGGTGTATGGCTTTTTCTGGCCTTCTGCTTCCCTTCCCACATTGTTCTAGTTTAAAGCTCTCCTGATGAGTGTAGCAAGGCGACTTCCAAATACATGTTTTCCAGTCTTCGTAAGGTTCCCCCCTAACTCTAGCAAGTAGTCCATCGTATAGGTAATTCACTCCGTGATCCAGAAATCCAAATCCTTGCTGAGGGCACCATCGACGCAGCCAGTTGTTCACCTGCAGAATCTTATTCCACGTCCTTGTTTCATGGCCATCCACTGGGAGGATGGAAGAGATGACCACCAGCGCTCCCAGTTCTTTCACTTTCTTGCCTAAGTTTTCAAAGTCACTGCAGATGGTTTCCAAGTCGCTTCTTGCTGTGTCATTTATCCCCACATGTATTAGCAGGAATGGGTAGTCATCTGTTGGTCTGAAGAGTCCTGATATCCTGTCAGACACATCTTTAATTTTTGCACCTGGAAGACAGCACATTTCTCTTGAAGTTATATCCGGTCTGCAGATAGCGCCCTCTGTTCCTCTCAACAGGGAATCCCCCATGACCACTACTCTCTGTTTCTTCTTCACAACATTTTTCTTTCTCCATCCAGGAGAATTCTGAAGGTGTACAAGGTTGCTGTTTGTGGGCAAAGTCTTATCCTTCATCGTTCTCCTGTGTAAGTGCCTGGTACTGGTTCCTGAGCAGTATGGGTGCTGACTGCCTCCCGACCCTCCTGCTTCTCTGGGTCACATGCTTCCATTCCTCTGTTTCTTCAGGTGCACTTCGAATTTCTTCTCTATCTGTAAAATGAAGAGCTAATTCTGCTCTGTCTAAGAACTCTTCACCTTCTTTAATGATCTTCAATGTAGCTAACCTCTCTTCGAGATTTTGCCACTTTTCCTCCAACAGGAACACAAGCTTGCATTTGTGGCTTGTGAAGTTTGTTTTTTCGACTGGTAAGTCTGTGAACATGTAGCAAGAAATGGAGCTCACCAAATGGCTCCTGGCCTCTTCCATATTGAAATTTCAAAACTATGAAAAATGAGCCAAAATTCGGCACGCGGTTTGCCTCACGGCATAGCTGCAGTAACAAATTACAAGGTGAGAGATTATCAGCTCACCGCAGGCAGTGCATGGATTGATAAACCTTCTTATTCACTGTCTACTCAATATTCCAGTGGACAGAAAGGAAAACATTTATTACTACTTATTTACTCCCATGGGTGACAGCCTGTCACAGCATGGCACTGTGGCGCTGTAGGCTTAACATGGCAGGGAGAGAATGGCAAAATATATAACGCTCCATCAATCTGGAATATTGCAACAACCATTCAATAACAAAAACGCATCTCTGGCCTCTTTCACACATCAGGTTTTCGCCGTCAGGCGCGATCCGGCGCTTTTGACAAAAACGGGATCCGGCGAAATGCAATGCCGGATCCGGTTCCCCCCCCATTGACTTGCATTAGAGCCGGATCGAGCCGGATGGCCATGCGTTTCATCCGATTTTCACCGGCAATGTGACGCGATCCGGCGTCTGGAAAAAACGGCTACTGTAACGTTTTTTGTCTCCGGCGAAAAAGCCGGACACGCCGGATCCGGCGTATCCGGCTTTTTCATACAATGAAAGCCTATGAGCGCCGCAATGCCACCCACAGCCATGGAGTCTGGCCATGAGGAAGACAGCACATCTTCTTCTGGGAGCCCTCCCTCGCATCATCAGCGTTTGACAGTAAGTTTTTATTTCCAAAATCCATCATCTCTGTAATATATGTCTATTCATTGCCTTTTATTTCAAAACAGGAATCACAAGATGAAGAGGAGCTCCCAGAAGAAGGAAGGGGTGGACAGACACTTGGAGTGGGCTCACAATTGGTAAGTTTTTTGCATCAAACGCAGAAACACAACATCACACTACACACAACACATAGAAAACAATGTTCTGCAGACCACACACAGCAAACAAATGCCTACATCCAAAGACATAACATTTTTTGTTTTCTTCTCTAGTCTTCCCAATCTGGTGCTCGGCCAAGAGGTCCTCGCAGTGCCTCCCGGGGTCGTCGGCGACAGCAACGCGGCGGTCACCAGTGTGTAAGTATAAATATTTTTGCTTTGTTTTTTTTGCACTTTTTATTTCATTTCTTTTGTGGAGGCTAATTATGTTATTTTTGTCTTTTTCTTTAACAGCCTTCACAGCGTGCTCCCGACTCTGACGGTGAGGATGGAGGGATTGATGTGGACCGCCTCATCGATCTCGTCAGAGAAAGGGAGCCGCTCTGGAATATGGCTGACCGCCGCCACGCTGACCTGATCGTTACCCGACCACTCTGGGAGGTAATCTGTTCGCTCCTTGTGGACCGCTGGGAGGACCTCGAAGCTCGGGCCCAGATTAAAGAGCGTAAGTATATACAGTACCGGTTGCTTGATTTAAACCAGTGTTTCCCGAACTACAGTCCTCGTGGTCCCCACGGATCATGTGTTCAGGATTTCTATTTACTTTGGAAATCCTGAAAACATGACCCCTGGGGACCATGAGGACTGGAGTTTGGGAAACACTGATGTTGTATACTAACCACTTTGTCCTTTCTCGTTTCAGGGGAGAGAATTGTGAAGCGGTGGCGGTCTGTGAGGGATCGTTTCAAGAAGGAGTTCAATAAAGAGATGCGGGCCCCGAGTGGATCTGGAGGACGCAGGAGCAAGTACAAGTACGCACGAGCCCTGTCGTTCCTCCGGGAGACAATGCTCACCAGAAGGTAAATATTACACACCACATGTGACAAAAAAATGTTTAGATGTAACTTTTTTTTTTCAGCCAGGGCCATACCATGTCACTATTTTAATTTTTTTCTCTTTATTCCACAGCACGGTGAGCAGCACTCGGGAGCCTGCATGATTGGACCCTTCTGAGGCGATCCCTGAGGAGACCGGCACCGAGGGACACTTCGACTGCCCCGGTACATCTGCACCTTCCCAGCCTTCCCACACATTCGACCCATCTGTCCCATCCACCAGCACAGGAGCATCGTGGCTGCCTACATTACATGAAGCTGCTGGTGAGGAGATTGCTTTCCCTTTACCCCACCCTTCTGCCCCTGCCACCTCTAGTACACCTGCGGGTACTGGGCGGCAGCGGCAGAGGGGTCAGGAAAAGAGTTATGCGCCAGAGTTCTTGCATCTGAATGCATCTTTCCAGAACTGTCTAAAAGTCTTGTCAGAGCAAATCTCCGCAGGCTTTCAGCAGATCAACTCCAGCATTCTGGAGGTGAAGACACTTCTGCAAACCATGCATTCAGAAGCAAGATCTTCGCCAAACCACACCTTTTTCAGGTCTGTTGTGGAGCGCATGGCAACACTATCTCCTACCCAGCAGATGCATGTAATGCATTCGTGCCACGGTGCTCTACAGCAGGTTACCTCCCAACCTCCACCTCCCACCACTGTAGTTCCTCCACCTGCACCCCCTCCAGCCACTTTCCATCCTCCCCCTCCAGCCACTTTCCATCCTCCCCATCCTATTACATACCAGCAACCTCCCCAGTACCAGCAACCTCCCCAGTACCAGCAACCTCCCCAGTACCAGACATCTCCCCACTTCCAGCAACCTGCCCCGTATCAAACTCCTTCCCCGTACCAAACTCCTTCCCCGTACCAAACTCCTTCCCCATACAACTTTCCATCAACATCATCTGCTCCTACAGTCCCTGCCCAACCCTCCACTCCACCGCCCACCACCTCTTCTGCCTCCCACATGTCCACCCATTCTGTAGCTTTTTCCACACCATCACCTCTAACTGTTCCTTCCCCACCACGATCCCAGTCCTCTCTCCATACTCCCATTGTCGAAGTGTCCCGCAGCCCCTCCAGCAGTATTTCCACCCCACACTACACAGATTTGTAATGTGTGTTTTGTAATAAAAATGCCCAGTTTTTTTTCAAACCTTTATTAAAAAAGTTTTTTTAACTTTAAAAACAGTTTACAAACAAAAAAATATTTTAAATAAAAGTTAAATTATTGTTTACACTGGTTGTCTGTCATTTCTTTCTGCGGCGAAATATGCTTAAAAAAAAGGTTAAATAAAGGGTATTTAAAAGGTAAAAAGGTATTCAAAACCAGGTATATAACTGTGGGTAAATTTTAGCTTTTTGCCACAGTTGTGTTCCTGGTTGTGTTTGAAGCAAAGTATTTCACCTAAAAAGTTGTGTTTATTGTTGGTGATTTCCTAACAATGTACACAACTTTTGTTAAAAGGTGAAATACTTTGCATAAAACACAACCAGGTACACACCTGTGGCCTAAAGCTAAAAATAGAGACCATGACAAGATAGCCAACTTTGGTTGGCAAAGGTATATACTGTTGGTACAGAAGGTACACAAGTTTGGTTAGGGCACAAATCTTTCACACTCTGTCATCCTGCCAGTGTATTCTGCCTTGAGGTGACATAAAGTATAGTGCAAAATTGTCCCTCATTACTGAAACCGTCACAGAACTTCTAGTGGTAATGTCATGGTAATCTTGCAAGGTGGTTTCTTCAGAGGTGTCCTCAATGGAAATGGGTTCCTTGCAGATAACAAAATTGTGGAGTACCACGCAAGCTTTGATCACCTCGTCAACAGTTTCTGTCTTGAGGTTGATCGCAGTCAATAGGACCCGCCATTTGGCTGTCAGAATACCAAAGGTACATTCAACCATTCTTCTTGCTCTTGTGAGGCGGTAATTAAAAATGCGTTTTGGTCTTGTCAATCCTCTGCTAGAGTACGGTTTCAAAAGGTGTTCTGACAGCTGGAAGGCTTCATCCCCTACACAGACAAATGGCATAGGTGGACCAGATGTTTGCGGCAGCGGTCTAGGTGGTGGGAACTGGAAGGTGTTTCCATACAGTTTACGCCCCATGGCAGACAGTTTGAAAACTTGAGAGTCATTGGAGCGGCCATAGGCCCCAATATCAACAGCAATAAATTTGTATTCCGCGTCAGCGATGGCCATGAGGACAATTGAAAAATATTTCTTGTAATTGAAATATTCCGATCCGGCTGGCTTTACAATGCGGATATGTTTCCCGTCCACAGCGCCCAAGCAGTTGGGAAACTGACATATCTGTTGAAACTTGTCAGCAATTTCAATCCACCTCTCTGTTGTGGGCTCTGGTAAAAACTCTTCAGCTAAGGAGTCCCTCAGTGCACGGCATGTGTACTTCACTATTCCTGATATGGTGGAAATCCCGAGTCTGTACTGGAAATGCAGTGACGAAAGGGATTCTCCAGTTGCAAGAAATCTGTGGGGAATTAAAAAACAATCAATTAGTTTAAAATCACAGCATTACATACCAAAACTCAGCTATAACACTTGGAGATACTAACTACCACCAACAAGATTGCAGTGAAAGTGTGCTCTGATGCGATCACATCCAATAAATGTGGCTTACCTTAAAGTCACCATCAGACGCTCTGCGGGTGAAACAGAGAAGCGGCAATAGGTGTCCGCTTTTCTTATGAGGTGTGCAATGCGCTCCACCAAGTAATCAAAATTCTCCATTTTCATCCGAACATATCCAAAAAATGTATCCGGGTTTCGTCGAAGGTCCATGCAGAGTGTAGAATAGACCCCACGCGTCATTCTCTTGGCTGTGATGGGGTGGATCCACAAACGTCGTCTACGATGCCTGATGCGCTGCTGTCTCGCTCTCTCCTTCTCCAGAACAATCACCCTCAAACGATTCGCCTCCGCTATAAAATCCGCCAAATTCTTCAAAATATTTCCAATCACAACATCCATCTTCGCCAGTAACTTGCTCTTCTCTCCAACCTGCACTTTCTCCTCGACAACCTGTCAAAGAAGGGCTGTAGGAACACTCTATATATAGTTTTCCAGTAGCCAATCCCGTTCGGAAGGCCACAAGGGTCAATTTTAAAAACTGGATCCGGCGTAATCCGTCGAAAAACGGATAGAAAAACGGATGAACCGGATGAGACGGATCCGGTTTTGTCTGTCAAGAACAAGACGGATCCGGCAGAAAACCGGATCCGGAACATCATGTTTTACAAAACATTTGCCGGATCCGGCGTTCCGGCACGACGCCGGATCGCGCCTGACGCCGAAAACCTGATGTGTGAAAGTAGCCTAAACTGCATAAAAAGCATTTCACAAAGAACTAAAGATTGCTATGCCAGATATCCTCAACTTCAAGTGACCTAAACGCAGTAGAGGTGGCTTTTGATCTACTTGAATGTAGAGTGAAAGAAAAGCAGCCAGCAAGAGTTCAGAATTTATGAGAACAAACTCAACACTATTGAATAAGATGCCGAGTGGTTACTTCATGTAGATAATTAACAGAATGCCAAAAGTGTCCAAGGCTGTTATCAAGATAAAGGGTTACTATTATAAAAAATCTAAAATATAAGAGAGTTTTCCTATGTTTGACATGTTATAGTTATTGCATAAGTCCTTCTCTGTTCTTGCACATTTTTGCTGATTTTACAACTTTTCTAAAATGAAAAATAGTGAAAATTGTGCTATGAATAGGTAGGTGTGTACTAACTTTTTTCTGGCACCAGATACATATTCTCTAAGAAAAAGAGTATGTAAAACTTGCTATTACTAATACTTTTCAGTTGACTGAATGTGTGTGTTTTCCTATTTCCTGATAAGTGCCTCTGACAGAAGAATATGTTGTGTGGCACACACAGAAGAATTGTAGTATGAATAGAAGTTTCCTAATTTTTACGTGACGCTAGATTTACGGTACGCAAAGAGAGTATGTATAACTTACAGTACTTGTTTTTCTAAATACCTTTCAATTAATCAGATGTGCATGTTATTCTTCTAAGCTTTATGTAGAAACAGGAGGTCAGTTTTTTCTACACAAGTCATCCATCACTGCAAAAGTCTCTGCAAGAAGAGGAGCAGAGCATCTGGGTCAGGTGTTTGAAGAGGAAAATGATAAATGCAGGGACAAGAGACTTCCTAATAATGAGGGCACTCTGAGCCATTTCTCTGGCCCCGAGGCTTCAGTGGGTCTCTGGCCAGATTGCCCTTATGTGCGGTGGGCAGGGATCCATCTGTCATGGTATGCCTAGGTTACTTTAGGCTGAAACCCCGGGGCCCCTGCGGTGTCCCTCAGACTAGGGAAAACCCTGTCTGTCCCTCAACCCAGGGTTTACACTGAAGGTGTGCCTGCCTGGGCCTCCACCCTGTCCCTGTCTCCTGTCCAGCCCTAAGCTGAACCCACCACCCTCCACCCAGTGAGGGGACCAGACACCAGACCCCACAAATACGTATGGACAGGGGTAAAAGAAACACAACACCGTTAATACACCAGGAAATACAATAATGTGCAAGGGCAACCAAATATATATATAACAGATAGGAGAAAGAACAACTGAGAGATATACTGCACCAGATATCAGACGCTCCAAACCCACCACTGCTGACCGGTATTGCTAGCACTAGGCAAAAGCTATAGTCGGCGACGCCCATAGTCAGGAAGGACTATTTAAAGACCAAGGGCGTGGCCAAGCCCTCAGCCAGCATAACAACCTGGTTAACCCTATCCCGACTGGAACAGAATACCCAACAAAGTCCCTGAGCATACTGTAGTGGAATAGGGTATTACCGCTGTCTGCCGGACACCCTGGTGTGAACAGTGTCCGACATGACAGTACCCCGCCTTCTACGAGGGACCTCCGGAACCTCACCATGTCGAGGACCTGGCTTGTCCGGATGGCGACGATGGAACATAGTAACCAGTCGATCAGCATGAATGTCTGAGGCCGGCACTCATGTCCTCTCCTCAGGACCATAGCCACTCCAGTGGACCAGATACTGTAGAGTGCGACGCACAACCCTAGAGTCCACCACTTTGGACACCTCAAATTCCAACGCGCCATCCACCAAGACGGGAGGTGGTGGCCCGGGAGAACCATCCACCAAACCCACGACCTTCTTTAGCAATGCTTTGTGAAACACATTATGAATCTTATACACAGCCGGCAACTCCAAACGAAATGCCACGGGGTTGATCACTGCGGAGATCCTAAATGGGCCAATGAACCTGGGACCCAACTTAAGTGACGGTATCTTGAGCTTGATGTTTCTTGTAGATAACCACACCCAATCACCCACACACAGGTCCGGACCTGGCACACGTCTGCAGTCAGCCACCCGTTTGTACCTGGAACCCACCTTCAACAAGCGCTGCTTGACTCTCCTCCAAACAGATGACAATTGAGCTCCCAACTGGTCCTCCTCAGGGACGCCAACCGAGCACCCCTGACGCAAGGTACAAAATTGAGGATGTTGACCATACACACAAAAAAAAGGAGATTCCCCAGACGATTCCTGGCAATGGTTGTTTATTGCGAATTCTGCCAGAGGAAGAAACGCTGACCACTCTTCCTGATTGTCGGAAACAAAGCAGCGCAAGTATTGCTCCAGGTTTTGGTTCATCCGCTCAGTCTGCCCATTCGACTGAGGGTGGAAAGCCGATGAATGAGATAATTTGATCCCAAGGCGAGAACAAAAAGCTCTCCAAAACTTTGCCACAAACTGCATACCTCGATCAGACACAATGTCAGACGGGACACCATGAAGTCTGACCACCTCGCGAATAAATATCTGAGCAAGAGTCTTAGCATTGGGCAAAGATGGTAAAGCAACGAAATGTGACATTTTGGAGAACCTATCAACAATTACCAAAATGACCGAGTTCCCCACTGAGGCAGGCAAGTCTGTAATAAAATCCATGGAAATCTCAGTCCATGGCTTACTGGGCACCCCGAGAGGCTGCAAACTACCAGCGGGACGGGAACGAGGAGTCTTGGCCCGTGCGCACGTGGTACAGGCAGACACATATGAGGCCACATCCTTCCGGATTTTAGGCCACCAAAAACGACGCAATACCAGTTCCAGAGTGCTCTTAACCCCTGGATGACCTGCCAGTACCGTGTCATGATGTTCGCCTAACACTCTTGAGCGTAGATGTAGTGGCACAAAAGATTTATTCGCAGGCAACCCCGGCGGTACGTCCTCCTGAGCCTCCGCAATCTCTGCCTCAATTTCTGTCGTGATGGTAGATACCACCACACCCTTTTGGAGAATAGGCACTGGCTCTTCACATAACTCTCCACCAGGAAAACACCTGGATAAAGCGTCTGCCTTAATATTCTTCGAACCAGGTCGATAGGTAACAATGAAGTTGAACCGGGTGAAGAATAATGCCCAGCGAGCCTGTCTGGAGGACAGGCGCTTAGCAGATTCTAAATAAAGCAAATTCTTATGGTCGGTTATCACAGTAATCTGATGAACAGCCCCCTCCAAGGAGTGTCGCCACTCCTCAAATGCCAATTTGATGGCCAACAATTCCCTGTTGCCAATATCATAATTACGCTCCGCAGGCGACAGCTTCTTGGAGAAGTAGGCACACGGATGCAACTTGGCCCAAGATGGGCCCTGAGACAGTACAGCCCCCACTCCAACCTCCGACGCATCCACCTCCACGACAAACGGTAAGGAGACATCGGGCTGCACCAGAATGGGCGCTGAGGCAAAACTATTCTTGAGGAATTCAAACGCCTGTACCGCAGGCTCAGACCAGTCAGAAAAGTCGGTACCCTTCTTAGTCATGTCAGTAAGTGGTTTGACAATCATAGAGAAATTCTTAATAAATTTCCTATAGTAATTGGAGAAGCCAAGAAATCGCTGAAGCGCCTTAAGATTATCAGGCCGATCCCAATGTAGTACCGCCTGCACCTTTGCGGTGTCCATCTTAAACCCTGAGGCGGAGATTATATAACCCAAGAACGGTAGCTCCTGTACGACAAACACACATTTTTCAAGCTTGACATAGAGCCTGTTCTCTCTGAGCAACTGCAGGACCTGTCTAACATGCTCTATATGTGTATCATGGTCGCGAGAGAAAATGAGGATGTCGTCTAGATAAATTATAACAAATCTCCCCAACAAATGAGAGAAGACATCATTTATGAAATGTTGAAAGACCGCCGGTGCCAAAGTCAACCCAAATGGCATTACCAAACTCTCAAAGTGACCCTCAGGGGTATTGAATGCCGTCTTCCACTCATCCCCCTGACGGACTCTTATAAGATTGTACGCCCCCCTGAGGTCCAGTTTGGAGAACCACTTGGCACCAACCACTTGGTTGAACAAATCGGGTATAAGTGGCATAGGGTAAGGATCACGAACCGTAATCTGGTTGAGTTCTCTGAAATCCAGACACGGGCGTAAACCGCCATCCTTCTTTTTAACAAAGAAGAAGCCAGCAGCCAGAGGAGAAGAGGAAGGTCTAATATGACCCTTGCTCAGACTATCCGCAATGTACTCCTTGAGAGCTAGCCTCTCGGGACCTGAGATATTAAACATTCTAGCTTTAGGTAACTTGGCCCCTGGTTTCAACCTAATAGCACAGTCAAAGGGGCGATGCGGTGGTAGTTCTGAACAACCTTTTTCAGAAAATACATCCGAATAGTCCAGCAACGACTCCGGGATACTGGGAGTCAACGCGGATATACATGTAGCAAGGCACCTCTCCTGACACTCCCTGCTCCACTGAATTATGTCCTGGGTCTTCCAATCAATAACAGGATTATGCATTGACAACCATGGAAAGCCCAGAACCATCTGAGCCGGTAAGTTACTAAGCACCTTACAAGTTACCCGCTCTGAGTGTAATACTCCAATGTGGAGTTGTATATCCAACACACACTCTGTGATCTCCCCTTGAGACAACGGGGAAGCATTGATGGTAACCACCCGGATGGGGTTCGGCAATTTCTCCACCGGAAATCCCGCTGTATGCGCGAATTTCTCATCAATGAGATTGACAGCTGAGCCACTATCAACAAATACTGTAATAGAGAGCATTTGCCCCCCAAGTGCTACCCTAGCAGGGAGCATACACTGGGAAACCATGACGGAGGATACACAAAGGCTCAGACTAGACTCCTCCAAACCCTCTGAGCCTATCAGTTTTCCGCCGGCGCGCCCTTCTTAGGTACCAGGGGGCAAGCGTTAATAAAATGTCCTCCTTTGCCACAAAAAAAACAAACCCCCTGCCTTCTGTGCCAAGGACGTTTAGGCTTGTTACTCGGTGAATGTGCTATACCAGCGATCTGCATGGGTTCCACGGATTCACCCGAGGCAACCTCACCTGCAACTCCCCCACCTCCCAGAGGTAACGAAACCAGCGCCCCCTGACGGAGACGGCGGTCTATGCGTACTACAAGTGCCATCGCAGCCTCCAGAGAGGCGGGAGTCTCGTACATTAGGAGAGTCTGTTTAACCCTTCCAGAAACCCCATGCAAAAATTGACTTCTAAGGGCAGGGTCATTCCACTGCGTGTCCACCGCCCAGCGCCGGAATTCCGTGCAGTAATCCTCGGCTGGTCGCTCACCCTGTAGTAGTGAGCATATCTTAGACTCTGCTAAGTTTAATCTATCCGGATCGTCATAGATCAAACCCAGAGCAGAGAAAAAAAAATCAACAGACTCAAATGCCGGTGAGTCAGAAGGGAGTGAAAAGGCCCAAGCCTGTGGATCACCACTCAGCAAAGAAATCACCAAGCCCACACGTTGAGCCTCATTACCTGAGGAATGTGGACGCATACGGAAATACAATTTGCATGATTTACGAAAAACCGTGAACTTACCACGATCACCAGCAAATTGTTCAGGAAGGGGAAACTTGGGTTCAGCTGCCCTGGCTGCAGCCTCAGCAGGTACTGCAGGAGCTGACAGGCCTTGTTGCTGGACCGCCCCCCTAAGTTCAGCGACCTGTATGGATAGAGCCTCCAGCTGCTTGGTTAGGGAAAGTATAGGATCCATAGTAAGTAACCCCTATATTCCCTATTTTTTTTTTTTTCTTTTTTTTTTTTTTTACTTTAGTATTTGGGCCGACTATAATGTCATGGTATGCCTAGGTTACTTTAGGCTGAAACCCCGGGGCCCCTGCGGTGTCCCTCAGACTAGGGAAAACCCTGTCTGTCCCTCAACCCAGGGTTTACACTGAAGGTGTGCCTGCCTGGGCCTCCACCCTGTCCCCGTCTCCTGTCCAGCCCTAAGCTGAACCCACCACCCTCCACCCAGTGAGGGGACCAGACACCAGACCCCACAAATACGTATGGACAGGGGTAAAAGAAACACAACACCGTTAATACACCAGGAAATACAATAATGTGCAAGGGCAACCAAATATATATATAACAGATAGGAGAAAGAACAACTGAGAGATATACTGCACCAGATATCAGACGCTCTAAACCCACCACTGCTGACCGGTATTGCTAGCACTAGGCAAAAGCTATAGTCGGCGATGCCCATAGTCAGGAAGGACTATTTAAAGACCAAGGGCTTGGCCAAGCCCTCAGCCAGCATGACAACCTGGTTAACCCTATCCCGACTGGAACAGAATACCCAACAAAGTCCCTGAGCATACTGTAGTGGAATAGGGTATTACCGCTGTCTGCCGGACACCCTGGTGTGAACAGTGTCTGACATGACACCATCCCTGCAGCTTTGCTGCCTATAGGAGAAAATGGCAGTGGAGTAGAACAGGATCCATCCTGCTTCCTGCCCACACTTCCTGTTACGGTCGCGCAGCAGGATGATGTCAAAATTCAGCGCGAGGTTGTGCCAGAGAGAGGAAGCTACCGGTGACAGTGATGCTGCGGCTGCGGGAAATGTGCCAAAAGTTGAGTGGTGTGTGTTTGTAGATGGAGGAAAGAGTAATGTGTGTGGAGGTGAGCGGTGGTGTGTGTGTGTGCGTGTGTAGGTAGAGGAGAGGACAATTATGGGGGTGGTGGAAAGGGCAATGATGGGGGTGGTGAGGGAGAAAGCAATGGTGTAGGAGATGGAAAGGGCAATGATGGGGGTGGTGGGGAGAAGCAGATAGTGGTGGTAGAAAGGGCAATGATAGGGGTGATGGAGGAGAAAACAATGATGGAGGTGGTCGAAAGGGCAATGCTGGGGTTGGTGGGGGAGAATGCAATTATTGAGGTAATGGAAAGGGCAATAATGGGGGTTGTGGGGGAGAAAGCAATGATGGAGGTGATGGTAAAGACAATGATGGGAGTGGTGGGGAAGAACAATGATTGGGGTGGTGGAGAGGAAATGATGGAGGTGGTGGAGAGGGCAATGATGGGGTGGTGGGGGAGAAGGCAATGATGGGAGTGGTGGATGGAGAAGGCAATGATGGAGGTGAAAAAAGCAATGTTGGGGTGGTGGAGGAGACGGCAATGATGGAGGTGATGGAAAGGACAATGATGAGGTAGTGGTGGACAGCAATGATGGGGTGGGGCAGAGGATGATGATGAGAGTTGTGGGGGAGAACAATGATTGGGGTGTTGAACAGGGAAATGATGGAGGTGGTGGGAGAGAGCAATGATTGGGGTGGTGGAGAGAAAATGAATGAGGTGGTGGAGAGGGCAATGATGGGAGTGGTGTGGAAAAGGCAATGATGGGGGCGGTGGGGAGAAGGCAATGATGGAGGTGGAAAGGGCAATGATGGGGTGGTGGAGGAGACGGCAATGATTGAGGTCGTGGAAATGATGATGATGAGAATGTGGGGGAGAACAATAATTGGGGTGTTGGAGAGTGCAATTATGGAGGTGATGGTGGAGAGGGCAATGATGGAGGTGGTGGGGAGAAGGCAATGATAGAGGTGGTGGAAAGGGCAATGATGGGGGTGGTGGGGGAGAAGGCAATGATTGAGGTGGTGGAAGGGCAATGATGTGGTGGTGGGGGAGAAGGCAATGATGGAGGTGATGGTGAGGGCAATGATTGGGATAATGGAAAGGGAAATGATGGGGGTGGGGAGAAGACAATGATGGGAGTGGAGGGGGAGAACAATGGAGTGTTGGAGAGTGCAGTGATGGAGGTGGTGGGGGAGAACAATGATTGAAGTGGTGGAGAGGACAATGATGGAGGTGGTGGAGAGGGCAATAATGGTGGTGGTGGAGAGGGCAATAATGGTGGTGGTGGAGAGGACAATGATGAATGTGGGGGATTGGGATGGTAGTAAAGGGGACTTATAATGGACTTATGAACAGGAGAAGGGGGAAAAGGATATATGATATGGATGTGAAATGAATTGTGTAGGAGAGGAGGGTGTTAAGCCCCTGATAGCGCCCTCCCCCATCTCACAATTCATTAAAATATTGGGGGGAGAGGAGGCAATAAGGTGCATAGAACATTTTATAATGAACTGAAAGGTGGGAAAAGACTCTGTCAGGGACTTGTAATAAATTGGGAGGTGGCGATGGATACTCAGTACCTGATTATGTCTTCTCCCACCCTTAAATTCATTATGAAGCGATCAAGTACTTATAATGAATGGGGGGACACAGGACAGGGACTAATGCTATGTGCACACGTTCAAGATTTGCAGGATAAAATTCTGCTACATATCCTAATGTGTTGGTAGGAAGGAAGTGGCGTAAAATACATTTATTTTTGGCAATTTTTTTGCCATGCTTCTGTTACGTATTTTCCCCCATTAGTACCGGTGAAATACGCTGTAAGAATTGACATTATGCAGATTTGAATTTGCTGCAAATCTGCAAGGAAACAATAAGCAGTGTGTGCATGAGACTTCAGGGATCTCATTCACTTTTCTTGCACTGTAAAACCTTGCATACAGTGGGTATGGAAAGTATTCAGACCCCTTTACATTTTTCACTCTTTGTTTCATTGCAGCCATTTGGTAAATTCAAAAAAGTTCATTTTTTTCTCATTAATGTACACTCTGCACCCCATCTTGACTGAAAAAAAGAAATGTAAAAATTTTTGCAAATTTATTAAAAAAGAAAAACTGAAATATCTCATGGTCATAAGTATTCAGACCCTTTGCTCAGTATTGAGTAGAAGCACCTTTTTGAGCTAGTACAGCCATGAGTCTTCTTGGGAATGATGCAACAAGTTTTTCACACCAGGATTTGGGGATCCTCTGCCATACTTCCTTGCAGATCCTCTCCAGTTCAGTCTGGTTGGATAGTGTACGTTGGTGGACAGCCATATTTCAGCTCAATTGTGTTTAGGTCAGGGCTCTGACTGGGCTAGTCAAGAATGGTAACAGAGGTGTACCTAACAAGAGAGGGCACTGTGCAATAAAAGACAGCAATATACATAATAAAGCAGACAATGTAAGACACATGTATATGTGTGGCTATATATATACAGTATATATACAGCTTTGGCAAAAATTAAGAGACCACTGCACAGTTTTATAAAAATCAGCTAATCTACATGTCTGACAGCTATTCCATTCCAGTGTCAGTTGAATTCCAATCAGAGTACACCTCATTCTATTTAATGTGTTTCTGATTAGGTGATCACCTGAACTAAATCTTATTTAAGGAAGGAAAGTATAAAAAACCCTGCTGTGGAGTTCACAGTCCTCTTACAATAGGACAAGCTGGATGACAAAACAAGTGCTAGTAATATCCTAAAAATAATAGAAATGAAAAAATAACTTTTAGCCATGCCAAAGGAGTTGAAACGAAAAGTCTTAAGTGAGTAAAGAAGGGCGCAATTCTGACTTTACTAGCAGAGGGATACAGTGAGCGTCATGTTGCCTCCATCCTTAAAATTTCTAAGACGGCAGTTCATTGCAACAATGACAAGCAGCAGACATTGGGGACAACAAAGCTACAAAGAGGGCGAAACGACTCCCCACTGACCGGGATGACCGTCCTCTTATTCGAATGTCACTCAGCAACTGCAGGACGACATCAAGTGACCTACAAAAGGAATGGCAAAAGGCAGCTGGGGTGAAGTGCATGGCAAGAACAGTTCGTAGCAGGCTCCTAGAGGCAGGGCTTAATTCATGTAAAGCTAGAAAAAAAGCCTTTCATCAATGAGAAGCAAAGGAGAGCCAGGCTGAAGTTTGCCAAAGACCATAAGGATTGGACCATAGAGGACTGGTGTAAGGTAATCTTCTCTGATGAGTCTATTTTTCAGTTTTGCCCAACACCTTGTCATCTAATGGTTAGACGGAGACCTGGAGAGGCATACAAGCCACAGTGTCTTGCACCCACTGTGAAATTTGGTGGAGGATCGGTGATGATCTGGGAATGCTTCAGCAAGGCTGGAATTAGGCAGGTTAAGAAGGACGTATGAATCAAGCCGCATACAAGGTTATCCTGGAAAAACAGTTGATTCCTTCTGCTCAGGTAATGTTCCCCAACCCTGAGGACTGGTTTTTCCAGCAGTACAATGTGCCATGCCAATCAGCTAGGTCAATCAGTGTGTGGATGAAGGACCACCACATTGAATCCCTGTCATGGCCAGCCCAATTTCTAGACCTGAACCCCATTGAAAACCTCTGGAATGAAATCAAGAGGAAGATGGATAGCCACAAGCCTTCAAACAAAACAGAACAGCTTACATTTTTGTACCATTAGTGGCATAAGGTCACCCAAAAGCAATGTGGAAGACTGATGGAAAGCATGCCAAGACGCATGAAAGCTGTGATTAAAAATAATGGTTATTCCACAAAATATTGATTTCTGAACTCTTTCCGAGTTAAAACATTAGTATTGTTGTTTCTAAATGATTATGAACTTGTTTTCTTAGCATTTTTTGAGGTTCGCAAGCACTGCATTTATTTGTTATTTTGACCGTATCTCATTTTCTGAAAATAAATACAAAATGTAGTGCTTAAAAACAAAATAAAATAAAATTATATATAATGCTAGGAGCGTCACTCTGTCTGAAGCCTTTATAGACTGTGCAAGCACGACGTGCCTGTGCAGTCTGGACCCCACAGAGTTACGCATCCGGGGATGAGGATTGTGGCCCAGGAGATCGCTGTACGCGTAAACACTTAACGCATACCGCGATCTCCGGCACAACAACTTACCTATCCGGTATTACCACGGCGTCTCTTCGGCCGGGACATGAATCCTCCGTCAGAAATGGCGCATGCGTATAGGGCACTTCAGGCGCCATTTTGTAAGTTATGCTTCCGGGGATGAGGATTGTTGCCCAGGAGGGTTGTGGCGCCAGAATCGTGCAGGATGACAGCACATGACAGCATGGGGGTGCAGGATGGGACCATGCAGCCAATTTTTTTTCAAGTGCATACTTATTGTGCATCTTTAAACAGCCACTCCACTAGTTTTCAGAGAGTCCCAGTATTTCAGCTGATGTTATTTGTGAGTTTTTCTTTGCATCCCGAACAATTTTCCTGGCAGTGGTGGACAAAATATTTGTTGGTCTACCTGACCGTGGTTTTGTTTTTACAGAGCCCCTGATTTTCCATTTGTTAATCACAGTTTGAATGCTGCTGTCTGGCATTAGCAATTCATTGGATATCTTTTTGTATCCCTTTCCTGTTTTATACAGTTCAACTACCTTTTCCCATAGACCCATTGACAATTCTTTTGCTTTCCCCATGATTCACAATCCAGAAACCTCAGTGGCTGGATGAAAGATGCAAGAGTCTGTCTGAATTCCAGAAACTCACTCAGCTTTTATTCACACACACTGATTACAAGCAAACAGGTCACAAGTGAGGCTGTTACTTTTAGTAGCCATTCAAACCCATTTGTGTGAACTTCTGTGCATGTTATGCATGCAGGGGACATTTATGCACACTTTATCGAAGTACAGTTTATCAAAGTAATGGCAGTTATAACACGGCAGTTAGACAGGGCAGGAGACAGGTAAGACATTTATATACATCTACTCCCTGTACATTTGGAGTACAACAAATATATACCATATGTATTTGTGTAATTTATATCCTGGCCGCTGCATTCACACACATCAACCACCCTGGCATTAACTCTCCACACTCTATCCATATCGGCCCCTCACTCCTTTCCTCTCCTATGTATAGCACTCACACTCTTTTCACATTGTTAAATTGCACAGATCCATTCAGTCCCACCATTCAACATAAGAGATGCTCCCACAAATCACTCAACCATCTGCTCACTCTTTCTATCCTCCTTCTCCTAGTCGCAGGAGACATTGCTCCCAACCCTGGTCCCCCATGTTATAGAAAGTCAACCCCCCCAACTGCTACACTCAGAAACCCCTCTAATCTTATTAATATTCCCTGCATGCCATCTGTCTCTCTTAATTGTGCACTGTGGAATTCTCGCTCAGTGTGTAACAAACTCTCCTTCACTCAAGACTTTTTCCTTTCTAATTCTCATAACCTCCTGGCTCTTACTGAAACCTGGATCCAGCAGTCAGACACTACCGCTGCTGCTGCTCCTTCATACGGGGGACTACACTTCTCTCATACCCCAAGATCAGACAATAGAGCAGGTGGAGGCGTTGGTCTGCTCCTATCACCAAAATGTACCTTTCAGGTTATCCCTCAACTACCCTCACTAGTCTTCCCTTCTTTTGAGGTCCATGCTGTCAGACTCTACACCCCCTTCTCCATGCGAGTGGCGATAGTGTATCGTCCCCTGGCCCCTCCCATCAGTTCCTAGATCATTTTGCCACTTGGCTTCCACATTTTCTCTCCTGTGACATCCTTACCCTCATTATGGGCAATTTCAATATCCCCATTGCTCTTCCCCTCTCCCCATCTGCTACTCACCTTTTATCTCTAACCTCCTCGTTTGGCCTTTCGCAGCTTACTAATTCTCCAACGCATGAAGACGGAAACTCCCTTGATTTGGTCTTCTCTCGGCTTTGTGCAGTGGATGATTTCACAAACTTCCCTCTCCCGCTCTCTGATCACAACCTTCTTTCATTCTCTATCAAGAACTGCCAGGCCGCTCAGGTCACCCCCACTGTCCATACTTATAGAAACAAACAGGCCATTAACACCCAGAAACCTACGATGAAATTGCAGTCTTCATTGGCCCCTATCTCCTCCCTCTCATGTCCTGATTCTGCACTGAAGCATTACAATGAAACACTTCAAACTGCCCTGGATGATTTTGCACCTCATATACATAGAATAACACGACAAAGACAGCGAAAACCCTGGCACACCCTGCAAAAACATTTCCTACAGCGGTGCTCCAGGTGTGCTGAACGTCTATGGAGAAAATCCAATCTACACGAAGATTTCATCCATTATAAATTCATGCTTAGAACATACAACACTGCTCTTCACCTCTCCAAACAAACCTATTTCAACACCCTTATCACCTCACTGTCCAATAACCCGAAACGTCTCTTTGACACTTTTCATTCCCTACTCAACCCAAGAGGGCAGGCCCCAACCACAGAGCTTCGAGCTGACGATCTGGCCAATTACTTCAAAGAAAAAATTGATCATATCTGACAGGAAATTATCTCCGAATCATCTCATACCATGCACTGTCCTCCCTCCCCCACTGCATCTAGCTCACTCTCTGAGTTTGAACCAGTCACGGAAGAAGAAGTAAGCAGGCTCCTTGCATCTTCTCGCCCAACCACTTACACCAGTGACTAGGGATGAGCGAAACGGGTCGAAAAATTTCAAAAGTCGCCGACTTTTGGCAAAGTCGGGTTTCATGAAACGAAACCCGACCCTAGAATGAGGTCGGCCACGAGGTCGGCGACTTACGCGCCAAAGTCGCGTTTCAAAAGTTTGTTTTGCGCTCTTTTTCAGCCAATCAGGATCCACGGACACTGTGGGCAACGTGATGACATAGGCACGGGTCACCACCATCTTTCAGAAGGGCATGCAAGTGATTGGCTTGCTTTGGTGGGCGTCACAGGGGGTATAAAAGGGCGTGCACGCCGACCGCGATCTTACTTCTGCCGATCTCAGTATAGGGAGAGGTTGCTGCTGATTCTGTAGGGAGAGCATTAGGTAGGGAAGAAGACAAAAAAACTGCTTCTGCTGCTAGCGATTTGGCCTGCACAGCACACCAGTCACTGTGTGTGCAGTGCAAGGGGAGGCTATATTGTGGTGTATCAGTGGTGTTGGTTGTTGGGCTGCCTTTTAAGGCTTCCTGACAGGCTGGCATTGCTGTTTACCCACTGCTCTGCAAACTGCTTTTTTAAAAGCAATCCAATCTCCCTTATCCTCTAGTCACTTTTGTCACAGCTGTGCCATCGAGCCTGTGACATAGCGCTCAGATATCAGTGGGCCTCACACAATCCAAAAGTGTCCAGTGTCCACAAGTGTCTGCAGAAATTCAAAATCTCCCTTATCCTCTAGTCACTATTGTCACAGCTGTGCCATCGAGCCTGTGACATAGCGCTCAGATATCAGTGGGCCTCACACAATCCAAAAGTGTCCAGTGTCCACAAGTGTCTGCAGAAATTCAAAATCTCCCTTATCCTCTCGTCACTTTTGTCACAGCTGTGCCATCGAGCCTGTGACATAGCGCTCAGATATTCAGTGGGCCTCACACAATCCAAAAGTGTCCAGTGTCCACAAGTGTCTGCAGAAACTCAAAATCTCCCTTATCCTCTCGTCACTTTTGTCACAGCTGTGCCATCGAGCCTGTGACATAGCGCTCAGATATCAGTGGGCCTCACACAATCCAAAAGTGTCCAGTGTCCACAAGTGTCTGCAGAAATTCAAAATCTCCCTTATCCCCTCGTCACTTTTGTCACAGCTGTGCCATCGAGCCTGTGACATAGCGCTCAGATATCAGTGGGCCTCACACAATCCAAAAGTGTCCAGTGTCCACAAGTGTCTGCAGAAATTCAAAATCTCCCTTATCCTCTCGTCACTTTTGTCACAGCTGTGCCATCGAGCCTGTGACATAGCGCTCAGATATCAGTGGGCCTCACACAATCCAAAAGTGTCCAGTGTCCACAAGTGTCTGCTGAAATTCAAAATCTCCCTTATCCTCTCGTCACTTTGGTCACAGCTGTGCCATCGAGCCTGTCACATAGTGCTCAGATATTCATTGGGCCTCACACAATCCAAAAGTGTCCAGTGTCCACAAGTGTCTGCTGAAATTCAAAATCTCACTTATCCTCTAGTCACTTTGGTCACAGCTGTGCCATCGAGCCTGTCACATAGCGCTCAGATATTCATTGGGCCTCACACAATCCAAAAGTGTCCAGTGTCCACAAGTGTCTGCTGAAATTCAATATCTCACTTATCCTCTAGTCACTTTGGTCACAGCTGTGCCATCGAGCCTGTCACATAGCGCTCAGATATTCATTGGGCCTCACACAATCCAAAAGTGTCCAGTGTCCACAAGTGTCTGCTGAAATTCAAAATCTCACTTATCCTCTAGTCACTTTGGTCACAGCTGTGCCATCGAGCCTGTCACATAGCGCTCAGATATTCATTGGGCCTCACACAATCCAAAAGTGTCCAGTGTCCACAAGTGTCTGCTGAAATTCAAAATCTCACTTATCCTCTAGTCACTTTGGTCACAGCTGTGCCATCGAGCCTGTCACATAGCGCTCAGATATTCATTGGGCCTCACACAATCCAAAAGTGTCCAGTGTCCACTAGTGTGAGCAGAAATTCAAAATCTCCCCTGTCCTATAGACACCTTGTACCTTGTTTTACATTACTATATAGTTTGTTGGATTTTGTCTACATTTTTAACAAAAATGAGGAAGGCTGGTGGAAGAGGCCGTGGAATTGGGCGGGGGTTGGCAGCTGGTAATGATGGTGTTGGTGGTGGATCTGATGGTAGTGGCAAGAGCAAAATAGGACCGAATGCAGGAGGTGTTGAGCCTGCGTCATCGTCTGGCTCCATAAGGCTTCGAAGGCTTAGTTTTCTAGGAGTTGGCAAACCGCTTTTAAAGCCAGAGCATCAGGAAAAAGTTTTGTCTTACATTGCTGACTCAGCCTCCAGCTCTATCGCCTCCTCTTCTTCAGTTGTAAAAAGTAAAAGCACTGAGTCGTCATTGGAGGCTCATGTTCATGAACCACACCTTTCCTTGTGTCCTTCACCCCAACCAAGATTGAAGGATGACGCAGGCCATACTACTGATTACTCCATGGAGCTGTTTTCACATACCATGCCTGAATTATCAAGTGAAATGGTGAATTACCCAGGCCAAGATGAATCTGACATGGAGTGCACTGATGCACAGCCGCTGATGGATGATTCTGCTGGTACATTCACTCAGAGCACTACATTGTCCTCGCAGTGTACAGAGCCAGATTCTGACCCTGATGAGACTCAGGTGCCCCTTCCCACACACTATACCACCATACACGGTGACACAGAGGAAGGTGCACATGACATTGAAGAGGAGGTGATGGATGACCCAGGTGTTGACCCAGATTGGCATCCATTGGGGGAAGAGGGTGCCACTGCCAATAGCTCAGAAGAGGAGGAGGAGCATCCGCCGCAGGCATCGACATCGCAACAGCTGTTATCTGGCAGGCACGGAGCAGTCCAAAAACGCGTTACAAAAAGCCGAAAAGTTGCAGGACTGCTTGGCCAGACGGTCAAAATAGCACAGCGTGCAAGGACGCAAAATGTCTTCCATAGAAGAAAGAGTGCAGTGTGGCACTTTTTTGAACAAAATCCTAATGATCAGGCCAAGGTTATCTGTAAGAAGTGCGCAAAGACCTTTAGCCGAGGGAAAAATCTGAAAAATTTGAATACCAGTTGCATGCTTAGACACTTAACCACCATGCACTTGCAAGCGTGGACACAACACCAAACCTCATGTGCAACTGATCACAACGAAGGTAGTCAGCAACGCTACATTGTTTCCCCCACTGTATGCCCACCGGTTAGCACAGCAGCAAATGTTGAGGTGTCGTTGCAAGGCCACAGCAGTCAGGGAATCCCACTGTTATATCAACGAAAGACTGATTCTAGGCCATCAGAAAGAACACCAACTCCATCACCATCATCAACCCTGTCTCAGTCCGCCATGTCCACCGCTAGTTCCACCATATGCAGCTCTCAAGTCCAGCTCACCCTCCCAGACACTATGAGTAGGTCAAGAAAGTACTCAGTCTCTCATCCGCGTACACTGGGTTTGAACGCCCACATTGCCAAACTAATCTCGTTTGAGATGATGCCCTTTCGGTTGGTGGAAAGCGCAGCTTTCCGCGAACTCATGGCCTATGCAGTACCATGCTATGACCTACCCAGTCGCCACTTCTTCTCTCGCAAAGCCATCCCAGCCCTCCACCATCATGTGAAAGACCGCATTGTCCATGCACTCAAGCAGTCAGTGAGCGGAAAGGTGCACCTCACAACTGATGCATGGTCCAGTCGGCATGGCCAGGGCCGTTACTTGTCCATCACTGCGCACTGGGTTAATGTGGTGGATGCAGGGTCCACAGGGGACAGCGGTGGTGGGACAGTGCTGCCTAGCCCACGGTATAGGAAACAGTTGGCTGTAGGCGTTCGACCCTCCTCCTCCTCCTCCAGAAGCGAAAGCTCGTCCACAGAGCGCAGTCGTACGAGCACTCCATCTGCAGCTGCCACTGTTGCACACGAGGTATCCCCCTATCAAGCAGCTAGTGGAAAGCATCAGCAGGCTGTGTTGCAGATGATGTGTTTGGGCGACAGACACACCGCCGAGGTGCTGGCCGAGTACTTTCAGCGACAAACTGAGTCATGGCTGGGCAGTGTACATCTTGAGGCAGGCAAGGTAGTTAGTGATAACGGGCGTAATTTTGTGGCAGCCATAGCCCTTTCAAAACTCAGCCACATACCTTGCTTGGCTCACACCTTGAACCTGGTGGTGCAGTGCTTCCTCAAAAATTATCCGGAGTTAACAGCCCTGCTCCAGAAGGTGCGAAGACTGTGCGCGCACATCCGCCGGTCGCCTGTACACTCCGTTCGTATGCAGAAGCTGCAGCGATTGCTCCACCTTCCCAACCACCGCCTCATTATCGACATTGCAACAAGGTGGAACTCCACCCTGCACATGGTGGAGCGGCTGTGCGAGCAGAGGCAGGCCATAATGCATTTGTGGGAGGATACACGGCCAGGCACTTTGAGAGCAGACATGGAGTTGACCGGTGTGCAGTGGTCGAAGCTGAAAGACCTCTGTAAAGTCCTTCAGTGTTTTGAGGAATGCACACGGCTGGCAAGTGCAGACGACGCCATCCTAAGCATGAGCATCCCACTTATGCGTCTGCTCATGCAAACTTTGACGCACCTTAAGGAGCAGGCTTCTGCAGCCAATGTTGATGAGGAGGAAGAGGAGGAGGGAATCCTTGATGACATTCAGCCATTGTCTGCTCAGGGATCTCTCCTGGACGAGGTGGAGGAAGAAGAGGAGGAGGAGGAGGATGATGGGGATGATTACTTAGGGGAGGAGGATGCATCTCGTGGGGCAAGTGAAAATGTTGGCGTGGCAAGGTCTGGTACAGGGTTTGTGCGTGACTGGAGGGATGTGGATTTGCCAGAAAGTGCTCCTCCAACCCGCACTAGCAGTGCATCATTGACACCGGGAACATTGGCCCACATGTCAGATTATGCCTTGCAGATGCTAAAAAGGGACCCCCACATTGCCAAAATGATGAACGATGACGACTACTGGTTGGCTAGCATCCTGGATCCACGCTATAAAGGCAAATTACAAAACATCATGCCACAGGAGAACCTTGACCTAATATTGGCTAATAAACAAGCAACTCTGGTAAATCGGTTGCTTGAGGCATTCCCAGCACACAGCAGCGGTGATGGTTCTCACACGAGCCGTACGGGACGGGGCAGCTTGGCAGAGGTGTTCGTGGTGCACACAGCAGAAGTGGCATTGGAGACAGGGGTTTCATGACAATGTTGTGGACTGATTTTTCAAGTACCGCTCACACAACTGGTAATACTGCATCGATGGAAAGTGACAGGAGACAGCAGTTGTCAACTATGGTTACAAACTACTTTTCCTCCCATATCGATGTTCTCCCACACAGGTCATTCCCCTTTGACTATTGGGCCGCTAAACTGGATACCTGGCCTGAATTGGCCCAATATGCCTTACAGGAGCTCGCTTGCCCAGCTGCAAGTGTGCTATCGGAAAGAGTCTTCAGTGCAGCTGGATCAATCCTGACAGAAAAAAGGACCCGTCTGTCAACCCAAAATGTGGATGATCTAACCTTCATTAAAATGAACCACGCATGGGTTTCCAAGGATTTTGTCCCACCTTCCCCTGATGACACATAGGGTGACAGAAAAATGGCTTGCTTTGGTCCACCTCTTCCTGGGACTTGACCTATTTCACCTTTTGCATCAGCTGAATGTCCAACATCAACATATGCTACTTTCTAAAACTCCCTAACTGTGCTGCCACCCCCCCCATGGCCGGGGTCAACACCTAGCGCACGACACCGTGCGAGTGCCGTTGCCCTGGACAGGTGGGTAGGCTGACTCTTGGGCGCGGGCACTGGCACAGGGTCCCTCATAGTGCAATCAAGTGTCTCTGACGGTGGTGGTGCACACCCGCCGTCAGACACACCGCCGTACTATGAGGGGCCCAGTGCCAGTACCGACGCCCACGAGTGGGCCCCCCTTGCTTGGGCAGGGCCCCAGCATTTGCAATCTTTACCTCTCCCTGCTCCTCCGCTGTGTAGTCTGGGCCGTCAAATCCATACTGGGCCTAACACCGTCTGAGCCTGCCTCCTGATGTATAGACATATATTTTGAATGTGTACGCTATCCATACATGTTATCTGGGGATACGGAACCCTTTCTCACCTTTGTGCAATCACGTGCAATCCATACTGGGCCTGACACCGTCTGAGCCTACCTGCTGATGTATAGACATATATTTTGAATGTGTACGCTATCCATACATGTTATCTGGGGATACGGAACCCTTTCTCACCTTTGTGCACTCACGGGCAATCCATACTGGGCCTGACACCGTCTGAGCCTGCCTCCTGATGTATAGACATATATTTTGAATGTGTACGCTATCCATACATGTTATCTGGGGATACGGAACCCTTTCTCACCTTTGTGCAATCACGTGCAATCCATACTGGGCCTAACACCGTCTGAGCCTGCCTCCTGATGTATAGACATATATTTTGAATGTGTACGCTATCCTTACATGTTATCTGGGGATACGGAACCCTTTCTCACCTTTGTGCAATCACGTGCAATCCATACTGGGCCTGACACCATCTGAGCCTGCCTCCTGATGTATAGACATATATTTTGAATGTGTACGCTATCCATACATGTTATCCGGGGATACGGTACCCTTTCTCACCTTTTTGCAATCACGTGCAATCCATACTGGGCCTAACACCGTCTGAGCCTGCCTCCTGATGTATAGACATATATTTTGAATGTGTACGCTATCCATACATGTTATCTGGGGATACGGAACACTTTCTCACCTTTGTGCAATCACGTGCAATCCATATTGGGCCTGACACCGTCTGAGCCTGCCTCCTGATGTATAGACATATATTTTGAATGTGTACGCTATCCATACATGTTATCCGGGGATACGGTACCCTTTCTCACCTTTGTGCAATCACGTGTAATCCATACTGGGCCTGAGAACGGCTGGCGAGCTGTTAAGCAAGCTACAGCACCTGTGGTTTGCACACGTAAGTTTTTCATTTTTTCAGGAATGACGGTTAGGCCTAATTCCGGAACTGCGGTTGACCTGCACTTACTGGGAAATCATCGTTCGCGGGTAATAATTGTAATCACAGATCCCCATCACTAACGTTGTTCAGCGGGTTATCTGCACCTGTAAGCGACAAACGCTGGCCTTTTCAGTGTAGCGCACATGCAGCCACGGACATGTAAGGGCATGACACACCAGTTATTGGCCAATCTCATGTGCCAGAGCCTCACAGGTCCCTCTAGTAAGCCGGACTCGGACCGCGGGGCATGACGGAGTCTCGTTCGTTAACAGAATTAAGCTTGCAATGTGTGCATCTGTTCTGTAGCTTGCATGGTTGAGGTTTCCCAGGTGGAGTCGAATTAAACCGTAGGCTCCACTCCTGGTGGTGCCCTTCTGGACATTCCTTTAAGGTTCAGCTTTGCAACCATACGGCCCACGTAAAACAAACACTTTGCCTTCATGAATGCTGTTTGGAGGGTCATGACTCATGGGAATAACGCCGCCCAATCAGTTAACCTGCTAGAGAGATCCTTCGTTGCTCCCAAGCAGGACATCACACTCCCTAGGAGGAAGGTAATGCCACTGTGGCGACCGTACTCCTGGGGGCGACACAAGTGCACTGATGCCCAGCCACTGCTCGATGAATCTGCTGGTACATTGACCCAGACCACTACATTCCCCTCGCACGCTACACGGCCTGAATCTGACCCTGATGAAACTCAGGTTACCCTTCCCATATACAGTTCCATCTTACACGGTGACAAAGAGGAAGCTGCAGATGAAAGTGCAGGTTCGGCCCACCCGCCATCAGACACACCACCGTACTATCAGGGGCCCTGTGCCAGTGCCGTCGCCAACGAGTGGGCCCCCCCTGCTTGCTCAGGATCACAGCACTTGCAAGGTTGAAATACTGTGCAGTGAGATGGAAGATGGGAATGACGAGGAGTCCAGACTAGTACAGGGATTCCCTAGCGAGGAGACTTATTTGATTGTTTTCAATGTTGGGACAGCAATTTTTGGGGAGCACTATACTCTGGAGAATGATAGATGGGGCCCACCATACACTGGAACATTCCAAAGGTGAACATCAGACACTGGAGCAGCATTTACAGGGCCCATTATAAACTAGAGCATTAGAAATGGGGCCCATTATGTTTGGAGCATTATTTGGGCCCATAAGACAGTGGAGCTTCATCCATGGGGACCAACATATACTGTAGCATTATGTGGAGCTCATCATATACTGTTTCAAACATTATATGGGACCAATGATTCTGTATGGAGAAATAGATGGGCCTTGTCATGAGCTGTAAAAAGTGAAGTATTTTTCATTGTACTATACCGTTATTTCTCTGCCGTATCGGAGCATGATGAGTTGTGGTATGTGTTAAAGGGGCGCTCTTTCGCCCAGGGCACATGAAAACCTGGAGCCAGCCCTCCCCCCCCACAACTGTAGCCAAATAACCCCCATTTTTCAGTGCGTTACTTGTATTATGAAGTTAATTAAGGTTGACAAGCTTAAGTAAGAAGAATTGATGCTTTTGGCATTCAAATGGGCACTGTTGGTGTGTTTCCTGTCCTCCTCTCACTGCCGACTTTTATTCCCCATTGACTTACATTGGGTTTCGTGTTTCGGGACGACCCCGACTTTTCCCTATAATCGGACGATCTTGCTCGACCCGACTTTTGGAAAAGTGGGGTTTCACGAAACGAAACGCGACCCTAAAAAACCAAAAGTCGCTCAACTCTACCAGTGACCCATTTCCGTCGCATCTCATCCAGTCCCTTTCCCCTGCTGTCACCCCTCACCTAACTAAAATATTTAACCTCTCTCTCTCTCTTCGGGTATCTTTCCCTCCTTATTTAAGCATGCCATCATACATCCACTACTTAAAAAACCATCCCTCAACCAAAACTGTACCGCTAACTATAGACCTGTCTCTTATCTTCCCTTCATCTCTAAACTCCTGGAACGCCAGGTCCACTCCCGTGTGATCCGCTATCTCTCTGATAACTCTCTTCTCGACCCTCTTCAATCCGATTTCCGCTCTCTACACTCTACTGAAACTGCCCTCACTAAAGTCTCTAAAGTCTCTAATGATCTTCTAACAGCTAAATATAACGGTCACTACTCCATGCTAATTCTCTTGGATCTCCCTGCAGCATTTGACACGGTGGATCATAAGCTCCTCCTCACTATGCTCCGCTCCATTGGCATCAAGCACACCGTTCTCTCCTGGTTTTCCTCCTATCTCTCTGATCTCTCCTTTACTGTGTCTTTTGCTGGCTCCTCCTCCTCTCATCTTCCCCTTACTGTTGGGGTTCCTCAAGGATCGGTTCTAGGCCCCCTCCTCTTCTCCTTGTTCACTGCCCCTATTGGTCAAACAATCAGTAGATTTGGTTTCCAGTACCATCTCTATGCTGGTGACACCCAATTATACGCTTCTTCTCCTGACATCACGCCAGCCTTTCTAGAAAACACCGGCGATTGTCTAAACGCTGTATCTAACATCATGTCCTCACTATATCTGAAACTGAACCTGTCAAAGACTGAACTCCTTGTGTTTCCTCCCTCAACAAATGCACCTATACCCGATACTGCCATTTCCGTGTGTGGTTCCACTATTACTCCCCAACAACATGCCCGCTGTCTTGGGGTCATACTTGACTCCGAGCTTTCATTCACCCCCCACATCCAATCACTGGCTCGCTCTTGTTATCTGCATCTCAAAAACATTTCTAGAATTCGACCTTTTCTTACATTTGACTCTGCAAAAATTCTTACTGTTTCTCTTATTCATTCTCGTCTGGACTACTGTAACTCTCTTCTAATCGGTCTCCCTCTTACCAAACTTTACCCCCTCCAATCTGTCTTGAATGCTGCAGCCAGGATCATATTTCTCGCCAATGGTTACACCGATGCCTCTACCTTGTGCCATTCCTTACACTGGTTACCCATCCACTCCAGAATCCAGTACAAACTTATTGCCCTCACCCACAAAGCCCTCCATGGCTCAGCACCACCCTACATCTCCTCCCTTGTTTCAGTCTACCACCCTACCCTTGCCCTCCGTTGTACTGATGACCTGAGGTTAGCATCCTCGATAATCAGAACCTCCTACTCCCGTCTCCAAGACTATACACATGCTGCCCCAATTCTTTGGAATGCACTTCCCAGGTCAATACGAGTAGTCCCCAATCCCTACAATTTTAAGCGTGCCCTGAAAACTCATTTATTCAGACTGGCCTACCGCCTCAACATATTAACCTAACTATCCCTGTGTGGCACAGTCAAAAGTTTTACCATAACCAGGTTCCCCGTATCATGTTCCCACATGCTTTATGCATCTATTAGCCCACTGTGTCCGTACTGTTACACACTTAACATTATGGCTGGTCCAAACAATCAGGGCAATTGTTACCACCCACCTTTCGTGTCTCCCCTTTTTCCTCATAGATTGTAAGCTTGCGAGCAGGGTCCTCATTCCTCTTTGTATCTGTTATGATCTATGTGATCATTGCTATGCTGTAATGTCTATCGTCTGTACAAGTCCCCTCTGAAATGTAAAGTGCTGCGGAATATGTCGGCGCTATAGAAATTAAATTTATTATTATTATTATTATTATTATTATTATGTTATCAGGCCAAAATCACCAGGGTATGTAAACTTTTGATCAGGGTCAATTGGATGTTTTGGGTAGTCATTATCATTTAAAAAGCTAAAACACAGTAGTTTGACAATAAATGGCTTCACCCAACCACTAACCATGAGTGGTGAAAAAGGTTTAGTGTTATCATTCATATTTGTTGAAAAAAAGGCCAAGAAAGCAAAAATTTTGCCAGGGTATGTAAACTTTTGAGGACAACTGTATATCTGTATCTTTGTCACCATAAAAGGAGGAGGGCCCAGACAGATTTCTTGCACAGGGGCTCCAATCTGTTAAGGCCCTTTTACATTTAGCGATGCACCAGCTATCCGACCAGCGATCCGACCCGACATCGCTAAATGATCGCTAGTGAGCTTCCACAAAGGAAGATCTCACAGCGATGCAGCAGCGACGCAGCGCACGATACTCACCTTTCACACACAGCGATCCTGAAGTCCTCCCGCCCACGTCCAGTGTGGCTCGTCTCACACAGAAGGAAGCCCAGCAGGAAGCAGATGGCAAGAAATGGAGCCGCCCGATCTCGCGCGATGAGCGACAGACAGGGGGGGAGCCAGTCGGAGGTAAGTATCACACATAGCGATATCGCTAGCAATATCGCTATAACGTCACAAAATCAGTGACGTTTTAGCGATATTGCTAGCGATATCGCTATGTGTAAAACCCCCTTTAGTGTCTGCCCCTGATAAGGACTGTGCATATCAGCAGAAGTTGAAGCTCAGAAGTCTCTGCACATTTTATATATCTGCATTACTATACTGGAAAGCAACTGTGATTGCTGTATAGGCATTCAATCTCAGTTAGATTATCATTTATCTGGATGTACCTGTGTGTTAACAACAGCCCCTCTGGCCTCCCTGGTTTTGGACTATTTGGAGTGCACCACATTACTTCACACTGCCAGGAAGCTGCGGATATCTTTATTTTCTTTCATTTTTGTCACTGTCATAGCGAATTGGTAACATCTGCACACCACATGATGCTTGACCTATGGCATATTACATTACATGATGACTACAGTGTATTAAAAGGCTCCTTTGTTTAATGAAACCTATTTAGAGTATACCTCTTCATTGAAATGAATAGTCTATTTAACGACCGCCGATACGCCTTTTAATGGCGGCAGTTAAGGGTACTTAAACCACAGCGCAGGAAAAGTGGTATGGCACCCCCCAGAGTTGGAATTTTATGGGGGTCTCAGCTGCCGGGGGTAGCCGAGACCCCAGAGAACATGTCTCAGGTCGGTTTTTACCAACTCCGGTGTTGCGATTGCCGTTATTAACGGTATAACAGCAACCACAAAAAAAATAAAAAGTCCAATTTTCCATCTCATTTATCTCTCCTTGGATGTGATCGCACAACAGAAGAATGAGAAATAGGGCCCCCGATCCCCCCCGATACCTCCCGGTGTCCCTGAATCTTCCTGCATCCCCACACGGCTGCCAGTGTCTTCTTCCGGGAAGAAAATAGTGGGCGCACTCGGCAAAAATAGGAGATTTTTCCTATTGGTTTATTTTGGTCACTGTGATAGACCCTATAACAGTGATTCAAATAAAAAAAATAGTAAATCAAACCCCCCTTGTCTTCCCCTTAGTTAGAGAAAAATAATAAAATAAAAAAATGCATTTATTTCCATTTTCCTATTAGGGTTAGAGTTGGGCTAAAGTGAGTTGGACTAAAGTGAGTTAGGCTAAAGTGATTTAGGCTAAAGTTTGGGTTAAAGTTGGGGCTAAAGTTAGGGTTAGGGTTGGAGCGAGGGTTAGGGTTGGGGCTAGTGTTAGGGTTGGGATTAGGCTTAGGGTTGGGATTAGGGTTGGGAATAGAGTTAGGGGTGTGTTGGGGTTAGAGTTGTGTGTTATGATGAGTCACCGAAGGAGGAAAAAACAAAATACCAGCTAAGTCCAGAAAAACCAGAGAAGTTGGCAGCTATTGGATTGCAGACCCCTGAACCTATCCACAACAACTAGCAGTAGCCGTGGGGGGTTCCTACGGTGCCCTAGACCCCTCGATCACAGCCGGAGAGCTACATAGCCTAAAGACAGAAAGGGGAAAAGCTAAACTGCCCCAGAGCAGACCCCAAAGCAATAGGCAGCCCCCAACATATAATGACGGTGAAGCAAGATGAAAACACTAACACAGATAGAAAGATAGGTTGAGCAAATGATGGGGCCCAAGCTAACTAAAATAGGACAGGATAGGAAAGCTGCTGTCTGCCATCCACAAAAACCTTATCAAAATAAGCCAACCGACTGATAGGAAAAACAGGCCCTGAAGTCGCTAGGCTTCAAAAGACTAAATCAGCACTCAGGTATATTCTGAAGACAGAGCAAAAGATCACCAGATCAGAGACAAAAATGGAATTCAGCTCACCCCCGGCCGGGGATGGCAGAACTCCCAAAAAACAAGGCAAGACAAAAACAAAACTGAAGAGTACAAAGCAGAGCAGAAAAACTTAGCTTTGAGATGCAGGAATCAGACTGGTCTCCAAGAATCCAGCAGGAAAATCACCAGCCAGGAAGAAGGGCGTCGGCAGCCTTATATCCAGTCCTCAATTCCAGCCACCCAGTCATCATCTAGCTGCCCAGGTGTTTGGTAATCAGCCTCACTACCTTCCTCCCACCAGAGGAGGAAGTTCATCAGACCTCAATGGTGAAGGGAAAAATGAACTCACAACAGTACCTCCCCCTTGAGGAGGGGTCACCGAACCCTCATCCATGCCACCAGGGCGATCCGGGTGAGCCCGATGAAAGGCACGCACCAATCTTTCGGCATGAATATCAGAGGCAGAGACCCAGGAATTATCCTCCTGACCATAACCCTTCCACTTAACCAAATACTGGAGTCTCCGTCTAGCCAGACGGGAATCCAGTATCTTCTCTACCTCATATTCCATGTTACCTTCAACCAATATAGGGTCAGGAGGTGCCACCACAGGAACTACTTGTTCAACAAACCTCTTCAACAAGGACTTATGAAACACATTATGAATTTTAAATGTGACAGGAAGAGCCAACCGAAAAGAGACCGGATTAATAATCTCCAAAATCTTGTAAGGTCCAATAAATCTAGGCTTAAACTTAGGAGAAGCCACCTTCATAGCGATATTTTTTGATGACAACCAAACCATATCACCTGTTATGATGAGTCACCGAAGGAGGAAAAAACAAAATACCAACTAAGTCCAGAAAAACCAGAGAGGTTGGCAGCTATCGGATTGCAGACCCCTGGACCTATCCACAACAACTAGCAGTAGATGTGGGGGGTTCCTACGGTGCCCTAGACCCCTCGATCACAGCCGGAGAACTACATAGCCTAAAGACAGAAAGGGGAAAAACTAAACTGCCCCAGAGCAGACCCCAAAGCAATAGGCAGCCCCCAACATATAATGACGGTGAAGCAAGATGAAAACACTAACACAGATAGAAAGATAGGTTGAGCAAATGATGGGGCCCAAGCTAACTAAAATAGGACAGGATAGGAAAGCTGCTGTCTGCCATCCACAAAAACCTTATCAAAATAAGCCAACCGACTGATAGGAAAAACAGGCCCTGAAGTCGCTAGGCTTCAAAAGACTAAATCAGCACTCAGGTATATTCTGAAGACAGAGCAAAAGATCAACAGATCAGAGACAAAAATGGAATTCAGCTCACCCCCGGCCGGGGATGGCAGAACTCCCAAAAAACAAGGCAAGACAAAAACAAAACTGAAGAGTACAAAGCAGAGCAGAAAAACTTAGCTTTGAGATGCAGGAATCAGACTGGTCTCCAAGAATCCAGCAGGAAAATCACCAGCCAGGAAGAAGGGCGTCGGCAGCCTTATATCCAGTCCTCAATTCCAGCCACCCAGTCATCATCTAGCTGCCCAGGTGTTTGGTAATCAGCCTCACTACCTTCCTCCCACCAGAGGCAGAAGTTCATCAGACCTCAATGGTGAAGGGAAAAATGAACTCACAACAGTACCTCCCCCTTGAGGAGGGGTCACCGAACCCTCATCCATGCTACCAGGGCGATCCGGGTGAACCCGATGAAAGGCACGCACCAATCTTTCGGCATGAATATCAGAGGCAGAGACCCAGGAATTATCCTCCTGACCATAACCCTTCCACTTAACCAAATACTGGAGTCTCCGTCTAGCCAGACGGGAATCCAGTGTCTTCTCTACCTCATATTCCATGTTACCTTCAACCAATATAGGGTCAGGAGGTGCCACCACAGGAACTACTTGTTCAACAAACCTCTTCAACAAGGACTTATGAAACACATTATGAATTTTAAATGTGACAGGAAGAGCCAACCGAAAAGAGACCGGATTAATAATCTCCAAAATCTTGTAAGGTCCAATAAATCTAGGCTTAAACTTAGGAGAAGCCACCTTCATAGCGATATTTTTTGATGACAACCAAACCATATCACCTGTTATGATGAGTCACCGAAGGAGGAAAAAACAAAATACCAGCTAAGTCCAGAAAAACCAGAGAGGTTGGCAGCTATCGGATTGCAGACCCCTGGACCTATCCACAACAACTAGCAGTAGATGTGGGGGGTTCCTACGGTGCCCTAGACCCCTCGATCACAGCCGGAGAACTACATAGCCTAAAGACAGAAAGGGGAAAAACTAAACTGCCCCAGAGCAGACCCCAAAGCAATAGGCAGCCCCCAACATATAATGACGGTGAAGCAAGATGAAAACACTAACATAGATAGAAAGATAGGTTGAGCAAATGATGGGGCCCAAGCTAACTACATAGGACAGGATAGGAAAGCTGCTGTCTGCCATCCGCAAAAACCCTATCAAAATGAGCCAACCGACTGATAGGAAAAACAGGTCCTGAAGTCGCTAGGCTTCAAAAGACTATATCAGCACTCAGGTATATTCTGAAGACAGAGCAAAAGATCAACAGATCAGAGACAAAAATTGAAATCAGCTCACCCCCGGCCGGGGATGGCAGAACTCCCAAAAAAAGGCAAAACAAAAACAAAACTGAAAAGTACAAAGCAGAGCAGAAAAACTTAGCTTTGAGATGCAGGAATCAGACTGGTCTCCAAGAATCCAGCAGGAAAATCACCAGCCAGGAAGAAGGGCGTCGGCAGCCTTATATCTAGTCCTCAATTCCAGCCACCCAGTCATCATCTAGCTGCCCAGGTGTTTGGTAATCAGCCTCACTACCTTCCTTCACCAGAGGAGGAAGTTCATCAGACCTCAATGGTGAAGGGAAAAATGAACTCACAACAGTACCTCCCCCTTGAGGAGGGGTCACCGAACCCTCATCCATGCCACCAGGGCGATCCGCGTGAGCCCGATGAAAGGCGCGCACCAATCTTTCGGCATGAATATCAGAGGCAGAGACCCAGGAATTATCCTCCTGACCATAACCCTTCCACTTAACCAAATACTGGAGTCTCCGTCTAGCCAGACGGGAATCCAGTATCTTCTCTACCTCATATTCCATGTTACCTTCAACCAATATAGGGTCAGGAGGTGCCACCACAGGAACTACTTGTTCAACAAACCTCTTCAACAAGGACTTATGAAACACATTATGAATTTTAAATGTGACAGGAAGAGCCAAACGAAAAGAGACCGGATTAATAATCTCCAAAATCTTGTAAGGTCCAATAAATCTAGGCTTAAACTTAGGAGAAGCCACCTTCATAGTGATATTTTTTTATGACAACCAAACCATATCACCCACCTTAAACTGGGGACCAACGGTCCTACGACGGTTGGAAAACCGCTGGGCCTTTTCCTGGGAGAGAGACAACTTATCCACTACTTGGTCCCAGATCTGGTGCATTCTCTCCACCACAGTGTCAACACCTGGGCAGGCAGAAGGCTCCACCTGCCCTGAAGAAAATCGAGGGTGAAAACCAAAGTTACAAAAAAGGTGACATCAAAGTGGCAGAACTAGCTCTATTATTTAAAGTAAATTCGGCCAAGGGCAAAAATGGAACCCAATCATCCTGATCGGCAGAAATAAAACATCTCAAATACGACTCCAAAGTCTGGTTTGTTCTCTCCGTCTGCCCATTGGTCTGAGGGTGAAATGCAGAGGAGAAGGACAACTGAATTCCCAGCTTGGAACAGAAAGTCCTCCAAAATCTAGACACAAACTGAACTCCTCTGTCAGATACAATGTTCTCAGGAATCCCGTGCAAGCGAACCACCTGTTGCAAAAACAAGGGCACCAACTCAGAGGAAGATGGCAACTTAGGGAGTGGTACAAGATGGACCATCTTAGAGAATCTATCACAAATCACCCAAATAACAGTCATTCTCTGAGAGACAGGCATATCAGAGATAAAATCCATTGAAATATGGGTCCATGGCCTCCTGGGCACCGGCAAAGGTATTAACAAGCCACTAGAGCGAGAAAAAGGTTTAGACCGGGAGCAAGTCCCACAGGACTGCACAAAATTCCTGACATCACGAGACAAGGCGGGCCACCAAAAAGACCGACTCACCAGATCTCTAGTACCAAAAATACCTGGATGACCAGCCAATGCAGAGCAATGAACTTCAGACATCACTCTCTTCCTCCACTGGTCAGGAACATACAACTTTCCACTGGGACAACGGTCAGGTTTGTCCTCCTGAAACTCTTCCAGAGCACGTCTCAAATCGGGCGAGATGGCAGAAAGAACTACCCCCTCGCCTAAGATGGTAGCAGGCTTAGTCACAACAGGAGAATCAGCAAGGAAACTCCTAGAGAGGGCGTCTGCCTTGACATTTTTAGTGCCCGGAAGAAAAGAGACCACAAAATCAAAACGTGTGAAAAACAAGGCCCACCTAGCCTGTCTAGGATTCAAGCGCTTGGCCGACTCCAGGTAAATCAAATTCTTGTGGTCAGTAAGGACCACGACTTGGTGTTTGGCTCCCTCCAA
Source organism: Dendrobates tinctorius (assembly GCF_039654945.1). Classification (NCBI taxonomy): domain Eukaryota; kingdom Metazoa; phylum Chordata; class Amphibia; order Anura; family Dendrobatidae; genus Dendrobates; species Dendrobates tinctorius. Next base: position 649,056 of record NW_027362134.1, on the reverse strand, counting down.
CCAATGTCTCCACTCCTCAAATGCCCATTTCATGGCCAACAGTTCCCGATTACCCACATCATAGTTACGTTCGGATGGGGAGAACTTTCAGGAAAAGAAAGCACAAGGATTCATTTTAGATGTCACAGGATCTTTTTGGGACAACACCGCTCCTGCACCAATCTCAGAAGCGTCCACCTCCACCTGAAACGGGAGTGAGACATCAGGTTGCCGCAAAACCGGAGCAGAAGTGAATCTTCGCTTCAGCTCCTGAAAGGAAGAAACAGCCTCCGGAGACCAATTCAGCACATCAGCACCCTTCCTAGTCAAATCCGTCAATGGCTTGGCAACACCAGAAAAATTAGCTATAAATTTCCGATAAAAATTAGCAAAACCCAAAAACTTCTGGAGGGCCTTCAAAGAAGTGGGCTGAACCCAATCATAAATGGCCTGTACCTTGGCCGGGTCCATTTCAATAGTTGACGGAGACAAAATAAATCCCAAAAATGAAACCCTCTGTACCCCAAAAAGGCATTTCGATCCCTTGACATACAGGGAATTCTCCCTCAAAATCCGGAACACAGTCCGAACATGTTCCACATGAGAGTCCCAATTCTTGGAGAAGATCAAAATATCATCCAGATAGATAATCAAAAATTTATCCACAAAGTCTTGGAATATATCGTTCATGAAGCACTGGAAGACAGAAGGGGCATTAGTGAGCCCAAAAGGCATCACCAGGTACTCAAAATGTCCCTCCGGAGTATTAAACGCCGTCTTCCATTATTCCATTATACGCCCCCTGAGGTCAAGCTTGGTAAACCAGCAAGCACCTTTAACTCTGGAGAATAGATCAGAAATCAGAGGTAACGGAAACTGATATTTAACAGTAATTTTGTTGAGGGCACGATAGTCAATACAAGGCCTTAATGAACCATCCTTTTTAGCCTCCTTAATATAGGATCGCATAGCCTCGTGGTCGGGTACAGATAAATTGAAAAGTCGACCTTTGGGGAATTTACACCCCGGGTTCAGCTCAATTGCAGTCATAACTCCTATGAGGAGGCAAAGATGCAGACTCATTCTCACTAAATACATCATAAAAGTCAGCCAAATAGTCAGGAACATCATGCGACTGGGGAGAGATGGAGAAAACAGGAGCATCACTAAGGGCACACCGACAACCCCAACTCACCACAGACAAAGATTTCCAATCCAGAACTGGATTATGGATTTGCAACCAGGGAAACCCCAGAACAATGGTATCATGCAAATTATGCAACACCAAAAATCTGCAATTTTCTTGATGGTCTGGGGCGACCCGCATTACCACCTGGGTCCAAAACTGAGGTTTATTCTTCGCCAAAGGAGTAGCATCAATACCCCTCAAAGGGATAGGCGTCTGCAGAGGTGTCATAGGAAATCCACAACGTTTAGCAAAATCCAAGTCCATCAGGTTCAGAGCTGCTCCTGAATTGACAAAAGCCTTGGCGGAAAATGTGGACAGGGGGCAGATGAGAGTAATTGCCAGAAGAAAGTTAGGTTGAACACCACCCACAGAAAACATGTGTGCACAACGTTTCTCTCGTTTAGGGCAGACAGAAATAATATGCGAGGCATCTCCACAAAAAAAAACACAGCTTATTACGCCTTCTGAACTCCTGACGTTGCACCCTAGACAAAACTCTATCACATTGCATAGGTTCAGACATTTGTTCAACAGGTGGCAACATCTCTCGTGTAGTTTTGCGTTCACGTAAACGCCGATCCACCTGAATGGCTAATGACATAGAATCGTCAAGACCAGAGGGAACAGGAAATCCAACCATAGTATCTTTTACAGTTTCTGACAAACCCTTCCGAAAGAGGGCTGCCAAGGCACCATCATTCCAGGTAGTAAGGACCGCCCACTTTTGGAATTTTTGACAGTACAACTCTGCCAAATCCCGACCCTGGCTTAATGCCAACAGGGTCTTTTCAGCCTGATCAATAGCATTAGGTTCATCATACAACAACCCCAAGGCTTGAAAAAATGCGTTCACATTATTCAGAATAGGATCATCAGGTTTCAAAGAAAACGCCCAATCCTGGGGATCGCCACGCAGCAAAGAGATGACAATTCTAACCTGCTGCGCGGAGTTCCCCGACGAGTTAGACTTCAAGGCAAAAAACAATTTACAATTATTCTTGAAATTCAAGAATTTAGACCGATCCCCAAAAAACACATCTGGAGTAGGAATCTTTGGTTCAGCAGCATGTGAATGAGCAAGATAGGCGGAAATTCCCAGCACTTCAGCAGCGAGCTGCTCCACACGATCAGACAATTGCTTCATCTCCATTGAGAGAAAAATTCCCCCTACGGCCTCAGAGATATAGAGGAAAAAATATGCACACAAAAAAAAAAAAAAATTCTGACACTTTTTTTTTTTTTATTACAATTCTCTCCCGCTATTGAGTACCCTAGGATCTGCGGTATGGCTGGTGATTCTGTTTTGATAAGTCACCGAAGGAGGAAAAGACAAAATACCAGCTAAGTCCAGAAAAACCAGAGAAGTTGGCAGCTATCGGATTGCAGACCCCTGAACCTATCCACAACAACTAGCAGTAGCCGTGGGGGATTCCTAAGGTGCCCTAGACCCCTCGATCACAGCCGGAGAGCTACATAGCCTAAAGACAGAAAGGGGAAAAACTAAACTGCCCCAGAGCAGACCCCAAAGCAATTGGCAGCCCCCAACATATAATGACGGTGAAGCAAGATGAAAACACTAACACAGATAGAAAGATAGGTTGAGCAAATGATGGGGCCCAAGCTAACTAAAATAGGACAGGATAAGAAAGCTGCTGTCTGCCATCTGCAAAACCCTATCAAAATGAGCCAACCGACTGATAGGAAAAACAGGCCCTGAAGTCGCTAGGCTTCAAAAGACTATATCAGCATTCAGGTATATTCTGAAGACAGAGCAAAAGATCAACAGATCAGAGACAAAAATGGAATTCAGCTCACCCCCGGCCAGGGATGGCAGAACTCCCTACAAACAAGGCAAGACAAAAACAAAACTGAAGAGTACAAAGCAGAGCAGAAAAACTTAGCTTTGAGATGCAGGAATCAGACTGGTCTCCAAGAATCCAGCAGGAAAATCACCAGCCAGGAAGAAGGGCGTCGGCAGCCTTATATCCAGTCCTCAATTCCAGCCACCCAGTTATCATCTAGCTGCCCAGGTGTTTGGTAATCAGTCTCACTACCTTCCTTCACCAGAGGAGGGAGTTCATCAGACCTCAATGGTGAAGGGAAAAATGAACTCACAACAGTTGTGGTTGGGGTTTTGGTTAGGGTTGGGATTAGGATTGGAGTTAGAATTGGGGAGTTCCCACTGTTTAGGCACATCAGGGGCTCTCCAAACGTGACATGGCATCTGATCTCAATTCCAGGCAATTCTTCGTTGAATAAGTCAAATGGAGCTCCTTCTGTTCTGCGTTCTGCTGTACGCCCAAACAGGACAAATTGCACAACAACTTTTGGGGGTCCAATTTCTCCTGTTATACTTTAGGAAAATAAAAATTTGGGGGAGAAAATATCATTTTTGTGGAAAAAATATGATTTTTTATTTTCACTGCTTTATGTTAAAAACTTCTGTGAAGCACTTGGGGGTTCAAAGTGCTCACCACACATCTAGATAAGTTCCTTGGGGGTCTAGTTCCAAAATGGTGTCACTTGTGAGGGGTTTCCACTATTTAGGCACATCAGGGGTTCTCCAAACGCGACATGGCATCCGATCTCAATTAAAGCCAATTCTGCATTGACAAAGTCAAAAGCGCTCCTTCCCTTCTGAGCTCTGCTTTGCGCCAAACAGTGGTTTACCACCACATATGGGACATCTCCTTCTCCTAGTCACAGGAGACATTGCTCCCAACCCTGGTCCCTCATGTTATAGAAAGTTAAAGCCCCCAACTGCTACACTCAGAAACCCCTCTAATCTTATTAATATTCCCTGCATGCCATCTGTCTCTCTTAATTGTGCACTGTGGAATTCTCGCTCAGTGTGTAACAAACTCTCCTTCACTCAAGACTTTTTCCTTTCTAATTCTCATAACCTCCTGGCTCTTACTGAAACCTGGATCCAGCAGTCAGACACTACCGCTGCTGCTGCTCCTTCATACGGGGGACTACACTTCTCTCATACCCCAAGATCAGACAATAGAGCAGGTGGAGGCGTTGGTCTGCTCCTATCACCAAAATGTACCTTTCAGGTTATCCCTCAACTACCCTCACTAGTCTTCCCTTCTTTTGAGGTCCATGCTGTCAGACTCTACACCCCCTTCTCCATGCGAGTGGCGGTGGTGTATCGGCCTCCCGGCCCCTCCCATCAGTTCCTGGATTATTTTGCCACTTGGCTTCCACATTTTCTCTCCTGTGACATCCCTACCCTCATCATGGGAGATTTCAACATCCCCATTGCTCTTCCCCTCTCCCCATCTGCTACTCACCTTTTATCTCTAACCTCCTCATTTGGCCTTTCGCAGCTTACTAACTTACTAATGCATGAAGACAGAAACTCCCTCGACTTGGTCTTAACTCGGCTTTGTACAGTGGGTGATTTTGCAAACTCCCCTCTCCCGCTCTCTAACCACAATCTTCTTTCATTCTCTATCAAGAACTGCCAGGCTGCTCAGGTCACCCCTACTGTCCATATTTATAGAAACATACAGGCCATTAACACCCAGAAACTTATGAAGAACTTGCAGCCTTCATTGGCCCCTATCTCCTCCCTCTCATGTCCTGATTCTGCATTGAAGCATTACAATGAAACACTTCAAAGTGCCCTGGATGAATTTGCACCCCCTATAAATAGAACACCACAACACAGATGGCGACAACCCTGGCACACCCTGCAAACACGTTTCCTGCAGCGGTGCTCCAGGTGCGCCAAAACGTCTGTGGCGAAAATCCAATCTACACGGAGATTTCATCCATTATAAGTTTATGCTTAGAACATACAACACTGCCCTTCACCTCTCCAAACAAACCTATTTCAACACTCTCATCACCTCACTGTCCAATAACCCAAAACGTCTCTTTAACACTTTTCATTCTCTACTCAACCCAAGAGTACATGCCTCAACCACGGAGCTCCGAGCTGACGATCTGGCCAATTACTTCAAAGAAAAAATTGACCAGATTCAACAGGAAATTATCTCCCAATCACCTCACACCATGCATTGTCCTCCCTCCCCCACTGCATCTAGCTCACTCTGTGATTTTGAACCAGTCACAGAAGAAGAAGTAAGCAGGCTCCTTGCATCTTCTTGCCTAACCACTTGCACCAGTGACCCATTTCCGTCACATCTCATCCAGTCCCTTTCCCCTGCTGTCACCCCTCACCTAACTAAAATATTTAACCTCTCTCTCACTTCTGGTATCTTTTCCTCCTCTTCTAAGCTTGCCATCATACATCCACTACTTAAAAAACCATCTCTTGATCAAAACTGTGCCGCTGACTATAGACCTGTCTTTAATCTTCCCTTCATCTCTAAACTCCTAGAACGCCTAGTCCACTCCCGTCTTATCCGCTATCTCTCTGATAACTCTCTTCTCGACCCTCTCTAATCCGATTTCCGCTCTTTACACTCTACTGAAACTGCCCTCACTAAAGTCTCTAATGATCTACTAACAGCTAAATCAAATGGTCATTACTCCATGCTAATTCTCTTGGATCTCTCTGCAGCATTCGACACTGTGGATCATCATCTCCTCCTCACTATGCTCCGTTCCTTTGGCCTCAAGGACACCGTTCTCTCCTAGTTCTCCTCCTGTCTCTCTGACCGCTCCTTTACTGTATCTTTTGCTGGCTCCTCCTCCTCTCATCTTCCCCTTACTGTTGGGGTTCCTCAAGGATCGATTCTAGGCCCCCTCCTCTTCTCCTTGTACATGCCCCTATTGGTCAAACAATCAGTAGATTTGGTTTCCAGTACCATCTCTATGCTGATGACACCCAATTATATGCTTCTTCTCCTGACATCACGCCAGCCTTTCTAGAAAACACCGGCGATTGTCTAAATGCTGTGTCTAACATCATGTCCTCACTATATCTGAAACTGAACCTGTCAAAGACTGAACTCCTTGTGTTTCCTCCCTCTACAAATGTACCTACATCCGACATTGCCATTTCTGTGTGTGGTTCCACTATTACTCCCCAACAACATGCCCGCTGTCTTGGGGTCATACTTGACTCTGAGCTTTCTTTTGCCGCCCACATTCGATCACTGGCTCGCTCTTGTCATCTGCACCTCAAAACATTTCTAGAATTCGACCTTTTCTTACTTTTGACTCTGCAAAAACTCTTACTGTTTCTCTTATTCATTCTCGTCTCGACTATTGTAACTCTCTTCTAATCGGTCTCCCTCTTACCAAACTCTCCCCCCTCCAATCTGTCTTGAATGCTGCAGCCAGGATCATATTCCTCAACATATCGTTATACCGATGCCTCTACCTTGTGCCAGTCATTACACTGGCTACCCATCCACTCTAGAATTCAGTATAAACTTATTACCCTCACCTACAAAGCCCTCCATGGCTCAGCACCACCCTACATCTCCTCCCTTGTTTCAGTATACCACCCTACCCGCGCCCTCTGTTCTGCTGATGACCTGAGGTTAGCATCCTCAATAATCAGCACCTCCCACTCCCGTCTCCAAGACTTTACATGTGTTGCGCCAATTCTTTGGAATGCACTTCCCAGGTCAATACGATTAGTCCCCTATCCCCACAATTTTAAGCGTGCCCTGAAAGCGCATTTATTCAGACTGGCCTATCGCCTCAACACATTAACCTAATCTATCCCTGTGTGGCACAGCCAAAAGTTTTACAATAACAAGGTTCCCCGCATCATGTTCCCACATGCTTTATGCATCCATTAGCCCTCTGTGTCTGTACTGTTACACACTTAACATTATGGCTGGTACATACATTCTGGGCAACTGTTACCACCCACCTTTCGTGTCTACCTCTTTCCTCATAGACTGTAAGCTTGCGAGCAGGGCCCTCATTCCTGTTGGTATTTGTTATAATCTATGTGATTATTGTTATGCTGTAATGTCTATTGTCTGTTCAAATCCCCTCTGAAATGTAAAGTACTACGGAATATGTCGGCGCTATAGAAATAAAATTTATTATTATTATTATCTGCCTATTCAGGAGAAATTGCACAACAAATTTTGTGGTTCATTTTCTCTTTTTACACTTGTGAAAATAAAAAAAAATGGCTCTGAAGTATATTGTTTGTTAAAAAAAAGTTAAATGTTCATTCTTTCCTTCCACGTTGCTTCAGTTGCTATGAAGTATGAAAAGGGTTAATAAACTTCTTAAATGTGGTTTTGAGCACCTTAAGTGGTGCAGTTTTTAGAATGGTGTCACTTTTGAGTATTTTCTGTCATGTACACCCCTCAAAGTGACTTCAAATGTAATGTGGTCCCTAAAAAAATGGTTTTGTAAATTTTGTTGTAAAAATGAGAACTCGCTGGTCAAATTTTATCCCTTACAACTTCCTAACAAAAAAAATTTTGTTTCCAAAATTGTGCTGATGTAAAGTAGACATGTTGGAAATGTTATTTATTAAGTATCTTGTGTGACATATCTCTCTGATTTAAGAGTATAAAACATTAAAAGTTTGAAAATTGTAAAAATTGTCACCATATTTCCAGTTTTTTCATAAATAAATGCCAGTCATATCGAAGAAATTTTACTACTATCATGAAGTACAATATGTCACAAAAAACATTCTCTAAATCAGCAGGATCCGTTAAAGCGTTCCAGAGTTTTAACCACATAAAGTGACAGTGCTCAGAATTGAAAAAATTGGCCTGGTCATTAAGGTAAAAATTGGCTCTGTCACTAAGGGGTTAACGTGTCTATACAGATGAAATAAAAATATACAGATGTGCTGTACACCAAATTCCTTGATGCTAAAACAGCAATCTTTTGGCATCTGCTGTGGAAATAGGTCTCTATATGTTTTATGTGTACGTTGCGAGTTACTTTATGCCTACACCAAACATGAGGCATTAACACAAAATAAACATAGTAGATCCCTACAGCAGTGCCCCTAAAGTGTTCTCCATTTGATTTTTCACATATAGTTTATATTTACTTTTTATCTGGGTGGTTACCAGGGGTGAGATAAGCTCTTTTGGAGATCAAAGCAGTTGGTTTTAGAATGTGCTCCACACCACCCTTGGCTCCAAAAGTTCAGCTTGATAGATGTTTGTTGTTCCTTTCCCAACTAATACATATTATTTTTTAGTTATACTGTGACACATTGATTGGAAAATATACTTAACATTTTTAAATAAAGAACATTTTCCTAGGCAGTCACCTACCCAACCAACTGCATTCCCACCCATGCCTGTAAGTACATTAGGCTTTCATCACAGAGAGATTCAAGAGAAAACAAGACTTTAAGGCAGATTGACTACAGAGACTGATATTTGCAGGCAAACAGTCATCCACTGTGCCTCAATTACAAATGGACTCTATTCAGTTGACAGTGATAGATGGAGGGCTGCTGTGTAAGTGAAGCACTCACTATTCTTCTCTGTTCCCTTTAAATGAACCTTTTACCTTTTTACAACTAATATTGTAAGATGGCCAAATTGGTCTTCGTTATAAGTTTTTTTAATATGTTCTTGTATTTTAACAATATTAACCCCTTCACCCCCAAGGGTGGTTTGCACGTTCATGATCGGGCCAATTTTTACAATTCTGACCACTGTACCTTTATGAGGTCATAACGCTGGAACGCTTCCATGGATCCCGGTGATTCTGACATTGTTTTCTCGTGACATATTGTACTTCATGTTAGTGGTAAAATTTCATTCAAATAACTTGCGTTTATTTGTGAGAAAAACGGAAATTTGGCAAAAATTTTGAAAATTTTGCAATTTTCCAAATTTGAATTTTTATGCCCTTAAATCACAGAGATACGGCACACAAAAAACTTGATAACTAACATTTCCCACATGTTTACTTTACATCAGCACAATTTTGGAACCAACATTTTTTTTTGTTAGGAAGTTATAAGGGTTAAAAGTTGACCAGCGATTTCTCATTTTTACACCATTTTATTTTTAGGACCACATCACATTTGAAGCCACTTTGAGGGGTCTATATGATAGAAAATACCCAAAAGTGACACCATTCTAAATACTGCACCCCTTAAGGTGCTCAAAACCACATTCAAGAAGTTTATTAACCCTTTAGGTGCATCACAGGATTTTTTTTTAATATTTTAAAAAAAATGAACATCTAACTTTTTTTCACAAAAAAATACTTCAGGTAAAAAAATTTTTATTTTACCAAGGGTAACAGGAGAAATTGGACTGCAAAAGTTATTGTGCAATTTGTCCTGAGTACGCCGATACCTGATATGTGGGGGGGAACGACTGTTTCGGCGCATGGCAGAGCTCAGAATGGAAGGAGCGCCGTTTGACTTTTTCAATGCAAAATTGGCTGGAATTCAGATCGGACGCCATGTCACATTTGGAGAGTCCCTGATGTACCTAAACAGTGGAAGCCCCCTACAAGTGACCCTATTTTGGAAACTAGACCCCCCAAGGAACTTATCTAGATATGTGGTGAGAACTTTGAACCCACAAGGGCTTTACAGAAGTTTATAACGTACAGTGGTACAATTAAAAAAATCATATTTTTTCCACAAAAATGATCTTTTCACCCCAATTTTTATTTTCCCAAGGGTAACAGGACCCTAAATATTATTGTGTAATTTGTCCTGAGTACGCTGATACCCCACATGTGGGGATAAATCACTATTTGGGCGCATGGCAGAGCTCGGAAGGGAAGCAGCGCCATTTGACATTTTTGGCTGGAATTGAGATCGGACACCATGTCGCGATTGGAAAACCCCTGATGTACCAAAACAGTGGAAACCCCCACAAATGACACAATTTTGGAAACTAGACCCCCTAAGGAACTTATCTAGATGTGTGGTGAGAACTTTGAACCCCCAAGGGCTTCACAGAAGTTTATAACATAAAGCCGTACAATTAAAAAAAATCATATTTTTTCCACAAAAATGATCTTTTCACCCTCAATTCTTATTTTTTCAAGGGTAACAGGACCCTAAAAGTTATTGTGCAATTTGTCCTGAGTACGCTGATACCCCACATGTGGGGGTAAACCACTATTTGGGCGCATGGCAGAGCTCGGAAGGGAAGCAGCGCCATTTGACGTTTTTGGCTGCAATTGAGATCGGACACCATGTCGCGATTGGAAAACCCCTGATGTACCTAAACAGTGGAAACCCCCCACAAATGACAACATTTTGTAAACTAGACCCTCCAAGGAACTTATCTAGATGTGTGGTGAGCACTTTGAACCCCCCAGTGCTTCACAGAAGTTTATAACGCCCGGGCGTGAAAATAAAAAATTCGTATTTTTTCCACAAACATGATCTTTTAGTCACCATTTTTTATTTTCCCAAGGGTACCAGGAGAAATTGGACGCAAAAAGTTGTTGTCCAATTTGTCCTGAGTATGCTGATACCCCATATGTGGGAGAAAACTACTGTATGGGCACACATCGGGGCTGGGAAGGGAAGTAGTGACGTTTTGGAATGCAGACTTTGATGGAATGGTCTGCGGGTGTCATGTTGCCTTTGGAGAGCCCCTAATGTACCTAAACAGTGGAAACCCCCCACAAATGACCCCATTTTGAAAACTAGACCCCCTAAGGAACTTATCTAGATGTGAGTTGAGCACTTTGAACCCCCAAGGGCTTCACAGAAGTTTATAATGCCAGGGCATGAAAATAAAAAAATCGTATTTTTTCCACAAACATGATCAATTAGTCCCCAATTTTTTTATTTTCCCAAGGGTAACAGAAGAAATTGAACCCCAAAAGTTGTTGTCCAATTTGTCCTGAGTACGCTGATACCCCATATGTGGGATAAAACTACTGTATGGGCACACATCGGGGCTCAGAAGGGAAGTAGTGACGTTTTGGAATGCAGACTTTGATGCAATGGTCTGCGGGTGTCATGTGCGTTTGGAGAGCCCCTGATGTACCTAAACTATTGAAACTCCCCACAAGTGACCCCATTTTGGACACTAGACCCCCCCGGAACTTATCTAGATGTGTGGTGAGCACTTTGAACCTCCAAGTGCTTCACAGATGTTTATAACGCTCGGACGTGAAAATAAAAAAATCATTTTTTTCCACAAAAATGATATTTTTGCCCCCAATTTTTATTTTCTCAAGGGTAACAGGAGATATTGGACCCCAAAAATTGTTTTGCAATTTGTCCTGAGTAGGCTGATACCCTACATGTGGGGGTAAAACACTGTTTGGGCGCATGGCAGAGCTTGGAAGGGAAGGAGCACCATTTGACTTTTTCAACTCAGAATTGGCTGGAATTGAGATAGATCAGACGCCATGTTGCATTTGGAGAGCCCCTGATGTGCCCAAAAAGTGGAAACCCCCAATTCTAACTCCAACCCGAACCCCAACACACCCCTAACCCTAATCTCAGCCCTCACCCTAACCCTAGCCCTAGCCCTAACCCTAACCCTAGCCCTAGCCCTAACCCTAACCCTAGCTCTAACCCTACCCCTAGCGCAAACCCTAACCCTAACCCTAATGGAAAAATGGAAATAAATACATTTTTTTATTTTATTATTTTTCCCTAACTAAGGGGGTGATAACGGGGGGTTTGATTTACTATTTATGGCGTTTTTTATATTTGGCAGCTGTCACACGCTAAAAGACGCTTTTTATTGTAAAAATAGTTTTTGCATCACCACATATTGAGAGCTATAATTTTTCCGTATTTTGATCCACCGAGTCATGTGAAGTCTTATTTTTTGCGGGACGAGTTGACGTTTTTATTGGTACCATTTTCGGGTACGTGACATTTTTTGATCGCTTTTAATTCCGATTTTTGGGACGCAGAATGAACAAAAACCAGCGTTTCATGAATTTCTTTTGGGGGGGTGCGTTTACACCGTTCCGCGTGCGGTAAAATTGATAAGGTGGTTTTATTCTTCGGGTCAGTACGGTTACAGCGATACCTCATTTAGGTCTTTTTTTATGTTTTGTCGGTTTTATGCAATGAAAACTATTTTATATAAAAAATAATTATTTTTGCATCGCTTTATTCTGCGAGCTATAACTTTTTTATTTTTTCACTGATAATGCTGTGTTGTGGCTCGTTTTTTGCAGGACAAGATGATGTTTTCAGCGGTACCATGGATATTTATATGCGCCTTTTTGATCGCGCGTTATTACACTTTTTGTTTGGCAGTATGATAATAAATCATTTTCTTTTTTGCTTTGTTTTTTATTTTTATTTTTTTTAAGGGGTTCACTAAAGGGGTTAACTAATGGGACAGTTTTATATGGCGGGTCGTTACGGACGCGGCGATACCTAATATGTGTACTTTTATTGTTTTTTTTTATATTTCCAAAAAATGGATTTATTTGGGGGAATATTTTTTTTTTTCTAATTTATTTGGCGATTTTTTTAAAATTATTTTAACACTTTTTTTAATTTTTTTTTTAACTCTATTAAATAGTCCCAGGTGGGACATCACTGTCCTGTGACAGATCGCTGATCTGTCACATCACAGATCACTGTGACAGATCAGCGATCTGTCACAGGCAGTGCAGAAGGCTTCCTCATGCCTGCGCTTTGCAGGCACTGAGGAAGCCAGCTTCCTGCAGGCCCCAGAAGGCCCCCGTCGCCATCTTGGATTCGGGGGCCTGCAGGAAAGGAGCCCCCCGCAGCAGCACTGCACATTGCGCTGCCGTGGGGGGATCAGGGAAGCACGGAGGGAGCCCCCTCCCTGCCGATGCTTCCCTTTAACCCCCGGTACACCGCGATCATGTTTGATCGCGGTGTGCAAGGGGTTAACGTGTCGGGGGCGGTCCGTGACCTCCCCTGACACATTGTGGGTGCCGCTGATCGCGGTAGATGTACTATCCCGTCCATGGGCATAGGGGCCCGGGTCCCATGGACGGGATAGTACATCGGATGTCAGGAAGGGGTTAATGTATGACCTCTATTTACAAAACATGGAGTAAAAATGTATACTTTAAATGGACTGACTGAGTTACCTGATAGACTACTCATAGTTTAATTGTTCCTGCCTGTACATAATGTATATATTTTATGATACACTGTGTGCATCATATTTTGTAGTTTTCTTACTGCATAAACAATGGATTGTGATACTCTGCAGGATTGCAGGTTAGGGATGGTGTAGTTGACTGTATGACTGTAGGAAAGAAGGTCTTTTTGACTGTCAGGTTGTGTGCCCACGTAGCGATTTTTAAGCGTTCTTGCCGCGATTTTCGGCGCGAAAACGTATAAAAATCATGTACAGAACGCCCCCCATGCATTCCTATGGCATTCCGCACATGCTGTGCTAATGCTGCGCTTTTTTCCGTGGCGGAATCGCATCGCGGAAAAAATCGCAGCATGCTCATTCTTTTGTGCGGAATCGCAAAGAATTGCCGCGATTCCGCACCTATAGGAATGCATGAGAATCGCTTACTTCCCACATGTGGCTATGCCCACCATGCGGGAAGTTAAGCGTCTCATGTGCGGTTGGCACCCACGGTGTGGAGGAGAGGAGACTGTCCTCCAGGCCCTGGGTACCATACCCCTCTAAAAAAAAGAATAAAAAATAATATTTAACTTCCGGCGTCCTGCGCTGCATTCCCGGCCTAAGCGTTCCCAGTAATACCTTGCGGCAAGGTCCTGTGATGACGTAGTCTCGCGAGATCGCTATAGCAACGCGAGACTATGTCATCACAGGTCTCGCAAGGCATCGCTGGGAACGCTGAGGCCCGGGATGGCAGCGCGGGACGTCGGAAGGTAAATATACCCCGATTTACAGCTTAAGGCTGAGTGCAGACGGAGTTTTGAGCCCTGCGGATTTTTCCGTGCAGAATGGAAGAAAACCGCAGGTCAAATGACCTGCATTTTTCCTGCGGATTTCTTCCATTTTTCAAGCGGTTTTCATGCGGTTTTTGTGCGGTTTTCCATTGCGGGTTTCCCCCTGCGGATTTGGTGACAGGGGAGATGGAAAACCGCACAAAAGAAGTAACATGCTGCGGATTTTGTACCGCAGGAAAACCGCGCGGAAAAATCTGCAGCGTCTGCACAGCGTTTTTTTTTTTCCATTCATTTTAAAGGTCCTGTACATCACAATGCGGAAATGCAACGTTTCTGTGCGGTAAAATCCGCTGCAGAAACGCTGCAAATCTGCATCGTGTGCACATGGCCTAAGACTCCCGCAAAGTTTACTATGTACATGCAAACATCCCATACACATACTCACCTCGACAGATCAGCCACTGCTGTCTGTCGCATACGCTGATTGGTGGAAGAAAGAGCCAGTTGCGCAGCCCTCCGTCAATGTATTCACCACTGTTTGCATCCTGAAGATGCAGATAGTGATGACATCAAGATGCAGACATCGCACAGGTAACGACAGGCAATGTGTGGCCTATGAGCCACTGTTTTTGCTCTTTTGCTGTCTTTGTCTGCAGGCCAGACTGCGATATCCTGAGGGCCAGATGAGTGGTGAGCACTTTGAACCCCCCAAGTGCTTCACAGAAGTTTATAATGTAGAGCTGTAAAAATAAAAAATCATATTTTTTTCACAAAAATTTTCTTTTCTCCCCCCCAATTTTTTATTTTTTCATGGGTTACAGGAGAAATTGGACCTCAAAAGTTGTTGTGCAATTTGTCCTATTTGAGCGCATGGCAGAGCGCAGAACAGAAGGAATTGAGATCAGATGCCATGTCACGTTTGGAGATCCCAAAAGTTGTTGTGTAATTTGTCCTGAGTATGCTGATACCCCATATGTGGGGGTAAACCACTGTTTGGGAGCATGGCAGAGCTCGGAAGGGAAGGAGCACCGTTTGACTTTTTCAATGCAGAATTGGCTGGAAATGAAATCAGACGCCATGCCGCATTTGGAGAGCCCCTGATGTGCCTAAGCAGTGTAAACCCCCAATTCTAACTCCAACTCTGATCCCAACACACCCCTAACCCTAATCCCAACCCTAACCATAACCTTAACCACAAACCTAACCCTAACACACTCCTAACCCTAATCCCAACCCTAACTTCAACCCTAACCCTAACTTTAGCCCCAACCCTAACCCTAAGGGGAAATTGAAAATAAATACTTATTTTATTATTTTTCCTAACTAAGGGGGTTTTAAAGGGGGGTTTTATTTACTATTTATATCAGGTTTTTATGCTTGGCAGCTGTCACACACTAAAAGACACTTTTTATTGCAAAAAATAGTTTTTGCATCACCACATTTTGAAAGCTATAATTTTTCCATATTTTGGCCCACAGAGTCATGTGAGGTCTTGTTTTTTGCGGGACGAGTTGATGTTTTTATTGCTACCATTTTCGGACACATGACATTTTTTGATTGCTTTTTATGCTGATTTTTGTGTGGCAGAGTGAAAAAAAAACAGCAATTTATGAATTTCTTTTGGGAGGGCATTTATACCATTCCGCATGTCGCAAAATTGATAAAGCAGTTTTATTCTTCAGGTCAGTACGATGATAGCGATACCTCATTTATATCATTTCTTTATGTTTTGGCGCTTCTATATAATAAAAACTATTTTATATAAAAAATAATTATTTTTCCATCGCTTTATTCTGAGAGCTATAACTTTTATTTTTCCTGTGATGGAGCTATATGGCAGCTTATTTTTTTTGCAGGACAAGATGAGGTTTTCAGAGGTACCATGTTTATTTATATTCGCCTTTTTGATTGCATGTTATTCCACTTTTCGTTTGGTGGTATGATGATAAAGCATTGTTTTTTTTAATGGTGTTCACTAAAGGTGTTAACTAGTGGGACAGTTTTATAGGTTGGGTCATTACGGACGCGGCGATACTAAATATGTGTCCTTTGATTGTATCGATTTTTTTTATTCAAATATTTAGTTATTGATGGAATAAATATTGATATTTTATTATTATTTTTTATTATTTTTTAATATATTTTTACAATTATTAAAAATTTTTAAATTTAATTCTTACTTTTACACTTTTTTCCACTATGGGACACTCATTTTGTGCAGGCTGATCACTTCTATTGCTGCAGCTTCTATACATTACTGTAATCTGAGAGATCTCCTGTTCATCACTGCGCATGACAGGAAGTCTCTCACATCTGGAGACCCGGATGTCGTCATGACGACATCAGGTCTCCATGGCAGCAATTGGGACCTCACGTCATGCCGCAGGTCTCCGATCAAAAGATAGAGAGGCTGTCAGCCCCTCTGCCAGCTACAGAACGCTTAGTATCGGGTGTTAGCTGTGAGAATCAGCTGACACCCGACCACGGTCAGCCACGCTTCCCCCGAGAGCACGGCTGATCGCCTATGATGTACTATTCCGTCCATGGGAATTAAGTCCCAGGACTAATGGATGGGATAGTATGTTTTATCTCAGGAAGGGGTTGATGGTGTTTAAAATAGGTTAGGACTGTGTGAAGAAACACAGTTCTGGCAGTTGTTAGAGTGAAGCAAATAACGACCTGACATACAGTATTGGCCATCTTTTGCATAAAGAACAAGGATTCCTGGAAGTGATGATATGGCCCTACAGAACTCTGATCTCAACATTAGCAAATTTGTCTGTGGTTACACGAAGAAACAGAAGGATTTGCACAAGCCTACATCCACAGAAGATCTGTGGTGAGTTCTCAAAAATGTTTTGAACAACCTCCCTGCTGAGTTCTTCAAAAAACTGTGTGCAAGTGACCAAGAAGAATTGAGGCTTATGTAAAGGAAAAAGATTGGTCACACCTAATATTGATTTGAGTTAGGTTTCTTTTTTTTCAGTCACTTTCCATTTTATTAACCCCTTCACGACATGGCCCTTACATGTACAGCGCATGACCGATCTCCCCATTTGATGTGGTCTCTGGCATTTAGCACACATCTTTTCCGGCACATGTCAGCTAATTTCTATATATCTATGAACTTGTAAAGACCTGGAGAATCATAATGACTGGTTAGTTTTAGCACTTGGTAAACATGGTAAACCCGCCCCCCAAAAAACAATTGTGGAATTGCACTTTTTTTGCAATTTCACTGCACTTTGAAATTTTTTTCCTGTTTTCCAGTGCACGATATGGTAAAACCAATGGTGTTGTTCAAAAGTACAACTTGTCTCGCAAAAAACAAACCCTGCACGGCGCACCGTCAAAAGTGCGCAGCACGCTACTTTCACACTGGCAGCGCATGATCTGCGCACCCTATGCTAAAGATAGGGTGCGCCGATCGCATGCGTGCAAAAGCGAAAGTAGGCGGTGATCCCGGATGGGGCGGGCAGGGAGCCGGCTCGGGGCGGGGCTTAACGACGCAGGGCGCAGCGTTGTTTTAACGCGAATGTGAAACCAGCCTTACATGGCCGTAGTGACAGGAAAATAAAAAAGTTATGTCTCTGGGAACAAGGAGAGCAAAACGCAGAAATGCAAAAACGGAAAATGTCCCGGGGTGAAGGGGTTAATAGATAAAAATAAACTATTAACACTTCTATTTTTAAAAGCATTTTTATTGTGAAGGATTTTTTTCTACACATATCTAAAACTTTTGCACAATGTAGATAGTGGTTCAGTGTGTCATTTGTTTCTGTAAAGCTAGCGCAACAGAATGATTTATAGTCATCACAATGTCAAACTACTACATTTCAACAAATAATGAAATGTAGTCACCTTGTAACAGAGATCTTGTGTTCGCACATCATCTGGGCTGGCTGATTGCTCTTTTCATCAGCTAAACCAGCCCCCTTCTCTGTTACAACCTATGCATTAACAGAGAAGAGGGCTGACAGCTATTAGCTTGACAAAGTGGAGTTTCCAAAGCTGAAAACAAGGCTGGAAGCTAAAGGTTGTGGTTCACTTTTGAAAATAAAAGTACATTAGTACATTTTTTATAATCCTTTTATGAACATGTAAGGGGTGTGGGGGGGCTAGTTTAATGCCCTGCACTCCTTGCATATGTTCCTGGTAAAAGCGGGTATATCCCATACGCCGTGTAGTGTTGATATATTGTGTATTGCAGTGTACATATGTTTATGTGTTGCAAAGATATAGGGACAGTGTAGGATTTAGACCAATAGGGGTAGCACAGTAGAATAGAATAGGGAATTATTTGGACCAATAGGATTAGGTTAGTTGGGAGGGGCTAAGAAAGAGTAGTTGTGGGGGGGCTTTCTGGAGTTAGTGAGTATGAGCCAGGGGCAAGGACAGTACAGTCATGTTCGGGGGAACGTTTAAGCAGATGGGCCCAGCGGTCCACGGCCTAAGGGCTGACAGTCACACGGTGGTGGCGGAATATCAGGGCAGCATAAGAATGGTAGCAGCTAACAACCCTTAACGTTCGAGGCCTACGGCCTGGAAAGAATTGGAAGAGCCATCCTTCAACTTCACCTTCAGAGACGAAAGCGGGTGGGGAACTCCTGAAATGGGTTAGTCTGACCAGTCAGGAAGCTGCGGTACCAGAGGATATGGTACAGAAATGTGATATTCCTGGAAGAGTGAGGGACAGTACAGGGAACGGAATGGTTATATTCTGCGAAAAATCTTGTGCTGTTTCTGTGACTAAACTGGACAAGCATAGGTAAACTTATTTTGCTGAAAATGAACTTGGACTCTGACTATCACTGTGTGATGCTGAGAGAGAAGGAGCCCCGGCAGTTCGGAAAGGACCCTGTCTTACAAGTGAGTGGACTACCATGTGATAATGCGGCGGGGAGCCAGGGTGCGCCAGATCTGCTACCGTCAGCCATGACTACCCCCTGGCCCCCGTCACAAACACTTTAAAAAAGGCATTTATTTTCAAGTGAACAAACCTTTTAATTCTGTAATGTAGAGTAACTGTTCCACCCTGTGTATAATTGAAACTGTCTAAATGCTAGACCTAATCTAAATGTTAAAACCATAAGCCTATTGTGATAACCAAAGTATTGTCTTCCCACTGTGTCTGCAGTTGAGCTTTTTGAGTTACATTGATCTGTGTTTTTTTAAGGGAATCCATTTGAGAGCAGTATACTTATGCTACATGGATCTCTAAAAGTTATTACTTGACCTCATAAGTTATATCTTAAACATGGGGTTCTAGCTCTCACACATGAGTAAGGAGGCATGATCTCTTACCAAAACAATGGTGCAATGGTGCATGATGAGTTGTAAAACTGGCATTGCCTTGTGTAATAAATACGAGAAGGTCATTAAAGGCAGTTTTGATCCTGTTATTTATTCAGCAAAACGCTTTAGCCCTGATTCATCAAAATGATTACACCACAATTCCTGCGTAAATCACTTTGTTTCTAGAATGCAGTGTTGTGCAAAATGTTGCTACAGTACATCCAGCTTCTGCAGAATCAGCAGTGCTGGGGCAGAAAGGAGGTGGAAAAAGGGTACGATACCACAGATCATCTAATTCACAACGAATTGTGGAATACCTTACTTCAGAAATCTTATTCCAGTCTATGAATGGAGTAAGATTTGTAATGAGACTCATGGAGGTGCATGTCCCTTCTAAAACACTCCTGATTCCGTAAGAGGCATGCGCCACATAGTAAATCAGGAGCATCTGGCTCCTACACAATCGCTCAAGACTGGCATGAACAAAGCTTTTCTTGATGAATCGGGGCCTTTATTTCAACCATGGCTTGCTCTCTTTGACACTCCATGAGAAAATTAGTGCAGTTATTTTTATGTACAGTATTTTATGTATTATATGAGCTTTGATCACATACATATCTAATCTAAGTGACACATGTTTTAGAGTCAGATTTTTTTAGTTTAGTAGGTATGGTATTTTCTTTGCATGAGTTTTTATTGAGCATGCAATGGGTTACAGATTGAAAATAACAATGGCAAGGTAAGTGTGAACAGAGACATCTTTTCGATGAACAACTGATGAGTGAGTAGTCAAGACTTCTGATCTTTGACATTACAAGAATCTGTGGGGCTCTCTCACCTCACGTCCAATAACTTTGCTAACACAGCATTTTTTGGGCATTAGAGAAACATTAACATTTAATGAAAATATTTCCAAAACTTTTAGTAAAGAAATTAAAAGAGCCATTTTTATTCCTTATAATTTTCTCCATATGTTTAACTGAACACATAAATTGTAAGTCTGACAAAAAATGGAAAATTCTTCTGAATCCTCTTATTCACTGTCTACTCAATACAGTGGGGAAAAAGTATTTAGTCAGCCACCAATTGTGCAAGTTCTCCCACTTAACAAGATGAGAGAGGCCTGTAATTGACATCATAGGTAGACCACAACTATGAGAGTCAAAATGAGAAAACAAATCCAGAAAATCACCTTGTCTGATTTGGCAATATTTATTTTGTAAGTTATGGTGTAAAATAAGTATTTAGTCACCTAAAAACTTGAAAGATTTCTGGTTCTCACAGACCTTTAATATCTTCTTTAAGAGGCTCCTCTGTCCTTCACTCATTACCTGTAGTAATGGCACTTATTTGAACTTGTTATCAGTATAAAAGACACCTGTCCACAACCTCAAACAGTCACACCCCAAACTACACTATGCTGAAGACCAAAGAGCTGTCATAGGACACCAGAAACAAAATTGTAGCCCTGCACCAGGCTGGGAAGACTGAATCTGCAATAGGCAAGCAGCTTGGTGTGATGAAATCAACTGTAGGGGCAATAATAAGAAAATGGAAGACATACAAGACCATTGATAATCTCCCTCGATCTGGGGCTCCACGCAAGATCTCACCCTGTGGGGTCAAAATGATCACAAAAATGGGGGCGGGGCCTAGGCACGAGCAGGATAAGAGGTGCAGAGTCTGAGCTCCTGGCTCTAGTTCACAAAAAGTGCTTAAATAACTCGGAATACTTTGCCCAGTCGATCCCGGAGTGCATCCACAGTCCCCCTGGGCAGCCCTGCTACAGATAAAAGACCCCAGAAGACCCGCTCATCGGCTCCAGGCAACATACAGACAAGGGAGGCCAAGACTGAGGGGAGACGCGGGGTAGGCCGCAGCCGAGGCGCGCCTGCCGGAGCCTCCCTGACCAAAAGACTGCCGGTGAACAGAAGCCCCTAACAGGAGATTGAGGTCAGAAGTCGAAGGAGACGGGAGGGCCGGTGGTGATGAGCGGAGCGGACAGTACCCGGTGAAAGTGTGAGAGACGGGAGCCGCCGTGACTAGCTCCATCACATCACAGGAAAGTCGCGGTGAGTCCGGCATGCCCTACTCCCCTCGCTTACCTAGATCCGGTCGCTGCGGCAGCTGTCAGTCTCCAGTGTACGAGCGACCGGGAAAGATTGAGGCGCTCAGACAGTAGGCTGGCCAGGTCTGCGGCTGTCCGAGGCGCGAGGTGCAGCCCCTGAGAATCTGCAGGGCTAATTCCCCAGCCACATACCAACACCCTCAATTTGTGGATAAACCCCTTTTCCTGAGCTACAGAGACGCTTTATTATCATATTCATACTTTGGAAAAGACAGTACTTCATCTCTGTATTTACATGTGCAATCCATAAACTAGAGTAACCGCGCCACCTACTGGTGGTCCAACGCTACTACACTTGTTTTCTGGCTTATCCACACCAACATCCCTATTTTTTTTTTTTAAACTGAATCCAAAACTCTTCTATTCAGTAACCAGCATGCTAAATCTGACAATGATTCATTAAGCGAACTGATGACCCAGTGGTGACTTTATGTAGACACACTCAAAATTCGATATGGTTAAAACACTTAAGCAGCGTGCTAAAAGTGCTTCCTGACAGTAACAAAGTTCGCAAACAAGGGGAACTTGACAAATATCTAAAGAAAAAATCAGCTACCCAGCAACCTTCACTGAAAAAAACACCTAACCAAGTAATGGAGCAACCACGCTCTGATACTTCGGACTCAAACGAGGACAGCTCAGACGATGAATCCCATCCTAGAGATAATGCTCCCATCTCCAGATCATTTTTAAAGAAATCATTGACTCAAGCAATGAAACCTCTGCTACAGGAAATAGCAGGAATCAGATCTGAATTAAAACACATAGGAGGCAGAGTGGAGTCACTTGAATCAGCCCAAATTGAGCTTACAGAATATTCGGAAACCTTACGAGAGCAAGTCACCTACCACCAAAAGCAGTTAAATACTACCCTCCTGGCAATTGAAGACCAGGAAAACAGAAGTAGGAGGAAGAATGTTAGAATAAAAGGAATTCCTGAATCCTACGCCACTGAAGCACTTGAAAAAGTCATGAGAGGAATTTTTTCATCCCTGGTAGGCCAAGAAAGAGCAGATAAAATAATCATTGAAAGAGTGCACAGAGCATTAAAACCCAAACCAAAACTGCCAGACCCCCCAAAAGACATTATATGTGGCTTTCTCAGTTTTGTGGACACAAACGCTATTCTCACCAAAGCTAGAGAAATGGCCCCTCTCCTCTAAGACGACTCTCCTTTTCAAATATTTCAAGACATAGCCCCTTCTACCCTAACAAAGAGAAGGCTGATGAAACCTCTGCTAGATACGCTGAGAGCACACAAGCTCCCCTACAAATGGCTATTTCCATTTGGAGTCGTAATCATAAAAAAATGTAAGACAGATCGCTGTCTGCTCCCCTGAGGATCTACACAAAGCATGGGAGACTCTGCAAATCCCCCCAGTAGAAGTGCCCTCCTGGATGCCCCTGGAGGCAAACTACACCTATCCACAGCTGCAGAGGAGGGATAACTGGTCCACACAGAAAAAGATGGGCTCTCCCAAACTCAAGAAGCAAAATCAAAGGCGGCCATCAGCCTGATATCTCAACATTCCATGCTTCTTTCTTCTGATGTAACTGACCCACGACTGGGTGGGAGAGAGTGCGGGGAGGGATAGCCGCTCTATATCCCAAGTTACCGCGATGCCACCTTATCTCCCGCCTGTCTAGTCAGTTTTTGCTCTTTGGCTACTGTTCTTTTCTGTATTTGTCGCTGTTCTTCTTTTACAAGATAGTTAAACATATTTGTTTTTTCTAGCTAATTTTTTCTACACCCAATTGCCCAGGATATACAGGGGATCACCACTGGACGTTAGTTCCATCCCCTTTATGGAAGGTCTTGCCTGCTTTTGGGTCGAAGCTGGGTTCCCCCCTGCTGCAGATAAGATTCAATCTGTTAATAATTGTTTGTATGATGTTTACAATGTTGTTTGAAGTTTTCGCATTGGTGCAGCCTATGTCACTTTACATACATATGTCCATCCCATGTCTAGTCAATATACATTAGATAGTTTGACTATAGCTTCCTTCAATGTGAAAGGCCTGAACTCCCCAGCCAAGAAGAGTCAAATCATGCTACTTCTAAAGAAAAATAATGCAAAAATTGCCTTTTTACAGGAGACTCATTTTAAAAAAGGCCACTCTCCTGACACCTCTCGTTCTCCATTCCCGATTTGGTTTCACAGCTGCAGCTCTTCAGCTTCTTAGGGAGTTAGCATAGCCTTATTTAAGAACCTGCCTTTCCAATGGAAGGACACGCTCTCAGACCCAGAGGGCCGATACATTATGGTGAAAGGCCTTTTAGCCAATACAATGGTGACTATGTGCAACCTCTATGCCCCCAATAAGCATCAGGACCTGTGGCTGTCCAAAACCCTGGGTGTCCTGTCTTTGTTCAAGGAAGGATTACTTGTAACAGGGGGAGATCTCAATGTTCCGTTAAATACCTCATTGGACTCGTCCTCGGGCGCCAAGAATACCTCGCAAAAGGCAATTAGGAAGATTCACATCTCCTTGAGTTCCCTAAGCCTGGTAGACCCTTGGAGAATGAGTAACCCAGAGACAAAAGACTACACTTTGTCCTCTCCTCTGCACAATTCATACCAAAGACTAGATTACCTTTTTGTTCAAAACCACGCCCTCCCCTTAGTGAAAAAACCCACATAGGTCCTATTACACTATCGGATCACGCACCTACTGTATATATCTAGAAATCACAATCGCCTCACTTCCAAGGTCTATAGGAATGTGGAGGCTTAACGAAACCCTTCTAGACAATGACAAAAATCTTGAAATAATAAAAAACACATTAGATCTGTTTTTCAAAGAAAACATACATCCTGATAGCCCCCTCCCTGTGGTTTGGAAGGCCCATAAGGCGGTGATTAGAGGGGAACTCATAGCCCTTGGCTCTTTTATAAAAACAAGTACAGACAAAGAGATTTCATCCATTATCCATCAAATTAACACCCTTGAAACTGTACATAAAAAATCTTTGGCATCCCAAGTGCAAGATTCTTTGAAAAACTTATGGAATAAATTAAAACACATCTTAAATGTACATTCTGCAAAAACTTATCTTAGAAACAAACAGAAATTCTACATGCATGGCAACAGAGGAAGCAAGCTTACTTCCTCGCTCCTTAAAAAACAAACAGACCGAGCATTTATGCGAAAAACCAAAAATGAAAATTCTCAAACAGTCTCAAATACAGCTGACATAGCAAAGGCATTCATGCGGTTTTATGAAGACCTCTATAACCTCCCCAGGCCTCCCTCAATGCTTGACCCTGTAGTAGCAGAAGATAAAACTTTAACTTTCCTTTCCACTATTGACCTGCCAAAACTTAACCCCACAGACAGGGACATATTATTGGCCCCAATCACAACACGAGAAATTCTAGAGACCCTAAAATCAATACCCAAGGGGAAATCACCAGGCCCTGATGGTTTCCCGATCATATAGTATAAAAAGTTCGCCGGAATCCTAGCTCCACACTTGTCTAACCTGTTTAATAAGCTCCTAAAAGGCACCCCCTTGCCCACACAAGCGTTTGAAG
This sequence comes from Dendrobates tinctorius, assembly GCF_039654945.1. Lineage (NCBI taxonomy): Eukaryota > Metazoa > Chordata > Amphibia > Anura > Dendrobatidae > Dendrobates > Dendrobates tinctorius. The sequence continues at coordinate 624,211 of NW_027362134.1, read as the reverse complement.
CTTTCATAACCATTATCCCCAAGGAGGGGAAGAATCCGGAGCTGTGTGGCAGCTACCGCCCCATATCCTTGCTAAACACAGACGTAAAGCTTTGGGCAAAAATTTTAGTCACCAGGGTAAGCAACATTATACCCAGACTGGTCCATCCCGACCAGACTGGATTTGTAAAGGGGAGGGTAAAGACAACACAGCCAGGATCCTTCACTCTATTAACCATGCTCTCAAAACAAAATCCCCCCTAGTCCTCTTATCAACTGACGCCGAAAAGGCATTTGACCGAGTAAAATGGTACTTCATGGAAAAAACACTGGAAAAATTTGAGTTTCCCAGCAACTTTGTCAAAGCTATTTTTTCTTTATATTCAGCCCCGTCCACAAAGATAAAAATCAATGTCATATACTCTCACCGCTTCGATATCCGAAATGGTACACGACAGGGCTGCCCCCTCTCTCCCACACCGAACAGAAATGTGCAGCCTTTGCTGACGACCTACTCATCCTTCTTACCAATCCTGGGGTAGCTACACATAATATTATTGACCTTTTTCACAGATTTAGTGAATTATCAGACTTCAAAATTAACTTGGACAAGTCAGAAGCACTGAATATATCGGCCTCAGATGAAGACGTCTCCTTCCTGAAGGGTACGGCTCCATTCAAAAGGCCTGCAAATAATATTAAATATTTAGGAATTTTTTTTACCAAAAATCCTCCAGATCTCTATAAAGAAAACTATGACAAACTGATTAAATCCATTGAGGGGCAATTAAAATCTTAAGATCACCCGTATCTCTCTTGCATGGGAAGAATAAACATAATTAAAACATATATCACTCCTAAAATACAGTATGCAATGTCTATGGTACCGATTCCACTGCCTAATTTTTTCTTTAAGACCATTAGAAGAATTATCTCACAATATGTTTGGAAGTTAAAAAAACCGAGACTTTCCCACAGGTTTCTTACTCTCCCGAAATTATCAGGGGGTTTAAACTTTCCATATTTTATTTCTTATCATAAAGCCATACACATCAATAGATGGTTAAAACTCGCACTAGCCCATTAATCCCGGCATTACAATAATCTAGAGCTGTTACTCCTGGAGAAGAAAGAGCATCACTATATCTGGAACGATCTGGTACGCCCCACTCACTTAAAATTAGACCCAATCACTCTGACTACTCTAAAAGTTAAAAAAGATTTAAGTAAAACTTTATCCACTTCAGTTGAACTTTCCGCACTAACTCCCACTAGTGTTATTCCATACCTCCGTAACCCGAACTACACGGACACTTTTAACCTGTGGCACCATCTACCGTACCAGGCAATCTCCCAACCAGACTTGGGAAATATTTCTTTACTGGACATCTGGCCCAGAGACGCCAGTACGCACCCGGTGAACTTTATACAAGAGGCTCACGCCTCTGAAATCTTAAAACAATTTAATGCCAAATATACCAGGGCCAGAAACTGGACCCGGATCGAAGCATTGATGAAACTCCCCTTGCCTATCCCCGGGCTGCTTTCCAGAATATATAAAAACATCATCTCCCCTTCTAGCACATCGAAACCAGTCTGCTTACTTTCCTGGGAAAAAGAACTAGGCATCGCGTTAACTGACCCAGAAGTACATAAGATTTGGGCTAACTCAAAAGGGTTCTGCAGATACACCTTGTTACAAGAAAATGCTTACAAAATCCTTACGAGATGGTGTAGAACACCTGAGTTTCTACATCATCTTGGATTAATCGAGTCAAAATTATGTTGGAGGTGCAGCTTGGGAATAGGTAATATGCCGCATATTTTCTGGAACTGCCCTCTTCTGAAAGACTTTTTGGTCAGGGGTTAACAAAATGCTAATAAACTTAACGTTAATAACCAGAAGCCTTTCTTCCAAGGCGGTACTGCTATCTTGCCCCTCTTCGGATTGTAAACTAAAGAAACATGGGCCTTTGGCTCTGTTACTAAGCACAGCAAAACATTTAATCTCATCCCACTGGAAGAGCCCTTCTCCGCCACCCCTACCTGAATGGCTTGAAAAAATAAAGCTCATATACAGAATGGAGGAGCTCTCCAGTTGGGAATCTCACTCAAATGCCTTTTTTTTTAAAGGCTTGGGCCTCATGGAGGCTAAAATACGCCCAATCCTAGCTACTAAATGTTCCCTGACTTCCTCTTTCTTCCTCTAGGCAGGCCCATTAGTTGGACGCTGCTTTTCCTTCCCAGCTGCTTTTTCCCCAAATGCTCTTTTCCAAAGGTTCACCTCCTCAAACTGATTCCAGAACTTGGCTATATAGACATCTAGACTCCCCTCACTTACGCCTCACTCATTGATTTCGGCCTCAAGCAAAGCCTCACAATGAATCTACTTCTCCGAATATTGACTATAGTTGACATAGTCATTTATAATTCTACTTATAGCCTGTACCAATGTAAAGTTTTTACTGTTAAGTTTTGTTGCACTAATTGGGTTTGACTCGGTTGGTCATACCTCAAAATTTCTGTGTAAGGCTGGTTTCACATTTGCGTTTTTTTGCGCTGGAAAAAAACGCATACGTGCGCATGCGTTTTTTCCCCTATATTTAACATGGGTGCGCATACCTGCGCGCTGGTAAGCACACGTATGCGATTTTCATGCGCTGCGTTTTTTTGGGGTGTGCGTTTGAATTTTCCAGACGCAGCATGTTGCATTTTTTGGCCCTGCAAAAAAGCGCATGCGCACGTATGCGCACGTTTTGCGCTAAAAATGGCCATTATAGCCTATGGATGCGCATACGTGCGCACTGGCATGCTCATGTATGCGTTTTTTTGCACATGCGTTTTTTTTGTTAACCATGGAATTTAGGGGTTTGGGTTAGAGTTAAGTATGGTTTGGTTAAGGGTTAGGGTCAGGGTTAGGGTTAGGGTCAGGGTTAGGGTTAGGGTCAGGGTTAGGGTTAGGGTCAGGGTTAAGGTCAGGGTTAGGGTTAGTTAGGGTTTAGGGTTTGGGTTAGGGTTAAGTATGGTTTGGTTAAGGGTTAGGGTCAGGGTTAGGGTTAGGGTCAGGGTTAGGGTTAGGGTCAGGGTTAGGGTTAGGGTTAGGGTCAGGGTTAGGGTTAGGGTTAGGGTCAGGGTTAAGGTCAGGGTTAGGGTTAGTTAGGGTTTAGGGTTTGGGTTAGGGTTAAGTATGGTTTGGTTAAGGGTTAGGGTCAGGGTTAGGGTTAGGGTTAGGGTCAGGGTTAGGGTTAGGGTTAGGGTTAGGGTCAGTGTTAATGTCAGGGTTAGGGTTAGTTAGGGTTTAGGGTTTGGGTTAGGGTTAAGTATGGTTTGGTTAAGGGTTAGGGTCAGGGTTAGGGTTAGGGTTAGGGTTAGGGTCAGGGTTAGGGTTAGGGTTAGGGTCAGGGTTAAGGTCAGGGTTAGGGTTAGTTAGGGTTTAGGGTTTGGGTTAGGGTTAAGTATGGTTTGGTTAAGGGTTAGGGTCAGGGTTAGGGTTAGGGTTAAGGGTTAGGGTCAGGGTTAGGGTTAGTAAAGTCATGGTTTGTGTTAGTGTGAGGGGCCACCTAATGTTGGAAAAAAACGCAAACGCGGTAAAAACGCACTAAAAACGCATACAAACGCATAAAAACGCTGCGTTTTTTTCATGCATGCTCATAAAAATGCTTGAAAAAAACGCAGCAGTTGTATGCTTTTGTATGCGTTTTTTCAATGCGTTTTTTTGCGGGAAAAACGCGCTGCAAAAAAAAGCAAGTGTGAAACTAGCCTTATACTGCTTGTTTTGTATTTGCATCCACATATGAAAAGTCTTCATGAGCTGTATTGCTTGCGATATTTCACTTCAATAAAGAAATATATTATAAAAAAAATTATCACAAGAACGGTGAGCAAAAATACCAGACTTAAAAGGGGGATGAAGTGAATGACCTCATAGAGCTGGGACCACTGTAACAAAGGCTACCATCAGTAACACCCTACGCCGCCAGGGACTCAGATGATACAGTGCCAGACCTGTCCCCCTGCTTAAGCCAGTACATGTCCAGTCTCGTCTGAAGTTTGCTAGAGAGCATTTGAATTATCCAGAGTAGTATTGGGAGAATGTGATATGGTCTGATGAAACCAAAGTAGAACTGGTTGGTAGAAACAAAACTCATCGCGTTTGGAGGAGACAGAATGCTGAGCTGCATCCAAAGAACGCCATACCTACTGTGAGGCATGGGGGAGGCAACTTCATGATTTGGGGCTGTTTTTCTGTAGAGGGACCAGGGCAACTGATCCGTGTTGTGAATGAATGGGTAATTGTATCGTGAGATTTTGAGTGCAAACCTTCCATCAGCAAGGGTATTGAAAATGAAACGTGGATGGGTTTTTCATCATAATAATGATCCCAAGTACACCACCAGGGCAACAAAGGAGTGGCTTCGTAAGAAGTATATGAAGGCCCTGGAGTGGCCTAGCCAGTCTCCAGATCTCAACCCCATAGAAAACCTTTCGAGGGATTTGAAAGTCCGTGTTGCCCAGTGACAGGCCCAAAACATCACTGCTCTACAGCTCTGCATGGAGGAATGGGCGAACATACCACCAACAGCATGTGCCAATCTTGTGAAGACTTACAGAAAACGTTTGACCTTTGTCATTGCCAACAAAGGATGTATAACAAAATATTGAGCTGAACTTTTGTTAATGACCAAATACTTATTTTCTACCATAATTTGAAAAATAAATCTTGCCAAATCAGACAAGGTGATTTTCTAGATTTGTTTTCTCATTTTGACTTTCATAGTTGTGGTCTACCTATGATGTCAATTACAGGCCTCTCTCATCTTTTTAAGTGGGAGAACTTGCACAATTGGTGGCTGATTAAATACTTTTTTTCCCCACTGTATGTGTAGTCTCCCTGTTACCAGATTACTAACTACTATAAAGAGGTCCCTATGATGGACACATGCTACTGATGCACCCTCACCTTGTCCTCTTTTGAGCATTTACCTTCTATGCGTATGCACGCAACAGCCTAAGCCCACCAAGCCAAAGAAGCATAGAATGTTCAGGCGTACTTCATACAAAAGATAAACATTTAGTGGGGCTGAGGTATTTCTCCACAGCTAGTGTGTCACACAATGTCTTTATTAGCCTACCTTTCTGCATGCACAGAGGTACATGAATATTGGATTAAAAATGAATCTTGCCCAGACTGATACAAAGCTGGAAGTGAAAAGTGTGTAAATGTCAATGTTGTTGTTGAGGGACTCCTACATGGTGTAGGTGTGATATATCTGATGGTGTGGAGATTTTTATATCTGAGTGTTGATCTTTGCTTCCTTAAAACGCAGATGTAATAAAAAATGCATTAAAAGAGAAAAGGAAGGAAAAACCATCAGGTTACCTAAAATATAGTACAAAATGACTATGGATTCAGAGGATGTCCAATGCATGGATCTTCTGGACCGCTATTAACGAGGACACATTCATTCATGTAACGTCAGTTCTGGAACATGTAATGGGTATTTATTGGCCAGGACATTTTATTTATTATGCTTAGGAGTAAGGATATGGTCGAAACGAGTAAGATGTTACATGTGCTGACTTTCCTGTGAGGTTTTAACCCTTGTGTTTATGCGTTTTTGAATACACTTTGGAATTTTTATCAGTTCCGGTGCTGGATTACATTCTTCCACAATAAAAAATGGCAGTGGCACTGCAGGAAGGTATGATCAAAGTGCTGCTTTGCCACATAGCGTCTTCTCTAAGATAACATCGCTGATGCAGTGATGTCATTGTGCCACTAGTGTCATTTAGTACTGTAGGAGTGCAACTAGAAGACAGCATGGGAACAAAGGATGAAAAAGTGAAGATGATAATTTATACAAAAGAACATTTATACTAATCTTATACAAAATGCCTATAATGATATACAGTAACTGTTACTGGATGTGCTCTAAAACAAAGACATTTCTTTATTGTGGAAATAATTCTGTAACTTATTTTTAGTTTAGTTTGTGGGAAATAAAGACTTTTTATCATATTTATCATATTGTGCAAGGACACTTTTACGGTCTATTGGCAGACGTCAGAACTGACTAAGATCTTTGTTTCCAGTGGCGAAGTTCCTGCCTGTTAACCAGAATCAGACTCTGATTTGAATATTTCCTAAGTTTACCACATGTTTTTCGCAACGTAATGCAAAGTATGGCAAAGTAAAAATGTGCTCGGTTGCCCAGACAAGAGTGATGCATTTATATCTGGCAGCCATCTATCAGTCTTTTCAGTAATATAATCATGATCATCCAAAAGTACAAAGTAACAATAGTTCAGTGTGTTATGCATCTGCACTGTGCCTTGTGTGACAATATAGGCAAATGCTTGCTACAGAATATGAGAGTATAATTCATGAAAAGTATTCCAGACCAAGAAACTATTTATGTACACAATTAGAGGATATTTGGAGATGTGACTTTGATGTGCTTCAATAAACCATAAACTGTCTTAACTTCTCAATATTATGTCTGGATATTCTTTTTCAGAATGTGGATTGTTTCATGTCTGGTTTACACATAACATATTTTCACTGTAATTCCTATTCATACACTATAGTAATGCCCTATGTGGTTGGGAGGGCCTTCTCGTTTTCTTTATTGCATCATTCCATGCCTTTGGCATTACTGTGGGGGTAAAATACAACCACAATAGTGGTATTGCATATGTGATCTCAAGTATCAACATTTCAAGTAAAATGTATAAATATTTTTGCTGCAATGTTGACTTTTTTTATTTACAACTTTTTTTTTGGTTAACTTTCAAGTACAGACCAGAATCATAATGTAAAAGTACCAGTTAAGAAAAAAAAATGTAATAAGAAAGCTTGGTCCTAAAATCCGAATCACAAGAGGAAAAACTTAAGGAGAACCTTTCACCAGGTCAAAATTGTCCAATTTTTGCTCTCATTTATTCTCAGCATCTTCTGATTTTAGTTTTTATAAATCCACCATACAGTTTCAGAGATATGGTCCTTGTTATTTAGTGATGAATTTTGTGGTCCAAAGTATTCTCATGGGCCGTGTCTTTATGATGCCCTACATTACAGCAGCACCAAATGAAAACTCCATTATCTCTGAAACAGTGCAACGGGTTTAAGAAAAATGAAAAAGCTCATGCAACATTTCCACAAGGCCCCCAATAATCACGTCTTTGATAGTATTGATTTTTCCAATGGGACCAAGGGGAACTTTCGGGCTCCTAAAACCTCCAGGACTGGCCTTGGGTGCAACTGAAACTTCTGCACCCCATATTGTTTTGCATTTGGGCAAAGTTATTCACTTGTATCCCACGGACATCTAATTCAAACATTGTAGGATAAGTACTGTAGAATTATATGGGGTTCAATAACTTATAAGCCTATTATTAGACTGGGTTTTTATGATGATTTAGTGTAGGTACATACTCTAGAGCCAATTAGTTGATTAAAAGGGTGGCATATCCAAGAATCCCGAGTCACCAGCGGATAATCCTTACAAAGTTAGATCTTTATCCCATAGCATTAAAATATCACAACAATAGTAATACAAGGCAATATTTTGGCCATATTCATTTATTTATTTTCCTCACTTATATAGCGCCATTAATTCCACAGTGCCTTACAGATGTTATTGGCACAGTCCTCATTGGAGCTCACAATCTAGATTCTCTAACAGTATGTCTTTGGAGTTTGTGAGGGTGTAACAGGGACCAGGGAGAAGGTAGTCGTGGCTAACAGTGGCTGCTCTGTCACACCCTGGCCCACTGTCACATAAACACATTGTCCCTTCTGCTGTGAACTTGGTGATTCACTTACTTGCACATCAGAGTCCACTCTGGTCTGCTGGGGCCTTCTTCCTTTAAGTATCATGCAATGTCAGTCAGAGTCCATATCCAGTTCCAAGAAAACAACTTTACTCAGCTCTTTACACAAAGCGTCCAGTTTTGTCACAGAAACAGCACAAGATTCTTCACAAAGTATAACTTTTCCTTTCCCTGTGCTGTCCCTCGCTCCTCCAGGAATATCGCATGGTCGTACCATCACATTCAGTACAGCAGCTTCGTGACTGGCCAGACCAACCTGCTTCAGGAGTTCCCTGTCCATTTCGCCCCTGACGTTTGGGATTGTTCCCACGAAATTAGCTGCTACCATCTTGATGCTGCCCTGTATTCCGCCACTACCATGTGACTGTCAGCCCATAGGCCCTGGACGCCTGGGCTCCCCAACTTAATTGTTGCGGGACACAACTGTTCTGTCCTGGCTCCCAACCCTAACTAACTGAACTCAGGAAGCTCTCTAACTTAGACCCAGTTGGCCCCTCCTACTTATTGGTCTATCTAATTCCTCCCTTACTCTATTCTCTTGTGCCCTCTCTAATGGGCTAATCTAAGTTCTACACTTTCCCTACATTTATACAATACAAGGAATATATACATACATATATATTGTGGTGTAGTGACCACTGTGTCCACTAGGGGGCGGAGAGTGGATGAATGGCAAGATACTGAATGACCGTTATGTATCTCAAGGTGGGTGGCCTTGAGATGGAGATTTATGTGTGTGTTAATCAGCAGTGATACTGCTGAGGTGCTGGTTCAATGTGTTAGGGACTAGTTACCTACAAACCCACCCAGGGGGTGTGTTTAATAACGCTATTGTAAAGTGTATATGTGTGTGTGAAGGACCTGTGATGAGGTCATAGCCATGTGACCCGGTGGGCGTGGCTATGGAACATATAATGTGGACAGGGTAGGTCACATGTGGTAAATGCTGGGACCTGGTTGGTCCAGTGTGGAAGTCCCTGTCTGAGAGAGAGATAGGGGCTGCCTTCTGACAGCAAGTGAACGCTGTGTTAATGGCTGCACGTGCCTGGGAGTTCCCTGGAGGGAATGGACGTCTGCAGTATGCTAAAGGAACCATGAGTGACCCTGACATGGGTGAGATAACTGAGGCTAGAAAGCCTCAGTATGTTTAACCTGTGTGACCACAGGGATAACCAGAGCTGAACTCTGTCATGGACGCTATGCTGTTATATGAACTTTAAGTTGCTTCTATGGGTTTATGCTGCTGAATAAACCACATAGACTGTTATGAGTTTATGGAAAATTTGTGCCGGATCTGATTTTGTGGCTGCTGAGCGAGTAGCCCCTACTTGAATGACAGCGCTACCTCACAATTGGTGGAGAAAGCTATGGACATTGTTGTAGCCTTGTTGCTGGAAGCAAAGGAAGAGGACTGCAAAGTCGGTTGTTAAGGGCAATGCTGAGCCAGGAGGGCTGACGGTTGGGGAAGTCACTGCCCGGCTGTGGTTCTGGAACCGTGGGGCGGCCTAGTGAGTAAGGCACTGTCCGGATCGGTGAGCCCAGTGAGGTCGTTTCCCCAGGAGAAAAGACTTATAGGATATCTCTGCAGTAGAGGGGTCTGAGAACCTGCGCGGCCAGCAGGTGACGGTCGTGAAAACCATGTTGTACTGACTGGGGTCAGTGAGAAAGAGACTGGTGATTGCTATAGGGTGCCTCTGTGGAGAAGAGGTATCCGAGAACCTGTGTGGCCGACACAGGTAACGGACAGGTGTTCGTGTTGTACTGACCTTGGTCAGTGGGAAAGACTGTGTACCTGGAGGGTTCAGTGAGAAAGGTCCTGGAGGGTCAGTGTTGGGAGATTCTAGGAGAAGAATTGGATCCCTGGAGCATGTAGTATGACCTTGGACCTGGTGAGGCCTGAGTGTTGGGCAGTCTCAGGCAGAGACGGATGACCTGAAGAGTACCGCTAAGCCCCTGGACCTGGTGAGGCTGGTGTGTTGGGAAACCCTGGGAGGAGGGGCGCTCCCTGAATAGCACCCAGTGCGCCCTGTGTGTTGGACGGTCTCAGGCGGAGACGGAACGTCCTGAATTGCAGACAGACAGGACACGTGAGTTTTGTGTAGTGTGTTGGTGTGGCCGGTGCATTGGGAAACCCTGGGAGGAGGGTCGGCTCCCTGAATAGCACCCGGTGCGCCCTGTGTGTTAGACGTCTCAGGCGGAGATGGAACATCCTGAATAGCACACAGAAAGGACACGTGAGTTTTTTATGTGTTGTTTTTTTTTCTTTTCTCGACTCAGCCTGCGGTGGCTCAGTGGGAGTCAAGAAGGTGACAAGCGGCTTCCTGTAACTCGGCGGGGTTACGAAGGGGACAAGCGACTTCTCTTAACTCGGCGGGTTTATGAAGGGGACAAGCGGCTTCCTGTAACTCGGCGGGGTTACGAAGAGGACACCAGCAGCTGTGTGTGAACAGTAGCCGGTGGTGTCGGTGATCGCAGGAGCTGTGGTGGTGCCAACAAGGACTTGTGTGGTATCGTAAAAGAGACAAACTGTGCTGTGTGAACTGTGGTCTGAGAAGACCGGTATAACGGACATGAGGAAATCTCAAAAGGGGGCGGTGGCCCAAATCAGGGTGGTAGCCCAAAAGGGGGTGGAATCCCAGAAGGGGGCGGTGACCCAAATTGGGGTGGTAACCCAAAAAGAGGTGGAGTCCCGGGAGGGGGCGGTGACCCAAATTGGGGTAGTAACCCAAAAAGGGAGGAGTCCCGGGAGGGGGCGGCGACGCAAATTGGGATGGTTCAGGAAATGACAGCAATGGTTGCCTCACTGGTTATGTCTGGGGAACCGCAGTGTGTCTGTATGAGTTTTGAGGAGTGTGGCATGTATTTTCTGGATAATGACGGGCCATAGGTGTGTACCGTGATGCTGCATTGGGAAGGAGTCTCTGGTAGACTGGACTCAGAGAGTCAGGTGACTCTGACAGGAACTCCTCTCGTTTTATCTCTGACCGAGAAAAACGCCAGGGTTCGCTGTAAACATGGGATCACGGTGAATTATGCAGTAGACAGAGTAATGTTCGAGGGGACCAAAGGTGGTGAGTGCCAAGGGGGCGGGATACCATGTGACTTAGTCTATGCCTTGGAGAGGGGCCGGGACTTTGTGTTGTTTGATGATGTATGGTCGAATGAGGGAGACATTTCTACTGTTGGAGTAACAGACGTTGAGACGGTGACGCCTCCTAAAGTGGACAGGTCTGATGTAGAAGTGACGGGAAGAAGGGGTACATCTGCCCAACTGACAGACCTGACGTCTCGTGACATGACGGATGGTGGGCTGGGAGATGAGACGAATGGGCTAGAAACATTGGTGGTGGACGGTAACTGGAGGGTTCACTCGACTGGTGGGACTGACCCAGTGGTACCCTTTGACAATATAATTAAAGAGGGAGTGATGAGACACGTGCTGGCCAAAAGAGAACAGGATCGTGAGATACAGCTGATAAAGGAGACAGTGGAAGGACATCTCGAACAAGAAAGAGTCCTGAGACAAATGGCCGAGCACAGGGTTGAGGAGCTCGAGAAAGAAGTCTTGGAGCTCAAAGAAACTGTAAGTGGTCTTTTGCAGGAGAAGAACTTTGACAGTGATGAACAGCGGCCGGCTCCGACTGGTGGTGGAATGGAGCTGCTGGTGCCCGTCTTGGCAGACGGTCATGAAGAGATGAGATCTTGTGAAGTTGGGGAGCTAAGAAATGAAGAAGACAGTCACCCGATCGGGTCAACTGTAGTGAGGGAAGTGTCCGTGGTAAAGCCAGAGCCTCCTGGCCAGGAAGAGAGCAAGGCCATGACCTTCAAGTTTGTGATTGATGTACCAAAAGACATGCAAGAGGCCTGTGCTGAGGATGGTGTGCATGAGGCTTTCAAAGAGGCGGTCAAAGCATGTAAGGTGCACTGGGCGCCTGAGACTCAGCAGTTGGTGATAATGTCAGCCAGGGAAGACACAGCAAAGCGGGTGGCTGTCCTGAAAAACATACATCTGCAGTGTCTCCATGTCAAACAGTTGGTTAGGCGGAGTAATATGAAAGCTACTTGACGCCTAGAGTTAGCAAGAGAGGCTATGGAGCGGTTGGGTTTGCGGAAAGAGGTACTTCCGGTTCCCAAAGGTCTGATTGGGAGAATCATTGGAAGATTCGGGAAGGTAATGCAAGACCTTGTAAATAGCTCCGGTGTGGTGAGGGTGAGGATTAGTGTTGAGCAATCAGATACTGCAAATATCGGGTATCGGACGATATTCGCTGTATCGGAATTCCGATACCGAGTACCGATATTTTTTCAATATCGGATACCGGAATCGGAAGTTCCCATAATGCAGTGAGCCACTGTTGTGGCTGTGATTGGCTGCTGAAATGATGTCATCATGATGCCCAGTCTGTGCGGATCATGATGCGCGATCTGTGTGGGCCTGCCGGGAGTCTGTGCGGGCCTGCCGGGGGTCTGTGCGGGCTGCCAGCGGTCTGTACGGGCCTGCCGGGGGGTCTGTGCCGGCTGCCGGGGGGTCTGTGCCAGCTGCCGGCAGTCTGTACTGGCCTGCCGGGGGTCTGTGCCGGCTGCCGGGGGGTCTGTGCCGGCTGCTGGCGGTCTGTACGGGCCTGCCAGGGGTCTGTGTGTGTGTGCAGGCATCGCCCGATGGGACTACAAGTCCCATCGGGTGATGCCTGCTGCAATGACAGTGATTGACACATTAGCCAATGATGGGACAGTAGTAGTACCATCATCCTGCTAATGTGTTGAATGTAAAAGAAAAGAAAAAAAAACATACATACTACATACATACAACATACAAACTACATACATACTTCATATATACTACATTCATACAACATACATACATACTACATACATACTACATATATACTACTTTCATACAGCATACATACATACTACATATATTACATATATACTACATTCATACAGCATACATACATACTACATACATACTACATTCATACAGCATACATACTACATACATACTACATATATACTACATTCATACAGCATACATACATACTACATATATACTACATTCATACAGCATACATACTACATATATACAACATTCATACAACAAACATACATACTACATGCATACTACACATACATAACAACATTCATACAACATACATACATACTACATATATACTACATTCCAACAGCATACATACATACTACATATATACTACATTCATACAACATACATACATACTACATACATACTACACATATATAACAACATACATATATACTACATATATACTACATTCATACAACATACATACTACATACATACTACATATATACAACATTCATACATACATACTACATATATACTACATTCATACAACATACATACATACTACATACATACAACATGCATACTACATACACACTTCATATATACTACATTCATACAACATACATACATACTACATACATACTACATTCATACAACATACATACATACGTCATACATACTATATATATACTACATTCATACAACATACATACATACATACTACATATATACAACATTCATACATACTACATACTGTATATACTACATTCATACAACATGCATAATACATACATACTACATTCATACAGCATACATACATACTACATATATACTACATTCATACAGCATACATACATACTACATACATACTTCATAGATACTACATTCATACAACATACATACATACTACATACATACTACATATATACTACATTCATGCAACATACATACTACATATATACAACATTCATACATACATACTACATATATACTACATTCATACAACATACATATTGCATACATACTACATTCATACAGCATACATACATACTACATATATACTACATATATACTACATTCATACAACATACATACTACATACATACTACATTCATACAGCATACATACATACTACATATATACAACATTCATACAACATACATACATACTACATATATACTACATTCATACAACATACATACTACATTCATACATACATACTACATATATACTACATTCATACAACATACATACTACATACATACTACATTCATACAGCACACATACATACTACATGTATACTACATATATACTACATTCATACAGCATACATACATACTTCATATATACTACATTCATGCAGCATGCATACATACTACATACATACTACATATATACTACATTCATACAGCATACATACATACTACATATATACTACATATATACTACATTCATGCAGCATACATACATGCTACATACATACATACAACATACATAAAACATGCTACAGATATACTACATACATACTACATACAATACATTCATACAATACATACATATAGACATACAGTACATATAACATAGAGTACATACTCACCATTACTTGTCACATTGTTCCCCGAAGCCAGTGTCATCTGTGAAAAAATATGAAAAGAGCAAACCACCAAATACTCCCTTTTCCGCAGAAATCCATGAGTGTCCCATGCCGATCTCCCGTGGAGAACAGCAGCATCAGCTGATGCGACCGTTCTCTAGGGGCTCCAGGAATCCAATGACGGGAGGTAGGTATCCTTCCGCACTGTATTCCTCCACCACTGTAAAAAAAATAGTCCCTATTCTCACTTTTGGCATTGCTGTGTGAGAAAGTTCCCACGCAGCTTTTGCCATAAAGTGAGACTAGGGACTATTTTTTTTACAGTGGCGGAGGAATACAGTGCAGAAGGATACCTACCTCCCGTCATTGGATTCCTGGAGCCCCTAGAGAACAGTTGCATCAGCTGATGCTGCTGTTCTCCACTGGAGATTGGCGTGGGACACTCATGGATTGCTGCGGAACAGGGAGTATTTGGTGGTTTGTTTTTTTCATATTTTTTTCACAGATGACACTGGCTTCAGGGATCAAAGTGACAAGTAATGGTGAGTATGTACTATATGTTATATGTACTGTATGCCTATATGTATGTATTGTATGAATGTATTGTATGTAGTATATCTGCAGCATGTTTTATGTATGTATGTAGTATGTATGTATGCTGTATGAATGTAGTATATATGTAGTATGTATGCTGTATGAATGTAGTATATATGTAGTATATATGTAGAATGTATGTTGTATGAATATAGTATATATGTAGTATGTATGTATGTTGTATGAATGTAGTATATATGTAGTATGTATGTTGTATGAATGTTGTATATATGTAGTATGTATGTATGTTGTATGAATGTTGTTATATATGTGTAGTATGTATGTAGTATGTATGTATGTTGCAAGAATGTAGTATATATGTAGTATGTATGTAGTATGTATGTATGCTATTTGAATGTAGTATATATGTAGTAT
Organism: Dendrobates tinctorius; assembly: GCF_039654945.1. Lineage (NCBI taxonomy): Eukaryota > Metazoa > Chordata > Amphibia > Anura > Dendrobatidae > Dendrobates > Dendrobates tinctorius. Next base: position 609,012 of record NW_027362134.1, on the reverse strand, counting down.
GTATGTATGTTGTATGAATGTTGTTATGTATGTGTAGTATGTATGTTTGTTGTATGAATGTTGTATATATGTAGTATGTATGCTGTATGAATGTAGTATATATGTAGTATATATGTAGTATGTATGTATGCATGTAGTATATATGTAGTATGTATGTAGTATGTATGCTGTATGAATGTAGTATGTATGTAGTATGTATGTAGTATGTATGTAGTATGTATGTATGCTGTATGAATGTAGTATATATGTAATATATGTAGTATGTATGTATGCTGTATGAAAGTAGTATATATGTAGTATGTATGTAGTATGTTTGTATGTTGTATGAATGTAGTATATGTGAAGTATGTATGTAGTATGTATGCTGTATGTACAGTGGGGCAAAAAAGTATTTAGTCAGTCAGCAATAGTGCAAGTTCCACCACTTAAAAAGATGAGAGGCGTCTGTAATTTACATCATAGGTAGACCTCAACTATGGGAGACAAACTGAGAAAAAAAAATCCAGAAAATCACATTGTCTGTTTTTGTTTCATTTTATTTGCACATTATGGTGGAAAATAAGTATTTGGTCAGAAACAAAATTTCATCTCAATACTTTGTGATATATCCTTTGTTGGCAATGACAGAGGTCAAACGTTTTCTATAAGTCTTCACAAGGTTGCCACACACTGTTGTTGGTATGTTGGCCCATTCCTCCATGCAGATCTCCTCTAGAGCAGTGATGTTTTTGGCTTTTCGCTTGGCAACACAGACTTTCAACTCCCTCCAAAGGTTTTCTATAGGGTTGAGATCTGGAGACTGGCTAGGCCACTCCAGGACCTTGAAATGCTTCTTACGAAGCCACTCCTTCGTTGCCCTGGTGGTGTGCTTTGGATCATTGTCATGTTGAAAGACCCAGCCACGTTTCATCTTCAATGCCCTTGCTGATGGAAGGAGGTTTGCACTCAAAATCTCACGATACATGGCCCCATTCATTCTTTCATGTACCCGGATCAGTCGTCCTGGCCCCTTTGCAGAGAAACAGCCCCAAAGCATGATGTTTCCACCACCATGCTTTACAGTAGGTATGGTGTTTGATGGATGCAACTCAGTATTCTTTTTCCTCCAAACACGACAAGTTGTGTTTCTACCAAACAGTTCCAGTGTCACGATACTAGTGGATACAACTGGACACCAGTGGCTAGGTCAAAGAGACTACAGACACAGTGGGTTGCGCAAGCAATATTGTATTAATGATCTGAATGCAATATAGCATATAAGTCCAGATAAATGTTCAGTCAATATGATAAATGGTAATAGCAGAGCTGATACTCTGCGACACAGCATTCAAAGTCACTGAGCAATGCGGGCACAAGACACAGACTCTTGCAGAGCGGAGGAACACACTAGCTGGCTGGAGTTCTTACTTCACTGCAGGTGTTGTCAGGCAGAGGTTCCTGAAGTCAAGTGTTCAGCAATCACTCGGTCAGCAGGCAGGGATCCAGACGTGCAGGTTGGCAGAGGACTCCGCCGTTAAGAGAGGACCAACAGGGATAGTAAGTCCAGGCTTGGGACTGCAGAGGCACAAAGTCCAATACATAATACACAAGCAATGAATCAGAGCAGGTGCTGGCTTTATATACAGCTTTGGCAGGAAGCAAGATGGCCGACGTGGAAACATCAAGATCCATGTTAACTAAGGGCAAGTCTAAGGGCAAGAGAAACAGATTCCAGGACTAGATACTGACATTACTCCCACCTCAAGAACGGCCTCCGGACGACCCTAAACCAGGCTTGCCAGGGTACCTTTGATGGAACTGCTCAATCAGTCGGGAGGCGTTAATATTATCCACGGGTTCCCAGGAATTCTCCTCTGAGGAATAACCTTGCCATTTAATCAAATACTGCAGTCGATTTCTGTAGATTCTTGAATCCAGAATCCTCTCAACGATGAACTGCTCTTGACCATCCACAAGAACGGGATCGGGAGGAGGAGATGAACGTCCTGGAAAAGGATTTGGTACTACAGTCTTTAGTAGGGAAGTATGAAAGACAGGATGTATCTTCAGTGTTCTTGGGAGTTTTAAGTGACATGCAACAGCACCTACCAGACCACTGATCCTATAAGGACCAATGTACTTCTGTCCCAACTTAGGGGAAGGGATCTTCATCTTTAAATTCTTCGTAGATAACCAGACTAAATCTCCTACCTTAAATGTTGGTGTTGGTTTGCGAAATCTGTCAGCTGCATTCTTGTACCTCTCTTGTGCGGAACACAAAGTCTCTTTCAGAAGTTCAAGGTTCTGTTGAAGTGAAGAGATCCTGTCGGCAACTGCTGGTAAAGATGTATCTACCGGTAATCTGGGAAGAATGCTAGGGTGATATCCCAGGTTAGCGTAGAATGGAGACTGTTTGGTGGAGGCACTCTGGGAGTTGTTATAAGAGAATTCGGCCAAGGGGAGTAGCCTTACCCAATCATCTTGCAAATGGCAAACATAGCAGCGAAGGTATTGCTCTAGTGTTTGGTTGGTACGTTCTGTCTGCCCGTTGGACTGTGGGTGGAAAGCAGAAGATAAGTTAACTTCTATGCCTAATGCTGAACAAAAGCTTCACCAAAACTTTGAAGTAAATTGAACTCCACGGTCAGAAACAACTTCATTCGGAACCCCGTGCAGGAGAAAGATGTTCTGGATAATTAGGTCAGCAGTGTCCTTCGCAGAGGGTAAACCGGAACAAGGGATGAAATGGGCCACCTTGGTCAGGCGATCGACCACCACCAAAATCGTACTCTTTCCCTCAGAAAGGGGCAGTTCTACAATAAAGTCCATAGAAATGGATCCCCACGGGCGAGACGGCACCGGCAAAGGCTGTAACAGACCAGTAGGGGAGGCACGTGGAACCTTGAATTTGGCACATACCTCACAAGATGAAACGTACTTCTGGACATCCTTCCGAAAACCTGGCCACCAGAAGAAGCGAGATAAGAATTCTTGAGTCTTCTGAATTCCTCTGTGCCCTGCAACCTTGGAATCATGAATAGTGTTGAGCTTTCCGATACCGCAAATATCGGGTATCGGCCGATATTTGCCGTATCGGAATTCCGATACCGAGTACCGATACTTTTTTCGTATCGGATACCGGAATCGGAAGTCCAAAATGCAATGAGCCACAAAAGTGGCTCTGATTGGCTGCCGAAATGACGTCATCATGATGCACTGTCTGTGCGCATCATGATGCGCCGTCAGTTCGGGCCTTCGGGGCGGCTGTGCCGACTGTCCGGGTGTCTGTACTGGCCTGCCGGGGGGCTGTGCCGGCCTGCCGGTGGTCTGTGCAGGCTCCGGTGGTCTGTGCCGGCCTGCCGGGGGGGCTGTGCCGGCCTGCCGGGGGGCTGTGCAGGCTCCGGTGGTCTGTTCCGGCCTGCTGGGGGGCTGTGCAGGCTCCGGTGGTCTGTGCCGGCCTGCTGGGGGGCTGTGCAGGCTTCGGGGGTCTGTGCAGGCATCGTCCGATGGGAATTTCCCACGCAGCAATGGCATAAAGTGAGACTAGGGACTTTTTTTTTTTAAAGTGGTGGAGGAATACAGTGCGGAAGGATCCCTACCTTCCGTCATTGTATTCCTGGAGCTGGTAGAGAACGGTAGCATCAGCTGATGCTGCTGTTCTCCACGCAAGATGGACGTGGGACCCACGTGGACTTCTGCGGATCGGGGTAAGTATATTGGTGTTTTTTTATTTTGATATTTATCCCTCAGGTGACAATGGCTTCGGGGATCAAAGTGACAAGTGACGGTAAGTATGTACTCTATGTTATATGTACTGTATGTCTATATGTATGTATTGTATGTAGTATATATGTATGTTGCATGCATGTAGTATATATGCAGTATATATGTAGTATGCATGTTGCATGCATGTGGTATGTATGTAGTATGTATGTAGTATGTATGTTGCATGTATGTAGCATGTATGTAGTATGTATGTTGCATGTATGTAGCATGTAGTGTGTATGTATGTAGCATGTATGTAGCATGTAGTGTGTATGTTGCATGTATGTAGCATGTAGTATATATGTAGTATGTATGTTACATGTAGTATATATAGTATATATGTAGTATGCATGTTGCATGCATGTAGTATATATGTTGTATGTATGTTGCATGCATGTAGTATATATGTATTATGTATGTATTATGTATGTAGCATGTATGTAGTATGTAGCATGTATGTAGTATGTAGCATGCGTGTAGTATGTAGCATGTATGTAGTATGTATGTTACATGTAGTATATATGTAGCATGTATGTTACATGTAGTATGTATGTTGCATGCATGTAGTATATATGTAGTATGTATGTTGCATGCATGTAGTATATATGTATGTATGTAGCATGTATGTAGTATGTAGCATGTATGTACCATGCATGTTGCATGTAGTATATATGTAGTATGTATGTTACATGTAGTATATATGTAGTATGCATGTTGTATGTATGTAGCATGTATGTAGCATGTAATTTTTTTTTTTTTTACATTCAACACATTAGCCGGATGATGGGACTACTACTGTCCCATCATTGGCTAATGTGTCAATCACTGTCATGGTAGCAGGCATCGCCCGATGGGACTTGTAGTCCCATAGGACGATGCCTGCACAGACCCCCGAAGCCTGCACAGACCACCGGCAGGCCGGCACAGCCCCCGGCAGGCCGGCACAGCCCCCCGGAGCCTGCACAGACCACCGGCAGGCCGGCACAGCCCCCCGGAGCCTGCACAGACCACCGGCAGGCCGGCACAGCCCCCCGGCAGGCCGGCACAGACCACCGGAGCCTGCACAGACCCCCTGGCAGGCCGGCACAGCCCCCCGAAAGGCCCGTACAGACCCCAGAGAGGCTGTACAAGGCAAAAATAGGGTTTTTCTTATTCCGATACCGGAAGTCCCATAGACTTGAATGGGACTTCCGGTATCGGAATCGGCGATACCGATACTTTTTTTTTTTTTTAAGATCGGCCGATCCATTCCGATCCGTTATTTTCAAGTAACGGCTGGTATCGCTCAACTCTAATCATGAACCAATCTCAACACTCTTAACCTCACGGCTTCAGGAATGTAGAGGCGCCGTTCCCGGGTCCAAACTCCATTCCTAAAAAGAAGGCTTACCTCATCAGATGGCTGAGACAGGAAAAGATCAGAGTTGTAAGCTTCTTTGATGACCTGCAGCAAATCTTGATTCTGAATGACTCCTACAAAATTGCAATCAGAAAGTATGGTCTTAGGTGGAGCATCTGGAACAGCGTCAGTGGAGAACATCCAGGATAGAGCATCTGCTTTTCCATTGCGAGAACCTGGTCTATAAGAGATTGTAAAATTGAATTGATTAAGGAAAAGACTCCAGCGGGCCTGCCGTGGGGTCAGGCATCTTGCTGACCTGATGAACTCAAGGTTGTGGTGATCCGTGAGGACCACGATCGGCTGTGAGGCTCCTTGCAGAAGATGTCTCCACTCCTTGAAGGCGGCGATGATAGCCAGTAATTCTTTATTTCCTACATCGTAGTTCTTTTCGGCAGGAGACAGTCGCTTGGAAAGAAGAGCACAAGGATGAAGTAAATTCTTCTCACCTGTTCTTTGGGACAGTATAGCCCCGGTGGCACAGTTTGAGGCATCCACTTCAATAATGAAGGCGAGTTCCGGGTCAGGGTGGATCAGTACTGGTGCTGACGTGAACTTTGTCTTGAGCCGAGAGAATGCTTCTTGGGCATGAAGGGACCAAATAAATGCTGTCTTCTTCTGTGTCAACCGGGTGATGGGCGAGACGATGTCAGAGAAGTTCTTGATGAAACGTCTGTAGAAGTTAGCAAACCCGATGAAACTTTGGACCTCCTTGACGTTCTTGGGGATTGGCCACTCCTGAATCGCCTTGATCTTGCTGTTATCCATACTCAGACCCTGTGGAGAAATTACATAACCTAAGAATTGAATCTCCGACTTGTGAAATTCGCATTTCCCCAGCTTGATGTACAGCTGGTGTTCCCTCAACCGCTGCAAGACAGTCTTGACATGTTGCTGATGTTCCTCCATGGAGCTAGAAAAAAATCAGAATGTCATCCAAATAGATTACGACAAAAATATCAAGAATGTCTCTGAAAATATCATTTACGAGATGTTAGATCGTTGCTGGGGCATTGCAAAGTCCAAATGGCATGACCAAATACTCAAAGTGTCCATATCGAGACCTAAATGCTGTTTTCCATTCGTCTCCAGGTCTTATACGGACTAGATTGTATGCCCCGCGTAGGTCCAATTTTGAAAAGACCTTGGCCTGACGAACTCTCTCGAGAAGCTCCGGAATTAATGGCAGGGGGTAGCAGTTCTTGATGGTTACCTTGTTAATTTCCCGGTAATCAACACAGGGTCTGAGGGATCCATCCTTCTTTTTAACGAAAAAGATGGGTGCACCGGCTGGAGAGGATGAGGGGCGTATAAACCCCTTAGACAGGTTCTCGTCGATATATTCTTTGAGAGTCTTGAGCTCAGGACCGGACAATGGATAAATATTACCAAAAGGAATGGTAGCAGCAGGCAGAAGCTCGATTGGGCAGTCATAAGAGCGGTGTGGTGGTAATTTATCTGCATTCTTTTTATCGCACACGTCCGAAAATTCTTTATAAACTGCCGGTAACTCTAGGTCCGATGATGGGTTGGCCGGAGATGGATCAGTCGATTTCTCAGAAGTTACCTCTTTAGCTGGGAAGCGCAATCTCTTAGTCTCCCAGTCAATGATGGGATTTTGAGCCTGCAACCAGGGTAAACCCAAGATAATAGGGAAATGTGGAGAGGAAATCAGAAGGAAGGGCAATTTCTCCTGGTGATCATCTCCCATGAGGACCTTCAGTGGTTCAGTCTGCTGGTCTACGGGCCCCGAGGTCAAAGGGGACCCATCCACAGTCTCCATCAGAATTGAAGACACTCTTCTCTGTGATCGGATTCCATATTCCTTAGCAAAAGAAGTGTCCATGAAGTTACCGCTAGCCCCAGAGTCTATCATGGCGGAACTGTTCACCCAACGGGAGTCAATCCAGATCTTGATAGGAAGGTAACAATGTGAATCTTTTTTCTTATTGCAAGGGTATGAAACTGCAGAAGATAGAATAACAGCATTAATGGGTAGTATCGTTTCGGATGTAACAGAGTTCATATCTGAAAAGTCATAATCAGGAGCGGTTGCTGCAATTTCGGGTGGCCCTGATTCGGAAGTCATGGAGTATGATTCAGAGAAGTCGCGTTTTACCACGGCTGCGGTTGTTCTGCGAGAACGATTGGGGCAGTTGATAATAAAATGTCCTGACTTCCCACAGTAAAAACATAAACTCTCCTTGAAGCGAAATTCCTTCCGTTCGTCACTTACTCGACTTCGTAGGGAATTTACCTGCATCGGCTCAGGTGTGGACTCCTGAGGACTTGGGTCCGGAATCTCCTTATGAAGGAAAGGAAGAAGCGATTTATTGCTGCGGTTCATCTCAGACCACCTTTCTAGTTTTCGTTCGGAGATGCGAGCGTCTAGGCGAATACAGTGATTGATGAAATCACCTAGAGCAGTGGGAGCCTCCGCACGTGCAAGCTCGTCCTTGATAGAACTGGACAACCCCTTCTTAAATATAGAGTACTTTGCTGCACTATTCCAGGTGGTGTCCTGAGCCCACCTTCTAAAATCCATAGCATACTCAGTCACTGGGCGTTTACCTTGACGCAAATTCAGCAGGGCCGTCTCAGCTGTAAGGCCACGGTTCGGATCGTCAAACATCTGCCCCATGGCGGCGATAAACATATTGAAGTCATTCAGACATGCATCCTGTGATTCTATCAGTGGGTTTGTCCAGGCAAGGGCCTTATTAGTCAGCAACATGATGATAGTCAATACTTTGGATCGGTCTGTAGGAAACTGTGTGACATGTGCAGCAAAGTATAAACGACACTGGTTCAGAAACCCACGGTACTTGTCTCGGTCGCCACCAAACCTAAATGGCGGTAGTTTGGGGATGGTAGGAACAGAAGCCTGAGATTGTGCCTCCAGAGCCGCAACTCGGCCACGCAATTCCTGAAGGGTCTGACTGAGCACTTGTATATCATATTTAGTCTGCCCCTCTAGGCCTTCTATTCTGCTCTTCCATGTCTGCACTTCAGCGTGTACAGTGGCAGTGATATTATTTAGCTTCTTAACACGCACTTCTAAAGTCTCTGACCCAGCGGCATCCATTTTTAAGGCTTGTGTATCCTGTCACGATACTAGTGGATACAACTGGACACCAGTGGCTAGGTCAAAGAGACTACAGACACAGTGGGTTGCGCAAGCAATATTGTATTAATGATCTGAATGCAATATAGCATATAAGTCCAGATAAATGTTCAGTCAATATGATAAATGGTAATAGCAGAGCTGATACTCTGCGACACAGCATTCAAAGTCACTGAGCAATGCGGGCACAAGACACAGACTCTTGCAGAGTGGAGGAACACACTAGCTGGCTGGAGTTCTTACTTCACCGCAGGTGTAGTCAGGCAGAGGTTCCTGAAGTCAAGTGTTCAGCAATCACTCGTCAGCAGGCAGGGATCCAGACGTGCAGGTTGGCAGAGGACTCCGCCGTTAAGAGAGGACCAACAGGGATAGTAAGTCCAGGCTTAGGACTGCAGAGGCACAAAGTCCAATACATAATATACAAGCAATGAATCAGAGCGGGTGCTGGCTTTATATACAGCTTTGGCAGGAAGCAAGATGGCCGACGTGGAAACATCAAGATCCATGTTAACTAAGGGCAAGTCTAAGGGCAAGAGAACAGATTCCAGGACTAGATACTGACATCCAGTTTGGTTTCATCAGACCATAGGACATTCTCCCTAAACTCCTCTGGATCATCCAAATGCTCTCTAGCAAACTTCAGACGGGCCCGGACATGTACAGGCTTAAGCAGTGGGACACGTCTGGCACTGCAGGATCTGAGTCCATGGTGGCGTAGTGTGTTACTTATGGTAGGCCTTGTTACATTGGTCCCAGCTCTCTGCAGTTCATTCACTAGGTCCCCCCGTGTGGTTCTGGGATTTTTGCTCACCGTTCTTGTGATCATTCTGACCCCACGGGGTGGGATTTTGCGTGGAGCACCAGATCGAGGGAGATTATCAGTGGTCTTGTATGTCTTCCATTTTCTAATTATTGCTCCCACAGTTGATTTCTTCACTCCAAGCTGGTTGGCTATTGCAGATTCAGTCTTCCCAGCCTGGTGAAGGGCTACAATTTTGTTTCTGGTGTCCTTTGACAGCTCTTTGGTCTTCACCATAGTGGAGTTTGGAGTCAGACTGTTTGAGGGTAGAGTTGAGCGACTTTTGGTTTTTTAGGGTCGCGTTTCGTTTAGTGAAACCCGACTTTTCCAAAAGTCGGGTCGAGCAAGATCGTCCGATTATAGGGAAAAGTCGGGGTCGTCCCGAAACACGAAACCCAATGTAAGTCAATGGGGAATAAAAGTCGGCAGTGAGAGGAGGACAGGAAACACACCAACAGTGCCCATTTGAATGCCAAAAGCATCAATTCTTCTTACTTAAGCTTATCAACCTTAATTAACTTCATAATACAAGTAACGCACTGAAAAATGGGGGTTATTTGGCTACAGTTGTGGGGGGGAGGGCTGGCTCCAGGTTTTCATGTGCCCTGGGCGAAAGAGCGCCCCTTTAACACATAACACAACTCATCATGCTCCGATGCGGCAGAAAAATAGCGGTATAGTACAATGAAAAATACTTCACTTTTTACAGCTCATGACAAGGCCCATCTATTTCTCCATACAGAATCATTGGTCCCATATAATGTTTGAAACAGTATATGATGAGCTCCACATAATGCTACAGTATATGTTGGTCCCCATGGATGAAGCTCCACTGTCTTATGGGCCCAAATAATGCTCCAAACATAATGGGCCCCATTTCTAATGCTCTAGTGTATAATGGGCCCTGTAAATGCTGCTCCAGTGTCTGATGTTCACCTTTGGAATGTTCCAGTGTATGGTGGGCCCCATCTATCATTCTCCAGAGTATAGTGCTCCCCAAAAATTGCTGTCCCAACATTGAAAACAATCAAATAAGTCTCCTCGCTAGGGAATCCCTGTACTAGTCTGGACTCCTCGTCGTTCCCATCTTCCATCTCACTGCACAGTATTTCAACCTTGCAAGTGCTGTGATCCTGAGCAAGCAGGGGGGGCCCACTCGTTGGCGACGGCACTGGCACAGGGCCCCTGATAGTACGGTGGTGTGTCTGATGGCGGGTGGGCCGAACCTGCACTTTCATCTGCAGCTTCCTCTTTGTCACCGTGTAAGATGGAACTGTATATGGGAAGGGTAACCTGAGTTTCATCAGGGTCAGATTCAGGCCGTGTAGCGTGCGAGGGGAATGTAGTGGTCTGGGTCAATGTACCAGCAGATTCATCGAGCAGTGGCTGGGCATCAGTGCACTTGTGTCGCCCCCAGGATTACGGTCGCCACAGTGGCATTACCTTCCTCCTAGGGAGTGTGATGTCATGCTTGGGAGCAACGAAGGATCTCTCTAGCAGGTTAACTGATTGGGCGGCGTTATTCCCATGAGTCATGACCCTCCAAACAGCGTTCATGAAGGCAAAGTGTTTGTTTTACGTGGGCAGTATGGTTGCAAAGCTGAACCTTAAAGGAATGTCCAGAAGGGCACCACCAGGAGTGGAGCCTATGGTTAAATTCGACTCCACCTGGGAAACCTCAACCATGCAAGCTACAGAACAGATGCACACATTGCAAGCTTAATTCCGTTAACGAACGAGACTCCGTCATGCCCCGCGGTCCGAGTCCGGCTTACTAGAGGGACACGTGAGGCTCTGGCACATGAGATTGGCCAATAACTGGTGTGTCATGCCCTTACATGTCCGTGGCTGCATGTGCGCTACACTGAAAAGGCCAGCGTTTGTCGCTTACAGGTGCAGATAACCCGCTGAACAACGTTAGTGATGGGGATCTGTGATTACAATTATTACCCGCGAACGATGATTTCCCAGTAAGTGCAGGTCAACCACAGTTCCGGAATTAGGCCTAACCTTCATTCCTGAAAAAATGAAAAACTTACGTGTGCAAACCACAGGTGCTGTAGCTTGCTTAACAGCTCGCCAGCCGTTCTCAGGCCCAGTATGGATTACACGTGATTGCACAAAGGTGAGAAAGGGTACCGTATCCCCGGATAACATGTATGGATAGCATAGTGTACACATTCAAAAGATATGTCTATACATCAGGAGGCAGGCTCAGACGGTGTTAGGCCCAGTATGGATTGCACGTGATTGCACAAAGGTGAGAAAGGGTTCCGTATCCCCAGATAACATGTATGGATAGTGTAGACATTCAAAATATATGTCTATACATCAGGAGGCAGGCTCAGACGGTGTCAGGCCCAGTATGGATTGCACGTGATTGCACAAAGGTGAGAAAGGGTTCCGTATCCCCAGATAACATGTATGGATAGAGTACACATTCAAAATATATGTCTATACATCAGGAGGCAGGCTCAAACGGTGTCAGGCCCAGTATGGATTGCACGTGATTGCACAAAGGTGAGAAAGGGTTCCGTATCCCCAGATAACATGTATGGATAGCGTACACATTCAAAAGATATGTCTATACATCAGGAGGCAGGCTCAGACGGTGTCAGGCCCAGTATGGATTGCACGTGATTGCACAAAGGTGAGAAAGGGTTCTGTATCCCCAGATAACATGTATGGATAGCGTACACATTCAAAATATATGTCTATACATCAGGAGGCAGGCTCAGACGGTGTCAGGCCCAGTATGGATTGCACGTGATTGCACAAAGGTGAGAAAGGGTTCCGTATCCCCAGAAAACATGTATGGATAGCGTACACATTCAAAAGATATGTCTATACATCAGGAGGCAGGCTCAGACGTTGTCAGGCCCAGTATGGATTGCACGTGATTGCACAAAGGTGAGAAAGGGTTCCGTATCCCCAGATAACATGTATGGATAGCGTACACATTCAAAATATATGTCTATACATCAGGAGGAAGGCTCAGACGGTGTCAGGCCCAGTATGGATTGCACGTGATTGCACAAAGGTGAGAAAGGGTTCCGTATCCCCAGATAACATGTATGGATAGCGTACACATTCAAAAGATATGTCTATACATCAGGAGGCAGGCTCAGACGGTGTCAGGCCCAGTATGGATTGCACGTGATTGCACAAAGGAGCGAAAGTGTTCCGTATCCCCAGATAACATGTATGGATAGCGTACACATTCAAAAGATATGTCTATACATCAGGAGGCAGGCTCAGACGGTGTCAGGCCCAGTATGGATTGCACGTGATTGCACAAAGGTGAGAAAGGGTTTCGTATCCCCAGATAACATGTATGGATAGCGTACACATTCAAAATATATGTCTATACATCAGGAGGCAGGCTCAGACGGTGTCAGGCCCAGTATGGATTGCACGTGATTGCACAAAGGTGAGAAAGGGTTCCGTATCCCCAGATAACATGTATGGATAGCGTACACATTCAAAAGATATGTCTATACATCATGAGGCAGGCTCTGACTGTGTCAGGCCCAGTATGGATTGCACGTGATTGCACAAAGGTGAGAAAGGGTTCCGTATCCCCAGATAACATGTATGGATAGCGTACACATTCAAAAGATATGTCTATACATCATGAGGCAGGCTCTGACTGTGTCAGGCCCAGTATGGATTGCACGTGATTGCACAAAGGTGAGAAAGGGTTCCGTATCCCCAGATAACATGTATGGATAGCGTACACATTCAAAAGATATGTCTATACATCAGGAGGCAGGCTCAGACGGTGTCAGGCCCAGTATGGATTGCACGTGATTGCACAAAGGTGAGAAAGGGTTCCGTATCCCCAGATAACATGTATGGATAGCATACACATTCAAAATATATGTCTATACATCAGGAGGCAGGCTCAGACGGTGTCAGGCCCAGTATGGATTGCACGTGATTGCACAAAGGTGAAAAAGGGTTCCGTATCCCCAGATAACATGTATGGATAGCGTACACATTCAAAAGATATGTCTATACATCAGGAGGCAGGCTCAGACGGTGTCAGGCCCAGTATGGATTGCACGTGATTGCATAAAGGTGAGAAAGGGTTCCGTATCCCCAGATAACATGTATGGATAGCGTACACATTCAAAAGATATGTCTATACATCATGAGTCAGGCTCTGACTGTGTCAGGCCCAGTATGGATTGCACGTGATTGCACAAAGGTGAGAAAGGGTTCCGTATCCCCAGATAACATGTATGGATAGCGTACACATTCAGAATATATGTCTATACATCAGGAGGCAGGCTCAGACGGTGTCAGGCCCAGTATGGATTGCATGTGATTGCACAAAGGTGAGAAAGGGTTCCGTATCCCCAGATAACATGTATGGATAGCGTACACATTCAATAGATATGTCTATACATCAGGAGGCAGGCTCAGATGGTGTCAGGCCCAGTATGGATTGCACGTGATTGCACAAAGGTGAGAAAGGGTTCCGTATCCACAGATAAAATGTATGGATAGCGTACACATTCAAAATATATGTCTATACATCAGGAGGCAGGCTCAGATGGTGTTAGGCCCAGTTTGGATTTGACAGCCCAGACTACACAGCGGAGGAGCAGGGAGAGGTAAAGATTGCAAATGCTGGGGCCCTGCCCAAGCAAGGGGGGCCCACTCGTGGGCGTCGGTACTGGCACTGGGCCCCTCATAATACGGCGGTGTGTCTGACGGTGGGTGTGCACCACCACCGTCAGAGACACTTGATTGCACTATGAGGGACCCTGTGCCAGTGCCCGCGCCCAAGAGTTGGCCTACCCACCTGTCCAGGGCAACGGCACTCGCACGTTGTCGTGCGCTAGGTGTTGACCCCGGCCATGGGGGGGGAGGCAGCACAGTTAGGGAGTTTTAGAAAGTGGCATATGTTGATGTTGGACATTCAGCTGATGCAAAAGGTGAAATAGGTCAAGTCCCAGGAAGAGGTGGACCAAAACAAGCCATTTTTCTGTCACCCTATGTGTCATCAGGGGAAGGTGGGACAAAATCCTTGGAAACCCATGCGTGGTTCATTTTAATGAAGGTTAGATCATCCACATTTTGGGTTGACAGACGGGTCCTTTTTTCTGTCAGGATTGATCCAGCTGCACTGAAGACTCTTTCCGATAGCACACTTGCAGCTTGGCAAGCGAGCTCCTGTAAGGCATATTGTGCCAATTCAGGCCAGGTGTCCAGTTTAGCGGCCCAATAGTCAAAGGGGAATGACCTGTGTGGGAGAACATCGATATGGGAGGAAAAGTAGTTTGCAACCATAGTTGACAACTGCTGTCTCCTGTCACTTTCCATCGATGCAGTATTACCAGTTGTGTGAGCGGTACTTGAAAAATCAGTCGACAACATTGTCATGAAACCCCTGTCTCCAATGCCACTTCTGCTGTGTGCACCACGAACACCTCTGCCAAGCTTACCCCGGCCCGTACGGCTCGTGTGAGAACCATCACCGCTGCTGTGTGCTGGGAATGCCTCAAGCAACCGATTTACCAGAGTTGCTTGTTTATTAGCCAATATTAGGTCAAGGTTCTCCTGTGGCATGATGTTTTGTAATTTGCCTTTACAGCGTGGATCCAGGATGCTGGCCAACCAGTAGTCGTCATCGTTCATCATTTTGGCAATGCGGGGGTCCCTTTTTAGGATCTGCAAGGCATAATCTGACATGTGGGCCAATGTTCCCGGTGTCAATGATGCACTGCGAGTGCTGGTTGGAGGAGCACTTTCTGGCAAATCCACATCCCTCCAGTCACGCACAAACGCTGTACCAGACCTTGCCACGCCAACATTTTCACTTGCCCCACGAGATGCATCCTCCTCCCCTAAGTAATCATCCCCATCATCCTCCTCCTCCTCCTCCTCTTCTTCCTCCACCTCGTCCAGGAGAGGTCCCTGAGCAGACAATGGCTGAATGACATCAAGGATTCCCTCCTCCTCTTCCTCCTCATCAACATTGGCTGCAGAAGCCTGCTCCTTAAGGTGCGTCAAAGTTTGCATGAGCAGACGCATAAGTGGGATGCTCATGCTTAGGATGGCGTCGTCTGCACTTACCAGCCGTGTGCATTCCTCAAAACACTGAAGGACTTTACAGAGGTCTTTCAGCTTCGACCACTGCACACCGGTCAACTCCATGTCTGCTCTCAAAGTGCCTGGCCGTGTATCCTCCCACAAATGCATTATGGCCTGCCTCTGCTCGCACAGCCGCTCCACCATGTGCAGGGTGGAGTTCCACCTTGTTGCAATGTCGATAATAAGGCGGTGGTTGGGAAGGTGGAGCAATCGCTGCAGCTTCTGCATACGAACGGAGTGTACAGGCGACCGGCGGATGTGCGCGCACAGTCTTCGCACCTTCTGGAGCAGGGCTGTTAACTCCGGATAATTTTTGAGGAAGCACTGCACCACCAGGTTCAAGGTGTGAGCCAAGCAAGGTATGTGGCTGAGTTTTGAAAGGGCTATGGCTGCCACAAAATTACGCCCGTTATCACTAACTACCTTGCCTGCCTCAAGATGTACACTGCCCAGCCATGACTCAGTTTGTCGCTGAAAGTACTCGGCCAGCACCTCGGCGGTGTGTCTGTCGCCCAAACATCATCTGCAACACAGCCTGCTGACGCTTTCCACTAGCTGCTCGATAGGGGGACACCTCGTGTGCAACAGTGGCAATTGCAGATGGAGTGCTCGTACGACTGCGCTCTGTGGACGAGCTTTCGCTTCTGGAGGAGGAGGAGGAGGGTCGAACGCCTACAGCCAACTGTTTCCTATACCGTGGGCTAGGCAGCACTGTCCCACCACCGCTGTCCCCTGTGGACCCTGCATCCACCACATTAACCCAGTGCGCAGTGATGGACACGTAATGGCCCTGGCCATGCCGACTGGACCATGCATCAGTTGTGAGGTGCACCTTTCCGCTCACTGACTGCTTGAGTGCATGGACAATGCGGTCTTTCACATGATGGTGGAGGGCTGGGATGGCTTTGCGAGAGAAGAAGTGGTGACTGGGTAGGTCATAGCGTGGTACTGCATAGGCCATGAGTTCGCGGAAAGCTGCGCTTTCCACCAACCGAAAGGGCATCATCTCAAACGAGATTAGTTTGGCAATGTGGGCGTTCAAACCCAGTGTACGCGGATGAGAGACTGAGTACTTTCTTGACCTACTCATAGTGTCTGGGAGGGTGAGCTGGACTTGAGAGCTGCATATGGTGGAAGTAGCAGTGGACAGGGTGGACTGAGAGAGGGTTGATGATGGTGATGGAGTTGGTGTTCTTTCTGATGGCCTAGAATCAGTCTTTCGTTGATATAACAGTGGGATTCCCTGACTGCTGTGGCCTTGCAACGACACCTCAACATTTGCTGCTGTGCTAACCGGTGGGCATACAGTGGGGGAAACAATGTAGCGTTGCTGACTACCTTCGTTGTGATCAGTTGCACATGAGGTTTGGTGTTGTGTCCACGCTTGCAAGTGCATGGTGGTTAAATGTCTAAGCATGCAACTGGTATTCAAATTTTTCAGATTTTTCCCTCGGCTAAAGGTCTTTGCGCACTTCTTACAGATAAGCTTGGCCTGATCATTAGGATTTTGTTCAAAAAAGTGCCACACTGCACTCTTTCTACTATGGAAGACATTTTGCGTCCTTGCACGCTGTTCTATTTTGACCGTCTGGCCAAGCAGTCCAGCAACTTTTCGGCTTTTTGTAACCCGTTTTTGGACTGCTCTGTGCCTGCCAGATAACAGCTGTTGCGATGTCGATGCCTGCGGCGGATGCTCCTCCTCCTCTTCTGAGCTATTGGCAGCGGCACCCTCTTCCCCAATGGATGCCAATCTGAGTCAACACCTGGGTCATCCATCACCTCCTCTTCAATGTCATGTGCACCTTCCTCTGTGTCACCGTGTATGATGGTATAGTGTGCGGGAAGGGGCACCTGAGTCTCATCAGGGTCAGAATCTGGCTCTGTACACTGCGAGGACAATGTAGTGCTCTGAGTGAATGTACCAGCAGAATCATCCATCAGCGGCTGTGCATCAGTGCACTTCATGTCAGATTCATCTTGGCCTGGGTAATTCACCATTTGACTTGATAATCCAGGCATGGTATGTGAAAACAGCTCCATGGAGTAATCAGTAGTATGGCCTGCGTCATCCTTCAATCTTGGTTGGGGTGAAGGACACAAGGAAAGGTGTGGTTCATGAACATGAGCCTCCAATGACGACTCAGTGCTTTTACTTTTTACAACTGAAGAAGAGGAGGCGATAGAGCTGGAGGCTGAGTCAGCAATGTAAGACAAAACTTTTTCCTGATGCACTGGCTTTAAAAGCGGTTTGCCAAATCCTAGAAAACTAAGCCTTCGAAGCCTTATGGAGCTAGACGATGACGCAGGCTCAACACCTCCTGCATTCGGTCCTATTTTGCTCTTGCCACTACCATCAGATCCACCACCAACGCCATCATTACCAGCTGCCAACCCCCGCCCAATTCCACGGCCTCTTCCACCAGCCTTCCTCATTTTTGGTAAAAATGTAGACAAAATCCAACAAACTATATAGTAATGTAAAACAAGGTACAAGGTGTCTATAGGACAGGGGAGATTTTGAACTTCTGCTCACACTAGTGGACACTGGACACTTTTGGATTGTGTGAGGCCCAATGAATATCTGAGCGCTATGTGACAGGCTCGATGGCACAGCTGTGACCAAAGTGACTAGAGGATAAGTGAGATTTTGAATTTCAGCAGACACTTGTGGACACTGGACACTTTTGGATTGTGTGAGGCCCAATGAATATCTGAGCGCTATGTGACAGGCTCGATGACACAGCTGTGACCAAAGTGACTAGAGGATAAGTGAGATTTTGAATTTCAGCAGACACTTGTGGACACTGGACACTTTTGGATTGTGTGAGGCCCAATGAATATCTGAGCGCTATGTGACAGGCTCGATGGCACAGCTGTGACCAAAGTGACTAGAGGATAAGTGAGATTTTGAATTTCTGCAGACACTTGTGGACACTGGACACTTTTGGATTGTGTGAGGCCCACTGATATCTGAGCGCTATGTGACAGGCTCGATGGCACAGCTGTGACAAAAGTGACTAGAGGATAAGGGAGATTTTGAATTTCTGCAGACACTTGTGGACACTGGACACTTTTGGATTGTGTGAGGCCCACTGATATCTGAGCGCTATGTGACAGGCTCGATGGCACAGCTGTGACAAAAGTGACGAGAGGATAAGGGAGATTTTGAATTTCTGCAGACACTTGTGGACACTGGACACTTTTGGATTGTGTGAGGCCCACTGATATCTGAGCGCTATGTCACAGGCTCGATGGCACAGCTGTGACAAAAGTGACGAGAGGATAAGGGAGATTTTGAATTTCTGCAGACACTTGTGGACACTGGACACTTTTGGATTGTGTGAGGCCCACTGATATCTGAGCGCAATGTCACAGGCTCGATGGCACAGCTGTGACAAAAGTGACTAGAGGATAAGGGAGATTTTGAATTTCTGCAGACACTTGTGGACACTGGACACTTTTGGATTGTGTGAGGCCCACTGAATATCTGAGCGCTATGACACAGGCTCGATGGCACAGCTGTGACAAAAGTGACTAGAGGATAAGGGAGATTTTTAATTTCTGCAGACACTTGTGGACACTGGACACTTTTGGATTGTGTGAGGCCCAATGATATCTGAGCGCTATGTCACAGGCTCGATGGCAAAGCTGTGACAAAAGTGACTAGAGGATAAGGGAGATTTTGAATTTCTGCAGACACTTGTGGACACTGGACACTTTTGGATTGTGTGAGGCCCACAGAATATCTGAGCGCTATGTCACAGGCTCGATGGCACAGCTGTGTCAAAAGTGACTAGAGGATAAGGGAGATTTTGAATTTCTGCAGACACTTGTAGACACTGGACATTTTTGGATTGTGTGAGGCCCACTGATATCTGAGCGCTATGTCACAGGCTTGATGGCACAGCTGTGACAAAAGTGACTAGAGGATAAGGGAGATTTTGAATTTCTGCAGACACTTGTGGACACTGGACACTTTTGGATTGTGTGAGGCCCAATGAATATCTGAGCGCTATGTGACAGGCTCGATGGCACAGCTGTGACCAAAGTGACAAGAGGATAAGTGAGATTTTGAATTTCAGCAGACACTTGTGGACACTGGACACTTTTGGATTGTGTGAGGCCCAATGAATATCTGAGCGCTATGTCACAGGCTCGATGGCACAGCTGTGACAAAAGTGACTAGAGGATAAGGGAGATTTTGAATTTCTGCAGACACTTGTGGACACTGGACAATTTTGGATTGTGTGAGGCCCACTGATATCTGAGCGCTATGTCACAGGCTCGATGGCACATCTATGACAAAAGGGACGAGAGGATAAGGGAGATTTTGAATTTCTGCAGACACTTGTGGACACTGGACACTTTTGGATTGTGTGAGGCCCACTGATATCTGAGCGCTATGTCACAGGCTCGATGGCACAGCTGTGACAAAAGTGACTAGAGGATAAGGGAGATTTTGAATTTCTGCAGACACTTGTGGACACTGGACACTTTTGGATTGTGTGAGGCCCACTGAATATCTGAGCGCTATGTCACAGGCTCGATGGCACAGCTGTGACAAAAGTGACTAGAGGATAAGGGAGATTTTGAATTTCTGCAGACACTTGTGGACACTGGACACTTTTGGATTTTGTGAGGCCCACTGATATCTGAACGCTATGTCACAGGCTCGATGGCACAACTGTGACAAAAGTGACTAGAGGATAAGGGAGATTTTGAATTTCTGCAAACACTTGTGGACACTGGACACTTTTGGATTGTGTGAGGCCCACTGATATCTGAGCGCTATGTCACAGGCTCGATGGCACAGCTGTGACCAAAGTGACTAGAGGATAAGTGAGATTTTGAATTTCTGCAGACACTTGTGGACACTGGACACTTTTGGATTGTGTGAGGCCCACTGATATCTGAGCGCTATGTGACAGGCTCGATGGCACAGCTGTGACAAAAGTGACTAGAGAATAAGGGAGATTTTGAATTTCTGCAGACACTTGTGGACACTGAACACTTTTGGATTGTGTGAGGCCCACTGATATCTGAGCGCTATGTCACAGGCTCGATGGCACAGCTGTGACAAAAGTGACTAGAGGATAAGGGAGATTTTGAATTTCTGCAGACACTTGTGGACACTGGACACTTTTGGATTGTGTGAGGCCCACTGATATCTGAGCGCTATGTCATAGGCTCGATGGCACAGCTGTGACAAAAGTGACTAGAGGATAAGGGAGATTTTGAATTTCTGCAGACACTTGTGGACACTGGACAATTTTGGATTGTGTGAGGCCCACTGAATATCTGAGCGCTATGTCACAGGCTCGATGGCACAGCTGTGACAAAAGTGACTAGAGGTAAGGGAGATTTTGAATTTCTGCAGACACTTGTGGACACTGGACACTTTTGGATTGTGTGAGGCCCACTGATATCTGAGCGCTATGTCACAGGCTCGATGGCACAGCTGTGACAAAAGTGACTAGAGGATAAGGGAGATTTTGAATTTCTACAAACACTTGTGGACACTGGACACCTTTGGATTGTGTGAGGCCCACTGAATATCTGAGTGCTATGTCACAGGCTCGATGGCACAGCTGTGACAAAAGTGACTAGAGGATAAGGGAGATTTTCAATTTCTGCAGACACTTGTGGACACTTTTGCATTGTGTGAGGCCCACTGATATCTGAGTGCTATGTCACAGGCTCGATGGCACAGCTGTGACAAAAGTGACTAGAGGATAAGGGAGATTTTGAATTTCTGCAGACACTTGTGGACACTGGACACTTTTGGATTGTGTGAGGTCCACTGATATCTGAGCGCTATGTCACAGGCTCGATGGCACAGCTGTGACAAAAGTGACTAGAGGATAAGGGAGATTTTGAATTTCTGCAGACACTTGTGGACACGGGACAATTTTGGATTGTGTGAGGCCCACTGATATCTGAGCGCTATGTCACAGGCTCGATGGCACATCTATGACAAAAGTGACGAGAGGATAAGGGAGATTTTGAAATTCTGCAGACACTTGTGGACACTGGACACTTTTGGATTGTGTGAGGCCCACTGATATCTGAGCGCTATGTCACAGGCTCGATGGCACAGCTGTGACAAAAGTGACGAGAGGATAAGGGAGATTTTGAATTTCTGCAGACACTTGTGGACACTGGACACTTTTGGATTGTGTGAGGCCCACTGATATCTGAGCGCAATGTCACAGGCTCGATGGCACAGCTGTGACCAAAGTGACTAGAGGATAAGTGAGATTTTGAATTTCTGCAGACACTTGTGGACACTGGACACTTTTGGATTGTGTGAGGCCCACTGATATCTGAGCGCTATGTGACAGGCTCGATGGCACAGCTGTGACAAAAGTGACTAGAGGATAAGGGAGATTTTGAATTTCTGCAGACATTTG
Organism: Dendrobates tinctorius; assembly: GCF_039654945.1. Classification (NCBI taxonomy): domain Eukaryota; kingdom Metazoa; phylum Chordata; class Amphibia; order Anura; family Dendrobatidae; genus Dendrobates; species Dendrobates tinctorius. Next base: position 587,434 of record NW_027362134.1, on the reverse strand, counting down.
TGGACACTGGACACTTTTGGATTGTGTGAGGCCCACTGATATCTGAGCGCTATGTCGCAGGCTCAATGGCACAGCTGTGACAAAAGTGACGAGAGGATAAGGGAGATTTTGAATTTCTGCAGACACTTGTGGACACTGGACACTTTTGGATTGTGTGAGGCCCACTGATATCTGAGCGCTATGTCACAGGCTCGATGGCACAGCTGTGACAAAAGTGACTAGAATATAAGGGAGTTTTTGAATTTCTGCAGACACTTGTGGACACTGGACACTTTTGGATTGTGTGAGGCCCACTGAATATCTGAGCGCTATGTCACAGGCTCGATGGCACAGCTGTGACAAAAGTAACTAGAGGATAAGGGAGATTTTGAATTTCTGCAGACACTTGTGGACACTGGACACTTTTGGATTGTGTGAGGCCCACTGATATCTGAGCGCTATGTCACAGGCTCGATGGCACAGCTGTGACAAAAGTGACTAGAGGATAAGGGAGATTTTGAATTTCTGCAGACACTTGTGGACACTGGACACTTTTGGATTGTGTGAGGCCCACTGATATCTGAGCGCTATGTCACAGGCTCGATGGCACAGCTGTGACAAAAGTGATTAGAGGATAAGGGAGATTTTGAATTTCTGCAGACACTTGTGGACACTGGACACTTTTGGATTGTGTGAGGCCCACTGATATCTGAGCGCTATGTCACAAGCTCGATGGCACAGCTGTGACAAAAGTGACGAGAGGATAAGGGAGATTTTGAATTTCTGCAGACACTTGTGGACACTGGACACTTTTGGATTGTGTGAGGCCCACTGATATCTGAGCGCTATGTCACAGGCTCGATGGCACAGCTGTGACAAAAGTGACTAGAGGATAAGGGAGATTTTGAATTTCTGCAGACACTTGTGGACACTGGACACTTTTGGATTGTGTGAGGCCCACTGATATCTGAGCGCTATGTCACAGGCTCGATGGCACAGCTGTGACAAAAGTGACGAGAGGATAAGGGAGATTTTGAATTTCTGCAGACAATTGTGGACACTGGACACTTTTGGATTGTGTGAGGCCCACTGATATCTGAGCGCAATGTCACAGGCTCGATGGCACAGCTGTGACCAAAGTGACTAGAGGATAAGTGAGATTTTGAATTTCTGCAGACACTTGTGGACACTGGACACTTTTGGATTGTGTGAGGCCCACTGATATCTGAGCGCTATGTCACAGGCTCGATGGCACATCTATGACAAAAGGGACGAGAGGATAAGGGAGATTTTGAATTTCTGCAGACACTTGTGGACACTGGACACTTTTGGATTGTGTGAGGCCCACTGATATCTGAGCGCTATGTCACAGGCTCGATGGCACAGCTGTGACAAAAGTGACTAGAGGATAAGGGAGATTTTGAATTTCTGCAGACACTTGTGGACACTGGACACTTTTGGATTGTGTGAGGCCCACTGAATATCTGAGCGCTATGTCACAGGCTCGATGGCACAGCTGTGACAAAAGTGACTAGAGGATAAGGGAGATTTTGAATTTCTGCAGACACTTGTGGACACTGGACACTTTTGGATTTTGTGAGGCCCACTGATATCTGAACGCTATGTCACAGGCTCGATGGCACAACTGTGACAAAAGTGACTAGAGGATAAGGGAGATTTTGAATTTCTGCAAACACTTGTGGACACTGGACACTTTTGGATTGTGTGAGGCCCACTGATATCTGAGCGCTATGTCACAGGCTCGATGGCACAGCTGTGACCAAAGTGACTAGAGGATAAGTGAGATTTTGAATTTCTGCAGACACTTGTGGACACTGGACACTTTTGGATTGTGTGAGGCCCACTGATATCTGAGCGCTATGTGACAGGCTCGATGGCACAGCTGTGACAAAAGTGACTAGAGAATAAGGGAGATTTTGAATTTCTGCAGACACTTGTGGACACTGAACACTTTTGGATTGTGTGAGGCCCACTGATATCTGAGCGCTATGTCACAGGCTCGATGGCACAGCTGTGACAAAAGTGACTAGAGGATAAGGGAGATTTTGAATTTCTGCAGACACTTGTGGACACTGGACACTTTTGGATTGTGTGAGGCCCACTGATATCTGAGCGCTATGTCATAGGCTCGATGGCACAGCTGTGACAAAAGTGACTAGAGGATAAGGGAGATTTTGAATTTCTGCAGACACTTGTGGACACTGGACAATTTTGGATTGTGTGAGGCCCACTGAATATCTGAGCGCTATGTCACAGGCTCGATGGCACAGCTGTGACAAAAGTGACTAGAGGTAAGGGAGATTTTGAATTTCTGCAGACACTTGTGGACACTGGACACTTTTGGATTGTGTGAGGCCCACTGATATCTGAGCGCTATGTCACAGGCTCGATGGCACAGCTGTGACAAAAGTGACTAGAGGATAAGGGAGATTTTGAATTTCTACAAACACTTGTGGACACTGGACACCTTTGGATTGTGTGAGGCCCACTGAATATCTGAGTGCTATGTCACAGGCTCGATGGCACAGCTGTGACAAAAGTGACTAGAGGATAAGGGAGATTTTCAATTTCTGCAGACACTTGTGGACACTTTTGCATTGTGTGAGGCCCACTGATATCTGAGTGCTATGTCACAGGCTCGATGGCACAGCTGTGACAAAAGTGACTAGAGGATAAGGGAGATTTTGAATTTCTGCAGACACTTGTGGACACTGGACACTTTTGGATTGTGTGAGGTCCACTGATATCTGAGCGCTATGTCACAGGCTCGATGGCACAGCTGTGACAAAAGTGACTAGAGGATAAGGGAGATTTTGAATTTCTGCAGACACTTGTGGACACGGGACAATTTTGGATTGTGTGAGGCCCACTGATATCTGAGCGCTATGTCACAGGCTCGATGGCACATCTATGACAAAAGTGACGAGAGGATAAGGGAGATTTTGAAATTCTGCAGACACTTGTGGACACTGGACACTTTTGGATTGTGTGAGGCCCACTGATATCTGAGCGCTATGTCACAGGCTCGATGGCACAGCTGTGACAAAAGTGACGAGAGGATAAGGGAGATTTTGAATTTCTGCAGACACTTGTGGACACTGGACACTTTTGGATTGTGTGAGGCCCACTGATATCTGAGCGCAATGTCACAGGCTCGATGGCACAGCTGTGACCAAAGTGACTAGAGGATAAGTGAGATTTTGAATTTCTGCAGACACTTGTGGACACTGGACACTTTTGGATTGTGTGAGGCCCACTGATATCTGAGCGCTATGTGACAGGCTCGATGGCACAGCTGTGACAAAAGTGACTAGAGGATAAGGGAGATTTTGAATTTCTGCAGACATTTGTGGACACTGGACACTTTTGGATTGTGTGAGGCCCACTGATATCTGAGCGCTATGTCGCAGGCTCAATGGCACAGCTGTGACAAAAGTGACGAGAGGATAAGGGAGATTTTGAATTTCTGCAGACACTTGTGGACACTGGACACTTTTGGATTGTGTGAGGCCCACTGATATCTGAGCGCTATGTCACAGGCTCGATGGCACAGCTGTGACAAAAGTGACTAGAATATAAGGGAGTTTTTGAATTTCTGCAGACACTTGTGGACACTGGACACTTTTGGATTGTGTGAGGCCCACTGAATATCTGAGCGCTATGTCACAGGCTCGATGGCACAGCTGTGACAAAAGTAACTAGAGGATAAGGGAGATTTTGAATTTCTGCAGACACTTGTGGACACTGGACACTTTTGGATTGTGTGAGGCCCACTGATATCTGAGCGCTATGTCACAGGCTCGATGGCACAGCTGTGACAAAAGTGACTAGAGGATAAGGGAGATTTTGAATTTCTGCAGACACTTGTGGACACTGGACACTTTTGGATTGTGTGAGGCCCACTGATATCTGAGCGCTATGTCACAGGCTCGATGGCACAGCTGTGACAAAAGTGATTAGAGGATAAGGGAGATTTTGAATTTCTGCAGACACTTGTGGACACTGGACACTTTTGGATTGTGTGAGGCCCACTGATATCTGAGCGCTATGTCACAAGCTCGATGGCACAGCTGTGACAAAAGTGACGAGAGGATAAGGGAGATTTTGAATTTCTGCAGACACTTGTGGACACTGGACACTTTTGGATTGTGTGAGGCCCACTGATATCTGAGCGCTATGTCACAGGCTCGATGGCACAGCTGTGACAAAAGTGACTAGAGGATAAGGGAGATTTTGAATTTCTGCAGACACTTGTGGACACTGGACACTTTTGGATTGTGTGAGGTCCACTGATATCTGAGCGCTATGTCACAGGCTCGATGGCACAGCTGTGACAAAAGTGACTAGAGGATAAGGGAGATTTTGAATTTCTGCAGACACTTGTGGACACGGGACAATTTTGGATTGTGTGAGGCCCACTGATATCTGAGCACTATGTCACAGGCTCGATGGCACAGCTGTGACAAAAGTGACTAGAGGATAAGGGAGATTTTGAATTTCTGCAGACACTTGTGGACACTGGACACTTTTGGATTGTGTGAGGCCCACTGATATCTGAGCGCTATGTCACAGGCTCGATGGCACAGCTGTGACAAAAGTGACTAGAGGATAAGGGAGATTTTGAATTTCTGCAGACACTTGTGGACACGGGACAATTTTGGATTGTGTGAGGCCCACTGATATCTGAGCGCTATGTCACAGGCTCGATGGCACATCTATGACAAAAGTGACGAGAGGATAAGGGAGATTTTGAATTTCTGCAGACACTTGTGGACACTGGACACTTTTGGATTGTGTGAGGCCCACTGATATCTGAGCGCTATGTCACAGGCTCGATGGCACAGCTGTGACAAAAGTGACGAGAGGATAAGGGAGATTTTGAATTTCTGCAGACAATTGTGGACACTGGACACTTTTGGATTGTGTGAGGCCCACTGATATCTGAGCGCAATGTCACAGGCTCGATGGCACAGCTGTGACCAAAGTGACTAGAGGATAAGTGAGATTTTGAATTTCTGCAGACACTTGTGGACACTGGACACTTTTGGATTGTGTGAGGCCCACTGACATCTGAGCGCTATGTCACAGGCTCGAAAGCACAGCTGTGACAAAAGTGACTAGAGGATAAGGGAGATTTTGAATTTCTGCAGACACTTGTGGACACTGGACACTTTTGGATTGTGTGAGGCCCACTGATATCTGAGCGCTATGTCACAGGCTCGATGGCACAGCTGTGACAAAAGTGACTAGAGGATAAGGGAGATTTTGAATTTCTGCAGACACTTGTGGACACTTTTGGATTGTGTGAGGCCCAATGATATCTGAGCGCTATGTCACAGGCTCGATGGCACAGCTGTGACCAAAGTGACTAGAGGATAAGTGAGATTTTGAATTTCTGCAGACACTTGTGGACACTGGACACTTTTGGATTGTGTGAGGCCCACTGATATCTGAGCGCTATGTGACAGGCTCGATGACACAGCTGTGACAAAAGTGACTAGAGAATAAGGGAGATTTTGAATTTCTGCAGACACTTGTGGACACTGGACACTTTTGGATTGTGTGAGGCCCACTGATAGCTGAGCGCTATGTCACAGGCTCGATGGCACAGCTGTGACAAAAGTGACTAGAGGATAAGGGAGATTTTCAATTTCTGCAGACACTTGTGGACACTGGACACTTTTGGATTGTGTGAGGCCCACTGATATCTGAGCGCTATGTCATAGGCTCGATGGCACAGCTGTGACAAAAGTGACTAGAGGATAAGGGAGATTTTGAATTTCTGCAGACACTTGTGGACACTGGACACTTTTGGATTGTGTGAGGCCCACTGAATATCTGAGCGCTATGTCACAGGCTCGATGGCACAGCTGTGACAAAAGTGACTAGAGGATAAGGGAGATATTGAATTTCTGCAGACACTTGTGGACACTGGACACTTTTGGATTGTGTGAGGCCCACTGATATCTGAGCGCTATGTCACAGGCTCGATGGCACAGCTGTGACAAAAGTGACTAGAGGATAAGGGAGATTTTGAATTTCTGCAAACACTTGTGGACACTGGACACTTTTGGATTGTGTGAGGCCCACTGAATATCTGAGTGCTATGTCACAGGCTCGATGGCACAGCTGTGACAAAAGTGACTAGAGGATAAGGGAGATTTTCAATTTCTGCAGACACTTGTGGACACTGGACACTTTTGGATTGTGTGAGGCCCACTGATATCTGAGTGCTATGTCACAGGCTCGATGGCACAGCTGTGACAAAAGTGACTAGAGGATAAGGGAGATTTTGAATTTCTGCAGACACTTGTGGACACTGGACACTTTTGGATTGTGTGAGGTCCACTGATATCTGAGCGCTATGTCACAGGCTCGATGGCACAGCTGTGACAAAAGTGACTAGAGGATAAGGGAGATTTTGAATTTCTGCAGACACTTGTGGACACGGGACAATTTTGGATTGTGTGAGGCCCACTGATATCTGAGCGCAATGTCACAGGCTCGATGGCACATCTATGACAAAAGTGACGAGAGGATAAGGGAGATTTTGAAATTCTGCAGACACTTGTGGACACTGGACACTTTTGGATTGTGTGAGGCCCACTGATATCTGAGCACTATGTCACAGGCTCGATGGCACAGCTGTGACAAAAGTGACGAGAGGATAAGGGAGATTTTGAATTTCTGCAGACACTTGTGGACACTGGACACTTTTGGATTGTGTGAGGCCCACTGATATCTGAGCGCAATGTCACATGCTCGATGGCACAGCTGTGACCAAAGTGACTAGAGGATAAGTGAGATTTTGAATTTCTGCAGACACTTGTGGACACTGGACACTTTTGGATTGTGTGAGGCCCACTGATATCTGAGCGCTATGTGACAGGCTCGATGGAACAGCTGTGACAAAAGTGACTAGAGGATAAGGGAGATTTTGAATTTCTGCAGACATTTGTGGACACTGGACACTTTTGGATTGTGTGAGGCCCACTGATATCTGAGCGCTATGTCGCAGGCTCAATGGCACAGCTGTGACAAAAGTGACGAGAGGATAAGGGAGATTTTGAATTTCTGCAGACACTTGTGGACACTGGACACTTTTGGATTGTGTGAGGCCCACTGATATCTGAGCGCTATGTCACAGGCTCGATGGCACAGCTGTGATAAAAGTGACTAGAATATAAGGGAGTTTTTGAATTTCTGCAGACACTTGTGGACACTGGACACTTTTGGATTGTGTGAGGCCCACTGAATATCTGAGCGCTATGTCACAGGCTCGATGGCACAGCTGTGACAAAAGTGACTAGAGGATAAGGGAGATTTTGAATTTCTGCAGACACTTGTGGACACTGGACACTTTTGGATTGTGTGAGGCCCACTGATATCTGAGCGCTATGTCACAGGCTCGATGGCACAGCTGTGACAAAAGTGACTAGAGGATAAGGGAGATTTTGAATTTCTGCAGACACTTGTGGACACTGGACACTTTTGGATTGTGTGAGGCCCACTGATATCTGAGCGCTATGTCACAGGCTCGATGGCACAGCTGTGACAAAAGTGACTAGAGGATAAGGGAGATTTTGAATTTCTGCAGACACTTGTGGACACTGGACACTTTTGGATTGTGTGAGGCCCACTGAATATCTGAGTGCTATGTCACAGGCTCGATGGCACAGCTGTGACAAAAGTGACTAGAGGATAAGGGAGATTTTGAATTTCTGCAGACACTTGTGGACACTGGACACTTTTGGATTGTGTGAGGCCCACTGATATCTGAGCGCTATGTCACAGGCTCGATGGCACAGCTGTGACAAAAGTGACTAGAGGATAAGGGAGATTTTGAATTTCTGCAGACACTTGTGGACACTGGACAATTTTGGATTGTGTGAGGCCCACTGATATCTGAGCGCTATGTCACAGGCTCGATGGCACATCTATGACAAAAGTGATGAGAGGATAAGGGAGATTTTGAATTTCTGCAGACACTTGTGGACACTGAACACTTTTGGATTGTGTGAGGCCCACTGATATCTGAGCGCTATGTGACAGGCTCGATGGCACAGCTGTGACAAAAGTGACTAGAGGATAAGGGAGATTTTGAATTTCTGCAGACACTTGTGGACACTGGACACTTTTGGATTGTGTGAGGCCCACTGATATCTGAGCGCTATGTCACAGGCTCGATGGCACAGCTGTGACAAAAGTGACTAGAGGATAAGGGAGATTTTGAATTTCTGCAGACACTTGTGGACACTGGACACTTTTGGATTGTGTGAGGCCCACTGATATCTGAGCGCTATGTCATAGGCTCGATGGCACAGCTGTGACAAAAGTGACTAGAGGATAAGGGAGATTTTGAATTTCTGCAGACACTTGTGGACACTGGACACTTTTGGATTGTGTGAGGCCCACTGAATATCTGAGCGCTATGTCACAGGCTCGATGGCACAGCTGTGACAAAAGTGACTAGAGGATAAGGGAGATTTTGAATTTCTGCAGACACTTGTGGACACTGGACACTTTTGGATTGTGTGAGGCCCACTGATATCTGAACGCTATGTCACAGGCTCGATGGCACAACTGTGACAAATGTGACTAGAGGATAAGGGAGATTTTGAATTTCTGCAAACACTTGTGGACACTGGACACTTTTGGATTGTGTGAGGCCCACTGAATATCTGAGTGCTATGTCACAGGCTCGATGGCACAGCTGTGACAAAAGTGACTAGAGGATAAGGGAGATTTTCAATTTCTGCAGACACTTGTGGACACTGGACACTTTTGGATTGTGTGAGGCCCACTGACATCTGAGCGCTATGTCACAGGCTCGATAGCACAGCTGTGACAAAAGTGACTAGAGGATAAGGGAGATTTTGAATTTCTGCAGACACTTGTGGACACTGGACACTTTTGGATTGTGTGAGGCCCACTGATATCTGAGCGCTATGTCACAGGCTCGATGGCACAGCTGTGACAAAAGTAACTAGAGGATAAGGGAGATTTTGAATTTCTGCAGACACTTGTGGACACTGGACACTTTTGGATTGTGTGAGGCCCACTGATATCTGAGCGCTATGTCACAGGCTCGATGGCACAGCTGTGACCAAAGTGACTAGAGGATAAGTGAGATTTTGAATTTCTGCAGACACTTGTGGACACTGGACACTTTTGGATTGTGTGAGGCCCACTGATATCTGAGCGCTATGTGACAGGCTCGATGGCACAGCTGTGACAAAAGTGACTAGAGAATAAGGGAGATTTTGAATTTCTGCAGACACTTGTGGACACTGAACACTTTTGGATTGTGTGAGGCCCACTGATATCTGAGCGCTATGTGACAGGCTCGATGGCACAGCTGTGACAAAAGTGACTAGAGGATAAGGGAGATTTTGAATTTCTGCAGACACTTGTGGACACTGGACACTTTTGGATTGTGTGAGGCCCACTGATATCTGAGCGCTATGTCATAGGCTCGATGGCACAGCTGTGACAAAAGTGACTAGAGGATAAGGGAGATTTTGAATTTCTGCAGACACTTGTGGACACTGGACACTTTTGGATTGTGTGAGGCCCACTGAATATCTGAGCGCTATGTCACAGGCTCGATGGCACAGCTGTGACAAAAGTGACTAGAGGTAAGGGAGATTTTGAATTTCTGCAGACACTTGTGGACACTGGACACTTTTGGATTGTGTGAGGCCCACTGATATCTGAGCGCTATGTCACAGGCTCGATGGCACAGCTGTGTCAAAAGTGACTAGAGGATAAGGGAGATTTTGAATTTCTGCAAACACTTGTGGACACTGGACACCTTTGGATTGTGTGAGGCCCACTGAATATCTGAGTGCTATGTCACAGGCTCGATGGCACAGCTGTGACAAAAGTGACTAGAGGATAAGGGAGATTTTCAATTTCTGCAGACACTTGTGGACACTTTTGCATTGTGTGAGGCCCACTGATATCTGAGTGCTATGTCACAGGCTCGATGGCACAGCTGTGACAAAAGTGACTAGAGGATAAGGGAGATTTTGAATTTCTGCAGACACTTGTGGACACTGGACACTTTTGGATTGTGTGAGGTCCACTGATATCTGAGCGCTATGTCACAGGTTCGATGGCACAGCTGTGACAAAAGTGACTAGAGGATAAGGGAGATTTTGAATTTCTGCAGACACTTGTGGACACGGGACAATTTTGGATTGTGTGAGGCCCACTGATATCTGAGCGCTATGTCACAGGCTCGATGGCACATCTATGACAAAAGTGACGAGAGGATAAGGGAGATTTTGAAATTCTGCAGACACTTGTGGACACTGGACACTTTTGGATTGTGTGAGGCCCACTGATATCTGAGCGCTATGTCACAGGCTCGATGGCACAGCTGTGACAAAAGTGACGAGAGGATAAGGGAGATTTTGAATTTCTGCAGACACTTGTGGACACTGGACACTTTTGGATTGTGTGAGGCCCACTGATATCTGAGCGCAATGTCACAGGCTCGATGGCACAGCTGTGACCAAAGTGACTAGAGGATAAGTGAGATTTTGAATTTCTGCAGACACTTGTGGACACTGGACACTTTTGGATTGTGTGAGGCCCACTGATATCTGAGCGCTATGTGACAGGCTCGATGGCACAGCTGTGACAAAAGTGACTAGAGGATAAGGGAGATTTTGAATTTCTGCAGACATTTGTGGACACTGGACACTTTTGGATTGTGTGAGGCCCACTGATATCTGAGCGCTATGTCGCAGGCTCAATGGCACAGCTGTGACAAAAGTGACGAGAGGATAAGGGAGATTTTGAATTTCTGCAGACACTTGTGGACACTGGACACTTTTGGATTGTGTGAGGCCCACTGATATCTGAGCGCTATGTCACAGGCTCGATGGCACAGCTGTGACAAAAGTGACTAGAATATAAGGGAGTTTTTGAATTTCTGCAGACACTTGTGGACACTGGACACTTTTGGATTGTGTGAGGCCCACTGAATATCTGAGCGCTATGTCACAGGCTCGATGGCACAGCTGTGACAAAAGTAACTAGAGGATAAGGGAGATTTTGAATTTCTGCAGACACTTGTGGACACTGGACACTTTTGGATTGTGTGAGGCCCACTGATATCTGAGCGCTATGTCACAGGCTCGATGGCACAGCTGTGACAAAAGTGACTAGAGGATAAGGGAGATTTTGAATTTCTGCAGACACTTGTGGACACTGGACACTTTTGGATTGTGTGAGGCCCACTGATATCTGAGCGCTATGTCACAGGCTCGATGGCACAGCTGTGACAAAAGTGATTAGAGGATAAGGGAGATTTTGAATTTCTGCAGACACTTGTGGACACTGGACACTTTTGGATTGTGTGAGGCCCACTGATATCTGAGCGCTATGTCACAAGCTCGATGGCACAGCTGTGACAAAAGTGACGAGAGGATAAGGGAGATTTTGAATTTCTGCAGACACTTGTGGACACTGGACACTTTTGGATTGTGTGAGGCCCACTGATATCTGAGCGCTATGTCACAGGCTCGATGGCACAGCTGTGACAAAAGTGACTAGAGGATAAGGGAGATTTTGAATTTCTGCAGACACTTGTGGACACTGGACACTTTTGGATTGTGTGAGGTCCACTGATATCTGAGCGCTATGTCACAGGCTCGATGGCACAGCTGTGACAAAAGTGACTAGAGGATAAGGGAGATTTTGAATTTCTGCAGACACTTGTGGACACGGGACAATTTTGGATTGTGTGAGGCCCACTGATATCTGAGCGCTATGTCACAGGCTCGATGGCACAGCTGTGACAAAAGTGACTAGAGGATAAGGGAGATTTTGAATTTCTGCAGACACTTGTGGACACTGGACACTTTTGGATTGTGTGAGGCCCACTGATATCTGAGCGCTATGTCACAGGCTCGATGGCACAGCTGTGACAAAAGTGACTAGAGGATAAGGGAGATTTTGAATTTCTGCAGACACTTGTGGACACGGGACAATTTTGGATTGTGTGAGGCCCACTGATATCTGAGCGCTATGTCACAGGCTCGATGGCACAGCTGTGACAAAAGTGACTAGAGGATAAGGGAGATTTTGAATTTCTGCAGACACTTGTGGACACTGGACACTTTTGGATTGTGTGAGGCCCACTGAATATCTGAGCGCTATGTCACAGGCTCGATGGCACAGCTGTGACAAAAGTGACTAGAGGTAAGGGAGATTTTGAATTTCTGCAGACACTTGTGGACACTGGACACTTTTGGATTGTGTGAGGCCCACTGATATCTGAGCGCTATGTCACAGGCTCGATGGCACAGCTGTGTCAAAAGTGACTAGAGGATAAGGGAGATTTTGAATTTCTGCAAACACTTGTGGACACTGGACACCTTTGGATTGTGTGAGGCCCACTGAATATCTGAGTGCTATGTCACAGGCTCGATGGCACAGCTGTGACAAAAGTGACTAGAGGATAAGGGAGATTTTCAATTTCTGCAGACACTTGTGGACACTTTTGCATTGTGTGAGGCCCACTGATATCTGAGTGCTATGTCACAGGCTCGATGGCACAGCTGTGACAAAAGTGACTAGAGGATAAGGGAGATTTTGAATTTCTGCAGACACTTGTGGACACTGGACACTTTTGGATTGTGTGAGGTCCACTGATATCTGAGCGCTATGTCACAGGTTCGATGGCACAGCTGTGACAAAAGTGACTAGAGGATAAGGGAGATTTTGAATTTCTGCAGACACTTGTGGACACGGGACAATTTTGGATTGTGTGAGGCCCACTGATATCTGAGCGCTATGTCACAGGCTCGATGGCACATCTATGACAAAAGTGACGAGAGGATAAGGGAGATTTTGAAATTCTGCAGACACTTGTGGACACTGGACACTTTTGGATTGTGTGAGGCCCACTGATATCTGAGCGCTATGTCACAGGCTCGATGGCACAGCTGTGACAAAAGTGATGAGAGGATAAGGGAGATTTTGAATTTCTGCAGACACTTGTGGACACTGGACACTTTTGGATTGTGTGAGGCCCACTGATATCTGAGCGCAATGTCACAGGCTCGATGGCACAGCTGTGACCAAAGTGACTAGAGGATAAGTGAGATTTTGAATTTCTGCAGACACTTGTGGACACTGGACACTTTTGGATTGTGTGAGGCCCACTGATATCTGAGCGCTATGTGACAGGCTCGATGGCACAGCTGTGACAAAAGTGACTAGAGGATAAGGGAGATTTTGAATTTCTGCAGACATTTGTGGACACTGGACACTTTTGGATTGTGTGAGGCCCACTGATATCTGAGCGCTATGTCGCAGGCTCAATGGCACAGCTGTGACAAAAGTGACGAGAGGATAAGGGAGATTTTGAATTTCTGCAGACACTTGTGGACACTGGACACTTTTGGATTGTGTGAGGCCCACTGATATCTGAGCGCTATGTCACAGGCTCGATGGCACAGCTGTGACAAAAGTGACTAGAATATAAGGGAGTTTTTGAATTTCTGCAGACACTTGTGGACACTGGACACTTTTGGATTGTGTGAGGCCCACTGAATATCTGAGCGCTATGTCACAGGCTCGATGGCACAGCTGTGACAAAAGTAACTAGAGGATAAGGGAGATTTTGAATTTCTGCAGACACTTGTGGACACTGGACACTTTTGGATTGTGTGAGGCCCACTGATATCTGAGCGCTATGTCACAGGCTCGATGGCACAGCTGTGACAAAAGTGACTAGAGGATAAGGGAGATTTTGAATTTCTGCAGACACTTGTGGACACTGGACACTTTTGGATTGTGTGAGGCCCACTGATATCTGAGCGCTATGTCACAGGCTCGATGGCACAGCTGTGACAAAAGTGATTAGAGGTTAAGGGAGATTTTGAATTTCTGCAGACACTTGTGGACACTGGACACTTTTGGATTGTGTGAGGCCCACTGATATCTGAGCGCTATGTCACAAGCTCGATGGCACAGCTGTGACAAAAGTGACGAGAGGATAAGGGAGATTTTGAATTTCTGCAGACACTTGTGGACACTGGACACTTTTGGATTGTGTGAGGCCCACTGATATCTGAGCGCTATGTCACAGGCTCGATGGCACAGCTGTGACAAAAGTGACTAGAGGATAAGGGAGATTTTGAATTTCTGCAGACACTTGTGGACACTGGACACTTTTGGATTGTGTGAGGTCCACTGATATCTGAGCGCTATGTCACAGGCTCGATGGCACAGCTGTGACAAAAGTGACTAGAGGATAAGGGAGATTTTGAATTTCTGCAGACACTTGTGGACACGGGACAATTTTGGATTGTGTGAGGCCCACTGATATCTGAGCGCTATGTCACAGGCTCGATGGCACAGCTGTGACAAAAGTGACTAGAGGATAAGGGAGATTTTGAATTTCTGCAGACACTTGTGGACACTGGACACTTTTGGATTGTGTGAGGCCCACTGATATCTGAGCGCTATGTCACAGGCTCGATGGCACAGCTGTGACAAAAGTGACTAGAGGATAAGGGAGATTTTGAATTTCTGCAGACACTTGTGGACACGGGACAATTTTGGATTGTGTGAGGCCCACTGATATCTGAGCGCTATGTCACAGGCTCGATGGCACATCTATGACAAAAGTGACGAGAGGATAAGGGAGATTTTGAATTTCTGCAGACACTTGTGGACACTGGACACTTTTGGATTGTGTGAGGCCCACTGATATCTGAGCGCTATGTCACAGGCTCGATGGCACAGCTGTGACAAAAGTGACGAGAGGATAAGGGAGATTTTGAATTTCTGCAGACAATTGTGGACACTGGACACTTTTGGATTGTGTGAGGCCCACTGATATCTGAGCGCAATGTCACAGGCTCGATGGCACAGCTGTGACCAAAGTGACTAGAGGATAAGTGAGATTTTGAATTTCTGCAGACACTTGTGGACACTGGACACTTTTGGATTGTGTGAGGCCCACTGATATCTGAGCGCTATGTGACAGGCTCGATGGCACAGCTGTGACAAAAGTGACTAGAGGATAAGGGAGATTTTCAATTTCTGCAGACACTTGTGGACACTGGACACTTTTGGATTGTGTGAGGCCCACTGACATCTGAGCGCTATGTCACAGGCTCGATAGCACAGCTGTGACAAAAGTGACTAGAGGATAAGGGAGATTTTGAATTTCTGCAGACACTTGTGGACACTGGACACTTTTGGATTGTGTGAGGCCCACTGATATCTGAGCGCTATGTCACAGGCTCGATGGCACAGCTGTGACAAAAGTGACTAGAGGATAAGGGAGATTTTGAATTTCTGCAGACACTTGTGGACACTTTTGGATTGTGTGAGGCCCACTGATATCTGAGCGCTATGTCACAGGCTCGATGGCACAGCTGTGACCAAAGTGACTAGAGGATAAGTGAGATTTTGAATTTCTGCAGACACTTGTGGACACTGGACACTTTTGGATTGTGTGAGGCCCACTGATATCTGAGCGCTATGTGACAGGCTCGATGACACAGCTGTGACAAAAGTGACTAGAGAATAAGGGAGATTTTGAATTTCTGCAGACACTTGTGGACACTGGACACTTTTGGATTGTGTGAGGCCCACTGATATCTGAGCGCTATGTCACAGGGTCGATGGCACAGCTGTGACAAAAGTGACTAGAGGATAAGGGAGATTTTGAATTTCTGCAGACACTTGTGGACACTGGACACTTTTGGATTGTGTGAGGCCCACTGATATCTGAGCGCTATGTCATAGGCTCGATGGCACAGCTGTGACAAAAGTGACTAGAGGATAAGGGAGATTTTGAATTTCTGCAGACACTTGTGGACACTGGACACTTTTGGATTGTGTGAGGCCCACTGAATATCTGAGCGCTATGTCACAGGCTCGATGGCACAGCTGTGACAAAAGTGACTAGAGGATAAGGGAGATATTGAATTTCTGCAGACACTTGTGGACACTGGACACTTTTGGATTGTGTGAGGCCCACTGATATCTGAGCGCTATGTCACAGGCTCGATGGCACAGCTGTGACAAAAGTGACTAGAGGATAAGGGAGATTTTGAATTTCTGCAAACACTTGTGGACACTGGACACTTTTGGATTGTGTGAGGCCCACTGAATATCTGAGTGCTATGTCACAGGCTCGATGGCACAGCTGTGACAAAAGTGACTAGAGGATAAGGGAGATTTTCAATTTCTGCAGACACTTGTGGACACTGGACACTTTTGGATTGTGTGAGGCCCACTGATATCTGAGTGCTATTTCACAGGCTCGATGGCACAGCTGTGACAAAAGTGACTAGAGGATAAGGGAGATTTTGAATTTCTGCAGACACTTGTGGACACTGGACACTTTTGGATTGTGTGAGGTCCACTGATATCTGAGCGCTATGTCACAGGCTCGATGGCACAGCTGTGACAAAAGTGACTAGAGGATAAGGGAGATTTTGAATTTCTGCAGACATTTGTGGACACGGGACAATTTTGGATTGTGTGAGGCCCACTGATATCTGAGCGCTATGTCACAGGCTCGATGGCACATCTATGACAAAAGTGACGAGAGGATAAGGGAGATTTTGAAATTCTGCAGACACTTGTGGACACTGGACACTTTTGGATTGTGTGAGGCCCACTGATATCTGAGCGCTATGTCACAGGCTCGATGGCACAGCTGTGACAAAAGTGACGAGAGGATAAGGGAGATTTTGAATTTCTGCAGACACTTGTGGACACTGGACACTTTTGGATTGTGTGAGGCCCACTGATATCTGAGCGCAATGTCACATGCTCGATGGCACAGCTGTGACCAAAGTGACTAGAGGATAAGTGAGATTTTGAATTTCTGCAGACACTTGTGGACACTGGACACTTTTGGATTGTGTGAGGCCCACTGATATCTGAGCGCTATGTGACAGGCTCGATGGCACAGCTGTGACAAAAGTGAGTAGAGGATAAGGGAGATTTTGAATTTCTGCAGACATTTGTGGACACTGGACACTTTTGGATTGTGTGAGGCCCACTGATATCTGAGCGCTATGTCGCAGGCTCAATGGCACAGCTGTGACAAAAGTGACGAGAGGATAAGGGAGATTTTGAATTTCTGCAGACACTTGTGGACACTGGACACTTTTGGATTGTGTGAGGCCCACTGATATCTGAGCGCTATGTCACAGGCTCGATGGCACAGCTGTGATAAAAGTGACTAGAATATAAGGGAGTTTTTGAATTTCTGCAGACACTTGTGGACACTGGACACTTTTGGATTGTGTGAGGCCCACTGAATATCTGAGCGCTATGTCACAGGCTCGATGGCACAGCTGTGACAAAAGTGACTAGAGGATAAGGGAGATTTTGAATTTCTGCAGACACTTGTGGACACTGGACACTTTTGGATTGTGTGAGGCCCACTGATATCTGAGCGCTATGTCACAGGCTCGATGGCACAGCTGTGACAAAAGTGACTAGAGGATAAGGGAGATTTTGAATTTCTGCAGACACTTGTGGACACTGGACACTTTTGGATTGTGTGAGGCCCACTGATATCTGAGCGCTATGTCACAGGCTCGATGGCACAGCTGTGACAAAAGTGACTAGAGGATAAGGGAGATTTTGAATTTCTGCAGACACTTGTGGACACTGGACACTTTTGGATTGTGTGAGGCCCACTGAATATCTGAGTGCTATGTCACAGGCTCGATGGCACAGCTGTGACAAAAGTGACTAGAGGATAAGGGAGATTTTGAATTTCTGCAGACACTTGTGGACACTGGACACTTTTGGATTGTGTGAGGCCCACTGATATCTGAGCGCTATGTCACAGGCTCGATGGCACAGCTGTGACAAAAGTGACTAGAGGATAAGGGAGATTTTGAATTTCTGCAGACACTTGTGGACACTGGACAATTTTGGATTGTGTGAGGCCCACTGATATCTGAGCGCTATGTCACAGGCTCGATGGCACATCTATGACAAAAGTGATGAGAGGATAAGGGAGATTTTGAATTTCTGCAGACACTTGTGGACACTGAACACTTTTGGATTGTGTGAGGCCCACTGATATCTGAGCGCTATGTCACAGGCTCGATGGCACAGCTGTGACAAAAGTGACGAGAGGATAAGGGAGATTTTGAATTTCTGCAGACACTTGTGGACACTGGACACTTTTGGATTGTGTGAGGCCCACTGATATCTGAGCGCAATGTCACAGGCTCGATGGCACAGCTGTGACCAAAGTGAATAGAGGATAAGTGAGATTTTGAATTTCTGCAGACACTTGTGGACACTGGACACTTTTGGATTGTGTGAGGCCCACTGATATCTGAGCGCTATGTGACAGGCTCGATGGCACAGCTGTGACAAAAGTGACTAGAGGATAAGGGAGATTTTGAATTTCTGCAGACATTTGTGGACACTGGACACTTTTGGATTGTGTGAGGCCCACTGATATCTGAGCGCTATGTCACAGGCTCGATGGCACAGCTGTGACAAAAGTGACTAGAGGCTAAGGGAGATTTTGAATTTCTGCAGACACTTGTGGACACTGGACACTTTTGGATTGTGTGAGGCCCAGTGATATCTGAGCGCTATGTCACAGGCTCGATGGCACAGCTGTGACAAAAGTGACTAGAGGATAAGGGAGATTTTGAATTTCTGCAGACACTTGTGGACACTGGACACTTTTGGATTGTGTGAGGCCCACTGATATCTGAGCGCTATGTCACAGGCTCGATGGCACAGCTGTGACAAAAGTGACGAGAGGATAAGGGAGATTTTGAATTTCAGCAGACACTTGTGGACACTGGACACTTTTGGATTGTGTGAGGCCCACTGATATCTGAGCGCTATGTCACAGGCTCGATGGCACAGCTGTGACAAAAGTGACTAGAGGATAAGGGAGATTTTGAATTTCTGCAGACACTTGTGGACACTGGACACTTTTGGATTGTGTGAGGCCCAGTGAATATCTGAGCGCTATGTCAAAGGCTCGATGGCATAGCTGTGACAAAAGTGACTAGAGGATAAGTGAGATTTTGAATTTCTGCAGACACTTGTGGACACTGGACACTTTTGGATTGTGTGAGGCCCACTGAATATTTGAGCGCTATGTCACAGGCTCGATGGCACAGCTGTGACAAAAGTGACTAGAGGATAAGGGAGATTTTGAATTTCTGCAGACACTTGTGGACACTGGACACTTTTGGATTGTGTGAGGCCCACTGAATATCTGAGCGCTATGTCACAGGCTCGATGGCACAGCTGTGACAAAAGTGACTAGAGAATAAAAGAGATTTTGAATATCCGCAGACACTTGTGGACAATGGACACTTTTGGATTGTGTGAGGCCCACTGATATCTGAGCGCTATGTCACAGGCTCGATGGCACAGCTGTGACAAAAGTGACTAGAGGATAAGGGAGATTTTGAATTTCTGCAGACACTTGTGGACACTGGACACTTTTGGATTGTGTGAGGCCCACTGATATCTGAGCGCTATGTCACAGGATCGATGGCACAGCTGTGACAAAAGTGACTAGAGGATAAGGGAGATTTTGAATTTCTGCAGACACTTGTGGACACTGGACACTTTTGGATTGTGTGAGGCCCACTGATATCTTAGCGCTATGTCACAGGCTCGATGGCACAGCTGTGACAAAAGTGACGAGAGGATAAGGGAGATTTTGAATTTCTGCAGACACTTGTGGACACTGGACACTTTTGGATTGTGTGAGGACCACTGGTATCTGAGCGCTATGTCACAGGCTCGATGGCACAGCTGTGACAAAAGTGACAAGAGGATAAGGGAGATTTTGAATTTCTGCAGACATTTGTGGACACTGGACACTTTTGGATTGTGTGAGGCCCACTGATATCTGAGCGCTGTGTCACAGGCTCGATGGCACAGCTGTGACAAAAGTGACTAGAGGATAAGGGAGATTTTGAATTTCTGCATACACTTGTGGACACTGGACACTTTTGGATTGTGTGAGGCCCACTGATATATGAGCGCTATGTCGCAGGCTCGATGGCACAGCTGTGACAAAAGTGACTAGAGGATAAGGGAGATTTTGAATTTCTGCAGACACTTGTGGACACTGGACACTTTTGGATTGTGTGAGGCCCACTGAATATCTGAGCGCTATGTCACAGGCTCGATGGCACAGCTGTTACAAAAGTGACTAGAGGATAAAAGAGATTTTGAATATCCGCAGACACTTGTGGACACTGGACACTTTTGGATTGTGTGAGGCCCACTGATATCTGAGCGCTATGTCACAGGCTCGATGGCACAGCTGTGACAAAAGTGACTAGAGGATAAGGGAGATTTTGAATTTCTGCAGACACTTGTGGACACTTTTGGATTGTGTGAGGCACACTGATATCTGAGCGCTATGTCACAGGCTCGATGGCACAGCTGTGACAAAAGTGACTAGAGAATAAGGGAGATTTTGAATTTCTGCAGACACTTGTGGACACTGGACACTTTTGGATTGTGTGAGGCCCACTGATATCTGAGCGCTATGTCACAGGCTCGATGGCACAGCTGTGACAAAAGTGACTAGAGGATAAGGGAGATTTTGAATTTCTGCAGACACTTGTGGACACTGGACACTTTTGGATTGTGTGAGGCCCACTGAATATCAGAGCGCTATGTCACAGGCTCGATGGCACAGCTGTGACAAAAGTTACTAGAGGATAAGGGAGATTTTGAATTTCTGCAGACACTTGTGGACACTGGACACTTTTGGATTGTGTGAGGCCCACTGATATCTGAGCGCTATGTCACAGGTTCGATGGCAAAGCTGTGACAAAAGTGACTAGAGGATAAGGGAGATTTTGAATTTCTGCAGACACTTGTGGACACTGGACACTTTTGGATTGTGTGAGGCCCACTGAATATCTGAGCGCTATGTCACAGGCTCGATGGCACAGCTGTGACAAAAGTGACTAGAGGATAAAAGAGATTTTGAATTTCTGCAGACACTTGTGGACACTGGACACTTTTGGATTGTGTGAGGCCCACTGATATCTGAGCGCTATGTGACAGGCTCGATGGCACAGCTGTGACAAAAGTGACTAGAGGATAAGGGAGATTTTGAATTTCTGCAGACACTTGTGGACACTGGACACTTTTGGATTGTGTGAGGCCCACTGATATCTGAGCGCTATGTCACAGGCTCGATGGCACTGCTGTGACAAAAGTTACGAGAGGATAAGGGAGATTTTGAATTTCTGCAGACACTTGTGGACACTGGACACTTTTGGATTGTGTGAGGCCCACTGATATCTGAGCGCTATGTCACAGGCTCGATGGCACAGCTGTGACAAAAGTGACGAGAGGATAAGGGAGATTTTGAATTTCAGCAGACACTTGTGGACACTGGACACTTTTGGATTGTGTGAGGCCCAATGATATCTGAGCGCTATGTCACAGGCTCGATGGCACAGCTGTGACAAAAGTGACTAGAGGATAAGGGAGATTTTGAATTTCTGCAGACACTTGTGGACACTGGACACTTTTGGATTGTGTGAGGCCCACTGAATATCTGAGCGCTATGTCACAGGCTCGATGGCACAGCTGTGACAAAAGTGACTTGAGGATAATGGAGATTTTGAATTTCTGCAGACACTTGTGGACACTGGACACTTTTGGATTGTGTGAGACCCACTGATATCTGAGCGCTATGTCACAGGCTCGATGGCACAGCTGTGACAAAAGTGACTAGAGGATAAGGGAGATTTTGAATTTCTGCAGACACTTGTGGACACTGGACACTTTTGGATTGTGTGAGGCCCACTGATATCTGAGCGCTATGTCACAGGCTCGATGGCACAGCTGTGACAAAAGTGACTAGAGGATAAGGGAGATTTTGAATTTCTGCAGACACTTGTGGACACTGGACAATTTTGGATTGTGTGAGGCCCACTGATATCTGAGCGCAATGTCACATGCTCGATGGCACAGCTGTGACCAAAGTGACTAGAGGATAAGTGAGATTTTGAATTTCTGCAGACACTTGTGGACAATGGACACTTTTGGATTGTGTGAGGCCCACTGATATCTGAGCGTTATGTCACAGGCTCGATGCCACAGCTGTGACAAAAGTGACTAGAGGATAAGGTAGATTTTGAATTTCTGCAGACACTTGTGGACACTGGACACTTTTGGATTGTGTGAGGCCCACTGAATATCTGAGCGCTATGTCACAGTCTCGATGGCACAGCTGTGACAAAAGTGACTAGAGGATAAGGGAGATTTTGAATTTCTGCAGACACTTGTGGACACTGGACACTTTTGGATTGTGTGAGGCCCACTGATATCTGAGCGCTATGTCACAGGCTCGATGGCACAGCTGTGACAAAAGTGACTAGAGGATAAGGGAGAATTTGAATTTCTGCAGACACTTGTGGACACTGGACACATTTGGATTGTGTGAGGCCCACTGATATCTGAGCGCTATGTCACAGGCTCGATGGCACAGCTGTGACAAAAGTGACTAGAGGATAAGGGAGATTTTGAATTTCTGCAGACACTTGTGGACACTGGACACTTTTGGATTGTGTGATGCCCACTGAATATCTGAGCGCTATGTCACAGGCTCGATGGCACAGCTGTGACAAAAGTTTCTAGAGGATAAGGGTGATTTTGAATTTCTGCAGACACTTGTGGACACTGGACACTTTTGGATTGTGTGAGGCCCACTGATATCTGAGCGCTATGTCACAGGCTCGATGGCAAAGCTGTGACAAAAGTGACTAGAGGATAAGGGAGATTTTGAATTTCTGCAGACACTTGTGGACACTGGACACTTTTGGATTGTGTGAGGCCCACTGAATATCTGAGCGCTATGTCACATGCTCGATGGCACAGCTGTGACAAAAGTGACTAGAGGATAAAAGAGATTTTGAATTTCCGCAGACACTTGTGGACACTGGACACTTTTGGATTGTGTGAGGCACACTGATATCTGAGCGCTATGTCACAGGCTCGATGGCACAGCTGTGACAAAAGTGACTAGAGAATAAGGGAGATTTTGAATTTCTGCAGACACTTGTGGACACTGGACACTTTTGGATTGTGTGAGGCCCACTGATATCTGAGCGCAATGTCACAGGATCGATGGCAGAGCTGTGACAAAAGAGACTAGAGGATAAGGGAGATTTTGAATTTCTGCAGACACTTGTGGACATTGGACACTTTTGGATTGTGTGAGGCCCACTGATATCTGAGCGCTATGTCACAGGCTCGATGGCACAGCTGTGACAAAAGTGACGAGAGGATAAGGGAGATTTAGAATTTCTGCAGACACTTGTGGACACTGGACTCTTTTGGATTGTGTGAGGCCCACTGATATCTGAGCGCTATGTCGCAGGCTCGATGGCACAGCTGTGACAAAAGTGACGAGAGGATAAGGGAGATTTTGAATTTCTGCAGACATTTGTGGACACTGGACACTTTTGGATTGTGTGAGGCCCACTGATATCTGAGCACTATGTCACAGGCTCGATGGCACAGCTGTGACAAAAGTGACTAGAGGATAAGGGAGATTTTGAATTTCTGCAGACACTTGTGGACACTGGACACTTTTTGATTGTGTGAGGCCCACTGATATCTGAGCGCTATGTCACAGGCTCGATGGCACAGCTGTGACAAAAGTGACTAGAGGATAAGGAAGATTTTGAATTTCTGCAGACACTTGTGGACACTGGACACTTTTGGATTGTGTGAGGCCCACTGATATCTGAGCGCTATGTCACAGGCTCGATGGCACAGCTGTGACAAAAGTGACTAGAGGATAAGGGAGATTTTGAATTTCTGCAGACACTTGTGGACACTGGACACTTTTGGATTGTGTGAGGCCCACTGAATATCTGAGCGCTATGTCACAGGCTCGATGGCTCAGCTGTGATAAAAGTGACTAGAGGATAAGGGAGAATTTGAATTTCTGCAGACACTTGTGGACACTGGACACATTTGGATTGTGTGAGGCCCACTGATATCTGAGCGCTATGTCACAGGCTCGATGGCACAGCTGTGACAAAAGTGACTAGAGGATAAGGGAGATTTTGAATTTCTGCAGACACTTGTGGACACTGGACACTTTTGGATTGTGTGATGCCCACTGAATATCTGAGCGCTATGTCACAGGCTCGATGGCACAGCTGTGACAAAAGTTACTAGAGGATAAGGGTGATTTTGAATTTCTGCAGACACTTGTGGACACTGGACACTTTTGGATTGTGTGAGGCCCACTGATATCTGAGCGCTATGTCACAGGCTCGATGGCAAAGCTGTGACAAAAGTGACTAGAGGATAAGGGAGATTTTGAATTTCTGCAGACACTTGTGGACACTGGACACTTTTGGATTGTGTGAGGCCCACTGAATATCTGAGCGCTATGTCACATGCTCGATGGCACAGCTGTGACAAAAGTGACTAGAGGATAAAAGAGATTTTGAATTTCCGCAGACACTTGTGGACACTGGACACTTTTGGATTGTGTGAGGCACACTGATATCTGAGCGCTATGTCACAGGCTCGATGGCACAGCTGTGACAAAAGTGACTAGAGAATAAGGGAGATTTTGAATTTCTGCAGACACTTGTGGAAACTGGACACTTTTGGATTGTGTGAGGCCCACTGATATCTGAGCGCAATGTCACAGGATCGATGGCAGAGCTGTGACAAAAGAGACTAGAGGATAAGGGAGATTTTGAATTTCTGCAGACACTTGTGGACATTGGACACTTTTGGATTGTGTGAGGCCCACTGATATCTGAGCGCTATGTCACAGGCTCGATGGCACAGCTGTGACAAAAGTGACGAGAGGATAAGGGAGATTTAGAATTTCTGCAGACACTTGTGGACACTGGACTCTTTTGGATTGTGTGAGGCCCACTGATATCTGAGCGCTATGTCGCAGGCTCGATGGCACAGCTGTGACAAAAGTGACGAGAGGATAAGGGAGATTTTGAATTTCTGCAGACATTTGTGGACACTGGACACTTTTGGATTGTGTGAGGCCCACTGATATCTGAGCACTATGTCACAGGCTCGATGGCACAGCTGTGACAAAAGTGACTAGAGGATAAGGGAGATTTTGAATTTCTGCAGACACTTGTGGACACTGGACACTTTTTGATTGTGTGAGGCCCACTGATATCTGAGCGCTATGTCACAGGCTCGATGGCACAGCTGTGACAAAAGTGACTAGAGGATAAGGAAGATTTTGAATTTCTGCAGACACTTGTGGACACTGGACACTTTTGGATTGTGTGAGGCCCACTGATATCTGAGCGCTATGTCACAGGCTCGATGGCACAGCTGTGACAAAAGTGACTAGAGGATAAGGGAGATTTTGAATTTCTGCAGACACTTGTGGACACTGGACACTTTTGGATTGTGTGAGGCCCACTGAATATCTGAGCGCTATGTCACAGGCTCGATGGCACAGCTGTGACAAAAGTTACTAGAGGATAAGGGAGATTTTGAATTTCTGCAGACACTTGTGGACACTGGACCCTTTTGGATTGTGTGAGGCCCACTGATATCTGAGCGCTATGTCACAGGCTCGATGGCAAAGCTGTGACAAAAGTGACTAGAGGATAAGGGAGATTTTGAATTTCTGCAGACACTTGTGGACACTGGACACTTTTGGATTGTGTGAGGCCCACTGAATATCTGAGCGCTATGTCACAGGCTCGATGGCACAGCTGTGACAAAAGTGACTAGAGGATAAAAGAGATTTTGAATTTCTGCAGACACTTGTGGACACTGGACACTTTTGGATTGTGTGAGGCCCACTGATATCTGAGCGCTATGTCACAGGCTCGATGGCACAGCTGTGACAAAATTGACTAGAGGATAAGGAAGATTTTGAATTTCTGCAGACACTTGTGGACACTGGACACTTTTGGATTGTGTGAGGCCCAATGAATATCTGAGTGCTATGTCACAGGCTCGATGTCACAGCTGTGACAAAAGTGACTAGAGGATAAAAGAGATTTTGAATTTCTGCAGACACTTGTGGACACTGGACACTTTTGGATTGTGTGAGGCCCAATGAATATCTGAGCGCTATGTGACAGGCTCGATGGCACAGCTGTGACCAAAGTGACTAGAGGATAAGTGAGATTTTGAATTTCAGCAGACACTTGTGGACACTGGACACTTTTGGATTGTGTGAGGCCCACTGATATCTGAGCGCTATGTGACAGGCTCGATGGCACAGCTGTGACAAAAGTGACTAGAGGATAAGGGAGATTTTGAATTTCTGCAGACACTTGTGGACACTGGACACTTTTGGATTGTGTGAGGCCCACTGATATCTGAGCGCTATGTGACAGGCTCGATGGCACTGCTGTGACAAAAGTGACGAGAGGATAAGGGAGATTTTGAATTTCTGCAGACCCTTGTGGACACTGGACACTTTTGGATTGTGTGAGGCCCACTGATATCTGAGCGCTATGTCACAGGCTCGATGGCACAGCTGTGACAAAAGTGACGAGAGGATAAGGGAGATTTTGAATTTTTGCAGACACATGTGGACACTGGACACTTTTGGATTGTGTGAGGCCCACTGATATCTGAGCGTTATGTCACAGGCTCGATGCCACAGCTGTGACAAAAGTGACTAGAGGATAAGGTAGATTTTGAATTTCTGCAGACACTTGTGGACACTGGACACTTTTGGATTGTGTGATGCCAACTGAATATCTGAGCGCTATGTCACAGGCTCGATGGCACAGCTGTGACAAAAGTTACTAGAGGATAAGGGTGATTTTGAATTTCTGCAGACACTTGTGGACACTGGACACTTTTGGATTGTGTGAGGCCCACTGATATCTGAGCGCTATGTCACAGGCTCGATGGCAAAGCTGTGACAAAAGTGACTAGAGGATAAGGGAGATTTTGAATTTCTGCAGACACTTGTGGACACTGGACACTTTTGGATTGTGTGAGGCCCACTGAATATCTGAGCGCTATGTCACAGGCTCGATGGCACAGCTGTGACAAAAGTGACTAGAGGATAAAAGATTTTGAATTTCTGCAGACACTTGTGGACACTGGACACTTTTGGATTGTGTGAGGCCCACTGATATCTGAGCGCTATGTCACAGGCTCGATGGCACAGCTGTGACAAAAGTGACTAGAGAATAAGGGTGATTTTGAATTTCTGCAGACACTTATGGACACTGGACACTTTTGGATTGTGTGAGTCCCACTGATATCTGAGCGCAATGTCACAGGATCGATGGCAGAGCTGTGACAAAAGTGACTAGAGGATAAGGGAGATTTTGAATTTCTGCAGACACTTGTGGACATTGGACACTTTTGGATTGTGTGAGGCCCACTGATATCTGAGCGCTATGTCACAGGCTCGATGGCACAGCTGTGACAAAAGTGAAGAGAGGATAAGGGAGATTTTGAATTTCTGCAGACACTTGTGGACACTGGACACTTTTGGATTGTGTGAGGACCACTGATATCTGAGCGCTATGTCGCAGGCTCGATGGCACAGCTGTGACAAAAGTGACAAGAGGATAAGGGAGATTTTGAATTTCTGCAGACACTTGTGGACACTGGACACTTTTGGATTGTGTGAGGCCCACTGATATCTGAGCGCTATGTCACAGGCTCGATGGCAAAGCTGTGACAAAAGTGACTAGAGGATAAGGGAGATTTTGAATTTCTGCAGACACTTGTGGACACTGGACACTTTTGGATTGTGTGAGGCCCACTGAATATCTGAGCGCTATGTCACATGCTCGATGGCACAGCTGTGACAAAAGTGACTAGAGGATAAAAGAGATTTTGAATTTCCGCAGACACTTGTGGACACTGGACACTTTTGGATTGTGTGAGGCACACTGATATCTGAGCGCTATGTCACAGGCTCGATGGCACAGCTGTGACAAAAGTGACTAGAGAATAAGGGAGATTTTGAATTTCTGCAGACACTTGTGGAAACTGGACACTTTTGGATTGTGTGAGGCCCACTGATATCTGAGCGCAATGTCACAGGATCGATGGCAGAGCTGTGACAAAAGAGACTAGAGGATAAGGGAGATTTTGAATTTCTGCAGACACTTGTGGACATTGGACACTTTTGGATTGTGTGAGGCCCACTGATATCTGAGCGCTATGTCACAGGCTCGATGGCACAGCTGTGACAAAAGTGACGAGAGGATAAGGGAGATTTAGAATTTCTGCAGACACTTGTGGACACTGGACTCTTTTGGATTGTGTGAGGCCCACTGATATCTGAGCGCTATGTCGCAGGCTCGATGGCACAGCTGTGACAAAAGTGACGAGAGGATAAGGGAGATTTTGAATTTCTGCAGACATTTGTGGACACTGGACACTTTTGGATTGTGTGAGGCCCACTGATATCTGAGCACTATGTCACAGGCTCGATGGCACAGCTGTGACAAAAGTGACTAGAGGATAAGGGAGATTTTGAATTTCTGCAGACACTTGTGGACACTGGACACTTTTTGATTGTGTGAGGCCCACTGATATCTGAGCGCTATGTCACAGGCTCGATGGCACAGCTGTGACAAAAGTGACTAGAGGATAAGGAAGATTTTGAATTTCTGCAGACACTTGTGGACACTGGACACTTTTGGATTGTGTGAGGCCCACTGATATCTGAGCGCTATGTCACAGGCTCGATGGCACAGCTGTGACAAAAGTGACTAGAGGATAAGGGAGATTTTGAATTTCTGCAGACACTTGTGGACACTGGACACTTTTGGATTGTGTGAGGCCCACTGAATATCTGAGCGCTATGTCACAGGCTCGATGGCACAGCTGTGACAAAAGTTACTAGAGGATAAGGGAGATTTTGAATTTCTGCAGACACTTGTGGACACTGGACCCTTTTGGATTGTGTGAGGCCCACTGATATCTGAGCGCTATGTCACAGGCTCGATGGCAAAGCTGTGACAAAAGTGACTAGAGGATAAGGGAGATTTTGAATTTCTGCAGACACTTGTGGACACTGGACACTTTTGGATTGTGTGAGGCCCACTGAATATCTGAGCGCTATGTCACAGGCTCGATGGCACAGCTGTGACAAAAGTGACTAGAGGATAAAAGAGATTTTGAATTTCTGCAGACACTTGTGGACACTGGACACTTTTGGATTGTGTGAGGCCCACTGATATCTGAGCGCTATGTCACAGGCTCGATGGCACAGCTGTGACAAAATTGACTAGAGGATAAGGAAGATTTTGAATTTCTGCAGACACTTGTGGACACTGGACACTTTTGGATTGTGTGAGGCCCAATGAATATCTGAGTGCTATGTCACAGGCTCGATGTCACAGCTGTGACAAAAGTGACTAGAGGATAAAAGAGATTTTGAATTTCTGCAGACACTTGTGGACACTGGACACTTTTGGATTGTGTGAGGCCCAATGAATATCTGAGCGCTATGTGACAGGCTCGATGGCACAGCTGTGACCAAAGTGACTAGAGGATAAGTGAGATTTTGAATTTCAGCAGACACTTGTGGACACTGGACACTTTTGGATTGTGTGAGGCCCACTGATATCTGAGCGCTATGTGACAGGCTCGATGGCACAGCTGTGACAAAAGTGACTAGAGGATAAGGGAGATTTTGAATTTCTGCAGACACTTGTGGACACTGGACACTTTTGGATTGTGTGAGGCCCACTGATATCTGAGCGCTATGTGACAGGCTCGATGGCACTGCTGTGACAAAAGTGACGAGAGGATAAGGGAGATTTTGAATTTCTGCAGACCCTTGTGGACACTGGACACTTTTGGATTGTGTGAGGCCCACTGATATCTGAGCGCTATGTCACAGGCTCGATGGCACAGCTGTGACAAAAGTGACGAGAGGATAAGGGAGATTTTGAATTTTTGCAGACACATGTGGACACTGGACACTTTTGGATTGTGTGAGGCCCACTGATATCTGAGCGTTATGTCACAGGCTCGATGCCACAGCTGTGACAAAAGTGACTAGAGGATAAGGTAGATTTTGAATTTCTGCAGACACTTGTGGACACTGGACACTTTTGGATTGTGTGATGCCAACTGAATATCTGAGCGCTATGTCACAGGCTCGATGGCACAGCTGTGACAAAAGTTACTAGAGGATAAGGGTGATTTTGAATTTCTGCAGACACTTGTGGACACTGGACACTTTTGGATTGTGTGAGGCCCACTGATATCTGAGCGCTATGTCACAGGCTCGATGGCAAAGCTGTGACAAAAGTGACTAGAGGATAAGGGAGATTTTGAATTTCTGCAGACACTTGTGGACACTGGACACTTTTGGATTGTGTGAGGCCCACTGAATATCTGAGCGCTATGTCACAGGCTCGATGGCACAGCTGTGACAAAAGTGACTAGAGGATAAAAGATTTTGAATTTCTGCAGACACTTGTGGACACTGGACACTTTTGGATTGTGTGAGGCCCACTGATATCTGAGCGCTATGTCACAGGCTCGATGGCACAGCTGTGACAAAAGTGACTAGAGAATAAGGGTGATTTTGAATTTCTGCAGACACTTATGGACACTGGACACTTTTGGATTGTGTGAGTCCCACTGATATCTGAGCGCAATGTCACAGGATCGATGGCAGAGCTGTGACAAAAGTGACTAGAGGATAAGGGAGATTTTGAATTTCTGCAGACACTTGTGGACATTGGACACTTTTGGATTGTGTGAGGCCCACTGATATCTGAGCGCTATGTCACAGGCTCGATGGCACAGCTGTGACAAAAGTGAAGAGAGGATAAGGGAGATTTTGAATTTCTGCAGACACTTGTGGACACTGGACACTTTTGGATTGTGTGAGGACCACTGATATCTGAGCGCTATGTCGCAGGCTCGATGGCACAGCTGTGACAAAAGTGACAAGAGGATAAGGGAGATTTTGAATTTCTGCAGACACTTGTGGACACTGGACACTTTTGGATTGTGTGAGGCCCACTGATATCTGAGCGCTGTGTCACAGGCTCGATGGCACAGCTGTGACAAAAGTGACTAGAGGATAAGGGAGATTTTGAATTTCTGCAGACACTTGTGGACACTGGACACTTTTGGATTGTGTGAGGCCCACTGATATCTGAGCGCTATGTCACAGGCTCGATGGCACAGCTGTGACAAAAGTGACTAGAGGATAAGGGAGATTTTGAATTTCTGCAGACACTTGTGGACACTGGACACTTTTGGATTGTGTGAGGCCCAATGAATATCTGAGCGCTATGTGACAGGCTCGATGGCACAGCTGTGACCAAAGTGACTAGAGGATAAGTGAGATTTTGAATTTCAGCAGACACTTGTGGACACTGGACACTTTTGGATTGTGTGAGGCCCACTGATATCTGAGCGCTATGTGACAGGCTCGATGGCACAGCTGTGACAAAAGTGACTAGAGGATAAGGGAGATTTTGAATTTCTGCAGACACTTGTGGACACTGGACACTTTTGGATTGTGTGAGGCCCACTGATATCTGAGCGCTATGTGACAGGCTCGATGGCACTGCTGTGACAAAAGTGACGAGAGGATAAGGGAGATTTTGAATTTCTGCAGACCCTTGTGGACACTGGACACTTTTGGATTGTGTGAGGCCCACTGATATCTGAGCGCTATGTCACAGGCTCGATGGCACAGCTGTGACAAAAGTGACGAGAGGATAAGGGAGATTTTGAATTTTTGCAGACACATGTGGACACTGGACACTTTTGGATTGTGTGAGGCCCACTGATATCTGAGCGTTATGTCACAGGCTCGATGCCACAGCTGTGACAAAAGTGACTAGAGGATAAGGTAGATTTTGAATTTCTGCAGACACTTGTGGACACTGGACACTTTTGGATTGTGTGAGGCCCACTGAATATCTGAGCGCTATGTCACAGGCTCGATGGCACAGCTGTGACAAAAGTGACTAGAGGATAACGGAGATTTTGAATTTCTGCAGACACTTGTGGACACTGGACACTTTTGGATTGTGTGAGGCCCACTGATATCTGAGCGCTTTGTCACAGGCTCGATGGCACAGCTGTGACAAAAGTGACTAGAGGATAAGGGAGAATTTGAATTTCTGCAGACACTTGTGGACACTGGACACATTTGGATTGTGTGAGGCCCACTGATATCTGAGCGCTATGTCACAGGCTCGATGGCACAGCTGTGACAAAAGTGACTAGAGGATAAGGGAGATTTTGAATTTCTGCAGACACTTGTGGACACTGGACACTTTTGGATTGTGTGATGCCCACTGAATATCTGAGCGCTATGTCACAGGCTCGATGGCACAGCTGTGACAAAAGTTACTAGAGGATAAGGGTGATTTTGAATTTCTGCAGACACTTGTGGACACTGGACACTTTTGGATTGTGTGAGGCCCACTGATATCTGAGCGCTATGTCACAGGCTCGATGGCAAAGCTGTGACAAAAGTGACTAGAGGATAAGGGAGATTTTGAATTTCTGCAGACACTTGTGGACACTGGACACTTTTGGATTGTGTGAGGCCCACTGAATATCTGAGCGCTATGTCACTGGCTCGATGGCACAGCTGTGACAAAAGTGACTAGAGGATAAAAGAGATTTTGAATTTCCGCAGACACTTGTGGACACTGGACACTTTTGGATTGTGTGAGGCACACTGATATCTGAGCGCTATGTCACAGGCTCGATGGCACAGCTGTGACAAAAGTGACTAGAGAATAAGGGAGATTTTGAATTTCTGCAGACACTTGTGGACACTGGACACTTTTGGATTGTGTGAGGCCCACTGATATCTGAGCGCAATGTCACAGGATCGATGGCAGAGCTGTGACAAAAGTGACTAGAGGATAAGGGAGATTTTGAATTTCTGCAGACACTTGTGGACATTGGACACTTTTGGATTGTGTGAGGCCCACTGATATCTGAGCGCTATGTCACAGGCTCGATGGCACAGCTGTGACAAAAGTGACGAGAGGATAAGGGAGATTTTGAATTTCTGCAGACACTTGTGGACACTGGACTCTTTTGGATTGTGTGAGGCCCACTGATATCTGAGCGCTATGTCGCAGGCTCGATGGCACAGCTGTGACAAAAGTGACGAGAGGATAAGGGAGATTTAGAATTTCTGCAGACATTTGTGGACACTGGACACTTTTGGATTGTGTGAGGCCCACTGATATCTGAGCGCTATGTCACAGGCTCGATGGCACAGCTGTGACAAAAGTGACTAGAGGATAAGGGAGATTTTGAATTTCTGCAGACACTTGTGGACACTGGACACTTTTTGATTGTGTGAGGCCCACTGATATCTGAGCGCTATGTCACAGGCTCGATGGCACAGCTGTGACAAAAGTGACTAGAGGATAAGGGAGATTTTGAATTTCTGCAGACATATCTGAGCGCTATGTCACAGGCTCGATGGCACAGCTGTGACAAAAGTGACTAGAGGATAAGGGAGATTTTGAATTTCTGCAGACACTTGTGGACACTGGACACTTTTGGATTGTGTGAGGCCCACTGAATATCTGAGCGCTATGTCACAGGCTCGATGGCACAGCTGTGACAAAAGTTACTAGAGGATAAGGGAGATTTTGAATTTCTGCAGACACTTGTGGACACTGGACCCTTTTGGATTGTTGAGGCCCACTGATATCTGAGCGCTATGTCACAGGCTCGATGGCAAAGCTGTGACAAAAGTGACTAGAGGATAAGGGAGATTTTGAATTTCTGCAGACACTTGTGGACACTGGACACTTTTGGATTGTGTGAGGCCCACTGAATATCTGAGCGCTATGTCACAGGCTCGATGGCACAGCTGTGACAAAAGTGACTAGAGGATAAAAGAGATTTTGAATTTCTGCAGACACTTGTGGACACTGGACACTTTTGGATTGTGTGAGGCCCACTAATATCTGAGCGCTATGTCACAGGCTCGATGGCACAGCTGTGACAAAATTGACTAGAGGATAAGGAAGATTTTGAATTTCTGCAGACACTTGTGGACACTGGACACTTTTGGATTGTGTGAGGCCCAATGAATATCTGAGTGCTATGTCACAGGCTCGATGTCACAGCTGTGACAAAAGTGACTAGAGGATAAAAGAGATTTTGAATTTCTGCAGACACTTGTGGACACTGGACACTTTTGGATTGTGTGAGGCCCAATGAATATCTGAGCGCTATGTGACAGGCTCGATGGCACAGCTGTGACGAAAGTGACTAGAGGATAAGTGAGATTTTGAATTTCAGCAGACTCTTGTGGACACTGGACACTTTTGGATTGTGTGAGGCCCACTGATATCTGAGCGCTATGTGACAGGCTCGATGGCACAGCTGTGACAAAAGTGACTAGAGGATAAGGGAGATTTTGAATTTCTGCAGACACTTGTGGACACTGGACACTTTTGGATTGTGTGAGGCCCACTGATATCTGAGCGCTATGTGACAGGCTCGATGGCACTGCTGTGACAAAAGTGACGAGAGGATAAGGGAGATTTTGAATTTCTGCAGACCCTTGTGGACACTGGACACTTTTGGATTGTGTGAGGCCCACTGATATCTGAGCGCTATGTCACAGGCTCGATGGCACAGCTGTGACAAAAGTGACGAGAGGATAAGGGAGATTTTGAATTTTTGCAGACACATGTGGACACTGGACACTTTTGGATTGTGTGAGGCCCACTGATATCTGAGCGTTATGTCACAGGCTCGATGCCACAGCTGTGACAAAAGTCACTAGAGGATAAGGTAGATTTTGAATTTCTGCAGACACTTGTGGACACTGGACACTTTTGGATTGTGTGATGCCCACTGAATATCTGAGCGCTATGTCACAGGCTCGATGGCACAGCTGTGACAAAAGTTACTAGAGGATAAGGGTGATTTTGAATTTCTGCAGACACTTGTGGACACTGGACACTTTTGGATTGTGTGAGGCCCACTGATATCTGAGCGTTATGTCACAGGCTCGATGGCAAAGCTGTGACAAAAGTGACTAGAGGATAAGGGAGATTTTGAATTTCTGCAGACACTTGTGGACACTGGACACTTTTGGATTGTGTGAGGCCCACTGAATATCTGAGCGCTATGTCACAGGCTCGATGGCACAGCTGTGACAAAAGTGACTAGAGGATAAAAGAGATTTTGAATTTCCGCAGACACTTGTGGACACTGGACACTTTTGGATTGTGTGAGGCCCACTGATATCTGAGCGCTATGTCACAGGCTCGATGGCACAGCTGTGACAAAAGTGACTAGAGAATAAGGGTGATTTTGAATTTCTGCTGACACTTGTGGACACTGGACACTTTTGGATTGTGTGAGGCCCACTGATATCTAAGCGCAATGTCACAGGATCGATGGCAGAGTTGTGACAAAAGTGACTAGAGGATAAGGGAGATTTTGAATTTCTGCAGACACTTGTGGACATTGGACACTTTTGGATTGTGTGAGGCCCACTGATATCTGAGCGCTATGTCACAGGCTCGATGGCACAGCTGTGACAAAAGTGACGAGAGGATAAGGGAGATTTTGAATTTCTGCAGACACTTGTGGACACTGGACTCTTTTGGATTGTGTGAGGCCCACTGATATCTGAGCGCTATGTCGCAGGCTCGATGGCACAGCTGTGACAAAAGTGACGAGAGGATAAGGGAGATTTTGAATTTCTGCAGACACTTGTGGACACTGGACACTTTTGGATTGTGTGAGGCCCACTGATATCTGAGCGCTATGTCACAGGCTCGATGGCACAGCTGTGACAAAAGTGACTAGAGGATAAGGGAGATTTTGAATTTCTGCAGACACTTGTGGACACTGGACACTTTTGGATTGTGTGAGGCCCACTGATATCTGAGCGCTATGTCACAGGCTCGATGGCACAGCTGTGACAAAAGTGACTAGAGGATAAGGGAGATTTTGAATTTCTGCAGACACTTGTGGACACTGGACACTTTTGGATTGTGTGAGGCCCACTGATATCTGAGCGCTATGTCACAGGCTCGATGGCACAGCTGTGACAAAAGTGACTAGAGGATAAGGGAGATTTTGAATTTCTGCAGACACTTGTGGACACTGGACACTTTTGGATTGTGTGAGGCCCACTGAATATCTGAGCGCTATGTCACAGGCTCGATGGCACAGCTGTGACAAAAGTGACTAGAGGATAAGGGAGATTTTGAATTTCTGCAGACACTTGTGGACACTGGACACTTTTGGATTGTGTGAGGCCCACTGAATATCTGAGCGTTATGTCACAGGCTCGATGGCACAGCTGTGACAAAAGTTACTAGAGGATAAGGGAGATTTTGAATTTCTGCAGACACTTGTGGACACTGGACCCTTTTGGATTGTTGAGGCCCACTGATATCTGAGCGCTATGTCACAGGCTCGATGGCAAAGCTGTGACAAAAGTGACTAGAGGATAAGGGAGATTTTGAATTTCTGCAGACACTTGTGGACACTGGACACTTTTGGATTGTGTGAGGCCCACTGAATATCTGAGCGCTATGTCACAGGCTCGATGGCACAGCTGTGACAAAAGTGACTAGAGGATAAAAGAGATTTTGAATTTCTGCAGACACTTGTGGACACTGGACACTTTTGGATTGTGTGAGGCCCACTGATATCTGAGCGCTATGTCACAGGCCCGATGGCACAGCTGTGACAAAATTGACTAGAGGATAAGGAAGATTTTGAATTTCTGCAGACACTTGTGGACACTGGACACTTTTGGATTGTGTGAGGCCCAATGAATATCTGAGTGCTATGTCACAGGCTCGATGTCACAGCTGTGACAAAAGTGACTAGAGGATAAAAGAGATTTTGAATTTCTGCAGACACTTGTGGACACTGGACACTTTTGGATTGTGTGAGGCCCAATGAATATCTGAGCGCTATGTGACAGGCTCGATGGCACAGCTGTGACGAAAGTGACTAGAGGATAAGTGAGATTTTGAATTTCAGCAGACACTTGTGGACACTGGACACTTTTGGATTGTGTGAGGCCCACTGATATCTGAGCGCTATGTGACAGGCTCGATGGCACAGCTGTGACAAAAGTGACTAGAGGATAAGGGAGATTTTGAATTTCTGCAGACACTTGTGGACACTGGACACTTTTGGATTGTGTGAGGCCCACTGATATCTGAGCGCTATGTGACAGGCTCGATGGCACTGCTGTGACAAAAGTGACGAGAGGATAAGGGAGATTTTGAATTTCTGCAGACCCTTGTGGACACTGGACACTTTTGGATTGTGTGAGGCCCACTGATATCTGAGCGCTATGTCACAGGCTCGATGGCACAGCTGTGACAAAAGTGACGAGAGGATAAGGGAGATTTTGAATTTTTGCAGACACATGTGGACACTGGACACTTTTGGATTGTGTGAGGCCCACTGATATCTGAGCGTTATGTCACAGGCTCGATGCCACAGCTGTGACAAAAGTGACTAGAGGATAAGGTAGATTTTGAATTTCTGCAGACACTTGTGGACACTGGACACTTTTGGATTGTGTGATGCCCACTGAATATCTGAGCGCTATGTCACAGGCTCGATGGCACAGCTGTGACAAAAGTTACTAGAGGATAAGGGTGATTTTGAATTTCTGCAGACACTTGTGGACACTGGACACTTTTGGATTGTGTGAGGCCCACTGATATCTGAGCGCTATGTCACAGGCTCGATGGCAAAGCTGTGACAAAAGTGACTAGAGGATAAGGGAGATTTTGAATTTCTGCAGACACTTGTGGACACTGGACACTTTTGGATTGTGTGAGGCCCACTGAATATCTGAGCGCTATGTCACAGGCTCGATGGCACAGCTGTGACAAAAGTGACTAGAGGATAAAAGAGATTTTGAATTTCCGCAGACACTTGTGGACACTGGACACTTTTGGATTGTGTGAGGCCCACTGATATCTGAGCGCTATGTCACAGGCTCGATGGCACAGCTGTGACAAAAGTGACTAGAGAATAAGGGTGATTTTGAATTTCTGCTGACACTTGTGGACACTGGACACTTTTGGATTGTGTGAGGCCCACTGATATCTGAGCGCAATGTCACAGGATCGATGGCAGAGCTGTGACAAAAGTGACTAGAGGATAAGGGAGATTTTGAATTTCTGCAGACACTTGTGGACATTGGACACTTTTGGATTGTGTGAGGCCCACTGATATCTGAGCGCTATGTCACAGGCTCGATGGCACAGCTGTGACAAAAGTGACGAGAGGATAAGGGAGATTTTGAATTTCTGCAGACACTTGTGGACACTGGACTCTTTTGGATTGTGTGAGGCCCACTGATATCTGAGCGCTATGTCGCAGGCTCGATGGCACAGCTGTGACAAAAGTGACGAGAGGATAAGGGAGATTTTGAATTTCTGCAGACACTTGTGGACACTGGACACTTTTGGATTGTGTGAGGCCCACTGATATCTGAGCGCTATGTCACAGGCTCGATGGCACAGCTGTGACAAAAGTGACTAGAGGATAAGGGAGATTTTGAATTTCTGCAGACACTTGTGGACACTGGACACTTTTGGATTGTGTGAGGCCCACTGATATCTGAGCGCTATGTCACAGGCTCGATGGCACAGCTGTGACAAAAGTGACTAGAGGATAAGGGAGATTTTGAATTTCTGCAGACACTTGTGGACACTGGACACTTTTGGATTGTGTGAGGCCCACTGATATCTGAGCGCTATGTCACAGGCTCGATGGCACAGCTGTGACAAAAGTGACTAGAGGATAAGGGAGATTTTGAATTTCTGCAGACACTTGTGGACACTGGACACTTTTGGATTGTGTGAGGCCCACTGAATATCTGAGCGCTATGTCACAGGCTCGATGGCACAGCTGTGACAAAAGTTACTAGAGGATAAGGGAGATTTTGAATTTCTGCAGACACTTGTGGACACTGGACCCTTTTGGATTGTGTGAGGCCCACTGATATCTGAGCGCTATGTCACAGGCTCGATGGCAAAGCTGTGACAAAAGTGACTAGAGGATAAGGGAGATTTTGAATTTCTGCAGACACTTGTGGACACTGGACACTTTTGGATTGTGTGAGGCCCACTGAATATCTGAGCGCTATGTCACAGGCTCGATGGCACAGCTGTGACAAAAGTGACTAGAGGATAAAAGAGATTTTGAATTTCTGCAGACACTTGTGGACACTGGACACTTTTGGATTGTGTGAGGCCCACTGATATCTGAGCGCTATGTCACAGGCTCGATGGCACAGCTGTGACAAAAGTGACTAGAGGATAAGGGAGATTTTGAATTTCTGCAGACACATGTGGACACTGGACACTTTTGGATTGTGTGAGGCCCACTGATATCTGAGCGCTATGTCACAGGCTCAATGGCACAGCTGTGACAAAAGTGACTAGAGGATAAGGGAGATTTTGAATTTCTGCAGACACTTGTGGACACTGGACACTTTTGGATTGTGTGAGGCCCACTGATATCTGAGCGCTATGTCACAGGCTCGATGGCACAGCTGTGACAAAAGTGACTAGAGGATAAGGGAGATTTTGAATTTCTGCAGACACTTGTGGACACTGGACACTTTTGGATTGTGTGAGGCCCACTGATATCTGAGCGCTATGTCACAGGCTCAATGGCACAGCTGTGACAAAATTGACTAGAGGATAAGGAAGATTTTGAATTTCTGCAGACACTTGTGGACACTGGACACTTTTGGATTGTGTGAGGCCCAATGAATATCTGAGTGCTATGTCACAGGCTCGATGGCACAGCTGTGACAAAAGTGACTAGAGGATAAAAGAGATTTTGAATTTCTGCAGACACTTGTGGACACTGGACACTTTTGGATTGTCTGAGGCCCACTGATATCTGAACGCTATGTCACAGGCTCGATGGCACAGCTGTGACAAAAGTGACTAGAGGATAAGGGAGATTTTGAATTTCTGCAGACACTTGTGGACACTGGACACTTTTGGATTGTGTGAGGCCCACTGATATCTGAGCGCTATGTCACAGGCTCGATGGCACAGCTGTGACAAAATTGACTAGAGGATAAGGAAGATTTTGAATTTCTGCAGACACTTGTGGACACTGGACACTTTTGGATTGTGTGAGGCCCAATGAATATCTGAGCCCTATGTCACAGGCTCGATGGCACAGCTGTGACAAAAGTGACTAGAGGATAAAAGAGATTTTGAATTTCTGCAGACACTTGTGGACACTGGACACTTTTGGATTGTGTGAGGCCCACTGATATCTGAGCGCTATGTCACAGGCTCGATGGCACAGCTGTGACAAAAGTGACTAGAGGAGAAGGGAGATTTTGAATTTCTGCAGACACTTGTGGACACTGGACACTTTTGGATTGTGTGAGGCCCACTGATATCTGAGCGCTATGTCACAGGATCGATGGCACATCTGTGACAAAAGTGACTAGGGAATAAGGGAGATTTTGAATTTCTGCAGACACTTGTGGACACTGGACCCTTTTGGATTGTGTGAGTCCCACTGATATCTGAGCGCTATGTCACAGGCTCGATGGCACAGCTGTGACAAAAGTGACTAGAGGATAAGGGAGATTTTGAATTTCTGCAGACACTTGTGGACACTGGACACTTTTGGATT
Source organism: Dendrobates tinctorius (assembly GCF_039654945.1). Classification (NCBI taxonomy): domain Eukaryota; kingdom Metazoa; phylum Chordata; class Amphibia; order Anura; family Dendrobatidae; genus Dendrobates; species Dendrobates tinctorius. Next base: position 546,802 of record NW_027362134.1, on the reverse strand, counting down.
GTGTGAGGCCCACTGAATATCTGAGCGCTATGTCACAGGCTCGATGGCACAGCTGTGACAAAAGTGACTAGAGGATAAGGGAGATTTTGAATTTCTGCAGACACTTGTGGACACTGGACACTTTTGGATTGTGTGAGGCCCACTGATATCTGAGCGCTATGTCACAGGCTCGATGGCACAGCTGTGACAAAAGTGACTAGAGGATAAGGGAGATTTTCAATTTCTGCAGACACTTGTGGACACTGGACACTTTTGGATTGTGTGAGGCCCACTGAATATCTGAGCGCTATGTCACAGGCTCGATGGCACAGCTGTGACAAAAGTGACTAGAGGATAAGGGAGATTTTGAATTTCTGCAGACACTTGTGGACACTGGACACTTTTGGATTGTGTGAGGCCCACTGATATCTGAGCGCTATGTCACAGGCTCGATGGCACAGCTGTGACAAAAGTGACTAGAGGATAAGGGAGATTTTCAATTTCTGCAGACACTTGTGGACACTGGACACTTTTGGATTGTGTGAGGCCCACTGATATCTGAGCGCTATGTCACAGGCTCGATGGCACAGCTGTGACAAAAGTGACTAGAGGATAAGGGAGATTTTGAATTTCTGCAGACACTTGTGGACACTGGACACTTTTGGATTGTGTGAGGCCCACTGAATATCTGAGCGCTATGTCACAGGCTCGATGGCACAGCTGTGACAAAAGTGACTAGAGGATAAGGGAGATTTTGAATTTCTGCAGACACTTGTGGACACTGGACACTTTTGGATTGTGTGAGGCCCACTGATATCTGAGCGCTATGTCACAGGCTCGATGGCACAGCTGTGACAAAAGTGACTAGAGGATAAGGGAGATTTTGAATTTCTGCAGACACTTGTGGACACTGGACACTTTTGGATTGTTTGAGGCCCACTGATATCTGAGTGCTATTTCACAGGCTCGATGGCACAGCTGTGACAAAAGTGACTAGAGGATAAGGAAGATTTTGAATTTCTGCAGACACTTGTGGACACTGGACACTTTTGGATTGTGTGAGGCCCACTGAATATCTGAGCCCTATGTCACAGGCTCGATGGCACAGCTGTGACAAAAGTGACTAGAGGATAAGGGAGATTTTGAATTTCTGCAGACACTTGTGGACACTGGACACTTTTGGATTGTGTGAGGCCCACTGATATCTGAGCGCTATGTCACAGGCTCGATGGCACAGCTGTGACAAAAGTGACTAGAGGATAAGGGAGATTGGATTGCTTTTAAAAAAGCAGTTTGCAGAGTAGTGGGTAAACAGCAATGCCAGCCGGTCAGGCAGCCTTAAAAGGCAGCCCAACAACCAAAACCACTGATACATCACAATATAGCCTCCCCTTGCACTGCACACACATTGACTGGTGTGTTGTGCAGGCCAAATCGCTAGCAGCAGAAGCAGTTTTTTTGTCTTCTTCCCTGCCTAACGCTCTCCCTACAGAATCAGCAGCAACCTCTCCCTATACTGAGATCGGCAGAAGTAAGATGGCGGTCGGCGTGCACGCCCTTTTATACCCCCTGTGACGCCCACCAAAGCAAGCTAATCACTTGCATGCCCTTCTGAAAGATGGTGGTGACCCGTGCCTATGTCATCACGTTGCCCACAGTGTCCGTGGATCCTGATTGGCTGAAAAAGAGCGCAAAACAAACTTTTGAAACGCGACTTTGGCGCGTAAGTCGCCGACCTCGTGGCCGACCTCATCCTAGGGTCGGGTTTCGTTTCATGAAACCCGACTTTGCCAAAAGTCGGAGACTTTTGAAATTTTTCGACCCGTTTCGCTCATCCCTATTTGATGGTGTGCACAGGTGTCTTTTTATACTGATAACAAGTTTAAACAGGTGCCATTACTACAGGTAATGAGTGGAGGAAAGAGGAGACTCTTAAAGAAGAAGTTACAGGTCTGTGAGAGCCAGAAATCTTGATTGCTTGTTTCTGACCAAATACTTATTTTCCACCATAATATGCAAATAAAATGAAACAAAAACAGACAATGTGATTTTCTGGATTTTTTTTCTCAGTTTGTCTCCCATAGTTGAGGTCTACCTATGATGTAAATTACAGACGCCTCTCATCTTTTTAAGTGGTGGAACTTGCACTATTGCTGACTGACTAAATACTTTTTTGCCCCACTGTATGTAGTATGTATGTTTTTTTTTTTTCTTTTACATTCAACACATTAGCAGGATGATGGTACTACTACTGTCCCATCATTGGCTAATGTGTCAATCACTGTCATTGCAGCAGGCATCACCCAATGGGACTTGTAGTCCCATCGGGCGATGCCTGCAAACACACACAGACCCCTGGCAGGCCCGTACAGACCGCCGGCAGCCGGCCCAGACCCCCTGGCAGCCAGCACAGACCCCCCGGCAGGCCCGTACAGACCCCCGGCAGCCGGCACAGACCCCCGGCAGGTCCGTACAGGCAGCCGGCACACACCCCCAGCAGGCCCGTACAGACCCCCGGCAGCCGGCACAGATCCCCGGCAGGCCTGTACAGACCCCCGGCAGCCGGCACAGATCCCCGGCAGGCCCGTACAGACCCCCGACAGCTGGCACAGACCCCTGGCAGGCCCATACAGACCGCCGGCAGCCGGCACAGACCCCCGATAGGCCCGTACAGACCCCTGAGAGGCCCGCACAGAGCCTGCCCGCACACACAGACACGCACAGTGTCCGCCCACGCACCGCCCACACTCTTCCCCCTCCTGAACTTGATGTGCAAGGAAAGAAAGGGTTTTTTTTAAATCCAATATTTCTGTCCAATTGACTTAAATGGGACTTCCGGTATCGGAATCGGCGATACCCGATCCTTTTTGTGTATCGTGCCGATCCAATCCGATCCGATATTTCTGGATATCGGATGGTATCGCTCAACACTAGTGAGGATCTCTCCTGATGAAGACCAGGTATCCAGTGAAGAGAGTAGGATTCCCGTCCTGGTGGTTGGCTCCGTGGAAAGCTTGAGAAAATTTCGGATTCTCTTGGAGTATCGAGTGGGGTACCTGCAAGAGATTGAGCAGTTGAGGCTGGACCATCGGCGAATCAATAAAGAGGTTCGGAACACCAAGTGGCGGCCGCCTTCAACCCAAGATGTAAGGACCCGAAGGGTTCCTCCAAGTAGTGACATGGCAGGTGGCCGAAGAATGTCAGCCAGTGGCAGTTCAACGGGTCGTACGAGGCTGAGAGACATTAGTTCCTGTGAGACATTGAATGGGTCAGACTCAGGCCAGACACTAGGGCCAACTAAGACTGATGACCGTACCAACCGGGGGAGCTGGTTGGGGAACGGAACAAACACGGAGAGGAATGTGGTGACTAGACAGTGTCTGATGATGCAGACAGACTGTAACTGGAGGGCCAAAGATCAGGGCCGATATTCTGACCACTGGGGGCGAGGGAGGCCTAACGTAGAGATGAGGCCGTATGATGGATCTCTCGACCTGTGGGGCAAGGTGTAATGAGTGCCCAGTCTCGAGATCCTGGTGTAATGTTGTGTGTTCAACCCCACAAGTTTGAACAGAGCGGGGAGGTATGTGGTGTAGTGACCACTGTGTCCACTAGGGGGCGCTGTATGGATGTCCTAGGAGAGTGGATGAATGGCAAGATACTGAATGACCGTTATGTATCTCAAGGTGGGTGGCCTTGAGATGGAGATTTATGTGTGTGTTAATCAGCAGTGATACTGCTGAGGTGCTGGTTCAATGTGTTAGGACTAGATACCTACAAACCCACCCAGGGGGTGTGTTTAATAACGCTATTGTAAAGTGTATATGTGTGTGTGAAGGACCTGTGATGAGGTCATAGCCATGTGACCCGGTGGGCGTGGCTATGGACCATATAATGTGGACAGGGTAGGTCACATGTGGTAAAGGCTGGGACCTGGTTGGTCCAGTGTGGAAGGCCCTGTCTGAGAGAGAGAAGGGGGCTGCCTTCCGACAGCAAGTGAACGCTGTGTTAATGGCTGCACGTGCCTGGGAGTTCCCTGGAGGGAATGGACGTCTGCAGTATGCTAAAAGAACCATGAGTGACCCTGACGTGGTTGAGATAACTGAGGCTAGAAAGCCTGTGTATGTTTAACCTGTGTGACCACAGGGATAACCAGAACTGAACTCTGTCATGGACGCTATGCTGTTATATGAACTTTATGTTGCTTCTATGGGTTTATGCTGCTGAATAAACCGCATGGACTGTTATATATATATATATATATATGTATTTGCAATAAATTACACAGCATAGCAGTATTATAACACACATATCGGACATACACAATAAAGATAGCAGCATTGTAGGACATATTAAAAGTACCAGCTTCTCAGGGACATAGAAACAGGGGCAAGGGAAGTGGGGCACAAGCCAATTCCTTGTATACCCCTTACAAGGGAACCAGAGAACATACAAATTTCTTGCAGATGTTGTCCTTGGTGGGATTTCAACCCAGGTCCCCAGCACTGTAAGGCTGCTGTGCTAACTACTGAGCCACCATGCTGCCCTTGCCTTTCTCAAACCTCAAAATGCAGCTATTATCAAAGATGCATGGGCCTTGGACCCTGGTTTGAAAGGATGGCAATGCATTTGCGGATGCCACTGCCCCTTCATTGCTTACTAGGCACAGCTCCGTATTTTGGAACAGCTGTACCTGGCATTATAACTCAATTATAAGTGAATGAGACTGAGCTGTAATAATGGTCACAGCTACCAAAAGTAAGTAGCCAAGTTTGGTAAATATGGAAAGAAATGCAGCACTTGCTGGAGCACAACATACCCAATTTTTTAGTCTTGGAAAAACCCATTAAAAGAGAAGGAATAAGCATGGTTATAGTTAATCAGTTTAGTAAAAATCATGAGTATAACAGTAAGAAGAAGATAGACAGAAGTCATGTAGAAACATGAATGCCAACCAGCATGAAGGATTGTCATTTATTAAGTGAAATGGTGTTCGCTATTCACTATTTGCATAAATGATTTAAAGGCTGTTAGTCCTTTGTGACATGACTTCAATTTTTGTAAACCATAAAAAGCCATGCCCTTTTAGAGAGGTATAGTTTATGAATTCCATAGCATAGGAATAAGAAATTTTGCTCAAGCTATGTCATTCCTTTTAAGTATTTAATATTCTGTAGAAATATAGTTGTGTAAAAATAGATAAAGCCTGAAAAATAGTAAAATAGCTAAAGCTGTTTACAGATATAGTTTGTCAATCCATTAATAGAGGAAGTACCTACTGGACAGTGGGACGATGGTGGGTGTGGACCCACTGAGCCACAGGCCAGGCTAACCCTGGAGGGGCATGACTAAGTGGCTACTTGGTCTTCATTAGACCCTCTGATGGTGAAGATAGGCTTGGGCTATAGAGTAGCCACCAGGTGTCACTCCAGGGCAGTGCCGGGACCTGCAGCAGCTGACCAACAGGTCAAGGCAGGGATACATGATACAGAGGGTACAGGCAGAGACATAAGTCAGACAGTCTGAGGTTGGAGCAGGCAGCACAGGTTCAGAATACAAACTCAAGGAAAGGAGCTGAGAGGTCAGGCAGAATGGGTTTACAAGCCTGGTCAGTAATAGAAGAATCAATACAAACATGTGCTTAGGATAATACTTGATGAAACTAAACTCTGCATGACACAGTAGGTTTAAATTCCTTCAGAGACTGTTCATGCCTTCCTATAGCCAGGTAGAGACAGCAGGAAGATGCAGCAGTACTCGGAGGTCTGCAAGAGGCAACTCAGCGAGATGGCCTGACACAAGAAGCAGAGCAGTGATCGCAATGAGTAGGATGGGGCTGATAAGGCATTTGAGTTTCCAGCACAACAGACAGCATGATTTAGAGAAGTAGAGGATGAACAGAATCATATAAAGGTTTGTTGGAAAATATTCAGTATAACTTTTATATTTTTTTAAACTGTTGATTTTTGTTAAGGTTTTTTTTTAAAAAAAATGAGCAATACAATAGCATTTTGAAAAACATTCTTACTAACTTTTGACTTTTAAAATATAAGAATGGAAATAGTGAGGGGAACAACAAGAGGATGAGAGAGGGGAAAGGTGCCTGAAAGGAAGGTGAATACTAATTAATAGGTAGAATTTGTTAAAGAGGTTTTACCACCATAAATAATACATTTAACTAAGCAAAAAAGGTAGAAAGAAATGGTTTTGTTATTGAAAATTATGCTCTTTTCAAAGAATAACAAGCTTTCATCTGATGAAGTATGCCCCCTGCTGAAGTATGCTGTCTGCAATTTTTATCCATCCTCCAGTAGACGATCAGCTGGCCGAGCATGCGCAGTTCCTGTCATCATAGCAGTTCCCTTCCAAAATCCCCACCCCCAGTGTGCACAACATATTCTCCATACGCTCACCTCACATCTGACAGCGAGCAAATTACTGTAGAAGCATGGAAGCATGTCAGTGATTCTCCCCCCTGCGCTTGCTCGCAGGTCTGACCTCTAGGTGAGATCGTTCTGCTTCACAGACCATGACTGAAAGTGTTGGCACCGTTTAAATTGTTCCAGAAAGTATTTCTCCCAGAAAATTCATGCAATTACACATTTTGTTATACACATTTATTTTCTTTGTGTGTATTGGAACAACACAAAAAAAGAGCAAAATAGGCAAATTGGGCATAATTTCACAAAAAAAAACAAAAATGGGCAGGACAAAATTGTTGACACCCTCAGCTTAATATTTGGTTGTATAAGGTTCAGCCAGGTCCTTAGTCATGGTCAAGGACACCTGGGCATCAGTGTCCTGGCCTCCCTTCACAGGAAAACAATAATCACCAGTCAGCATACGTGTGTCTTCAGGTCCGGCTCCTTCATGATCTTCCCTATGCTGCAGAAGACCCTCTCCAGGTAGATTTGCCTTAACTGAGACACAGTCTTTAACTTTAACAAGAACATCTTTACTGGGTTCTCTACACAGCACATCCATAGTCTTCACAACATTAACAACAGGCTTCACACTGCATTGTTCCTTCTCTTTCCTTGCACTTCTCTCACAGTTGCACAGCACATTCCCAGATCAGACCATCCCAGCTGAGTCCTCAGCGTCCTCCCTGTTCAGCTCTGCTATGGGTAGACATTCACCTGTCTGTTTCACCCAAGATTTACGATCATCAGCTTCCGAAGTCAGTTGCCTCATGGCAAGAGACCTGCCCTTCTGCACTGTCTCCTGTGGCGACACAGCATTCTCCCGGTCCAGACTCATTACATCTGAGTGTTTCTTCAGCCGTTTCACCCCGGATCTCAAGGCATCAGCCCAAGTTATGAGTTGCCACATTATGGAGCTACCTGCGTCCCCATGTTGTCACTGTTTCTATCTCAAGTATCTGTTCCCAGTTCACTGTGATCCCCTGCTGTACTGGCCTGGTGCTGTCCTGGCCTGGTGCTGAGAATGGCTGGGCTTCTTGCTTAAACATTACGTGACTTCTGCGGTGTCCTGGGCCTATAGCTCGTAGAGACCTGTTCACTCAGCGGGTGCAGGTACTGATACACGCAGGAAGGAACGGTGTATGAAGGGACAGGTAGAGACCTGTTCACACAGCAGGTACATGTATTGGAACAGGCAGGAAAGAGTGGAGTTGAAAGAAACAGGTTTGGACCTGTTCACACAGGAGGTGCAGGTACGGATACAGACAGGAAGGAGTGGAGTATGAAGAAACAGGTTTGGACCTGTTCAGACTTGGAGGAGAACCGCAAGGCTGTGGAGAAGAGAGAGCAGCAAGAGGTTCTGCAGCAGCAGAAGCAGAACAGAACAGAACTGCTAGAGTATGGAGCACAAGCAGACAGAGAGGACACAAGGAAAGACACAGAAGGGAAAGGAGCCACAGACAAGGAGACTGACAGACAGAGGTAGGACAGAGTTCAGACAAGGTAGTGGTGCGAGACAAGGTACAGGATCAAGGACACAGCAACCAGGAAAGACAAGGCAAGGAGTAATAGCTCAGGGACCAGGATATTCTGCCTCCTGGAGGGCGGACAAAGCTACTAGGCAAGGTACAGAGACACAGAGATTAGGAATAAAGCCTCCAGAGAAGGCTAGATATAGGACAGGGCATGGCTTACTCAGCAGCAAGAAACTAAGTTAACACATTTCACAGCAAGATCCACAGGGTGGAACTGCCCTAAATACTAGAGGGCTCTTGGTAATTGGACACATGAGACAGGTGCACCCTGATTCCATAAGAACCAGAGTTCTGGCTCCACCCCCCTATGCACACAGCCAGGAAACATGCACAGAGCAGACAGGAGACAAGAGGCACAGAACATGGAGCTGGCAGCAGACAGAAATCACAGCATGACCTGGAGCAGTGAGTAAGTAGGTGGGTGGGGGATGGGAGGCCATGCAGTGATGCCATCAGAGTTGTTACAGGTCCGAGGGGTGTGACCAGCGGCACATCTTGGATCGGACCGTCTCACGGGAGAGTGTAATTAAAGGTATTTTTCTTGTCTTGCAAGTCAGGATGGGGCACATATATAACATTACTTAATGCTGTATATCAGGTGTGAAAGGTGATGGCAGTGTCTCATAATGGTCAAACCTGGTGACAGATTCCCTTTAAAGCCCAAGTGATGCATTAGTTGTCTGCATTTACTTGCACTCTTTCCTTTTTGTTTTTGTCCTGGAATGACAGAGTATATTACCTGTTTTTGACCTCTTTATTCCTTGATTGGATTTCTGTCTTCTATCTTTTGACCCTAGAAAGCTTCATTTGTTTTCTGACCCCAACCCAATGAGTCTTGTAATTGCGCATTTGTTTTTTCACTTGGCACTATATCTTTCTATTTGGTGGCATAAAACAAATGTACTGTTAACAGGTAAACTGTGGGTATCTCAGATTCAGGTTCATAATACAAATGTTAACTTCTGAAGGTGGAACGTTTCAGTGTCACAGCGACAGAACATAGTCAGGCATTGTTCACATTTGCACTAGAAATTCATACAGGAAAAAATAAGGTACATGATGGACAGAAATTGCACTGACTATAGCAGAGTCAGTGTCACACACAGTGTAGGACTGACTAAGTGCAACACAAAGGGATAAAGGGAAGGGAGGGTCCAACACTAGGGAAATGGGGAGTAGAGACCCCTGGGCAGCTCTAACATCACCCAGTCTGCCTAAATAGGTACTGCACCTATACCCAAGCAGGATACCTAGTCCCTGTCAGACCCCAGCGGTAAGCCCTGTATAGGGAAGGAAGGGGTAAACGCTGGTCAAACCCCACTAACTACTAAAGACAGCTAGGATAAACAAAACAAGGGGAAACTTAGCTTGAGTAGACTCAAAGAGAAACACAGTTGTCCTTCAAACTCCAAAGAGGATGCTAGCCGACTGTTGCAAGCTCCAAGCCTCAACAGGGAATTGCAAATAGAAAATAACACCCGCAACTCCCAACAGGAAGTTGGGAGTTAAAAACACACAGATCCAGCTGATACCATTAAGGCCGGGCGGAGGTGGCCACTAGTCTGCAAGGCGAACCGCTGAGACCTTCTGTAGCCACACCCGTGACAGTCAGTTGGGCTTCTGTCATGATGTCCATCATTTTACTGGAATAATTGGTGCAGCATACGGCGCTTTTTCTTCTGGTAAAAATTATGGAAACTATTACAGAGTCTCATAACAAAGGCCCAAATGAAGATGTCAGTACACTGTAGAGTGCCGCTGGTAAATGCATTTTAATCTCATTGACCTCTGCACTATTGAGTTTTGAGCATAATAAATTGTAAATACTAGAAAATTGTGTCAGTCTCGATAAAGAAAATTTAAACGGATATTTTAAAAGATTTAAAAGAATTTTAAACATACAGTAAATTATTTTATTGAAATCCAGAGAATTTTATCAACATTTTGGTACTTATATCATTTCCATGTACAAATGAGACTAGTCTGTTAGTCCAGATACATATATTTCTCACTGTCAGTGACTTAGCTGAAGAGTAGTTAAGATCATGATCCATTACAAGGCCCAAGATCTAAATACTCACATTACACTGTGTGTGGCCAATACTTGAGGTCTGCTCTGTACATCATATCCTACCCAAGAGATGGCTTTGCCACAGAAACCTCATATAAATATACTGCTGTGATTACCCTCACAAACACTAGGAAAAGTATCATATAAGCTTGCAGCAGTACGATGTGCTCGTATGTGCTACCTAGCCTATATGTGCAATCACAATTAGTAGTTTTCAACTATTCATGTACTTATACTTAAGCAGTAGTCTATATTACATAACACTATGCTTATAATAAACCAATGATGTACATGACTTCCAAACTATACAAAAAACACAAGACAATCATATATGTGCTAGCAAATATGTATAGGTAGCCAATTGACAAAACCTGGTTACTAAATTATTAACAGAAACCTCTCATGAGCTTCATTCTACTCGAACTATAGGCAGCATTAATCAGACACTGAATACTTTATTACAGCTGGGTATGTTTTACTCTGAAAAACTATGGCATTTCAGAGAAAACATACTTTGAAAAGCTGTCCAGGGGACATCCATCCCAGATGACTAGTCTGAAGCAAGTCCTTGGACGGCTTCTCCTAGCCCTTTCTTCCATAGACAGAAAAGTTTCTCCTTAGATGGAAATGTATCTCCTTATAGAGACACCTGGGAAAAAATGTCAGTCAGGGGCCTCCATCAGGGCATTACTACCCTAACTGGTGCATGTGGCCTGGTGAGCAGAAGTAAAGAGGGGGTCCAGACTGGGTGAGATATGCTGGCAGCATGTTTCACCATGTCCGGTCCCCCTCTTTCTGCTCACCATGCTCCAGGGGCAGAGGTGGGTTGGGCCGATTCAGTATTCAACTGAATGTGTGTCCATTGATGCACATTCTGTTTAAATATAAAGCCTAGTAGGGGCTAATTAAGGGATATTATTACTGATTTGATGTTTTTTATTTTTAAGGACACTGTTTTCAATGGGGAAGGCACCACCCAATCAAAAGCCTAGTAGGGGCTAATTAAGGGATATTATTACTGCTTTGATGTTTTTTTATTTTTAAGGATACTGTTTTCACTGGGAAAGGGGGGTCCTGCTACTATGCAGGGTGGCACTATGTCACTTTTTTCTACATCTGGCATAGTGTAGAAGTTGGGGAAAAAGTGGGGAATGGGCAATGGAAGTGGTGCTCTAGACAACTGTGTGTTATTTTCTGCAGAGACAAGTCCTGACTGGAAGAAGTGATGGTGATCTACGCTAGATGAAGAAGAAAAGAGAAGATGCAGGACTTCAACTAGACACATCACTGGTGAGTCAATGTGTTACCTATACACTGACACTATACACTGTATACTATATACAGAGCTCCTGTGTATAATGTTACCGATGATCCATATATTACATGTACACTAACACTATATACAATGCTGTGCAATTTAACTGGGACAAAGCATTTTTTAAGTAAAATCGTAAGTTGGTTACTAGTCAGTGATTCAAACCAGTTTTAACTGCTTTGAACATGTCTGAGTGCCTGTTTAAATCAGTTAAAAATGGTTTGAATCACTGACTGGTAACCAACTTATGATTTTACTTAAAAAAAATGCTCTGTCCCAATTAATTTGCACAGCACTGTACTAAGCTCCTGTGTATAATGTGATTCAGTGTGTTACCTGTACATTGACATTATACAGTGTATACTACAGTATGTACAGAGCTCCCATGTTGACCATAATACTTATGGTAATATTAGTATTGTGGTCTATAATTTGTGATTAGATGATCTGATCAGCTGTCATGTGCCCCTAACAGCCATGGGTGGAATCGCGATCCACCCGTGGCTTTTGACATGTTAAATGCCACTTTCAATCTCTGACAGTGGCATTTAACATGCAGGCGCCAGAAGCGTGTCACAAACCACACCCATCGGCACCCATCGGCACCCGTGTCACATGACTGGGGATCTCCAATGGGGTGGCATGACAACCCAGGGTATGCAGCAGATTGCATGGGGACACGTCTATTCTTGATAACCAACCTTGCTAACGCTGACAGCTAAGGGTTGCAGCCCGCAGTTTTGTATGGCTGATTATCAAAAATACAGGGGATATTTCTCACAGTGAACTGCAGTGCACTATCTGAGATCAGTGCTTCACCATAAGGGTGAGTGCACACGCTGCGGATTCTGCTGCAGGTTTTTTCCCACGGAAACGCAGGTAAAACCGCAGGTAAAGTGACCTGCGGTTTTGCTGCGGTTTGGCCTGCGGTTTTGCCCTGCGGTTTCACACCTCTACTATGTTAAAGGTGTGAAACCGCAGCAGAATCTGCAGAAACAATTGACGTGCTGCGGAAAAAAACCTGCAGCTTTTCCGCAGGTAAAAAACCGCAGCGTGAGCACTGCAGTTTTGAAAACCCATAAGCTAACATGGTGAAGTACCATGCCTGCGGAACTGCTGCAGTTCTGCAGGGCCAAAACCGCAGCAAAACCGCAGCAAAACCGCAGCGTGTGCACATACCCTAAGACTTTCTCACTGTGCTAGCAGGGATCTCACCGAGATCACTGCAGTTCAGGTGTAAGCAGGTGCTGAGATGCAGTATGCAGGGATTGAAGAGCAGTACGGTATAACAGTATTATTTATTTTAACAGTAAAGGTAAGGGTAATATCCTCGTATAGAGTTAATAAGCAGTGAAAAAGGGTTAATAGAACAAGAAATAAATGGAATGAGTGCGACAGTCTGAGTTTCAAACAACACTTATCGTAGCTCCTGATGGTGTTCCTTAGTCCGCAGTCCGATGGGAGTAGTAGTACTGGCAACGACCAATGTAGGGTCCTCTGATGGGGTCCAAGATTAGCAATCCTTCTTCTGGCGGCAGCGGGCGGTCTCCGGTTTTACCCTCTGAGCCCCCAGTCCGTAAGCCTGTCAATCAAAGCAGGAAAAGCTGCAGAAGTCTCCAAGTGTTGGCTGATGCGTGCTAGCCAGCAAAGGGAACCGCACCTCAGTGTCCTGTAACTAGCCAACAGTTCTTTGCACAAGCGCGGTCCTGCGTTTGGCCTGGTGCACGGTGCTTCCCACACTCACTGTCCTGCTGGAGTGCTCAGGAGATGTCAGCCGCAGTACATCGCGGTGCTGCTGCTCATTCTCCTGCACTCTCTTTGTCAGAGGGAAACTGCTCCTCGCTTTGCACGCTTTCAGATCTGTCCTCCCCTTAAACACGTCCCCTCCATCCCCCGGGCAACATGGGACGCAGCCTCGACAGTTCCGGACCCAGCTCAAGACAGGTACCTGCAGCCTGTTCTTCCTCCCTACACAGAGGCCCAGCAGGGAAAGCAGCTTCAGTGACCAGAAGTAACCTTGTTGATGCCACCGCTAGTCTCTAGTGCTGCGCCTGCAGCAGCTCATTTCTCAGTTGTTCTCAGCCTGGACGGTCACATGTTGGCACCGTCCAGGTTGGAAACTGTTTATTCCTCAGACATGGATTACAGTGTGGGACAGAACAATGGACAGGTGAGGGATATGGTTGTTTTTTATTTTTGTTTTATTACAGGAGACAAGGGCTTCAATGGAATGGGCAATGACATGGGTATCGTTTAAATTAGAATAATTAAAGGAGTCTGTGTCATTCTTTCAATTAGAGGACTTTATTCTGGCTGTGCGTGTATTTACAATATAACTATAATATTAGTAATGGAAAGGTGTTTTATAGATGCCTCTCCATTTCTAAGCCGTGGGCTTGATGTCACCAGACATTATAAAGGTGACATCAACCAAAAAAATTTGAACCTCACTTGCCATCACAACACGGCAAGTGGGAATAGGCGGCCAAAGCATGAAAATTGGTGCATCTAATAGATATCTCTTTTCTAAGCGGCTGTGGGCTACAGGGCAAGTGGGAAGAGCTGGGCAAAGAGCCAGAATTGTCGCATCTAATTTCTGGGCGGTTGTGGGCTGCAGTTTTTAGGCAGGAGCAATATCAATGGCCTCTTACCAGCCTGAGAATACCATCCCTCAGTTGTCTGCTTTAGCAAGGCTGATTAGAAAAATGATGAACTTGGCACTCAATTGCGTGAAAATAGTTTTACTGTTTTATTGGCATCCAAATCACATGTATTCTGAATGTTTTCGGTCCAGTCAAGGACCTTCATCAGAGAATTTTATGATTTACTGTTTAAAAATAAATATGAAAAGAAGCAAAAATGAATATACAACAGTATTATATGATGCTCAAAAGAAAAATTGTAAAATTGTAAGAAATGCAAAAACAGGTTACATTAAATAAAGTGCATATACAATCCTGTGCTGTGAAAATTGTCGCTCAAAGGCACGATGTGTGATCTTTCTGTGAAAGTATATGTAAAGAATTAAGGAAAAAGGACCAACTTTATAGTCATCGGATAAAGTGAACTATGAGTATCTCTGTGGTAGAAGAAAGGATATAAGTGCTCCAAATTATTTGGGTGCAGGTAGTGAAGAAATTATGCTTGTGCCTATATCATATGTGGGTTGGACAAGAGGATTCTCCTAGGAAGGAAGGGAGAACAGAGTTAAACTATATAATAAAAAATGCCTTATACATTACTGATGTGTGTTCATTGTCATGGTTAATAACCATGCCTAACAACCATGTTAATAACCATACCTTCACACAGGTATTTCATTCCATCATCCATGTGTGCTGTCTGACAAGTGTGAACTGCATCATATATTGCCAGATATTTTTATGGTATTTCATTCCATCATCCATGTGTGCTGTCTGACAAGTGTGAACTGCATCATATATTGCCAGATATTTTTATGGTATTTCATTCCATCATCAATGTGTGCTGTCTGACAAGTGTGAACTGCATCATATATTGCCAGATATTTTTATGGTATTTCATTCCATCATCCATGTGTGCTGTCTGACAAGTGTGAACTGCATCATATATTGCCAGATATTTTTATGGTATTTCATTCCATCATCAATGTGTGCTGTCTGACAAGTGTGAACTGCATCATATATTGCCAGATATTTTTATGGTATTTCATTCCATCATCCATGTGTGCTGTCTGACAAGTGTGAACTGCATCATATATTGCCAGATATTTTTATGGTATTTCATTCCATCACTCCTGTGGTGGGTCTTTCTTTTTTTATCTATTTGGTTTCTGCTTTGAAGTGTAGAAAGGTTTTTTTTTTTTTTTTTTTTCCCTTTCTCTGTTTGATGGCCTTGTCCAGCATTAGTTATTTACCCTGCATAGTAATGCCTGCTCTGGCCTTGTGCTAATTGGTTAATTACTGATTGTGGCCTTTTGGTGGCTGAAGCTAGCAGACATTTCATTTCATATATATTTAGCTCTGGCTGGGATAGCACGCGTGCAACAGATATTAAGTGCAACAGTATAAAGTGCTTTGCAGTTAGACAATGCAGTTGGACAGGGCAGGAGACAGGTAAGGTGCATAAGTTTTTCATGCACGCATGCTTCTTGGTCAGTCGTACTACATTTGCATTGATCATATCAACCTGCTGCTTTTTTGTCTTCACCTCTGCTTTCTAACAACTCGCCTGCCCTTTTACACATTCTGTGCACTCTCTGCATATCCACCCCTCCCTTTTCCCCTCTCCCATGTATAACTCTGAGGCTCTATTGACATTTCTTACCCACACCAAACCATCCAAAACCACCATGCAGCACTCAAAACGTTCATACAAATCATCCCACCACCTGCTTTTTCTGTTTTTTCTCCTTTTAATAGTTGCAGGTGACATCTCCCCCAACCCTGGGCCTCCCTCCGCCAGCATACGTTACTCTCCTCCAGCTGCATATAGAAACCCTGCTAATCTTATTAACATTCAGTGCATGCCTTCTCCTCTCACTTTCCAATGTGCTCTCTGGAATGCACGGTCTGTGTGTAACAAACTGACTTACATTCACGATCTTTTTCTCTCTAATTCCCTTAACCTTCTGGCTATTACAGAAACCTGGATCCAGCATTCAGACACCACCGCTGCTGCCGCTCTCTCGTTTGGTGGGCTGAAATTTTCACATACCCCCAGACCTGAGAACAGACAGGGTGGAGGTGTTGGTTTGCTCCTTTCATCACAATGTGCTTTCCAGGTCATCCCCCCGGTTCCCTCACTTACATTTCCTTCCTTTGAAGTCTACGCCGTCAGACTCTTTAAGCCCTTCTCCTTACGAGTGGCGGTTGTTTATCGCCCTCCAGGCTCCTCCCGCCAGTTTCTAGACCACTTCACCACCTGGCTTACTCACTTTCTATCCTGTGACATCCCCACCCTCATCATGGGAGACTTTAACATCCCCATCAATGATCCGCTCTCCCAGTCTGCCTCTCATCTTCTTTCTCTAACTTCTTCATTCGGCCTCTCACAGTTTACTAATTCTCCTACACATGAGGACGGGAATACTCTGGACCTGGTTTTCTCCCGTCCCGGCTCGCTGCACGACTTTACTAATTCACCTCTCCCGCTCTCGGACCACAACCTTCTTTCCTTCTCTGTCAAGAATTGTCTCCTCACCCGGGACACCCCCATTTACCACACTTATCGGAATACACGTACCATTAATACCCAACAGCTTAGGGACAATCTCCACACATCTTTAGCCCCCATCTCCACCCTCTCCTGTCCAGACATAGCATTGTCACACTTCAATAATACACTGAAGAATGCCCAAGATGAAGCAGCACCTTCTATACGCAGAAAGACCCGACACAGACAACGGCAGCCCTGGCACACAACGCAAACACGCTTTCTTCAGCGCTGCTCGAGGTGTGCAGAGCGGCAGTGGAGAAAATCTCTCTTAGCAGAAGACTTCATCCACTATAAGTTCATGCTCAAAACCTATAACTCTGCCCTTCATCTGGCCAAACAATCCTACTTCACCACCCTCATCACCTCACTATCCAACAACCCAAGACGACTTTTTGAAACCTTAAACTCCCTCCTGAAACCTAAAGTACAGGCCCCCATCACCAACCACAGCGGTGAGGATCTGGCCACTTATTTCCTAGAAAAAATCAACCACATCCATCAGGATATCTCAGCCCTATCTCCTCAGTGCCTGGATCCCCTTCCCTGCCGCACCTCAAGCTCACTAGACATCTTTGAGCCTGTTTCAGAAGAAGAAGTTTCCAAGCTCCTCGCTTCTGCTCGGCCTACAACCTGCAACAGTGACCCTATTCCTTCACAGCTCCTGCAGTCTCTCTCACCAGTGGTCACCACTCACCTGACTAAAATATTTAACCTCTCTCTTTCTTCAGGTATATCTCCCTCCTCATTTAAACATGCCATCATAACCCATTTACTTAAAAAGCCATCCCTGGACCAGAACTGCACTGCTAACTACAGACCTGTCTCTAACCTTCCCTTCATCTCTAAACTCCTGGAACGCCTGGTCCACTTCCGTCTAATCCGCTATCTCTCGGATAACTCTCTTCTCGACCCCTTACAATCTGGTTTCCGCTCTTTACACTCTACTGAAACTGCCCGCACTAAAGTCTCTAATGATTTAATAACAGCTAAATCGAAAGGTCATTGCTCCCTGCTGATTCTCCTGGATCTCTCTGCCGCATTTGACACTGTGGATCACCAGCTCCTCATCACTATGCTCCGCTCTATAGGCCTCAAGGACACAGCCCTCTCCTGGTTCTCCTCCTACCTCTTTGACCGCTCCTTCACTGTATCTTTTTCCGGCTCCTCTTCCTCTTCTCGTCCCCTTACTGTCGGGGTCCCGCAGGGCTCAGTCCTAGGCCCCCTCCTCTTCTCTTTATACATTGCCCCTATTGGACAAACAATCAGCAGATTTGGGTTCCAGTATCATCTCTATGCTGATGACACCCAATTATACACTTCTTCCCCTGACATCACCCCTACCCTAATTCAAAATACCAAGGATTGTCTGTCTGCTGTCTCTAGCATCATGTCCTCCCTCTATCTGAAACTAAATCTCTCTAAAACTGAACTTCTTGTGTTTCTCCCCTCTACTAACCTCACTCTACCTAACATCGAAATAACCCTGGAGGGTTCAACCATAACTCCCAAGCAGCATGCCCGCTGTCTTGGGGTCATATTCGACACTGAACTTTCCTTTACTCCGTACATCCGATCACTCAGTCGCTCTTGTCACCTGCATCTTAAAAACATCTCCAGAATCCGACCTTTTCTCACCTTTGAAACTGCTAAGACTCTTACTGTCGCTCTTATTCATTCTCGTCTGGACTACTGCAACTCTCTTCTGATCGGTCTCCCTCTTACCAAACTTTCTCCTCTCCAATCCATCTTGAATGCGGCAGCCAGGGTCATATTTCTGTCCAGCCGCTTCACCGATGCCTCCATCTTGTGCCAGTCATTACACTGGCTACCTATTCGCTACAGGGTCCAGTATAAACTCATCTCTCTCACCCACAAAGCTCTCCACTGTTCTGCACCACCTTATATCTCCTCTCTCATCTCTGTCTATCGCCCTACACGTGCCCTCCGTTCTACAAATGACCTAAGACTAACATCCCCCGTAATCCGAACCTCGCACCTCCAAGACTTCTCTCGTGCTGCTCCAGCTCTCTGGAATGCACTTCCCCAGACGATCAGACTGATACCTAGCCCTGACCTATTCAAGCGCGCTTTGAAAACCCATCTCTTCAAACAAGCCTACCACATCAACTACTCAGCAAGCTAACTTTGCCCTGTTCCCTCCTTCCAAATATTATTCTGAATCTGCACCCTACTATTCATCTGTCTCCACACCCTTCATGCACATGATAACTGCACTTGATACTTGTCTATTGCACTTAAACACACGGGCTGATGACCGGATCATGCAGCTTTATATGAAAATCCCTATTATAATTGCCAGACCTGAATTAACAAGCATCTCTCACCTACTGTGTCCCCCCATTTCCTTGTAGATTGCAAGCTTGCGAGCAGGGACCTCACTCCTAATGTCACTGTTTCAATTGTCTTAACTTGTATTGAATTTATTGTCTGTACATGTCCCTGCTTAATTGTAAAGTGCTGCGGAATATGTTGGCGCTATATAAATAAAAATTATTATTATTATTATGCCTATACCTATGGTTAATAACGGTGTGAAAATGGAAATATTCTTTCTTTACCGTCTGATGTTATAAAATTCTGTGAGACAACGCTAGCTGAATTCATTGGGGGGTGTAGTTTGTAAAATTAAGTTACTCATGGGTTGTTTCTGCTGTTCTGGCATCTCAGGGTCTCTGCCAATGTGACATGACATCCTCAAACCATGCCAGAAAAATCTGAACTCCAATAAGGTGCTTCTGAGCATTGCACTGTACCTCAAAAATAGTTTTAAACCACATATGGGGTATTGGTTTACTCAGGAGAAATTGCACAACAAATTTTGGGGTCCTATTTCACCTGCTATCCTTGTGAAAATGAAAAAATTGAGGGCTATAACAATACTTTTATGGGAAAAACAATTTTTTTTCATAGATCAACATTGTAAAATTTTGTGAAGCACCTGTGGGATTGAAATGCTTACAACATGTCTAGATTAATTCCTTGAGGGGTCTAGATTCCTAAATGGGGTCACTTGTGGAGGGTTTCAACTGTTTAGGCACATCAGGGGTTATTCAAACACAACATGACGCCTGCAGACTATTCCATCAAAGTCTGCATTAAAAAAGTCACTTCTTCCTTTCAGAACCCTGCCGTGCCCTCGAACACTAGTTTCCCTCCAGATATGGGGTAACTGTGTACTCAGTAGAAACTGCACAACATATTTTGGGTTCCATTGTCTCCAGCTACTCTTGTGAAAATAAAAAAATGTGGGGCTTAAAGAACATGCTTGTGGAAAAAATGTGATTTTTTAATTATCACCACTCCACGTTATAAACTTCTGTGAAGCACATTGGGGTTTAAGGTGCTCACCACTAGAGTTGAGCGACTTTTGGTTTTTTAGGGTCGCGTTTCGTTTCGTGAAACCCGACTTTTCCAAAAGTAGGGTCAAGCAAGATCGTCCGATTATAGGGAAAAGTCGGGGTCGTCCCGAAACACGAAACCCAATGTAAGTCAATGGGGAATAAAAGTCGGCAGTGAGAGGAGGACAGGAAACACACCAAAAGTGCCCATTTGAATGCCAAAAGCATCAATTCTTCTTACTTAAGCTTGTCAACCTTAATTAACTTCATAATACAAGTTACGCACTGAAAAATGAGGGTTATTTGGCTACAGACTGTGGGGGGGGAGGGCTGGCTCCAGGTTTTCATGTGCCCTGGGCGAAAGAGCGCCCCTTTAACACATACCACAACTCATCATGCTCCGATACGGCAGAGAAATAGCGGTATAGTACAATGAAAAATACCTCACTTTTTACATCTCATGACCAGGCCCATCTATTTCTCCATACAGAATCATTGGTCCCATATAATGTTTGAAAGAGTATATGATGAGCTCCACATAATGCTACAGTATATGTTGGTCCCCATGGATGAAGCTCTACTGTCTTATGGGCCCAAATAATGCTCCAAACATAATGGGCCCCATTTCTAATGCTCTAGTGTATAATGGGCCCTGTAAATGCTGCTCCAGTGTCTGATGTCCACCTTTGGAATGTTCCAGTGTATGGTGGGCCCCATCTATCATTCTCAGACGGTGTTAGGCCCAGTATGGATTGCACGTGATTGCACAAAGGTTAGAAAGGGTACCGTATCCCCGGATAACATGTATGGATAGCGTACACATTCAAAATATATGTCTCAGGAGGCAGGCTCAGACGGTGTTAGGCCCAGTATGGATTGCACGTGATTGCACAAAGGTTAGAAAGGGTACCGTATCCCCGGATAACATGTATGGATAGCGTACACATTCAAAATATATGTCTCAGGAGGCAGGCTCAGACGGTGTTAGGCCCAGTATGGATTGCACGTGATTGCACAAAGGTTAGAAAGGGTACCGTATCCCCGGATAACATGTATGGATAGCATACACATTCAAAATATATGTCTATACATCAGGAGGCAGGCTCAGACGGTGTCAGGCACAGTATGGATTTGACGGCCCAGATTACACAGCGGAGGAGCAGGGAGAGGTAAAGATTGCAAATGCTGGGGCCCTGCCCAAGCAAGGGGGGCCCACTCGTGGGCGTCGGTACTGGCACTGGGCCCCTCATAGTACAGCGGTGTGTCTGACGGCGGGTGTGCACCACCACCGTCAGAGTCACTTGATTGCACTATGAGGGACCCTGTGCCAGTGCCCGCGCCCAAGAGTCGGCCTACCCACCTGTCCAGGGCAACGGTACTCGCACGGTGTCGTGCGCTAGGTGGTGACCCCGGCCATGGGGGGGGAGGCAGCACAGTTAGGGAGTTTTAGAAAGTGGCATATGTTGATGTTGGACATTCAGCTGATGCAAAAGGTGAAATAGGTGAAGTACCAGGAAGAGGTGGACCAAAGCAAGCCATTTTTCTGTCACCCTATGTGTCATCAGGGGAAGGTGGGACAAAATCCTTGGAAACCCATGCGTGGTTCATTTTAATGAAGGTTAGATCATCCACATTTTGGGTTGACAGACGGGTCCTTTTTTCTGTCAGGATTGATCCAGCTGCACTGAAGACTCTTTCCGATAGCACACTTGCAGCTGGGCAAGCGAGCTCCTGTAAGGCATATTGGGCCAATTCAGGCCAGGTGTCCAGTTTAGCGACCCAATAGTCAAAGGGGAATGACCTGTGTGGGAGAACATCGATATGGGAGGAAAAGTAGTTTGTAACCATAGTTGACAACTGCTGTCTCCTGTCACTTTCCATCGATGCAGTATTACCAGTTGTGTGAGCGGTATTTGAAAAATCAGTCCACAACATTGTCATGAAACCCCTGTCTCCAACGCCACTTCTGCTGTGTGCACCACGAACACCTCTGCCAAGCTGCCCCCGGCCCGTACGGCTCGTGTGAGAACCATCACCGCTGCTGTGTGCTGGGAATGCCTCAAGCAACCGATTTACCAGAGTTGCTTGTTTATTAGCCAATATTAGGTCAAGGTTCTCCTGTGGCATGATGTTTTGTAATTTGCCTTTATAGCGTGGATCCAGGATGCTGGCCAACCAGTAGTCGTCATCGTTCATCATTTTGGCAATGCGGTGGTCCCTTTTTAGGATCCGCAAGGCATAATCTGACATGTGGGCCAATGTTCCCGGTGTCAATGATGCACTGCGAGTGCTGGATGGAGGAGCACTTTCTGGCAAATCCACATCCCTCCAGTCACGCACAAACCCTGTACCAGACCTTGCCACGCCAACATTTTCACTTGCCCCACGAGATGCATCCTCCTCCCCTAAGTAATCATCCCCATCATCATCCTCCTCCTCCTCTTCTTCCTCCACCTCGTCCAGGAGAGGTCCCTGAGCAGACAATGGCTGAATGTCATCAAGGATTCCCTCCTCCTCTTCCTCCTCATCAACATTGGCTGCATACGCCTGCTCCTTAAGGTGCGTCAAAGTTTGCATGAGCAGACGCATAAGTGGGATGCTCATGCTTAGGATGGCGTCGTCTGCGCTTACCAGCCGTGTGCATTCCTCAAAACACTGAAGGACTTTACAAAGGTCTTTCAGCTTCGACCACTGCACAACTGTCAACTCCATGTCTGCTCTCAAAGTGCCTGGCCGTGTATCCTCCCACAAATGCATTATGGCCTGCCTCTGCTCGCACAGCCGCTCCACCATGTGCAGGGTGGAGTTCCACCTTGTTGCAATGTCGATAATGAGGCGGTGGTTGGGAAGGTGGAGCAATCGCTGCAGCTTCTGCATACGAACGGAATGTACAGGCGAACGGCGGATGTGCGCGCACAGTCTTCGCACCTTCTGGAGCAGGGCTGTTAACTCCGGATAATTTTTGAGGAAGCACTGCACCACCAGGTTCGAGGTGTGAGCCAAGCAAGGTATGTGGCTGAGTTTTGAAAGGGCTATGGCTGCCACAAAATTACGGCCGTTATCACTAACTACCTTGCCTGCCTCAAGATGTACACTGCCCAGCCATGACTCAGTTTGTCGCTTCAAGTACTCGGCCAGCACCTCGGCGGTGTGTCTGTTGCCCAAACACATCATCTGCAACACAGCCTGCTGACGCTTTCCACTAGCTGCTCGATAGGGGGACACCTCGTGTGCAACAGTGGCAGCTGCAGATGGAGTGCTCGTACGACTGCGCTCTGTGGACGAGCTTTCGCTTCTGGAGGAGGAGGAGGAGGGTCGAACGCCTACAGCCAACTGTTTCCTATACCGTGGGCTAGGCAGCACTGTCCCACCACCGCTGTCCCCTGTGGACCCTGCATCCACCACATTAACCCAGTGCGCAGTGATGGACACGTAACGGCCCTGGCCATGCCGACTGGACCATGCATCAGTTGTGAGGTGCACCTTTCCGCTCACTGACTGCTTGAGTGCATGGACAATGCGGTCTTTCACATGATGGTGGAGGGCTGGGATGGCTTTGCGAGAGAAGAAGTGGCGACTGGGTAGGTCATAGCGTGGTACTGCATAGGCCATGAGTTCACGGAAAGCTGTGCTTTCCACCAACCGAAAGGGCATCATCTCAAACGAGATTAGTTTGGCAATGTGGGCGTTCAAACCCAGTGTACGCGGATGAGAGACTGAGTACTTTCTTGACCTACTCATAGTGTCTGGGAGGGTGAGCTGGACTTGAGAGCTGCATATGGTGGAAGTAGCGGTGGACAGGGCGGACTGAGAGAGGGTTGATGATGGTGATGGAGTTGGTGTTCTTTCTGATGGCCTAGAATCAGTCTTTCGTTGATATAACAGTGGGATTCCCTGCCTGCTGTGGTCTTGCAACGACACCTCAACATTTGCTGCTGTGCTAACCGGTGGGCTTACAGTGGGGGAAACAATGTAGCGTTGCTGACTACCTTCATTGTGATCAGTTGCACATGTGGCACTTGAGGTTTGGTGTTGTGTCCACGCTTGCAAGTGCATGCTGGTTAAATGTCTAAGCATGCAACTGGTATTCAAATTTTTCAGATTTTTCCCTCGGCTAAAGGTCTTTGCGCACTTCTTACAGATAACCTTGGCCTGATCATGAGGATTTTGTTCAAAAAAGTGCCACACTGCACTCTTCCTACTTTGGCAGACATTTTGCGGCCTAGCACGCTGTGATCTTTTGACCCTCTGGACAAGCTGTCCAGCAACTCTTTTGATGTTTGGAACCTGTCTTTGGAGTGCTCCGGGCCTGCCAGATAACAGCTGTTGCGATGTCGATGTCTGCTGTGGATGCTCCTCATCTGAGCTATTGGAAGCAGCACCCTCTTCCCCCAATGGATGCCAATCTGGGTCAACAACTGGGTCATCCATCACCTCCTCTTCTATGTCATGTGCACCTTCCTCTGTGTCACCGTGTATGGTGGTATAGTGTGCGGGAAGGGGCACCTGAGTCTCATCAGGGTCAGAATCTGGCTCTGTACACTGCGAGGACAATGTAGTGCTCTGAGTGAATGTACCAGCAGAATCATCCATCAGCGGCTGTGCATCAGTGCACTCCATGTCAGATTCATCTTGGCCTGGGTAATTCACCATTTCACTTGATAATCCAGGCATGGTATGTGAAAACAGCTCCATGGAGTAATCAGTAGTATGGCCTGCGTCATACTTCAATCTTGGTTGGGGTGAAGGACACAAGGAAAGGTGTGGTTCATGAACATGAGCCTCCAATGACGACTCAGTGCTTTTACTTTTTACAACTGAAGAAGAGGAGGCGATAGAGCTGGAGGCTGAGTCAGCAATGTAAGACAAAACGTTTTCCTGATGCTCTGGCTTTAAAAGCGGTTTGCCAACTCCTAGAAAACTAAGCGTTCGAGGCCTTATGTAGCCAGACGATGACGCAGGGTCAGCACCTCATGCATTCGGTCCTATTTTGCTCTTGCCACTACCATCAGATCCACCACAAACACCATCATTACCAGCTGCCAACCCCCCGCCCAATTCCACGGCCTCTTCCACCAGCCTTCCTCATTTTTGGTAGAAATGTAGACAAAATCCAACAAACTATATAGTAATGTAAAACAAGGTACAAGGTGTCTATAGGACAGGGGAGATTTTGAATTTCTGCAGACACTTGTGGACACTGGACACTTTTGGATTGTGTGAGGCCCACTGATATCTGAGCGCTATGTGACAGGCTCGATGGCACAGCTGTGACCAAAGTGACTAGAGGATAAGGGAGATTTTGAATCTCTGCACACACTTTTGGACACTGGACACTTTTGGATTGTGTGAGGCCCACTGATATCTGAGCGCTATGTGACAGGCTCGATGGCACAGCTGTGACCAAAGTGACTAGAGGATAAGGGAGATTTTGAATCTCTGCACACACTTTTGGACACTGGATGGACACTTTTGGATTGTGTGAGGCCCACTGATATCTGAGCGCTATGTGACAGGCTCGATGGCACAGCTGTGACCAAAGTGACTAGAGGATAAGGGAGATTTTGAATCTCTGCACACACTTTTGGACACTGGACACTTTTGGATTGTGTGAGGCCCAATGAATATCTGAGTGCTATGTGACAGGCTCGATGGCACAGCTGTGACAAAAGTGACTAGAGGATAAGGGAGATTTTGAATCTCTGCACACACTTTTGGACACTGGATGGACACTTTTGGATTGTGTGAGGCCCACTGATATCTGAGCGCTATGTGACAGGCTCGATGGCACAGCTGTGACCAAAGTGACTAGAGGATAAGGGAGATTTTGAATCTCTGCACACACTTTTGGACACTGGACACTTTTGGATTGTGTGAGGCCCACTGATATCTGAGCGCTTTGTGACAGGCTCGATGGCACAGCAGTGACCAAAGTGACTAGAGGATAAGGGAGATTTTGAATCTCTGCACACACTTTTGGACACTGGATGGACACTTTTGGATTGTGTGAGGCCCACTGATATCTGAGCGCTATGTGACAGGCTCGATGGCACAGCTGTGACCAAAGTGACTAGAGGATAAGGGAGATTTTGAATCTCTGCACACACTTTTGGACACTGGACACTTTTGGATTGTGTGAGGCCCAATGAATATCTGAGCGCTATGTGACAGGCTCGATGGCACAGCTGTGACAAAAGTGACTAGAGGATAAGGGAGATTGGATTGCTTTTAAAAAAGCAGTTTGCGGAGCAGTGGGTAAACAGCAATGCAGGAATGTCAGGAAGCCTTAGAAGGCAGCCCAACAACCAACACCACTGATACACCACTATATAGCCTCCCCTTGCACTGCACACACAGTGACTGGTGTGTTGTGCAGGCCAAATTGCTAGCAGCAGAAGCAGTTTTTTTGTCTTCTCAGCAGGACAAAAAAAAAAAATGGGATTGCTTTTTAAAAAAGCAGTTTGCGGAGCAGTGGGTAAACAGCAATGCAGGAATGTCAGGAAGCCTTAGAAGGCAGCCCAACAACCAACACCACTGATACACCACTATATAGCCTCCCCTTGCACTGCACACACAGTGACTGGTGTGTTGTGCAGGCCAAATCGCTAGCAGCAGAAGCAGTTTTTTTGTCTTCTTCCCTGCCTAACACTCTCCCTACAGAATCAGCAGCAACCTCTCCCTATACTAAGATCGGCAGAAGTAAGATGGCGGTCGGCGTGCACGCCCTTTTATACCCCCTGTGACGCCCACCAAAGCAAGCCAATCACTTGCATGCCCTTCTGAAAGATGGTGGTGACCCGTGCCTATGTCATCACGTTGCCCACAGTGTCCGTGGATCCTGATTGGCTGAAAAAGAGCGCAAAACAAACTTTTGAAACGCGACTTTGGCGCGTAAGTCTCCAACCTCGTGGCCGACCTCATCCTAGGGTCGGGTTTCGTTTCATGAAACCCGACTTTGCCAAAAGTCGGCGACTTTTGAATTTTTTCGACTCGTTTCGCTCAACTCTACTCACCACACATCTAGATACATTCCTTGAGGGGTCTAGTTTCCAAAATGGGGTCACTTATGGGTTGTTTCTACCATTTAGGCACATCATAGGCTCTCCAAACCCGACATGATATCCGCTAATGATTTCAACCTATTTTGCACTCCAGAAGTCCAGTGGCGCTCCTCTTGAGTCCTGCCGTCTGCCCAAACAGTAGTTTACCCCACATATGGAGTATTGGTGTACTCGGGAGACATTGCACAACAAATTTTGTTGTCTATTTTCTCCTGTTACCCTTGTGAAAATAAAAAAATGTTGGTGTAAATTAAAATTTTGATGAAAAAAGTTAAATGCCCATTTTTTTGAGAAAAAAAATAAGATTTTTTATTTTTACGTCTCTACATTATAAACTTCTGTGAAGCACTTGGGGGTTCAAAGTGCTCACCACACATCTTAGTTCCTTAAGGGGTCTACTTTCCAAAATGGAGTCACTTGTGGGGGGTTTCCGCACATCAGGGGCTCTCCAAAACGTGACATGGTGTCCGATCTCAATTCCAGCCAATTTTTCATTGAAAAGTCAAACGGCGCTTCTTCCCTTCCGAGCTCTGCCATGCGCCCAAACAGTGGTTTACCTGCATATATGGGTTATCAGCATACTCAGGACAAATTGTACAACAAATTTTGGTGTCCAATGTCTCCTGTTATTCTTGGAAAAATAAAAAAATTGGATCTGAAGTAAATTTTTTTTGTGAAGAAAAAGTTAAATGTTCATTTTTTTAAAACATTCCATTAATTCCTGTGAAGCAACTGAAGAGTTAATAAACTTCTTGAAAGTGGTTTTGCAACTTTGTAGAGTGTAGTTTTTAGAATGGTGTCACTTTTGGGTATTTTTTGTCTTAGACTGGGTGCCCATGATGCGGAACTAGCATCCAAAGCGATGCCTTCCATTAAACGCAGGTAAATCCGCATGTGTTGACTGAACCGTGTGGATTCACTGCATCCAATACATTCTATTGATATAATTTGTCTAGCGGAGACTCGTGTCTCTGCCTGATAAATTGATATGCTGTTGTCTAGAAAGATGCGCCACATGTCAGTTTCCTGGGTGAGTTGCAGGCGTCTGTGAATGCATAGTAGACATGGGATTTCTTGAAATCCCATCCAGTATGTTGTACTATCTGGCTGCTGTGGGTTTAATACTGCATAAATACACAGTGTCAAACCCGCAGCAGTTCCTGATTGTGGGCACATACCCTTATAGGCTTCTCAAAGTCACTTTGAATGTGATGTGGTCCCTAAAAAAAATGGTTTTTTAAGTGTTGTTGGAAAAATTAGAAATTGCTGGTCAACTTTTAACCCTTCTAACAAACAAAATTATGTTTCAAAAATTGTGCTGATGTAAAGTAAACATGTTGGAAATGTTACTTATTAACTATTTTGTGTGACATAACTCTGATTTAAGGGGACAAAAATTAAAAGTTTGAAAATTGTGAAATTCTTCAAATTTTCGCCAATTTCCAATTTTTTCGCAAATAAATACGTCATATCGAACAAATGTTACCACTATCATGAAGTACAATATGTAATGAAAAACAATCTCAGAATCAGTGGGATCCTTTGAAGCATTCCAGAGTTTGTTCCACATAAAGTGACATTGGTTAGAATTGTAAAATTTGGCCTGGTCATGAAAGTGAAAACAGGCTTGGAGGGGTAAAGGGGTTAATGCGCATGGATAAAAGAAAACCAAAAAAATACTATTCTTAGCAATCTAGTGCTCTCTGCAACTTTCTCTCAATCTGTGAGTGACCCCTGTTCGTGCTTCTGTCTTATCACACTCAAATGACAAGATGGGCATCACTCTCAAGTTTTCAGTGACTCCCTGACCTCTCTTATACAGGCCACAGTATGGGCAAGTTCAGTAGTGGTTGAATAGGCACAAACCTATTATCCATTCTCCTAGGAATAGCAACTCTGTTAAGACAATAGTTCACCAGATCCTATTCTGCACTACTCACTTGTGGATTACTGTACTCTGTTCAAACATAATACAGAAAATTAAACAATATACAATTATCACAGATCTTATGCATATTAACCCCTTTCTGACATCGGACGTAATATTCCGACAAGGTGCCCAGGGCCTATTTGACCATGGACAGAATATTACGTCTGAGCGATCGCTCGAGCACACGGGGGTTGTGCAGGCGATTGCCGCTGGCAGTCAGCTGATTCTGACCCCTGACACCTGGCACTAAGTGCCAGGAGCGGTCATGGACTGCTCCCAGCACTTTAAACTCCAAAATGCTGTGACCAAACATGATTGCAGCATTCCAGAAGCTGACAGAGGGCTGACAGTCCCTCTGCCTTTGGATCAGAGACCCCGCGTTGTGACGCGGGGCTCACGATCGTTGCCATGATAACCTGATGTCGTCATGACGTCATCCGGGTCACCATACCAAGCAAACTTGCTGATCATGCCCAGTGCATGATGAGCAAGTTTGTCTGTCAGTGCAGAGCTGACAGTTTCTGCAGCATGGGGATGCTGCTTCTTCTCCATGCTGTAGAAGTGATCAACCTGCAAAAAAAATTGATTGTCTCACAGTGGGACAAACTAAAAAAGTTAGAAAAAAGTAAAATTTTTTTTTTTTAAATAATTGTAAAAATATAAATGACAATAATTATAATAACTAGATGGGCATTTCCTGAAGGAAATACATGGTGCTTGAACAGCGCTGCCAGCTTTACAGCAGTGTATCAGGTGTCGACTGTAAGAAAGTAAAGTTAGAATATGAATGTTGTGTATAGCAATGGCACAGCCTGGGATGGGTTGTACATGAAGCCAATGGGGGTGATGTAGTGATGTCACCATCATATAATATTGGGTGCAGGCTAAAGGACCTGTGTGATGTCACCTCCATTTGCTTCAAGGGGATGCTGGGACCCGCAATGATGAAATGAACGGGGTGCCGGACACTTGTGAAGAACAGTAGTGGTATCCACTTTGGCCACTTGGTAGCCACTTTGGCACATTTGCCACCTCAGTAGCCAACTTGGCCACTTGGTAGCCACTTTGGCACATTCGGCACCTCGGTAGCCACTTTGGCCACTTGGTAGCCACTTTGGCACATTGGGCACCTCGGTAGCCACTTTGGCCACTTGGTAGCCACTTTGGCACATTCGGCACCAGAGTAGCCACGTTGGCCACACGGTAACAACTTTGGCACATTCAGCACCTCTGTAGCCACTTTGGCCACTTGGTAGCCACTTTGACCACTTGGTAGCCACTTTAGCACATTTGGCACCTCAGTAGACACTTTGGCCATTTGGAAGCCACTTTGGCACACTTGGCACCTCGGTAGCCACTTTGGCCACTTGCTAGCCACTTTGGCACATTTGGCACCTCGGTAGCCATTTTGGACACTCGGTAGCCACTTTGGCTCATTTGGCCCCTCGGTAGCCACTATGGCCACTTGATAGCCACTTTGGCACATTCGGCAGCTCAGTAGCCACTTTGGCCACTTGGTAGTCACTTTCTTGCACATTTGGAACCTCTGTAGCCACTTTGACCACTTGGTAGCCACTTTAACCACTTGGTAGCCACTTTGGCACATTTGGCCCCTCGGTAGCCACTTTGACCACTTGGTAGCCAATTTGAAACATTCGGCACCTCTGTAGCCACTTTGGCCACACGGTAACAACTTTGGCACATTCAGGACCTCTGTAGCCACTTTGGCCACTTGGTAGCCACTTTGACCACTTGGTAGCCACTTTAGCACATTTGGCACCTCGGTAACCACTTTGGCCACTTGGTAGCCATGTTGGCACATTCAGTACCTCAGTAGACACTTTGGCCACACGGTAACAACTTTGGCACATTCAGGACCTCTGTAGCCACTTTGGCCACTTGGTAGCCACTTTGACCACTTGGTAGCCACTTTAGCACATTTGGCACCTCGGTAACCACTTTGGCCACTTGGTAGCCACTTTGGCACATTCAGTACCTCAGTAGACACTTTGGCCACTTGAAAGCCACTTTGGCACACTCGGCACCTCGGTAGCCACTTTGGCCACTTGGTAGCCACTTTGGCACATTTGGCCCCTCGGTAGCCACTATGGCCACTTGATAGCCACTTTGGCACATTCGGCAGCTCAGTAGCCACTTTGGCCACTTGGTAGCCACTTTTTTGCACATTCGGAACCTCTGTAGCCACTTTGACCACTTGGTAGCCACTTTGACCACTTGGTAGCCACTTTGGCACATTTGGCCCCTCGGTAGCCACTTTGACCACTTGGTAGACAATTTGAAACATTCGGCACCTCTGTAGCCACTTTGGCAACTTGGTAGCCACTTTGGCAACTTGGTAGCCACTTTGGCCACTTGGTAGCCACTTTGGCACATTCGGCACCTCGGTAGCCACTTTGGCCACTTTGTAGCCACTTTGCCTACTTGGTAGCCACTTTGGCACATTCGGCACCTTGGTAGCCACTTTGGCCACTTGGTAGCAACTTTGGCACATTCAGGACCTCTGTAGCCAGTTTGGCCACTTGGTAGCCACTTTAGCACATTCTGCACCTCTGTAGACACTTTGGCCACTTGGTAGTAACTTTGGCACATTCGGCACATCAGAAGCCACTTTGGCCACTTGGTAGCCACTTTTTTGCACATTCGGAACCTCTGTAGCCACTTTGACCACTTGGTAGCCACTTTGACCACTTGGTAGCCACTTTGGCACATTTGGCCCCTCGGTAGCCACTTTGACCACTTGGTAGACAATTTGAAACATTCGGCACCTCTGTAGCCACTTTGGCAACTTGGTAGCCACTTTGGCAACTTGGTAGCCACTTTGGCCACTTGGTAGCCACTTTGGCACATTCGGCACCTCGGTAGCCACTTTGGCCACTTTGTAGCCACTTTGCCTACTTGGTAGCCACTTTGGCACATTCGGCACCTTGGTAGCCACTTTGGCCACTTGGTAGCAACTTTGGCACATTCAGGACCTCTGTAGCCAGTTTGGCCACTTGGTAGCCACTTTAGCACATTCTGCACCTCTGTAGACACTTTGGCCACTTGGTAGTAACTTTGGCACATTCGGCACATCAGAAGCCACTTTGGCCACTTGGTAATCACTTTGGCACAATCGGCACCTCTGTAGCCACTTAGGCCACTTGGTAGCCACTTTGGCACATTCGGCACCCCGGTAGCCACTTTGGCCACTTGGTAGCCACTTTGGCACATTCACCACCTGTGTAGCCACTTTGACCACTTGGTAGCCACTTTGGCACATTCGGCACGTCGGTAGCCACTTCGGCCACTTGGTAGCCACTTTGGCACATTCGGTACCTCAGTAGCCACTTTGGCCACTTGGTAGCCACTTTAGCACACTTGGCACCTTGGTAGTCACTTTGGCCACTTGGTAACCACTTTGGCACATTCAGGACCTCTGTAGCCAGTTTGGCCACTTGGTAGCCATTTTGGCACATTCTGCACCTCTGTAGACACTTTGGCCACTTGGTAGCCACTTTGGCCACTTGGTAGCCACTTTGGCACATTCTGCACCTCTGTAGCCACTTTGGCCACTTGGTAACCACTTTGGCCACTTGGTAGCCACTTTGGCATATTCAGCCCATTGGTAGCCACTTTGGCCATGTGGTAGCCACTTTAGTACATTCGGTACCTCCGTAACCAATTTAGCCAATTGGTAGCCACTTGGGCCACTTGGTAGCCACTTTAGCACATTTAGCACCTCGATAGCCACTGTGGCCACTTGGTAGCCACTTTGGCACATTTGGCACCTTGGTAAACAATTTGGCCACTTAGTAGCCACTTTGGCACATTCTGCACCTCTGTAGCCACTTTGGCCACTTGTTAGCCACTTTGGCACATTCGGCACCTCTGTTGCCACTTTGGCCACATGGTAGCCACTTTGGCCACTTGGTAGCCACTTTGGAACATTCGGCACCTCGGTAGCCACTTTGGCCACTTGGTAGCCACTTTGGCACATTTGGCACATCTGTAGCCAATTTAGCCACTTGGTAGCCACTTTGGCATATTCGGCACCGCTGTAGCCAATTTGGCCACTTGGTAGCCACTTTAGCACAGTTGGAACCTCGGTAGTCACTTTGGCCACTTGGTAGCCACTTTGGCCCACTTGGCACCTCGGCAGCCACTTTGGCCACTTGGTAGCCACTTTGGCACATTCTGCACATCTGTAGCCACTTTGGCCACTTGGTAGCCACTTTGGCACATTCGGCACATCTGTAGCCACTTTGGCACATTTGGCACATCGGTAGCCACTTTGGCCACTTGGTAGCCTCTTTGGCACATTCGGCACCTCGCTAGCCACTTTGGCCACTTGGTAGCCACTTTGGCATGTTCGGCATCTCGGTAGCCACTTTGGCACATTCGGCACCTCGGTAGCCACTTTGGCCACTTGGAAGCCACTTTGACACATTCGGCACCTCAGTAGCCAGTTTGGCCACTTGGTAGCCACTTTGGCACATTCAGCACCTCTGTAGCCACTTTGGCCACTCGGTAGCCACTTTGGCACATTCAGCCCCTTGGTAGCCACTTTGGTACATTCGGCCCCTCGGTAGCAACTTTGGCACATTCAGCACCTCTGTAGCCACTTTGGCCACTTGGTAGCCACTTTGGCACATTCAGCCCCTCGGTAGCCACTTTGGCACATTTGGCCCCTTGGTAGCCACTTTGGCCACTTGGTAGCAACTTTGCCACATTTGGCACTTCTGTAGCCACTTTGGCGACTCGGTAGCCACATTTGCCACTTCGTAGCCACTTTGGCACCTCTGTAGCCACTTTGGCCACTTGGTAGCCACTTTAGCCACTTGGTAGTCACTTTGGCACATTCGGCTCCTCGGTAGCCACTTTGGCCACTTGGTAGCCACTATACCACATTTGGCACCTCGGTAGCCACTTTGGCCACTTGGTAGCCACTATACCACATTTGGCACCTTGGTAGCCACTTTGACCAATTGGTAGCCACTTTAGTACATTCGGCACCTTGGTTGCCACTTTGGCCACTTGGTAGCCACTTTGGCATGTTCGGCATCTCGGTAGCCACTTTGGCACATTTGGCACCTCTGCAGCCACTTTGGCCACTTGGTAGCCACTTGGTAGGTACTTTGGCACATTCGGCTCATCGGTAGCCACTTTGGCCACTTGGTAGCCACTATACCACATGTGGCACATCGGTAGCCACTTTGGCCACTTGGTAGCCACTTTAACACATTTGGCACCTCGGTAGCCACTTTGGCCAATTGGTAGCCACTTTGGCACATTTGGCACCTCGGTAACCACTTTGGCCACTTGGTAGCCACTTTGGCATGTTCGGCATCTCGGTAGCCACTTTGGCACATTCGGCCCCTCGGTAGCCACTTTGGCCACTTGGTAGCCACTTTGGCATATTCAGCCCCTCGGTAGCCACTTTGGTACATTCGGCCCCTCGGTAGCCACTTTGGCACATTCAGCACCTCTGTAGCCACTTTGGCCACTTAGTAGCCACTTTGGCACATTCAGCCCCTCAGTAGCCACTTTGGCACATTTGGCCCCTCGATGGCCACTTGGTAGTCACTTTGGCAAATTCGGCTCCTCAGTAGCCACTTTGGCCACTTGTTAGCCACTTTAGCACATTTGGCACTTCAGTAGCCACTTTGGCAACTTGGTAGCCTCTTTAACACATTTGGCACCTCGGTAGCCACTTTGGCCAATTGGTAGCCACTTTGGCACATTCAGCATTTTGGTAGCCATTTTGGCCACTTGGTAGCCACTTTGGCACATTCGTCACCTCGGTAGCCACTTGGTATCCACTTTGGCATGTTCGGTATCTCGGTAGCCATTTTGGCACATTCTGCTCGTCGGTAGCCTCTTTGGCCACTTGGTAGCCACTTTGGCACATTCGGCACCTCAGTAGCCATTTTGGCCACTTGGTAGCCACTTTGGCACATTCAGCCCCTCGGTAGCCACTTTGGCACATTCAGCATCACTGTAGCCACTTTGGCCACTTGGTAGCCACTTTGGCACATTCGTCACCTCGGTAGCCACTTTGGCCACTTGGTAGCCACTTTGTCACATTCGGCATCTCGGTAGCCACTTTGGCACATTCTGCTCCTCGGTAGCCACTTTGGCCAATTGGTAGCCACTTTGGCACATTCGTCACCTCGGTAGCCACTTTGGCCACTTGGTAGCCACTTTGGCATGTTCGTCATCTTGGTAGCCACTTTGGCACATTCGGCCCCTCGGTAGCCACTTTGGCCACTTGGAAGCCACTTTGGCACATTCGGCACCTCAGTAGCCACTTTAGCCACTTGGTAGCCACTTTGGCACATTCAGTCCCTCGGTAGCCACTTTGGTACATTCGGCCCCTCGGTAGCCACTTTGGCCACTTGGTAGCCACTTTGCCACATTCGGCACTTCTGTAGCCACTTTGGCCACTCGGTAGCCACTTTTGCCACATGGTAGCCACTTTAGCACACTTGGCACCTTGGTAGCCACTTTGGCCACTTGGTAGCCACATTTGCCACTTCGTAGCCACTTTGGCACCTCTGTAGCCACTTTGGCCACTTGGTAGCCACTTTAGCCACTTGGTAGTCACTTTGGCACATTCGGCTCCTCGGTAGCCACTTTGGCCACTTGGTAGCCACTATACCACATTTGGCACCTCGGTAGCCACTTTGGCCACTTGGTAGCCACTATACCACATTTGGCACCTTGGTAGCCACTTTGACCAATTGGTAGCCACTTTAGTACATTCGGCACCTTGGTTGCCACTTTGGCCACTTGGTAGCCACTTTGGCATGTTCGGCATCTCGGTAGCCACTTTGGCACATTTGGCACCTCTGCAGCCACTTTGGCCACTTGGTAGCCACTTGGTAGGTACTTTGGCACATTCGGCTCATCGGTAGCCACTTTGGCCACTTGGTAGCCACTATACCACATGTGGCACATCGGTAGCCACTTTGGCCACTTGGTAGCCACTTTAACACATTTGGCACCTCGGTAGCCACTTTGGCCAATTGGTAGCCACTTTGGCACATTTGGCACCTCGGTAACCACTTTGGCCACTTGGTAGCCACTTTGGCATGTTCGGCATCTCGGTAGCCACTTTGGCACATTCGGCCCCTCGGTAGCCACTTTGGCCACTTGGTAGCCACTTTGGCATATTCAGCCCCTCGGTAGCCACTTTGGTACATTCGGCCCCTCGGTAGCCACTTTGGCACATTCAGCACCTCTGTAGCCACTTTGGCCACTTAGTAGCCACTTTGGCACATTCAGCCCCTCAGTAGCCACTTTGGCACATTTGGCCCCTCGATGGCCACTTGGTAGTCACTTTGGCAAATTCGGCTCCTCAGTAGCCACTTTGGCCACTTGTTAGCCACTTTAGCACATTTGGCACTTCAGTAGCCACTTTGGCAACTTGGTAGCCTCTTTAACACATTTGGCACCTCGGTAGCCACTTTGGCCAATTGGTAGCCACTTTGGCACATTCAGCATTTTGGTAGCCATTTTGGCCACTTGGTAGCCACTTTGGCACATTCGTCACCTCGGTAGCCACTTGGTATCCACTTTGGCATGTTCGGTATCTCGGTAGCCATTTTGGCACATTCTGCTCGTCGGTAGCCTCTTTGGCCACTTGGTAGCCACTTTGGCACATTCGGCACCTCAGTAGCCATTTTGGCCACTTGGTAGCCACTTTGGCACATTCAGCCCCTCGGTAGCCACTTTGGCACATTCAGCATCACTGTAGCCACTTTGGCCACTTGGTAGCCACTTTGGCACATTCGTCACCTCGGTAGCCACTTTGGCCACTTGGTAGCCACTTTGTCACATTCGGCATCTCGGTAGCCACTTTGGCACATTCTGCTCCTCGGTAGCCACTTTGGCCAATTGGTAGCCACTTTGGCACATTCGTCACCTCGGTAGCCACTTTGGCCACTTGGTAGCCACTTTGGCATGTTCGTCATCTTGGTAGCCACTTTGGCACATTCGGCCCCTCGGTAGCCACTTTGGCCACTTGGAAGCCACTTTGGCACATTCGGCACCTCAGTAGCCACTTTAGCCACTTGGTAGCCACTTTGGCACATTCAGTCCCTCGGTAGCCACTTTGGTACATTCGGCCCCTCGGTAGCCACTTTGGCCACTTGGTAGCCACTTTGCCACATTCGGCACTTCTGTAGCCACTTTGGCCACTCGGTAGCCACTTTTGCCACATGGTAGCCACTTTAGCACACTTGGCACCTTGGTAGTCACTTTGGCCACTTAGTAACCACTTTGGCACATTCAGGACCTCTGTAGCCACTTTGGCCACTTGGTAGCCACTTTGGCACATTCTGCACCTCTGTAGCCACTTTGGCCACTTGGTAACCACTTTGGCCACTTGGTAGCCACTTTGGCATATTCGGCCCATTGGTAGCCACTTTGGCCATGTGGTAGCCACTTTAGCACATTCGGTACCTCCGTAACCAATTTAGCCACTTGGTAGCCACTTGGGCCACTTGGTAGCCACTTTAGCACATTTAGCACCTCGATAGCCACTGTGGCCACTTGGTAGCCACTGTGGCCACTTGGTAGCCACTTTGGCACATTCGGCACCTTGGTAACCAATTTGGCCACTTAGTAGCCACTTTGGCACTTTTGGCACCTCTGTAGCCACTTTGGCCACTTGTTAGCCACTTTGGCACATTCGGCACCTCTGTTGCCACTTTGGCCACATGGTAGCCACTTTGGCCACTTGGTAGCCACTTTGGAACATTCGGCACCTCGGTAGCCACTTTGGCCACTTGGTAGCCACTTTGGCACATTTGGCACATCTGTAGCCAATTTAGCCACTTGGTAGCCACTTTGGCATATTCGGCACTGCTGTAGCCAATTTGGCCACTTGGTAGCCACTTTAGCACAGTTGGAACCTCGGTAGTCACTTTGGCCACTTGGTAGCCACTTTGGCACACTTGGCACCTCGGCAGCCACTTTGGCCACTTGGTAGCCACTTTGGCACATTGGGCACCTCGGTAGCCACTTTGGCCACTTGGTAGCCACTTTGGCACATTCGGCACCAGAGTAGCAACTTTGGCTACACGGTAACAAATTTGTCACATTCAGCACCTCTGTAGCCACTTTGGCCACTTGGTAGCCACTTTGACCACTTGGTAGCCACTTTAGCACATTTGGCACCTCAGTAGACACTTTGGCCACTTGGAAGCCACTTTGGCACACTCGGCACCTCGGTAGCCACTTTGGCCACTTGCTAGCCACTTTGGCACCTCGGTAGCCATTTTGGACACTCGGTAGCCACTTTGGCTCATTTGGCCCCTCGGTAGCCACTATGGCCACTTGATAGCCACTTTGGCACATTCGGCAGCTCAGTAACCACTTTGGCCACTTGGTAGCCACTTTCTTGCACATTTGGAACCTCTGTAGCCACTTTGACCACTTGGTAGCCACTTTAACCACTTGGTAGCCACTTTGGCACATTTGGCCCCTCGGTAGCCACTTTGACCACTTGGTAGCCAATTTGAAACATTCGGCACCTCTGTAGCCACTTTGGCCACACGGTAACAACTTTGGCACATTCAGGACCTCTGTAGCCACTTTGGCCACTTGGTAGCCACTTTGACCACTTGGTAGCCACTTTAGCACATTTGGCACCTCGGTAACCACTTTGGCCACTTGGTAGCCACTTTGGCACATTCAGTACCTCAGTAGACACTTTGGCCACACGGTAACAACTTTGGCACATTCATGACCTCTGTAGCCACTTTGGCCACTTGGTAGCCACTTTGACCACTTGGTAGCCACTTTAGCACATTTGGCACCTCGGTAACCACTTTGGCCACTTGGTAGCCACTTTGGCACATTCAGTACCTCAGTAGACACTTTGGCCACTTGAAAGCCACTTTGGCACACTCGGCACCTCGGTAGCCACTTTGGCCACTTGGTAGCCACTTTGGCACATTTGGCACCTCGGTAGCCATTTTGGCCACTCGGTAGCCACTTTGGCACATTTGGCCCCTCGGTAGCCACTATGGCCACTTGATAGCCACTTTGGCACATTTGGCAGCTCAGTAGCCACTTTGGCCACTTGGTAGCCACTTTTTTGCACATTCGGAACCTCTGTAGCCACTTTGACCACTTGGTAGCCACTTTGGCACAATTGGCCCCTCGGTAGCCACTTTGACCACTTGGTAGCCACTTTAGCCACTTGTAGGTACTTTGGCACATTCGGCTCATCGGTAGCCACTTTGGCCACTTGGTAGCCACTATACCACATGTGGCACATCGGTAGCCACTTTGGCCACTTGGTAGCCACTTTAACACATTTGGCACCTCGGTAGCCACTTTGGCATGATCGGCATCTCGGTAGCCACTTTGGCCACTTGGTAGCCACTTTGGCCACTCGGTAGCCACTTTGGCACATTCAGCCCCTCGGTAGCCACTTTGGCCACTTGGTAGCCACTTTGGCATATTCAGCCCCTCGTTAGACACTTTGGTACATTCGGCCCCTCGGTAGCCACTTTGGCACATTCAGCACCTCTGTAGCCACTTTGGCCACTTAGTAGCCACTTTGGCACATTCAGCCCCTCAGTAGCCACTTTGGCACATTTGGCCCCTCGATGGCCACTTGGTAGTCACTTTGGCAAATTCGGCTCCTCAGTAGCCACTTTGGCCACTTGTTAGCCACTTTAGCACATTTGGCACTTCAGTAGCCACTTTGGCAACTTGGTAGCCTCTTTAACACATTTGGCACCTCGGTAGCCACTTTGGCCAATTGGTAGCCACTTTGGCACATTCAGCATTTTGGTAGCCATTTTGGCCACTTGGTAGCCACTTTGGCACATTCGTCACCTCGGTAGCCACTTGGTATCCACTTTGGCATGTTCGGTATCTCGGTAGCCATTTTGGCACATTCTGCTCGTCGGTAGCCTCTTTGGCCACTTGGTAGCCACTTTGGCACATTCGGCACCTCAGTAGCCATTTTGGCCACTTGGTAGCCACTTTGGCACATTCAGCCCCTCGGTAGCCACTTTGGCACATTCAGCATCACTGTAGCCACTTTGGCCACTTGGTAGCCACTTTGGCACATTCGTCACCTCGGTAGCCACTTTGGCCACTTGGTAGCCACTTTGTCACATTCGGCATCTCGGTAGCCACTTTGGCACATTCCGCTCCTCGGTAGCCACTTTGGCCAATTGGTAGCCACTTTGGCACATTCGGCACCTCAGTAGCCACTTTAGCCACTTGGTAGCCACTTTGGCACATTCAGTCCCTCGGTAGCCACTTTGGTACATTCGGCCCCTCGGTAGCCACTTTGGCCACTTGGTAGCCACTTTGCCACATTCGGCACTTCTGTAGCCACTTTGGCCACTCGGTAGCCACTTTTGCCACATGGTAGCCACTTTAGCACACTTGGCACCTTGGTAGTCACTTTGGCCACTTAGTAACCACTTTGGCACATTCAGGACCTCTGTAGCCACTTTGGCCACTTGGTAGCCACTTTGGCACATTCTGCACCTCTGTAGCCACTTTGGCCACTTGGTAACCACTTTGGCCACTTGGTAGCCACTTTGGCATATTCGGCCCATTGGTAGCCACTTTGGCCATGTGGTAGCCACTTTAGCACATTCGGTACCTCCGTAACCAATTTAGCCACTTGGTAGCCACTTGGGCCACTTGGTAGCCACTTTAGCACATTTAGCACCTCGATAGCCACTGTGGCCACTTGGTAGCCACTGTGGCCACTTGGTAGCCACTTTGGCACATTCGGCACCTTGGTAACCAATTTGGCCACTTAGTAGCCACTTTGGCACTTTTGGCACCTCTGTAGCCACTTTGGCCACTTGTTAGCCACTTTGGCACATTCGGCACCTCTGTTGCCACTTTGGCCACATGGTAGCCACTTTGGCCACTTGGTAGCCACTTTGGAACATTCGGCACCTCGGTAGCCACTTTGGCCACTTGGTAGCCACTTTGGCACATTTGGCACATCTGTAGCCAATTTAGCCACTTGGTAGCCACTTTGGCATATTCGGCACTGCTGTAGCCAATTTGGCCACTTGGTAGCCACTTTAGCACAGTTGGAACCTCGGTAGTCACTTTGGCCACTTGGTAGCCACTTTGGCACACTTGGCACCTCGGCAGCCACTTTGGCCACTTGGTAGCCACTTTGGCACATTGGGCACCTCGGTAGCCACTTTGGCCACTTGGTAGCCACTTTGGCACATTCGG
The DNA here is from genome assembly GCF_039654945.1 of Dendrobates tinctorius. NCBI lineage: Eukaryota > Metazoa > Chordata > Amphibia > Anura > Dendrobatidae > Dendrobates > Dendrobates tinctorius. The sequence continues at coordinate 505,703 of NW_027362134.1, read as the reverse complement.
CACCAGAGTAGCAACTTTGGCTACACGGTAACAAATTTGTCACATTCAGCACCTCTGTAGCCACTTTGGCCACTTGGTAGCCACTTTGACCACTTGGTAGCCACTTTAGCACATTTGGCACCTCAGTAGACACTTTGGCCACTTGGAAGCCACTTTGGCACACTCGGCACCTCGGTAGCCACTTTGGCCACTTGCTAGCCACTTTGGCACCTCGGTAGCCATTTTGGACACTCGGTAGCCACTTTGGCTCATTTGGCCCCTCGGTAGCCACTATGGCCACTTGATAGCCACTTTGGCACATTCGGCAGCTCAGTAACCACTTTGGCCACTTGGTAGCCACTTTCTTGCACATTTGGAACCTCTGTAGCCACTTTGACCACTTGGTAGCCACTTTAACCACTTGGTAGCCACTTTGGCACATTTGGCCCCTCGGTAGCCACTTTGACCACTTGGTAGCCAATTTGAAACATTCGGCACCTCTGTAGCCACTTTGGCCACACGGTAACAACTTTGGCACATTCAGGACCTCTGTAGCCACTTTGGCCACTTGGTAGCCACTTTGACCACTTGGTAGCCACTTTAGCACATTTGGCACCTCGGTAACCACTTTGGCCACTTGGTAGCCACTTTGGCACATTCAGTACCTCAGTAGACACTTTGGCCACACGGTAACAACTTTGGCACATTCATGACCTCTGTAGCCACTTTGGCCACTTGGTAGCCACTTTGACCACTTGGTAGCCACTTTAGCACATTTGGCACCTCGGTAACCACTTTGGCCACTTGGTAGCCACTTTGGCACATTCAGTACCTCAGTAGACACTTTGGCCACTTGAAAGCCACTTTGGCACACTCGGCACCTCGGTAGCCACTTTGGCCACTTGGTAGCCACTTTGGCACATTTGGCACCTCGGTAGCCATTTTGGCCACTCGGTAGCCACTTTGGCACATTTGGCCCCTCGGTAGCCACTATGGCCACTTGATAGCCACTTTGGCACATTTGGCAGCTCAGTAGCCACTTTGGCCACTTGGTAGCCACTTTTTTGCACATTCGGAACCTCTGTAGCCACTTTGACCACTTGGTAGCCACTTTGGCACAATTGGCCCCTCGGTAGCCACTTTGACCACTTGGTAGCCACTTTAGCCACTTGTAGGTACTTTGGCACATTCGGCTCATCGGTAGCCACTTTGGCCACTTGGTAGCCACTATACCACATGTGGCACATCGGTAGCCACTTTGGCCACTTGGTAGCCACTTTAACACATTTGGCACCTCGGTAGCCACTTTGGCATGATCGGCATCTCGGTAGCCACTTTGGCCACTTGGTAGCCACTTTGGCCACTCGGTAGCCACTTTGGCACATTCAGCCCCTCGGTAGCCACTTTGGCCACTTGGTAGCCACTTTGGCACATTCAGCCCCTCGTTAGACACTTTGGCACATTTGGCCCCTTGGTAGCCACTTTGGCCACTTGGTAGCAACTTTGCCACATTCGGCACTTCTGTAGCCACTTTGGCCACTCGGTAGCCACAATTGCCACTTGGTAGCCACTTTGGCACCTCTGTAGCCACTTTGGCCACTTGGTAGCCACTTTAGCCACTTGGTAGTCACTTTGGCACATTCGGCTCTTGGTATCCACTTTGGCCACTTGGTAGCCACTATACCACATTTGGCACCTCGGTAGCCACTTTGGCCACTTGAACACATTTTGCACCTTGGTAGCCACTTTGACCAATTGGTAGCCACTTTGGCACATTCGGCACCTTGGTTGCCACTTTGGCCACTTGGTAGCCACTTTGGCATGTTCGGCATCTCGGTAGCCACTTTGGCACATTCGGCCCCTCGGTAGCCACTTGGTAGCCACTTTGGCACATTTGGCACGTCTGTAGCCACTTTGGCCACTTGGTAGCCACTTTAGCCACTTGGTAGTCACTTTGGCACATTCGGCTCCTCGGTAGCCACTTTGGCCACTTGGTAGCCACTATACCACATTTGGCACCTCGGTGGCCACTTGGTAGCCACTTTAACACATTTGGCACCTCGGTAGCCACTTTGGCCAATTGGTAGCCACTTTGGCACATTCGGCACCTTGGTTGCCACTTTGGCCACTTGGTAGCCACTTTGGCACATTCGTCACCTCGGTAACCACTTTGGCCATTTGGTAGCCACTTTGGCATGTTCGGCATCTCGGTAGCCACTTTGGCACATTCGGCCCCTCGGTAGCCACTTTGGCCACTTGGTAGCCACTTTGGCACATTCAGCCCCTCGGTAGCCACTTTGGTACATTCGGCCCCTCGGTAGCCACTTTGGCACATTCAGCACCTCTGTAGCCACTTTGGCCACTTAGTAGCCACTTTGGCACATTCAGCCCCTCAGTAGCCACTTTGGCACATTTGGCCCCTCGATGGCCACTTGGTAGTCACTTTGGCAAATTCGGCTCCTCGGTAGCCACTTTGTCCACTTGTTAGCCACTTTGGCACATTGGGCACCTCGGTAGCCACTTTGGCCACTTGGTAGCCACTTTGGCATGTTCGGCACCAGAGTAGCCACTTTGGCCACACGGTAACAACTTTGTCACATTCAGCACCTCTGTAGCCACTTTGGCCACTTGGTAGCCACTTTGACCACTTGGTAGCCACTTTAGCACATTTGGCACCTCAGTAGACACTTTGGCCACTTGGAAGCCACTTTGGCACACTCGGCACCTCGGTAGCCACTTTGGCCACTTGCTAGCCACTTTGGCACATTTGGCACCTCGGTAGCCATTTTGGCCACTCGGTAGCCACTTTGGCTCATTTGGCCCCTCGGTAGCCACTATGGCCACTTGATAGCCACTTTGGCACATTCGGCAGCTCAGTAACCACTTTGGCCACTTGGTAGCCACTTTCTTGCACATTTGGAACCTCTGTAGCCACTTTGACCACTTGGTAGCCACTTTAACCACTTGGTAGCCACTTTGGCACATTTGGCCCCTAGGTAGCCACTTTGACCACTTGGTAGCCAATTTGAAACATTCGGCACCTCTGTAGCCACTTTGGCCACACGGTAACAACTTTGGCACATTCAGGACCTCTGTAGCCACTTTGGCCACTTGGTAGCCACTTTGACCACTTGGTAGCCACTTTAGCACATTTGGCACCTCGGTAACCACTTTGGCCACTTAGTAGCCACTTTGGCACATTCAGTACCTCAGTAGACACTTTGGCCACACGGTAACAACTTTGGCACATTCAGGACCTCTGTAGCCACTTTGGCCACTTGGTAGCCACTTTGGCACATTCAGTACCTCAGTAGACACTTTGGCCACTTGAAAGCCACTTTGGCACACTCGGCACCTCGGTAGCCACTTTGGCCACTTGGTAGCCACTTTGGCACATTTGGCACCTCGGTAGCCATTTTGGCCACTCGGTAGCCACTTTGGCACATTTGGCCCCTCGGTAGCCACTATGGCCACTTGATAGCCACTTTGGCACATTCGGCAGCTCAGTAGCCACTTTGGCCACTTGGTAGCCACTTTTTTGCACATTCGGAACCTCTGTAGCCACTTTGACCACTTGGTAGCCACTTTGACCACTTGGTAGCCACTTTGGGACAATTGGCCCCTCGGTAGCCACTTTGACCACTTGGTAGACAATTTGAAACATTCGGCACCTCTGTAGCCACTTTGGCAACTTGGTAGCCACTTTGGCAACTTGGAAGCCACTTTGGCCACTTGGTAGCCACTTTGGCACATTCGGCACCTCGGTAGCCACTTTGGCCACTTCGTAGCCACTTTGCCTACTTGGTAGCCACTTTGGCACATTCGGCACCTTGGTAGCCACTTTGGCCACTTAGTAGCCACTTTAGCACATTTGGCACCTCGGTAGCCACTTTGGCCACTTGGTAGCAACTTTGGCACATTCGGCACCTTGGTAGCCACTTTGGCCACTTGGTAGCCACTTTAGCACATTTGGCACCTCGGTAGCCACTTTTGGACACTTGGCAGCCACTTTGGCACATTCGGCACCTCGGTAGCCACTATGGCCCCTTGGTAGCCACTTTGGCACATTCGGCACCCCAGTAGCCACTTTGGCCTCTTGGTAGTAACTTTGGCACATTCGGCACATCAGAAGCCACTTTGGCCACTTGGTAGTCACTTTGGCGCAATCGGCACCTCTGTAGCCACTTAGGCCACTTGGTAGCCACTTTGGCACATTCGGCACCCCGGTAGCCACTTTGGCCACTTGGTAGCCACTTTGGCACATTCAGCACCTGTGTAGCCACTTTGACCACTTGGTAGCCACTTTGGCCACTTGGTAGCCACTTTGGCACATTCGGCACCTCAGTAGCAACTTTGGCCGCTTGGTAGCCACTTTGGCCACTTGGTAGCCACTTTAGCACACTTGGCACCTTGGTAGTCACTTTGGCCACTTGGTAACCACTTTGGCACATTCAGGACCTCTGTAGCCAGTTTGGCCACTTGGTAGCCACTTTGGCACATTCTGCACCTCTGTAGCCACTTTGGCCACTTGGTAGCCACTTTGGCACATTCTGCACCTCTGTAGCCACTTTGGCCACTTAGTAACCACTTTGGCCACTTGGTAGCCACTTTGGCATATTCGGCCAATTGGTAGCCACTTTGGCCATGTGGTAGCCACTTTAGCACATTTTGTACCTCCGTAACCAATTTAGCCACTTGGTAGCCATTTGGTAGCCACTTTAGCACATTTAGCACCTCGATAGCCACTGTGGCCACTTGGTAGCCACTTTGGCACATTCGGCACCTTGGTAACCAATTTGGCCACTTAGTAGCCGCTTTGGCACTTTTGGCACCTCTGTAGCCACTTTGGCCACTTGGTAGCCACTTTGGCATATTCGGCACCTCTGTTGTCACTTTGGCCACATGGTAGCCACTTTGGCCACTTGGTAGCCACTTTGGAACATTCGGCACCTCGGCAGCCACTTTGGCCACTTGGTAGCCACTTTGGCACATTTGGCACATCTGTAGCCAATTTAGCCACTTGGTAGCCACTTTGGCATATTCGGCACCTCTGTAGCCAATTTGGCCACTTGGTAGCCACTTTGGCACATTCGGCACATCGGTAACCACTTTGGCCACTTGGTAGCCACTTTGGCACATTCGGCACCTCGCTAGCCACTTTGGCCACTTGGTAGCCACTTTGGCCACTTGGTAGCCACTTTGGCATGTTTGGCATCTCGGTAGCCACTTTGGCACATTCTGCACCTTGGTAGCCACTTTGGCCACTTGGAAGCCACTTTGACACATTCGGCACCTCAGTAGCAACTTTGGCCACTTGGTAGCCACTTTGGCACATTCAGCACCTCTGTAGCCACTTTGGCCACTCGGTAGCCACTTTGGCACATTCAGCCCCTCGGTAGCCACTTTGGTACATTCGGCCCCTCGGTAGCCACTTTGGCACATTCAGCACCTCTGTAGCCACTTTGGCCACTTGGTAGCCACTTTGGCACACTTGGCACCTCGGCAGCCACTTTGGCCACTTGGTAGCCACTTTGGCACATTCGGCACATCTGTAGCCACTTTGGCCACTTGGTAGCCACTTTGGCACATTTGGCACATCGGTAGCCACTTTGGCAACTTGGTAGCCACTTTGGCACATTCGGCACCTCGCTAGCCACTTTGGCCACTTGGTAGCCACTTTGGCCACTTGGTAGCCACTTTGGCATGTTCGGCATCTCGGTAGCCACTTTGGCACATTCGGCACCTCGGTAGCCACTTTGGCCACTTGGAAGCCACTTTGACACATTTGGCACCTCAGTAGGCACTTTGGCCACTTGGTAGCCACTTTGGCACATTCAGCACCTCTGTAGCCACTTTGGCCACTCGGTAGCCACTTTGGCACATTCAGCCCCTCGGTAGCCACTTTGGTACATTCGGCCCCTCGGTAGCCACTTTGGCACATTCAGCACCTCTGTAGCCACTTTGGCCACTTTGTTGCCACTTTGGCACATTCAGCCCCTCGGTAGCCACTTTGGCACATTTGGCCCCTTGGTAGCAACTTTGGCCACTTGGTAGCAACTTTGCCACATTCGGCACTTCTGTAGCCACTTTGGCCACTCGGTAGCCACATTTGCCACTTGGTAGCCACTTTGGCACCTCTGTAGCCACTTTGTCCACTTGGTAGCCACTTTGTCCACTTGGTAGCCACTTTAGCCACTTGGTAGTCACTTTGGCACATTCGGCTCCTCGGTAGCCACTTTGGCCACTTGGTAGCCACTATACCACATTTGGCACCTCGGTAGCCACTTTGGCCACTTGGTAGCCACTTTAACACATTTGGCACCTTGGTAGCCACTTTGACCAATTGGTAGCCACTTTGGCACATTCGGCACCTTGGTTGCCACTTTGGCCACTTGGTAGCCACTTTGGCATGTTCGGCATCTCGGTAGCCACGTTGGCACATTCGGCCCCTCGGTAGCCACTTGGTAGCCACTTTGGCACATTTGGCACCTCTGTAGCCACTTTGGCCACTTGGTAGCCACTTTAGCCACTTGGTAGGCACTTTGACACATTCGGCTCCTCGGTAGCCACTTTGGCCACTTGGTAGCCACTATACCACATTTGGCACCTCGGTAGCCACTTGGTAGCCACTTTAACACATTTGGCACCTCGGTAGCCACTTTGGCCAATTGGTAGCCACTTTGGCACATTCGGCACCTTGGTTGCCACTTTGGCCACTTGGTAGCCACTTTGGCACATTCGTCACCTCGGTAACCACTTTGGCCACTTGGTAGCCACTTTGGCATGTTCGGCATCTCGGTAGCCACTTTTGGCACATTCGGCCACTTGGTAGCCACTTTGGCCACATTCGGCATCTCGGTAGCCACTTTGGCACATTCTGCTCCTCGGTAGCCACTTTGGCCAATTGGTAGCCACTTTGGCACATTCGTCACCTCGGTAGCCACTTTGGCCACTTGGTAGCCACTTTGGCATGTTCGGCATCTCGGTAGCTACTTTTGCACATTCGGCCCCTCGGTAGCCACTTTGGCCACTTGGAAGCCACTTTGGCACATTCGGCACCTCAGTAGCCACTTTAGCCACTTGGTAGCCACTTTGGCACATTCCATCCCTCGGTAGCCACTTTGGTACATTCGGCCCCTCGGTAGCCACTTTGGCCACTTGGTAGCCACCTTGCCACATTCGGCACTTCTGTAGCCACTTTGGCCACTCGGTAGCCACTTTTGCCACTTGTTAGCCACTTTGGCGCATTCGGCACCTCTGTAACCACTTTGGCCACTTGGAAGCCACTTTGGCCACTTGGTAGCCACTTTGGCACATTCGGCACCTCGGTAGCCACTTTGGCCACTTGGTAGCCACTTTGGCAGATTTGGCACCTCGGTAGCCACTTTGGCCACTTGTTAGCCACTTTTGCCACTTGGTATTCACTTTGGCACATTTGGCTCATAGGTAGCCACTTTGGCCACTTGGTAGCCACTTTAGCACATTTGGCACCTCAGTAGCCACTTTGGCCACTTGGTAGCCACTTTAACACATTTGTCACCTCGGTAGCCACTTTGGCCACTTGGTAGCCACTTTGGCACATTCGGCACCTCAGTAGCCATTTTGGCCACTTGGTAGTCACTTTGGCACATTCAGCCCCTCGGTAGCCACTTTGGTACATTCGGCCCCTTGGTAGCCACTTTGGCACATTCGGCATCTCTGTAGCCACTTTGTCCACTTGGTAGCGACTTTGGCACGTTCGGCATCTTCGTAGCCACTTTGGCACATTCGGCTCCTCGGTAGCCACTTTGGCCACTTGGTAGCCACTATACCACATTTGGCACCTCGGTAGCCACTTTGGCCACTTGGTAGCCACTTTAACACATTTGGCACCTTGGTAGCCACTTTGACCAATTGGTAGCCACTTTGGCACATTCGGCACCTTGGTTGCCACTTTGGCCACTCGGTAGCCACTTTGGCATGTTCGGCATCTCGGTAGCCACGTTGGCACATTCGGCCCCTCGGTAGCCACTTGGTAGCCACTTTGGCACATTTGGCACCTCTGTAGCCACTTTGGCCACTTGGTAGCCACTTTAGCCACTTGGTAGGCACTTTGACACATTCGGCTCCTCAGTAGCCACTTTGGCCACTTGGTAGCCACTATACCACATTTGGCACCTCGGTAGCCACTTGGTAGCCACTTTAACACATTTGGCACCTCGGTAGCCACTTTGGCCAATTGGTAGCCACTTTGGCACATTCGGCACCTTGGTTGCCACTTTGGCCACTTGGTAGCCACTTTGGCACATTCGTCACCTCGGTAACCACTTTGGCCACTTGGTAGCCACTTTGGCATGTTCGGCATCTCGGTAGCCACTTTTGGCACATTCGGCCCCTTGGTAGCCACTTTGGCCACATTCGGCATCTCGGTAGCCACTTTGGCACATTCTGCTCCTCGGTAGCCACTTTGGCCAATTGGTAGCCACTTTGGCACATTCGTCACCTCGGTAGCCACTTTGGCCACTTGGTAGCCACTTTGGCATGTTCGGCATCTCGGTAGCTACTTTTGCACATTCGGCCCCTCGGTAGCCACTTTGGCCACTTGGAAGCCACTTTGGCACATTCGGCACCTCAGTAGCCACTTTAGCCACTTGGTAGCCACTTTGGCACATTCCGTCCCTCGGTAGCCACTTTGGTACATTCGGCCCCTCGGTAGCCACTTTGGCCACTTGGTAGCCACCTTGCCACATTTGGCACTTCTGTAGCCACTTTGGCCACTCGGTAGCCACTTTTGCCACTTGTTAGCCACTTTGGCGCATTCGGCACCTCTGTAACCACTTTGGCCACTTGGAAGCCACTTTGGCCACTTGGTAGCCACTTTGGCACATTCGGCACCTCAGTAGCCACTTTGGCCACTTGGTAGCCACTTTGGCAGATTTGGCACCTCGGTAGCCACTTTGGCCACTTGGTAGCCACTTTTGCCACTTGGTATTCACTTTGGCACATTTGGCTCATAGGTAGCCACTTTGGCCACTTGGTAGCCACTTTAGCACATTTGGCACCTCAGTAGCCACTTTGGCCACTTGGTAGCCACTTTAACACATTTGTCACCTCGGTAGCCACTTTGGCCACTTGGTAGCCACTTTGGCACATTCGGCACCTCAGTAGCCATTTTGGCCACTTGGTAGTCACTTTGGCACATTCAGCCCCTCGGTAGCCACTTTGGTACATTCGGCCCCTTGGTAGCCACTTTGGCACATTCGGCATCTCTGTAGCCACTTTGTCCACTTGGTAGCCACTTTGGCACGGTCGGCATCTCTGTAGCCACTTTGGCAAATTCGGCTCCTCGGTAGCCACTTTGGCCACTTGGTAGCCACTTTAGCACATTTGGCACCTCGGTAGCCTGTATGGCAACTTGGCAGCCACTTTGGCACATTCGGCACCTCTGTAGGCACTTTGGCCATTTGGTAGCCACTTTGGCACATTCGGCACCTCGACAGCCTTTTTGGCCACTTGGTAGCCACTTTGGTCACTTGGTAGCCACTTTGGCACATTTGGCACATCTGTAGCCACTTTGGCCACTTGGTAGCTACTTTGGCACATTCGGCACATCTGTAGCCACTTTGGCACATTTGGCACATCGGTAGCCACTTTGGCCACTTGGTAGCCACTTTGGCACATTCGGCACCTCGCTAGCCACTTTGGCCACTTGGTAGCCACTTTGGCCACTTGGTAGCCACTTTGGCATGTTAGGCATCTCGGTAGCCACTTTGGCACATTCGGCACCTCGGTAGCCACTTTGGCCACTTGGTAGCCACTTTGGCACATTCAGCCCCTCGGTAGCCACTTTGGCACATTTGGCCCCTTGGTAGCAACTTTGGCCACTTGGTAGCAACTTTGCCACATTCGGCACTTCTGTAGCCACTTTGGCCACACGTTAGCCACATTTGCCACTTGGTAGCCACTTTGGCACCTCTGTAGCCACTTTGGCCACTTGGTAGCCACTTTAGCCACTTGGTAGTCACTTTGGCACATTCGGCTCCTCGGTAGCCACTTTGGCCACTTGGTAGCCACTTTGGCCACTTGGTAGCCACTTTGGCATGTTAGGCATCTCGGTAGCCACTTTGGCACATTCGGCACCTCGGTAGCCACTTTGGCCACTTGGAAGCCACTTTGACACATTCGGCACCTCAGTAGCCACTATGGCCACTTGGTAGCCACTTTGGCACATTCAGCACCTCTGTAGCCACTTTGGCCACTCGGTAGCCACTTTGGCACATTCAGCCCCTCGGTAGCCACTTTGGTACATTCGGCCCCTCGGTAGCCACTTTGGCACATTCAGCACCTCTGTAGACACTTTGGCCACTTGGTAGCCACTTTGGCACATTCAGCCCCTCGGTAGCCACTTTGGCACATTTGACCCCTTGGTAGCAACTTTGGCCACTTGGTAGCAACTTTGCCACATTCGGCACTTCTGTAGCCACTTTGGCCACACGTTAGCCACATTTGCCACTTGGTAGCCACTTTGGCACCTCTGTAGCCACTTTGGCCACTTGGTAGCCACTTTAGCCACTTGGTAGTCACTTTGGCACATTCGGCTCCTCGGTAGCCACTTTGGCCACTTGGTAGCCACTATACCACATTTGGCACCTCGGTAGCCACTTTGGCCACTTGGTAGCCACTTTAACACATTTGGCACCTCGGTAGCCACTTTGGCCAATTGGTAGCCACTTTGGCACATTCGGCACCTTGGTTGCCACTTTGGCCACTTGGTAGCCACTTTGGCACATTCGTCACCTCGGTAACCACTTTGGCCACTTGGTAGCCACTTTGGCATGTTCGGCATCTCGGTAGCCACTTTTGGCACATTCGGCCCCTCGGTAGCCACTTTGGCCACTTGGTAGCCACTTTGGCACATTCAGCCCCTCGGTAGCCACTTTGGTACATTCGGCCCCTCGGTAGCCACTTTGGCACATTCAGCACCTCTGTAGCTACTTTGGCCACTTAGTAGCCACTTTGGCACATTCAGCCCCTCAGTAGCCACTTTGGCACATTTGGCCCCTCGATGGCCACTTGGTAGTCACTTTGGCAAATTTGGCTCCTCGGTAGCCACTTTGGCCACTTGTTAGCTACTTTAGCACATTTGGCACTTCAGTAGCCACTTTGGCAACTTGGTAGCCTCTTTAACACATTTGGCACCTCGGTAGCCACTTTGGCACATTCAGCATTTTGGTAACCACTTTGGCCACTTGGTAGCCACTTTGGCACATTCGTCACCTCGGTAGCCACTTTGGCCACTTGGTATCCACTTTGGCATGTTCGGTATCTCTGTAGCCATTTTGGCACATTCTGCTCCTCGGTAGCCTCTTTGGCCACTTGGTAGCCACTTTGGCACATTCGGCACCTCAGTAGCCATTTTGGCCACTTGGTAGCCACTTTGGCACATTCAGCCCCTCCGTAGCCACTTTGGCACATTCAGCATCTCTGTAGCCACTTTGGCCACTTGGTAGTCACTTTGGCACATTCGGCATTTTGGTAGCCACTTTGGTCACTTGGTAGCCACTTTGGCACATTCGTCACCTCGGTAGCCACTTTGGCCACTTGGTAGCCACTTTGTCACATTCGGCATCTCGGTAGCCACTTTGGAACATTCGGCCCCTCGGTAGCCACTTTGGCACATTCAGCACCTCTGTAGCCACTTTGGCCACTTGGTAGCCACTTTGGCACATTCAGCCCCTCGGTAGCCACTTTGGCACATTTGGCCCCTTGGTAGCAACTTTGGCCACTTGGTAGCAACTTTGCCACATTCGGCACTTCTGTAGCCACTTTGGCCACTCAGTAGCCACATTTGCCACTTGGTAGCCACTTTGGCACCTCTGTAGCCACTTTGGCCACTTGGTAGCCACTGTAGCCACTTGGTAGTCACTTTGGCACATTCGACTCCTCGGTAGCCACTTTGGCCACTTGGTAGCCACTATACCACATTTGGCACCTCGGTAGCCACTTTGGCCACTTGGTAGCCACTTTAACACATTTGGCACCTTGGTAGCCACTTTGACCAATTGGTAGCCACTTTGGCACATTCGTCACCTTGGTTGCCACTTTGGCCACTTGGTAGCCACTTTGGCATGTTCGGCATCTCGGTAGCCACGTTGGCACATTCGTCCCCTCGGTAGCCACTTGGTAGCCACTTTGGCACATTTGGCACCTCTGTAGCCACTTTGGCCACTTGGTAGCCACTTTAGCCACTTGGTAGGCACTTTGACACATTCGGCTCCTCGGTAGCCACTTTGGCCACTTGGTAGCCACTATACCACATTAGGCACCTCGGTGGCCACTTGGTAGCCACTTTAACACATTTGGCACCTCGGTAGCCACTTTGGCCAATTGGTAGCCACTTTGGCACATTCGGCACCTTGGTTGCCACTTTGGCCACTTGGTAGCCACTTTGGCACATTCGTCACCTCGGTAACCACTTTGGCCACTTGGTAGCCACTTTGGCATGTTCGGCATCTCGGTAGCCACTTTTGGCACATTCGGCCCCTTGGTAGCCACTTTGGCCACTTGGTAGCCACTTTGGCACATTCAGCCCCTCGGTAGCCACTTTGGTACATTCGGCCCCTCGGTAGCCACTTTGGCACATTCAGCCCCTCAGTAGCCACTTTGGCACATTTGGCCCCTCGATGGCCACTTTGTAGTCATTTTGGCAAATTCGGCTCCTCAGTAGCCACTTTGGCAACTTGTTAGCCACTTTAGCACATTTGGCACTTCAGTAGCCACTTTGGCAACTTGGTAGCCTCTTTAACACATTTGGCACCTCGGTAGCCACTTTGGCCAATTGATAGCCACTTTGGCACATTCAGCATTTTGGTAACCACTTTGGCCACATGGTAGCCACTTTGGCACATTCGTCACATCGGTAGCCACTTTGGCCACTTGGTATCCACTTTGGCATGTTCGGTATCTCGGTAGCCATTTTGGCACATTCTGCTCCTCGGTAGCCTCTTTGGCCACTTGGTAGCCACTTTGGCACATTCGGCACCTCAGTAGCCATTTTGGCCACTTGGTAGCCACTTTGGCACATTCAGCCCCTCGGTAGCCACTTTGGCACATTCAGCATCTCTGTAGCCACTTTGGCCACTTGGTAGCCACTTTGGCACATTCAGCATTTTGGTAGCCACTTTGGCCACTTGGTAGCCACTTTGGCACATTCGTCACCTCGGTAGCCACTTTGGCCACTTGGTAGCCACTTTTCACATTCGGCATCTCGGTAGCCACTTTGGCACATTCTGCTCCTCGGTAGCCACTTTGGCCAATTGGTAGCCACTTTGGCACATTCGTCACCTCGGTAGCCACTTTGGCCACTTGGTAGCCACTTTGGCATGTTCGGCATCTCGGTAGCCACTTTGGCACATTCGGCCCCTCGGTAGCCACTTTGGCCACTTGGAAGCCACTTTGGCACATTCGGCACCTTAGTAGCCACTTTAGCCACTTGGTAGCCACTTTGGCACATTCAGTCCCTCGCTAGCCACTTTGGTACATTCGGCCCCTCGGTAGCCACTTTGGCCACTTGGTAGCCACTTAGCCACTTTGGCACCTCTGTAGCCACTTTGGCCACTTGGTAGCCACTTTAGCCACTTGGTAATCACTTTGGCACATTTGGCTCATAGGTAGCCACTATGGCCCCTTGGTAGCCACTTTGGCACATTCGGCACCCCAGTAGCCACTTTGGCCACTTGGTAGTAACTTTGGCACATTTGGCACATCATAAGCCACTTTGGCCACTTGGTAGTAACTTTGGCACATTCGGCACATCAGAAGCCACTTTGGCCACTTGGTAGTCACTTTGGCACAATCGGCACCTCTGTAGCCACTTAGGCCACTTGGTAGCCACTTTGGCACATTCGGCACCCCGGTAGCCACTTTGGCCACTTGGTAGCCATATTGGCACATTCAGCACCTGTGTAGCCACTTTGACCACTTGGTAGCCACTTTGGCACATTCGGCACCTCGGTAGCCACTTCGGCCACTTGGTAGCCACTTTGGCACATTCGGCACCTCAGTAGCAACTTTGGCCGCTTGGTAGCCACTTTGGCCACTTGGTAGCCACTTTAGCACACTTGGCACCTTGGTAGTCACTTTGGCCACTTGGTAACCACTTTGGCACATTCAGGACCTCTGTAGCCAGTTTGGCCACTTGGTAGCCAGTTTGGCACATTCTGCACCTCTGTAGACACTTTGGCCACTTGGTAGCCACTTTGGCCACTTGGTAGCCACTTTGGCACATTCTGCACCTCTGTAGCCACTTTGGCCACTTGGTAGCCACTTTGACATATTCGGCCCATTGGTAGCCACTTTGGCCATGTGGTAGCCACTTTAGCACATTCGGTACATCCGTAACCAATTTAGCCACTTGGTAGCCACTTGGGCCACTTGGTAGCCACTTTAGCACATTTAGCACCTCGATAGCCACTGTGGCCACTTGGGAGCCACTTTGGCACATTCGGCACCTTGGTAACCAATTTGGCCACTTAGTAGCCGCTTTGGCACTTTTGGCACCTCTGTAGCCACTTTGGCCAGTTGTTAGCCACTTTGGCACATTCGGCACCTCTGTTGCCACTTTGGCCACATGGTAGCCACTTTGGCCACTTGGTAGCCACTTTGGAACATTCGGCACCTCGGTAGCCACTATGGCCACTTGGTAGCCACTTTGGCACATTTGGCACATCTGTAGCCAATTTAGCCACTTGGTAGCCACTTTGGCATATTCGGCACCTCTGTAGCCAATTTGGCCACTTGGTAGCCACTTTAGCACAGTTGGCACATCGGTAGTCACTTTGGCCACTTGGTAGCCACTTTGGCACACTTGGCACCTCGGCAGCCACTTTGGCCACTTGGTAGCCACTTTGGCACATTCGGCACATCTGTAGCCACTTTGGCCACTTGGTAGCCACTTTAGCACATTCGGCACATCTGTAGCCACTTTGGCACATTTGGCACATCGGTAGCCACTTTGCCCACTTGGTAGCCACTTTGGCACATTCGGCACCTCGCTAGCCACTTTGGCCACTTGGTAGCCACTTTGGCCACTTGGTAGCCACTTTGGCATGTTCGGCATCTCGGTAGCCACTTTGGCACATTCGGCACCTCGGTAGCCACTTGGAAGCCACTTTGACACATTCGGCACCTCAGTAGGCACTTTGGCCACTTGGTAGCCACTTTGGCACATTCAGCACCTTTGTAGCCACTTTGGCCACTCGGTAGCCACTTTGGCACATTCAGCCCCTCGGTAGCCACTTTGGTACATTCGGCCCCTCGGTAGCCACTTTGGCACATTCAGCACCTCTGTAGCCACTTTGGCCACTTGGTAGCCACTTTGGCACATTCAGCCCCTCGGTAGCCACTTTGGCACATTTGGCCCCTTGGTAGCCACTTTGGCCACATTCGGCATCTCGGTAGCCACTTTAGCCACTTGGTAGCCACTTTGGCACATTCCGTCCCTCGGTAGCCACTTTGGTACATTCGGCCCCTCGGTAGCCACTTTGGCCACGTGGTAGCCACCTTGCCACATTCGGCACTTCTGTAGCCACTTTGGCCACTCGGTAGCCACTTTTGCCACTTGGTAGCCACTTTGGCGCATTCGGCACGTCTGTAACCACTTTGGCCACTTGGAAGCCACTTTTGCCACTTGGTAGCCACTTTGGCACATTCGGCACCTCGGTAGCCACTTTTGCCACTTGGTAGCCACTTTGGCAGATTTGGCATCTCGGTAGCCACTTTGGCCACTTGGTAGCCACTTTTGCCACTTGGTATTCACTTTGGCACATTTGGCTCATAGGTAGCCACTTTGGCCACTTGGTAGCCACTTTAGCACATTTGGCACCTCAGTAGCCACTTTGGCCACTTGGTAGCCACTTTAACACATTTGTCACCTCGGTAGCCACTTTGGCCACTTGGTAGCCACTTTGGCACATTCGGCACCTCAGTAGCCATTTTGGCCACTTGGTAGTCACTTTGGCACATTCAGCCCTTCGTTAGCCACTTTGGTACATTCGGCCCCTTGGTAGCCACTTTGGCACATTCGGCATCTCTGTAGCCACTTTGTCCACTTGGTAGCCACTTTGGCACGTTCGGCATCTCCGTAGCAACTTTGGCAAATTCGGCTCCTTGGTAGCCACTTTGGCCACTTGGTAGCCACTTTAGCACATTTGGCACCTTGGTAGCCTCTATGGCCACTTGGCAGCCACTTTGGCACATTCGGCACCTCTGTAGGCACTTTGGCCATTTGGTAGCCACTTTGGCACATTCGGCACCTCGACAGCCTTTTTGGCCACTTGGTAGCCAATTTGGTCACTTGGTAGCCACTTTGGCACATTCGGCACATCTGTAGCCACTTTGGCCACTTGGTAGCTACTTTGGCACATTCGGCACATCTGTAGCCACTTTGGCACATTTGGCACATCGGTAGCCACTTTGGCCACTTGGTAGCCACTTTGGCACATTCGGCACCTAGCTAGCCACTTTGGCCACTTGGTAGCCACTTTGGCCACTTGGTAGCCACTTTGGCTTGTTCGGCATCTCGGTAGCCACTTTGGCACATTCGGCACCTCGGTAGCCACTTTGGCCACTTGGAAGCCACTTTGACACATTCGGCACCTCAGTAGCCACTTTGGCCACTTGGTAGCCACTTTTGCACATTCAGCACCTCTGTAGACACTTTGGCCACTTGGTAGCCACTTTGGCACATTCAGCCCCTCGGTAGCCACTTTGGCACATTTGGCCCCTTGGTAGCAACTTTGGCCACTTGGTAGCAACTTTGCCACATTCGGCACTTCTGTAGCCACTTTGGCCACTCGGTAGCCACATTTGCCACTTGGTAGCAACTTTGGCACCTCTGTAGCCACTTTGGCCACTTGGTAGCCACTTTAGCCACTTGGTAGTCACTTTGGCACATTCGGCTCCTCGGTAGCCACTTTGGCCACTTGGTAGCCACTATACCACATTTGGCACCTCGGTAGCCACTTTGGCCACTTGGTAGCCACTTTAACACATTTGGCACCTTGGTAGCCACTTTGACCAATTGGTAGCCACTTTGGCACATTCGGCACCTTGGTTGCCACTTTGGCCACTTGGTAGCCACTTTGGCATGTCCGGCATCTCGGTAGCAACTTTGGCACATTCGGCCCCTCGGTAGCCACTTGGTAGCCACTTTGGCACATTTGGCACCTCTGTAGCCACTTTGGCCACTTGGTAGCCACTTTAGCCACTTGGTAGTCACTTTGGCACATTCGGCTCCTCGGTAGCCACTTTGGCCACTTGGTAGCCACTATACCACATTTGGCACCTCGGTAGCCACTTTGGCCAATTGGTAGCCACTTTGGCACATTCGGCACCTTGGTTGCCACTTTGGCCACTTGGTAGCCACTTTAGCACATTCGTCACCTCGGTAACCACTTTGGCCACTTGGTAGCCACTTTGGCATGTTCGGCATCTCGGTTGCCACTTTTGGCACATTCGGCCCCTCGGTAGCCACTTTGGCCACTTGGTAGCCACTTTGGCACATTCAGCCCCTCGGTAGCCACTTTGGTACATTCGGCCCCTCGGTAGCCACTTTGGCACATTCAGCACCTCTGTAGCCACTTTGGCCACTTAGTTGCCACTTTGGCACATTCAGCCCCTCAGTAGCCACTTTGGCACATTTGGCCCCTCGATGGCCACTTGGTAGTCACTTTGGCAAATTCGGCTCCTCGGTAGCCACTTTGGCCACTTGTTAGCCACTTTAGCACATTTGGCACTTCAGTAGCCACTTTGGCAACTTGGTAGCCTCTTTAACACATTTGGCCCCTCGATGGCCACTTTGTAGTCATTTTGGCAAATTCGGCTCCTCAGTAGCCACTTTGGCAACTTGTTAGCCACTTTAGCACATTTGGCACTTCAGTAGCCACTTTGGCAACTTGGTAGCCTCTTTAACACATTTGGCACCTCGGTAGCCACTTTGGCCAATTGATAGCCACTTTGGCACATTCAGCATTTTGGTAACCACTTTGGCCACTTGGTAGCCACTTTGGCACATTCGTCACATCGGTAGCCACTTTGGCCACTTGGTATCCACTTTGGCATGTTCGGTATCTCGGTAGCCATTTTGGCACATTCTGCTCCTCGGTAGCCTCTTTGGCCACTTGGTAGCCACTTTGGCACATTCGGCACCTCAGTAGCCATTTTGGCCACTTGGTAGCCACTTTGGCACATTCAGCCCCTCGGTAGCCACTTTGGCACATTCAGCATCTCTGTAGCCACTTTGGCCACTTGGTAGCCACTTTGGCACATTCAGCATTTTGGTAGCCACTTTGGCCACTTGGTAGCCACTTTGGCACATTCGTCACCTCGGTAGCCACTTTGGCCACTTGGTAGCCACTTTTCACATTCGGCATCTCGGTAGCCACTTTGGCACATTCTGCTCCTCGGTAGCCACTTTGGCCAATTGGTAGCCACTTTGGCACATTCGTCACCTCGGTAGCCACTTTGGCCACTTGGTAGCCACTTTGGCATGTTCGGCATCTCGGTAGCCACTTTGGCACATTCGGCCCCTCGGTAGCCACTTTGGCCACTTGGAAGCCACTTTGGCACATTCGGCACCTTAGTAGCCACTTTAGCCACTTGGTAGCCACTTTGGCACATTCAGTCCCTCGCTAGCCACTTTGGTACATTCGGCCCCTCGGTAGCCACTTTGGCCACTTGGTAGCCACTTTGGCACCTCTGTAGCCACTTTGGCCACTTGGTAGCCACTTTAGCCACTTGGTAATCACTTTGGCACATTTGGCTCATAGGTAGCCACTATGGCCCCTTGGTAGCCACTTTGGCACATTCGGCACCCCAGTAGCCACTTTGGCCACTTGGTAGTAACTTTGGCACATTCGGCACATCATAAGCCACTTTGGCCACTTGGTAGTAACTTTGGCACATTCGGCACATCAGAAGCCACTTTGGCCACTTGGTAGTCACTTTGGCACAATCGGCACCTCTGTAGCCACTTAGGCCACTTGGTAGCCACTTTGGCACATTCGGCACCCCGGTAGCCACTTTGGCCACTTGGTAGCCATATTGGCACATTCAGCACCTGTGTAGCCACTTTGACCACTTGGTAGCCACTTTGGCACATTCGGCACCTCGGTAGCCACTTCGGCCACTTGGTAGCCACTTTGGCACATTCGGCACCTCAGTAGCAACTTTGGCCGCTTGGTAGCCACTTTGGCCACTTGGTAGCCACTTTGGCCACTTGGTAGCCACTTTAGCACACTTGGCACCTTGGTAGTCACTTTGGCCACTTGGTAACCACTTTGGCACATTCAGGACCTCTGTAGCCAGTTTGGCCACTTGGTAGCCAGTTTGGCACATTCTGCACCTCTGTAGACACTTTGGCCACTTGGTAGCCACTTTGGCCACTTGGTAGCCACTTTGGCACATTCTGCACCTCTGTAGCCACTTTGGCCACTTGGTAGCCACTTTGACATATTCGGCCCATTGGTAGCCACTTTGGCCATGTGGTAGCCACTTTAGCACATTCGGTACATCCGTAACCAATTTAGCCACTTGGTAGCCACTTGGGCCACTTGGTAGCCACTTTAGCACATTTAGCACCTCGATAGCCACTGTGGCCACTTGGTAGCCACTTTGGCACATTCGGCACCTTGGTAACCAATTTGGCCACTTAGTAGCCGCTTTGGCACTTTTGGCACCTCTGTAGCCACTTTGGCCAGTTGTTAGCCACTTTGGCACATTCGGCACCTCTGTTGCCACTTTGGCCACATGGAAGCCACTTTGGCCACTTGGTAGCCACTTTGGAACATTCGGCACCTCGGTAGCCACTATGGCCACTTGGTAGCCACTTTGGCACATTTGGCACATCTGTAGCCAATTTAGCCACTTGGTAGCCACTTTGGCATATTCGGCACCTCTGTAGCCAATTTGGCCACTTGGTAGCCACTTTAGCACAGTTGGCACATCGGTAGTCACTTTGGCCACTTGGTAGCCACTTTGGCAGACTTGGCACCTCGGCAGCCACTTTGGCCACTTGGTAGCCACTTTGGCACATTCGGCACATCTGTAGCCACTTTGGCCACTTGGTAGCCACTTTAGCACATTCGGCACATCTGTAGCCACTTTGGCACATTTGGCACATCGGTAGCCACTTTGCCCACTTGGTAGCCACTTTGGCACATTCGGCACCTCGCTAGCCACTTTGGCCACTTGGTAGCCACTTTGGCCACTTGGTAGCCACTTTGGCATGTTCGGCATCTCG
This sequence comes from Dendrobates tinctorius, assembly GCF_039654945.1. NCBI lineage: Eukaryota > Metazoa > Chordata > Amphibia > Anura > Dendrobatidae > Dendrobates > Dendrobates tinctorius. The sequence continues at coordinate 485,446 of NW_027362134.1, read as the reverse complement.
GTAGCCACTTTGGCACATTCGGCACCTCGGTAGCCACTTGGAAGCCACTTTGACACATTCGGCACCTCAGTAGCCACTTTGGCCACTTGGTAGCCACTTTGGCACATTCAGCACCTCTGTAGCCACTTTGGCCACTCGGTAGCCACTTTGGCACATTCAGCCCCTCGGTAGCCACTTTGGTACATTCGGCCCCTCGGTAGCCACTTTGGCACATTCAGCACCTCTGTAGCCACTTTGGCCACTTGGTAGCCACTTTGGCACATTCAGCCCCTCGGTAGCCACTTTGGCACATTTGGCCCCTTGGTAGCCACTTTGGCCACATTCGGCATCTCGGTAGCCACTTTAGCCACTTGGTAGCCACTTTGGCACATTTCGTCCCTCGGTAGCCACTTTGGTACATTCGGCCCCTCGGTAGCCACTTTGGCCACGTGATAGCCACCTTGCCACATTCGGCACTTCTGTAGCCACTTTGGCCACTCGGTAGCCACTTTTGCCACTTGGTAGCCACTTTGGTGCATTCGGCACGTCTGTAACCACTTTGGCCACTTGGAAGCCACTTTTGCCACTTGGTAGCCACTTTGGCACATTCGGCACCTCGGTAGCCACTTTTGCCACTTGGTAGCCACTTTGGCAGATTTGGCACCTCGGTAGCCACTTTGGCCACTTGGTAGCCACTTTTGCCACTTGGTATTCACTTTGGCACATTTGGCTCATAGGTAGCCACTTTGGCCACTTGGTAGCCACTTTAGCACATTTGGCACCTCAGTAGCCACTTTGGCCACTTGGTAGCCACTTTAACACATTTGTCACCTCGGTAGCCACTTTGGCCACTTGGTAGCCACTTTGGCACATTCGGCACCTCAGTAGCCATTTTGGCCACTTGGTAGTCACTTTGGCACATTCAGCCCTTCTTTAGCCACTTTGGTACATTCGGCCCCTTGGTAGCCACTTTGGCACATTCGGCATCTCTGTAGCCACTTTGTCCACTTGGTAGCCACTTTGGCACGTTCAGCATCTCCGTAGCAACTTTGGCAAATTCGGCTCCTTGGTAGCCACTTTGGCCACTTGGTAGCCACTTTAGCACATTTGGCACCTCGGTAGCCTCTATGGCCACTTGGCAGCCACTTTGGCACATTCGGCACCTCTGTAGGCACTTTGGCCATTTGGTAGCCACTTTGGCACATTCGGCACCTCGACAGCCTTTTTGGCCACTTGGTAGCCAATTTGGTCACTTGGTAGCCACTTTGGCACATTCGGCACTTCTGTAGCCACTTTGGCCACTTGGTAGCTACTTTGGCACATTCGGCACATCTGTAGCCACTTTGGCACATTTGGCACATCGTAGCCACTTTGGCCACTTGGTAGCCACTTTGGCACATTCGGCACCTAGCTAGCCACTTTGGCCACTTGGTAGCCACTTTGGCCACTTGGTAGCCACTTTGGCTTGTTCGGCATCTCGGTAGCCACTTTGGCACATTCGGCACCTCGGTAGCCACTTTGGCCACTTGGAAGCCACTTTGACACATTCGGCACCTCAGTAGCCACTTTGGCCACTTGGTAGCCACTTTTGCACATTCAGCACCTCTGTAGACACTTTGGCCACTTGGTAGCCACTTTGGCACATTCAGCCCCTCGGTAGCCACTTTGGCACATTTGGCCCCTTGGTAGCAACTTTGCCCACTTGGTAGCAACTTTGCCACATTCGGCACTTCTGTAGCCACTTTGGCCACTCGGTAGCCACATTTGCCACTTGGTAGCCACTTTGGCACCTCTGTAGCCACTTTGGCCACTTGGTAGCCACTTTAGCCACTTGGTAGTCACTTTGGCACATTCGGCTCCTCGGTAGCCACTTTGGCCACTTGGTAGCCACTATACCACATTTGGCACCTCGGTAGCCACTTTGGCCACTTGGTAGCCACTTTAACACATTTGGCACCTTGGTAGCCACTTTGACCAATTGGTAGCCACTTTGGCACATTCGGCACCTTGGTTGCCACTTTGGCCACTTGGTAGCCACTTTGGCATGTCCGGCATCTCGGTAGCCACTTTGGCACATTCGGCCCCTCGGTAGCCACTTGGTAGCCACTTTGGCACATTTGGCACCTCTGTAGCCACTTTGGCCACTTGGTAGCCACTTTAGCCACTTGGTAGTCACTTTGGCACATTCGGCTCCTCGGTAGCCACTTTGGCCACTTGGTAGCCACTATACCACATTTGGCACCTCAGTAGCCACTTTGGCCACTTGGTAGCCACTTTAACACATTTGGCACCTCGGTAGCCACTTTGGCCAATTGGTAGCCACTTTGGCACATTCGGCACCTTGGTTGCCACTTTGGCCACTTGGTAGCCACTTTAGCACATTCGTCACCTCGGTAACCACTTTGGCCACTTGGTAGCCACTTTGGCATGTTCGGCATCTCGGTAGCCACTTTTGGCACATTCGGCCCCTCGGTAGCCACTTTGGCCACTTGGTAGCCACTTTGGCACATTCAGCCCCTCGGTAGCCACTTTGGTACATTCGGCCCCTCGGTAGCCACTTTGGCACATTCAGCACCTCTGTAGCCACTTTGGCCACTTAGTTGCCACTTTGGCACATTCAGCCCCTCAGTAGCCACTTTGGCACATTTGGCCCCTCGATGGCCACTTGGTAGTCACTTTGGCAAATTCGGCTCCTCGGTAGCCACTTTGGCCACTTGTTAGCCACTTTAGCACATTTGGCACTTCAGTAGCCACTTTGGCAACTTGGTAGCCTCTTTAACACATTTGGCACCTCGGTAGCCACTTTGGCCAATTGGTAGCCACTTTGGCACATTCAGCATTTTGGTAACCACTTTGGCCACTTGGTAGCCACTTTGGCACATTCGTCACCTCGGTATCCACTTTGGCCACTTGGTATCCACTTTGGCATGTTCGGTATCTCGGTAGCCATTTTGGCACATTCTGCTCCTCGGTAGCCTCTTTGGCCACTTGGTAGCCACTTTGGCACATTCGGCACCTCAGTAGCCATTTTGGCCACTTGGTAGCCACTTTGGCACATTCAGCCCCTCGGTAGCCACTTTGGCACATTCAGCATCTCTGTAGCCACTTTGGCCACTTGGTAGCCACTTTGGCACATTCGGCATTTTGGTAGCCACTTTGGCCACTTGGTAGCCACTTTGGCACATTCGTCACCTCGGTAGCCACTTTGGCCACTTGGTAGCCACTTTGTCACATTCGTCACCTCGGTAGCCACTTTGGCCAATTGGTAGCCACTTTGGCACATTCGTCACCTCGGTAGCCACTTTGGCCACTTGGTAGCCACTTTGGCATGTTTGGCATCTCGGTAGCCACTTTGGCACATTCGGCTCCTCGGTAGCCACTTTGGCCACTTGGAAGCCACTTTGGCACATTCGGCACCTCAGTAGCCACTTTGGCCACTTGGTAGCCACTTTGGCATGTTTGGCATCTCGGTAGCCACTTTGGCACATTCGGCTCCTCGGTAGCCACTTTGGCCACTTGGAAGCCACTTTGGCACATTCGTCACCTCAGTAGCCACTTTAGCCACTTGGTATTCACTTTGGCACATTTGGCTTATAGGTAGCCACTCTGGCCACTTGGTAGCCACTTTGGCACATTCGGCACCCCAGTAGCCACTTTGGCCACTTGGTAGTAACTTTGGCACATTCGGCACATCAGAAGCCACTTGGTAGTAACTTTGGCACATTCGGCACATCAGAAGCCACTTTGGCCACTTGGTAGTCACTTTGGCACAATCGGCACCTCTGTAGCCACTTAGGCCACTTGGTAGCCACTTTGGCACATTCGGCACCCCGGTAGCCACTTTGGCCACTTGGTAGCCACTTTGTCACATTCAGCACCTGTGTAGCCACTTTGACCACTTGGTAGCCACTTTGGCACATTCGGCACCTCGGTAGCCACTTCGGCCACTTGGTAGCCACTTTGGCACATTCGGCACCTCAGTAGCAACTTTGGCTGCTTGGTAGCCACTTTGGCCACTTGGTAGCCACTTTAGCACACTTGGCACCTTGGTAGTCACTTTGGCCACTTGGTAACCACTTTGGCACATTCAGGACCTCTGTAGCCAGTTTGGCCACTTGGTAGCCAGTTTGGCACATTCTGCACCTCTGTAGACACTTTGGCCACTTGGTAGCCACTTTGGCCACTTGGTAGCCACTTTGGCACATTCTGCACCTCTGTAGCCACTTTGGCCACTTGGTAACCACTTTGGCCACTTGGTAGCCACTTTGACATATTCGGCCCATTGGTAGCCACTTTGGCCATGTGGTAGCCACTTTAGCACATTCGGTACATCCGTAACCAATTTAGCCACTTGGTAGCCACTTGGGCCACTTGGTAGCCACTTTAGCACATTTAGCACCTCGATAGCCACTGTGGCCACTTGGCAGCCACTTTGGCACATTCGGCACCTTGGTAACCAATTTGGCCACTTAGTAGCCGCTTTGGCACTTTTGGCACCTCTGTAGCCACTTTGGCCACTTGTTAGCCACTTTGGCACATTCGGCACCTCTGTTGCCACTTTGGCCACATGGTAGCCACTTTGGCCACTTGGTAGCCACTTTGGAACATTCGGCACCTCGGTAGCCACTATGGCCACTTGGTAGCCACTTTGGCACATTTGGCACATCTGTAGCCAATTTAGCCACTTGGTAGCCACTTTGGCATATTCGGCACCTCTGTAGCCAATTTGGCCACTTGGTAGCCACTTTAGCACAGTTGGCACCTCGGTAGTCACTTTGGCCACTTGGTAGCCACTTTGGCACACTTGGCACCTCGGCAGCCACTTTGGCCACTTGGTAGCCACTTTGGCACATTCGGCACATCTGTAGCCACTTTGGCCACTTGGTAGCCACTTTAGCACATTCGGCACATCTGTAGCCACTTTGGCACATTTGGCACATCGGTAGCCACTTTGCCCACTTGGTAGCCACTTTGGCACATTCGGCACCTCGCTAGCCACTTTGGCCACTTGGTAGCCACTTTGGCCACTTGGTAGCCACTTTGGCATGTTCGGCATCTCGGTAGCCACTTTGGCACATTCGGCACCTCAGTAGCCACTTGGAAGCCACTTTGACACATTCGGCACCTCAGTAGCCACTTTGGCCACTTGATAGCCACTTTGGCACATTCAGCACCTCTGTAGCCACTTTGGCCACTCGGTAGCCACTTTGGCACATTCAGCCCCTCGGTAGCCACTTTGGTACATTCAGCACCTCTGTAGCCACTTTGGCCACTTGGTAGCCACTTTGGCACATTCAGCCCCTCAGTAGCCACTTTGGCACATTCAGCACCTCTGTAGCCACTTTGGCCACTTGGTAGCCACTTTGGCACATTCAGCCCCTCGGTAGCCACTTTGGCACATTTGGCCCCTTGGTAGCCACTTTGGCCACATTCGGCATCTCGGTAGCCACTTTGGCCATTTGGCAGCCACTTTGGCAGATTTGGCACCTCGGTAGCCACTTTCGCCACTTGGTAGCCACTTTAGCCACTTGGTATTCACTTTGGCACATTTGTCTCATAGGTAGCCACTTTGGCCACTTAGTAGCCACTTTAGCACATTTGGCACCTCAGTAGCCACTTTGGCCACTTGGTAGCCACTTTAACACATTTGTCACCTCGATAGCCACTTTGGCCACTTGGTAGCCACTTTGGCACATTCGGCACCTCAGTAGCCATTTTGGCCACTTGGTAGTAACTTTGGCACATTCAGCCCCTCGGTAGCCACTTTGGTACATTCGGCCCCTCGGTAGCCACTTTGGCACATTCGGCATCTCTGTAGCCACTTTGTCCACTTGGTAGCCACTTTGGCACGATCGGCATCTCAGTAGCCACTTTGGCACATTCGGCTCCTCGGTAGCCACTTTGGCCACTTGGTAGCCACTTTAGCACATTTGGCACCTCGGTAGCCTCTATGGCCACTTGGCAGCCACTTTGGCACATTCGGCATCTCTGTAGGCACTTTGGCCATTTGGTAGCCAGTTTGGCACATTCGGCACCTCGACAGCCTTTTTGGCCACTTGGTAGCCACTTTAACACATTTGGCACCTCGGTAGCCACTTTGGCCAATTGGTAGCCACTTTGGCACATTCGTCACCTTGGTTGCCACTTTTGCCACTTGGTAGCCACTTTGGCACATTCGTCACCTCGGTAACCTCTTTGGCCACTTGTTAGCCACTTTGGCATGTTCGGCATCTCAGTAGCCACTTTGGCACATTCGGCCCCTCGGTAGCCACTTTGGCCACTTGGTAGCCACTTTGGCACATTCAGCCCCTCGGTAGCCACTTTGGTACATTCGGCCCCTCGGTAGCCACTTTGGCACATTCAGCACCTCTGTAGCCACTTTGGCCACTTGGTAGCCACTTTTTTTCACATTCAGCCCCTCAGTAGCCACTTTGGCACATTTGGCCCCTCGATGGCCACTTGGTAGTCACTTTGGCAAATTCGGCTCCTCGGTAGCCACTTTGGCCACTTGTTAGCCACTTTAGCACATTTGGCACTTCAATAGCCACTTTGGCAACTTGGTAGCCTCTTTAACACATTTGGCACCTCGGTAGCCACTTTGGCCAATTGGTAGCCACTTTGGCACATTCAGCATTTTGGTAGCCACTTTGGCCACTTGGTAGCCACTTTGGCACATTCGTCACCTCGGTAGCCACTTTGGCCACTTGGTATCCACTTTGGCATGTTCGGTATCTCGGTAGCCATTTTGGCACATTCTGCTCCTCGGTAGCCTCTTTGGCCACTTGGTAGCCACTTTGGCACATTCGGCACCTCAGTAGCCACTTTGGCCACTTGGTAGCCACTTTGGTACATTCGTCACCTCGGTATCCACTTTGGCCACTTGGTATCCACTTTGGCATGTTCGGTATCTCGGTAGCCATTTTGGCACATTCTGCTCCTCGGTAGCCTCTTTGGCCACTTGGTAGCCACTTTGGCACATTCGGCACCTCAGTAGACATTTTGGCCACTTGGTAGCCACTTTGGCACATTCAGCCCCTCGGTAGCCACTTTGGCACATTCAGCATCTCTGTAGCCACTTTGGCCACTTGGTAGCCACTTTGACACATTCGGCATTTTGGTAGCCACTTTGGCCACTTGGTAGCCACTTTGGTACAATCGTCACCTCGGTAGCCACTTTGGCCCCTTGGTAGCCACTTTGTCACATTCGGCATCTCGGTAGCCACTTTGGCACATTCTGCTCCTCGGTAGCCACTTTGGCCATTTGGTAGCCACTTTGGCACATTCGTCACCTCGGTAGCCACTTTGGCCACTTGGTAGCCACTTTGGCATGTTCGGCATCTCGGTAGCTACTTTGGCACATTCGGCCCCTCGGTAGCCACTTTGGCCACTTGGAAGCCACTTTGGCACATTCGGCACCTCAGTAGCCACTTTAGCCACTTGGTAGCCACTTTGGCACATTCCGTCCCTCGGTAGCCACTTTGGTACATTCGGCCCCTCGGTAGCCACTTTGGCCACTTGGTAGCCACCTTGCCACATTCGGCACTTCTGTAGCCACTTTGGCCACTCGGTAGCCACTTTTGCCACTTGGTAGCCACTTTGGCGCATTCGGCACCTCTGTAACCACTTTGGCCCCTTGGAAGCCACTTTGGCCACTTGGTAGCCACTTTGGCACATTCGGCACCTCTGTAGCCACTTTGGCCACTTGGTAGCCACTTTAGCCACTTGGTAGTCACTTTGGCACATTCGGCTCCTCGGTAGCCACTTTGGCCACTTGGTAGCCACTATACCACATTTGGCACCTTGGTAGCCACTTTGGCCACTTGGTAGCCACTTTAACACATTTGGCACCTCGGTAGCCACTTTGGCCAATTGGTAGCCACTTTGGCACATTCGGCACCTTGGTTGCCACTTTGACCACTTGGTAGCCACTTTGGCACATTCGTCACCTTGGTAACCACTTTGGCCACTTGGTAGCCACTTTGGCATGTTCGGCATCTCGGTAGCCACTTTTGGCACATTCGGCCCCTCGGTAGCCACTTTGGCCACTTGGTAGCCACTTTGGCACATTCAGCCCCTCGGTAGCCACTTTGGTACATTCGGCCCCTCGGTAGCCACTTTGGCACATTCAGCACCTCTGTAGCCACTTTGGCCACTTAGTAGCCACTTTGGCACATTCAGCCCCTCAGTAGCCACTTTGGCACATTTGGCCCCTCGATGGCCACTTGGTAGTCACTTTGGCAAATTCGGGTCCACGGTAGCCACTTTGGCCACTTGTTAGCCACTTTAGCACATTTGGCACTTCAGTAGCCACTTTGGCAACTTGGTAGCCTCTTTAACACATTTGGCACCTCGGTAGCCACTTTGGCCAATTGGTAGCCACTTTGGCACATTCAGCATTTTGGTAACCACTTTGGCCACTTGGTAGCCACTTTGGCACATTCGTCACCTCGGTAGCCACTTTGGCCACTTGGTATCCACTTTGGCATGTTCGGTATCTCGGTAGCCATTTTGGCACATTCTGCTCCTCGGTAGCCTCTTTGGCCACTTGGTAGCCACTTTGGCACATTCGGCACCTCAGTAGCCATTTTGGCCACTTGGTAGCCACTTTGGCACATTCAGCCCCTCGGTAGCCACTTTGGCACATTCAGCATCTCTTAAGCCACTTTGGCCACTTGGTAGCCACTTTGGCACATTCGGCATTTTGGTAGCCACTTTGGCCACTTGGTAGCCACTTTGGCACATTCGTCACCTCGGTAGCCACTTTGGCCACTTGGTAGCCACTTTGTCACATTCGGCATCTCGGTAGCCACTTTGGCACATTCTGCTCCTCGGTAGCCACTTTGGCCAATTGGTAGCCACTTTGGCACATTCGTCACCTCGGTAGCCACTTTGGCCACTTGGTAGCCACTTTGGCATGTTCGGCATCTCGGTAGCCACTTTGGCACATTCGGCTCCTCGGTAGCCACTTTGGCCACTTGGAAGCCACTTTGGCACATTCGGCACCTCAGTAGCCACTTTAGCCACTTGGTAGCCACTTTGGCACATTCAGTCCCTCGGTAGCCACTTTGGTACATTCGGCCCCTCGGTAGCCACTTTGGCCACTTGGTAGCCACTTTGCCACATTCTGCACTTCAGTAGCCACTTTGGCCACTCGGTAGCCACTTTTGCCACTTGGTAGCCACTTTGGCGCATTCGGCACCTCTGTAACCACTTTGGCCACTTGTAAGCCACTTTGGCCTCTTGGTAGCCACTTTGGCACATCCGGCACCTCGGTAGCCACTTTGGCCACTTGGTAGCCACTTTGGCAGATTTGGCACCTCGGTAGCTGCTTTGGCCACTTGGTAGCCACTTTAGCCACTTGGTATTCACTTTGGCACATTTGGCTCATAGGTAGCCACTATGGCCACTTGGTAGCCACTTTGGCACATTCGGCACCCCAGTAGCCACTTTGGCCACTTGGTAGTAACTTTGGCACATTCGGCACATCAGAAGCCACTTGGTAGTAACTGGCACATTCGGCACATCAGAAGCCACTTTGGCCACTTGGTAGTCACTTTGGCACAATCGGCACCTCTGTAGCCACTTAGGCCACTTGGTAGCCACTTTGGCACATTCGGCACCCCGGTAGCCACTTTGGCCACTTGGTAGCCACTTTGTCACATTCAGCACCTGTGTAGCCACTTTGACCACTTGGTAGCCACTTTGGCACATTCGGCACCTCGGTAGCCACTTCGGCCACTTGGTAGCCACTTTGGCACATTCGGCACCTCAGTAGCAACTTTGGCCGCTTGGTAGCCACTTTGGCCACTTGGTAGCCACTTTAGCACACTTGGCACCTTGGTAGTCACTTTGGCCACTTGGTAACCACTTTGGCACATTCAGGACCTCTGTAGCCAGTTTGGCCACTTGGTAGCCAGTTTGGCACATTCTGCACCTCTGTAGACACTTTGGCCACTTGGTAGCCACTTTAGCACATTTGGCACCTCGGTAACCACTTTGGCCACTTGGTAGCAACTATGGCACATTCGGCACCTTGGTAGCCACTTTGGCCACTTGGTAGCAACTTTGGCACATTCGGCACCTCGGTAGCCACTTTGGCACATTCGGCCCTTCAGTAGCCACTTTGGCCACTTGGTAGTCACTTTGGCACTTTCGGCACCTCAGTAGCCACTTTGACCACTTGGAAGCCACTTTGGCACATTCGGCACCTCGCCAGCCTTTTTGGGCACTTGGTAGCCACTTTGGTCACTTAGTAGCCACTTTAGGACATTTGGCATGTTGATAGCCACTTTGGCCACTTGGTAGCCACTTTGGCACATTCAGCACCTATGTAGCCACTTTGGCCACTTGGTAGCCACATTGGCACATTCGGCAAATCTGTAGCCACTTTGGTCACTTGGTAGTCACTTTGGCACATTCGGCACATCTGTAGCTACTTTGGCCACTTTTTAGCCACTTTGGCACATTCAGTCCCTTGGTAGCCATTTTGGCCACTTGGTAGCCACTTTGGCACATTCGGCACCTCGGTAGCCACTTTGGCCACTTGGTAGCCATTTTAGCACATTTGGCACCTCGGTAGCCACTTTGGCCTCTTGATAGCCATTTTAGCACATTCGGCACCTTGGTTGCCACTTTGGCCATTTGGTAGTCATTTTGGCGCATTCATCACCTTGGTAGCCACTTTGGCCACTTGGTAGCCACTTTGGCATGTTCGGCACCTCAGTAGCCACTTTGGCCACTTGGTAGCCACTTTGGCACATTCGGCACCTCAGTAGCAACTTTGGCCGCTTGGTAGCCACTTTGGCCACTTGGTAGCCAATTTAGCACACTTGGCACCTTGGTAGTCACTTTGGCCACTTGGTAACCACTTTGGCACATTCAGGACCTCTGTAGCCAGTTTGGCCACTTGGTAGCCAGTTTGGCACATTCTGCACCTCTGTAGACACTTTGGCCACTTGGTAGCCACTTTAGCACATTTGGCACCTCGGTAACCACTTTGGCCACTTGGTAGCAACTATGGCACATTCGGCACCTTGGTAGCCACTTTGGCCACTTGGTAGCAACTTTGGCACATTCGGCACCTCGGTAGCCACTTTGGCACATTCGGCCCTTCAGTAGCCACTTTGGCCACTTGGTAGTCACTTTGGCACTTTCGGCACCTCAGTAGCCACTTTGACCACTTGGAAGCCACATTGGCACATTCAGCCCCTCGGTAGCCACTTTGGCAATTTCAGCACCTCATTAGCCACTTGGTAGCCACTTTGTAGCCACTTTGGCAAATTCGGCACCTCGGTAGCCACTTTGGCCACTTGGTAGCCACTTTAGCACATTTGGCATCTTGGTAGCCACTTTGGCCACTTAGTAGCCACTTTGGCACATTTGGCACCTCGGTAGCCTCCATGGCCACTTGGTAGCCACTTTGGCACATTCGGCACCTCTGTAGGCACTTTGGCCACTTGGTAGCCACTTTGGCACATTCGGCACCTCGCCAGCCTTTTTGGCCACTTGGTAGCCACTTTGGTCACTTAGTAGCCACTTTAGGACATTTGGCACGTTGATAGCCACTTTGGCCACTTGGTAGCCACTTTGGCACATTCGGAACCTATGTAGCCACTTTGGCCACTTGGTAGCCACAATGGCACATTTGGCAAATCTGTAGCCACTTTGGTCACTTGGTAGCCACTTTGGCACATTCGGCACATCTGTAGCTACTTTGGCCACTTTTTAGCCACTTTGGCACATTTAGTCCCTTGGTAGCCATTTTGGCCACTTGGTAGCCACTTTGGCACATTCGGCACCTCGGTAGCCACTTTGGCCACTTGGTAGCCATTTTAGCACATTTGGCACCTCGGTAGCCACTTTGGCCTCTTGATAGCAATTTTTGCACATTCGGCATCTTGGTTGCCACTTTGGCCATTTGGTAGTCACTTTGGCGCATTCATCACCTTGGTAGCCACTTTGGCCACTTGGTAGCCACTTTGGCATGTTCGGCACCTCAGTAGCCACTTTGGCCACTTGGTAGCCACTTTGGCACATTCAGCCCCTCGGTAGCCACTTTGGTACATTCGGCCCCTCGGTAGCCACTTTGGCACATTCAGCACCTCTGTAGCCACTTTGGCCACTTGGTAGCCACTTTGGCACATTCAGCCCCTCGGTAGCCACTTTGGCACATTTGGCCCCTCGGCAGCCACTTTGGCCACTTGGTAGCCACTTTGCCACATTTGGCACTTCTGTAGCCACTTTGGCCACTCGGTAGCCACTTTTGCCACTTGGTAGCCACTTTGGCACATTCGGCACCTCGGTAGGCACTTTGGCAAATTTGGCACTTCAGTAGCCACTTTGGCCACTTGGTAGTCACTTTGGCACTTTCGGCTCCTCGGTAGCCACTTTGGCCACTTGGTAGCCGCTATAGCACATTTGGCACCTCGGTAGCCACTTTGACCATTTGGTAGGCACTTTAACACATTTGGCACCTCGGTAGCCACTTTGGCCAATTGGTAGCCACTTTGGCACATTCGTCACCTCGGTAGCCACTTTGGCCACTTGGTAGCCACTTTGGTATGTTCGGCATCTCGGTAGCGACTTTGGCACATTCGGCCCCTCGGTAGCCACTTTGGCCACTTGGAAGCCACTTTGGCACATTCGGCACCTCAGTAGCCACTTTGGCCATTTGGCAGCCACTTTGGCAGATTTGGCACCTCGGTAGCCACTTTCGCCACTTGGTAGCCACTTTAGCCACTTGGTATTCACTTTGGCACATTTGTCTCATAGGTAGCCACTTTGGCCACTTAGTAGCCACTTTAGCACATTTGGCACCTCAGTAGCCACTTTGGCCACTTGGTAGCCACTTTAACACATTTGTCACCTCGATAGCCACTTTGGCCACTTGGTAGCCACTTTGGCACATTCGGCACCTCAGTAGCCATTTTGGCCACTTGGTAGTAACTTTGGCACATTCAGCCCCTCGGTAGCCACTTTGGTACATTCGGCCCCTCGGTAGCCACTTTGGCACATTCGGCATCTCTGTAGCCACTTTGTCCACTTGGTAGCCACTTTGGCACGATCGGCATCTCAGTAGCCACTTTGGCACATTCGGCTCCTCGGTAGCCACTTTGGCCACTTGGTAGCCACTTTAGCACATTTGGCACCTCGGTAGCCTCTATGGCCACTTGGCAGCCACTTTGGCACATTCGGCATCTCTGTAGGCACTTTGGCCATTTGGTAGCCAGTTTGGCACATTCGGCACCTCGACAGCCTTTTTGGCCACTTGGTAACCACTTTAACACATTTGGCACCTCGGTAGCCACTTTGGCCAATTGGTAGCCACTTTGGCACATTCGTCACCTTGGTTGCCACTTTGGCCACTTGGTAGCCACTTTGGCACATTCGTCACCTCGGTAACCTCTTTGGCCACTTGTTAGCCACTTTGGCATGTTCGGCATCTCAGTAGCCACTTTGGCACATTCGGCCCCTCGGTAGCCACTTTGGCCACTTGGTAGCCACTTTGGCACATTCAGCCCCTCGGTAGCCACTTTGGTACATTCGGCCCCTCGGTAGCCACTTTGGCACATTCAGCACCTCTGTAGCCACTTTGGCCACTTGGTAGCCACTTTTTTTCACATTCAGCCCCTCAGTAGCCACTTTGGCACATTTGGCCCCTCGATGGCCACTTGGTAGTCACTTTGGCAAATTCGGCTCCTCGGTAGCCACTTTGGCCACTTGTTAGCCACTTTAGCACATTTGGCACTTCAATAGCCACTTTGGCAACTTGGTAGCCTCTTTAACACATTTGGCACCTCGGTAGCCACTTTGGCCAATTGGTAGCCACTTTGGCACATTCAGCATTTTGGTAGCCACTTTGGCCACTTGGTAGCCACTTTGGCACATTCGTCACCTCGGTAGCCACTTTGGCCACTTGGTATCCACTTTGGCATGTTCGGTATCTCGGTAGCCATTTTGGCACATTCTGCTCCTCGGTAGCCTCTTTGGCCACTTGGTAGCCACTTTGGCACATTCAGCACCTCAGTAGCCACTTTGGCCACTTGGTAGCCACTTTGGTACATTCGTCACCTCGGTATCCACTTTGGCCACTTGGTATCCACTTTGGCATGTTCGGTATCTCGGTAGCCATTTTGGCACATTCTGCTCCTCGGTAGCCTCTTTGGCCACTTGGTAGCCACTTTGGCACATTCGGCACCTCAGTAGACATTTTGGCCACTTGGTAGCCACTTTGGCACATTCAGCCCCTCGGTAGCCACTTTGGCACATTCAGCATCTCTGTAGCCACTTTGGCCACTTGGTAGCCACTTTGGCACATTCGGCATTTTGGTAGCCACTTTGGCCACTTGGTAGCCACTTTGGTACAATCGTCACCTCGGTAGCCACTTTGGCCTCTTGGTAGCCACTTTGTCACATTCGGCATCTCGGTAGCCACTTTGGCACATTCTGCTCCTCGGTAGCCACTTTGGCCAATTGGTAGCCACTTTGGCACATTCGTCACCTCGGTAGCCACTTTGGCCACTTGGTAGCCACTTTGGCATGTTCGGCATCTCGGTAGCTACTTTGGCACATTCGGCCCCTCGGTAGCCACTTTGGCCACTTGGAAGCCACTTTGGCACATTCGGCACCTCAGTAGCCACTTTAGCCACTTGGTAGCCACTTTGGCACATTCCGTCCCTCGGTAGCCACTTTGGTACATTCGGCCCCTCGGTAGCCACTTTGGCCACTTGGTAGCCACCTTGCCACATTCGGCACTTCTGTAGCCACTTTGGCCACTCGGTAGCCACTTTTGCCACTTGGTAGCCACTTTGGCGCATTCGGCACCTCTGTAACCACTTTGGCCCCTTGGAAGCCACTTTGGCCACTTGGTAGCCACTTTGGCACATTCGGCACCTCGGTAGCCACTTTGGCCACTTGGTAGCCACTTTGGCAGATTTGGCACCTCGGTAGCCACTTTGGCCACTTGGTAGCCACGTTAGCCACTTGGTATTCACTTTGGCACATTTGGCTCATAGGTAGCCACTTTAGCCACTTGGTAGCCACTTTAGCACATTTGGCACCTCAGTAGCCACTTTGGCCACTTGGTAGCCACTTTAACACATTTGTCACCTCGGTAGCCACTTTGGCCACTTGGTAGCCACTTTGGCACATTCGGCACCTCAGTAGCCATTTTGGCCACTTGGTAGTCACTTTGGCACATTCAGCCCCTCGTTAACCACTTTGGTACATTCGGCCCCTTGGTAGCCACTTTGGCACATTCGGCATCTCTGTAGCCACTTTGTCCACTTGGTAGCCACTTTGGCACGTTCGGCATCTCCGTAGCCACTTTGGCACATTCGGCTCCTCGGTAGCCACTTTGGCCACTTGGTAGCCACTTTAGCACATTTGGCACCTCGGTAGCCTCTATGGCCACTTGGCAGCCACTTTGGCACTTTCGGCACCTCTGTAGGCACTTTGGCCATTTGGTAGCCACTTTGGCACATTCGGCACCTCGACAGCCTTTTTGGCCACTTGGTAGCCACTTTGGTCACTTGGTAGCCACTTTAGGACATTTGGCACCTTGATAGCGACTTTGGCCACTTGGGAGCCACTTTGGCACATTCGGCACCTCGTTAGCCACTTTAACCACTTGGTAGCCATTTTGACACTTTCGGAACCTCTGTAGCCACTTTGGCCACTTGGTAGACACTTTGGCACATTCGGTTCCTCGGTAGCCACTTTGGCCACTTGGTAGCCACTTTGACACATTCAGCACCTCGGTTGGCACTTTGGCCACTTGGTAACCACTCTGGCCACTTGCTAACCACTATGGCACATTCAGCCCCTCGGTAGCCACTTTGGCCACTTGGTAGCCACTTTTGCACATTCGGCACTTCAGTAGCCACTTTGTAGCCACTTTGGCATCTTGGTAGCCACTTTGGCACATTCGGCACCTCGGTAGCCACTTTGACCAATTGGTAGCCACTTTTGCACATTCGGCACCTCGTTAGCCACTTTGGCCACTTGGTAGCCACTTTAGCACATTTGGCACCTCGGTAGCTACTTTGGCCACTTGGTAGCAACTTTGGCACATTCGGCACCTCGGTAGCCACTTTGGCACATTCGGCCCTTCAGTAGCCACTTTGGCCACTTGGTAGCCACTTTTGCACATTCAGCACCTCGTTAGCCACTTTGGCCACTTGGTAGCCACTTTAGCACATTCGGCACATTGGTAGCCACTTTGGCCACTTGGTAGCAACTTTGGCACATTCGGCACCTCGGTAGCCACTTTGGCACATTCGGCCCTTCAGTAGCCACTTTGGCCACTTGGTAGCCACTTTGGCACTTTCGGCACTTCAGTAGCCACTTCGACTACTTGGAAGCCACTTTGGGACATTCAGCCCCTCGGTAGCCACTTTGGCAAATTCGGCACCTCAGTAGCCACTTAGTAGCCACTTTGACCACTTGGTAGCCACTTTGGCAAATTCGGCACCTCAGTAGCCACTTAGTAGCCACTTTGACCACTTGGTAGCCACTTTGGCAAATTTGGCACCTCGGTAGCCACTTTGGCCACTTGGCAGCCACTTTGGCACATTCAGCACCTCACTAGCCATTTTGGCCACTTGGTAGTCACTTTGGCACATTCAGCCCCTCGGTAGCCACTTTGGTACATTCGGCCCCTCGGTAGCCAATTTGGCACATTCGGCATCTCTGTAGCCACTTTGTCCACTTGTTAGCCACTTTGGCACGTTGGTCATCTCCGTAGCCACTTTGGCACATTTGGCTCCTCGGTAGCCACTTTGGCCACTTGGTAGCCACTTTAACACATTTGTCACCTCGGTAGCCACTTTGGCCTATTTTTAGCCTCTTTGGCACATTTGGCATTTTGGTAGCCACTTTGGCCACTTGGTAGCAACTTTGGCACATTCGGCACCTCGGTAGCCACTTTGGCACATTCGGCCCTTCAGTAGCCACTTTGGCCACTTGGTAGCCACTTTAGCACTTTCGGCACATCAGTAGCCACTTTGACTACTTGGAAGCCACTTTGGCACATTCAGCCCCTCGGTAGCCACTTTGGCAAATTCAGCACCTCAGTAGCCACTTAGTAGCCACTTTGACCACTTGGTAGCCACTTTGGCAAATTCGGCACCTCAGTAGCCACTTAGTAGCCACTTTGACCACTTGGTAGCCACTTTGGCAAATTTGGCACCTCAGTAGCCACTTTGGCCACTTGGTAGCCACTTTAACACATTTGTCACCTCGGTAGCCACTTTGGCCACTTGGTAGCCACTTTGGCACATTCAGCACCTCAGTAGCCATTTGGCCACTTGGTAGTCACTTTGGCACATTCAGCCCCTTGGTAGCCACTTTGGTACATTCGGCCCCTCGGTAGCCACTTTGGCACATTGGGCATCTCTGTAGCCACTTTGTCCACTTGGTAGCCACTTTGGCACGTTGTGCATCTCCGTAGCCACTTTGGCACATTCGGCTCCTCGGTAGCCACTTTGGCCACTTGGTAGCCACTTTAGCACATTTGTCACCTCGGTAGCCGCTTTGGCCTATTGGTAGCCTCTTTGGCACATTTGGCATTTTGGTAGCCACTTTGGCCACTTGGTAGCCACTTTGGCACATTCCTCACCTCGTCAGGCACTTTTACCACTTGGTAACAACTTTGGCCACTTGGCAGCCACTTTGTCACACTCGTCACCTCGGTAGCCACTTTGGCCACATGGTAGCCACTTTGGCACATTCGGCTCCTCTTTATCCACTTTGGCCACTTGGAAGCCACTTTGACCACTTGGCGGCCACTTTGGCACATTCGTCACCTCGGTAGGCACTTTGGCCACTTGGTAACAACTTTGGCCACTTGGTAACCACTTTGGCCACTTGGTAGCCACTATGGCACATTCAGCCCCTCGGTAGCAACTTTTGCCACTTGGTAGCCACTTTTGCACATTCGGCACCTAAGTAGCCACTTGGTAGGCACTTTGGCCACTTGGTAGCCAATCTGGCACATTCGGCACCTCTGTAGCCACTTTGGCCACTTGGTAGCCACTTTGGCACATTCGGCACCTCTTTAGCCACTTTGGCCACTTGGTAGGAACTTTGGCCACTTGGAAGCCACTTTGGCACATTCGGTACCTTGGTAGCCACTTTGGCCACTTGGTAGCCACTTTGGCACATTCGGCACAACTGTAGCCACTTTGGCCACGTGGTAGCCACTTTGGCACATTGGGCACCTCTGTAGCCACTTTGGCCACTTGGTAGCCACTTTGGCTCATTCGGCACCTCAGCAGCCACTTGGTAGCCAATTTGGCCACTTTGCAGGCTCTTTGGCACATTCGGCACCTCGATAGCCACTTTGGCGACTTGGTAGCCACTTTTACACATTTGGCACCTCGGTAGCCACTTTGGCCACTTGGTAGCCACTTTGGCACATTCGGCACCTCGGTATCCACTTTGACCACTTGGTAGCCACTTTGACACATTCGGCTCCTCGTTAGCCACTTTGGCCACTTGGTAGCCACTTTGACACATTCAGCACATCGGTAGGCACTTTGGCCACTTGGTAACCACTCTGGACACTTGGTAGCCACTTTGGCAACTTGTTAGCCACTATGGCACATTCAGCCTCTCGGTAGCCACTTTGGCCACTTGGTAGCCACTTTTGCACATTCGGCACCTCAGTAGTCACTTTGTAGCCACTTTGGCCTCTTGGTAGCCACTTTGGCACATTCGGCACCTCGGTAGCCACTTTGGCCAATTGGTAGCCACTTTGGCACATTCGGCACCTCGGTAGCCACTTTGGCCACTTGGTAGCCACTTTAGCACATTTGGCACCTCGGTAACCACTTTGGCCACTTGGTAGCAACTATGGCACATTCGGCACCTTGGTAGCCACTTTGGCCACTTGGTAGCAACTTTGGCACATTCGGCACCTCGGTAGCCACTTTGGCACATTCGGCCCTTCAGTAGCCACTTTGGCCACTTGGTAGTCACTTTGGCACTTTCGGCACCTCAGTAGCCACTTTGACCACTTGGAAGCCACATTGGCACATTCAGCCCCTCGGTAGCCACTTTGGCAATTTCAGCACCTCATTAGCCACTTGGTAGCCACTTTGTAGCCACTTTGGCAAATTCGGCACTTCGGTAGCCACTTTGGCCACTTGGTAGCCACTTTAGCACATTTGGCATCTTGGTAGCCACTTTGGCCACTTAGTAGCCACTTTGGCACATTTGGCACCTCGGTAGCCTCCATGGCCACTTGGTAGCCACTTTGGCACATTCGGCACCTCTGTAGGCACTTTGGCCACTTGGTAGCCACTTTGGCACATTCGGCACCTCGCCAGCCTTTTTGGCCACTTGGTAGCCACTTTGGTCACTTAGTAGCCACTTTAGGACATTTGGCACCTATGTAGCCACTTTGGCCACTTGGTAGCCACATTGGCACATTCGGCAAATCTGTAGCCACTTTGGTCACTTGGTAGCCACTTTGGCACATTCGGCACATCTGTAGCTACTTTGGCCACTTTTTAGCCACTTTGGCACATTCAGTCCCTCGGTAGCCATTTTGGCCACTTGGTAGCCACTTTGGCACATTCGGCACCTCGGTAGCCACTTTGGCCACTTGGTAGCCATTTTAGCACATTTGGCACCTCGGTAGCCACTTTGGCCTCTTGATAGCCATTTTAGCACATTCGGCACCTTGGTTGCCACTTTGGCCACTTGATAGTCACTTTGGCGCATTCATCACCTTGGTAGCCACTTTGGCCACTTTGTAGCCACTTTGGCATGTTCGGCACCTCAGTAGCCACTTTGGCCACTTGGTAGCCACTTTGGCACATTCAGCCCCTCGGTAGCCACTTTGGTACATTCGGCCCCTCGGTAGCCACTTTGGCACATTCAGCACCTCTGTAGCCACTTTGGCCACTTGGTAGCCACTTTGGCACATTCAGCCCCTCGGCAGCCACTTTGGCCACTTGGTAGCCACTTTGCCACATTCGGCACTTCTGTAGCCACTTTGGTCACTCGGTAGCCACTTTTGCCACTTGGTAGCCACTTTGGCACATTCGGCACCTCGGTAGCCACTTTGGCAAATTCGGCACTTCAGTAGCCACTTTGGCCACTTGGTAGTCACTTTGGCACTTTCGGCTCCTCGGTAGCCACTTTGGCCACTTGGTAGCCGATATAACACATTTGGCACCTCGGTAGCCACTTTGACCATTTGGTAGGCACTTTAACACATTTGGCACCTCGGTAGCCACTTTGGCCAATTGGTAGCCACTTTGGCACATTCGGCAAGTTGGATGAAACTTTGGTCACTTGGTAGCTACTTTGGCACATTCGTCACCTCGGTAGCCACTTTGGCCACTTGGTAGCCACTTTGGCATGTTCGGCATCTCGGTAGCCACTTTGGCACATTCGGCCCCTCGGTAGCCACTTTGGCCACTTGTAAGCCACTTTGGCACATTCGGCACCTCAGTAGCCACTTTGTGCCAAAGGGGCTACCAAGTGGCCATTCAGCCCCTCGGTAGCCATTTTGGTACATTTGGCCCCTCGGTAGCCACTTTGGCACATTCAGCACCTCTGTAGCCACTTTGGCCACTTGGTAGTCACTTTGGTCACTTGGTAGCCACTTTGTCACATTCGGCACCTCGGTAGCCACTTTGGCCACTTGGTAGCCACTTTGCCCATTTTGGTACATTTGGCCCCTCTGTAGCCACTTTGGCCACTTGGTAGCCACTTTGCCACATTCGCCACTTCTGCAGCCACTTTGGCCACTCGGTAGTCACTTTGGCCACTTGGTAGCCACTTTGTCACATTCGGCACCTCTGTAACCACTTTGGCCACTTGGAAGCCACTTTGGCCACTTGGTAGCCACTTTGTCACATTCGGCACCTCGGTAGCCACTTTGGCCACTTGGTAGCCACTTTGGCACATTTGGCACCTCGGTAGCCACTTTGGCCACTTGGTAGCCACTTTAGCCACTTGGTAGTCACTTTGGCACGTTTGGCTTCTCGGTAGCCACTTTGGCCACTTGGTAGTCACTTTGGCACATTTGGCACCTCAGTAGCCACTTTGGCCACTTGGTAGCCACTTTAACACATTTTTCACCTCGGTAGCCGCTTTGGCCAATTGGTTGCCACTTTTGCACATTCGGCATTTTGGTAGCCACTTTGGCCACTTGCTAGCCACATTGGCACATTCGTCACCTCGGTAGCCACTTTGGCCACTTGGTAGCCACTTTGGCACGTTCGGCATCTCGGTAGCCACTTTGGCACATTCGGCCCCTCGGTAGCCACTTTGGCCACTTGGTAGCCACTTTGGCACATTCAGCACCTCAGTAGCCATTTTGGCCACTTGGTAGCCACTAGAGTTGAGTGACTTTTGTTTTTTTATGGTCGCGTTTCGTTTCGTGAAACCCCACTGTTCCAAAAGTCGGGTCGAGCAAGATCGTCCGATTATAGGGAAAAGTCGGGGTCGTCACGAAACCTAATGTAAGTCAATGGGGAATAAAAGTCGGCAGTGAGAGGAGTACAGGAAACACACCAACAGTGCCCATTTGAATGCCAAAAGCATCAATTCTTCTTACTTAAGCTTGTCAACCTTAATTAACTTCATAATGCAAGTTCCGCACTGAAAAATGGGGGTTATTTGGCTACAGACTGTGGGGGGGGAGGGCTGGCTCCAGGTTTTCATGTGCCCTGGGCGAAAGAGCGCTCCTTTAACACATACCACAACTCATCATGCTCCGATACGGCAGAGAAATAGCGGTATAGTACAATGAAAAATACTTCACTTTTTACATCTCATGACGAGGCCCATCTATTTCTCCATACAGAATCATTGGTCCCATATAATGTTTGAAACAGTATATGATGAGCTCCACATAATGCTACAGTATATGTTGGTCCCCATGGATGAAGCTCCACTGTCTTATGGGCCCAAATAATGCTCCAAACATAATGGGCCCCATTTCTAATGCTCTAGTGTATAATGGGCCCTGTAAATGCTGCTCCAGTGTCTGATGTCCACCTTTGGAATGTTCCAGTGTATGGTGGGCCCCATCTATCATTCTCCAGAGTATAGTGCTCCCCAAAAATTGCTGTCCCAACATTGAAAACAATCAAATAAGTCTCCTCGCTAGGGAATCCCTGTACTAGTCTGGACTCCTCCTCGTCCCCATCTTCCATCTCACTGCACAGTATTTCAACCTTGCAAGTGCTGTGATCCTGAGCAAGCAGGGGGGGCCCACTCGTTGGCGACGGCACTGGCACAGGGCCCCTGATAGTACGGTGGTGTGTCTGATGGCGGGTGGGCTGAACCTGCACTTTCATCTGCAGCTTCCTCTTTGTCACCGTGTAAGATGGAACTGTATATGGGAAGGGTAAACTGAGTTTCATCAGGGTCAGATTCAGGCCGTGTAGCGTGCGAGGGGAATGTAGTAGTCTGGGTCAATGTACCAGCAGATTCATCGAGCAGTGGCTGGGCATCAGTGCACTTGTGTCGCCCCCAGGAGTACGGTCGCCACAGTGGCATTACCTTCCTCCTAGGGAGTGTGATGTCATGCTTGGGAGCAACGAAGGATCTCTCTAGCAGGTTAACTGATTGGGCGGCGTTATTCCCACGAGTCATGACCCTCCAAACAGCGTTCATGAAGGCAAAGTGTTTGTTTTACGTGGGCAGTATGGTTGCAAAGCTGAACCTTAAAGGAATGTCCAGAAGGGCACCACCAGGAGTGGAGCCTACGGCGTAATTTGACTCAACACGGGCAACCTCAACCATGCCAACTACTGAACAGATGCACACATTGCAAGCTTAATTCCGTTAATGAACGAGACTCCGTCATGCCCCGCGGTCCGATTTCGGCTTACTAGAGGGACACGTGAGGCTCTGGCACATGAGATTGGCCAATAACTGGTGTGTCATGCCCTTACATGTCCGTGGCTGCATGTGGGCTACACTGAAAAGGCCAGCGTTTGTCGCTTACAGGTGCAGATAACCCGCTGAACAACGTTAGTGATGGGGATCACTGATTACAATTATTACCCGCGAACAATGATTTCCCAATAAGTGCAGGTCAACCGCAGTTCCGGAATTAGGCCTAACCGTCATTCCTGAAAAAATGAAAAACTTACGTGGGCAAACCACAGGTGCTGTAGCTTGCTTAACAGCTCGCCAGCCGTTCTCACGCCCAGTATGGATTACACGTGATTGCACAAAGGTGAGAAAGGGTACCGTATCCCCAGATAACATGTATGGATAGCGTACACATTCAAAATATATGTCTATACATCAGGAGGCAGGCTCAGATGGTGTTAGGCCCAGTATGGATTGCACGTGATTGCACAAAGGTTAGAAAGGGTACCGTATCCCCAGATAACATGTATGGATAGCGTACACATTCAAAAGATATGTCTATACATCAGGAGGCAGGCTCAGACGGTGTTAGGCCCAGTATGGATTGCACGTGATTGCACAAAGGTTAGAAAGGGTACCGTATCCCCAGATAACATGTATGGATAGCGTACACATTCAAAAGATATGTCTATACATCAGGAGGCAGGCTCAGACGGTGTTAGGCCCAGTATGGATTGCACGTGATTGCACAAAGGTTAGAAAGGGTACTGTATCCCCAGATAACATGTATGGATAGCGTACACATTCAAAAGATATGTCTATACATCAGGAGGCAGGCTCAAACGGTGTCAGGCACAGTATGGATTTGACGGCCCAGACTACACAGCGGAGGAGCAGGGAGAGGTAAAGATTGCAAATGCTGGGGCCCTGCCCAAGCAAGGGGGCCCACTCGTGGGCGTCGGTACTGGCACTGGGCCCCTCATAGTACGGCGGTGTGTCTGACGGCGGGTGTGCACCACCACCGTCAGAGACACTTGATTGCACTATGAGGGACCCTGTGCCAAGTGCCCGCGCCCAAGAGTCGGCCTACCCACCTGTCCAGGGCAACGGCACTCACACGGTGTCGTGCGTTAGGTGGTGACCCCGGCCATGGGGGGGAGGCAGCACAGTTAGGGAGTTTTAGAAAGTGGCATATGTTGATGTTGGACATTCAGCTGATGCAAAAGTTGAAATAGGTCAAGTCCCAGGAAGAGGTGGACCAAAGCAAGCCATTTTTCTGTCACCCTATGTGTCATCAGGGGAAGGTGGGACAAAATCCTTGGAAACCCATGCGTGGTTCATTTTAATGAAGGTTAGATCATCCACATTTTGGGTTAACAGACGGGTCCTTTTTTCTGTCAGGATTGATCCAGCTGCACTGAAGACTCTTTCCGATAGCACACTTGCAGCTGGGCAAGCGAGCTCCTGTAAGGCATATTGGGCCAATTCAGGCCAGGTGTCCAGTTTAGCGGCCCAATAGTCAAAGGGGAATGACCTGTGTGGGAGAACATCGATATGGGAGGAAAAGTAGTTTGTAACCATAGTTGACAACTGCTGTCTCCTGTCACTTTCCATCGATGCAGTATTACCAGTTGTGTGAGCGGTACTTGAAAAATCAGTCCACAACATTGTCATGAAACCCCTGTCTCCAACGCCACTTCTGCTGTGTGCACCACGAACACCTCTGCCAAGCTGACCCCGGCCCGTACGGCTCGTGTGAGAACCATCACCGCTGCTGTGTGCTGGGAATGCCTCAAGCAACCGATTTACCAGAGTTGCTTGTTTATTAGCCAATATTAGTTCAAGGTTCTCCTGTGGCATGATGTTTTGTAATTTGCCTTTATAGCGTGGATCCAGGATGCTGGCCAACCAGTAGTCGTCATCGTTCATCATTTTGGCAATGCGGTGGTCCCTTTTTAGGATCCGCAAGGCATAATCTGACATGTGGGCCAATGTTCCCGGTGTCAATGATGCACTGCGAGTGCTGGGTGGAGGAGCACTTTCTGGCAAATCCACATCCCTCCAGTCACGCACAAACCCTGTACCAGACCTTGCCACGCCAACATTTTCACTTGCCCCACGAGATGCATCCTCCTCCCCTAAGTAATCATCCCCATCATCATCCTCCTCCACCTCTTCTTCCTCCACCTCGTCCAGGAGAGGTCCCTGAGCAGACAATGGCTGAATGTCATCAAGGATTCCCTCCTCCTCTTCCTCCTTATCAACATTGGCTGCAGACGCCTGCTCCTTAAGGTGCGTCAAAGTTTGCATGAGCAGACGCATAAGTGGGATGCTCATGCTTAGGATGGCGTCGTTTGCGCTTACCAGCCGTGTGCATTCCTCAAAACACTGAAGGACTTTACAAAGGTCTTTCAGCTTCGACCACTGCACACCTGTCAACTCCATGTCTGCTCTCAAAGTGCCTGGCCGTGTATCCTCCCACAAATGCATTATGGCCTGCCTCTGCTCGCACAGCCGCTCCACCATGTGCAGGGTGGAGTTCCACCTTGTTGCAATGTCGATAATGAGGCGGTGGTTGGGAAGGTGGAGCAATCGCTGCAGCTTCTGCATACGAACGGAGTGTACAGGCGACCGGCGGATGTGCGCGCACAGTCTTCGCACCTTATGGAGCAGGGCTGTTAACTCCGGATAATTTTTGAGGAAGCACTGCACCACCAGGTTCAAGGTGTGAGACAAGCAAGGTATGTGGCTGAGTTTTGAAAGGGCTATGGCTGCCACAAAATTATGGCCGTTATCACTAAATACCTTGCCTGCCTCAAGATGTACACTGCCCAGCCATTACTCAGTTTGTCGCTTCAAGTACTCGGCCAGCACCTCGGCGGTGTGTCTGTCGCCCAAACACATCATCTGCAACACAGCCTGCTGACGCTTTCCACTAGCTGCTCGATAGGGGGACACCTCGTGTGCAACAGTGGCAGCTGCAGATGGAGTGCTCGTACGACTGCGCTCTGTGGACGAGCTTTCGCTTCTGGAGGAGGAGGAGGAGGAGTAGGAGGAGGGTCGAACGCCTACAACCAACTGTTTCCTATACCGTGGGCTAGGCAGCACTGTCCCACCACCGCTGTCCCCTGTGGACCCTGCATCCACCACATTAACCCAGTGCACAGTGATGGACATGTAACGGCCCTGGCCATGCCGACTGGACCATGCATCAGTTGTGAGGTGCACCTTTCCGCTCACTGACTGCTTGAGTGCATGGACAATGCGGTCTTTCACATGATGGTGGAGGGCTGGGACGGCTTTGCGAGAGAAAAAGTGGCGACTGGGTAGGTCATAGCGTGGTACTGCATAGGTCATGAGTTCGTGGAAAGCTGCGCTTTCCACCAAACGAAAGGGCATCATCTCAAACGAGATTAGTTTGGCAATGTGGGCGTTCAAATCCAGTGTACGCGGATGAGAGACTGAGTACTTTCTTGACCTACTCATAGTGTCTGGGAGGGTGAGCTGGACTTGAGAGCTGCATATGGTGGAAGTAGCGGTGGACAGGGCGGACTGAGAGAGGGTTGATGATAGTGATGGAGTTGGTGTTCTTTCTGATGGCCTAGAATCAGTCTTTCGTTGATATAACAGTGGGATTCCCTGACTGCTGTGGCCTTGCAACGACACCTCAACATTTGCTGCTGTGCTAACCGGTGGGCTTACAGTGGGGGAAACAATGTAGCGTTGCTGACTACCTTCGTTGTGATCAGTTGCACATGTGGCACTTGAGGTTTCGTGTTGTGTCCACGCTTGCAAGTGCATGCTGGTTAAATGTCTAAGCATGCAACTGGTATTCAAATTTTTCAGATTTTTCCCTCGGCTAAAGGTCTTTGCGCACTTCTTACAGACAACCTTGGCCTGATCATGAGGATTTTGTTCAAAAAAGTGCCACACTGCACTCTGGCAGACATTTTGCGGCCTAGCACACTGTGATGTTTTGACCCTCTGGACAAGCTGTCCAGCAACTCTTTTGATTTTTGGAACCTGTCTTTGGAGTGCTCCGGGCCTGCCAGATAACAGCTGTTGCGATGTCGATGTCTGCTGTGGATGCTCCTCATCTGAGCTATTGGAAGCAGCACCCTCTTCCCCCAATGGATGCCAATCTGGGTCAACAACTGGGTCATCCATCACCTCCTCTTCAATGTCATGTGCACCTTCCTCTGTGTCACCGTGTATGGTGGTATAGTGTGCGGGAAGGGGCACCTGAGTCTCATCAGGGTCAGAATCTGGCTCTGTACACAGCGAGGACAATGTAGTGCTCTCAGTGAATGTACCAGCAGAATCATCCATCAGCGGCTGTGCATCAGTGCACTCCATGTCAGATTCATCTTGGCCTGGGTAATTCACCATTTGACTTGATAATCCAGGCATGGTATGTGAAAACAGCTCCATGGAGTAATCAGTAGTATGGCCTGCGTCATCCTTCAATCTTGGTTGGGGTGAAGGACACAAGGAAAGGTGTGGTTCATGAACATGAGCCTCCAATGACGACTCAGTGCTTTTACTTTTTACAACTGAAGAAGAGGAGGCGATAGAGCTGGAGGCTGAGTCAGCAATGTAAGACAAAACTTTTTCCTGATGCTCTGGCTTTAAAAGCGGTTTGCCAACTCCTAGAAAACTAAGCCTTCGAAGCCTTATGGAGCCAGACGATTACGCAGGCTCAACACCTCCTGCATTCGGTCCTATTTTACTCTTGCCACTACCAACAGATCCACCACCAACACCATCATTACCAGCTGCCAACCCCCGCCCAATTCCACGGCCTCTTCCACCAGCCTTCCTCATTTTTGGTAGAAATGTAGACAAAATCCAACAAACTATACAGTAATGTAAAACAAGGTACAAGGTGTCTATAGGACAGGGGATATTTGGAATTTCTGCTCACACTAGTGGACACTGGACACTTTTGGATTGTGTGAGGCCCACTGAATATCTGAGCGCTATGTCACAGGCTCGATGGCACAGCTGTGACCAAAGTGACTAGAGGATAAGGGAGATTTTGAATTTCTGCAGACACTGGACACTTTTGGATTGTGTGAGGCCCACTGAATATCTGAGCGCTATGTCACAGGCTCGATGGCACAGCTGTGACCAAAGTGACTAGAGGATAAGGGAGATTTTGAATTTCTGCAGTCACTGGACACTTTTGGATTGTGTGAGGCCCACTGAATATCTGAGCGCTATGTCACAGGCTCGATGGCACAGCTGTGACCAAAGTGACTAGAGGATAAGGAAGATTTTGAATTTCTGCAGACACTGGACACTTTTGGATTGTGTGAGGCCCACTGAATATCTGAACGCTATGTCACAGGCTCGATGGCACAGCTGTGACCAAAGTGACTAGAGGATAAGTGAGATTTTGAATTTCTGCAGACACTGGACACTTTTGGATTGTGTGAGGCCCACTGAATATCTGAACGCTATGTCACAGGCTCGATGGCACAGCTGTGACCAAAGTGACTAGAGGATAAGTGAGATTTTGAATTTCTGCTCAGACTAGTGGACACTGGACACTTTTGGATTGTGTGAGGCCCACTGAATATCTGAGCGCTATGTCACAGGCTCGATGGCACAGCTGTGACCAAAGTGACTAGAGGATAAGTGAGATTTTGAATTTCTGCAGACACTGGACACTTTTGGATTGTGTGAGGCCCACTGAATATCTGAACGCTATGTCACAGGCTCGATGGCACAGCTGTGACCAAAGTGACTAGAGGATAAGTGAGATTTTGAATTTCTGCTCAGACTAGTGGACACTGGACACTTTTGGATTGTGTGAGGCCCACTGAATATCTGAGCGCTATGTCACAGGCTCGATGGCACAGCTGTGACCAAAGTGACTAGAGGATAAGTGAGATTTTGAATTTCTGCAGACACTTGTGGACACTGGACACTTTTGGATTGTGTGAGGCCCACTGAATATCTGAGCACTATGTCACAGGCTCGATGGCACAGCTGTGACCAAAGTGACTAGAGAATAAGGGAGATTTTGAATTTCTGCAGACACTGGACACTTTTGGATTGTGTGAGGCCCACTGAATATCTGAGCGCTATGTCACAGGCTCGATGGCACAGCTGTGACCAAAGTGACTAGAGGATAAGGGAGATTTTGAATTTCTGCAGACACTTGTGGACACTGGACACTTTTGGATTGTGTGAGGCCCACTGAATATCACAGCGCTATGTCACAGGCAGAAATTGGC
Source organism: Dendrobates tinctorius (assembly GCF_039654945.1). Taxonomy (NCBI): domain Eukaryota; kingdom Metazoa; phylum Chordata; class Amphibia; order Anura; family Dendrobatidae; genus Dendrobates; species Dendrobates tinctorius. The sequence goes on along the minus strand of NW_027362134.1, from coordinate 456,386 downwards.
TAGTGTATCACAAACTACAAGGTGTATGTATAATTGGGCAGAGTAGGAATCTCCCTAGAGTGCAGGTCTGTAAGAACGGAACATGTCCTCGACTTATTCTCACAGAGTGACACAGATAGCTTCACTGTGGCTGTGATAACAGCCGTTACACGGTACTGTGTGAGGAGCGTACACCGCTGTATGTTGTGAAAAAATGCACGCTCAGTACCTCAGCAGGACAAAAAAAAAAATTGGGATTGCTTTTAAAAAAGCAGTTTGCAGCTCAGTACTTCAGCAGGACAAAAAAAAAAAATGGGATTGCTTTTAAAAAAGCAGTTTGCAGAGCAGTGGGTAAACAGCAATGCAGCTGTCAGGAAGCCTTAGAAGGCAGCCCAACAACCAACACCACTGATACACCACAATATAGCCTCCCCTTGCACTGCACACACAGTGACTGGTGTGTTGTACAGGCACAATTGCTAGCAGCAGAAGCAGTTTTTTTTTCTTCTTCCCTTCCTAACACTCTCCCTACAGAATCAGCAGCAACCTCTCCCTATGCTAAGATCGGCAGAAGTAAGATGGCGGTCGGCGTGCACGCCCTTTTATACCCCCTGTGACGCCCACCAAAGCAAGCCAATCACTTGCATGCCCTTCTGAAAGATTGTGGTGACCCGTGCCTATGTCATCACATTGCCCACAGTGTCCGTGGATCCTGATTGGCTGAAAAAGAGCGCAAAACAAACTTTTGAAATGCGTCTTTGGCGCATAAGTCGCCGACCTCGTGGCCGACCTCATCCTAGGGTCGGGTTTCGTTTCATGAAACCTGACTTTGCCAAAAGTCGGCGACTTTTGAAATTTTTCGACCCGTTTCGCTCAACTCTAGTAGCCACTTTGGCACATTCAGCCCCTCGGTAGCCACTTTGGTACATTCGTCCCCTCGGTAGCCACTTTGGCACATTCGGCACTTTGGTTGCCACTTTGGCCACTTGGTAGCCACTTTGGCACATTCGTCACCTCGGTAGCCACTTTGGCCACTTGGTAGCCACTTTGGCATATTCGGCATCTCGGTAGCCACTTTTGGCACATTCGGCCCCTCAGTAGCTACTTTGGCCACTTGGAAGCCACTTTGGCACATTCGTCACCTCAGTAGCCACTTTGGCCACTTGGTAGCCACTTTGGCACATTCGGCACTTCTGTAGCCACTTTTGTAGCCACTTTGGCCACTCGGTAGCCATTTTGGCCACTTGGTAGCCACTTTGGCACATTCAGCCCCTCGGTAGCCACTTTGGTACATTCGTCCCCTCGGTAGTCAATTTGGCACATTCGGCATCTCTGTAGCCTCTTTGGCCACTTGGTAGCCACTTTGGCACATTCAGCCCCTCGGTAGCCACTTTGGCACATTTGGCCCCTCGGTAGCCACTTTGGCCACTTGGTAGCCACTTTGCCACATTTGGCACCTCTGTAGCCACTTTGGCCACTTGGTAGCCACTTTGGCACATTTGGCACCTCTGTAGCCACTTTGGCCACTTGGAAGCTACTTTGGCCACTTGGTAGCCACTTTGGCACATTCGGTACCTCGGTAGCCAATTTGGCCACTTGGTAGCCACTTTGGCACATTCGGCACCTTGATAGCCACTTTGGCCACTTGGTAGCCACTTTGGCACATTCGGCACCTCGGTAGCCACTTTGACCACTTGGTAGCCACTTTAGCCATGTTGACACATGCTGCCACTTTGCCTCTGGGGCCACTTTGGCACACTGGGCATCTAAAGCCACTTTGGCGTCCGACTGCAGTAATAGCGAACCTTGGCACTCCAGCTGTTGGAGAACTACAACTCCCTGCATGCCTCAACTACTACAGGTTGCAAGGGCATGCTGGGAGTTGTAGCTTTACAACTGCTGGAGTGCCAAGGTTAGCCATCACTGGGTGGGGCTTTTCAGAAGCCATAGGCACGCTGCGCCTTTAAGACCTTGAATCAGCGATCTGTCAGCTTCTATTAGCTAATACGGGTCATGTGTAGAAGCTGCATTTGCATAGCTGCCATCTTTGTAAGGTCACTGCACCTGCGCTGTGGCTTCAATCCATGTCAGTTGGGTGTCATGGAAAGGTCGCCATTAATTCCTATGTTATAATTTTTGCTTAAAATGCGATTTAAAAAAACAAAAACAAATCGGATCGACTCCAAAAATACATAGCACACCTGTCCCCACCGAGGGCTTCGAAACGCTGCCTGAACGGGGTCTCTGCGCTGAGCAGTTCGGGCTGCATTAATTGTAGAAAATGCAGAGAAGAGTAGTATTATGTAGAATAATAACTAGATGTGTATTTCCTGAAGGAAGTACAGATAGTGCTTTGAAATGGTGCCTGGGCTGCCCCTTTAAGAGAGATTTGCCTGCTGCCCCTGCAAGACATTCAACTCAGGATCCATTTTAACTCTGGGTGCCTCTCAGGGGCCACTTTGGCCTGTGATTTGGAGGCCGGGGTCGATCAGCCTCCGATTTGGAGGCAGGGGTCGCTCAGCCTCCGATTTGGAGGCAGGGGTCGATCAGCCTCCGATTTGGAGGCAGGGGTTGATCAGCCTCCGATTTGGAGGCCGGGGTCGATCAGCCTCCAATTTGGAGGCCGGGGTGGATCAGCCTCCGATTTGGAGGCCGGGGTGGCTCAGCCTCCGATTTGGAGGCCGGGGTGGCTCAGCCTCCGATTTGGAGGCCGGGGTGGCTCAGCCTCCGATTTGGAGGCCGGGGTGGCTCAGCCTCCGATTTGGAGGCTGGGGTGGCTCAGCCTCCGATTTGTAGGCCAGGGTCGATCAGCCTCCAATTTGAAGGCCGGGGTGGCTCAGCCTCCAATTTGGAGGCCGGGGTCAATCAGCCTTCGATTTGGAACCTGGGGTCACTCAGCTTTCGATTTGGCGTGCCGGCCCTTTAAGACTCATTTTGGTGCACCGGCCCTTTAAGAATCACTTTGGAACGTCGGCCCTTTAAGAGCCAGTTTGGTGCACAGGCTTCTAAATCCACTTGGGCGCACATTCTCTCTCAGGGGCATGCGTCATGTGATGAAGCTAGATTTACATTTGTGCTTTGGGTTTCGCTTTAAGAGCTGATATTATCTGGCAGAAACTGTGTCCTTGTGGGGTCATGTAAAGTTCATAGGCGTTGGCATAGTAACTGGGTCTGCCTGTGCATATCAATGAGCTTGGCTGCCGCAACTGGTCCTCAAATTTGAATCGCCTCACGACTGCCCCATGTATTCCTATGGCAAAATTTTCCCATTGAAATGCATTGAGACAATGCATTCCAATGACGGGAAAATAAATTTTCAAAACCAAATTGCGCAAAAACTACAAATCCGATCGACACGAAAAATACTTAGCACACCAATCGTGGACGCTGGCTTCGAAATGAGTCTGTGCGTGTAGCGGTTCGGGCCGCATTAATTGCGGAAATCAACTGAATAATAATAATAACTAGATGTGTATTTCCTGAAGGAAGTACAGATAGTGGTTTGAAATGGTGCCTGGGCTCACCCTATAAGAGAGACTTGCCTGCTGTCCCTGCAAGACTTTCAACTCAGGATCCATTTTATGTGTGGGTGCCTCTCAGGGGACACTTTGGCCTCAGGGTCTGATTTGGTGGGTGGGGCTCCTCAGGATCCGATTCGGTGGTCTGGGCTCCTCAGGGTTTGAATTGGTGGCCGGGATCCCTCGGGGTCCATTTTTGTGGGTGTGACCCCTCAGGGTGCGATTTTGTGGGTGTGGCCCCTCAGGATCTGATTTTCTGGGTGGGACCCCTCAGGGTCTGATTTGGTGAGTGGGGACCCTCGGGGTCCGATTTGGTGGGCAGGGCAACTTGGGGTCCGATTTGGTGGGCGGGGCAACTCGGGGGCCGATTTGGTGGGCGGGGCAACTCGGGGCGCATTTGGTGGGTGGGGCCACTCGGGGCGGATTTGGTGGGTGGCGCCACTCGGGGGCCGATTTGGTGAGCGGGGCCACACGGGGGCCGATTTGGTGGGGGGGCACTCGGGGGCCGATTTGGTGGGGGGGCACTCGGGGGCCGATTTGGTGGGGGGAGCACTCGGTGGCCAATTTGGTGGGTGGGGCCAATTTGGTGGACGGGGCCCCTCAGGGTCCGATTTTGTGGCCGAGGTCCCTCAGGGTCCGATTTTGTGGCCAGGGCCCCTCAGGGTCCGATTTTGTGGTTGGGCCGCTCAGGGTCCAATTTTGTGGCCGGGGCCCCTCAGGGTCCGATTTTGTGGGTGGGGCCCCTCAGGGTCCGATTTTGTGGTTGGGGGCCCTCAGGGTCTGATTTTGTGGCCGGGTCTACTCAGGGTCCGATTTTGAGGGCGGGGCCCCTCAGGGTCCGATTTTGTGGGCGGGGCTCCTCAGGGTCCGATTTGGTGGGCAGGGCCCCCAGGGTCCAATTTTGTGGGTGTGGCCCCTCTGGGTTCGATTTTGTAGCCGGGGTCTCTCAGGGTCCGATTTTGTGGCCGGGGCCCCTCAGGGTCCGATTTTGTGGTTGGGGCCCCTCAGGGTCTAATTTTGTGATTGGGGGCCCTCAGGGTCCGATTTTGTGGGTGGGGCCCCTCAGAGTCCGATTTGGTTGGCGGGGCCCCTCAGGGTCCGATTTGGTGGGCGGGGCCTCTCAGGGTCCGATTTTGAGGGCGGGGCCCCTCAGGGTCCGATTTTGTGGGCGGGGCCCCTCAGGGTCCGATTTTGTGGGTGGGGCCCCTCAGGGTCCAATTTTGTGGCCGGGGCCCCTCAGGGTCCGATTTTGTGGTTGGGGCCCCTCAGGGTCTGATTTTGTGGCCGGGTCTACTTAGGGTCCGATTTTGTGGGTGGAGCCCCCTAGGTCCATTTTGGTGGGCGGGGCCACTCTGGGTCCAATTTGGTGGGTGGGGCCCCTCAGGGTCTGTTTTGGTGGGCAGGGCCCCTCTGGGTCTGATTTGGTGGGCGGGGCTCCTCAGGCTCCGATTTGGTGGGCGTGGACTCTCTCAGTCCGATTTAGTGGGCAGTGCCCCTCAGGGTCCGATTTGGTGGGCGGGGCCCCTCAGGGTCCGATTTGGTGGGCGGGGCCCCTAGGGGTCTGATTTGATGGGCGGGGTTCCTCAGGGTCCGATTTGGTGGGCGGGACCACTCTCGGTCCGATTTAGTGGGCGGTGCCCCTGAGGGTCCGATTTGGTGGGCGGGACCCCTCGGGTCCAATTTGCTGGGCGGGGCAACTCAGGGTCCGATTTGGTGGGCGGGGCCACTCGGGGGCCAATTTGGTGGGCGGGGCCACTCGGGGTCCGATTTGGTGAGCGGGGCCACACAGGGGCCGATTTTGTGAGCAGGGCCACTCGGGGCCGATTTGGTGGGGGGGCACTCGGGGGCCGATTTGGTGGGCAGGGCCAATTTGGTGGGCGGGGCCATTCGGGGGCCAATTTGGAGGGCGGGGCCACTCGGGGGGCGATTTGGCGGGCGGGGCAACTCGGGGGCCGAATTGGCGGATGGGGCAACTCGGGGGCCGAATTGGTGGGCGAGACCACTCGAGGTCCGATTTTGTGGGTGGGGCCCCTCAGGGTCCAATTTTGTGGGTGGGGCCCTTCAAGGCCCGATTTTGTAGCCGGGGCTCATCAGGGTCCGATTTTGAGGGTGGGGCCACTCTGGGTCCGATTTGTGGGTGGGGCCACTCTGGGTCCGTTTTGTTGGGCGGGCCTACTCAGGGTCCAATTTGGTGGGCGGGGCCCCTCAGGGTCTGATTTGGCGGGCGGGTCCCCTCAGGGTCTGATTTTGCGGGCGGGGCCCCTCAGGGTACGATTTTCTGGCTGGGGCCCCTCAGGGTACGATTTTGTTGGGGCCCCTCAGGGTCTGATTTTGTGGCAGGGGCCCGTCAGGGTCTGATTTTGTGGGTGGGGCCCCTTAGGGTCTGATTTTGTGGGCGGAGCCCCTCTGGGTCCGATTTGGTGGGCGGGACCACTCTGGGTCCAATTTGGTGGGCGGGGCCTCTCAGGGTACAATTTGGTGGGCGGGGCCCCTCAGGGTCCGGTTTAGTGGGCAGGGGGCCTCTCTGGGTCCTATTTGGTGGGTGGGGCCACTCTGAGTAAGATTTGGAGGCTGGGGTCGCTCAGCCTCCGATTTGGAGGCCGGGGTCATTGAGCTTCCGATTTGGAGGCCGAGGTCAAAGAGCCTTCGATTTGGAGGCTGGGGTCGATGAGCCTCCGATTTGGAGGCCGAGGTCATTGAGCCTCCTATTTGGAGGCCGGGGCCATTGAGCCTCCGATTTGGAGGCCGGGGTGGCTCAGCCCCCGATTTGGAAGCCGGGTCGCTCAGCCTCCGATTTGGAAGCCGGGGTCGCTCAGCCTCCAATTTGGACAACAGGGTCGATCAGCCTCCGATTTGGAGGCTGGGGTCGCTCAGCCTCCGATTTGGACCCCAGGGTCGATCAGCCTCCGATTTGGAGGCCGGGGTGGCTCATCCTCCGACTTGGAGGCCGGGGTTGCTCAGTCTCCGATTTGGAGGCCTGGGTCGCTCAGCCTCCTATTTGGAGGCAGGGGTCGATCAGCCTCCGATTTGGAGGCCGGGGTGGCGCAGCCTCCGATTTGGAGGCCGGGGTGGCTCAGCCTCTGATTTGGAGGCTGGGGTGGCTCAGCCACCGATTTGGAGGCCGGGGTGGTTCAGCCTCCTATTTGGAGGCCGGGGTGGCTCAGCCTCCTATTTGGAGGCAGGGGTTGATCAGCCTCCGATTTGGAGGCCGGGGTGGCGCAGCCTCCGATTTGGAGGCTGGGGTGGCTCAGCCTCTGATTTGGAGGCCGGGGTGGCTCAGCCTCCGATTTGGAGGCCGGGGTGGTTCAGCCTCCTATTTGGAGGCAGGGGTCCATCAGCCTCCGATTTGGAGGCCGGGGTGGCTCAGCCTCCTATTTGGAGGCAGGGGTTGATCAGCCTCCGATTTGGAGGCAGGGGTTGATCAGCCTCCGATTTGGAGGCCGGGGTCGATCAGCCTCCGATATAGAGGTCGGGGTGGCTCAGCCTTTGATTTTGAGGCCGGGGTGGCGCAGCCTCCGATTTGCAGGCTGGGGTTGCTCAGCCTCCGATTTGGAGGCAGGGGTCGATCAGCCTCTGATTTGGAGGCCGGGGTCGATCAGCCTCCGATTTGGAGGCCGGGGTCGATCAGCCTCCGATTTGGAGGCCGGGGTCGATCAGGCTCCGATTTGGAGGCCTGGGTGGCTCAGCCTCCGATTTGGAGGCCAGGGTGGCTCAGCCTCCGATTTGGAGTCCGGGGTGGCTCAGCTTTCGATTTGGCATATCGGCCCTTTAAGACTCATTTCGGTGCGCCAGCCCTTTAACAATCATTTTGGCTCGTCGGCCCTTTAAGAGCTAGTTTGGCTCACTGAGCTTCTTCTAAATCCACTTTGGCGGACATTCTCTCTCAGGGGCATGTGTCATGTGATGAAGATAGATTTGCATTTGTGCTGTGGGTTTCGCTTTAAGAGCTGATATTATGTGGCAGAAGCTCTGTCCTGGGGTTCAAGTGAAGTTCGTAGGCGTTGGCATAGTAACTGGGTGTGCCTGCACATATCAATGAGCTTAACTGCCATTTCAATCGCCTCAGGGCACGTTTTGCCATTTCCCATTGAAAAGCATTGGAGATAGTGCATTCCAATGATGGGAAAAAAAATATTCAAACGCAAATTGCGCAAAAACTACAAATCCGATCGACACGAAAAATACTTAGCACACCTCTCGTGGACGCTGGCTTCGAAACGACACCTCAACGGAGTCTGTGCGTGTAGCGGTTCGGGCCGCATTAATTGCGTAAATCAACTTAATAAGAAGAATAAGTTAGCAGCGTTCGGATTACAATATATTTCAAACCACTATAACTAGATGTGTATTTCCTGAAGGAAGTACAGATAGTGGTTTGAAATGGTGCCCGGGCTGCCCCTTTAAGAGAGAGTTGCCTGCTTCCCTGGCAAAACTTTCTACTCAGGATCCATTTTAAGTGTGGGTGCCTCTCAGGGGCCACTTTGGCCTCAGGGTCTGATTTGGTGGGTGGGGCCCCTCAGGATCCGATTCGGTGGCCTGGGCTCCTCAGGGTTTGAATTGGTGGCTGGGATCCCTCCAATTTTGTGGGTGTAGCCCCTCAGGGTCCGATTTTGTGTGTGTGGCCCCTCAGTCTCCGATTTTGTGAGTGGGTCCCCTCAGGGTCCGATTTGGTGGGCGGGGCCCCTCTGGGTCCGAATTGGTGGGCGGGGCCCTTCAGGGTCCGATTTTGTGGTTGGGGCCATTCTGGGTCCGATTTGGTGGGCGGGGCCACTCTGGGTCCGATTTGGTGGGCGGGGCCACTCAGGGTCCGATTTGGTGGGCTGTGCCACTCTGGGACCGTATTGGTGGGCGGGGCCACTCTGGGTCTGATTTGGTGGGCAGGGCCACTCTGAGTCCGATTTTGTGGGCGGAGCCACTCTGAGTCCGATTTTGTGGGCGGAGCCACTCTGGGTCTGATTTGGTGGGCAGGGCCACTCTGAGTCCGATTTTGTGGGCGGAGGCCCTCAGGGTCCGATTTGCTGGGCGGGGCCCCTCAGGGTCCGATTTTGTGGGCGGGGCCACTCTGGGTCCGATTTGGAGGCCAGGGTGGCTCAGTCTCCATTTTGTAGGCCAAGATCGATCAGCCTCCGATTTGTAGGCCAGGGTCAATCAGCCTCCGATTTGGAGCCTGGGGTCACTCAGCTTTCGATTTGGCACGCCGGCCCTTTAAGACTCATTTTGGTGCGCAGGCCCTTTAAGAATCACTTAGGCGCATCGGCCCTTTAAGAGCCAGTTTGGCGAACTGGTCTTCTAAATCCACTCTGGCGCACATTCTCTCTAATGTGCATGCGTCATGTGATGAAGCTAGATTTGCTTTTGTGCTCTGGGTTTCGCTTTAAGAGCTGATATGATCTGCCAGAAACTCTGTCCTGGAGGGGTCATGAAAAGTTCGTAGGCGTTGGCATAGTAACTGGGTGTGCCTGCGCATATCAATGAGCTTAACTGCTATTTGAATCGCCTCACAACTGCCCCATGTTTTCCCTATTTCAAAATTTTCCAATTGAAATGCATTGAGACGGTGCATTCCAATGACAGGAAAATGTTTTTTCAAGCGCAAATTGCGCAAAAACTATAAACCTGATCGACAAGAAAAATACTTAGCACACCTCTCGTGAACACTGGCTTAGAAAAGACACCTCAACGGAGTCTGTGCGTGTAGCGGTTCGGGCCGCATTAATTGCGGAAATCAACTGAATAGTAATAATAATACTAGATGTGTATTTCCTGAAGGAAGTACAGATAGTGGTTTGAAATGGTGCCCAGGCTGCCCCTTTAAGAGAGACTTGCCTGATGCCCCTGCAAGACTTTCAACTCAGGATCCGTTTTAACTGTGGGTGCCTCTCAGGGGCCACTTTGGCCCCAGGGTCCGATTTTGTGGGTGGGGCCCCTCAAGGCCCGATTTTGTGGGTGGGGCCCCACAGGGTCCGATTTTGTGGCCGGGGCCCCTCAGGGTCCGATTTGGTGGCTGGGGCCCCTCAGGGTCCGATTTGGTGGGTGGGGCCCCTCAGGGTCCGATTTTGTGGCCGGGGCCCCTCAGGGTCCGTTTTGGTGGGTGGGGCCCCTCAGGGTCCGATTTTGTGGCCGGGGCCCCTCAGGGTCCGATTTTGTGGCCGGAACCCCTCAGAGTCTGATTTTGTGGGTGGGCCCCTCAGGGTCCAATTTTGTGGCCAGGGCCCCTCAGGGTCCGATTTGGTGGGTGGGGCCTCTCAGGGTCCGATTTGGTGGGCGGGGCCCCTCAGGGTCCAATTTGGTGGGCAGGGCCCCTCAGGGTCCGATTTTGTGGGCTGGGCCCCTCAGGGTCCGATTTTGTGGCCGGGGCCCCTCAGGGTCCGATTTTGTGTCAGGGGCCCCTCAGGGTCCGATTTTGTGGTTGGGTCCCCTCAGGGTCCGCTTTTGTGGTTGGGGCCCCTCTGGGTCCAATTTTGTGGGTGGGGCCCCTCTGGGTCCAATTTTGTGGGTGGGGCCCCTCTGGGTCCAATTTGGTGGGCAGGACCACTCTGGGTCCAATTTGGTGGGCGGGGCCTCTCAGGGTCCGATTTTGTGGTTGGGTCCCCTCAGGGTCCGATTTTGTGGTTGGGGCCCCTCAGGGTCCGATTTTGTGGCCGGGGCCTATCAGGGTCCAATTTTGTGACCTGGGCCCATCAGGGTCCGATTTTGTGGCCGCGGCCCCTCAGGGTCTGATTTTGTGGGCGGAGCCCCACTGGGTCCAATTTGGTGGGCGGGACCACTCTGGGTCCAATTTGGTGGGCGGGACCACTCTGGGTCCAATTTGCTGGGCGGGGCCTCTCAGGGTCCGATTTGGTGGGCGGGGCCCCACAGGGTCCGATTTGGTGGGCGTGGCCCCTCAGGGACCGATTTGGTGGGCAGGGCCTCTCTGGGTCTGATTTGGTGGGTTGTGCCACTCTGGGTAAGATTTGGAGGCTGGGGTCGCTCAGACTCCAATTTGGAGGCCGGGGTCGTTGAGCTTCCGATTTGGAGGCCGAGGTCAAAGAGCCTCCGATTTGGAGGCAGGGGTCAATGAGCTTCCGATTTGGAGGCCGGGGTCGATGAGCCTCCGATTTGGAGGCCGGGGTGGATCAGCCTCCGATTTGGAGGCCGGGGTGGATCAGCCTCCGATTTGGAGGCCGGGGTGGATCAGCCTCCGATTTGGAGGCCGGGGTGGCTCAGCCTCCGATTTGGAGGCTGGGGTGGCTCAGCCTCCGATTTGGAGGCCGGGGTGGCTCAGCCTCCGATTTGGAGGCCGGGGTGGCTCAGCGTCCGATTTGGAGGCCGGGGTGGCTCAGCCTCCGATTTGGAGGCCGGGGTGGCTCAGCCTCCGATTTGGAGGCCGGGGTGGCTCAGTCTCCGATTTGGTGTGTCGGCCCTTTAAGACTCATTTGGGTGCGCTGGGCCTTTAACAATCACTTTGGCGCATTGGCCCTTTAAGAGCTAGTTTGGCTCACTGGGCTTCTTTTAAATCCACTTTGGCGCACACATTCTCTCTCAGGGGCATGTGTCATGTGATGAAGCTAGATTTGCATTTGTGCTGTGAGTTTCGCTTTAAGAGCTGATATTATGTGGCAGAGGCTCTGTGCTGGGGTTCAAGTGAAGTTCGTAGGCGTTGGCATAGTAACTGGGTCTGCCTGCGCATATCAATGAGCTCAACTGTCATTTCAATCGCCTCAGGGCACGTTTTGCCATTTCCTATTGAAAAGCATTGGAGATAGTGCATTCCAATGACGGGAAAAAAAATTTTCAAACGCAAATTGCGCAAAAACTACAAATCCGATCGACACGAAAAATACTTAGCACACCTCTCATGGACGCTGGCTTCGAAACGACACCTCAACGGAGTCTGTGCGTGTATCGGTTCGGGCCCCATTAATTGCGGAAATCAACTTAATAATAATAATAAGAAGAAGAATAAGTTAGCAGCGTTCGGATTACAATATAGTGGTTTTTTCAAACCACTATAACTAGATGTGTATTTCCTGAAGGAAGTACAGATAGTGGTTTGAAATGGTGCCCGGGCTGCCCCTTTAAGAGAGTCTTGCCTGCTGCCCCTGCAAGACTTTCAACTCAGGATTCGTTTTAACTGTGGGTGCCTCTCAGGGGCCACTTTGGCCTCAGGGTCTGATTTGGAAGGTGGGGCCCCTCAGGATCCAATTCGGTGGCCTGGGCTCCTCAGGGCTTGAATTACTGGCTGGGATCCCTCAGGGTCCGATTTTGTGGGTGGGGCCCCTCAGGGTCCGATTTTGTGGGTGGGACCCCTCAGGGTCTGATTTTGTGGGTGGGGCCCCTCAGGGTCCGATTTTGTTGGTGGGGACCCTCAGGATCCGATTTTGTGGCCGGGGCCCCTCAGGGTCTAATTTTGTAGGTGGGGCCCCTCAGGGTATGATTTTCTGGCCGTGGCCTCTAAGAGTCTGATTTTGAGGCTGGAACCCCTCAGGGTCCAATTTTGTGGGTGGGGCCCCTCAGGGTCCGATTTTCTGGCCGGGGCCCCTCAGGGTCCGATTTTGTGGCTGGGGCCCCTCAGGGTTCGATTTTGTGGGTGGGGCCCCTCAGGGTCCGATTTTGTGGCCACGGCCCCTCAGGGTCCGTTTTTGTGGGTGGGGCCCCTCAGGGTCTGATTTTGTGGGTGGGCCCCTCAGGGATCGATTTGGTGAGAGAGGCCCCTCAGGGTCCAATTTGGTGGGCTGGGCCCCTCAGTGTCTGATTTGGTGGGCAGGGCCCCTCAGAGTCTGATTTGGTGGAAAGGGTCCCTCAGGGTCTGATTTGGTGAGCGGGGCCCCTCAGGGTCCAATTTGGTGAGCGTGGACCCTCAGGGTTCAATTTGGTGGGCGGGGCCACTCTGGGTCCGACTTGGTGCCCGTGGCCCCTCAAGGTCCGATTTGGTGGGCGGGGCCCCTCAGTGTCTGATTTGGTGGGCGGGGCCCCTGAGGGTCCGATTTGGTGGGTGGGGCCCCTCAGGGTCCGATTTGGTGGGCGGGGCCACTCTGGATCCGATTTGGTGGGTGGGGCCCCTCAGGGTCCGATTTTGTGGCCGGGGCCCCTCAGGGTCTGGATTTGTGGGTGGGGCCCCTCAGGGTCCGATTTTGTGGCTGGGGTTCCTCAGGGTCTGATTTTGTGGATGGGGCCCCTCAGGGTTCCATTTTGTGACCAGGGCCCCTTAGGGTCTGATTTTGTGACTGGGGCCCCTCTGGGTTCGATTTTGTGGCCGGGGTCTCTCAGGGTCCGATTTTGTGGGTGGGGCCCCTCAGGGTCTGATTTTGTGGCTGGGGCCACTCAGGGTCTGATTTTGTGGGTGGGGCCCCTCATGGGTCTGATTTTGTGGGTGGGGCCCCTCAGGGTCCTATTTTGTGACTGGGGCCCCTCTAGGTTCGATTTTGTGGCTGGGGTCTCTCAGGGTCCGATTTTGTGGTTGGGGCCCCTCAGGGTCTGATTTTGTGGCCGGGCCCACTCAGGGTCCGATTTTGTGGGTGGGGCCCTTTAGGGTCTGATTTTGTGGGTGGAGCCCCCTGGGTCCATTTTGGTGGGCGGGGCCACTCTGGATCCGATTTGGTGGGCGGGCCACTCTGAGTCCGATTTGGTGGGCGGGGCCCCTCACGGTCCGATTTGGTGGGCGGGGCCCTTCAGGGTCCGATTTGGTGGGCTGTGCCACTCAGGGTCTGATTTTTTGAGCAGGGCCACGCTGGGTCCGATTTGGAGGCCAGGATGGCTCAGCCTCCGATTTGGAGGCCGGGGTGGCTCAGCCTCCGATTTGGAGCCTGGGGTCACTCAGCTTTCGATTTGGCGTGCCGGCCCTTTAAGACTCATTTTGGTGCGCCGGCCCTTTTAGAGCCAGTTTGGCTCACTGGGCTTCTATATCCACTTTGGCGCACATTCTCTCTCAGGGGCATGGGTCATTTGATGAAGCTAGATTTGCATTTGTGCTGTGGGCTTCGCTTTAAGAGCTGATATTATGTGGCAGAACCTGTGTCCTGGGGGGTCTTGAGAAGTTCGTAGGCATTGGCATAGTAACTGGGTGTGCCTGCGCATATCAATGAGTTTAACTGCACCTCAGGACTGCCCCATGTTTTCCCTATGGCAACATTTTCTCGTTAAAATGCATTGAGATAATGCATTCCAATGACAGGAAAATGTTTTTTCAAATGCAAATTGCGCAAAAACTACAAATCCGATCGACACAAAAAATACTTAGCACACCTCTCGTGGACGCTGGCTTCGAAACGACGCCTCAACAGAGTCTGTGCGTGTAGCGGTTCGGGTTGCATTAATTGCGGAAATAAACTGAATAGTAATAATAATACTAGATGTGTATTTCCTAAAGGAAGTACAGATAGTGGTTTGAAATGGTGCCCGGGCTGCCCCTTTAAGAGAGACTTGCCTGCTGCCCCTGCAAGACTTTCAACTCAGGATCCGTTTTAAGTGTGGGTGCCTCTCAGGGGCCACTTTGGCCTCAGGGTCTGATTTGGTGGATGGGGCCCCTCAGGATCCGATTCGGTGGCCTGGGCTCCTCAGGGTTTTTATTGGTGGCCGGGATGCCTCAGGGTCCAGTTTTGTGGGTGGGGCCCCTCAGGGTCCGATTTTGTGGGTGGGGCCCTTTATGGTCCAATTTTGTGGGTGGGGCCTCTCAGGGTCCGATTTTGTGGCCGGGGCCCCTCAGGGTCCGATTTTGTGGCCGGGGCCCTTCAGGGTCCGATTTTGTGGCCGGGGCCCCTCAAGGTAGGATTTTGTGGCCGGGGCCCCTCAAGGTCCGATTTTGTGGCCGGGGCCCCTCAGGGTCCGATTTTGCGGGTGGGGCCCCTTAGGGTCCGATTTTGCGGGTGGGGCCCCTTAGGGTCCGATTTTGCAGGTGGGGCCCCTCAGGGTCCGATTTTGTGGGTGGGGCCCCTCAGGGTCTGATTTTGTGGCCGGGGCCCCTCAGGGTCCGATTTTGAGGGTGAGGCCACTCAGGGTCCAAATTGGTGGGCGGGTCCCCTCAGGGTCCGATTTTGTGGGTGGGGCCCATCAGGGTCCAATTTTGTGGATGGGGCCCCTCAGGGTCCAATTTTGTGGCCGGGGCCCCTCAGGGTCTGATTTTGTGGCTGGGGTCCCTCAGGGTCTGATTTTGTGGGTGGGGCCCCTCAGGGTCCGATTTTGTGACCGGGGCCACTCAGGGTCTGATTTTGTGGTTGGGGCCCCTCAGGGTCCGATTTTGTGGCTGGGGTCCCTCAGGGTCTGATTTTGTGGGTGGGGCCCCTCAGGGTCCGATTTTGTGACCGGGGCCCCTTAGGGTCTGATTTTGTGGGTGGGGCCCCTCAGGGTCCGATTTTGTGACCGGGGCACCTCAGGGTCTGATTTTGTGGTTGGGGCCCCTCAGGGTCCGATTTTGTGGCTGGGGCCCCTCAGGGTCTGATTTTGTGGTTGGGGCCCCTCAGGGACCGATTTTGTGGCCGGGGTCTCTCAGGGTCCGATTTTGTGGCCGGGGCCCCTCAGGGTCTGGATTTGTGGGTGGGTCCCCTCAGGGTCCGATTTTGTGGGTGGGGCCCCTCAGGGTCCGATTTTGTGGCTGGGGTTCCTCAGGGTCTGATTTTGTGGGTGGGGCCCCTCAGGGTTCCATTTTGTGACCAGGGCCCCTTAGGGTCTGATTTTGTGACTGGGGCCCCTCTGGGTTCGATTTTGTGGCCGGGGTCTCTCAGGGTCCGATTTTGTGGGTGGGGCCCCTCAGGGTCTGATTTTGTGGCTGGGGCCACTCAGGGTCTGATTTTGTGGGTGGGGCCCCTCATGGGTCTGATTTTGTGGGTGGGGCCCCTCAGGGTCCTATTTTGTGACTGGGGCCCCTCTAGGTTCGATTTTGTGGCTGGGGTCTCTCAGGGTCCGATTTTGTGGTTGGGGCCCCTCAGGGTCTGATTTTGTGGCCGGGCCCACTCAGGGTCCGATTTTGTGGGTGGGGCCCTTTAGGGTCTGATTTTGTGGGTGGAGCCCCCTGGGTCCATTTTGGTGGGCGGGGCCACTCTGGGTCCGATTTGGTGGGCGGGGTCACTCTGGGTCCGATTTGGTGGGCGGGGCTCCTCAGGGTCCGATTTGGTGGGCGGGGCTCCTCAGGGTCCGATTTGGTGGCGGGGCTCCTCAGGGTCCGATTTGGTGGACGGGGCCCTTCAGGGTCCGATTTGGTGGGCGGGGCCACTCGGAGTCTGATTTGGTGGGCGGGGCCCCTCAGGATCCGATTTGGTGGGCTGTGCCACTCTGGGTCTGATTTTTTGAGTGGGGCCACACTGGGTCCGATTTGGAGGCCAGGGTGGCTCAGCCTTCGATTTGGAGGCCGGGGTGGTTCAGCCTCCGATTTGGAGGCCGGGGTGGCTCAGCCTCCGATTTGGAGGCCGGGGTGGCTCAGCCTCCGATTTGGAGGCCGGGGTGGCTCAGCTTTCGATTTGGCGCGCCGGCCCTTTAAGACTCATTTCGGTGCGCCGGCCCTTTAAGAATCACTTTGACACGTCAGCCCTTTAAGAGCCAGGGTGGCTCACTGGGCTTCTAAATCCACTTTGGCGCACATTCTCTCTCAGGGGCATGTGTCATGTGATGAAGCTAGATTTGCATTTGTGCTGTGGGTTTTGCTTTAAGAGCTGATATTATGTGGCAGAAGCTCTGTCCTTGGGGCATCATGTGACGTTCGTAGGCGTTGGCATAGTAACTGGGTGTGCCTGCGCATATCAATGAGCTCAACTGTCATTTCAATCGCCTTAGGGCACGTTTTGCCATTTCCCATTGACAAGCATTGGAGACAGTGCATTCCAATGACGGGAAAAACATTTTTCAAACGCAAATTGCGCAAAAACTATAAATCCGATCGACACGAAAAATACTTAGCACACCTCTCATGGACGCTGGCTTCGAAACGACACCTCAACGGAGTCTGTGCGTGTAGCGGTTCGGGCCTCATTAATTGCGGAAATCAACTGGAAAATAATAAGAAGAACTAGATGTGTATTTCCTGAAGGAAGTACAGATAGTGGTTTGAAATGGTGCCCGGGCTGCCCCTTTAAGAGAGACTTGCCTGCTGCCCCTGCAAGACTTTCAACTCAGGATACGATTTAACTGTGGGTGCCTCTCAGGGGCCACTTTGGCCTCATGGTCTGATTTTGTGGGTGGGGCCCCTCAGGGCCTGATTTTGTGGGTTGGGCCCCTCAGGGTCCGATTTTTTTGGGTGGGGCCTCTCAGGGTCCGATTTTGTGGCCGGGGCCACTCAGGGTCCGATTTGGTGGCCGGGGCCCCTCAGGGTCTGATTTGGTGGGTGAGGCCCCTCAAGGTCCGATTTTGTGGCTGGGGCCCCTCAGGGTCCGATTTTGTGGCCGGGGCCAATCAGGATCCGATTTTTGTGGCCGGAACCCCTCAGGGTCCAATTTTGCAGGTGGGGCCCCTTAGGGTCCGATTTTGTGGCCGGGGCCCGTCAGGGTCCGATTTTGTGGGTGGGACCTCTCAGGGTCCGATTTGGTGGGCGGGGCCCCTCAGGGTCCAATTTGGTGGGCAGGTCCCCTCAGGGTCCGATTTTGTGGGTTGGGCCCCTCAGGGTCCGATTTTGTGGCCGAGGCCCCTCAGGGTCCGATTTTGTGTCAGGGGCCCCTCAGGGTCCGATTTTGTGGTTGGGTCCCCTCAGGGTCCGATTTTGTGGTTGGGGCCCATCAGGGTCCGATTTTGTGGCCGCGGCCCCTCAGGGTCTGATTTTGTGGCCGTGGCCCCTCAGGGTCCGATTTTGTGGCAGGGGCCCCTCTGGGTCCGATTTTGTGGGTGGGGCCCCTCTGGGTCCAATTTGGTGGGCGGGACCACTCTGGGTCCAATTTGGTGGGCGGGGCCTCTCAGGGTCCGATTTTGTGGTTGGGTCCCCTCAGGGTCCGATTTTGTGGTTGGGGCCCCTCAGGGTCCGATTTTGTGGCCGGGGCCTATCAGGGTCCAATTTGGTGACTGGGGCCCATCAGGGTCCGATTTTGTGGCCGCGGCCCCTCAGGGTCTGATATTGTGGCAGGGGCCCCTCTGGGTCTGATTTGGTGGGCGGGGCCACTCTGGGTAAGATTTGGAGGCTGGGGTCGCTCAGCCTCCAATTTGGAGGCCAGGGTCGTTGAGCTTCCGATTTCGAGGCCGAGGTCAAAAAGCCTCTGATTTGGAGGCCGGGGTCGATGAGACTCCGATTTGGAGGCCGGGGTGGCTCAGCCTCCGATTTGGAGGCCGGGGTGGCTCAGCCTCCGATTTGGAGGCCGGGGTGGCTCAGCCTCCGATTTGGAGCCCGGGGTGGCTCAGCCTCCGATTTGGAGGCCGGGGTGGCTCAGCCTCCGATTTGGAGGCCGGGGTGGCTCAGCCTCCGATTTGGAGGCCGGGGTGGATCAGCCTCCGATTTGGAGGCCGGGGTGGATCAGCCTCCGATTTGGAGGCCGGGGTGGCTCAGCCTCCGATTTGGAGGCCGGGGTGGCTCAGCCTCCGATTTGGAGGCCGGGGTGGCTCAGCCTCCGATTTGGAGGCCGGGGTGGATCAGCCTCCGATTTGGAGGCCGGGGAGGATCAGCCTCCGATTTGGAGGCCGGGGTGGCTCAGCCTCCGATTTGGAGGCCGGGGTGGCTCAGCCTCCGATTTGGAGGCCGGGGTGGCTCAGCCTCCGATTTGGAGGCCGGGGTGGATCAGCCTCCGATTTGGAGGCCGGGGTGGCTCAGCCTCCGATTTGGAGGCCGGGGTCGATCAGCCTCCGATTTGGAGGCCGGGGTCGATCAGCCTCCTATTTGGAGGCTGGGGTGGCTCAGCCTCCGATTTGGAGGCCTGGGTCGATCAGTCTCCGATTTGGAGGCCGGGGTGGATCAGGCTCCAATTTGGAGGCCGGGGTGGATCAGGCTCCGATTTGGAGGCCGGGGTGGATCAGCCTCCCATTTGGAGGCCGGGGTGGCTCATTGTCTGATTTGGAGGCCGGTGTGGCTCAGTCTCCGATTTGGTGTGTCGGCCCTTTAAGAATCATTTGGGTGCGCTGGCCCTTTAACAATCACTTTGGAGCGTTGGCCCTTTAAGAGCTAGTTTGGCTGACTGGGCTTCTTTTAAATCCACTTTGGCGCACACATTCTCTCTCAGGGGCATGTGTCATGTGATGAAGCTAGATTTGCATTTGTGCTGTGGGTTTCGCTTTAAGAGCTGATATTATGTGGCAGAGGCTCTGTGCTGGGGTTCAAGTAAAGTTCGTAGGCGTTGGCATAGTAACTGGGTCTGCCTGCGCATATCAATGAGCTCAACTGTCATTTCAATCGCCTCAGGGCACGTTTTGCCATTTCCTATTGAAAAGCATTGGAGACAGTGCATTCCAATGACGGGAAAAAAAATTTTCAAACGCAAATTGCGCAAAAACTACAAATCCGATCGACACGAAAAATACTTAGCACACCTCTCATGGACGCTGGCTTCGAAACGACACCTCAACGGAGTCAGTGCGTATAGCGGTTCGGGCCGCATTAATTGCGGAAATCAACTTAATAATAATAATAATAATAAGAAGAAGAATAAGTTAGCAGCGTTCGGATTACAATATAGTGGTTTTTTCAAACCACTATAACTAGATGTGTATTTCCTGAAGGAAGTACAGATAGTGGTTTGAAATGGTGCCTGGGCTGCCCCTTTAAGAGAGACTTGGCTGCTGCCCCTGCAAGACTTTCAACTCAGGATCCGTTTTAAATGTGGGTGCCTCTCAGGGGCCACTTTGGCCTCAGGGTCTGATTTGGTGGGTGGGGCCCCTCAGGATCCAATTCAATGGCCTGGGCTCCTCAGGATTTGAATTAGTGGCCGGGATTCCTCAGGGTCCAATTTTGTTGGTGGGGCCCCCCAGGGTCTCTTTTTGTGGGTGTGGCCTCTCAGGGTCCGATTTTGTGGGTGTGGCCCCTCAGGGTCCAATTTTGTGGGTGGGTCCCCTCAGGGTCCGATTTTATGGGTGGGGCACCTCAGGGTCCGATTTTGTGGGTGGGGCCCCTCAGGGTCCGATTTTGTGGCCGAGACCCCTCAGGGTCCGATTTTGTGGCCGGGGCCCCTCAGGGTCCGATTTTGTGGCCGGGGCCCCTCAGGGTCCGATTTTGTGGCCGTGGCCCCTCAGGGCTCGATTTTGTGGCTGGGGCCCCTCAGGGTCCGATTTTGTTGGTTGGGCCCCTCAGGGTCCGATTTTGTGGCTGGGGCTCCTCAGGGTCTGATTTTGTTGGTTGGCCCCTCAGAGTCCGATTTGGTGGGCAGGGCCCCTCAGGGTCCGATTTTATGGGTGAGGCACCTCAGGGTCCGATTTTGTGGGTGGGGCCCCTCAGGGTCCGATTTTGTGGCCGGGACCCCTCAGGATCCGATTTTGTGGCCGGGGCCCCTCAGGGTCCGATTTTGTGGCCGGGGCCCCTCAGGGTCCGATTTTGTGGCCGGGGCCCCTCAGGGCTCGATTTTGTGGCTGGGGCCCCTCAGGGTCCGATTTTGTTGGTTGGGCCCCCCAGGGTCCGATTTTGTGGCTGGGGCCCCTCAGGGTCCGATTTTGTTGGTTGGCCCCTCAGAGTCCGATTTGGTGGGCGGGGCCCCTCAGAGTCCGATTTGGTGGGCGGGGCCCCTCAGGGTCCAATTTTGTGGGTGGGGCCACTCTGGGTTCGATTTTGTGGCCGGGGTCTCTCAGGGTCTGATTTTGTGGCCGGGGCCCCTCAGGGTCTGATTTTGTGGTTAGGGCCCCTTAGAGTCCGATTTTGTGGTTGGGGGCCCTCAGGGTCCGATTTTGTGGGTGGGGCCCCTCAAAGTCCGATTTGGTTGGCGGGGCCCCTCAGAGTCCGATTTGGTGGACGGGGCCTCTCAGGGTCCAATTTTGAGGGCGTGGCCCCTCTGGGTCCAATTTTGTGGGTGGGGCCCCTCTGGGTTTGATTTTGTGGCCGGGGTCCCCCAGGGTCCGATTTTGTGGCCGGGGCCCCTCAGGGTCCGATTTTGTGGTTGGGGGCCCTCAGGGTCCGATTTTGTGGTTGGGGCCCCTCAGAGTCCGATTTGGTTGGCGGGGCCCCTCAGGGTCCGATTTTGTGGCCGGGGCCCCTCAGGCTCCGATTTTGTGGCCGGCGCCCCTCAGTGTCTGATTTTGTGGCCGGGTCTACTCAGGGTCCGATTTTGAGGGCGGGGCCCCTTAGGGTTCTATTTTGTGGTTGGGGGCCCTCAGGGTCCGATTTTGTGGGTGGGGCCCCTCAGAGTCTGATTTGGTTGGTGGGGCCCCTCAGGGTCCGATTTGGAGGGCGGGGCCTCTCAGGGTCCGATTTTGTGGGCGGGGCCCGTCATGGTCCGATTTTGTGGGCGGGGCCCCTCAGGGTCCGATTTGGTGGGCGGGGCCCCTCTGGGTTCGATTTTGTGGCTGGGGTCTCTCAGGGTCCGATTTTGTGGCCGGGGCCCCTTAGGGTTCGATTTTGTGGTTGGGGGCCCTCAGGGTCTGATTTTGTGGGTGGGGCCCCTCATAGTCTGATTTGGTTGGCGGGGCCCCTCAGGGTCCGATTTGGTGGGCGGGGCCTCTCAGGGTCCGATTTTGAGGGCGGGGCCCATCAGGGTCCAATTTTGTGGGCGGGGCCCCTCAGGGTCCAATTTTGTGGGTGGGGCCCCTCTGGGTTCGATTTTGTGGCCGGAGTCTCTCAGGGTCCGATTTTGTGGCCGGGGCCCTCAGGGTCAGATTTTGTGGTTGGGGCCCCTCAGGGTCCGATTTTGTGGTTGGGGGCCCTCAGGGTCCGATTTTGTGGGTGGGGCCCCTCAAAGTCCGATTTGGTTGGCGGGGCCCCTCAGAGTCCGATTTGGTGGGCGGGGCCTCTCAGGGTCCAATTTTGAGGGCGTGGCCCCTCAGGGTCCAATTTTGTGGGTGGGGCCCCTCTGGGTTTGATTTTGTGGCCGGGGTCTCCCAGGGTCCGATTTTGTGGCCGGGGCCCCTCAGGGACCGATTTTGTGGTTGGGGGCCCTCAGGGTCCGATTTTGTGGGTGGGGCCCCTCAGAGTCCGATTTGGTTGGCGGGGCCCCTCAGGGTCCGATTTTGTGGCCGGGGCCCCTCAGGCTCCGATTTTGTGGCCGGGGCCCCTCAGTGTCCTATTTTGTGGTTGGGGGCCCTCAGGGTCCGATTTTGTGGGTGGGGCCCCTCAGAGTCCGATTTGGTTGTGGGGCCCCTCAGGGTCCGATTTGGAGGGCGGGGCCTCTCAGGGTCCGATTTTGTGGGCGGGGCCCGTCATGGTCCGATTTTGTGGGCGGGACCCCTCAGGGTCCGATTTGGTGGGCGGGGCCCCTCTGGGTTCGATTTTGTGGCCGGGGTCTCTCAGGGTCCGATTTTGTGGCTGGGGCCCCTTAGGGTTCGATTTTGTGGTTGGGGGCCCTCAGGGTCCGATTTTGTGGGTGGGGCCCCTCATAGTCTGATTTGGTTGGCGGGGCCCCTCAGGGTCCGATTTGGTGGGCGGGGCCTCTCAGGGTCCGATTTTGAGGGCGGGGCCCCTCAGGGTCCAATTTTGTGGGCGGGGCCCCTCAGGGTCCAATTTTGTGGGTGGGGCCCCTCTGGGTTCGATTTTGTGGCCGGGGTCTCTCAGGGTCCGATTTTGTGGCCAGGGCCCCTTAGGGTTCGATTTTGTGGTTGGGGGCCCTCAGGGTCCGATTTTGAGGGCGGGGCTCCTCAGGGTCCGATTTGGTGGGCAGGGCCCCCAGGGTCCAATTTTGTGGGTGTGGCCCCTCTGGGTTCGATTTTGTAGCTGGGGTCTCTCAGGGTCCGATTTTGTGGCCGGGGCCCCTCAGGGTTCGATTTTGTGGTTGGGGCCCCTCAGGGTCTAATTTTGTGATTGGGGGCCCTCAGGGTCCGATTTTGTGGGTGGGGCCCCTCAGAGTCCGATTTGGTTGGCGGGGCCCCTCAGGGTCCGATTTGGTGGACGGGGCCTCTCAGGGTCTGATTTTGAGGGCGGGCCCCTCAGGGTCCGATTTTGTTGGCGGGGCCCCTCAGGGTCCGATTTTGTGGGTGGGGCCCCTCAGGGTCCAATTTTGTGGCCGGGGCCCCTCAGGGTCCGATTTTGTGGCCTGGTCTACTTAGGGTCTGATTTTGTGGGTGGAGCCCCCTGGGTCCATTTTGGTGGGCGGGGCCACTCTGGGTCTGATTTGGTGGGCGGGGCCACTCTTGGTCTGATTTGGTGGGCGGGGCCCCTCTGGGTCTGATTTGGTGGGCGGTGCCCCTCAGGGTCCGATTTGGTGGGCTGGGCCCCTCTGCTTCCGATTTGGTGGGCGGGGCCCTTCATGGTCCAATTTGGTGGGCGGGGTCACTCTGGGTCCAATTTGGTGGACGGAGCTCCTCAGGGTCCGATTTTGTGGGCAGGGCCCCTCTGGGTCCGATTTGGTGGGCGGGGCCCTTCAGGGTCCTATTTGGTGGATGGGGCCACTCTGAGTCTGATTTGGTGGGCGGGGCCACTCTGGGTCCGATTTGGAGGCCAGGGTGGCTCAGCCTCCGATTTTAAGGCCGGGGTGGCTCAGCCTCCGATTTGGAGCCTGGAGTCACCCAGCTTTCGATTTGGCACGTCGGCCCTTTAAGACTCATTTCGGAGCGGCGGCCCTTTAAGAATCACTTTGGCGCTTCGGCCCTTTAAGAGCCAGTTTGGCTCACTGGGCTTCTAAATACACTTTGGCGCACATTCTCTCTCAGGGGCATGTGTCATGTGATGAAGCTAGATTTGCATTTGTGCTGTGGGTTTCGCTTTAAGAGCTGATATTATGTGGCAGAAGCTCTGTTCTGGAGATGTCATGTGACGTTCATAGGCGTTGGCATAGTAACTGGTTCTGCCTGCGCATATCAATGAGCACAACTGCCATTTCAATTGCCTCAGGGCACGTTTTGCCATTTCCCCATTCAAATGCATTGAGACAAATCATTCCAATGACGGGAAAATAATTTTTCTAGCGCAAATTGCGCAAAAACTACAAATCTGATCGACACGAAAAATACTTAGCACACCTCTCATGGACGCTGGCTTCGAAACGACACCTCAATGGAGTCTGTGCGTGTAGCGGTTCGGGCTGTATTAATTGCGGAAATCAACTTAATAATAATAACTAGATGTGTATTTCCTGAAGGAAGTACAGATAGTGGATTGAAATGGTGCCCAGGCTGCCCCTTTAAGAGAGACTTGCCTGTTGCCCATGCAAGACTTTCAACTCAGGATCCGTTTTAACTGTGAGTGCCTCTCAGAGGCCACTTTGGCCTCAGGGTCTGATTTGGTGGGTGGGGCCACTCAGGATCCGATTCCTTGGCCTGGGCTCCTCAGGGCTTGAATTGTTGGCGGGGATCTCTCAGGCTCCGATTTTGTGGGTGTGGCCCCTCAGGGTCCGATTTTGTGGGTGGGGCCCCTCAGGTTCCAATTTTGTGAGTGGGGCCCCTCAGGGTCCGATTTTGTGGCCGGGGCCCCTCAGGGTCTCATTTTGTGGCCGGATCCCCTCAGGGTCCGATTTTCTGGCCGTGGCCCCTCAGGGTCCGATTATGTGGGTTGGGCCCCTCAGGGTCCGATTATGTGGGTTGGGCCCCTCGGGGTCCGATTTTGTGGCCGGGGCCCCTCAGGGTCCGATTTTGTGGCCGGGGCCCCTCAGGGCTCGATTTTGTGGCTGGGGCCCCTCAGGGTCCGATTTTGTTGGTTGGGCCCCTCAGGGTCCGATTTTGTGGCTGGGGCCCCTCAGGGTCCGATTTTGTTGGTTGGGCCCCCCAGGGTCCGATTTTGTGGCTGGGGCCCCTCAGGGTCCGATTTTGTTGGTTGGCCCCTCAGAGTCCGATTTGGTGGGCGGGGCCCCTCAGAGTCCGATTTGGTGGGCGGGGCCCCTCAGGGTCCAATTTTGTGGGTGGGGCCCCTCTGGGTTCGATTTTGTGGCCGGGGTCTCTCAGGGTCCGATTTTGTGGCCGGGGCCCCTCAGGGTCTGATTTTGTGGTTAGGGCCCCTTAGGGTCCGATTTTGTGGTTGGGGGCCCTCAGGGTCCGATTTTGTGGGTGGGGCCCCTCAAAGTCCGATTTGGTTGGCGGGGCCCCTCAGAGTCCGATTTGGTGGGCGGGGCCTCTCAGGGTCCAATTTTGAGGGCGTGGCCACTCAGGGTCCAATTTTGTGGGTGGGGCCCCTCTGGGTTTGATTTTGTGGCCGGGGTCTCCCAGGGTCCGATTTTGTGGCCGGGGCCCCTCAGGGTCCGATTTTGTGGTTGGGGGCCCTCAGGGTCCGATTTTGTGGGTGGGGCCCCTCAGAGTCCGATTTGGTTGGCGGGGCCCCTCAGGGTCCAATTTTGTGGGCGGGGCCCCTCAGGGTCCAATTTTGTGGGTGGGGCCCCTCTGGGTTCGAT
The DNA here is from genome assembly GCF_039654945.1 of Dendrobates tinctorius. Taxonomy (NCBI): domain Eukaryota; kingdom Metazoa; phylum Chordata; class Amphibia; order Anura; family Dendrobatidae; genus Dendrobates; species Dendrobates tinctorius. The sequence goes on along the minus strand of NW_027362134.1, from coordinate 431,554 downwards.
TTTGTGGCCGGGGTCTCTCAGGGTCCGATTTTGTGGCCAGGGCCCCTTAGGGTTCGATTTTGTGGTTGGGGGCCCTCAGGGTCCGATTTTGAGGGCGGGGCTCCTCAGGGTCCGATTTGGTGGGCAGGGCCCCCAGGGTCCAATTTTGTGGGTGTGGCCCCTCTGGGTTCGATTTTGTAGCTGGGGTCTCTCAGGGTCCGATTTTGTGGCCGGGGCCCCTCAGGGTTCGATTTTGTGGTTGGGGCCCCTCAGGGTCTAATTTTGTGATTGGGGGCCCTCAGGGTCCGATTTTGTGGGTGGGGCCCCTCAGAGTCCGATTTGGTTGGCGGGGCCCCTCAGGGTCCGATTTGGTGGACGGGGCCTCTCAGGGTCTGATTTTGAGGGCGGGCCCCTCAGGGTCCGATTTTGTTGGCGGGGCCCCTCAGGGTCCGATTTTGTGGGTGGGGCCCCTCAGGGTCCAATTTTGTGGCCGGGGCCCCTCAGGGTCCGATTTTGTGGCCTGGTCTACTTAGGGTCTGATTTTGTGGGTGGAGCCCCCTGGGTCCATTTTGGTGGGCGGGGCCACTCTGGGTCTGATTTGGTGGGCGGGGCCACTCTTGGTCTGATTTGGTGGGCGGGGCCCCTCTGGGTCTGATTTGGTGGGCGGTGCCCCTCAGGGTCCGATTTGGTGGGCTGGGCCCCTCTGCTTCCGATTTGGTGGGCGGGGCCCTTCATGGTCCAATTTGGTGGGCGGGGTCACTCTGGGTCCAATTTGGTGGACGGAGCTCCTCAGGGTCCGATTTTGTGGGCAGGGCCCCTCTGGGTCCGATTTGGTGGGCGGGGCCCTTCAGGGTCCTATTTGGTGGATGGGGCCACTCTGAGTCTGATTTGGTGGGCGGGGCCACTCTGGGTCCGATTTGGAGGCCAGGGTGGCTCAGCCTCCGATTTTAAGGCCGGGGTGGCTCAGCCTCCGATTTGGAGCCTGGAGTCACCCAGCTTTCGATTTGGCACGTCGGCCCTTTAAGACTCATTTCGGAGCGGCGGCCCTTTAAGAATCACTTTGGCGCTTCGGCCCTTTAAGAGCCAGTTTGGCTCACTGGGCTTCTAAATACACTTTGGCGCACATTCTCTCTCAGGGGCATGTGTCATGTGATGAAGCTAGATTTGCATTTGTGCTGTGGGTTTCGCTTTAAGAGCTGATATTATGTGGCAGAAGCTCTGTTCTGGAGATGTCATGTGACGTTCATAGGCGTTGGCATAGTAACTGGTTCTGCCTGCGCATATCAATGAGCACAACTGCCATTTCAATTGCCTCAGGGCACGTTTTGCCATTTCCCCATTCAAATGCATTGAGACAAATCATTCCAATGACGGGAAAATAATTTTTCTAGCGCAAATTGCGCAAAAACTACAAATCTGATCGACACGAAAAATACTTAGCACACCTCTCATGGACGCTGGCTTCGAAACGACACCTCAATGGAGTCTGTGCGTGTAGCGGTTCGGGCTGTATTAATTGCGGAAATCAACTTAATAATAATAACTAGATGTGTATTTCCTGAAGGAAGTACAGATAGTGGATTGAAATGGTGCCCAGGCTGCCCCTTTAAGAGAGACTTGCCTGTTGCCCATGCAAGACTTTCAACTCAGGATCCGTTTTAACTGTGAGTGCCTCTCAGAGGCCACTTTGGCCTCAGGGTCTGATTTGGTGGGTGGGGCCACTCAGGATCCGATTCCTTGGCCTGGGCTCCTCAGGGCTTGAATTGTTGGCGGGGATCTCTCAGGCTCCGATTTTGTGGGTGTGGCCCCTCAGGGTCCGATTTTGTGGGTGGGGCCCCTCAGGTTCCAATTTTGTGAGTGGAGCCCCTCAGGGTCCGATTTTGTGGCCGGGGCCCCTCAGGGTCTCATTTTGTGGCCGGATCCCCTCAGGGTCCGATTTTCTGGCCGTGGCCCCTCAGGGTCCGATTATGTGGGTTGGGCCCCTCAGGGTCCGATTATGTGGGTTGGGCCCCTCGGGGTCCGATTTTGTGGCCGGGGCCCCTCAGGGTCCGATTTTGTGGCCGGGGCCCCTCAGGGCTCGATTTTGTGGCTGGGGCCCCTCAGGGTCCGATTTTGTTGGTTGGGCCCCTCAGGGTCCGATTTTGTTGGTTGGCCCCTCAGAGTCCGATTTGGTGGGCGGGGCCCCTCAGAGTCCGATTTGGTGGGCGGGGCCCCTCAGGGTCCAATTTTGTGGGTGGGGCCCCTCTGGGTTCGATTTTGTGGCCGGGGTCTCTCAGGGTCCGATTTTGTGGCCGGGGCCCCTCAGGGTCTGATTTTGTGGTTAGGGCCCCTTAGGGTCCGATTTTGTGGTTGGGGGCCCTCAGGGTCCGATTTTGTGGGTGGGGCCCCTCAAAGTCCGATTTGGTTGGCGGGGCCCCTCAGAGTCCGATTTGGTGGGCGGGGCCTCTCAGGGTCCAATTTTGAGGGCGTGGCCACTCAGGGTCCAATTTTGTGGGTGGGGCCCCTCTGGGTTTGATTTTGTGGCCGGGGTCTCCCAGGGTCTGATTTTGTGGCCGGGGCCCCTCAGGGTCCGATTTTGTGGTTGGGGGCCCTCAGGGTCCGATTTTGTGGGTGGGGCCCCTCAGAGTCCGATTTGGTTGGCGGGGCCCCTCAGGGTCCGATTTTGTGGCCGGGGCCCCTCAGGCTCCGATTTTGTGGCCGGGGCCCCTCAGTGTCCTATTTTGTGGTTGGGGGCCCTCAGGGTCCGATTTTGTGGGTGGGGCCCCTCAGAGTCCGATTTGGTTGGTGGGGCCCCTCAGGGTCAGATTTGGAGGGCGGGGCCTCTCAGGGTCCGATTTTGTGGGCGGGGCCCGTCATGGTCCGATTTTGTGGGCGGGGCCCCTCAGGGTCCGATTTGGTGGGCGGGGCCACTCTGGGTCCGATTTTGTGGCCGGGGCCCCTTAGGGTTCGATTTTGTGGTTGGGGGCCCTCAGGGTCTGATTTTGTGGGTGGGGCCCCTCATAGTCTGATTTGGTTGGCGGGGCCCCTCAGGGTCCGATTTGGTGGGTGGGGCCTCTCAGGGTCCGATTTTGAGGGCGGGGCCCCTCAGGGTCCAATTTTGTGGGCGGGGCCCCTCAGGGTCCAATTTTGTGGGTGGGGCCCCTCTGGGTTCGATTTTGTGGCCGGGGTCTCTCAGGGTCCGATTTTGTGGCCGGGGCCCCTCAGGGTCAGATTTTGTGGTTGGGGCCCCTCAGGGTCCGATTTTGTGGTTGGGGCCCCTCAGGGTCCGGTTTTGTGGTTGGGGCCCCTCAGGGTCCGATTTTGTGGCCGGCGCCCCTCAGGGTCCGATTTCATGGCCGGGGCCCCTCAGGGTCCGATTTTGTGGCTGGGGCCCCTCAAGGTCCGATTTTGTGGTCGGGGCCCCACAGGGTCCGATTTTGTGGTTGGGCCGCTCAGGGTCCAATTTTGTGGCCGGGGCCCCTCAGGGTCCGATTTTGAGGGCGGGGCTCCTCAGGGTCCGATTTGGTGGGTGTGGCCCCTCAGGGTCTAATTTTGTGATTGGGGGCCCTCAGGGTCCGATTTTGTGGGTGGGACCCCTCAGAGTCCGATTTGGTTGGCGGGGCCCCTCAGGGTCCGATTTGGTGGGCGGGGCCTCTCAGGGTCCGATTTTGAGGGCGGGCCCCTCAGGGTCCGATTTTGTTGGCGGGGCCCCTCTGGGTCCGATTTTGTGGGTGGGGCCCCTCAGGGTCCAATTTTGTGGCCGGGGCCCCTCAGGGTCCGATTTTGTGGTTGGGGCCCCTCAGGGTCTGATTTTGTGGCCTGGTCTACTTAGGGTCCGATTTTGTGGGTGGAGCCCTCTGGGTCCATTTTGGTGGGCGGGGACACTCTGGGTCCGATTTGGTGGGCGGGGCCCCTCAGGGTCTGATTTGGTGGGCGGGGCCCCTCTGGGTCTGATTTGGTGGGCGGTGCCCCTCAGGGTCCGATTTGGTGGGCGGGGCCCCTCTGCTTCCGATTTGGTGGGCGGGGCCCTTCATGGTCCGATTTGGTCGGCGGGGTCCGATTTTGTGGGCAGGGCCCCTCTGGGTCCGATTTGGTGGGCGGGGCCTTTCAGGGTCCGATTTGGTGGGTGGGGCCACTCTGAGTCTGATTTGGTGGGCGGGGGCCCTCAGTGTCCGATTTGGTGGGCTGTGCCACTCTGGGTCCATTTTTGGTGGGCGGGGCCACTCTGGGTCCGATTTGGAGGCCAGGGTGGCTCAGCCTCCGATTTTAAGGCCGGGGTGGCTCAGCCTCCGATTTGGAGCCTGGGGTCACTCAGCTTTCGATTTGGCGCGTCGGCCCTTTAAGACTCATTTCGGAGCGGCGGCCCTTTAAGAATCACTTTGGCGCTTCGGCCCTTTAAGAGCCAGTTTGGCTCACTGGGCTTCTAAATACACTTTGGCGCACATTCTTTCTCAGGGGCATGTGTCATGTGATGAAGCTAGATTTGCATTTGTGCTGTGGGTTTCACTTTAAGGGCTGATATTATGTGGCAGAAGCTCTGTTCTGGAGATGTCATGTGACGTTCGTAGGCGTTGGCATAGTAACTGGTTCTGCCTGCGCATATCAATGAGCACAACTGCCATTTCAATTGCCTCAGGGCACGTTTTGTCATTTCCCCATTCAAATGCATTGAGACAAATCATTCCAATGACGGGAAAATAATTTTTCTAGCGCAAATTGCGCAAAAACTACAAATCTGATCGACACGAAAAATACTTAGCACACCTCTCATGGATGCTGGCTTCGAAACGACACCTCAATGGAGTCTGTGCGTGTAGCGGTTCGGGCTGTATTAATTGCGGAAATCAACTTAATAATAATAACTAGATGTGTATTTCCTGAAGGAAGTACAGATAGTGGATTGAAATGGTGCCCGGGCTGCCCCTTTAAGAGAGACTTGCCTGTTGCCCATGCAAGACTTTCAACTCAGGATCCGTTTTAACTGTGAGTGCCTCTCAGAGGCCACTTTGGCCTCAGGGTCTGATTTGGTGGGTGGGGCCACTCAGGATCCGATTCCTTGGCCTGGGCTCCTCAGGGCTTGAATTGTTGGCGGGGATCTCTCAGGCTCCGATTTTGTGGGTGTGGCCCCTCAGGGTCCGATTTTGTGGGTGGGGCCCCTCAGGTTCCAATTTTGTGAGTGGGGCCCCTCAGGGTCCGATTTTGTGGCCGGGGCCCCTCAGGGTCTCATTTTGTGGCCGGTTCCCCTCAGGGTCCGATTTTCTGGCCGTGGCCCCTCAGGGTCCGATTATGTGGGTTGGGCCCCTCAGGGTCCGATTATGTGGGTTGGGCCCCTCAGGGTCCGATTTTGTGGGTTTGGCCCCTCAGGGTCCGATTTTGTGGCCGGGGCCCCTCAGGGTCCGATTTTGTGGCCGGGGCCCCTCAGGGTCTGATTTTGTGGTTGGGACCAATCAGAGTCCGATTTTGTGGTTGGGGCCCCTCAGGGTCAGATTTGGTGGGTTGGGCCCCTTAGGGTCTGATTTTGTTGGCGGAGACCCTCTGGGTCCGATTTGGTGGGCGGGACCACTCTGGGTCCGATTTAGTGGGTGGGGCCCCACAGGGTCCGATTTGGTGGGCGGGGCCCCTCAGGGTCCGGTTTGGTGGGCAGGGCCTCTCTGGGTCCGATTTGGTGGGCGGGGCCACTCAGTAAGATTTGGTGGGCGGGGCCACTCTGGTTAAGATTTGGAGGCCGGGGTCGATGAGCTTCCGATTTGGAGGCCGAGGTCAAAGAGCCTCCGATTTGGAGGCCGGGGTGGCTCAGCCTCCGATTTGGAGGCCGGGGTGGCTCAGCCTCCCATTTGGAGGCCGGGGTGGCTCAGCCTCCCATTTGGAGGCCGGGGTGGCTCAGACTCCCATTTGGAGGCCGGGGTGGCTCAGCCTCCGATTTGGAGGCCGGGGTGGCTCAGCCTCCGATTTGGAGGCCGGGGTGGCTCAGCCTCCCATTTGGAGGCCGGGGTGGCTCAGCCTCCCATTTGGAGGCCGGGGCGGCTCAGCCTCCGATTTGGAGGCCGGGGTGGCTCAGCCTCCCATTTGGAGGCCGGGGTGGCTCAGCCTCCCATTTGGAGGCCGGGGGGTCGATCAGCCTCCCATTTGGAGCCTGTGGTCACTCAGCTTTCGATTTGGCGTGTTGGCCCTTTAAGACTCATTTCGGTGCGCCGGCCCTTTAACAGTCACTTTTGCACTTCGGCCCTTTAAGAGCCAGTTTGGCTCACTGGGCTTCTAAATACACTTTGGCGCACATTCTCTCTCAGGGGCATTTGTCATGTGATGAAGCTAGATTTGCGTTTGTGCTGTGGGTTTCGCTTTAAGAGCTGATATTATGTGGCAGAAGCTCTGTTCTGGAGATGTCATGTGACGTTCGTAGGCGTTGGCATAGTAACTGGTTCTGCCTGCGCATATCAATGAGCTCAACTGCCATTTCAATCGCCTCAGGGCATGTTTTGCCATTTCCCCATTCAAATGCATTGGAGACAGTGCATTCCATTGACGGGAAAAAAAATTTTCTAACGCAAATTGCGCAAAAACTACAAAACTGATCGACACGAAAAATACTTAGCACACCTCTCATGGGCGCTGGCTTCGAAACGACACCTCAACGGAGTCTGTGCATGTAGCTGTTCGGGCTGTATTAATTGCGGAAATCAACTTAATAATAATAATAATAATAATAAGAAGAACTAGATGTGTATTTCCTGAAGGAAGTACAGATAGTGGTTTGAAATGGTGCCCGGGCTGCCCCTTTAAGAGAGACTTGCCTGCTGTCCTTGCAAGACTTTCAACTCAGGATCCGTTTTAACTGTGGGTGCCTCACAGGGGCCAATTTGGCCTCAGGGTCCGATTTTGTGGGTGGGGCCCCTCAGGGTCTGATTTTGTGTCCGGGGCCCCTCAGGGTCTGATTTTGTAGTGGGGGACTTTCAAAATCTGATTTGGTGGGCGGGGCGGCTCATGGTCCGATTTGGTGAGCGGGGCCCCTCAGAGTTCAATTTGGTGAGCAGGGCCCCTCACGGTCCAATTTGGTGGGCGGGGCTCCTCGGGGTCTGATTTGGTGGGTGGGGCTCCTCAGTGTCCGATTTGGAGGGCGGGGTCACCCTCGGTCCACTTTAGTTGGCGGTGCCCCTTAGGGTCCAATTTGGGAAGGGGGGACAATCTCGGTCCGATTTAGTGGGCGGTGCCCCTCAGGGCCTGATTTGGTGGGCGGGGCCCATCAGGGTCTGATTTGGTGGGCGGGGCACCTCAGGGTCTGATTTGGTGGGCGGGGCACCTCAGGGTCTGCTTTGGTGGGCGGGGCCCCCTGGGTCCGATTTGGTGGGCGGGGCCCCTCAGGGTCCGATTTGGTGGACGGGGCCACTCTGGGTCCAATTTGGTGGGTGGGGCCCTTCAGGGTCCGATTTGGTGGGCGGAGTCACTCTGGGTCTGATTTGGTGGGCGGTGCTCCTCAGGGTCCAATTTGGTGGGCGAGGCCACTCTGGGTCCGATTTGGTGGGCGGGGCCCTTCAGGATCCAATTTGGTGGGCGGGGACACTTGAGTCTGATTTGGTGGGCGGAGCCCCTCAGGTTCTGATTTGGTGGGCGGGGCCACTCAGGTTCTGATTTTTTGAGCGCGGCCACGCTGGGTCCGATTTGGAGGCCAGGGTGGCTCAGCCTCCGATTTGGAGGCCAGGGTGGCTCAGCCTCCGATTTGGAGCCTGGGGTCACTCAGCTTTCGATTTGGCGTGCCGGGGCTCATTTCAGTGCGCCGGCCCTTTAAGAATCACTTTGGCCCGTCGGCCCTTTAAGAGCCAGTTTGGCTCACTGGGCTTCTAAATCCACTTTGGCGCACATTCTCTCTCAGGGGCATGCATCATGTGATGAAGCTAGATTTGCATTTGTGCTGTGGGTTTCGCTTTAAGAGTTGAAATTATCTGCCAGAAACTCTGTCCTGGAGAGGTCATGTGAAGTTCGTAGGCATTGGCATAGTAACTGGGTAAGCCTGCGCATATCAATGAGCTTAACTGCCACCTCACGACTGTCCCATGTTTTCCCTATGGCAACATTTTCCCATTGAAATGCATTGAGGAAAATGTTTTTTCAAACGCAAATTGCGCAAAAACTACAAATCCGATCGACACGAAAAATACTTAGCACACCACTCGTGGACGCTGGCTTCGAAACGTCGGCTCAACGGAGTCTGTGTGTGTAGCGGTTCGGGCCGCATTAATTGCGGAAAATCAACTGAATAGTAATAATAATACTAGATGTGTATTTCCTGAAGGAAGTACAGATAGTGGTTTGAAATGGTGCCCGGGCTGCCCCTTTAAGAGAGACTTGCCTGCTGCCCCTGCAAGACTTTCAACTCAGGATCCGTTTTAACTGTGAGTGCATCTCAGGCGCCACTTTGGCCTCAGGGTCCGATTTTGTGGGTGGGGCCCCTCAGGGTCCGATTTAGTGGCCAGGGCCCCTCAGGGTTCGATTTGGTGGGTGGGGACCCTCAGGGTCCGATTTAGTGGCCGGGGCCCCTCAGGGTCTGATTTGGTGGGTTGGGACCCTCAGGGTCCGATTTTGTTGCCGGGGCCCCTCAGGGTCCGATTTGGTGGTTGGAGCCCCTCAGGGTCTGACTTTGTGACCAGGGCCCCTAAGGGTCCGATTTTGTGATTGGGGACCCTCATGGTCCGATTTTGTGGCTGGGGCCCCTCAGGGTCCAATTTGGTAGGTAGGGCCCCTCAGGGTTTGATTTTGTGGGTGGGGCCCCTCAGGGTCCGATTTGGTGGATTGGGCCCCTCTGGGTCCGATTTTGTGGCCGGGGCCCCACAGGGTCCGATTTTGTGGGTTTAGCCCCTCAGGGTCCGATTTGGTGGCTGGGGCCCCTCAGGGTCCGATTTGGTGGGCGGGGCCCCTAACGGTCCGATTTGGTGGGCTGGGCCCCTCAGGGTCCGATTTGGTGAGCGAGGCACCTCAGAGTTCAATTTGGTGAGCGGGGCCCCTCTGGGTCCGATTTGGTCAGCATCGCACCATAGGATCAGATTTGGTGGGCAGGGCCTCCCAGGGTCTGATTTTGTGGTTGGGGCCCTTCAGGGTCCGATTTTGTGGGTGGAGCCCCTTAGGGTCCGATTTTGTGTCCGGGGCCCCTCAGGGTCCGATTTTGTGTCCGGTGCCCCTCATGTTCCGATTTTGTGGTTGAGGCCTTTCAGAATCCGATTTGGTGGGCGGGGCCCCTCAGGCTTCGATTTGGTGAGCGGGGCCCCTCAGGGTTTGATTTGGTGAGCGGGGCCTCTCAGAGTTCAATTTGGTGAGCGGGGCCCCTCAGGGTCCGATTTGGTGAGCGGGGCACCTCAGGGTCCGATTTTGTGGTTGGGGCCTTTCAGAATCTGATTTGGTGGGTGGAGCCGCTCAGGATCCGATTTGGTGAGCGGGGCCCCTCAGAGTTCAATTTGGTGAGCGGGGCCCCTCAGGGTCCGATTTGGTGGGCGGGGCCCATCAGGGTCCGATTTGGTTTGTGGGGACCCTCAGGGTCCGATTTGGTGGGCAGGGCCCCTCAGGGTCTGATTTGCTGGGCGGGGTCCCTCAGGGTCCTATTCGGTGGGCGTGGCCCCTCAGGGTCTGATTTGGTGGGCGGGGCCACTCAGGGTCCGATTTGGTGGGCGGGGCCCCCCAGGGTTCAATTTGGTGGGCGGGGCCCATCAGAGTCAGATTTGGTGGGCGGGGACCCTCAGGGTCCGATTTGCTGGGCAGGGTCCCACAGGGTCCTATTTGGTGGGTGGGGCCCCTCAGGGTCCTATTTGGTGGTTGGGGCCTTTCAGAATCCGATTTGGTGAGTGGGGCCCCTCAGGGTCCGATTTGGTGAGCGGGGCCCCTTAGGGTCCGATTTGGTGAGCGGGATCTCTCAGGGTCCGATTTGGTGGGCGGGATCTCTCAGAGTCCGATTTGGTGGGCGGGGCCCCTCAGGGTCCGATTTGGTGGGCGGGGCCCCTCAGGGTCCGATTTGGTGAGCGGGGCCCCTCAGAGTTCAATTTGGTGAGCGGGGCCCCTCATGGTCCGATTTGGTGAGCGGGGCCCCTCTGTGTCCGATTTGGTGGGCGGGGCCCCTCAGGGTCCGATTTGGTGGGCGGGGGCACACTTTGGCGCACATTCTCTCTCAGGGGCATGCGTCATGTGATGAAGCTAGATTTGCATTTGTGCTGTGGGTTTCGCTTTAAGAGCTGATATTATGTGGCAGAAGCTCTGTCCTGGGGGCGTCATGTGATGTTTGTAGGCATTGGCATAGTAACTGGGTGTTCCTGCGCATATCAATGAGCTTAACTGCCATTTCAATCGCCTCAGGGCACGTTTTGCCATTTCCCATTCAAATGCATTGAGACAGTGCATTCCAATGACGGGAAAAAAAATTTCAAACGCAAATTGCGCAAAAACTACAAATCCGATCGACACGAAAAATACTTAGCACACCACTCGTGGACGCTGGCTTCAAAACAACACCTCAACGGAGTATGTGCGTGTAGCGGTTCGGGCCGCATTAATTGCGGAAATCAACTGAATAGTAATAATAATACTAGATGTGTATTTCCTGAAGGAAGTACAGATAGTGGTTTGAAATGGTGCCCGGGCTGCCCCTTTAAGAGAGACTTGCCTGCTGCCCCTGCAAGACTTTCAACTCAGGATACGATTTAACTGTGGGTGCCTCTCAGGGGCCACTTTGGCCTCATGGTCTGATTTTGTGGGTGGGGCCCCTCAGGGCCTGATTTTGTGGGTGGGGCCCCTCAGGGTCCGATTTTGTGGTTGGGTCCCCTCAGGGTCCGATTTTGTGGTTGGGTCCCCTCAGGGTCCGATTTTGTGGCCGGGGCCCCTCTGGGTCCGATTTTGTGGCAGGGGCCCCTCTGGGTCCGATTTTGTGGGTGGGGCCCCTCTGGGTCCAATTTGGTGGGCGGGACCACTCTGGGTCCAATTTGGTGGGCGGGGCCTCTCAGGGTCCGATTTTTTGGTTGGGTCCCCTCAGGGTCCGATTTTGTGGTTGGGGCCCCTCACGGTCCGATTTTGTGGCCGGGGTCTATCAGGGTCCAATTTTGTGACTGGGGCCCATCAGGGTCCGATTTTGTGGCCTCGGCCCCTCAGGGTCTGATTTTGTGGCAGGGGCCGCTCTGGGTCTGATTTTGTGGGCGGAGCCCCTCTGGGTCCAATTTGGTGGGCGGGACCACTCTGGGTCCAATTTGGTGGGCGGGACCACTCTGGGTCCGATTTGGTGGGCGGGGCCTCTCAGGGTCCGATTTGGTGGGCGGGGCCCCACAGGGTCCGATTTGGTGGGCGGGGCCACTCTGGGTAAGATTTGGAGGCTGGGGTCGCTCAGCCTCCAATTTGGAGGCCGGGGTGGTTGAGCTTCCGATTTGGAGGCCGAGGTCAAAGAGCCTCTGATTTGGAGGCCGGGGTCGATGAACTTCCGATTTGGAGGCCGGGGTCGATGAGCCTCCGATTTGGAGGCCGGGGTGGCTCAGCCTCCAATTTGGAGGCCGGGGTGGCTCAGCCTCCGATTTGGAGGCCGGGGTGGCTCAGCCTCCCATTTGGAGGCCGGGGTGGCTCAGCCTCCCATTTGGAGGCCGGGGTGGCTCAGCCTCCCATTTGGAGGCCGGGGTGGCTCAGCCTCCCATTTGGAGGCCGGGGGGTCGATCAGCCTCCCATTTGGAGCCTGTGGTCACTCAGCTTTCGATTTGGCGTGTTGGCCCTTTAAGACTCATTTCGGTGCGCCGGCCCTTTAACAGTCACTTTTGCACTTCGGCCCTTTAAGAGCCAGTTTGGCTCACTGGGCTTCTAAATACACTTTGGCGCACATTCTCTCTCAGGGGCATGTGTCATGTGATGAAGCTAGATTTGCGTTTGTGCTGTGGGTTTCTCTTTAAGAGCTGATATTATGTGGCAGAAGCTCTGTTCTGGAGATGTCATGTGACGTTCGTAGGCGTTGGCATAGTAACTGGTTCTGCCTGCGCATATCAATGAGCTCAACTGCCATTTCAATCGCCTCAGGGCATGTTTTGCCATTTCCCCATTCAAATGCATTGGAGACAGTGCATTCCAATGACGGGAAAAAAAAATTTCTAACGCAAATTGCGCAAAAACTACAAATCTGATCGTCACGAAAAATACTTAGCACACCTCTCATGGGCGCTGGCTTCGAAACGACACCTCAACGGAGTCTGTGCATGTAGCAGTTCGGGCTGTATTAATTGCGGAAATCAACTTAATAATAATAATAATAATAAGAAGAAGAAGAACTAGATGTGTATTTCCTGAAGGAAGTACAGATAGTGGTTTGAAATGTTGCCCGGGCTGCCCCTTTAAGAGAGACTTGCCTGCTGTCCTTGCAAGACTTTCAACTCAGGATCCGTTTTAACTGTGGGTGCCTCACAGGGGCCAATTTGGCCTCAGGGTCCGATTTTGTGGGTGGGGCCCCTCAGGGTCTGATTTTGTGTCCGGGGCCCCTCAGGGTCTGATTTTGTAGTGGGGGATTTTCAAAATCTGATTTGGTGGGCGGGCTGGCTCATGGTCCGATTTGGTGAGCGGGGCCCCTCAGAGTTCAATTTGGTGAGCAGGGCCCCTCACGGTCCAATTTGGTGGGCGGGGCTCCTCGGGGTCTGATTTGGTGGGTGGGGCTCCTCAGTGTCCGATTTGGAGGGCGGGGTCACCCTCGGTCCACTTTAGTGGGCGGTGCCCCTTAGGGTCCAATTTGGGAAGGGGGGACAATCTCAGTCTGATTTAGTGGGCGGTGCCCCTCAGGGTCCGATTTGGTGGGCGGGGCCCATCAGGGTCTGATTTGGTGGGCGGGGCACCTCATGGTCTGATTTGGTAGGCGGGGCACCTCAGGGTCTGCTTTGGTGGGCGGGGCCCCCTGGGTCCGATTTGGTGGGCGGGGCCCCTCAGGGTCCGATTTGGTGGACGGGGCCACTCTGGGTCCAATTTGGTGGGTGGGGCCCTTCAGGGTCCGATTTGGTGGGCGGAGTCACTCTGGGTCCGATTTGGTGGGCGGTGCTCCTCAGGGTCCAATTTGGTGGGCGGGGCCACTCTGGGTCCGATTTGGTGGGCGGGGCCCTTCAGGATCCAATTTGGTGGGCGGGGACACTTGAGTCTGATTTGGTGGGCGGAGCCCCTCAGGGTCTGATTTGGTGGGAGGGGCCACTCAGGTTCTGATTTTTTGAGCGCGGCCACGCTGGGTCCGATTTGGAGGCCAGGGTGGCTCAGCCTCCGATTTGGAGGCCAGGGTGGCTCAGCCTCCGATTTGGAGCCTGGGGTCACTCAGCTTTCGATTTGGCGTGCCGGGGCTCATTTCAGTGCGCCGGCCCTTTAAGAATCACTTTGGCCCGTCGGCCCTTTAAGAGCCAGTTTGGCTCACTGGGCTTCTAAATCCACTTTGGCGCACATTCTCTCTCAGGGGCATGCATCATGTGATGAAGCTAGATTTGCATTTGTGCTGTGGGTTTCGCTTTAAGAGTTGAAATTATCTGCCAGAAACTCTGTCCTGGAGAGGTCATGTGAAGTTCGTAGGCGTTGGCATAGTAACTGGGTAAGCCTGCGCATATCAATGAGCTTAACTGCCACCTCACGACTGTCCCATGTTTTCCCTATGGCAACATTTTCCCATTGAAATGCATTGAGGAAAATGTTTTTTCAAACGCAAATTGCACAAAAACTACAAATCCGATCGACACGAAAAATACTTAGAACACCACTCGTGGACGCTGGCTTCGAAACGTCGGCTCAACGGAGTCTGTGTGTGTAGCGGTTCGGGCCGCATTAATTGCGGAAAATCAACTGAATAGTAATAATAATACTAGATGTGTATTTCCTGAAGGAAGTACAGATAGTGGTTTGAAATGGTGCCCGGGCTGCCCCTTTAAGAGAGACTTGCCTGCTGCCCCTGCAAGACTTTCAACTCAGGATCCGTTTTAACTGTGAGTGCATCTCAGGCGCCACTTTGGCCTCAGGGTCCAATTTTGTGGGTGGGGCCCCTCAGGGTCCGATTTAGTGGCCAGGGCCCCTCAGGGTTCGATTTGGTGGGTGGGGACCCTCAGGGTCCAATTTAGTGGCCGGGGCCCCTCAGGGTCTGATTTGGTGGGTGGGGACCCTCAGGGTCCGATTTTGTTGCCGGGGCCCCTCAGGGTCCGATTTGGTGGTTGGAGCCCCTCAGGGTCTGACTTTGTGACCAGGGGCCCCTCAGGGTTTGATTTTGTGGGTGGGGCCCCTCAGGGTCCGATTTGGTGGATTGGGCCCCTCTGGGTCCAATTTTGTGGCCGGGGCCCCACAGGGTCCGATTTGGTGGGCGGGGACACTCAGGGTCCGATTTGGTGGGCGGGGCCCCTAACGGTCCGATTTGGTGGGCTGGGTCCCTCAGGGTCCGATTTGGTGAGCGAGGCCCCTCAGAGTTCAATTTGGTGAGCGGGGCCCCTCTGGGTCCGATTTGGTCAGCATCGCACCATAGGATCAGATTTGGTGGGCGGGGCCCCCCAGGGTCTGATTTTGTGGTTGGGGCCCTTCAGGGTCCGATTTTGTGGGTGGAGCCCCTTAGGGTCCGATTTTGTGTCCGGGGCCCCTCAGGGTCCGATTTTGTGTCCGGTGCCCCTCATGGTCCGATTTTGTGGTTGAGGCCTTTCAGAATCCGATTTGGTGGGCGGGGCCCCTCAGGCTTCGATTTGGTGAGCGGGGCCCCTCAGGGTTCGATTTGGTGAGCGGGGCCTCTCAGAGTTCAATTTGGTGAGCGGGGCACCTCAGGGTCCGATTTTGTGGTTGGGGCCTTTCAGAATCTGATTTGGTGGGTGGAGCCGCTCAGGATCCGATTTGGTGAGCGGGGCCCCTCAGGGTCTGATTTGCTGGGCGGGGTCCCTCAGGGTCCTATTTGGTGGGCGTGGCCCCTCAGGGTCTGATTTGGTGGGCGGGGCCACTCAGGGTCCGATTTGGTGGGCGGGGCCCCCCAGGGTCCGATTTGGTGGGCGGGGCCCATCAGAGTCAGATTTGGTGGGCGGGGACCCTCAGGGTCCGATTTGCTGGGCGGGGTCCCACAGGGTAATATTTGGTGGGTGGGGCCCCTCAGGGTCCTATTTGGTGGTTGGGGCCTTTCAGAATCCGATTTGGTGAGTGGGGCCCCTCAGGGTCCGATTTGGTGAGCGGGGCCCCTTAGGGTCCGATTTGGTGAGCGGGGACCCTCAAGGTCCGATTTGGTGGGCGGGATCTCTCAGAGTCCGATTTGGTGGGCGGGGCCCCTCAGGGTCCGATTTGGTGGGCGGGGCCCATCAGGGTCCGATTTGGTGAGCGGGGCCCCTCAGAGTTCAATTTGGTGAGCGGGGCCCCTCATGGTCCGATTTGGTGAGCGGGGCCCCTCTGTGTCCGATTTGGTGGGCGGGGCCCCTCAGGGTCTGATTTGGTGGGTGGGGCCCCTCAGGGTCCGATTTGGTGGGCGGGGGCACACTTTGGCGCACATTCTCTCTCAGGGGCATGCGTCATGTGATGAAGCTAGATTTGCATTTGTGCTGTGGGTTTCGCTTTAAGAGCTGATATTATGTGGCAGAAGCTCTGTCCTGGGGGCGTCATGTGATGTTTGTAGGCATTGGCATAGTAACTGGGTGTTCCTGCGCATATCAATGAGCTTAACTGCCATTTCAATCGCCTCAGGGCATGTTTTGCCATTTCCCATTCAAATGCATTGAGACAGTGCATTCCAATGACGGGAAAAAAAATTTCAAATGCAAATTGCGCAAAAACTACAAATCCGATCGACACGAAAAATACTTAGCACACCACTCGTGGACGCTGGCTTCAAAACAACACCTCAACGGAGTCTGTGCGTGTAGCGGTTCGGGCCGCATTAATTGCGGAAATCAACTGAATAGTAATAATAATACTAGATGTGTATTTCCTGAAGGAAGTACAGATAGTGGTTTGAAATGGTGCCCGGGCTGCCCCTTTAAGAGAGACTTGCCTGCTGCCCCTGCAAGACTTTCAACTCAGGATACGATTTAACTGTGGGTGCCTCTCAGGGGCCACTTTGGCCTCATGGTCTGATTTTGTGGGTGGGGCCCCTCAGGGCCTGATTTTGTGGGTGGGGCCCCTCAGGTTCCGATTTTGTGGTTGGGTCCCCTCAGGGTCCGATTTTGTGGTTGGGTCCCCTCAGGGTCCGATTTTGTGGCCGGGGCCCCTCTGGGTCCGATTTTGTGGCAGGGGCCCCTCTGGGTCCGATTTTGTGGGTGGGGCCCATCTGGGTCCAATTTGGTGGGCGGGACCACTCTGGGTCCAATTTGGTGGGCGGGGCCTCTCAGGGTCCGATTTTGTGGTTGGGTCCCCTCAGGGTCCGATTTTGTGGTTGGGGCCCCTCAGGGTCCGATTTTGTGGCCGGGGTCTTTCAGGGTCCAATTTTGTGACTGGGGCCCATCAGGGTCCGATTTTGTGGCCGCGGCCCCTCAGGGTCTGATTTTGTGGCAGGGGCTGCTCTGGGTCTGATTTTGTGGGCGGAGTCCCTCTGGGTCCAATTTGGTGGGCGGGACCACTCTGGGTCCAATTTGGTGGGCGGGACTACTCTGGGTCCGAATTGGTGGGCGGGGCCTCTCAGGGTCCGATTTGGTGGGCGGGGCCCCACAGGGTCCGATTTGGTGGGCGGGGCCACTCTGGGTAAGATTTGGAGGCTGGGGTCGCTCAGCCTCCAATTTGGAGGCCAGGGTCATTGAGCTTCCGATTTGGAGGCCGAGGTCAAAGAGCCTCTGATTTGGAGGCCGGGGTCGATGAACTTCCGATTTGGAGGCCGGGGTCGATGAGCCTCCGATTTGGAGGCCGGGGTGGCTCAGCCTCCGATTTGGAGGCCGGGGTGGCTCAGCCTCCGATTTGGAGGCCGGGGTGGCTCAGCCTCCGATTTGGAGGCCGGGGTGGCTCAGCCTCCAATTTGGAGGCCGGGGTCAATCAGCCTCCGATTTGGAGGCCGGGGTGGCTCAGCCTCCTATTTGGAGGCCGGGGTGGCTCAGCCTCCGATTTGGAGGCCGGGGTGGCTCAGCCTCCGATTTGGAGGCCGGGGTGGCTCAGCCTCCGATTTGGAGGCCTGGGTGGCTCAGCTTCCGATTTGGAGGCCTGGGTCGATCAGCCTCCGATTTGGAGGCCGCGGTGGATCAGCCTCCGATTTGGAGGCCGGGGTGGATCAGCCTCCGATTTGGAGGCCGGGGTGGATCAGCCTCCGATTTGGAGGCGGGGTGGATCAGCCTCCGATTTGGAGGCCGGGGTGGATCAGCCTCCGATTTGGAGGCCGGGGTGGATCAGCCTCCGATTTGGAGGCCGGGGTGGATCAGCCTCCGATTTGGAGGCCAGGGTGGCTCAGCCTCCGATTTGGAGGCCGGGGTCGATCAGCCTCCGATTTGGAGGCCGGGGTGGCTCAGCCTCCGATTTGGAGGCCAGGGTGGCTCAGCCTCCTATTTGGAGGCTGGGGTGGCTCAGCCTCCGATTTGGAGGCCGGGGTGGCTTAGCCTCCGATTTGGAGGCCGGGGTGGCTCAGCCTTTGATTTGGAGGCCTGGGTCGATCAGCCTCCGATTTGGAGGCCGGGGTGGATCAGGCTCTGATTTGGAGGCCGGGGTGGATCAGCCTCCGATTTGGAGGCCGGGGTGGCTCATTGTCCGATTTGGAGGCCGGGGTGGCTCAGTCTCCGATTTGGTGTGTCGGCCCTTTAAGACTCATTTGGGTGCGCTGGCCCTTTAACAATCACTTTGGCGCGTTGGCCCTTTAAGAGCTAGTTTGGCTGACTGGGCTTCTTTTAAATCCACTTTGGCGCACACATTCTCTCTCAGGGGCATGTGTCATGTGATGAAGCTAGATTTGCATTTGTGCTGTGGGTTTCGCTTTAAGAGCTGATATTATGTGGCAGAGGCTCTGTGCTGGGGTTCAAGTGAAGTTCGTAGGCGTTGGCATAGTAACTGGGTCTGCCTGCGCATATCAATGAGCTCAACTGTCATTTCAATCGCCTCAGGGCACGTTTTGCCATTTCCTATTGAAAAGCATTGGAGACAGTGCATTCCAATGACGGGAAAAAAAATTTTCAAACGCAAATTGCGCAAAAACTACAAATCCGATCGACACGAAAAATACTTAGCACACCTCTCATGGACGCTGGCTTCGAAACGACACCTCAACGGAGTCTGTGCGTGTAGCGGTTCGGGCCGCATTAATTGCGGAAATCAACTTAATAATAAGAAGAAGAAGAAGAATAAGTTAGCAGCGTTCGGATTACAATATAGTGGTTTTTTCAAACCACTATAACTAGATGTGTATTTCCTGAAGGAAGTACAGATAGTGGTTTGAAATGGTGCCCGGGCTGCCCTTTAAGAGAGACTTGCCTGCTGCCCCTGCAAGACTTTCAACTCAGGATCCGTTTTAACTGTGAGTGCATCTCAGGCGCCACTTTGGCCTCAGGGTCCGATTTTGTGGGTGGGGCCCCTCAGGGTCCAATTTAGTGGCCAGGGCCCCTCAGGGTCTGATTTGGTGGGTGGGGCCCCTCAGGGTCCGATTTAGTGGCCGGTGCCCCTCAGGGTCTGATTTGGTGGTTGGAGCCCCTCAGGGTCTGACTTTGTGACCAGGGCCCCTAAGGGTCCGATTTTGTGATTGGGGACCCTCATGGTCCGATTTTGTGGCCGGGGCCCCTCAGGGTCCAATTTGGTAGGTAGGGCCCCTCAGGGTTCGATTTGGTGAGCGAGGCCCCTCAGAGTTCAATTTGGTGAGCGGGGCCCCTCGGGGTCTGATTTGGTGGATGGGGCCCCTCTGGGTCTGATTTTGTGGCCGGGGCCCCACAGGGTCCGATTTTGTGGGTTTAGCCCCTCAGGGTCCGATTTGGTGGCTGGGGCCCCTCAGGGTCCGATTTGGTGGGCGGGGACACTCAGGGTCCGATTTGGTGGGCGGGGCCCCTAACGGTCTGATTTGGTGGGCTGGGCCCCTCAGGGTCCGATTTGGTGAGCGAGGCCCCTCAGAGTTCAATTTGGTGAGCGGGGCCCCTCGGGGTCTGATTTTTTCAGCATCGCCCCATAGGATCAGATTTGGTGGGCGGGGCCCCCAGGGTCTGATTTTGTGGTTGGGGCCCCTCAGGGTCCGATTTTGTGGGTGGAGCCCCTTAGGGTCCGATTTTGTGTCCGGGGCCCCTCAGGGTCCGATTTTGTGGTTGAGGCCTTTCAGAATCCGATTTGGTGGGCGGGGCCCCTCAGGCTCCGATTTGGTGAGCGGGGCCCCTCAGGGTTCGATTTGGTGAGCGGGGCCTCTCAGGGTCCGATTTGGTGAGCGGGGCACCTCAGGGTCCGATTTTGTGGTTGGGGCCTTTCAGAATCCGATTTGGTGGGTGGAGCCGCTCAGGGTCCGATTTGGTGAGCGGGGCCCCTCAGGGTCCGATTTGGTGAGCGGGGCCCCTCAGGGTCCGATTTGGTGGGTGGGGCCCATCAGGGTCCGATTTGGTTTGTGGGGACCCCCAGGGTCCGGTTTGGTTTGTGGGGACCCTCAGGGTCTGATTCGCTGGGCGGGGTCCCTCAGGGTCCTATTTGGTGGGCGTGGGCCCTCAGGGTCCTATTTGGTGGGCGGGGCCACTCAGAGTCCGATTTGGTGGGCGGGGCCCCCCAGGGTCCGATTTGGTGGGCGGGGCCCATCAGAGTCAGATTTGGTGGGCGGGGACCCTCAGGGTCCGATTTGCTGGGCGGGGTCCCTCAGTGTCCTATTTGGTGAGCGGGGCCCCTCAGGGTTCGATTTGGTGAGCGGGGCCTCTCAGGGTCCGATTTGGTGAGCGGGGCACCTCAGGGTCCGATTTTGTGGTTGGGGCCTTTCAGAATCCGATTTGGTGGGTGGAGCCGCTCAGGGTCCGATTTGGTGAGCGGGGCCCCTCAGGGTCCGATTTGGTGGGCGGGGCCCATCAGGGTCCGATTTGGTTTGTGGGGACCCCCAGGGTCCGGTTTGGTTTGTGGGGACCCTCAGGGTCTGATTCGCTGGGCGGGGTCCCTCAGGGTCCTATTTGGTGGGCGTGGGCCCTCAGGGTCCTATTTGGTGGGCGGGGCCACTCAGAGTCCGATTTGGTGGGCGGGGCCCCCCAGGGTCCGATTTGGTGGGCGGGGCCCATCAGAGTCAGATTTGGTGGGCGGGGACCCTCAGGGTCCGATTTGCTGGGCGGGGTCCCTCAGTGTCCTATTTGGTGGGTGGGGCCCCTCAGGGTCCGATTTGGTGGTTGGGGCTTTTCAGAATCCGATTTGGTGGGTGGAGCCGCTCAGGGTCCGATTTGGTGAGCGGGGCCCCTCAGAGTTCCATTTGGTGAGCGGGGCCCCTCAGGGTCCGATTTGGTGAGCGGGGCACCTCAGGGTCCGATTTTGTGGTTGGGGCCTTTCAGAATCCGATTTGGTGGGTGGAGCCGCTCAGGGTCCGATTTGGTGAGCTGGGCCCCTCAGAGTTCAATTTGGTGAGCGGGGCCCCTCAGGGTCCGATTTGGTGGGCGGGGCCCATCAGGGTCCGATTTGGTGAGTGGGGCCCCTCAGGGTCCGATTTGGTGAGCGGTGCCCCTTAGGGTCCGATTTGGTGGGCGGGGCCACTCAGGGTCCGATTTGGTGGGCGGGATCTCTCAGAGTCCTATTTGGTGGGCGGGGCCCTCAGGGTCCGATTTGGTGGGCGGGGCCCCTCAGGGTCCGATTTGGTGGGCGGGGCCACTCAGGGTCCGATTTGGTGGGCGGGATCTCTCAGAGTCCTATTTGGTGGGCGGGGCCCTCAGGGTCCGATTTGGTGGGCGGGGCCCCTCAGGGTCCGATTTGGTGGGCGGGGCCCCTCAGGGTCCGATTTGGTGAGCGGGGCCCCTCAGAGTTCAATTTGGTGAGCGGGGCCCCTCATGGTCCGATTTGGTGAGCGGGGCCCCTCTGTGTCCGATTTGGTGGGCGGGGCCCCTCAGGGTCTGATTTGGTGGGTGGGGCCCCTCAGGGTCCGATTTGGTGGGCGGGGGCACACTTTGGCGCACATTCTCTCTCAGGGGCATGCGTCATGTGATGAAGCTAGATTTGCATTTGTGCTGTGGGTTTCGCTTTAAGAGCTGATATTATGTGGCAGAAGCTCTATCCTGGGGGCGTCATGTGACGTTCGTAGGCGTTGGCATAGTAACTGGGTGTTCCTGCGCATATCAATGAGCTTAACTGCCATTTCAATCGCCTCTGGGCACGTTTTGCCATTTCCCATTCAAATGCATTGAGACAGTGCATTCCAATGACGGGAAAAAAAAATTTCAAACGCAAAATTGCGCAAAAACTACAAATCCGATCGACACGAAAAATAGTTAGCACACCACTCGTGGACGCTGGCTTCAAAACAACACCTCAACGGAGTCTGTGCGTGTAGCGGTTCGGGCCGCATTAATTGCGGAAATCAACTGAATAGTAATAATAATACTAGATGTGTATTTCTTGAAGGAAGTACAGATAGTGGTTTGAAATGGTGCCCGGGCTGCCCCTTTAAGAGAGACTTGCCTGCTGCCCCTGCAAGACTTTCAACTCAGGATACGATTTAACTGTGGGTGCCTCTCAGGGGCCACTTTGGCCTCAGGGTCTGATTTTGTGGGTGGGGCCCCTCAGGGCCTGATTTTGTGGGTGGGGCCCCTCAGGGTCCGATTTTGTGGGTGGGGCCCCTCAGGGTCCGATTTGGTGGCCGGGGCCCGTCAGGGTCCGATTTTGTGGGTGGGGCCTCTCAGGGTCTGATTTGGTGGGCGGGGACCCTCAGGGTCCAATTTGGTGGGCAGGGCCCCTCAGGGTCCGATTTTGTGAACGGGGCCCCTCAGGGTCCGATTTTGTGGCCGCGGCCCCTCAGGGTCTGATTTTGTGGCAGGGGCCCCTCTGGGTCTGATTTTGTGGGTGGAGCCCCACTGGGTCCAATTTGGTGGGCGGGACCACTCTGGGTCCAATTTGGTGGGCTGGACCACTCTGGGTCCAATTTGGTGGGCGGAACCACTCTGGGTCCAATTTGGTGGGCGGGGCCTCTCAGGGTTCGATTTGGTGGGCGGGGCCCCACAGGGTCCGATTTGGTGGGCGGGGTCCCTCAGGGTCCGATTTGGTGGGCAGAGCCCCTCAGGGTCCGATTTGGTGGGCAGGGCCTCTCTGGGTCTGATTTGGTGGGCGGGGCCACTCTGGGTAAGATTTGGAGGCTGGGGTCGCTCACCCTCCAATTTGGAGGCCGAGGTCAAAGAGCCTCCGATTTGGAGGCAGGGGTCGATGAGCTTCCGATTTGGAGGCCGGGGTGGCTCAGCCTCCGATTTGGAGGCCGGGGTGGCTCAGCCTCCGATTTGGAGGCCGGGGTGGCTCAGCCTCCGATTTGGAGGCCGGGGTGGCTCAGCCTCCGATTTGGAGGCCGGGGTGGATCAGCCTCCGATTTGGAGGCCGGGGTGGCTCAGCCTCCGATTTGGAGGCCGGGGTGGCTCAGCCTCCGATTTGGAGGCCGGGGTGGCTCAGCCTCCGATTTGGAGGCCGGGGTGGATCAGCCTCCGATTTGGAGGCCGGGGTGGCTCAGCCTCCGATTTGGAGGCCGGGGTGGCTCAGCCTCCGATTTGGAGGCCGGGGTGGCTCAGCCTCCGATTTGGAGGCCGGGGTCGCTCAGCCTCCGATTTGGAGGCCGGGTTCGCTCAGCCTCCGATTTGAAGGCCGGGGTCGCTCAGCCTCCGATTTGGAGGCCGGGGTCGCTCAGCCTCCGATTTGGAGGCCGGGGTCGCTCAGCCTCCGATTTGGAGGCCGGGGTCGCTCAGCCTCCGTTTTGGAGGCCGGGGTGTCTCAGCCTCCGTTTTGGAGGCCGGGGTGGCTCAGCCTCCGATTTGGAGGCCGGGGTGGCTCAGCCTCCGATTTGGAGGCCGGGGAGGCTCAGCCTCCGATTTGGAGGCCGGGGTGGCTCAGCCTCCGATTTGGAGGCCGGGGTGGCTCAGTCTCCTATTTGGTGTGTCGGCCCTTTAAGAATCATTTGGGTGCGCTGGCCCTTTAACAATCACTTTGGCGCGTTGGCCCTTTAAGAGCTAATTTGGCTCACTGGGCTTCTTTTAAATTCACTTTGGCGCACACATTCTCTCTCAGGGGCATGTGTCATGTGATGAAGCTAGATTTGCATTTGTGCTGTGAGTTTCGCTTTAAGAGCTGATATTATGTGGCAGAGGCTCTGTGCTGGGGTTCAAGTGAAGTTCGTAGGCGTTGGCATAGTAACTGGGTCTGCCTACGCATATCAATGAGCTCAACTGTCATTTCAATCGCCTCAGGGCACGTTTTGCCATTTCCTATTGAAAAGCATAGGAGACAGTGCATTCCAATGACGGGAAAAAAAATTTTCAAACGCAAGTTGCGCAAAAACTACAAATCCGATCGACACGAAAAATACTTAGCACACCTCTCATGGACGCTGGCTTCGAAACGACACCTCAACGGAGTCTGTGCGTGTAGCGGTTCGGGCCGCATTAATTGCGGAAATCAACTTAATAACTAGATGTGTATTTCCTGAAGGAAGTACAGATAGTGGTTTGAAATGGTGCCCGGGCTGCCCCTTTAAGAGAGACTTGCCTGCTGCCCCTGCAAGACTTTCAAGTCAGGATACGATTTAACTGTGGGTGCCTCTCAGGGGCCACTTTGGCCTCAGGGTCTGATTTTGTGGGTGGGGCCCCTCAGGGCCTGATTTTGTGGGTAGGGCCCCTCAGGGTCCGATTTTGTGGGTGGGGCCCCTCAGGGTCCGATTTTGTGGCCGGGGCCACTCAGGGTCCTATTTGGTGGCGGGGGCCCCTCAGGGTCCAATTTGGTGGCCGGGGCCCCTCAGGGTCTGATTTGGTAGGTGGGGCCCCTCAAGGTCCGATTTTGTGGCTGGGGCCCCTCAGGGTCCGATTTTGTGGCCGGGGCCACTCAGGATCCGATTTTTGTGGCTGGAACCCCTCAGGGTCCAATTTTGTGGGTGGGGCCCCTCAGGGTCCGATTTTGTGGCCGGGGCCCGTCAGGGTCCGATTTTGTGGGTGGGGCCTCTCAGGGTCTGATTTGGTGGGCGGGGCCCCTCAGGGTCCAATTTGGTGGGCTGGGCCCCTCAGGGTTCGATTTTGTGGGCTGGGCCCCTCAGGGTCCGATTTTGTGGCCGGGGCCCCTCAGGGTCCGATTTTGTGTTAGGGGCCCCTCAGGGTCCGATTTTGTGGCCGCGGCCCCTCAGGGTCCGATTTTGTGGCAGGGGCCCCTCAGGGTCCGATTTTGTGGCAGGGGCCCCTCAGGGTCCGATTTTGTGGGTGGGGCCCCTCAGGGTCCAATTTGGTGGGCGGGACCACTCTGGGTCCAATTTGGTGGGCGGGGCCTCTCAGGGTCCGATTTTGTGATTGGGTCCCCTCAGGGTCCGATTTTGTGGTTGGGGCCCCTTAGGGTCCAATTTTGTGGTTGGGGCCCCTTTAGGGTCCGATTTTGTGGCCGGGGCCTATCAGGGTCCAATTTTGTGACCGGGGCCCATCAGGGTCCGATTTTGTGGCCGCGGCCCCTCAGGGTCTGATTTTGTGGCAAGGGCCCCTCTGGGTCTGATTTTGTGGGCGGAGCCCCACTGGGTCCGATTTGGTGGGCGGGACCACTCTGGGTCCAATTTGGTGGGCGGGGCCTCTCAGGGTCCAATTTGGTGGCCGGGTCCCCTCAGGGTCTGATTTGGTAGGTGGGGCCCCTCAAGGTCCGATTTTGTGGCTGGGGCCCCTCAGGGTCCGATTTTGTGGCCGGGGCCACTCAGGATCCGATTTTTGTGGCTGGAACCCCTCAGGGTCCAATTTTGTGGGTGGGGCCCCTCAGGGTCCGATTTTGTGGCCGGGGCCCGTCAGGGTCCGATTTTGTGGGTGGGGCCTCTCAGGGTCCGATTTGGTGGGCGGGGCCCCTCAGGGTCCAATTTGGTGGGCTGGGCCCCTCAGGGTTCGATTTTGTGGGCTGGGCCCCTCAGGGTCCGATTTTGTGGCCGGGGCCCCTCAGGGTCCGATTTTGTGTTAGGGGCCCCTCAGGGTCCGATTTTGTGGCCGCGGCCCCTCAGGGTCCGATTTTGTGGCAGGGGCCCCTCAGGGTCCGATTTTGCGGCAGGGGCCCCTCAGGGTCCGATTTTGTGGGTGGGGCCCCTCAGGGTCCAATTTGGTGGGCGGGACCACTCTGGGTCCAATTTGGTGGGCTGGGCCTCTCAGGGTCCGATTTTGTGATTGGGTCCCCTCAGGGTCCGATTTTGTGGTTTTTGGCCCCTTAGGGTCCAATTTTGTGGTTGGGGCCCCTTAGGGTCCGATTTTGTGGCCGGGGCCTATCAGGGTCCAATTTTGTGACCGGGGCCCATCAGGGTCCGATTTTGTGGCCGCGGCCCCTCAGGGTCTGATTTTGTGGCAAGGGCCCCTCTGGGTCTGATTTTGTGGGCGGAGCCCCACTGGGTCCGATTTGGTGGGCGGGACCACTCTGGGTCCAATTTGGTGGGCGGGACCACTCTGGGTCCAATTTGGTGGGCGGGGCCTCTCAGGGTCCAATTTGGTGGGCGGGGCCCCACAGGGTCCGATTTGGTGGGCGGGGCCTCTCAGGGTCCGATTTGGTGGGCAGGGCCTCTCTGGGTCAGATTTGGAGGCTGGGGCCACTCTGGGTAAGATTTGGAGGCTGGGGTCGCTCAGCCTCCAATTTGGAGGCAGGGGTCGATGAGCTTCCGATTTGGAGGCCGGGGTGGCTCAGCCTCCGATTTGGAGGCCGGGGTGGATCAGCCTCCGTTTTGGAGGCCGGGGTGAATCAGCCTCCGATTTGGAGGCCGGGGTGGATCAGCCTCCGATTTGGAGGCCGGGGTGGATCAGCCTCCGATTTGGAGGCCGGGGTGGATCAGCCTCCGATTTGGAGCCCGGGGTGGATCAGCCTCCGATTTGGAGGCCGGGGTCGATCAACCTCCGATTTGGAGGCCGGGGTCGATCAGCCTCCGATTTGGAGGCCGGGGTGGCTCAGCCTCCGATTTGGAGGCCGGGGTCGATCAGCCTCCGATTTGGAGGCCGGGGTCGATCAGCCTCCGATTTGGAGGCCGGGGTGGCTCAGCCTCCGATTTGGAGGCCGGGGTGGCTCAGTCTCCGATTTGGTGTGTCGGCCCTTTAAGACTCATTTGGGTGCGCTGGCCCTTTAACAATCACTTTGGCGCGTTGGCCCTTTAAGAGCTATTTGGCTCACTGGGCTTCTTTTAAATCCACTTTGGCGCACACATTCTCTCTCACGGGCATGTGTCATGTGATGAAGTTAGATTTGCATTTGTGCTGTGAGTTTCGCTTTAAGAGCTGATATTATGTGGCAGAGGGAGGCTCTGTGCTGGGGTTCAAGTGAAGTTCGTAGGCGTTGGCATAGTAACTGGGTCTTCCTGCGCATATCAATGAGCTCAACTGTCATTTCAATCGCCTCAGGGCACGTTTTGCCATTTCCTATTGAAAAGCATTGGAGACAGTGCATTCCAATGACGGGAAAAAAAATTTTCAAACGCAAATTGCGCAAAAACTGCAAATCCAATCGACACGAAAAATACTTAGCACACCTCTCGTGGACGCTGGCTTCGAAACGACACCTCAACGGAGTCTGTGCGTGTAGCGGTTCGGGCCGCATTAATTGCGGAAATCAACTTAATAATAATAACTAGATGTGTATTTCCTGAAGGAAGTACAGATAGTGGTTTGAAATGGTGCCTGGGCTGCCCCTTTAAGAGAGACTTGGCTGCTGCCCCTGCAAGACTTTCAACTCAGGATCCGTTTTAAATGTGGGTGCCTCTCAGGGGCCACTTTGGCCTCAGGGTCTGGTTTGGTGGGTGGGGCCCCTCAGGATCCGATTCGGTGGCCTGGGCTCCTCAAGATTTGAATTAGTGGCCGGGATTCCTCAGGGTCCAATTTTGTGGGTGGGGCCCCTCAGGGTCTGATTTTGTGGATGTGGCCTCTCAGGGTCCGATTTTGTGGGTGTGGCCCCTCAGGGTCCGATTTTGTGGGTGGGTCCCCTCAGTGTCCGATATTATGGGTGGGGCCCCTCAGGGTCCGATTTTGTGGGTGGGGCCCCTCAGGGTACGATTTTTTGGGTGGGGCCCCTCAGGGTCTGATTTTGTGGGTGGGGCCCCTCAGGGTACGATTTTGTGGGAGTGGCCTCTCTGTGTCCGATTTTGTGGGTGTGGCCCCTCAGGGTCTGATTTTGTGGGTGGGGCCCCTCAGGGTCCGATTTTATGGGTGGGGACCCTCAGGGTCTGTTTTTGTGGGTGGGGCCCTTCAGGGTACGTTTTTGTGGCCGGGGCCCCTCAGGGTCCGATTTTTTGGCCGGGGCCCCTCAGGGTCTGATTTTATGGCCGGGGCCCCTCAGGGTCTGATTTTGTGGGTGGGGCCCCTCAGGGTCCGATTTTGTGGCCGTGGCCCCTCAGGGTCCGATTTTGCGGTTGGGGCCCCTCAGGGTCTGATTTTGTGGCCGGGTCTACTCAGGGTCCGAGTTTGAGGGCGGGGCCCCTAGGGGTCCGATTTTGTGGTTGGGGGCCCTCAGGGTCTGATTTTGTGGGTGGGGCCCCTCAGAGTTTGATTTGGTTGGCGGGGCCCCTCAGGGTCCGATTTGGTGGCCGGGGCCTCTCAGGGTCCGATTTTGAGGGCGGGGCCCCTCAGGGTCCGATTTTGTGGGCAGGGCCCCTGAGGGTCCAATTTGGTTGGCGGGGCCCCTCTGGGTTCGATTTTGTGGCCGGGGTCTCTCAGGGTCCGATTTTGTGGCCGGAGCCCCTTAGGGTCCGATTTTGTGGTTGGGGGCCCTCAGGGTCCGATTTTGTGGGTGGGGCCCTTCAGAGTCCGATTTGGTTGGCGGGGCCCCTCAGGGTCCAATTTGGTGGGCGGGGCCTCTCAGGGTCCGATTTTGAGGGCGGGGCCCCTGAGGGTCTGATTTTGTGGGCGGGGCCCCTGAGGGTCCGATTTGGTGGGCGGGGCCCCTCTGGGTTCGATTTTGTGGCCGGGGTCTCTCAGAGTCCGATTTGGTTGGCGGGGCCTCTTAGGGTCCAATTTGGTGGGCGGGGCATCTCAGGGTCCAATTTTGTGACTGGGGCCCATCAGGGTCCGATTTTGTGGCCGCGTCCCCTCAGGGTCTGATTTTGTGGCAGGGGCCCCTCAGGGTCTGATTTTGTGGCAGGGGCCCCTCTGGGTCTGATTTTGTAGGCGGAGCCCCTCTGGGTCCAATTTGGTGGGCGGAACCACTCTGGGTCCAATTTGGTGGGCGGGACCACTCTGGGTCCGATTTGGTGGGCGTGGCCTCTCAGGGTCCGATTTGGTGGGCGGGGCAACTCTGGGTAAGATTTGGAGGCTGGGGTCGCTCAGCCTCCAATTTGGAGGCCGGGGTCGTTGAGCTTCCGATTTGGAGGCCGAGGTCAAAGAGCCTCTGATTTGGAAGCCGGGGTCGATGAACTTCCGATTTGGAGGCCGGGGTCGATAAGCCTCCGATTTGGAGGCCGGGGTGGCTCAGCCTCTGATTTGGAGGCCGGGGTGGCTCAGCCTCCGATTTGGAGGCCGGGGTGGCTCAGCCTCCGATTTGGAGGCTGGGGTAGCTCAGCCTCCGATTTGGAGGCCGGGGTGGCTCAGCCTCCGATTTGGAGGCCGGGGTGGCTCAGCCTCCGATTTGGAGGCCGGGGTGGCTCAGGCTCCGATTTGGAGGCCGGGGTGGCTCAGGCTCCGATTTGGAGGCCGGGGTGGCTCAGGCTCCGATTTGGAGGCCGGGGTGGCTCAGCCTCCGATTTGGAGGCCGGGGTCGATCAGCCTCCGATTTGGAGGCCGGGGTCGATCAGCCTCCGATTTGGAGGCAGGGGTCGATCAGCCTCCGATTTGGAGGCCGGGGTCGATCAGCCTCCGATTTGGAGGCCGGGGTCGATCAGCCTCCGATTTGGAGGCCGGGGTGGCTCAGCCTCCGATTTGGAGGCCGGGGTGGCTCAGCCTCCGATTTGGAGGCCGGGGTGGCTCAGCCTCCGATTTGGAGGCCGTGGTGGCTCAGCCTCCGATATGGAGGCCGGGGTGGCTCAGCCTCCGATTTGGTGTGTCGGCCCTTTAAGACTCATTTGGGTGCGCTGGCCCTTTAACAATCACTTTGGCGCGTTGGCCCTTTAAGAGCTAGTTTGGCTCACTGGGCTTCTTTTAAATCCACTTTGGCGCACACATTCTCTCTCAGGGGCATGTGTCATGTGATAAAGCTAGATTTGCATTTGTTCTGTGAGTTTCGCTTTAAGAGCTGATATTATGTGGCAGAGGCTCTGTGCTGGGGTTCAAGTGAAGTTCGTAGGCGTTGGCATAGTAACTGGGTCTGCCTGAGCATATCAATGAGCTCAACTGTCATTTCAATCGCCTCAGGGCACGTTTTGCCATTTCCTATTGAAATGCATTGGAGACTGCATTCCAATGACGGGAAAAAAAATTTTCAAATGCAAATTGCGCAAAAACTACAAATCCGATCGACACGAAAAATACTTTGCACACCTCTCATGGACGCTGGCTTCGAAACAACACCTCAACGGAGTCTGTGCGTGAAGCGGTTCGGGCCGCATTAATTGCGGAAATCAACTTAATAATAATAATAATAAGAAGAAGAATAAGTTAGCAGCGTTCGGATTACAATATAGTGGTTTTTTCAAACCTCTATAATAATAAGAAGAACTAGATGTGTATTTCCTGAAGGAAGTACAGATAGTGGTTTGAAATGGTGCCCGGGCTGCCCCTTTAAGAGAGACTTGCCTGCTGTCCCTGCAAGACTTTCAACTCAGGATCCGTTTTAACTGTGAGTGCCTCTCAGAGGCCACTTTGGCCTCAGGGTCTGATTTGGTGGGTGGGGCCCCTCAGGATCTGATTCCTTGGCCTGGGCTCCTCAGGGCTTGAATTGTTGGCGGGGATCTCTCAGGCTCCGATTTTGTGGGTGTGACCCCTCAGGGTCCGATTTTGTGGGTGGGGGCCCCTCAGGTTCCGATTTTGTGAGTGGGGCCCCTCAGGGTCCGATTTTGTGGCCGGGGCCCCTCAGGGTCTGATTTTGTGGCCGGATCCCCTCAGGGTCCGATTTTCTGGCTGTGGCCCCTCAGGGTCTGATTATGTGGGTTGGGCAGCTCAGGGTCCGATTTTGTGGCCAGGGCCCCTCAGGGTCCGATTTTGTGGCCGGGGCCCCTCAGGGTCTGATTTTGTGGCCGGGGCCCCTCAGGGTCTGATTTTGTGGTTGGGACCAATCAGGGTCCGATTTTGTGGTTGGGGCCCCTCAGGGTCAGATTTGGTGGGTTGGGCCCCTTAGGGTCTGATTTTGTGGGCGGAGACCCTCTGGGTCCGATTTGGTCGGCGGGGCCACTCTGGGTCCGATTTGGTTGGCGGGACCACTCTGTGTCCGATTTAGTGGGTGGGGCCCCACAGGGTCCGATTTGGTGGGCGGGGCCCCTCAGGGTCCGGTTTGGTGGGCAGGGCCTCTCTGGGTCCGATTTGGTGGGCGGGGGCCACTCGGTAAAATTTGGTGGGCGGGGCCACTCTGGGTAAGATTTGGAGGCCGGGGTCGATGAGCTTCCGATTTGGTGGCCGAGGTCAAAGAGCCTCCGATTTGGAGGCCGGGGTGGCTCAGCCTCCGATTTGGAGGCCGGGGTCGATCAGCCTCCGATTTGGAGGCCGGGGTCGATCAGCCTCCCATTTGGAGGCCGGGGTCGATCAGCCTCCCATTTGGAGGCCGGGGTCGATCAGCATCCGATTTGAAGGCCGGGGTGGCTCAGCCTCCGATTTGGAGGCCGGGGTGGCTCAGCCTCCGATTTGGAGGCCGGGGTGTCTCAGCCTCCGATTTGGAGGCCGGGGTGTCTCAGCCTCCGATTTGGAGGCCGGGGTGGCTCAGCCTCCGATTTGGAGGCCGGGTTCGATCAGCCTCCGATTTGGAGGCCGGGGTCGATCAGCCTCCCATTTGGAGGCCGGGGTCGATCAACCTCCCATTTGGAGGCCGGGGTCGATCAGCCTCCCATTTGGAGGCCGGGGTCGCTCAGCATCCGATTTGAAGGCCGGGGTGGCTCAGCCTCCGATTTGGAGGCCGGGGTGGCTCAGCCTCCGATTTGGAGGCCGGGGTGTCTCAGCCTCCGATTTGGAGGCCGGGGTGGCTCAGCCTCCGATTTGGAGGCCGGGGTGGCTCAGCCTCCGATTTGGAGGCCGGGGTCAATCAGCCTCCGATTTGAAGGCCGGGGTCAATCACCCTCCGATTTGGAGGCCGGGGTGGCTCAGCCTTCAATTTGGAGGCCGGGGTGGCTCAGCCTCCGATCTGGAGGCCGGGGTGGCTCAGCCTCCGATTTGGAGTCCGGGTTGGCTCAACCTCCAATTTGGAGGCCGTGGTGGCTCAGCCTCCGATTTGGAGGCCGGGGGGTCGATCAGCCTCCCATTTGGAGCCTGTGGTCACTCAGCTTTCGATTTGGCGTGTTGGCTTTTAAGACTCATTTCGGTGCGCCGGCCCTTTAACAGTCAATTTTGCACTTCGGCCCTTTAAGAGCCAGTTTGGCTCACTGGGCTTCTAAATACACTTTGGCGCACATTCTCTCTCAGGGGCATGTGTCATGTGATGAAGCTAGATTTGCATTTGTGCTGTGGGTTTCGCTTTAAGAGCTGATATTATGTGGCAGAAGCTCTGTTCTGGAGATGTCATGTGACGTTCGTAGGCGTTGGCATAGTAACTGGTTCTGCCTGCGCATATCAATGAGCTCAACTGCCATTTCAATCGCCTCAGGGCACGTTTTGCCATTTCCCCATTCAAATGCATTGGAGACAGTGCATTCCAATGACGGGAAAAAAAATTTTCAAACGCAAATTGCGCAAAAACTACAAATCTGATCGACACGAAAAATACTTAGCACACCTCTCATGGGCGCTGGCTTCGAAACGACACCTCAACGGAGTCTGTGCGTGTAGCGGTTCGGGCTGTATTAATTGCGGAAATCAACTTAATAATAATAAGAAGAAGAATAAGTTAGCAGCGTTCGGATTACAATATAGTGGTTTTTTCAATCCACTATAATAATAATAATAATAATAATAAGAAGAAGAAGAAGTAGTTAGCAGCGTTCGGATTACAATATAGTGGTTTTTTCAAACCACTATAATAAGTTAGCAGCGTTCGGATTACAATATAGTGGTTTTTTCAAACCACTATAATAACTATTTGTGTATTTCCTGAAGGAAGTACAGATAGTGGTTTGAAATGGTGCCCGGGCTGCCCATTTAAGAGAGACTTGCCTGCTGCCCCTGCAAGACTTTCAACTCAGGATCCATTTTAATTGTGGGTGCCCCTCAGGGGCCACTTTGGCCTCAGGGTCCGATTTTGTGGGTGGGGCCCCTCAGTGTCCGATTTGGTGGTCGGGGCCCCTCAGGGTCCGATTTGGTGGGTGGGGCCCCTCAGGGTCCGATTTGGTGGTTGGGGCCCCTCAGGGTCCGATTTTGTGGCCGGGGCCCCTCAGGGTCCGATTTTGTGGCCAGAACCCCTCAGGGTCCGATTTTGTGGGTGGGGCCCCTCAGGGTCCGATTTTGTGGCCGGGGCCCCGCAGGGTCTGATTTGGTGGGTGGGGCCCCTCAGGGTCCGATTTGGTGGGATGGGCCACTCTGGGTTCGATTTTGTGGCTGAGGTCCCCTCAGGGTCCGATTTTGTGGGTGGGACCCCTCAGGGTCCGATTTTGTGTCCGGGGCCACTCAGGGTCAGAATTTGTGGTTGGGGCCTCTCAAAATTCGATTTGCTGGGTGGGGCCCATCAGGGTCCGATTTTGTGGGTGGGGCCCCTCAGGGTCCGATTTTGTGGGTGGGGCCCCTCAGGGTCCGATTTTGTGGCCGGGGCCCCTCAGGGTCCGATTTTGTGGCTGGGGCCCCTCAGGGTCCGATTTTGTGGCCGGGGCCCCTCAGGGTCCAATTTGGTGGGCGGGGCCACTCTCGGTCTGATTTGGTGGCCGGGGCCCCTCAGGGTCCGATTTTGTGGTTGGGGCCTTTCAGAATTCGATTTGGTGGGCGGGGCCCCCCAGGTTCCGATTTGGTGAGCGGGGCCCCTCAGGGTCCGATTTTGTGGGCGGGGCCCCTCAGGGTCCGATTTTGTGGGCGGGGCCCCTCAGGGTCCGATATGGTGGGCGGGGCCCCTTAGGGTCCGATTTGGTGGGTGGGGCATCTCAGGGTCCGATTTGGTGGGTGGGGCCCCTCTGGGTCCGACTTGGTGGGCGGGGCCACTCTTGGTCTGATTTGGTGGGCGGGGCCCCTCTGGGTCCGATTTGGTGGGTGGGGCCACTCTGGGTCCAATTTGGTGGGCGGGGCCCTTCAGGGTCCGATTTGGTAAGCGGTGCTCCTCAGGGTCCGATTTGGTGGGCAGGGCCACTCTGGGTCCGATTTGGTGGGCGGGGCCCTTCAGGGTCCATTTTGGTGGGCGGGGCCCTTCAGGGTCCGATTTGGTTGGCTGTACCACTCTGGGTCCAATTTTTTGAGCGGGGCCTTGCTGGGTCCCATATGGAGGCCAGGGTTGCTCAGCCTCCGATATGGAGGCCAGGGTGGCTCAGCCTCCGATATGGAGGCCAGGGTGGCTCAGCCTCCGATTTGGAGCCTGGGGTCACTCAGCTTTCAATTTGACGCGTCGGCCCTTTAAGACTCATTTCGATGCGCCGGCTCTTTAAGAATCATTTTGGCGCTTCGGCCCTTTAAGAGCCAGTTTGGCTCACTGGGCTTCTAAATCCACTTTGGCGAACATTCTCTCTCAGGGGCATGAGTCATGTGATGAAGCTAGATTTGCTTTCGTGCTGTGGGTTTTGCTTTAAGAGCTGATATTATGTGGCAGAACCTGTGTCCTGGGGGGTCTTGAGAAGTTCGTAGGCGTTGGCATAGTAACTGGGTGTGCCTGCGCATATCAATGAGCTTAACTGCACCTCAGGACTGCCCCATGTTTTCCCTATGACAACATTTTCCCGTTAAAATGCATTGAGATAATGCATTCCAATGACAGGAAAATGTTTTTTCAAACGCAAATTGCGCAAAAACTACAAATCCGATCGACACAAAAAATACTTAGCACACCTCTCGTGGACGCTGGCTTCGAAACGACGCCTCAACAGAGTCTGTGCGTGTAGCGGTTCGGGTTGCATTAATAGCGGAAATCAACTGAATAGTAATAATACCACTAGATGTGTATTTCCTGAAGGAAGTACAGATAGTGGTTTGAAATGGTGCCCGGGCTGCCCCTTTAAGAGAGACTTGCCTGCTGCCCCTGCTAGACTTTCAACACAGGATACGATTTAACAGTGGGTGCCTCTCAGGGGCCACTTTGGCCCCAGGGTCCGATTTTGTGGGTGGGGCCCCTCAAGGCCCGATTTTGTGGGTGGGGCCCCACAGGGTCCGATTTTGTGGCCGGGGCCACTCAGGGTCCGATTTGGTGGCCGGGGCCCCTCAGGGTCCGATTTGGTGGCCGGGGCCCCTCAGGGTCTGATTTGTTGGGTGGGGCCCCTCAAGGTCCGATTTTGTGGCTGGGGCCCCTCAGGGTCCGATTTTGTGGCCGGAACCCCTCAGGGTCCAATTTTGTGGGTGGGGCCCCTCAGGGTCCGATTTTGTGGCCGGGCCCGTCAGGGTCCGATTTTGTGGGTGGGGCCACTCAGGGTCCGATTTGTTGGGCGGGGCCCCTCAGGGTCCAATTTGGTGGGCTGGGCCCCTCAGGGTCCGATTTTGTGGGTTGGGCCCCTCAGGGTCCGATTTTGTAGCCGGGGCCCCTCAGGGTCCGATTTTGTGTCAGGGGCCCCTCAGGGTCCGATTTTGTGGTTGGGTCCCCTCAGGGTCCGATTTTGTGGTTGGGGCCCCTCATGGTCCGATTTTGTGGCCGCGGCCCCTTAGGGTCTGATTTTGTGGCCGCGGCCCCTCAGGGTCCGATTTTGTGGCAGGGGCCCCTCTGGGTCCGATTTTGTGGGTGGGGCCCCTCTGGGTCCAATTTGGTGGGCGGGACCACTCTGGGTCCAATTTGGTGGGCGGGGCCTCTCAGGGTCCGATTTTGTGGTTGGGTCCCCTCAGGGTCCGATTTTGT
The DNA here is from genome assembly GCF_039654945.1 of Dendrobates tinctorius. Classification (NCBI taxonomy): domain Eukaryota; kingdom Metazoa; phylum Chordata; class Amphibia; order Anura; family Dendrobatidae; genus Dendrobates; species Dendrobates tinctorius. Next base: position 396,583 of record NW_027362134.1, on the reverse strand, counting down.
TCTTGGGGCCCCTCAGGGTCCGATTTTGTGGCCGGGGCCCATCAGGGTCCAATTTTGTGACTGGGGCCCATCAGGGTCCGATTTTGTGGCCGCGGCCCCTCAGGGTCTGATTTTGTGGCAGGGGCCCCTCTGGGTCTGATTTTGTGGGCGGAGCCCCACTGGGTCCAATTTGTTGGGCGGGACCACTCTGGGTCCAATTTGGTGGGCGGGGCCTCTCAGGGTCCGATTTGGTGTGCGGGGCCCCACAGGGTCCGATTTGGTGGGCGGGACCCCTCAGGGTCCGATTTGGTGGGCAGGGCCTCTCTGGGTCTGATTTCGTGGGTGGGGCCACTCTGGGTAAGATTTGGAGGCTGGGTCGCTCAGCCTCCAATTTGGAGGCCGGGGTCGTTGAGCTTCTGACTTGGAGGCCGAGGTCAAAGAGCCTCCGATTTGCAGGCAGGGGTCGATGAGCTTCCGATTTGGAGGCCGGGGTCGATCAGCCTCCGATTTGGAGGCCGGGGTGGCTCAGCCTCCGATTTGGAGGCCGGGGTGGCTCAGCCTCCGATTTGGAGGCCGGGGTGGCTCAGCCTCCGATTTGGAGGCCGGGGTGGCTCTGCCTCCGATTTGGAGGCCGGGGTGGCTCAGCCTCCGATTTGGAGGCCGGGGTCGCTCAGCCTCCGATTTGGAGGCCGGGGTGGCTCAGCCTCCGATTTGGAGGCCGGGGTGGCTCAGCCTCCGATTTGGAGGCCGGGGTGGCTCAGCCTTTGATTTGGAGGCCGGGGTCGATCAGCCTCCGATTTGGAGGCCGGGGTCGATCAGCCTCCGATTTGGAGGCCGGGGTGGCTCAGCCTCCGATTTGGAGGCCGGGGTGGCTCAGCCTCCGATTTGGAGGCCGGGGTGGCTCAGTCTCCGATTTGGTGTGTCGGCCCTTTAAGACTCATTTGGGTGCGCTGGCCCTTTAACAATCACTTTGGCGCGTTGGCCCTTTAAGAGCTAGTTTGGCTCACTGGGCTTCTTTTAAATCCACTTTGGCGCACACATTCTCTCTCAGGGGCATGTGTCATGTGATGAAGCTCGATTTGCATTTGTGCTGTGAGTTTCGCTTTAAGAGCTGATATTATGTGGCAGAGGCTCTGTGCTGGGGTTCAAGTGAAGTTCGTAGGCGTTGGCATAGTAACTGGGTCTGCCTGCGCATATCAATGAGCTCAACTGTCCTTTCAATCGCCTCAGGGCACGTTTTGCCATTTAATATTGAAAAGCATTGGAGACAGTGCATTCCAATGACGGGAAAAAAAATTTTCAAACGCAAATTGCGCAAAAACTACAAATCCGATCGACACGAAAAATACTTAGCACACCTCTCATGGACGCTGGCTTCGAAACGACACCTCAACGGAGTCTGTGCGTGTAGCGGTTCGGGCCGCATTAATTGCGGAAATCAACTTAATAAGAAGAAGAAGAAGAAGAAGTTAGCAGCGTTCGGATTACAATATAGTGGTTTTTTTCAAACCACTATAATAATAAGAAGAAGAACTAGATGTGTATTTCCTGAAGGAAGTACAGATAGTGGTTTGAAATGGTACCTGGCTGCCCCTTTAAGAGAGACTTGCCTGCTGCCCCTGCAAGACTTTCAACTCAGGATCCGTTTTAACTGTGGGTGCCTCTCAGGGGCCACTTTGGCCTCAGAGTCCGATTTTGTGGGTGGGGCCCCTTAGGGCCCGATTTTGTGGGTGGGGCCCCTCAGGGTCCGATTTTGTGGCCGGGGCACCTCAGGGTCCGATTTGGTGGGTGGGGCCCCTCACGGTCCGATTTGGTGGCCGGGGCCCCTCAGGGGCTGATTTGATGGGTGGGTCACCTCAGGGTCCGATTTTGTGGCCGGGGCCCCTCAGGGTCCGATTTGGTGGTTGGGGCCCCTCAGGGTCCGACTTTGTGGCCGGAGCTCCTCAGGGTCCGTTTTTGTGGCCGGAACCCCTTAGGGTCCAATTCTGTGGCCGGGGCCCCTCAGGGTCCGATTTGGTGAGTGGGGCCCCTCAGGGTCCGATTTTGTGGTTGGGGCCCCTCAGGGTCCGATTTTGTGGGTGGGGCCCCTCAGGGTCCGATTTGGTGGGTGGGGCACCTCAGGGTCCGATTTTGTGGGTGGGGCCCCTCAGGGTCCAATTTTGTGGTCGGGGCCCCTCAGGGTCCGATTTGGTGGACGGGGCTCCTCAGGGTCTGTTTTTGTGGCCGGAACCCCTCAGGGTCCGATTCTGTGGCCGGGGCCCCTCAGGGTCCGATCTGGTGGGTGGGGCCCCTCAGAGTTCAATTTAGTGAGCAGGGCCCCTCAGGGTCCGATTTGGTGAGCGGGGCCCCTCAGGGTCCGATTGGTGAGCGGGTCCCCTCAGGGTCTGAATTGGTGGGCAGGGACCCTCAGGGTCCCATTTTGTGGTTTGGGGCCCCTCAGGGTCCGATTTTATGAGTGGGGCCCCTCAGGGTTGGATTTGGTGGCCGGGGTCCCTCAGGGTCCGATTTTGTGGTTGGGGTCTTTCAGAATCCAATTTTGTGGGCGGGGCCGCTCAGTGTCCGATTTGGTGGGCAGGGCCCCTCAGGGTCCAATTTGGTGGTCGGGGCCACTCTTGGTCCGATTTGTTGGGCAGGGCCCCAAAATGTTTGATTTGGTGGGCGGGGCCCCTCAGGGTCTGATTTGGTTTGCGGGGCCCCTCAGGGTCCCATTTGGTGGGCGGGGGGCAACTCTGGGTCTGGTTTGGTGGGCAGGCCCCTCAGGGTCCAATTTTGTGGGTGGGGCCCCTCAGGGTCTGATTTTGTGGATTGGGCCCCTCATGGTTGGATTTTGTGGCAGGGGCCCCTCAGGGTCTGATTTTGTGGGTGGGGCCCCTCAGGGTCCGATTTTGTAGCCGGGGCCCCTCAGGGTCCGATTTTGTGGTTGGGGTCTTTCAGAATCCGATTTTGTGGGCGGGGCCGCTCAGTGTCCGATTTGGTGGGCAGGGCCCCTCAGGGTCCGATTTGGTGGTCGGGGCCACTCTAGGTCCGATTTGTTGGGCAGGGCCCCAAAGTGTTTGATTTGGTGGGCGGGGCCCCTCAGAGTCTGATTTGGTGGGCGGGGCCCCTCAGGGTCCAATTTGGTGGGCGGGGGCAACTCTGGGTCTGGTTTGGAGGGCAGGGCCCCTCAGGGTCCAATTTTGTGGGTGGGGGCAACTCTGGGTCTGGTTTGGTGGGCAGGGCCCCTCAGGGTCCAATTTTGTGGGTAGGGCCCATCAGGGTCTGATTTTGTGGGTGGGGCCCCTCATGGTCCAATTTGGTGGGTGGGGGCAACTCTGGGTCTGGTTTGGTGGGCAGGGCCCCTCAGGGTCCAATTTTGTGGGTGGGGCCCCTCAGGGTCTGATTTTGTGGGTGGGGCCCCTCAGGGTCTGATTTTGTGGCCGGGGCCCCTCAGGGTCCGATTTTGTGGGTGGGGCCCCTCAGGGTCTGATTTTGTGGTTGGGGCCCCTCAGAATCCGATTTGGTGGGCGGGGCCCCTCATGGTCCGATTTGGTGAGCGAGCCCCTCAGAGTTCAATTTGGTGAGCGGGGCCCCTCAGGTTCCGATTTGGTGGGTGGGGCCCCTCAGGGTCTGATTTTGTGGGTGGGGCCCCTCAGGGTCCGATTTGGTGGGTGGGGCCACTCAGGGGTCCGATTTTGTGGCTGGGGCCCCTCAGGGTCCGATTTTATGGGTGGGGACCCTCAGGGTCCGATTTGGTGGACGAGGCCCCTCAGGGTCTGATTAGGTGGGCGGAGCCCCTCAGGGTCCAAATTGGTGGGCGGGGCCCCTCAGGGTCTGATTTTGAGGCCGGGGCCCCTCCAGGTCCGATTTTGTGGCTGGGGCCCCTCAGGGTCTGATTTGGTGGGTGGGGCCCCTCAGGGTCCGATTTTGTGGGTGGGGCCCCTCAGGGTCCGATTTTGTGGGTGGGGCCCCTCAGGGTCCGATTTTGTGGGTGGAGCCCCTCAGGGTCCGATTTGGTGGGCGGGGCCACTCTGTGTCTGATTTGGTGGGCGGGGCCACTCTGGGTCCAATTTGGATGCCAGGGTGGCTCAGCCTCCTTTTTGTAAGCCAGGGCCTATCAACCTCCTTTTTGGAACCTTGGGTCACTCAGCTTTCGATTTGGCGCGCCTGCCCTTTAAGACTCATTTTGGTGCGCCGGCTCTTTAAGAATCACTTTGGCGCGTCGGCCCTTTAAGAGCCAGGGTGGCTCACTGGGCTTCTAAATCCACTTTGGCGCACATTCTCTCTCAGGGGCATGCGTCATGTGATGAAGCTAGATTTGCATTTGTGCTGTGGGTTTCGCTTTAAGAGCTGATATTATGTGGCAGAAGCTCTCTCCTGGGGGCGTCATGTGATGTTCGTAGGCGTTGGCATAGTAACGGGGTTTGCCTGCGCATATCAATGAGCTCAACTGCCATTTCAATCGCCTCAGGGCATGTTTTAAGCTTCCCATTGAAAAGCATTGGAGACAGTGCATTCCAATGACGGGAAAAAAAAATTTCAAACACAAATTGCGCAAAAACTACAAATCCGATTGACACGAAAAATACTTAGCACACCTCTCATGGACGCTGGCTTCGAAACGACACCTCAATGGAGTCTGTGCGTGTAGCGGTTCGGGCCGCATTAATTGCGGAAATCAACTGAATAATAAGAAGAACTAGATGTGTATTTCCTGAAGGAAGTACAGATAGTGGTTTGAAATGGTGCCCGGACTGCCCCTTTAAGAGAGACTTGCCTGCTGCCCCTGCAAGACTTTCAACTCAGGATCCGTTTTAACTGTGAGTGCCTCTCAGGGGCCAGTTGGGCCTCAGGGTCTGATTTGGTGGGTGGGGCGCCTCAGGATCTGATTCCTTGGCCTGGGCTCCTCAGGGCTTGAATTGTTGGCGGGGATCCCTCAGGCTCCGATTTTGTGGGTGTGGCCCCTCAGGGTCCGATTTTGTGGGTGGGGCCCCTCAGGGTCCGATTTTGTGGGTGGGGCCCCTCAGGGTCCAATTTTGTGGGTGGGGCCACTCTGGATCCGATTTTGTGGGTGGGGCCACTCTGGGTCCGATTTGGTGGGTGGGGCCACTCTGGGTCCGTTTTGTTGGGCGGGGCTACTCAGGGCCGATTTGGTGGGCGGGGCCCCTCAGGGTCCGATTTGGCGGGTGGGGCCCCTCAGGGTCCGATTTGGTGGGCGGGGCCACTCTGGGTCCAATTTGGTGGGCGGGGGCCCTCTGGGTCTATATTTGGTGGGCGGGGCCCCTCTGGGTCTATATTTGGTGGGCGGGGCCCCTCAGGGTCCGATTTTCTGGCCGAGGCCTCTCAGGGTCCGATTTTGTTGGGGCCCCTCAGGGTCTGATTTTGTGGCAGGGGCCCCTCAGAGTCCGATTTTGTGGGTGGGACCCCTTAGGGTCTGATTTGGTGGGCGGGACCACTCTGGGTCCGATTTGGTGGGTGGGACCTCTCAGGGTCCGATTTGGTGGGAGGGGCCACTCTGGGTCCGATTTAGTGGGCGGGGCCCCACAGGGTCCGATTTGGTGGGTAGGGCCTCTCTGGGTTCTATTTGGTGGGTGGGGCCACTCTGGGTAAGTTTTGGAGGCTGGGGTCGCTCAGCCTCCGATTTGGAGGCTGGTGTCGATGAGCTTCCGATTTGGAGGCCGGGGTTGATGAGCTTCCGATTTGGAGGCCGGGGTCGTTGAGCCTCCGATTTGTAGGCCGGGGTCGTTGAGCCTCCGATTTGGAGGCCGGGGTGGCTCAGCCTCCGATTTGGAGGCCGAGGTCGATCAGCCTCCGATTTGGAGGCCGGGGTGGCTCAGCCTCCGATTTGGAGCCTGGGGTCACTCAGCTTTCGATTTGGCGTGTCGGCCCTTTAAGACTCATTTCGGTGCGCCGGCCCTTTAACATTCACTTTGGCGCTTCGGCCCTTTAAGAGCTAGTTTGGCTCACTGGGCTTCTTCTAAATCAACTTTGGCGGAAATTCTCTCTCAGGGGCATGTGTCATGTGATGGAGCTAGATTTGCATTTGTGCTGTGGGTTTCGCTTTAAGAGCTGATATTATGTGGCAGAAGCTCTGTCCTTGGGGCGTCATGTGATGTTCGTAGGCGTTGGCATAGTAACTGGGTGTGCCTGCGCATATCAATGAGCTTAACTGCCATTTCAATCGCCTCAGGGCACGTTTTGCCATTTCCCATTGAAAAACATTGGAGACAGTGCATTCCAATGACGGGAAAAAAAATTTTCAAACGCAAATTGCGCAAAAACTACAAATCCGATCGACACGAAAAATACTTAGCACACCTCTCGTGGACGCTGGCTTCGAAACGACACCTCAACGGAGTCTGTGCGTGTAGCGGTTTGGGCTGTATTAATTGTGGAAATCAACTTAATAATAATAAGAAGAAGAATAAGTTAGCAGCGTTCGGATTACAATATAGTGGTTTTTTCAAACCACTATAATAAGTTAGCAGCGTTCGGATTACAATGTAGTGGTTTTTTCAAACCACTATAATAAGTTAGCAGCGTTCGGATTACATAATAGTGCTTTCTTCAAAGCACTATAATAAAATATAAGAAATCGGATTACAATATGTTGCTTGAACCTAGAGGTTCAAGCACCATAATAAAAAAATCAAAAGATATTGTATATCTAAATATTTGAATAAAAAAAATAAACAATAAAAGAACACATATTTGGTATCGCTGCAGTCGCAACAACCCAACCTACAAATCTGTCCCACTAGTTAACCCCTTTAGTGAACACCATAAAAAAAAATAAAAAACAAGGCATAAAACAATGCTTTATCATCATACTGCAGAACAAAAAGTGAAATAAAACGTGATAAAAAGGATAGATATAAATAATTATGGTACCTCTGAAAACATAATTTTGTCCTGCATAAAACAAGCCACCATATAGCTTCTTTTTATCTCCAGAAAAGGTATCCGGTAACTTAACCGGAGACTCAGGGGAAACTAATGTAACATCCCGAGCCCCCGATGAGAATACCCCCTGCACAGTGTCAGCGATCAGCTGCTGAGACTGAGCCAGGACTCGTTGTTCTCCAAGGAGTTTCTGAGACATCTGAGTCAGGTGCTTTACCTGCTCAGAAAGAGCATGCATAGGATCCATCACATACACAGGAGAAGGGGAGCAGAGAAAAAAAAATGGTAATGGTCTGTTATAATGTCAGGAACACCTCACTACACTCGCTCACTGAGCCAGTGCACGTGTCCTGAGTACAGAAACAGTGCTAAAAGATAACTGTGGAGCAGGGCAGCAGAAGTGACAATGCGTGCTTCAAACTATCGGTGTCAGGATCCAGTCAGCGCCGGAAAGTAAAGATGCACAGGACCTGAGGAAACTGAAGTTAGCAAGCTGGCACAGGACCAATGGTCATGTGACTGCAGGGGGAGGGGCTTAGCGTCCTGCTTTCAGAGATGACAGGACACCATACAACAACTCAAAAAACGGAGGTCACACACAGTACAGGCAAACAAGGCACAGGAGAGACAAACAGACGGGTGGTCAGACAAAGCCAAAGGTCATACACAAGAGGGCGACGTGGTACCAAGGGGACGAGCAGAGAGAAGTCGGGTCACAAGCAGAGAGTCATACACGAGAGTTAGCGCAGTACAAGAGGGACAGGCAGAACTCATAACAGGGACAGAACCGGATCAAAACCAAACAAGCAAGCAAGATATCAGGCACACAGCACACATACGCACAAGGTCAACTAACTCAGCCGAGGGCAGGAGTATAACTGATACCGGACCTAGGTCCAGTGAGCATTAAATAGCCGCCTTCTGAAAGAGAGAGGCAGAGCAATTAACCCCCAGTCTGATCAGGACGGGCCAAAGCGTAACCCCGTCCTGGATCATGACAGTACCCTCCACTCAATGGGGGGCCACCGGACCCCAGGTCTCTTAGGGTACTTGGCATGAAAGGCCCGTACCAACCGATCCACATGGACCGATCGAGCAGGAACCCATGACTGTTCTTCAGGACCGTAGTCTTTCCAATGTACCAGATATTGAAGAGCACGACGGACCAACCTGGAGTCGACAATTCGTTCCACCTTGTACTCTGACTGCCCATCTACCAAAACCGGTGGTGGGGAAGCTGATGATCCCTCCCCACCGGACCTCACAGGTTTCAAAAGGGCCCTATGGAAAACATTTGGGATCCGCAGAGATGGCGGGAGACGCAACCGAAAAGCCACCGGCTTAACTGCTTCGGTAATTTCATAAGGACCTATAAACTTGGGTCCAAGCTTCGCAGAGGGGACCTTGAGCCTTATATTCTTGGTGGACAACCATACCTTATCCCCAATCTGAAACACCGGTCCCGCGATCGTTTTCTCCAAAATGAGGATGAAACCCATAATTGCAGAAAAAGGGAGATGTACCCATAGACTGGTTAATGCGGTTGTTAAATCCAAACTTGGCCAACGGTAACACAGAACACCAATCATCCTGTCGGGCTGAGGTCAAGCAATGCAGAATTTGCTCCAGAGACTGATTGGTCCGTTCGGTCTGCCCATTAGTCTCAGGATGATAAGCGGATGAAAAGGACAGACCAATACCCAACCTCTTACAAAAAGCCCTCCAAAATCTGGAAACAAATTGCACTCCTCTATCAGACACCACATTCAAGGGTACCCCATGCAACCGCACCACATGCTCAACGAACAATCTGGATAATGTTTCCGCATTAGGCAGAGCTGCCAAAGGTACAAAATGTGCCTGCTTACTAAACCTGTCCACCACAACCCAGACGATGGTATTACCCTTGGAGGGGGGAAGGTGGGTGATGAAATCAATGGACAAATGAGTCCATGGTCTCTCAGGAATTGGCAGTGGTACCAATTCCCCGGCCGGCCGGTTATGGGGGGTTTTTGCACGGGCACAAACATCATAAGCAGACACATAATCCCCAACATCAGAGGCTAAAGCAGACCACCAGAATACTCTAGCAATGACCTTCTGGGTAGCCGAGATCCCTGGATGTCCACCCAGAACTGAGTCATGGAACTCCCGGAGGACATTGAGGCGAAACTGAGCTGGCACGAAAAGTTTATCCACCGGCTTAGTCGGAGGTGCAAGATACTGAGCTTCCCGAATCTCCCATTCCAACATATTAGAAATATCTGCCACCACCACACCAGGCTGAAGAATGGAGGATGGAGGTTCCGGGGGGACACCGGATCTAGACTGCGTGACAAGGCATCCGCTCTGACATTTTTAGATCCTGGCCGAAAAGTGATCGAGAAGTTGAATCAGGAAAAAAAAGTGACCATCTAGCCTGTCTGGGCGTCAACCTTTTGGCTGACTCAATGTAAGCTAGGTTTTTGTGGTCCGTAATTATGGTTATAGGATGGACAGCCCCCTCCAAAAAATGCCTCCATTCTTCAAAGGCCAACTTTACGGCCAGAAGTTCTCGATTCCCCACATCATAGTTTCTCTCCGCAGGGGAGAACTTCTTTGAGAAAAAGGCGCAAGGTCTCAAATTAGTCAAAGTTGGTGGTCCCTGGGACAATACCGCCCCCACCCCCACCTCTGAGGCATCTACATTAACAATAAATGGTTCAGACGGGTCCGGTTGAATAAGAACCGAGGCAGACATGAAACATTTTTTTAAAAACTGAAACGCCGCTACCGCTGCGGTTGACCAATTCTTGATATCAGCCCCCTTTTGAGTCATGTCTGTGAGGGGTTTAACCACCTGTGAGAACCCCCTTATAAATTTATGGTAGTAATTGGGAATCCTAGGAAACGCTGCAGAGCCTTCAAATCATAAGGTTGAACCCACTCGACAATGGCCTGCACCTTATTAGGATCCATGCGATACCCTTCAGCAGACACAATGAACCCCAGAAAAGATAGTTCTTGGACGAAAAATAAGCATTTTTCTAATTCAGCAAAGAGACAGTTCTCCGGGAGCCTTTGGAGAACTGCCCGAACATGATCAATGTGAGCCTGTTTATCAGGAGAGTAGATCAATATGTCATCCAAATATACCACCATAAAACGTCCAATGAAATCAGAGAACACATGATTAATGAAATTTTGGAAAACCGCTGGAGCATTGGTCAGACCGAAAGGCATGACCAAATTTTCAAACAACCCTTCAGTAGTGAGAAAAGCGGTTTTCCACTCATCTCCGTCCCGTACTCGGATAAGGTTATACGCTCCCCGTAGATCTAACTTTGAAAACCACTTAGCTCCAGACAACTGGTTGTATAGATCAGGAATAAGTGGAAGGGGATACATATTCCTCACAGTTATCTTATTTAACTCAAGAAAATCGAGGCATGGGCGTAAACCACCGTCTTTTTTCTTTACAAAAAAGAACCCCGCTGCCACGGGAGAAACAGAAGGACGAATGTGTCCCTTACAGAGACTCTCGGAAATATATTCTTTCATCGCAGCCTGTTCTGGACCCGAAAGGTTATACAAGCGGGCTTTGGGCAATTTAGCACCTGGAACCAGGTCAACGGCACAATCAAATGGGCGGTGTGGTGGTAAAACCTCTGCCTCTTTTTTGGAGAAAACATCCGTATAGTCTTTCAGGCACTCCAGAATACCTTCCAGACCCACGGACAACACAGACACCGTAACAAGACATTTTTCAGAACAATAGAGACCCCATTTAACAATGTCCCGAGATTCCCAATTAATCACAGAATTATGTAATTGTAACCAGGGGAACCCCAACACCAGTCCTGCAGGCAGGTTGTCCATCACAAAACATGAAATGTGTTCCTGGTGTAAGGAACTCACTTTAAGGAGAAACTCTTCAGTACGAAACATAACGTTATTCTTAACCAGTGGTGTTTTGTCAATGGCAACAATGTGAATAGGAGTCTCCAACCTAACTGTCCCTAACTTACACCTGGCCACCAAGTCAGAGTCAATAAAGTTCAATGATGATCCGCAATCCACGAAGGCAGAAGTGGATGTAGAGACACTCCCACAACAAAGTTCCACTTGCAACAACATTTTTGAAAAGGCAGAAAAGGGTACCAGAGAGCCTGGGTGACCTCCACGATCATCACCCGGGCTCAGTAGCTTGTTGGTCAGTGGACGGGAGAGGCAATCCTTTTTCCAATGTCCAGCATCGCCACAGTGAAAACAACATTTTCCCACGCGCCGTTGTCTCCTTTCGTTCCCTTTGAGGTCGATGGTTCCCATCTCCATGGTTTCCAATGTAGGACAGGCTCCCCTTCTTTGGGAGAATAACGGTGTCTCAATTGCATCACTCCTCTCGCCATTCGGACGGCCTGTGTCATAGCCTCCTCCAAGGAATCAGACGGAGGGTGGAGAGCCAAGGCGTCTTTCAGATGTTCAGACAGGCCTCTACGGAACAAACCCTGGAGGGCGGCATCATTCCAGCAGACCTCAGCAGCCCAGCGCCGGAACTCTGAACAAAACCACTCGGCTGAGTGCTTCCCCTGGCACACACTCATCACCATGTCCTCAGCCATACGCCTCTGATCAGGCTCATCATAAATATGCCCCAGGGCCTCAAAAAATGCATCCACATTCATACGCTCAGGGGCCGTGGTCGAAAGGGAGAAAGCCCAGCTTGGGGGGCTCCCCTTAACAGAGACATAATGACCCCCACTCTCTGACCTTCATCCCCAGAAGAGTGTGGTCTCAATGAAAAAAAAAGCTTACAGCCCTACTTGAAAACTCTGAACTTCTTTTTATCTCCAGAAAAGGTATCCGGTAACTTAACCGGAGACTCAGGGGAAACTAATGTAACATCCCGAGCCCCCGATGAGAATACCCCCTGCACAGTGTCAGCGATCAGCTGCTGAGACTGAGCCAGGACTCGTTGTTCTCCAAGGAGTTTCTGAGACATCTGAGTCAGGTGCTTTACCTGCTCAGAAAGAGCATGCATAGGATCCATCACATACACAGGAGAAGGGGAGCAGAGAAAAAAAAATGGTAATGGTCTGTTATAATGTCAGGAACACCTCACTACACTCGCTCACTGAGCCAGTGCACGTGTCCTGAGTACAGAAACAGTGCTAAAAGATAACTGTGGAGCAGGGCAGCAGAAGTGACAATGCGTGCTTCAAACTATCGGTGTCAGGATCCAGTCAGCGCCGGAAAGTAAAGATGCACAGGACCTGAGGACACTGAAGTTAGCAAGCTGGCACAGGACCTATGGTCATGTGACTGCAGGGGGAGGGACTTAGCGTCCTGCTTTCAGAGATGACAGGACACCATACAACAACTCAAAAAACGGAGGTCACACACAGTACAGGCAAACGAGGCACAGGAGAGACAAACAGACGGGTGGTCAGACAAAGCCAAAGGTCATACACAAGAGGGCGACGTGGTACCAAGGGGACGAGCAGAGAGAAGTCGGGTCACAAGCAAAGAGTCATACACGATAGGTAGCGCAGTACAAGAGGGACAGGCAGAACTCATAACAGGGACAGAACCGGATCAAAACCAAACAAGCAAGCAAGATATCAGGCACAAGGCACACATACGCACAAGGTCAACTAACTCAGCCGAGGGCAGGAGTATAACTGACACCGGACCTAGGTCCAGTGAGCAATAAATAGCCACCCTCTGCTAGAGAGAGGTGGAGCAATTAACCCCCAGTCTGATCAGGAGGGGCCAAAGCGAAACCCCGTCCTGGATCATGACACATACTGACACCAAAATAAAACTTCCTTATCAATTTTACCACACACAGACGGCAAAAGCCCCCCCAAGAAATTCCTGAATTGCTGGGCTTTTTTCGTTCTTCCTCAAAAAAATCGGAATAGAAAGCAATCAAAAAATGTCATGTGCCGAAAATGGTACCAATAAAAAGGTCAATTCATCCTGCAAAAAACAAGACCTCATATGACTCTGTGGGCCAAAATATCGAAAAATTATAGTTCTCAAAATGTGGTGATGCAAAAACTATTTTTTGCAATAAAAAGCATCTTTCAGTGTGTGACAGCAGCCAAACATAAAAATCTGGCAGCGCTGTAATCGCACCGACCCGAAGAATAAAGTCTTCTAATCACTTATCCCGCAGGAGAAATGGCATAAAAAATAAATATAACCAATTCTTCATCTACTGTTCATTTTTTCATTCTGCCTCCCAAAGATTGAAGTAAGGCTCGGCACACATTTATCCTGCGCTCTGCATTGAGTGCTTAAACCAGGGTTTCCGTGTAAATCTCTGAAATACGTGATTCAGATGGAACTCTTGTGGAAGATTACCTTTGATGAGGCAGATGGAGGCACAGTGGATGCCATAGGACCTGTGATCCAGTGCTGTCAATCTTTTTAGACGTGCATAAAAGTCCCATCAGCCACAGTTTTGTGCACTTCTGAAAAGAAGGATACTGCTGAACAGAGGCCAGACGGAGTCCAGAGTAATTCTGCTGCCTCCTTATAGTGAATGGAGCCCTTGGGGGTTTCATCTGAATCCCGTCACTTAGAGATTTAGATGGAAACCCGAAAGTAAGTGCTCAGCGTAGATCGCCAGATAAATGTGATCCCAAACATTATGTAAAATGTTCCCAATAAAAGCTTCAACTCAATTCTCAAAAAAAGCAAGTCCTCACTCAGATCTGTTAACTGTTAATGGAAAAATAGGGTCTTTCACAGTGTACTTAAACCACATATAGCGTCCATTGGCATTTCTGAAGCAATGAGAGCCCGTCTAACTTAAGAGTACATGCCTCCAGAATCACGGGCTGGGCACTACAGCGGCAGTTTGCAATTTTTACTTGGCAACATTCATTGCTGCTTATTTCTGGAAAATACCCATGGAGTCAAAATCACCCCTACACCTGTAAATAAATTCCGAAAGGGGCATAATTTCCAAAATGGGGTCACTTGAGGGGGGATTCTGCTCTTCTAGCAATTAGGGGCTCTCTATATGGAGCCTGCAAACTCTTCTAGGAAAATCTGATTTTTTTAATTTAAGGCTCAACATTATAAACTTCTGTGAAGCTCTTGAGGGTTCAATGTGCTACTACACATCTAGATCAATTCCCAGAGGGGTCTAGTTTGCAAAATAGTGTCACTAGTGGGGGATTTTCACTGTTTAAGCACATCAGAGGCTCTCCAAACGCGACATGGTATTCACCAATTGTTGCAACAAATTTTCCATTCAAAATGTCAAATGGCGCTAATTCCCTTCCGAGCCCTACCGTGTGCCCAAACAGTGGTTTTCTCTCTCATAAGGGGTATTGGGGTACTCAGGAGAAATTTCACAACAAAGTTGAGGGTCCATTTTTTCCTGTTACCCTTGTCAAAATAAAAAATTGGGGATCTGAAGTAATTTTTTTAGGAAAAAAGTTAAATGTTCATTCTTTTTCCACATTCCAAAAATTCCTGTGAAGCACCTGAAGAGTTAATAAACTTCTTGATTGTGGTTTTGAACACCTTGAGGGGGGCAGTTTTTAGAATGGCGTCACTTTTGGGTATCTTCTACCATATAGACCCATCAAGGTGGCTTCAAATGTGATGTGATACCTAAAAAAAAAAATGGTGTTGTAAAAATGAGAAATCGCTGGTCAACTTTTATCCCCTACAAATTCCTAAAAAAAAAAATTTGGTTCCAAATTTTTGCTGATGTAAAGTAAACATGTGGGAAATGTATTTTGTGTGACATATCTCTATGATTTAAGGGCATGAAAATTCAAAGTTGGAAAATTGTGAAATTTTAAAAATTTTCGCCAAATTTCCATTTTTTTTCACAAATAAATGCAAGTCATTTCAAAGAAATTTTATCACTATCATGAAGTACAATATGTCACGAAAAAACATTCTCAAAATCACTGGGATACATTAAAGCGTTCCAGAGTTATTACCTCATAAAAGGACAGTGGTCATAATTTTAAAAATTGGCCTGGGCATGAACGTGCAAACCACCCTCAGGGGTAAAGCGGTTAAAGGACATCTGTTAGCAGGATTTCACTTTCCAAAATATTTATAATCGCATGTAGCTCTTTTAAAGGCAAGTCCAGCAATACCTTTACATGGGCAGTTGGCCAGTCTATTCCTCTATTATTGAGAGATCAGTGTTTGCATTAATAGGCACATGATGTTGAAGAGTTATTTGCAGATCTGAAACCTCTGTCACTCCAGGTCTATTCAACACACAGTGCCGCTTCCTCCTGTTTCACTGACAGCTAGAATGTTGTTTGAATTAAGGCAAATGAGCCAAAATATGGCCACTTGCAGCTCATCAGTCTTAGGCTACTTTCACACATCAGGTTTTCGGCGTCAGGCGCGATCCGGCGTCGTGCCGGAACGCCGGATCCGGCAAATGTTTTGTAAAACCTGATGTGCCGGATCCGGTTTTCTGCCGGATCCATCTTGTTCTTGACAGACAAAACCGGATCCGTCTCATCCGGTTCATCCGTTTTTCTATCCGTTTTTCGACGGATTATGCCGGATCCGGTTTTTAAAATTGACCCTTGTGGCCTTCCGAACGGGATTGGCTACTGGAAAACTATATATAGCGTGTTCCTACAGCCCTTCTTTGACAGGTTGTAGAGGAGAAAGTGCAGGTTGGAGAGAAGAGCAAGTTACTGGCGAAGATGGATGTTGTGATTGGAAATATTTTGAAGAATTTGGCGGATTTTATAGCGGAGGCGAATCGTTTGAGGGTGATTGTTCTGGAGAAGGAGAGAGCGAGACAGCAGCGGATCAGGCATCGTAGACGACGTTTGTGGATCCACCCCATCACAGCCAAGAGAATGGACCTTCGACGAAACCCGGATAAATTTTTTGGATATGTTCGGATGAAAATGGAGAATTTTGATTACTTGGTGGAGCGCATTGCACACCTCATAAGAAAAGCAGACACCTATTGCCGCTTCTCTGTTTCACCCGCAGAGCGTCTGATGGTGACTTTAAGGTAGCCACATTTATTGGATGTGCTCGCATCAGAGCACACTTTCACTGCAATCTTGTTGGTGGTAGTTTGTATCTCCAAGTGTTATAGCTGAGTTTTGGTATGTAATGCTGTGATTGAAAACTAATTGATTGTTTTTTAATTCCCCACAGATTTCTTGCAACTGGAGAATCCCTTTCGTCACTGCATTTCCAGTACAGACTCGGGATTTCCACCATATCTGGAATAGTGAAGTACACATGCCGTGCACTGTGGGACTCCTTAGCTGAAGAGTTTTTACCAGAGCCCACAACAGAGAGGTGGATTGAAATTGCTGACAAGTTTCAACAGATATGTCAGTTTCCCAACTGCTTGGGCGCTGTGGACGGGAAACATATCCGCATTGTAAAGCCAGCCGGATCGGGATCGGAATATTTCAATTACAAGAAATATTTTTCAATTGTCCTCATGGCCATCGCTGACGCGGAATACAAATTTATTGCTGTTGATATTGGGGCCTATGGCCGCTCCAATGACTCTCAAGTTTTCAAACTGTCTGTCATGGGGCATAAACTGTATGGAAACACCTTCCAGTTCCCACCACCTAGACCGCTGCCGCAAACATCTGGTCCACCTATGCCATTTGCCTGTGTAGGGGATGAAGCCTTCCAGCTGTCAGAACACCTTTTGAAACCGTACTCTAGCAGAGGATTGACAAGACCAAAACGCATTTTTAATTACCGCCTCACAAGAGCAAGAAGAATGGTTGAATGTACCTTTGGTATTCTGACAGCCAAATGGCGGGTCCTATTGACTGCGATCAACCTCAAGACAGAAACTGTTGACGAGGTGATCAAAGCTTGCGTGGTACTCCACAATTTTGTTATCTGCAAGGAACCCATTTCCATTGAGGACACCTCTGAAGAAACCACCTTGCAAGATTACCATGACATTACCACTAGAAGTTCTGTCACGGTTTCAGTAATGAGGGACAATTTTGCACTATACTTTATGTCACCTCAAGGCAGAGTACACTGGCAGGATGACAGAGTGTGAAAGATTTGTGCCCTAACCAAACTTGTGTACCTTCTGTACCAACAGTATATACCTTTGCCAACCAAAGTTGGCTATCTTGTCATGGTCTCTATTTTTAGCTTTAGGCCACAGGTGTGTACCTGGTTGTGTTTTATGCAAAGTATTTCACCTTTTAACAAAAGTTGTGTACATTGTTAGGAAATCACCAACAATAAACACAACTTTTTAGGTGAAACACTTTGCTTCAAACACAACCAGGAACACAACTGTGGCAAAAAGCTAAAATTTACCCACAGTTATATACCTGGTTTTGAATACCTTTTTACCTTTTAAATACCCTGTATTTAACCTTTTTTTTTAAACATATTTCGCCGCAGAAAGAAATGACAGACAACCAGTGTAAACAATAATTTAACTTTTATTTAAAATATTTTTTTTTGTAAGTTTTTTTAACTTTAAAAACAGTTTTTTTAATAAAGCTTTGAAAAAAAACTGGGCATTTTTATTACAAAAGACACATTACAAATCTGTGTAGTGTGGGGTGGAAATACTGTTGGAGGGGCTGCGGGACACTTCGACAATGGGAGTGTGGAGAGAAGACTGGGATCGTGGTGGGGAAGGAACAGTTAGAGGTGATGGTGTGGAAAAAGCTACAGAATGGGTGGACAAGTGGGAGGCAGAAGAGGTGGTGGGCGGTGGAGTGGAGGGTTGGGCAGGGACTGTAGGAGCAGATGATGTTGATGTAAAGTTGTATGGGGAAGGAGTTTGGTACGGGGAAGGAGTTTGGTACGGGGAAGGAGTTTGGTACGGGGCAGGTTGCTGGAAGTGGGGAGATGTCTGGTACTGGGGAGGTTGCTGGTACTGGGGAGGTTGCTGGTACTGGCCAGGTTGCTGGTATGTAATAGGAGGGGGAGGATGGAAAGTGGCTGGAGGGGGTGCAGATGTAATAGGAGGGGGAGGATGGAAAGTGGCTGGAGGGGGTGCAGGTGGAGGAACTACAGTGGTGGGAGGTGGAGGTTGGGAGGTAACCTGCTGTAGAGCACCGTGGCACGAATGCATTACATGCATCTGCTGGGTAGGAGATAGTGTTGCCATGCGCTCCACAACAGACCTGAAAAAGGTGTGGTTTGGCAAAGATCTTGCTTCTGAATGCATGGTTTGCAGAAGTGTCTTCACCTCCAGAATGCTGGAGTTGATCTGCTGAAAGCCTGCGGAGATTTGCTCTGACAAGACTTTTAGACAGTTCTGGAAAGATGCATTCAGATGCAAGAACTCTGGCGCATAACTCTTTTCCTGACCCCTCTGCCGCTGCCGCCCAGTACCCGCAGGTGTACTAGAGGTGGCAGGGGCAGAAGGGTGGGGTAAAGGGAAAGCGATCTCCTCACCAGCAGCTTCATGTAATGTAGACGGCCACGATGCTCCTGTGCTGGTGGATGGGACAGATGGGTCGAATGTGTGGGAAGGCTGGGAAGGTGCAGATGTACCGGGGCGGTCGAAGTGTCCCTCGGTGCCGGTCTCCTCAGGGATCGCCTCAGAAGGGTCCAATCGTGCAGGCTCCCGAGTGCTGCTCACCGTGCTGTGGAATAAAGAGAAAAAAAAACAATTAAAATAGTGACATGGTATGGCCCTGGCTGAAAGAAAAAAGTTACATCTAAACATTTTTTTGTCACATGTGGTGTGTAATATTTACCTTCTGGTGAGCATTGTCTCCCGGAGGAACGACAGGGCTCGTGCGTACTTGTACTTGCTCCTGCGTCCTCCAGATCCACTCAGGGCCCGCATCTCTTTATTGAACTCCTTCTTGAAACGATCCCTCACAGACCGCCACCGCTTCACAATTCTCTCCCCTGAAACGAGAAAGGACAAAGTGGTTAGTATACAACATCAGTGTATCCCAAACTCCAGTCCTCATGGTCCCCAGGGGTCATGTTTTCAGGATTTCCAAAGTAAATAGAAATCCTGAACACATGATCCGTGGGGACCACGAGGACTGGAGTTCGGGAAACACTGGTTTAAATCAAGCAACCGGTACTGTATATACTTACGCTCTTTAATCTGGGCCCGAGCTTCGAGGTCCTCCCAGCGGTCCACAAGGAGCGAACAGATTTCCTCCCAGAGTCGTCGGGTAACGATAAGGTCAGCGTGGCGGCGGTCAGCCATATTCCAGAGCGGCTCCCTTTCTCTGACGAGATCGATGAGGGGGTCCACATCAATCCCTCCATCCTCACCGTCAGAGTCGGGAGCACGCTGTGAAGGCTGTTAAAGAAAAAGACAAAAATAACATAATTAGGCTCCACAAAAGAAATGAAATAAAAAGTGCAAAAAAAACAAAGCAAAAATATTTATACTTACACTCTGGTGACCGCCGCGTTGCTGTCGCCGACGACCCCGGGAGGCACTGCGAGGACCTCTTGGCCGAGCACCAGATTGGGAAGACTAGAGAAGAAAACAAAAAATGTTATGTCTTTGGATGTAGGCATTTGTTTGCTGTGTGTGGTCTGCAGAACATTGTTTTCTATGTGTTGTGTGTAGTGTGATGTGTTTCTGCGTTTGATGCAAAAAACTTACCAATTGTGAGCCCACTCCAAGTGTCTGTCCACCCCTTCCTTCTTCTTCTGGGAGCTCCTCTTCATCTTGTGATTCCTGTTTTGAAATAAAAGGCAATGAATAGACATATATTACAGAGATGATGGATTTTGGAAATAAAAACTTACCGTCAAACGCTGACGATGCGAGGGAGGGCTCCCAGAAGAAGATGTGCTGTCTTCCTCATGGCCAGACTCCATGGCTGTGGGTGGTGTTCCTGCTGCTGCCGCCATTGCTGCTGCTGCTGCATCTATTGGGCGGCTGTTGAATAAAGAGAAACAAAGGGCCAATGAATATCTTGATATTCCATAGCCCTAGTTTGGAGGAATGGGGGATTTGATAATTACCGTCTCTCATCTGCTGCTGGACTCCCCTCCCGTTGTTCAGCATGCTGCTCCATTTGGGGTGGTGCTGATGGTGCTGCTGCAGATGTCTGCTGCCTTCTCCTGCTCCTGGTTCTTGGCTTGGGTGTCATGTTGGGTGTGGCTGAGGGTCCCACTGTCTTGATTTTATATATGTCTTGTGGGCAGAGCTACTGAGCATGCTGAGACCAAAAAAAACGGATCCGGCAGCCGGATCCGGCTGTCGCCGGATCAGGCGCATTACGGCGCTCATAGGCTTTCATTGTATGAAAAAGCCGGACACGCCGGATCCGGCGTGTCCGGCTTTTTCGCCGGAGACAAAAAACGTTACAGTAGCCGTTTTTTCCAGACGCCGGATCGCGTCACATTGCCGGATCCGGCGAAAATCGGATGAAACGCATGGCCATCCGGCTCGATCCGGCTCTAATGCAAGTCAATGGGGGGGAACCGGATCCGGCATTGCATTTCGCCGGATGTGGTTTTTGTCAAAAGTGCCGGATCGCGCTTGACGGCGAAAACCTGATGTGTGAAAGAGGCATTACACAAAGATAAAAAACAACAGTGTAAACAAGCCTTATTGGCTATATTTTATAAAGGAAAGCCAATAAGCTGTGCATAATAAATATATATTATAAGATATGATAACCTTTCGCAAGTGACTCATGACTGTTTCCAGCTGTCCCATTGACAGTGATTTAAGCAGTGGCCAAGCATTCACACCTCTGCTCCATTCAGTATATAGCTGCAGAACCACGGTCTCAGGGATCCAGAGCTCTGCGCTAAGGATTGTTGGAGATCCGTGAGGTTGTACCACCAGCAATCAGCAAGTTATCTCCTATTCTATAGATAGAGAATAACTTGTTATTTTATTTTTTAAATAACCCTTTAACTATTCATACGACAAACAAGTAAAAAACAGAGACGTAAGTAGGAAAGATAAGAAAAAAGACACTTTTATGTCATTGTTATCGATATTTTATCTGAATCAAAAAGTCCTTCTAAAGTAATGAGGCTTTATTTAGGGTTAGTGATTGTTTATCTTTAATAAAAAAAAATATAAAACTTTTTATTTTTTTCAATCGCTGTCAACATTATCAGTATATTAATGAACATTATAGGAAAGAAATATGCCCATTTCTAGTTTTGCACCTTATAAGGGCATCTGTTTTTTTGTCTACTCTCATGACTCCATATCGGCTTCCATCTGGTAGCTGTTAAATCTTTAGATTCCTCTGTTTTGTAGACTTTGGTGTGTGGGAAGATTGATACAGTCAACTTTCTGTAGCTTGGCACAGAAGTCAGATCTCCACCTTGCTGATCCAGGGTTTCTGTTTTCATAGCTGGGAGAATCTTGATTCCAAACTATACAGACATACACTTCCTGAATGGCCATGAACATCCAATGCTGCCCATGTTTGGGCAAAGTATGCTACTCTACAATCATTTCTGTCTGCCTTCTCAACACCGGACCTCTGTGACATTTCCTGGGGTCAGAAAGGAATTTCTTGTTATGCAAAAAAAAGTGCGAGTGAATGGTTTGTGTTTTACTGTTGGCAATGGGTGTGTAGAAGTTAAAGTGTCTTGCAAAGAATGACGCATCTAAGGAATTGGTTCTCATTGCAACTCTGGCTGACCATGAGGCCTGCATACTAGAAGGCATAGTAATTATGTGTAGTAGCTTGTTTAATATATGCTACTGTCTTATTTAAAAGTGGAATGATTAAAGGGATGGTCAAATCAATGCAACCACTGCTATCACTGTTTTGAAATGTGGTATCTCCTACTAGGAATATTATTGTTTGAGCCAGTGTAAGGAGGAAGACCAGGCTGCGGGTACCTGTACTGAGCCGGGTGCGGAACTGTTGAGGCTGCGTCCCCTGTTTCCCGGGGGAAGAATAGGGGACTGGACAGGCCCCATGACCTGGGCAGTGGGGGCGTGCTTAGACAGGGAACCTGTCCGGAAGCTGAGAGAAAAGCGCGCAAAGCAGCAGTGGGGTTCCTGCCATCAGCAAAGTGGGCAGCACGCTCGGCACCCGAAGCGCCGGTGCTGTTTTATTACGGACTGCTGTAGACAGTTCCCAGTTCCACCAGCGAGACAGCTAGTGCAGGAGGCACCGTGGCTAGTGATAGTAAAGTCGGTGCACGTGCATAGAGCCCAGGGCCGGTTACAGGATAGTACCTTACTGCTGCACAGCGTAACCCAACCCTAGTTTAACCCCCAGATTGCTGCAGTAATTGTTGCGCTGGTTGCACCAGCTTATTGACTAGGGGCTCAGCGGAAGGTACCGGAGACCGACCGCTGCCACCAGAAGATGGATCGCTATCCTTGGACTCCCCATGAGGACATTTCGTTGACAGCTACAAGGACTACTGTACTACCCTCATCGGAACATATGCGGCTGAGGAAACCATAGACATGATAAGTTTACTGGGTGAACTGTTGCTTTTTTTGCTATTCACCTTTATTTCCCAGTTTAACTGTCTATCTCACTGCGAGGAGTACCTTTATTGTTAATTAAATTTGTGAATCCTTGCTCTGCCTCCTGTTTGTCACTGCAATCCGCAACCTGCTTACACCAGCACAGATAGCTTACAATTATAAATATTAGCGACTCCGTCTCTGGAGGACTTGGCTTAAGCAAGTACTACATGACTAGCCAGCTATTCATATGACCAGCATGTAATACTACATTTAAGAACATTAAAACAACAAATTTTATTAGCATTGGTTAAGACAATAGAACTGTTTTGGACAGTAGACCCTGATGAAGGCTACGTGCTGAAACACATGTTGGGATCTGGCACCAGTACAGCAGTAGGAGATGGCCACAGGTATTTATTAGCTTTTACTCATGTTTGTTGCAATACCTTTGCATTTATACCCTGCTATTCTTTGACACATGCATCTCAGGCCGAGACTTTCTTAGGGTATCTGTTTTTTGAGCTCATTATTCTTATACTTGCCTGCTATGCAGCCCTGTGTACAATAATGCATCTCCTCCATGCTGTTTTGTCACCATAGCTTGCTGACCTTATTAAATGTATTTTGCACATATTTTAAATATTTTTCTTAATAAATATTTATAATATTTTATTAGTTTATGGCTATATAGTTTATTTATAAGTTTATCAGATGGCATTAGCAGGTCAAAAGCTGTGTTTGAGGCAGCTGCAGTTATTATTGGGTAAAGTTTGCTCGTTGCATTATGCCATTGGGACGCAATTTTTGTAGACAGTTGGCAACGGTTACTTTGGGAGTACGTAATCTGACTCATTTGCTTTGTCTCTCTGATAATTACAAGGCGAATTTGGACCTTTTTTTTACACCAGTTAATTGGTAGATCAGTCTTGATGGAAGAATTGAAGGACAGTCCAGACTTGGAATTAGGGTCCCGTTACAATAAACGACGCACCAGCGATCCCGACAATGATGTGACCTGTCAGGATCGCTGGTGCGTCGCTATATGATCGCTGGTGAGCTCTCAAACAGGCAGACTCACAAGTGATCAGGACCACTGAGGACGCTGGTCCCTGTCTTTCTCTACAAAAGAAGAAATGCGTAGAGCAAGACAGGGAGGGGGGAGCAGGTGAATAAGCCCCGCCCAGTTGACCGGACAGCGGCAGTTTACATACATCTGAACCGATATAAACAAGGTATTTATGCATGAAAGGTGCGGGGTCAGGGGGAAGCAAAAGTACTAAGAGAATCCTTATGTGACACACAATTGAATGATCAGATTTTGGAATAAATCCCGTTTCTTCATCCCCTGAAGAAGAAATGGTATACATTTCGAAACGCGTTGGGAAATAAATGGATTAATCTTTCTCATAAACTGGATTGGTGAATTTATCTGGCAGCGCACAAAAGTCCAAGAATTTATTCCAAAATCTGATGTTTCAAGCGGTCGCAGAGCTGACCTTTGGACGTGCAGCAAGCAGACTACTGATCCCACATGCCTGAATCTCTCCTGAAAAGGGTGAGTAAATTCTAATTTATTTCTCCAGAAATAACCCGGATAAGACCCTATTGCGCTCTTTTGTTCCTTTAGTTTGAATACAACACAATTGAATGATATCATTATATGATATCTCAAAAAAGGGGTGACAGATTCCCTTTAAGACAAATTAAATGAAGATAATAATACCAAAGAATTTGTGTTTGCAATCATTTTCAGGAAGAAACTGAGTATTATCTGACAGAATTGCAGGGGTGACAATACTTTTGGCCACAACTGTATAGTATACTGGAAAACGGAAAAAAAATTCCAAGTGCAGGGAAATTGAAACAAATAGTGCAATTCCACAATTGTTTTTTTAATTTTATTTTCTTTACCATATTCACTAAATGCTTTAACTGACCTGCCATTATGATTTTCCAGGTCATTATGAATCCGCAGATATCAAACATGTATAGGTTCTTTTATATTTATGTGCTGAAAAAAATTCCAAAGTTTGTTAAACAAAAAAAATGGCGCCATTTCCCGAGATCCATTTTTGGGGATCTGGGGCTGGGTGATGTGATGTTTTGATGGCTTGTTATTGCATTTAATTGCAATGTTACAGCAACCACAAAAATTTAATTATGTCATTTTGATTTTTTTTCTCATTACGCCATTTATTGATCTGATAAATTCTTTTTATATTTTGAAAGATTGGGCATTTCTAAACTAAGCAATAACAAATGTATGTATTTTTTATTGTTTTATTTTGAATGGGGGAAAAGGGAGTGATTTGAGATTTTTTAAATATTAAAAAACTTAAATATTAAAAAAATTGTAATAACTTTTTTAACATTTTTTACCGACTTCAATAGTTTCCTTAGGAGACTTGACGCTGCGATCTTCTAATTGCTTGTGCTACACATAGCAGGGCTTCAGCCCTGCTATATGTAGCAGAAATGCTCATCTGCTATGAAAGTCAGCCACGGGGCAGTTCTCAAAGAAGATCGACAAAGAGAACCACGGAGGTCTCCTGCGGAACCTCGGCTGTCACGCCAACCCATGTAAAAATTGAATATTATTATGGTAGACAAGAAGCCCTCAAATTAGGACTGTTACTTACTTACTGCAGTGGAAGCCTTGAACACAGTTTAGAATTTCACTATCCTATCTTTTTTATGATTCTGTACATAAGAATCCTTGGATCTCAGACTGTCTTACCGCAAAGTCTCATCTTCATTTCTTCTTTGTTTAAGCTGACATGTGAGGCCATGTTCTTTACACTGAGGGTACACTATCCATTGAAAACCAAAAATGTTAACATACACCAATGATGTCAAACAAATACACAGAGGGCCAAAATTAAAAACGTGGTCAAAGTCGAGAGCCAATCTTCATATTTAGTAAAAAAAAAAATGTTTACAATTGAAGTTTTTCCTTATCGTCAAATATAACGATGAATCTTGTGATATGGAAACAAACTTAAAAGGGTTGTCCCACGAACAAAGTACATTTTAATTATAAGATGTTACAATAAAATAAACACATAATCACAAATGGGACATACTAGAATAATATAATATGTTATGCAAGAGCAGTAAAAAGCATATGGCCCAATGACCTAATTTAAATACATAATAACAAAGGATAGAAAACGTTGAATTAATAAGTAATATAGATAATAAAGTATGATTCCAGCAAAAAAGTGCACTCCAAACACAATGTGATACCCCCATAGTGAATTCCTCCACAGGACCCTCCGCATGCACAGTATGATGATCTTACTGTACCACCCAGCAAAGTATGGTGACCGCAACACAGTATGATGCCCCAACTGTGATCCCCACATAGCCCTTCACACCGTTTAATGGGCTCACATAATCCTACATACAGTATAATGGCCCCATATAGTGCTCCATAGAGTTGAATCACCTCCACACAGTCCTCCATACAAAATAATGAGCCCCACACAGTACTCAGTAGAGTATAATGACCACACATAGTCCTCCATACAGAATAATGGGCCCCACATAGTTCTCCATACAATATAATGGCCCCACATAGTCCTCCATACATTATAATGGGCCCCACATACTTCTCCATACAATATAATGGCCCCACATAGTCCTCTATACAGCATAATGGTCCAACATAGTTCTCCATTCTGAATAATGAAGCCCACATACTCCTCCACTCCTCCATACAGTATATGACACCACATAGTCCTCCAAACAGAGTAATAGGCCCAACATATTCCTCCATAAAGAATAATGACCCCACATAGTCCTCCATACAGAGTAATGGGCCACACATTGTCCTCCATACAGAATAATAGCCCCACATAATCATAATCCTCCATACAGAATAATAGGCTCCACATAGTCCTCCAAACAGTATAATGGTGCAACACAATCCTCCATACAGAATAATTGACCCCACACAGTCCTCCGTACAGTATAATGATCCCACATAGTCCTCCATATAGTATAATGGGCTTCACATATTTCTTCTTACAAAATAATGGGCTGCCCATAGTCCTCTATATAATTTAATGGGCCCCACAAAAAAGAAAATACCTCTCCTCACTCCTTGCTGCTCAAGTCTCATCAGAGTATCTTCTGAAGCTCTTTCCTGCTCGTTACAGCGGGCATAAAGTAGTGACACTACTGTGTCTCTTCAACAATGAAATTGCAACACACAGAAGGGAAACTTATGGAATTATGGAAATAACAGGAAAAATGGAAATATGTAGCATGTTTAAACCTCACAGGATCCTCATATGTGATCTTGCATTGTTGTGTTGAAAAATGACTCCTAGAGCAGTTTGGAAAAATGGCCATAGTTCCATGACCAGATCAATGTAGCACCAAGCTTTTAGTGAACCTGGAATAAAGACTAGAAAGCTCCGGCTATTGTACATTTTGGCACCTCCCACCAGGATGCAGTAACGGACAGGAGACAGAGCAAGAGTTAAGGTTGTTTTACTTGAACAGGGGTATACTCCACGCAGGGAGGAAATAGAATAAACAGGGGTATAACAGTTAGTATACGGGATGAGGTAAAGAATGTAATAGAGATTGCCACAGTTCTCAGGGGTTAACTTATCAGTCCAATGGCTTCCTGGCTGGAGAGTTCGCAGTGTGCATAGTGGTGCCAACATGGTCAGCGCGTGGTGGATCCAGTGTCGTCATGTGGGCGTCCTTGAGCCGAATCCCGACGGCAGCGGGTTTTTCCTTGGCGTCTTTAATGGGTTCCTTGGTCCGGGGTTGGCTGCGCGGGGTGCAGTTCAGTCCACAACACTATCAGAGCCTAACGTGGCTCGACATGTACACTGGGGAATAAGAGCACAGTTCACAGTGAGTCACCTAGTCCTTCTTATCAGTGCGCGCCCGTGTTACTCACGAGCCCAGAGCGTCTGGCACCTTGCGCTCCAGGAGTCAGCGGGTTCACAGCAAGATATTGGTCACAGTCTTTGTGTGTTATCGCAGGGAAGCACAAGCACAGGCCTGCTCTATTCTGGTGCTCAAGAGACCGGGCACTAAACTCTCCCTGCCATGTGCTGCTTGTTCCCGCCAGGTCTGTCTGCTTACGCGTGCACTGTGGCTTCCTTCTTTTATTCATGTCCCCTGCTGTCCAGTGCATAGGTCAGTTCGGGTCTCTAAGCTAGCCCCCGGACAACAGAGGAGACAGCTCTGACCGTTCCAGACCCGGCGCAAGACAGGCACCCCTGTTCCTGTCCTTCTTCTTACATGTAGACCAAGGACAGGGAAATTAGTCAGAGTTATTGGGAAGATGGATGGAGCTAAATACAGCGCAATCATGGAGGAAAACCTTTTAGAGGCTGCAAAAGACTTAATATTGGGTGTAGGTTCATCTTCCAACAGGACAAGGACCCTACATGCTGCCAGAACTACAATGGAATTATTTACATCAAAGCAATTCATTTATACATGCCAGAATACAAAATAGTCAAATCAGTTGTGTAACCTTATTGGAATATGAACCTAAAAAATAATGCACAATACATATTAGAGAAAAAAAAAAAAAAAAATATATAAATTTTATTACATCAAAATAAATAAAAAATGACATGAAGAAAAAAAATTTATCAGCAAAAAATCAACAAGATAAAAGTACCGTAGTTAAAAATAGTTTTTTACGTGATTAAATGATGGAATATTAACCCCTTAGCGACAGAGCCAGTTTGCAGCTTAATGACCGGGCCAATTTTTACAATTCTGACCACTGTCCCTTGATGAGGTTATAACACTGGAACGCTTTAATGGATCCCGCTGATTCTGAGAATGTTTTTTCATGACATATTGTACTTCATGTTAGTGGTAAAATTTCTTCAATAAGTCTTGTGTTTATTTATGAAAAAAATGGAAATATGGCGAAAATTTTGAAAATTTTGCAATTTTAAAACTTTACATTTTTATGCCCTTAAATCAGAGAGATGTGTCACAAAAAATTCTTAATAAATAACATTTTCCACATGTCTACTTTACATCACCACAATTTTGGAAGCAAAATTGTTTTTTGTTAGGAAGTTATAAGGGTTAAAATTTGACCAGTGATTTCTCATTTTTACCACAAAATTTACAAAACCATTTTTTTAGGGACCACATCATATTTAAAGTCATTTTGAGGGGTGTACATGACATAAAATACCCAAAAGTGGCACCATTCTAAAAACTAGACCCCTCAAGGTACTCAAAACCACATTCAAGAAGCTTATTAACCCTTTAAGTGCTTCACAGGAACTAAAGCAATGTGGAAGGAAAAAATTAACATTTAACTTTTTTTTGCAAAACATTTATTTCAGAACCAATTTTTTTTATTTTTACAAGTGTTAAAAGAGAAAATCAACCACAAAATTTGTTGGACAATTTCTCCTGAATACACCGATACTCCATATGTGGGGGTAAACCACTTTTTCAGCACACGGTAGAGCTTGCAAGTGATAGAGTGCCGTTTGACTTTTTCAACGCAGAATTGGCTGGAATTGAGATCGGATGCCATGTTGCGTTCGGAGAGCCCTTAATGTGCCTAAACAGTGGAAACCTCCAACAAGTGACCCCATTTTGGAAACTAGACCCCCCAAGGAACTTATCTAGATGTGTGGTGAGCACTTTGAACCTTCAAGTGCTTCACAGAAGTTTATAACGTAGAGCTGTGAAAATAAAAAATCCATTTTTTTTTCCACAAAAATGATCTTTTCGCCCCCAAATTTTTATTTTTACAAGGATAACAGGAGAAATCATACCCCCACAGTTGTTGTGCGATTTGTCCTGAGTATGCCGATACCCCATATATGGGGGGGAACCACTGTTTGGGCACCTGGGAGAGCTTGGAAAGGAAGGAGTGCCATTTTGGAATGCAGACATTGATGGAATGGTCTGCGGGCGTCATGTTGCGTTTGAAGAGCCCCAGATGGGCCTAAGCAGTGGAAACCCCCCACAAGTGACCCCATTTTGGAAATTAGACCCCCTAAGGAACTTATCTAGATGTGTGGTGAGCACTTTGAACCCCCAAGCGCTTCACAGAAATTTATAAATGCAGAGCCGTGAAAATAAAAAGTCTTTTTTTATTTCCACAAGTGATTTTTTAGACCCAATTTTTAGACCCCCAAAGTTGGTAAATAGTGGAAACCCCTCAAATCTTTCTCAAACCCTAACCCCAACACACCCCTAACCCTAATCCCAACCGTAACCTTAATCCCAACCCTAATCCCTAATCCTAATTCTAACCCTAATCCTAGTTCGCCCTAACCCTAATTCTAACCCTAGCCCTAACCCGACCCTAACCCTACCCTAGCCCAACCCTAACCCTAACCCTAGCCCAACTCTAACCCTAACCCTAGCCCAACCCTAACCCTAGCCTAACCCTAACCCTATCCCAACCCTAACCCTAACCCTAGCCCAATCCTAACCCTAGCCCTAGCTCTAGCCCTAACCCTAAGCCTAACCCTAACCCTAGCCCAACCCTAACCCTAGCCCTAGCCCTAACCCTAACCCTAATGGAAAACTGAAAAAAAAATATTTTCTTTATTTTGTTATGTTGGCCTAACTAAGGGGGTGATAAACCGGGGGATTATGTACTATTTTGTTTATTTTGATCACGATGATAGTTTATCATCGTGATCAAAATGAATGAATGGAATCTGCCAGCCAGAGCCGGCAGATTCCCGGCGGGCGCACTGCGCATGCGCCTGCCATATTGCCTGGATCCAAGATGGCGTGCCCACCGGAGGACGTCGGCGGGATGCAGGACCACCGGGAGGGGACAGAGGACCATGGAGAGGTACCGGGGGGATCGGGGATGCTCTTTCTCTCTCCTCTGATGTGCGATCACATCAGAGGAAAGAGAAATTAAATGTAAGATCGCGGCTTTTTTTTGCAGTCGCCGTTTTAGTGTTAATAACGGTGATCGCAAAAGCGGGGTCGGTAAAAACCGACCGATTCATGTTCTCTGGGGTCTTGGCTACCCCCGGCAGCTGAGACCCCGGAGAAAATCCGACACTGGGGGGGGGGCTATTCACTTTCTCCACAGCGCCGTGAATTAGCGGCGCTGTGGTTTTAGTACAGTTAAATACCGCCGTTAAAAGGCGTATCGGCGGTCACTAAGGGGTTAATAAATGGCCAGATCACGTAAGACAAAATTGTTAGAAATTATGATAATTAAATATTATAAACCTGAGATGGTGCCAAATAAACACAGATCAGTTCAAAATTTGGTAGAAAAATAAAACTTCCACAACAGACTAAAGAACTGCAAGCAGCATGATAGTATTAAATATATGTGAGAAGTTTTGACCCTAATACATAAGGATTTCAATGATGTGCAACATGATTCATGTGAACAATCAGATTTCATATATAGCAGAATATTCAATAAAGTGCCAAGGGCATGCAAGATGGGACAAGTGCACTGACAGTTTGCCACCTTTAGATCTACCTCCTGAATGACTTATTTCATACATGTCAGGAAAAACTCCAGAGTCCAAGCATTTTCTGCAAAATTTTAGGAGATACCATTTATCTTTCCAGGTGACATTATTTGGTATGACAGCTATACTCCAGGAAGCAGAATTTATGCCAACTTTTAAAGTCCAGGGCCAAATATATTACAAAATCAGTTCAAAGCTTCCTGTAGCAAATGATGATCACAAGTTTTTACAAACGTATTTATTGGGAGACGAAGAAATGCAAGCTGATAGACGTTGTGAAGCCATACTTGAGACAAAAAAAAAAAGATTGTGTTGAATTTGCAAAGATTTTTCCATCAGCACAATCAGTTAGTAAACCTTTTCAAAATAGCCTTAGAAAGAATGCCAAGTGATAAATATCAAGTTGTAATAAGAGCAGACAAGACACCTGTTAGCGAGCATGAAAGGCGATTTAATTCTCCCACTGTTAATGAAGTAGCTATTGTAATGGTTGGACAGGACTTTCAAAGCCGAGATATAATTATTCAGCGACGAAGCGACAATCTTCAAGGTATTGCAGAAACATATAGATCATATGATGCTCTGAAATATCTGATAATATTTTGAAATGGCCAAGATGGCTATCACTTTAATCTAACACAAACTGACCACAAGACTGCTAGGCCAACCAATAAAAAAATATCAGCTATGGACTTTTATGCCTACCAAATAATGATCAGACATGGGTCTTCTAACCACATTTTACAATGTAGGCAACTATTTCATCAATTTATAGTTGATATATATGCTAAGGTGGAAAGTGAGCGTCTTTTGTACATAAGACTGAACCAACAAAAACTTAGAGTGGATGAATACATTTGTTTAAGGGATGCTGTTGCAAAAGATGGCAACGTGGCTGACATTGGGCGTATATTTATTTTACCGGCTACTTTTACTGGAAGTCCCAAACATATGCATGACTATGCTCAGGACGCCATGACATATGTTTGGATATATGGTCGTCTTGATTTGTTTATTACAGTTACATATAATCCGACTTTTCCAGAGATAAGGGAAGAGCTTCTGAATGGTCAGGGCCTTTCTGATCGACATGATTTAACAGCAAGGGTTTTTAAACAAAAACTGATCAAGCTCATGGACGTAATTACAAAGTGTTACATTTTTGATGAAAGCCAGTGTTTGATGTATTCAGTTGAGTGCTCGGTGACCACCAATTGGCACAAGGGTGTGAGTTCTAGTGCAGAAAAAGCCAAACTAGATTCCTTTTGTCTAGCTCATGCACTACTGGTCACAGCAAGGCTCTGAGGTGTTGATTCTTGAAAATGACCTATAATAACAGAATGCAATATCTCTGAGACTAGCCGAGCACATAATCGGAAATGAAATTCCTTCACCCACTCGCCCGTGAAAGGCAGCCACCTGTAGCACTCTGCGGTATGGAGTTACAAAGCATAGCTACCAGGAATTACATACGGTAGGCATACTTATGCGTAGATAAAATCCAGCAGAATCCAGTGGCACCACTGTTGGTCCATTCAGAGCTTCGGGTGGAAAGTTAGGAGCCTCCACGGTTCTGGAACCAACCCCTATACAGGGACCGTTAGGGGCAGGCCCGCGGGGGTTCAGACACCACGACAGCTGGAACCAAGAGGGACGGCTCGAGGGACTAGAGTGACTACTGGCTGAAGAGGATTACCACGGAACGGGACTCCGTGCCGGAAGTGAGGGAAGGCAACGCGGACAACTGACAGGCAGTGGGCAGGAGTACAGGACAGGGACTGAGCAGACACTGGAGGATGGAACAGAGACAGGGAACCGGGGAACATAGACAGTGGAACCCGAACCGATAGGACAGAGGACAGGCAGGAGGACAGGACGACAACCAGTGGCAGAGACAGCAAGACTGGGACTAGGACAGGCACGAGAAATAGGAAAGACCTATAGACAAGCTATAGGCGGCCAAATTAAAGCAGGAAGTCACACAATAATCAGGCGTCCTCCCTTTATGGGAGACGCCTGATATATCCCCTGCCGGCAGGTGATTGGCAGACCGCTAATCGGCTGCCGCCCACCGCAGGGTTAAACAAGCTGACGGCCGCGCGCCCGCGACCTACTGCACAAGTGCGGGCCAGCAGCCGTCAGGAGACCAGGGAGGCGGGGTGCGCGTGAGCAGGAGGAGAGGGGAGGCGCGCGAGAGCCGGATAGAGAAGGAGGAGGTGGCATGTGACGGGACTGGTAAGTAATAGCCGCGGGGGGACTCGGTTTTAGGGGAACGGCAGAGGGCACGACCGCTGTCATTACAGTACCCCCTCCTTACATCTCCCCCTTCTGAGATTGGCAAAAAAAATTTCAAAATTTGTGGGGCATTTACATTCTCCCAGGACCTCTCCTCGGGACCAAATCCCTTCCAATCGAAAAGGAAGAGGGTTCTTCCTCTGACTTTTTTCATGGCCAGAATGTCTTTAATTTCAAAGACGTTATCATCCCCAATTGGCTGGGGGGAGGAGATAGGAGCAGGACAGAACCGATTGAGAATGACAGGCTTAAGGAGCGAGACATGGAAGGCGTTAGGAACCCGGAGTGAAGCCGGCAATCTCAATTTGTATGCAGCGTCGTTAATGCGTCCAAGTACTTCAAACGGCCCGATGTACCTGGGGCTCAACTTGTACGAGGGGACTTTCAGACAGATATGTTTGGTTGAAAGCCAGACTTTGTCACCTGGATGGTATGGTGGAAGGTCTCTCTGTCTTTTGTCTGCATGCTTTTTCATCCGAGCACTGGAGTTCACGAGGGCCTCCTTGGTCTCTTTCCAGACTTGTGAAAAGTAAGTGGCGAGGGCATCTGCCGCAGGAACCCACGAAGATGTGGAAATGGGCAGTGGGACACCCGGGTTCTGACCTGTAACCACAAAAAATGGTGACTTGGAGGTGGACTCATTAGGATGATTATTGTGAGCAAATCCCACCCAGGGAAGCAATGAGGCCCAGTTGTCCTGGTGGGCGTTGGAAAAGTGACGCAGGAAGGACGTCAGAACTTGATTGACTCGTTCCACTTGCCCGTTGGTCTGAGGGTGGTAGGCGGAGGAGAAATCCAAAGATTTACCCATGAGCCGACAGATAGCTTTCCAGAAACGAGAGGTAAACTGCACACTTCGATCGGATACGATTTGTTGAGGGAGTCCATGCAGCTTGAAGATCTGATGGATGAAGACCTTGGCCAACTTAGGAGCTGAAGGCAGGCTGGGTAATGGGACGAAATGGGCCATCTTGGAGAAGCGATCTACTACCACAAGGATAGTAGTACACCCAGCAGAGGAAGGCAGATCTGTCACGAAATCCATGGCAATTTGCCGCCAAGGCGCCTCTGGAACAGGTAGCGGGTGAAGAAGACCAGTGGGCAGATTCCTAGGCACCTTGTTCTGCGCACAAATAGTACAGGATGCTACAAAATCTTTCACGTCCTGGCGAAGAGAGGGCCACCAATAGTAGCGGGAGAGAAGCAAGATGGTCTTTTTGGTCCCGACGTGTCCTGCAATCTGGGACGAGTGCCCCCAATGTAGCACCTCCAGTCTTTTGCTCTGTGGAGCGAAGGTTCTGCCGGGCGGAAGGGTAGAGAGGCTCATGGGAGCCACGGTGATGATCCTCATAGGCTCAATGACATATGATGGATCCTCCTCCAACTCTGGTGATTGCTGAGACCTAGAGAGCGCATCCGCCTTGGTGTTCCTATTCCCGGGTCGAAAATGTAACTGGAAATCGAAGCGGGAAAAGTACAGCGACCATCTGGCTTGCCTGGCGTTGAGTCTTTGAGTGGACTGAAGATAGGCTTTTTGTGGTCAGTGAGAATAGTAAAGGGATGGATCGCCCCTTCGAGCAGATATCGCCATTCCTCCAGAGCCATCTTTATAGCGAGCAACTCCCGATCTCCGATTGAGTAGTTACACTCGGCAGGGGAAAAAGATTTGGAAAAAACCCACAGGGACCAGATGTCCGGATGATGCCCGCTGGGAAAGTACTGCCCCAGCCCCGGTGGAGGAGGCATCCACCTCTAGGATGAAGGGCCGGCTGGCTACAGGGCGATGCAAGATTGGTGCAGACGCAAAGGAGCATTTCAAAGTAAGGAAGGCGTCTTCTGCCTCAGTAGACCAGGAGTTCGATTTAGTTCCTTTTTGGGTCAGGGCCGTGATGGGCTTCGTCACGGAAGAAAAGTGGGGAATAAACTGTCTGTAATAATTTGCAAATCCCAGGAAGCGCTGAATGGCTTTCACACCGACAGGATGAGGCCATTTGAGTACGGCACAGAGCTTCTCGGGATCCATCTCCAGACCGGAGTCAGTGATAATGTAGCCCAAGAAAGGCAACGAGGTTTGCTCGAACAGGCATTTCTCCAATTTTGCATAGAGATGATTCTCCCGAAGACGTTGCAAGACCAGGCGAACACTTCTTCGATGCGAGGATAGATCGGGTGAGAAGATGAGAATATCATCTAAGTACTCCACGACACAGGAGTACAGTAAATCCCGAAAAACCTCGTTGACGAATTCCTGGAACACTGCCGGGGCATTGCAGAGTCCAAACGGCATGACCAAATATTGATAATGGCCATCTCGAGTATTGAGTCGTTTTCCACTCGTCCCCAGCGCGGATTCGGATCAAATTATAGGCTCCTCGCAGATCCAATTTGGTAAAGAGCCGGGCCCCCCTCAGCCAGTCGAAGAGCTCTGGAATCAGTGGAAGAGGATAACGATTTTTAACAGTGATATTGTTTAGCCCTCGATAATCAATGCATGGCCTGAGGGATCCGTCTTTCTTACGGACAAAAAAAAAACCCGCGCCAGCAGGAGAAGATTTCCGAATGAAACCCTTGGTCAAATTTTCCTGAATGTACTCTGTCATGGCTGAGGTTTCTGCTGGAGAAAAGGGATATGTTCTCCCCCTAGGGGGGTGGCTCCTGGAATCAACTCAATGGGACAGTCAAAAAACCGGTGTGGCGGCAAGGAATCTGCTTCCTTCTGAAGACGTCGGCATACACGTGATACGGAGCCGGGAGTCCTGAAAGGCCGACTGGCTCCTGAAGCGGGTGAGGACGGACCACCAACAACAGACAGGTTTCCTGGCAAGTATGACACCAGCGCAGAATCTCCCCAGAGCGCCAGTACAGAACCGGTTCATGTAACCTGAGCCAGGGTAATCCAAGGAGAAGGGCGTGGGACAAATTGGGGAGAACATAGAAAGCTATCTTCTCCTGATGAAGAGCGACCTCTCGGAATTCCACTTCAGCAGTAACCATGGTGATAAGTTCCGGAAGCGGTGTGCCATCCACAGAGGAAATCACGCGTGGGTTTTCCAAAGTAACCACCTGAATCTGGAACTTGTCCACCTCCTCTAGCCGCATGAAATTGCCAGTCGCACCCGAGTCCACATACGCCTCCACAGATCTACGCACCCGACCTAGCATAATCAAAGCAGAAATGGTAAGGGGCAGAGAGGAATTAGGGTCACATAGGGAGGCCTCTCTTACCTGGCCTAGGTGGAGGCGTTTCCCAGTCTCACAGGACAGGTCCGCAGGAAATGATTGGCTCCGCCGCAATACAGACAAAGACCCTCCGTCATCCTCACCCTGCGTCGTTGCTCAGACAATCTTACACTGTCGATCTGCATGGGCTCAGGGGCGGAACTGGTAGAGGGTGCTGAGGAACGTGGAATAGGGGCTTGATAGAGCCTAAAGGGTCTCTTCTCCCTGGCTGCTTCGCGGGAACATTCTAGGAACTGGAGATCTATACGGGTGGCCAGGGATATGAGGTCCTCTAGAGTGGTGGGGGTATCCCGACCGGCAAGCTGGTCCTTTATCTTGCCAGAAAGACCCCTCCAGAAGGCTCCCTCCAAGGCCTCATTATTCCACCCAAGTTCCGAAGACAGTGTCTGGAAGCGGATGGCATACTGTCCCACGGTGAGTGAACCCTGACGGAGGTTAAACAGAGCCTCAGTAGAAGAAGCCAACCGTCCAGGCTCGTCAAACACCTTGCGGAACGTGTCAAGAAAATTTTGAATACTAGAGACCACAGGATCATCCCTCTCGCACAAAGGATTCACCCAGGCCAAAGCCTCTCCCTCAAGGTGGGACACGATAAACGCCACCTTGGCACAGTCAGAGGGGTATTGCTGGGGTAACAGCTCAAAGTGCAGTCTGCACTGGTTCAAGAAGCCCCGGCATAGCTTAGGATCCCCGCTATACCTGGGGGGCTTTCCCAGGCGAGGTGGGGGGTGAGATGTTGGGTCCCGGGGTTGGGCCGAGGCAGCCGCCGAGGACTGTAGGGATAGTAGGCGGTCATCGACGGATGCCATGTAGTTTAAGATGTGGGACTGGGCGTCGCGCTGCTGCGCTAGCTCCTGCTGGAGACCTGCTAACATGGGAGCATGCCCTTGGTCGGCGGTTTGAAGGGTGGAAAGCCGGGTGTCCATGGACTTCATGAAGGACATTATCCGGGTCTGGTTTTCCCTCAAAAAAATTAATTCTTTTTGTGTAGCAGCCGCGGCTCCAGCGGGGTCCATGGCGTGATTATACTGTGACGCTTCAGGGGTTTTGGCAGCGTCCGAGAGTGGACCCTCTGGGTCACGGAACTGAGGCCCACGGGATGAGCGCACCAGGTGGAACCGACCCCTATACAGGGACCGTTAGAGGCAGGCCCGCGGGGGTTCAGACACCGCGACAGCTGGAACCAAGAGGGATGGCTCGAGGGACTAGAGTGACTACTGGCTGGAGAGGATTACTATGGAACGGGACTCCGTGCCGGAAGTGAGGGAAGGCAACGCGGACGACTGACAGGCAGTGGGCAGGAGTACAGGACAGGGACTGAGCAGACACTGGAGGATGGAACAGAGACAGGGAACCGGGGAATGTAGACAGTGGAAACCGGACAGATAGGACAGAGGACGGGCAGGTGGACAGGACGACAACCAGTGGCAGAGACAGCAAGACTGGGACTAGGACAGGCACGAGAAATAGGAAAGACCTATAGACAAGCTATAGGCAGCCAAATTAAAGCAGGAAGTCACACAATAATCAGGCGTCCTCCCCTTATGGGAGACGCCTGATATATCCCCTGCCGGCAGGTGATTGGCAGACCGCTAATCGGCTGCCGCCCACCGCAGGGTTAAACAAGCTGATGGCCGTGCGCCCACGACCTACTGCGCATGTGCGGGCCAGCAGCTGTCAGCAGATCAGGGAGGCGGGGCGCGCGTGAGCAGGAGGAGAGGGGAGGCGCCGAGAGCCGGATAGAGAAGGAGGAGGCGGCACGCGACGGGACTGGTAAGTAATAGCCGCGGGGGGACCCGGTGTTAGGGGAACGGCGGCGGGCACGACCGCTGTCGTTACATATACTCTTAGATAATGGAGGAGAGAGATTGCATGAGCCCAGGGGTGGGCGCAGAGTGTGGGAGGGAGCATCCTAGGAGAAATAAGGCAGCCCCTCATTTTGGACATAGTTTTTCTCTTGGCAGGAGGATCAGTTAGCTAACGTATACCGGAAAACCACGTAACTAAGGTTTGGACCTGTGATCAGGGCCAGTTTTAGGCAAAGTGGGGCCCTAGGCAAAGTTTAAAATGGGACCCCAAATGCTAACATAATGCACATCACACAGAAGCATTTCTGTTGTCGTTACATGAGCTGAGTTCAGGCCACTAAATGAGTGTGATTGACAAAATTGAAGTCGTTCAACACTTGTTTCCCGGCCTCTTTCCACCGACTGAGCAAGAATGATGGGGACAGAACAATCACTAATGGATCACTAACAGATCACCATACAGTATCATGTTATCAGGGGCACATCTACAGTTTACACCCCATAGTCCTCCGTCTATGACGCCGGTATAGTTCAATGCAACAGTGGGGGGGTCGGCGCTGGGGGGCAGGCGGGTCCGCCTGCCTCACAGGGGCCCCATAGCGGTGGCATAATGTGCCGCTAGCTGGGGGCCCCTGGGGGAGCGGGGGCCCTAGGCAGCTGACTGGTCTGCCTGCCCCTAACGCCGGCCCTGCCTGTGATCCATCAGCGCCTCCCTGTCGTCACATGCTACATAACACAATAATTGCAACCTATCTATACTCTATTCTTGTACTACACTCTTGACAGTATACCTGTATATTATTCTTGTAGATATATACCTGCATAATTCTAGTGCACCTTTTTGGCGATTAAATATAAAATTAATCTTGGACTGCTCTTTTATCTCGATACACGAATCTCGACGTCCACACGCTTGGTTGGTTATATTATATGCTACCCGAGTTGGTTTCTGACCTGATATAAGCCTGTTGTCGAACAGGGCTTATGTAGAATGAGGAACTGGTGACAGCATACGGTACTGTTAGTGAGGAGCCCTGACAGTGACGGCCGGGATGTTTATATGTACGGTATATATCCCCAGCATGGACTGGTGATGTATATCCTCCCTCACTGGGAGTACCTCAATAACTCATTCCTATAAGAGAAGCCTTTCCAGTGACTATTTGCCCTCAGTGCAGTTCCCTGACTGACCTGGGGCAAGTGGTGGTGCCAGAGAGCCAATCCCTGCTGGGTCCTTCTCTCCCCTCCCCCGAGGTGAGCAAAGTCGACACCCCCTTCCCCTGTGCGATCCGTCACAGATTGGTGGCAGAGCGGTGAGATCAAGATAATAGTGTGCATGGGATCCCTACTCCCAGGCACTAAGGACTAACAGCAGTATCTATTGGCTGCTGGGGTCCTAAGATCAGTTCATCACTTCACAGTCTGAATGCGAGTACTGTAGGCGTGTGGGTGCTGAGGTTGCTGAAGTGTTCCTGACCGTGGGCTGAAAAGACTTGCTGCAAGCACTCGAAGCCGGACAAGAATGATGGCTGTGGAGCTAGCACCTAATGTGAACAATTACTGTACTGGTTCCGATGAAGGGGCGAACAAGGGGGGGGGTCCGGCTCCCCAAGCGTCTCGCCGCCAGGGCACTACCCTGCCGCAGGAGAACACCCTCCTGCTGCCATTCTCCCTGGACAGTTCAGGTTGGAGGCCCTCTTTCAAGCTGCCCTAGAGAGTCTTGAGGCAGAGCGACAGCATCAGCTGGAGTTGGTTCAGCAGGGTCTCCTACTGCCCACCACAGCACCTCCGGAACCCAAGTCAGCGAAGGTCTGAGCTAAGGATTTCCCCTTGCTGGAGAAGGATGGAGACCTGGACTCCTTTCTGCGAGCCTTTGAGCAGACCTGCTGACAGCACCATCTGACCTCAGATCAGTGGGCAAAGTACCTGACCCCCTGTTTGAGGGGTAAGTCTCTGGAAATTTTAGGGGACTTACCTGCAAGGGTGGAACAGGACTATGAGAGCATCAAACAGGCCCTATTCCAGCAGTTCAACCTCATCCCGGAGTCTTACCACAGCCTGCAAAAAGGCCCCAAGGATACTTGGGCCGACTACATGTGGGCCCTTATGAGAGCTGAAGAGCACTTGACCAAGGGTCTGGAGTTCACCACCAGCCAGGAGATTCAGGAGGCGTTTGTCACAGAGCAATTCTTGTGGAACTGCCCAGAGGACCTCCAGCAGTACCTCCATGACCGGAAACCACGCGTGCAGCAGAGCAGTTCGGCGCACACCCAGGGCAGTGCGCAGAGAGGTGCATGGCGCTCTCTGCTTCCCCTTCCCCCACTGAGTGCTGGTGCTGTGGCAGTCCCCACCTACTGCAAAGGGACCGCACCAGAGAAAGAGAGAAGCCGGGAGTGCTACAGCAATCCAGAGAGAGAGGGACTTGCTGCTTTCTGGAAAGCCTTGTGTTCAGCAGCAGCCAGGGAGAGAAGTGCTCCATCCTGGGAGCACCCGCCACCTGTAGGTCAGCGTCCGTCATCTCCCGCCGCCAGCCGTGGGGACCGGAGAGAAGGAGACGTACAGTGTGAGCCCGGTGCCTACCAGAAAACAAGGCGCCGTACGGTACGTATCCGTGAGTGCAGCGCACATGCCACATAATAGTGACCGGGAACGGGACAGATACTTGTGCCCTGACTTTGCCAGTGTACATTTGCAGGACTGTGGCCCGTACCCTTGTCAGCCACTGCAGTATATGGACTAGGGGCTCAGCAGTGGGTACCGGAGATCGACCGCTGCCACCAGAAGATGAGGCATTGTTGCCCACAGGACTCCATTGGAAAAGACACTGCGCTACTTCATGGACTTAGGAACCACTGAATTTCATCAGAACTGCCTTTATCTGAACCGTTGTTCTTCAACCCACAATATCCTTTGCCATTTGAACTGTTTAATACCCTGTTTAACCCTTTACCTCCCTGTGTGGAGTATTCCCCTATTAAACTTGTTAACCCTTGCTCTGCCTCCTGTCCGTCACTGCATCCCGCATCCTGCTCACAACTATGCCAATAACTGGGCCCCTGAAGCCAAGAGGGACGCTCACAGCACCTGGAGAGAGGGTAAGACTTATCCTGTCCCTGTTTCCCCAGCCCCTAGAATGCAAGGGGTGCCCCTCTCTGCTCCCCTCTCCAAGCCAGGGGTAGAACCCAGGAGGTGACACTTCTGCAACCAACCCGAACACTTCAGGGCCATGTGTCCCCAGCGCCACAAGGTCCCGTCCTCATCCTCAAAACCGTCCCCTGTCATGTGTGTGTGTGGGTGGGGGTGGTGGGAGGTCCTGTGACAATTACCAGCCTGTCACCGTAAACCACGCCACTACTGTGGGACTGCGGGACACTGGTGCTGAGCGGCGCTGAGATGACCCTCGTGCGGCCTGAGATGGTGTCCCCCCAGGACTTGACACCTGGAAAAACTCTCGCCATCTCTGGGATTGGAGGTGTCGACCCGGCGCTGCCCATCACCAAATGTTCATCTGGACTGGGGCGCCGGGAGGGGAAAGAGGGAGGTGGGAGTGTCGGCGAATATTCCCTCAAATATTTTACTTGGGACAGATTTGGGGCGGCTAGTGTCACAGTATGTGGCTACTGAGACCCCAAGTCCTGGTCCCCCACTGTGTCTTGATTTGTCTACTGCTAGTAATGTTGTAAGTGTGTTGCCTGTCCCCTTCTGCATCAAAGGGGAGGAGGGAGCTGAGGGTCACTCCTGTGCTGACAGGACACCTGCAGTGCGTGCAGATGAAAAGGAGCCAGAAGACACAGGAAGATGTGAGAATGCCCCCATGTGTGATGAGATAGTGTGCTCTGGAGGGAGAGGTAGGGGGCAGGTAGCTGCAAGGCCAGAACCACAGTTGGTGGGAGGGGCAGCTGCAGGGATTGTAGGGCCCCTACATGAGTCCAAACTGCTGGTTTCTGCACTGCTGCAGGAAGGGGAATGTGCCAATGGGGTTGGGGCTGTCACAGGAGAGGTGGAGCTTCCAGGTAAGGCCCCGGGGCAGGAGGTTCCCATACCCGGAATGCCAGGAGACCAGGTCGGTCCACCTGACTCAGCGACATGTGTGGAAGCTGAGGGGAGGTCAGCACTACCCAGGGTTACAGTGGTCGCTGTTACCATGAGTGGGAGTGCTGGAGCCCAAGGAGCCTCACGGAGGTCCGATGGCCTTCCTCCTTCTGACCAAGTGGTGGCTGAGCCCAAGGGAGGCCTGGAGATGGGCAGTTTTGTTCATTCTGGCCACATCTAGTCAGGGGTTTCAGTCAGCGTTGGAGGCCGACGACAGCCTGAAGGCCCTTAAGGAGCAGGCGGCATAGCCTTTCACGGACTTACACCTTGAGCAGGTGGTCAGGGACGACTGTACCGGGTGTCAGTTCAGCAAGACTCACCAGAGGCGTGGCCTAGGGACCGACAGTTAGTGGTACCCTATCCGTTTCGGGTGGAGTTGTAGCGGATCGCACATGAGTTTCTGATGGCTGGACACTTAGGGATCACTAAGACTAAAGCCAGGCTAGCCCAGCATTTCTACGGGCCTAAAATGGGGACCAATGTGGCTGCCTACTGCCGCTCGTGTGACACCTGTCCGACAGTAGGGAAGGCGGGGTGGCGACCCAAAGCCTTACTGGTGCCATTGCCTATCATTGATGAGCCTTTCTGGAGGGTGGCTGTGGATCTCATCGGATCGCTGAAGGTTTCCAGCTGCTGCAGGAAACGCTACATACTAACGGTAGTGGATTATGTCACCCGGTACCCAGAAGCGGTAGCCTTGTCGTCCACTCAGGCCGACAAGGTAGCTACCGCTTTACTGGAGATTTTCTCCAGAGTGGGATTTCCCCAGGAAATGCTCACCGACCAAGAGACCCAGTTCATGTTGCAACTGATAGAGTCCATTTGTAAGCAAATACAGGTGCAACATCTGGTGGCCAGCCCATACCATCCGCAGACTAATGGTCTGTGCGAGCAGTTTAATGGCACCCTCAAGCAGATGATTAGGATGTTGGTTGACTCCCATGGGAGCGACTTGGAGCGGTACCTCCCACATCTACTATTTGCCTACCGGGAGGCTTCACAGGCTTCAACGGGATTTGCCCCATTTGATCTCCTGTATCGGCTGCGTGTATGAGGGCCCCGTATTCTGGTGAAAAAGGCATGGGAATGAGACTTGGTCAACCCTGCAGTGTCAGTCTTTCAGTACATCATGGGTTCTGGGACAAAATAACGACCTTATTGTTGCTGGTTCAGGACAATATGGCCCAGGCTAAGGATGACCAGCAGCACTGGTGTGACCAGAACGCTTGTGAAAGGACCTACCAGGTGGGTCAGAAAGTGTGGGTACTGGTCCCCGTACCACAGGACAAACTTCAGGCAGCCTGGGAGGGCCCAAACCTCATGCACCAGCGGCTCAATGACGTCACATACCTGGTCATCCTAGATCACGCCCGTGGAAAGAGGAAGGCCTTCAATGTGAACATGATGAAGGCCCATCATGAGCAGGAAGCTTGGGACCTCCCTGTGTGCAACTTTCCCAAGGAAGGAGAGGCCAAAACCCTCCTGGATCTGCTCACTTAAGCCAAAGCGGGTGAATCCATTGAGAACGTAGAGGTTGGCCACCAGC
Source organism: Dendrobates tinctorius (assembly GCF_039654945.1). Classification (NCBI taxonomy): domain Eukaryota; kingdom Metazoa; phylum Chordata; class Amphibia; order Anura; family Dendrobatidae; genus Dendrobates; species Dendrobates tinctorius. Next base: position 352,897 of record NW_027362134.1, on the reverse strand, counting down.
TCTCCAAGGACCAATGGTCCCAGCTGGCAGATACTCTATGCCCCTTCCGGGAGCAGTTCAGCAGCATTCCCAGAAGGACCGAGTTGGCTGTCCATCACGTGGACACTGGGAATCACCCCCGATCTGGCGATCAGCATATTGGGTCTTTCTTAGGGTGCAGCTGCAGATGCACCAGGAGATTGATGAAATGCTGAAGCTGGGGGTGATCTAGGGATCCAACAGCATGTGGCCGTCGCCCGTAGTCCTCGTCCCCAAAAAGGACCGAACAACCCGGTTCTGTGTGGACTACCGGGGGCTCAATACTGTCACGGTCACAAATTCATTCCCTCTGCCACGCATCGATGACCTGTTTGATCAGGTGGCCGGGGCTAAGTACCTGACCAACAAGGATCTGAGTTGGGGATATTGTCAGATCCCTCTGACCCACGAGGCCCGGGAGCACTCTGCCTTTGTCACCCCATTTGAACTGTACAAGTCCACTATGACACCATTCAGCATGAAGAATGCCCCTGCCACTTTTCAGCGGATGGTCAACACACTGCTCCAGGGACTTGAAGGGTACATAGCTGCATACCTGGATGATATTGCCATATTCAGTCCCACATGGGAGGATCACCTAGAGCATTTGACCCAGGTGTTTAGGTGAATCCACCGAGCAGGTTTGACCATCAAGCCATAAAAATGACAGCAGGGCATGAGCGAGGTCTTCTATCTGGCTTGCCGGGTAGGCAGAAGGGGGTTCTGAAGCCAGAGCCTGGGAAAGTGGATGCCATAGCGTCCTGGCCCTCCCCCAGGACCAAGGAGAGATTACAGGAGTGCGCTCGGGGGTACACAGGAATGTGATGCCCCCTAGCACCCTCTAAAGAGGGGAGGTGTGAGATATGGGAAAATTGTATCATTTTGAATTCTGATGGAATTCCCCATCAAGATAAAGTTTGGTCCAAAACTTCTTGCTCCAGACCACTCAGCCCTCCTCCCTTGGCATGCATTCTCCAAGGCCATAAAAGGTAATGCAGCATTTTCCTTTAATTAACTCCAAGAACAAGGCCTTTGAAGCTCAGTGAGTTCTAGTGCAAGCACAGCCAAACTAGATTTATTTTGTCTAACTCACGCACTAAAGGTCACAGCAAGGCTCTGAGGTATTGAATATGGAAAATGACCTATAAAAACAGAATGCAATATCTCTGAGACTAGCCAAGCACATAATCGGAACCGGCAATCCTTCCCCCACATGCCCGTGCCTGGCAACCACCTGTAGCACTCTGCGTTGTGGAGTTACAAATCATAGCTACCAGGAATTACATACGGTAGGCATATTTAGTCTCTATGCGCAGATAAAATCCAGCAGAATCCAGCCGGTCCATTCGTAGCTTCGGGCAGAAAGTTAGGAGCCTCCATGGTTCTGGACAGAAAAATCATACTCTCAGATATGGGAGGAGAGAGGCTGCACAAGCCCAGGGGTGGGTGCAGAGTGTGGGAAGGAACAGTTTAGGAGATATAAGGCAGCCCCTCATTTTGGACATAGTTTTTCTACTGGCAGGAGGATCCATTAGCTGACGCAGCCAGGAAAACCACGTAACTAAGATTAGGATCTGTGATCCATCAGCACTTCCCCATGGTCACATGCTACATAACACGGTAATTGCAACTTATCTGTACCCTATCCTTGTACTACACTCTTGACTGTATACCTGTATATTGTTCTTGTAAATAAATACCTGTATATTTCTAGTTCGACTTTTCGGTGATTAAATTTAAAATTAATCTTGGGTTGCTCTTTTATCTTGATACACGAATCCCCCATAGAATACATTAAGAAAAAAGCTGCACGTTTTGAACGCAGTCCGGCATGCTTTGTCTGAAGCTTAGCCAAGGAATGGCACATTGCATTTGAGACGCAATTTTTTTATGACTGGAGGTTTTATATGATAATTAAATAAAGGTTGGAAGACTTTTATCTGAAGAATTGGAACTTATTTTTACACTTCTTGCTCTTCAGTAACGTCTGAACAGAATGGAATTCTGGATACATTTGAAACTTAGTCATCTATAGTGAGATGGCTTTTTTTTATTGATTTTCCATTTTTCTGCACTCTACACACATTCTTCAACATTGAAATTGTCACACCAAAAAGGAGAAGTCATGGAATTATGAAAATCGCAGGATCGTTTGACATGTTAATAAAATGAAAATGAAAAATGGACCCAAAATTTTCAAAACCTCTTAATTCATTCAGTAACAAATATGAGCGCCACACACAGAAATCCATGCACTTAAAGCCTGGCATGCTATCAATGAGGTTATTAATGGTTGTCTGAGAAATATTCTGCCACGCTGAATGGACTTGAGTGCGCAAATCATTAAGATCCGCTGCTCGCAGCTCCCTTAGCATTTGGCAGTCAATGCTGCAGGCCATGGTAGCACGTTTAGGCCACATGGGCTGCTCACAGTAGGACACGCAACATGTGGCTTGGTATTGTGATGTTGAAAAATGGCTCACTATCTGTATAAAACAACGAAAGAAGAGCAGGAATCCATCTCTCTCTGTGTTGTGTATAATAAATATCATAACAGTTAGTCTCCACCCACTAGGTTAGAACAACTGAAAATTGGAGATAGCACCTGGGGAGAAGAAACTGATGAAAAATGCATGATACAAGTCGTAATATAGCCAGAAATAGTGTTATCTCTCATGTACTCATGCACTAGTTTAGTCAGAAAAGGTACCTTATACAACAGTTACAGTTAAAGACAGTCAGTCACATTGTGCTCCAGCTAAATCCATAAGCAGTCCATTGACAGAATACAAGCTACTATAAAAGTTTCCTCAATTCTACTTAAAGCGCATCAGGTTCCCACAACCCCTGCCAATTCTTATTAAATTGCTTCCCTGCTTATTTAGTTTTTCATGAAGATAAAGCTTATGTCATTATGAGTTTGTCACATCCTCCTGGGAGATCTGGGGTTAGAAGATCACTACATATTGTGAATCGCAAATCTTCCATTTAGTCTGTGTGTTTTATGTCCCATATTAAATTGATTTGGTTTCCTTTGGTGCTGAAGAGGTTAATGACCCTTTCTATGCTAGTCAGAAACTTGAAACTCCATTGTCAGCTGATTTTGATCTGTTCAGACCTTCTGGCCAGACCTTCTTTGTTTTGCCAGTGAAAGCTTTGCTTCCTAGCTCCTTGGAGACGCTGTGCTAAATAGGAGTTCGTTGTTGCTACTGGAGATTGTTGAATGCTATTTTTGGGTAAATACTTTCCTCATTGTACTATTCCCATTTGGCTGGTATATTGCTATTCTTTCCACTATACCGCTTTACTTTTGGAGAGTATTTGTATGTTTGCTGCTTTCTGGTATCCCTGTTTGTCTTTGTGTCATGTTTACCTTATAGTACTGTCCCAGGCCTCATATCGTGGGGGAGGAAACATATCAGGGGTTAACAGGAGCACAGTAAGGTCAAAGACTCGGGCCTCTATATCATCAAAAATACCCTCGGGATAGGGATAGTTAGGGTCCTATTTGAGGGCCCCTTCCTTCCTTACCGAAGACCGTCATAGCATGACATCTTATCTTTAATTTGTTCACTTGTACTAAGCTGCCTTCACAGTGTACACATTGCTATTGGTAGTGTTCAACTGAAAAAGAAAAAGGACATAAGGCTACAGAATACATTTGAGTGATTTATTTAGAACGGACACCCAAATGTGATTTGCAGTGCTATTGAGAAATGTTAAAGGGAGCCTGTTGTTAGAGTCATGCTGCCCAAACCATGGACAGTATAACTCAGAACTTGGCTACCTGTTTGCAGCCAGATATGTTCGCCCTACTCCAGTTGATTGTGAAGTCTTTTCCATTTGTTTACATAAGGAAAGACCTGTCAATCAAGAGATCTGTCTATCAACTAGAGCTGGGTGAGGAGAAGACAGATGGACTAGGAAGGTCTCTTCTTACATTTCCTGACTGAAAATCCCATAGCTACTCTCAGAATCATTCTGTTTGAGGTTTGGGCAGCATGAATCTAATGACAGTTTCCCTTTATAAGATGGAGTGTATGAGCTTGGACATCCACTAATTTCTAAAATTATTGTAGTGAGTATGAATGTGTATTGCATTTGAAATTCATAAGCAATACCTTTAATAAATTTATACAGATCTATTGTATAGACTATTTTGGAATGTATTCACTCTTTAAGACTTCAGGGAGACTGACTATTGAACTGGCAGCCACACTCAACCCTAAAAACAACACAGACCTTGCCTGTATTTGGATGGTCTGTTGGAGCTTGTACGTGCTCTCGAATACCAGCCTCTTGTTGTCTTGGTGAGCATGTCCTGAGTGATTAGGTGAATGACTTCCTCTCAATGTGCAAGAACCCCTATCTGCTCAGATGTGTCATCCTCAAAGTATGTAAGAACACCACAATGTGTTAAGATAAAACCTATAAACCAAGAACCATTCACAGAGGTTTTTGAAGTGTTCATTAAAAGCCAGTGAAGTGATGTATCAGATTTTTTATAATATATTAGGTGGAACAGGAAGAATGTAGCACCTTGTGGGTGTTCAGATGCTGATTAACATGTACAGGGTGGGAAACAGTTTCTCAGCACATCACAAATTTCCTAATCTGTCACCCCACCAAGCAGTCTGTATGTCAACGACATTGAGTGAAAGTCTGTCAGGATATGCCGCTTCCCTTCCAAGAAATGCCCTCTAGTCAGAGATACAGGGGTTGGACAAAATAATGGAAGCACCTAACGTTTTGGCATCATAATCTTCGAACATGTTATAAACATGCAAACCATGACATATGGTAATGTTTTGTAGTTGATTATTTGTGTTATGTGATATGTGTTTGTAAATTAACTGTTTGTTTTGCAGAATTGTAAGAACATTGATGAGAACCTGATACCAATGGCAGACCTCTCGGATTTTCAAAGAGTCCAAATTGTTGGTGCTTGTATGGCAGGCCCTAGTGTAACAGAAAGTGCCCGAATGCTTGGCGTGTCAAGAGGTACTGTCTCCAAAGTAATGACTGCGTTTGAAAGAGAAGGAATAACGTCCGCAGCAAAGCACAGGTCCGGCCGAAAGTCGAAGTTGACTTAGAGAGACTGTCGGACTCTAAAGCGAATTGTGAGAGAGGATCGCAAGACCACGGCTCCGAAAATCACTGCTGAGCTTAATGAACACCTACAGAGCCCAGTTTCCATGAAAACTGTTCGTCGGGAGCTGCACACATCTGGATTCCACGGAAGAGCTGCAATTAGAAAACTGCTGCTCTCAAAGACAAATGTTTCCAAGCATTTAGAGTGGTGTACAAACCTCCAGAATTGGTCCCTTGAGCAGTGGAAACATGTGATATTCTCAGACGAATCATCGTTTACCCTATTTCTGACCTTCGGCCGAGTTTACGTTTGGAGACAGCCGAAAGAAGCATTCCATCCAGACTGCCTTCTCCCAACCGTAAAACATGGCGGAGGTTCTGTGATGATCTGGGGTGCTATTTCGTGGAGATCCGCCAGGCCAATGATATCCCTTCATGGTAGAATTAACAGCCGAGATTATTTAGGTATTTTGGGCGACCAAGTGCATCCTATGGTTCAAGCACTGTTCCCGGAGGGGAACGCCATCTTTCAGGATGATAATGCACCAATTCATACAGCTAGAATTGTTAAAGCATGGCACGAGGAACATTGTAATGATGTTGAGCATCTCATCTGGCCCCCACAATCCCCAGACCTCAACATTATTGAGCATTTATGGTTGATTTTAGAGATTCAAGTTAGACGTCGATTTCCGCCGCCATCGTCGCTCAAAGAACTGGAGGGTATTTTAACTGAAGAATGGGCTAAAATTCCTTAGGAAACAATTCACATCTTGTATGAATCCATACCTTGGAGAATTGAGGCTGTAATCGCCGCAAAAGGTGGACCTACACCATATTAAACTAACTTTTGTTGATGTTTCCAGGTGTTTCCATTATTTTGTCCAACCCCTGAATCTGTCTTCAAATTATTCTTTAAAATGTTGCACAGGACAAGTATATAAATTGAAAAAATTAGGCAGCACTGCAAAAAAAAACTGCAAAATGTAGTCTTTGTATAAGCCCATGTGGCAATATTTCAGTCCTAGCATCAGTAGCTCCTCAAGCAAGAAGGAGGCATACAATGCAAGAATAAATAGTGATACAGTGGGGAAATGAAGTAGTTGATACACTGTTAATTTTGTAAGTTTTCCCACCTACAAATAATGGAGAGGTCTGTCATTTACCGCATTTTTCGGACCATAAGATGCACTTTTTTCCCAAAAAATTTTGGGGGAAAGTGGGGGGGTGCGTCTTATGGTCGCAATGTTCCTACCTCCGAGGCTTGTGCGGGTGCCGCGGGGCTCTGAAGTGCGGTGGTGGCAGCGGGCTATGCTCCGGTGCAGGGGTAGCGGCTCTCTGTGCTCCGGTGCAGGGGCGGCGGCTCCGCCGGCATTTCCTCCAAGCCCGGAGGCCCCCGCACATCCCTTGCTGGCCGCCGCCATGTTGCGGTGGCCTCCGGGAGCATGGACGCCGGAAAGATGGTCGCCGGTCCGGGGACCGCGCATGCGCAGGTTCAGATCTCATCCCGAGATCTCGGGGGACGAGATCTCGCTGCCGAGATTTGAATCTCGTCCCCCGAGATCTCGGGACAAGATCTGAACCTGCGCATGTGCCGTCCCCGGACCGGCGGCCATCTTTCCGGCGTCCATGCTCCCGGAGGCCACCGCAACATGGCGGCGGCCAGCAAGGGATGTGCAGGGGCCTTCGGGCTTGGAGGAAATGCCGGCGGAGCCCCTGCCCCTGCACCGGAGCACAGAGAGCCGCCACCCTCACCCCACAGATCCCACCTGCCCCAGCCCAGCTGCCCCAGCACTGCCCTGCTGCCCCAGCCCAGCTGCCCCAGCACAGCTGCCCCAGCACAGCCCTGCTGCCCCAGCCCCAGCACAGTCCAGCTGGCCCAGCCCAGCTGCCCCAGCCCAGCACAGTTGCCCCAGCACAGCACAGCTGCCCCAGCACAGCCCACCTGCCCCAGCACAGCCTACCTGCCCCAGTACAGCCCAGCTGCTCCAGCACAGAGCCACCACCGCATGAGCCTGGACCACTGAATGACCCCTGTGACCACTCCTCCACCTGTGCCGGATCCCTTCCCAGGTAAGCTGAATTCGGACTGTAAGACGGACCCCCATTTGACACATTATTATTTTTTTTCCCTATTTTCCTTCTGAAAATTGGGGTGCGTCTTATGGTCCGGTGCGTCCTATAGTCTGAAAAATACGGTATATCATAGGTACACTTCCACTGTGAGAGACAGAATCTTAAAAAAAATCCAGAAAATTACACTGCATGATTTTTACATAATTAATATGCATTTGATTCCATAAAATAAAAATTTGATATAATAGAAAAACAGAACTTAATATTTGGTACAGAAACCTTTGTTTGCAATTAAAGAGGTCAGATGTTTTCTGTAGTTCTTGACCAAGTTTGCACACACTGCAGCAGGGATTTTGTCCAACTCATCCATACAGAGCATATCCATTTCTTTCAGGTTTCGGGGCTGTTGCTGGGCAACATGGAGTTCCACCTTCCTCAAAATACTTACTATTCGGTTCAGGTCTGGAGACTGGCTAGGCCACTCCAGGACCTTGAAATGCTTCTTACGGAACCACTCCCTAGTTATCCTGGCTGTGAGTTTCGGGTCATTGCCATGCTGATAGATCCAGCTATGACCCATCTTCAATGCTCTTACTGAGGGAAGGAGGTTGGCAAAAATCTTGCTATACATGACCCCATACATCCTCCCTTCAATACGGTGCAGTTGTCCTGTTCCCTTTGCAGAAAATCACTCCCAAAGTATGATGTTTCCCCACCATGCTTTATGGTTGGGACGGTGTTGTTTGGGTTATACTCATCCTTTTTCTTCCTCCAAACACGATGAGTGAATTTGATGCCAAAAAGTTCTATTTTGGTCTCATCTGATCACATGACCTCCCATGCCTCCTCTGGGTCACCTAGTTGGTCATTGATAAACTTCAAATGGGCCTTGACATGTGCTGGCGTGAGCCTGCAGGATTTTAATCCATGACGGCGTAAGGTGTAATTAACGGTAATGTTTGACACTATGGTCCCAGCTCTCCTCAGGTCACTGACCAGGGCCTGCTGTGTAGTTCTGGGCTGAGTCCTGACCTTTCTCAGGATCATCTTGTGAAGATTTATGGTTGTTGGTTGTAATAATCACCTAGACTGGTTATCGATGCAACTATTTTTTTTCTTTACATCCATTGGAATCACTATCAATCCTGGTCAAGTATCTAACACACTTAGCTGTGAAACAACTCCATATCATCAGGCTTCCTCCACCGAACTTGACAGTTCCTTCAATTTCTCATTCTGTTAGGCCCTTTTTCGCTTGTTTCTTTCATACCTGCTTACACCCATCAGAGCCTAGTCTATTCACTTTCCTCTCATTGCTCCAAAACACCCATTTTTAAAATGTTGCTGTCCACTTTTCGTACTTTTTTGCAAGCTCAGGCCGACACTTCTTATAACAATATTGAAGTAGAGGCTTCTTCACCTTTTTTTGTGACATCATTTCAGACTTGTGTAATGTGCACCACACAATGTTTGTATGGACGTCTGTGATCTTACTATTACGAAGCATATGAACTACCTGCACTGCCATGTTTGTCACGCCTTGAGTAAATCTCAAGATGAGCCGACTTGTTGACTCAGATATTTTGCCTGTACATCCACCTCTTGGCTTTTGAATGGATGAATGGACTACATTTCGCATTCTTCCAACTGTCATGGCACTCACGTGAGGCAATTCGGCAATTTTCTTGGCCGAGAGAACGCTATCGAAGTGCTGGATGATGCTGTTTCTATTTTCTTAGGAATTCTTTTTCATGTCTGCGCCTCATTTCGAGCCAGGGTATGTGAGAACAGGATATAATTTGTAGTATACAGGAAGAAAAAGACTTTTCCACCTCCAGGAGCAAAACAGTAACAATGCAGTAACATGACAAGAATCTGCATAGTTAATCATATGCTAAATAGTTGCAAGTTAAGATTTATGTATTAGATAGCCAAGATGATTGACTATATAAATGATGGTAGTCTCACTTTCGGAGCAGTAGTGGATGGTGGAGCCTGAAAGTCAAAAGTTTAAAACATTGTTACCCTTTTGGTCTTCACCACACCATAAACCATGACGAGACGACATATTACCACCATGTGATGACCGAAAAAAAACACCACATACAAGGGACAAACAGCGACACACCATGACCAGACCTCATATTTCCACAACATAGTGAAAGAATAATACCACATACATGGACAAACATTGCCATACCATGACCAGAACACATATTACTACCAAATAGTGACAAAACAGTACACACGGGACAAATACCACTACACTATGACCGGACCACATATTACCACCACACAGTGACTAAATAATACCAAATACTAGGGAGAAATAACTCCACACCATGACAATACCACATATTTCACAACAAAGTGACCGAATAACACTACATACAAGAGACAAATACTGCCACACCATGACCAACTAGACTACATATTATCACCACATTGTGACCGAATAATACTACAGTACTAATCATAAATGAAAACCACAATACTAAAAGCACTCATATTACCACTTTTATTCACAGGAGCTCTGTATATAATGTCAGTGTACAGGCAATACACTGATCACCGGGGACATTATACACAGGAGCTGTGAAGATAGAGTTAGTATGAAGGTAATACAGTGATCATAGTGACATTATGCACAGGAGCTCCGTGTTTAGCATATAATGTACTGTATAGTGTACAGATAGTACAGTACAGGGATCATGGGTGACATTATACACAGGAGCTCTGTATATAGTGTCAGTGTACAGGTAATACAGTGATCACCAGTGACATTATACACAGGAGCACTGTATGTAGTATATAGTGTATAGCGTCAGTGTTTAGTTAACATAGGAATCACCGGTGACATTATACACAGGAGCTCTGTATATAGTGTACAGGTAATAAAGTGATCACCAGTGACATTATACACATGAGCTCTGTATATCTTGGCCCCTATGTTCCCCATCTTAGGACCCTATGTTCCTTCATCCTAGGCCCCTATGTTTCTCTATACTGTGCCCCAATGTTCCCTAGTCCTGGGCCACTATATCCCGTGCCCCTATTTTCCTGGTCCTGGGCCCCTTTGTACCCCAACTTGTATACCCGCTGGGCGAGTTTGACACTGTACTTTATATCCATACAGACACAGACTGGATGTTTATGCAGTGTTATGCAGTCTCTTTCTTCAGGTATATTTCCCTCCTCATTTAAACATGCCATCATAACCCCTTTACTTAAAAAGCCATCCCTGGACCAGAACTGCACTGCTAACTACAGACCTGTCTCTAACCTTTCCTTCATCTCTAAACTCCTGGAACGCTTGGTCCACTCCCATCTAATCCGCTATCTCTCGGATAACTCTCTTCTCGACCCCTTACAAATCTGGTTTCCGCTCTTTACACTCTACTGAAACTGCCCTCACTAAAGTCTCTAATGATCTAATAACAGCTAAATCGAAAGGTCATTGCTCCCTGCTGATTCTCCTGGATCTCTCTGCCGCATTTGACACTGTGAATCACCAGCTCCTCCTCACTATGCTCCGCTCTATAGGCCTCAAGGACACAGCCCTCTCCTGGTTCTCCTCCTACCTCTCTGACCGCTCCTTCACTGTATCTTTTTCCGGCTCCTCTTCCTCTCCTCGTCCCCTTACTATCGGGGTCCCGCAGGGCTCAGTCCTAGGCCCCCTCCTCTTCTCTTTATACACTGCACCTATTGGACAAACAATCAGCAGATTTGGGTTCCAGTATCATCTCTATGCTGATGACACCCAATTATACACTTCTTCCCCTGACATCACCCCTACCCTAATTCAAAATACCAAGGATTGTCTGTCTGCTGTCTCTAGCATCATGTCCTCCCTCTATCTGAAACTAAATCTCTCCAAAACTGAACTTCTTGTGTTTCTCCCCTCCACTAACCTCACTCTACCTAACATCGAAATAACCCTGGAGGGTTCAACCATAACTCCCAAGCAGCATGCCCGCTGTCTTGGGGTCATATTCGACACTGAACTTTCCTTTACTCCCTACATCCGATCACTCAGTCGCTCTTGTCACCTGCATCTTAAAAACATCTCCAGAATCCGACCTTTTCTCACCTTTGAAACTGCCAAGACTCTTACTGTCGCTCTTATTCATTCTCGTCTGGACTACTGCAACTCTCTTCTGATCGGTCTCCCTCTTACCAAACTTTCTCCTCTCCAATCCATCCTGAATGCGGCAGCCAGGGTCATATTTCTGTCCAGCCGCTTCACCGATGCCTCCTTCTTGTTGCAGTCATTACACTGGCTACCTATTCGCTACAGGGTCCAGTATAAACTCATCTCTCTCACCCACAAAGCTCTCCACTGTTCTGCACCGCCTTATATCTCCTCTCTCATCTCTGTCTATCTCCCTACACGTGCCCTCCGTTCTACAAATGACCTAAGACTAACATCCCCCGTAATCCGAACCTCGCACATCCGTCTCCAAGACTTCTCTCGTGCTGCTCCAGCTCTCTGGAATGCACTTCCCCAGACGATCAGACTGATACCTAGCCCTGACCTATTCAAGCGCGCTTTGAAAACCCATCTCTTCAAACAAGCCTACCACATCAACTACTCAGCAAACTAACTTTGCCCTGTTCCCTCCTTCCAAATATTTTTCTGAATCTGCACCCTACTATTCATCTGTCTCCACACCCTCCATGCACACGATAACTGCACTTGATACTTGTCTATTGCACTTAAACACACGGGCTGATGACCGGATCATGCAGCTTTATATGAAAATCCCTATTTATTATAATTGCCAGACCTGAATTAACAAGCACTTCTCACCTACTGTGTCCCCCCATTTCCTTGTAGATTGTAAGCTTGCGAGCAGGGACCTCACTCCTAATGTCACTGTTTGAATTGTCTTAACTTGTATTGAATTTATTGTCTGTACATGTCCCCGCTTAATTGTAAAGTGCTGCGGAATATGTTGGCGCTATATAAATAAAAATTATTATTATTATTATTATTTAGTGTCATTGTGCAGGTAATACAGGGATCACCGGTGACATACACAGGAGTTCTGTTTATAGTGTCATTGTACAGATAATACAGTGATCATCACTAGTGTAAGTTTATAGCTAATGTAGTGACTTATCAGTGACATCTCTACTTGAAATCCTTCATCTTCACTTTTCTTCTTCATATGGCTCAGAGCGCTATCACTTCTTCCAGCCAGGAGCAGTCTCTGCAAAGAATATCACACAGACATCTATATCTGATTGTTTCTACAGCACATTTCTCACTTTTTCCTTAAATTCTACACTGCACCAGTTGAAGAAAAAAGCGACATAGTGTCGCCCTGCACATTAACAGGACCTCTTTTGTGTGTTTCACTCATGGAAAACAATATCCTCAAAAGTAAATTATATTACAGCAGTAATAATGTCCCCTAATTGACCTCTACTGTAATTATGTCCCCCACGTGCCACTATACACTAATAATGTATGTTCCTCATTCTGGCCCCTATACAGTAATTTTGTCCCCCATCCTGGGCCACTTTACTTGTTAATTATGTCCCTCTGTCCTGGGCTTCTATGTTCCTTCATCCTGGGCCTCTTTTACTGATCCTTGGCCATAATGTTTCCTCATCTTGGACCCCTATGCTCCTCCATCCTAAGCTGCTATGTTCCTTTCTCCGGGTCTCTATTTTTATGGTCCTTGGCCCCTATGTTCCCCATCTTAGGACCCTATGTTCCTTCATCCTAGGCCCCTATGTTTCTCTATACTGTGCCCCAATGTTCCCTAGTCCTGGGCCACTATATCCCGTGCCCCTATTTTCCTGGTCCTGGGCCCCTTTGTACCCCAACTTGTATACCTGCTGGGCGAGTTTGACACTGTACTTTATATCCATACAAACACAGACTGGATGTTTATGCAGTGTTATGTATCCTTTTTATTTTATTTTATAAAACATGGATGGACCAATATAGAAAACAAGCACTTTTACATCTTAAATCACTCCTACCTCCTCATGGATTGTGCGCTCCGGTGAGCAGACACTCACACCTTTTATTTGAATTAATAATTTGGTGTTATGTAATATTTAATTTTAACTGTATATACAAAGGTGAGTCGCCACTCTTGGCGCCATACCATTCAAATATTGAAGTCACATCTCTGTACCCTGAAATGTAAAGTGCTGTTGAATATATTGGGCCATATAAAGACTTTGTCAACATAATGTGTGCGAGTGGTTGCTGTAGCGGAGCAGGCAAAATAGCATCCATGCCTTCAAAGACTGTGATGCAGAAGTTCTGTTCAGACAGGTCTTCTCCTGATCTTTATTGCTGTTGTACAAAATACATGTAAATCCTTTATGTCCAAGTACAACACACAAATTATCCACTGCTCCTGGAATCATTTACTAGTCATCTTCCCTGACAATACAGGTGGTCTATCACCAACCACATGAGAAAGAAACAAAAATGACAGTTGCTACCTCACACTACCATTGTGAGAAAATGGGGGGCAGGATGCAATGACTTGCCTTGCTACCAAATCTGCCATTACTAAAAAAAACAGGCCCAAAAACAGGAAATACCAAAAATATCTAAATGCTCCATTAGGACCTTAGCTAAAATCCAGCTTAAATGGGATTATAGAAACAGATGACTGGACTATGCTGTGCTATTTCTACAGCTCCTGTATTAAGGGAGTCACTGTATCACTGTATATGGGGCCATGTTCTAAATTCTGCACTGCAAATAGGGGCTCCGCTACACTATAGTGACTGCATTGTGCATGAGGACAATATGTACAGGGGACACTCTGGATGGGAATTGTAATAAGCCCTTCATGGCAAGCACTAGTAGTATTAGTAGTAGCACTAGTAGTAGTAGTAGTCCATTGGTCCACGCTATGATAGATATTTTATATGGTGAGCATTCTCTGTCAGAACGCAATGTGTTAAGGCCATGGTTACTCTTTGGCAGGGACAGGAGTTATTTGGAATATTGGAAATGTTTATGAAGGATGGTGTTTAATATATTGGATATCGAGGCGCACAAATTATTGTAGTGTTCCCCAAACTGTTACTCAACAGGACTATCAAGAGGGCACAGCTCCTATGCAGAAAACACATATGCTAAATATTGATTTATTGAGGGATTCTTTGGGAAGACTGGATAAGTAGAAGTGTCTATGAAAAAAATCTGGCATTGAAGTTCCATCCCATCCGTGCAAATAGGGCTAAACAATGAGCCGTGCCATTCCATAGTGATGCTACATCGGAAATGAAAGGGCAGTTTCCTTGTCATACAATTGAAGCGCTATTTGGTAGGAACACTTTATCATCAGCCGACACACGCAACAGTTAAATGGGCTTTTCCGACTGAAACAATATGTTAAATACATTCCAGAAGGACTGACACATCTACAGGACTCAGTCTACAGGAAATCCAGCAATCAAGTAACCATGTAGATAATATGTGGAAGGATTATTTTACTAACAGCAGCGTTTGAAGTTTTCTTTGCACCTGCACCTAATTTCTGCAGACGGACTGACTGTATATAACCTGCAGGAGATAGATCATTTGTCTTTCTTCTAATGAAATCGGTAAATGCCACCAAACCCCTAACTGCCAGAAGTGTGCGTAATTGTAGTGCTGACGGAGACTATGTCAGAGAGTGGACCCTCTGGATCGCGGATCCGGAGCCCCCGGGTCGAGCACACCAGGTGAAGACCGACCCCTATACAGGGACCGTTTGGGGCAGGACCACAGAGGACGGAGGCGCGACAGCCGGAACCAAGAGGGACGGCTCCACGAACAAAAGGCCTAGAGAAGCAGTGGACAAAACTACTAGCAGGGACAGGTGGCTCAGGGAAGGGCTGAATACGGAAAGACCAGAAGAGGAAACAAGGCGAACTGGAGACAGGGGACGGCACATGGAATGGAGGAACAGGAGAGCCTGGACCGACTGGGGAGAGCGGGGAGGTCGACACAGAGAAAGGCAGGAAGGATAGGCAGGACAGGACTAACTACAGACGAACTGTAGGGGCCAGATTGCTACACAATCATCAGGCGTCCTCCTAACAGCGAGGACGCCTGAAATATACCAGCCCCCGGAAGTGCGTGTGCCAGGCCGGCCCCTCAGCGCCGCCCACCGCTGGAGACAGAGGAAGGGAGGGGGCGCACGCGTGACAGAGAGCTGGAGCCAGGAGCCGCAGTGAGGGAGCGTGGACGACGGGCACGAGGCCGGACGGGAGCGCGCAGGTAGGAAAGCGCTGCGGTGCGCGCTGCCCTGGAAGGGACATCGGCGGGCATAGCCGCCGATGTCACAGTACCCCTCTCCTTACATCCCCTCTTACTGAGATTGGCAAAAAACCTTTTCAGAATCCGGGGAGCATTGACATTCTCCCGGGGTTCCCAGGACCGTTCCTCGGGACCAAAACCCACCCAATCGATAAGAAAAAGGGTCTTACCCCGGACTCTTTTCATAGCCAGGATGTCTTTGACCTCGAAGACGTTGTCCGAGATAACAGGTGAAGGAGGGACGATGGAAACTGGTTGAAACCGATTCAGGACTACGGGTTTCAAGAGCGAGACATGGAAGGCGTTGGGAACCCGGAGCGAAGCAGGCAACCTCAGTTTGTAAGCCACTGCATTAATGCGTTCAATTACTTCAAACGGCCCAATGTACCGAGGACTCAGCTTATAAGAGGGAACTCTCAGACGGATATGTCGAGTTGAAAGCCAGACTTTGTCACCTGGATGGTACGGAGGCACGTCCCTCCGTCTTTTGTCTGCATGCTTCTTGATTCGGTTGTTGGCACCCTTGAGCGCGTCCCTGGTCTCTCTCCAAATCTGCAAGAATTCTTTAGCAAGAGAATCGGCTGCGGGTACTCCTGTAGACGTGGAGAAAGGTAATGGAATACCTGGGTTTTGACCGGTTACCACAAAAAAAGGTGACTTGGTGGTAGATTCGTTGGGATGATTGTTGTGCGAGAATTCAGCCCAAGGTAAGAGCGCGACCCAATTGTCCTGATGGGCGTTGGCGAAATGACGTAGGTAGGTGGTTAACACCTGATTAATTCGCTCCACTTGCCCGTTGGTCTGAGGATGGTATGCGGAGGAGAAGTCGAGAGATGTACCCATAAGCCGGCAGAGAGCCCTCCAGAAGCGGGATGTGAACTGGACCCCCCGATCAGACAGAATCCGCTGAGGAAGACCATGCAGCCTGAAGATCTGGTGGATGAAGATCTCGGCCAACTTCGGAGCGGAAGGTAGTCCCGGTAAGGGAATGAAGTGGGCCATCTTGGAAAAACGATCTGCTACGACTAAGATGGTGGTACATCCGGCTGAGCGGGGTAAATCAGTTACAAAATCCATGGCGATCTGCTGCCAGGGGGCCTCAGGGACTGGCAATGGGTGAAGAAGACCGGCTGGCAAGGTCCTAGCCACCTTGTTCTGGGCACAGATTGTGCACGAGGCAACATAGTCCATCACATCCTGGCGAAGCGTGGGCCACCAGTAATACCGAGACAGCAGTAGAAGAGTCTTTTTAGACCCAACGTGCCCTGCAATTTTGGAGGAATGTCCCCAGCCCAACACCTCCGTACGTCTGTTCTGAGGGACGAAAGTCTTACCGGGCGGAGGAATAGCAAAATTCACAGGGGCCACGGTGATCATTTTGGTGGGCTCGATAATATGGGATGGGACTTCATCCTTCTCCGATGACTGTAATGACCTGGAAAGGGCATCGGCCTTGATGTTCCTATTACCAGGACGGAAATGAAGTTGGAAGTCAAAGCGGGAGAAGTACAGGGCCCATCTGGCCTGCCGGGCATTGAGTCTTTGGGCAGACTGCAGGTATGCCAGGTTCTTGTGGTCAGTGAGGATGGTAAAGGGATGTACAGCCCCCTCGAGTAAATACCGCCATTCAGCCAAAGCCATCTTAATGGCCAGTAATTCTCGGTCTCCAATGGAATAGTTGCACTCCGCAGGTGAGAAGACTTTAGAAAAGAAGCCGCAAGGAACCAACCGTCCGGATGAAGCCTGCTGGGACAGGACTGCTCCAGCTCCAGTGGAGGAGGCATCCACTTCCAGGACGAAGGGCCTGCTGGTCACAGGCCGATGCAAAATGGGTACTGACGCAAAGGAACGTTTCAGGGCTTGGAAAGCGTTTTCAGCTTCAGGGGACCAGCTGTTGGGCTTCATTCCCTTGCGGGTCAAGGCCGTGATGGGTTTGGTAACCGTAGAAAAGTGAGGCACAAACTGACGGTAATAATTTGCGAATCCAAGGAACCGCTGGATGGCCTTAATCCCCACTGGACGGGGCCACTTGAGTACCGCACTGAGTTTTTCGGGATCCATCTTTAGGCCGGAATCAGTGACGACATATCCCAAGAAGGGCAGTGACGACTGCTCAAAAAGGCATTTCTCAATCTTGGCGTAGAGTTGGTTCTCTCGGAGGCGGTGCAAGACCAAGCGTACGCTTTTGCGATGGGAGGGCAAGTCGGGCGAGAAAACGAGAATGTCGTCAAGATAGATGACCACACAGGAGTAGAGTAGATCCCGGAATACCTCGTTGATAAATTCTTGAAATACAGCGGGAGCGTTGCAGAGGCCGAAGGGCATAACCAGGTATTCATAATGCCCGTCACGGGTATTGAAGGCCGTTTTCCACTCATCCCCTGCACGGATCCGGACCAAATTGTAGGCCCCCCGCAAATCCAACTTCGTGAAGATCCGGGCTCCTCTCAGACGGTCAAAGAGCTCAGGAATCAACGGAAGGGGGTAACGATTTTTAACGGTGATATTGTTTAGACCCCGGTAATCAATGCAAGGCCGCAGTGATCCGTCTTTCTTCCGGACGAAGAAGAAACCTGCGCCCGCAGGAGAGGAGGATTTCCGGATAAACCCCTTGGACAGATTTTCTTGGATATATTCCGTCATAGCAGAGGTTTCGGCAGGAGAAAGAGGGTAAGTTCTACCTCTGGGAGGAACCGCTCCAGGAATCAGGTCGATGGGGCAGTCGTAGGGCCGGTGCGGAGGCAGGGAATCCGCCTCCTTTTTGCAAAAAACATCAGCGTAGGCGTGGTATGGAGCAGGAAGGCCGGAAAGGTCCGTTGGCCTAAGCTGAGGATGGGAACGAACCAGGGTACGTAAACAGCTAGCATGGCAGGGGTGCCCCCAACGTAGGATCTCTCCGGAGCGCCAGTCGATGACTGGCTCATGCCGCCTAAGCCAAGGAAGTCCTAAGAGAATGGCATGGGATAATTGAGGCAGGACATAGAAGGCAATCTTCTCTGAATGAAGTGCGCCA
The DNA here is from genome assembly GCF_039654945.1 of Dendrobates tinctorius. NCBI lineage: Eukaryota > Metazoa > Chordata > Amphibia > Anura > Dendrobatidae > Dendrobates > Dendrobates tinctorius. The sequence continues at coordinate 334,418 of NW_027362134.1, read as the reverse complement.
ATCTGTAGCTTTACTTCAATGGTAACCGTGGTAATGAGCCCAGGAAGAGGTTTGCCATCGACGGAGGTGATTGCTCGAGGGTTACTTAGGACGACCACGGGAATCTGGAGTTTGTCAACCTCCTCCTGGCGAATGAAGTTGCCTGCTGCGCCCGAGTCCACATACGCCTCCACAGAGCCACGCCCCCGACCTGCAATAAGCAGAGCTGAAAGAGTAAGTGGGAGAGAGGGGGTCATATTACCTAGGGGGCCCTCTCCTACCTGGCCTAGGCGGATGCGTTTCCCGGTCTCTCAGGACAAGTACGGACGAAGTGATTGGCCCCTCCACAATATAGGCAAAGTCCCTTAGACATCCTCTCCTTACGGCGTTGTTCGGACAGCTTGATGCGATCCACCTGCATAGGCTCGGGGACAGTGTTACTAGGAAGGGCAACGGTGCGCGGAATGGGAGCTTGGTATAACCTAAAGGACCTCCTCTCCCTGGCTGACTCTCTAGCGCGTTCCTGAAAACGCAGGTCAATACGGGTAGCCAGGGAGATGAGATCCTCCAGGGTGGTAGGGAGGTCACGCCCGGCCAACTCGTCTTTGATTTTACAAGAAAGGCCTCTCCAAAACGCACCAACCAGGGCTTCGTTATTCCACCCCAGCTCCGAGGACAGGGTCCGGAAACGGATGGCGTATTGCCCTACAGTAAGGGATCCCTGGCAGAGGTTAAAAAGGGCCTCTGTAGAGGAAGCAAGGCGTCCGGGTTCATCAAAAACCTTACGGAACGTTTCCAAAAAACTCTGGATGTTAGTCACCACCGGGTCATCCCTCTCCCACAACGGATTCACCCAAGCCAGCGCCTCCCCCTCTAGATGGGAGATAATAAAGGCCACCTTGGCACGGTCCGTGGGGTATTGTTGGGGCAGAAGATCAAAGTGCAATCTGCACTGATTTAAAAATCCCCTACACAATTTTGGGTCCCCACAGTACCTAGGCGGCTTACCAAGACGGGGAGGAGGGCAAGAGACAGCGTCCCGGGCTTGGTTAGAAGCGGCCGCAGAGGACTGCAAAGAAAGCAGCCGATCATCCACGGACGCCATATACCCCAAAATGTGAGATTGCGCATCGCGCTGCTGTGCGAGCTCCTGCTGGAGACTGACTAAGAGGGGTGCATGCGCTGGGTCAGCGGTTTGCAAGGCGGAGAGCCGGGTGTCCATGGACTTCATGAATGACATGATACGGGTCTGATTTTCCCTTAGGAAAAGCAGTTCCTTTTGAGTGGCCGCCGCGGCACCGGCGGGGTCCATGGCCTGATGATACTGTAGTGCTGACGGAGACTATGTCAGAGAGTGGACCCTCTGGATCGCGGATCCGGAGCCCCCGGGTCGAGCACACCAGGTGAAGACCGACCCCTATACAGGGACCGTTTGGGGCAGGACCACAGAGGACGGAGGCGCGACAGCCGGAACCAAGAGGGACGGCTCCACGAACAAAAGGCCTAGAGAAGCAGCGGACAAAACTACTAGCAGGGACAGGTGGCTCAGGGAAGGGCTGAATACGGAAAGACCAGAAGAGGAAACAAGGCGAACTGGAGACAGGGGACGGCACATGGAATGGAGGAACAGGAGAGCCTGGACCGACTGGGGAGAGCGGGGAGGTCGACACAGAGAAAGGCAGGAAGGATAGGCAGGACAGGACTAACTACAGACGAACTGTAGGGGCCAGATTGCTACACAATCATCAGGCGTCCTCCTAACAGCGAGGACGCCTGAAATATACCAGCCCCCGGAAGTGCGTGTGCCAGGCCGGCCCCTCAGCGCCACCCACCGCTGGAGACAGAGGAAGGGAGGGGGCGCGCGCGTGACAGAGAGCTGGAGCCAGGAGCCGCAGTGAGGGAGCGTGGACGACGGGCACGAGGCCGGACGGGAGCGCGCAGGTAGGAAAGCGCTGCGGTGCGCGCTGCCCTGGAAGGGACATCGGCGGGCATAGCCGCCGATGTCACAGTAATGCATTGCAATTAAGTTAAAGGCATAGCAGCACACTAAAAGCACATAAGGCTGGGGCTGTACGGTGACATTTCGAAAACATCTGCGTAACCCGTCTGCGACTTGTCTCACTATTTTAGAGTTGTTATTTTGTTTAAAAAAATGTCTTAATTGCAAATAAGTTGCATGTAAGTTGCAGTCGAATGTGACTTGCATTGAAGTCTATGGCAAGTGAGTTGTGTGGGCTTTCGACCCACAACAGAAAATCCAACACATATTTGGAAATCTGTTGCAGGTCGCTGTTCGACACCACGTGAAGTCACTAGATTTGATATCACAATGCAACACTACGATTTAAGTATCACCATGTAGCCCTAGCCTAAAACTTACAGTCTGGGATTTTTTTACAGTTGACTAATTGTTCGCATTTGTAACTTTACAATGAAAAATTTGAAGCAGTATACACGCATTTTGGCCATAGAGCCTCTGTACCCAAACCCTTCTATTGCTTCTTCGGCAAATTTTGTCCAAAATGTGAAACTTGACAACCAGTGCAGTTTATAGATTATATAAACCACATGATGGGTCAACTACAGAGAACCATGTTGATGGAACATGCAATGATTTTATTTTGCCAATAGTAAAGGTCCCTGTGAGTCTCCACGTGAAATCATAGACATGCAGAGGTAGAATAGCGCTCCTCCCAAGTCTATTACTAAAGCTTTGGACAATTTGCTGGTTGTATTGAAACATAATAAATCCATATGACTGAACATTAAGATAGGCAAACAGAGGCTGCCCTTGTTTTCCGTACGTCATAGCCAAGAATAATTGATTTAGAACATCTGACCAAACCAGAGTCAGATATATTGGTATAATCAGAGCAAATCTAGACAAATTTGACTTGTGAGGATCTGTAACAATTGTCACAGCCTCAGGTTGGGGCACCTAAAGCTAAACAGGCTGGCAAGATATGATCTACGGGGCACATAGAATTTGGAACAGTATCATATAGCCGAAATACTAGATTATGCCAGGAAGGAATGCAAAATGTGTTTAGTAATTTGTTCCCACAGAGTAATCATGTCTGAAAAAATTCAACAAATTGTTACATCAAAAGAGCACATGAGAACTTGATATAACTATATAAATGTAGAAAATTAGACTTTGCCCCGGGAATACATGAGCTTTGGATTTTGCTTTTGGTGCATAGTGCATACTGTATACAGTTTTGTTTCACAGCTGTATTTTAGCCTACTTATTGGTCTACTTTCATTGCTAGACTAATAACTAGTGGCCAAAGTGGCCCGATCATATTGGTAACTACACTCCAAACTATCTTGACACTTATTTTTACTAACAGTTTTGGCCATACCATTAGCAACACATGTTCAAGAAGTGACTCTACCATGGTAATGTCATAGAATATTTGATGAGCTAGAACTGTCCACTATAATTTCTGCTTTGTTAAGGAAAATACCTCAGGGCTACTAGCTAACAAACTAAGCATGTGTCACATAATGGGCACTCCATGATTTGTTCCAAAAAATGTGCAAAATCAATGTAAGCACTACCAGGCACAATGGCCAGCTTTGACTAGTCATATACTATAAAGAACACCACTTGTGGAGCAATTTTTTTTATCCAGTCATGGTTATATGCTGTTTGTGATCGACACTGATGCCGATTTATTGCATTCTAGGATTACACTGATCTCATTGATCAGTGTAACTCTTTTATATCACGAATGTTATTATCATTGTCACTCTAATTGCCGTCTGAGTTGCCATAATGTGGGCCCTTTGTATTAAAAGGTAGTTGGATATGAACTTCTTCTGTCGTATTCATTGGACGCCTTTATTTCCTCTCAAAGCAGCTGTCTTTCATTACTTAGATTTGTCTGAGCGAGACATAACAGGCATATATTCTCATTTCCCTGATGTATGACTGCTAGCCATCTTTATAGTGTAAACAGGCAGCTTGCTTTCATAATTACTTTTAGTCTCTTCGGAGAGAAAGTGCAAAGTTCTCATGTTAGAAGGAAATGTTCTAGTACACATGGACACATTATACATACCATACACTATATTACTTTACCAAAAACTGAGATGCAGGACTTCCGATTTGGATAGTGTATTTTTTTGTACTATTTTCAATTGATTTGATAAAAGCAAGAATTTCTGAGAGAGCAAGCAATTATTTAGTAAAACACACATACAATAACATAAAGGGACCTTATGTATCTATCAGTCTACACCAGAAACATTGTAAAAATACATTGGATACAGGGTAAGAACGTAAAGTGAATTATATGGAGCTGTACCAATACAACATTTAAAATACGTGGACCTACTAAGGGCCTGATTTATTAAGACTGGCAGTGAACATGCCAGTCTTAATGAAAGTGTGTGATGCAGTAATATTTATGCCTTACCCATAAAAGATGCAAGCTACTTAAAGGGGTGGTCCGGAGGCCAAAGTACATTTTCTCTAAATCCCTACCTATTTGTGTAAAGTGACAGCGCTCACTCTCTTGTCAGCTCAGATCTGCAATAATCAGCCAACACAGTGGATTTTCAGACCATCCATCTTGTAAGTGTCATGCGCCTCCAACCAGAAATGTTCTCTAGTTCGGGACTGTAGTACAGTTATGGCAAAATTAATGTCAATAAATTGGAGAAAAATATTGATGAATCTGAAGGGCAGACTTTATATTATACACAAATGATTGACTATAGTGAAAAAGCTATAGTGTTGTCATACTGGGACATGAGCTCTCCTAAGTAGAGGGGAAGGTGTAATGGCACAGCAAGGAGCATGTGGCGCTGATCAAATTGACTTTGAAAGCACTAGTGAAGAGTCCTATTGATGCACCTCAGCCATTGGGGTCCTCATTAGTCAGCTGGAACTGAGAGTAGCTGTGAGGGGCTGTAGCATTATACCACAACCTGTGCGGTCCTCACAGTGGAAGATGGATTTTCCAATAATGGTTTGCTGGACTGTTGTAACTTGTAAAAAAAAAGTAATGTACCACCACATGAAACTGGAAAGTTATTGTCTTTGCATAATGCAGAAGTGTTCATGAAGTGTTGTGCCTACTCTCAAATGTATATCCTTTCATCATACTACTCATCAAGTTGTTGTTTCATAAAAAGTTTATTTTTGGACTTTGGTCTTCCTTCTTTAATTTTACCTCATCTGGTCCGGGCTTGCCAAGTCCAACAGCAGTTTGCGGTCTGCAGAAGCATATCACCAAGGTAGCAATGGCACACACACCTAGCTAGGATTATTATTTATTTATTATTTTTTTTATATAGCGCTAACAGCAGTGCTTTACAGTTTACACACTTTATCATCACTGTCCCCGATGGGGCTCATAATCTAAATTCCCTAAGTGTATGTCTTTTGGAATGTGGGAGGAAGCCAGAGTAACCGGAGGAAACCCACGCAAACACGGGGAGAACATACAAACTCCTTGCAGATGTTCTCATGGGTGGGATTCGATCCCAGGACTCCAGCGCTGCAAGGCTGCAGTGCTATCCACTGAGCCACCGTGCTGCCAGAGCATTTATAACTCTCTCACTGCAAGCAGGCCTAATAGCCACTGCACAACAAGCAGCCCGTCCGGTGACTAATTATCCTAGGTGTAGTTCCCTGACTGACCTGAGGGTAAGGGGGGCGCCGGAGAGCTACAAGTTCCAAAGTGGAACTGGGAAAGTGGGATATCCATAAATCCCGACAGCTTGTAACATTGTGGCAGTGGTGGGATAACCAAAATAATCCCCCCTACGATAAATTGTTAGGGCAAGACTAGCTTGCTGTTTTTTATCACATGGTGCCAGCAGTGGGACAACTATGTTAAGCCCCCTTGTGCCTGTGATAGCCGTGTGTGGCCAAAGGTTACATCCCCCTGTCCGTGACATATCGGTATCAGCGGTGGGATCGTGACATATTGGATATAGGATCCCCATTTTCTTGTAGTGCGGCAGGGCGTGGGAGACAAGTACCTCACAACTACCGCTCCTTGCCACATTACGCTTGGCGCAGTCAGCAGGATTGAGTCTTTCAGATAAAGAGGGAAGAATGCTGGGAAGACTTGTGAAACAATGAAAATGGTGGTTCAAGTTTGTTTAAAGATGGTGCCAGGAATGCATTCTAAGATGGCGGTTGGTATCGCGCAAACAAAGGAAAACCAACCCATTGTGTATTATGAACCAAAAGCAGTGCAACCATGGAAAGGTGGCGCCATGCCAGAAAGTACACAGCGATGAAAAAGGCGTCACCATTAATCTGCTGGGAGCCAGAGAGGAAGCAACACTATATGACCCAAGCAAAGTCGTGGTGAGATACCTGTCCACAGTTGTGGAAATGACGGAAGAGTTTGCGGCCCTGTGTCATGAGTGTGAGATGGACTTTGGGTCAGGATTGGATGGGAAGGAAGTCAGAGCCTGAGAGAGTGGAAGGATGAATTCAGTGAGGAGGAGAGTGAGTGGATGCTGTCATGAAAAGTTGAGGATGAAGACCGGGAGAGTGATGGCTAGGATAAACGTATGTCCCCTTTACATTCCGAAGCAACCCAGGCAGAGTTGGTGTGCCAAATTGATTTCAGAGATGAGAATGACTCCAGGGAAAAGGCAAAGGTAGACCTCACAATCAATCCGCAGCCAGGAGCCAGAGGAAAGGGCAGACGCTTCCTCCAACTTATGGAGCAAGTAGAGCGAGAGTAGGAAACTGATACGATGGAGGGGGTGCAAGATGCTTATGCCCTGGTGAAGAGACTACGGGAGGCAGTATCTCTCCTCAGTCAGCACTGTAATTAGGCCTAAAGAGTCCAAAGCCTGTGGCCTGACAGCGAGGTACAATCGTGTGGTCTGACAGAGGAGGGTACTTGGACTTCAAGCTGAGGGCAAGCCATGGCTGCTGAGATCGAGCCAGAACCTTTCATTCAAGCCTGGTTTGCTGTCCAAGGAAGAACAAAGAGACTGACTACCCTGCGGATAGAAATACGAGTGGGTCCATTGCCTATTCATCCTCTTAAGATTGCAAGGGTCGCAACCAGGGCCAGTGGAATGCAAGTGTGATGGAAGAAAAGAAGCACAGAGAAGAGATGGCTAAGTCCTGGATACATGGCCCTGAAAGAGACCGTTTGGACCATTAACTAACTCGAGGGATGGTCCTGTCCTAGACAAGGTACGGGGGTACAGGTTTCTGGAGGGAGAACACACTAGACATATTGTGTATGTGAACCGCTGCTCAGTTAAGCGGAATTACCTACCTTTTCACCTACACAGCTTACTGCCGGGAGAGCCAGTGAGGTTCCTAAATGAACATGGGTCTGAAGTTTGGTATGCGGTGGCTGTCTCCCCCTTGGTGGCGCAGTCTGACAAACAGGAGAAAACCAAGGAGGTGAAACCCTTAATGCTGAGAGAAAAGTTTTGCACTGCTCAGTACTCTCGTGGCAGAGCATGTGTCGGGAAGCCACTCCTGAGGAGGAAAGATTTGTGGCAAACTCCGCTGTCATTTATGTGGCTCAGGGTGCGCAATCAGCAGTGTAAGTTAGAGAATAGGGGCTTAGGAGGACCTGGGTTTCAAGAATTCCTGAAGAGAAAGAAAAATGAACTGGAGTCTTCAGAAAGCTAAAAATGTTGTGCTCCTTGCACCCCCAATGCCTGAATTAGTTTAAGGCTCCAGAAAGCAGAAAACTAATTGAATTGTGTTCCAATAGTCTGAGTCTCTGAAAAGTAAAGTATACGACTGCCTAGCCTACTGCTGACTCGGTCTCCTGTTTGTTGAAAGGATTCTATCTACCCTAGATGGCCGAGAATGGCTTCTCTCTACAGTAGCAGGACTGATGAACTGAGATACTGTTTGGTTGTGCCTGTTGCACATATTTCTGCTGGATTAACTTTGCTAAATCGTTGGAAGGGTCCTACACCCTTAGCTATGGACTGAGCCATATACAAGACTGTCCGATGGACTGTTTTGATGTCCTTACCAAGAAGGACCACACTAATTCTATGGACTGTTACTGGATTCATGGACTTTGCTTGATACTGTTCCAGGGTCATTACCGAGAAGGAGGCACCCCCTTGAAGATTTGATTGTGACATAATTCATTGTGATGTTTTGAAATGTTTGACGATTTTCTGCCCAGCAGCAGTGAGTTAGGGGCAGATAGGGTTATCAACTGGAAGCAGCAATTAGTAGGAGGAGCTAAATAGGCATGAACAGGAAAGACATTATTAATTACATCGTTTAGTTCTTTGCAGTCTTGCATTGAAACTGAAGAGGGAACCATATGTTGGATAGTACATTCTGAAAAGAAGCAAATATTAAGTGGCAGCGAGATTCCAGAATTCAGGCTGGATGCCCAGAGAAGTAAAAGGGATGGACTAGGTTTTTGGCCCAGGCCAAGTGTCCTCATCAAATGAATGGAGAATCGCTTCGGTCAGCAGCAGGACTTGGTCCTAGAGAGAACTAATGGTTTGCTAGACTGTTGTGACTTATAACGAAAGTAACGTACCCCCATATGTAACTGGAAATTTCTTGTCTCTGTATATTGCAGAAGAACTGTTCATGAGGTGTTGTGCCTATGATACAATGTATATACTTTTCACCATACTTCTCATCAAGATCATGTTTAGTAAAGAGTTCATTTCTGGACTTTGGTTTCTCTACTTTCATTCTACCTCATCGGGTCATGGCCTGCCAAGTCCAACAGCAGTGTGCGGTCTGCAGAGACGTATCACTAAGGTAACCTCAGCACACACTTAACCATTTTCCTGTAGCGTGGTGGGGCATGGAAGACAAGTCCCTCGCTCACGAGTACTGCTTTTGACCACGTTACACTGGTCATGAGTGGTATGAAAATCCCAAAAGCTGCAACTATTTTGTGCTACTAGAAGAAAAAATATTTGCGTCTTTAAAAGGTGTTTTACACCTAATTCTGGCAAAAAATACCTGAAAAATTGGGCCCTAAATCTTGGTTATAAAGTTGTTTGTGAGCCTACTCTCTACCAGAAATGATAGATTGCTATTAACTGGGGCAAATCACTTGTTGCGAAGCATCAGTAGGTCAAAATTTGGATTAAATGGAAAAGTTATTCAGTGAGACTGTTTTTTTTTAAATTAATTTCTCTAATGATTCATATGAATAGAATATCTATTCCCCATTAGACAGTCATCAGGTACTTAGTTACTCATGTCTCCCCAATCAGTCATGAACAGTCTAGGTGCATTATTGAGTGCCAAATGACATATACAAGCCGATAAACTATAGTATACTGCCCTGTTTGCACAGGTTGAAAGCTACGGATTTAAATTGTATTAAAGAAGATTTTTTTCATGTTGAACTGGACACACAATGTAAATAGTGTCAACAGAGTGGGATTAAACATTTTTCTTTGTGGCAGAGATATTAGCAATCAAAATAGTGAATAGTCACTTAAGGCCCCGTCACACTAAGCGAGATCGCTAGCGATATCGCTTAAGCGTCACCGATTTTGTGACGCAGCAGTGATATTGCTAATGATATTGCTATATGTGACACTTACCTCTGACCGGCTCCCCTGCTGTCTATCGATGATCGCGCGAGAATCTCCTGGGCAATTTCTCGTCATCGGCATCCTGCTGGGCTTCCTGCTGGCGCCGACGAGTGACGCGTGGACTCGGCAGGGAGGACGTCTTCATCGCCACGTCTGACAGGTAAGTAACGACCGCTGACCGCTGCTATGTCGCTGGTGAGATCTGCCTTTTTGGCAGCTCACTAGCGACCATTTAGCGATGCACCAGCAATCCTGACCGGGTCGTATCGTGGTCGGGATCGCTGGTGCATCACTAAATGTGACGGGACCCTTAGTGAGTTAACTCCAAGTGAGTGTTATCAGACAGTTTTCACTGGGGGCGTGTACTTCTTTTCCCTATATGATACTGACCAATCATAAGCAGGCAGTAAAGCTTAAAAGAAGAAAAAAACACGCTCCCACAATAGTTTACAGCAGGTTTCTCAGTGTGTGAAGTGTATAATGACAGACAGCCAAATCTCCTAGTCTAATCTCCTACATGATTAAAAAGAACAGATGACTAACACCCTTCAGATAATGTCCCTATGGAGGGTGGGGGTGTATAGCTGAGTGTTTCTGTGCCACATTGCAAACTCTTCAATATGCTCTCCTCCTCTCCTTGCACTGTCACCTCTGCTATACTACTACTATACACATTGTCTGTCCAGAAATGAGTACTCTGTGTCAGTATCAAATTTGTGAAATCAGAGCAGGGTCGCATTACATCTCACAATGGAGTAGTCCACAACAGGCGGGTTACTCCTGTGTGAGACATAATGGTAGCTCTGATCTCACTGCAGAACGAGTAGAGGTTGCTTGAAAACTGCAGACATAAGTATGATCACTGATATACTCAGTAATCAGGAGAGCTTATTGAAGGGTTTGTACTGTGACACTGCAACAGTCAGCTATACAGACCCACCCTCCACAGGGACCTTAGCTGAAGGGTGTTAGCCATCATCCTAAGCTCAGTTGCAGCGCCCCTTACCCCACATTGATTTATGGATCAGGTTAGACCAGGAAATCAGTACTGTATCATTACAACTCACACACTGAGAAAACTGTTCTAAGCTATTACATTGGTGAGATCATCATTCCTCTGAGTGTTGCTGTCTGCACGTTTGGTCAGCATCAAATAGGGAAAAGAAGTACACTACCCCAGTGAAAACTGTCTGGTAACACCCAATTGGACTTAAAAAATGTAACTCATTAGATGATAAATACATTGCTTGCTTTTCTAATATATTTGCAACAGAAAGGCAAAATAAAAATACAGTAAGTAATGTTGTATTCAATTCTGCAGTCACCATAACATCACATCTGCAGTTCAAAAAGAAAAATTTAGGGAAAGGTCGTTTTAAACATACAGTTTCTTGCTATCAATGGCACATTCCGTGATTAAACGGGCAACTTTCAGCTGATAATGATTATTTTTATGCTATCATAAATTATCCAGTATCGAATTAATGAGTGTTTTGCTCATTCATCAGGTGATTGCTGCAATGTTTAGCACTTTTAAGACTGCTTGTTCACCAATTTTTAGTCAGTCTAAATAGAAATACTTTTAGTTTCTGCTAAAAGTATCTCTGATGTGGAGATACACTTTTTTGTAAAAAAAAGGGAGGAACTAGTGATGAGCGGAGGTGGCTAAAAATTAACTTTTATTGCAAAGCTATTAAAATAAGTTGCACATATTGTCAAGCACTAACACACTGTTATGAAAAATCAATGCGTTTCGACTTGCGTCTTAGTCATGATCTCCTATGACGCAAGTCAAAATGCGTTGACCTTTCGTAATAGTGTGTTAGTGCCTGACAATATGTGCAACTTATTTTAATAGCTTTGCAATAAAAGTTATTTTTAGCCACCTCCACTCATCGCTGGACTCTTTTTTTCCCCATTTCATAGTGGCTACTCACCTTGATCCTTGCCAGGCATTGGTCGGTACTGAGGAGCATGCACACACATGCTGGTAAGATGACTTTTCTATTTTTCTTCATATACTGTACTTTTTTTCTCCTATGGTTGCATGACACTATCTGCATTGCAAGATTTGCTGTATATGTGTGATTTATTTCTATTAATATAAATAAAAAAGTATCTTGCTTGTAAAAAGTTGCATGTGAAATATTGTGTATAAATATACACAAATGTAATGGGTAGGGGAATCTATTTCTATTTTCCTAAAAATGGATTAAAAAAAAGAAGAACAATAAAGGTGGCACTCACCAGTCGATGTAAAATCCAACTGTATTATTCAAAACATCGCATTTTAAAACTGTCTGCAGAGGAGAGTAAGACACATAGGGCGAATGATGGCCATTTCGCGCCTGCCTGCGCTTCAACGGATCTTATCAGGTTCTATGTGCCGCACTCTCCCCTGCAGCTAGTTTTAAAATTCGATGTCTTGAATAATAAAGTTGGATTTTAAAAGGATCGGTGAGTGTCACTTATTTTTTTAATTTTTTTAATCTACATAGACTTGGCTTGGTGTGCACCCAGTACTTGTTCAAGCCAGTGGTTTATTCACTTGCGCTGCTAACACTCAAGGCACAGGTAAAATCCAAAAAGTTTAATATTAGAGGTTTTAAAAGTCATCTCTTTTCAAGGTTCCACATGACCTCTTCATCAGGTTGACTTTTAAAACTGTAATATTAAACTTTTTGGATTTTACCTCTGCCTTAAGTGTTATCAGCAGCGCAAGTGAAATACACCACCGGCTTGCACATCTATTTTTCTGGTCTTTCTCTGATCGGTGTCTTGTGGCAGCTGTATATATCTATTTCATGTGCTAGCCTGTAACCATACCAGGTGAGTGGTCCCACATCTCTTATTTATCTGTACCTCTGTACCATCGGATAAGACCCTATTGCGCTTCTTGTCTCCTAGTTTTCTCCCCAGTACATGCTGGTGCATGTATTTTGTACAATTTATAGTAGTATACGGAAGCGCTCAGATTTTGGTACCAGCTTACAATCTCTGCACTAAAATGGATTTGCTTCTATGGACCAGTTTCAGTTGTGTCATTGTCTAATTGCACTGCCCAATTATGGTGCCCAATATCAGTGTCAGCCATGGTTCCTCCATAAACATGACATGCACTGTTTCTCTATAACACTATTAGCCGCACAGTCCAGAAAAGTGTCAGCAAGAAAAGGCATTGGCTCCCCCATCTGAGAGCAGCATAATATAGGGGCAGAGACCCTGGTTCCAGTGATATGTAACTTACTTTGCTGCTAGTTGCCATTTTGCTAAAATGACTGTTTTATCTGCTGCAGATCTAGCAGTTCTCTGAATTATGAGCTCTGCAACACTCCATCCACATCACTGATCGGTAGTTTTCTGTGTACACTGTATATAGGCATAAAAGCTGACAATCAGTGGTTGGGGGTGGGGTTATACAGTGCTCATTAATATGGAGGACTACCTGGCAGCTGGTTTACTTGTCCTCTAGTGATGACCTCCTTCTGATAAATCATTGATTGAAATGAAACAACAAGTAGGTTGCACAGTAAGTGATACATTGTTGAAATCATGTTATCTTTCTCTACCTTATGCTGTTCTCAGATTAGGTGGCAAAAATCTAGTGGTAGATCCCCTTTCAGTGGTAACTTTTAGTTGCTCTCACACTGTTCATTCTCATCCACAGAAAAGACTAAACTAATATGTTACAAAAAAATTAGTGATCTATGGGTGAAGAATTAAAACATAACTACTTCAAAGAGCCTTATTGTGGGTCTGTTGTAGTGGTGCGGCTTAAAATCAAACTTTCATGTCTGCATAGTAAGAATAACTAAGAAAGACCATTTATAGTATGGTTCAACAGCTTGGACCTTAAAGAATGCACTGGCTTTTAGAAATGAAAAATTGTCAGATAACAGCTTTCTAGTGCACAATTATGGGATCTCAAGGCTTTTGACCTACAGTTATTTTAATCAATAGTCTAGTACTGGTGAACTTATAACCAAGCCGTGGGAAAATGAAAATCTGCCCGAGTTCCCCCTTGAAAACATGTGTGTTGTTGTAATGTATTTAAATGTGTTAAGTGTTTGGTGGCATGTATTATTGGTGAAAGTGTTGTGCCCAACAGTAGGAAGAGCTAGGGTTAATTATCAGGACTAGCCCAGAGTGGGAGGGTCTACTTTGAAGGGACAGAGGGAGTTTCCTGTCAGGAGTTAGAGAGGGCCCAGCATATAGCAGAAGCAGACCTATGGTCTGACCAGTAAGCAGAGCCGCATGAAGTGGGTGTCCCTGAACTGAGAGAAGATCAAGGTAACGGATAGCATTATCCAGGTTTGACTAGAGGAAAAGTGATAGAAGGAGTGAGTGATTCTCTCGAGACAGAATCTGGGGCAGAAGGCCTAGTGATACGGTGCCAAGTTCGCAAGCCAAAGAGGTAAGGGAACAATCAGAGCAGAGAACAAAGATGAAGAGAATACCCCGTGTTATAGTTCCAATGACGTTGGTAAACTCAAAATTTCTCAACTTGATGCAAAAAAGAACATAATTTTCAAATGATAGACCCAACGGAATACAGACACTTGTAAGGCTAGGTTCACATCGCGTTAGGGCAATCCATTTAATGGATCCGTTTCTATGCGGCACTAACGCTATGTAACAGATCCATTAACGTACCCATTGACTTCCATTAGCGTAACAGATCCTAACGCATGTCAAAAAAGTTATGCGTTAGCGATGGTCCGTTATTTTGTGGCGCACCTTCGAACGCGGACTACTGCGTTTTCGGGTCCGTTATGGTGACCGCACAGCGAACAGAAGCATTCGCTCTGCATAGAACTCTATTGCTAACACAGGCCGATGCAATGCAACCATGCATTGTTAGCATGTGTTAACGCGATCGCAAAAAAACAGACAATTTGGGTCACATCATTAGCGCATCTGGTTAACAGATCCGTTAAACGGATTGCCCTAACGCGATGAGAACCTAGCCAAAATCAGTGTTTGGGCGTAATGTCGCCTTTCTCAAGATATGTCTGTTTCTGTCCAGGTGAGGGTCTCTGGGTAGCGATATATAGAATCCACGTGTGCAGACATATCTTGAGAAAGGTGACATTACGCCCAAACGTTGATTTACACATTTCTGTATTCCGCTGGGGCTAATATTTGAAAATTATGTTCTTTTTGCATCAACAAATTTGAGAAATTTTGAGTGCAGGAGTTTACCAATTTTATTGACTCCAGAGCACCTACTTACTGCAGTGAGCACCCCTTTGTCTCTATTTTTGGTAGTTCCAATGCATTGGTAAGCAAAGAAGTTAAGTAACGGCCATAGTGGCAGAAGTAATTCCCCTAAGGGGAAAAGGACACAGAATTGCAGGTTTAGAAATAGGACTCTTGATTATTGCACTGTAGTGCCACACTGTGCTGGTTGTGGTGAAGGCAGAGGAAATAACTGAAACAGAACTAAGTGAGTTTAGGAAGGAGAGAAAGAATGTGTGTAAAGATGTTTTGTCTTAACAGAAAGGTCCATGAAGATTTGCCCCCACTATCCACTGTACAAACTCTTACCTATGTTTTTGTTAAGTTAAAGACAGTTTAATTTTAAGTGACGGTTTTCCTCATTGAACTCTACAACAATTAGTTCTGGCTAGCCGATGTCACTGGCATTATGCAGTCTGCAAGGGCATAGTGCCCCCATAGACAAAGTCCCCACACCCAGCTTGGACACCTATTTTCATGTAACGTGCTTGGGCGTGGAAGACGAGTGCCTTGCTCATGGTTACTGCCCCGAGCCACGTTACACACTATTATGGGATTTTTTTTAACCTACAGTTATTTTAATCAACAGTGTGATACAGAGACTATATAGTCAAGGGTGAACTTATATCTGAGCCGTGGGAAAAACATGCGAGAACATACCCTTAGGGCTTGTTTACATACTGACTTTTTCTCATTTGAGTTTTGTGTGAATTTACCTCATATGAAAACCAGATGAAAAACAGATTGAATGTGAAACATTAAAGTCAATGGGACATTTCTTATTTGAATGGCTTCATGCAGGTGTGGAATGTTTTTGAAATGAAATCCAAAGCCATAAAAATGGATAAAATTTTGATGCTTCACTTGTTAGGGATGCTAAAAAATCAAGCCAAGCAAAAAACCCAAAACAGCAGGTATTAACAACTTCAGTTCAGCGTTTCGGAGATATTGTCCTTTCTAATGATTATATTGCTTAATGCTAGGGGTGCCAACAAAAAAAGACATTGTGTAGAACAGAGATATTGAATCATGTCTATGCTGAGAACACAAATACCACCTAAGCTCTTACTGTATAATGCTTTTCCAAAATGTTTCATATATATACACCTTTTAGTGTCCAAAGTTGGATATATTTTAGAAACTGTGATAATGTGTCACCCTGATATTACTAATAGGAAACAATTTAGGCTACATTTTGGTTATAATAACTGAAAAGTTACGTTTGCAACAAATGAACATATGCTGTGAAAACTTTCTACAAAAGTTGGTATTTTCAGAAACTATTTCGCATACAGTTGTGCTCAAAAGTTTCCATATCCCAGCAGAATATTTTCCTTCTTGGCCTTTTCTCAGAGAATATGAATGACAACACCAAATGTTTTTCACCACTCATGGTTAGTGGTTGGTTGAAATAATTTATTGTCAAACTACTGTGTTTTCTCTTTTTAAATCATAATGACAACCCAAAACATCCAAATAACTCTGATCAAAAGTTTACATACCCCATTTATTAATACCGTGTATTGTGGTAGTTGTGGATGAGGTTCTTTATTTTCTCAGATGGTAAAGCTGCCCAATCTTCTTGGCAAAAAGCCTCCAGTTCCTGTAAATTCCTGGGCTGTCTAGCAAGAACTGGGTGCTTGAGATCTCCCCACAGAGGCTCAATGATATTGAGGTCAGGAGACTGAGATGGCCACTCCAGAGTCTTCACTTTGTTCTGCTGTAGCCAATAACAGGTCAGCTTGGCCTTGTGTTTTGGATCGTTGTCACGTTGGAACGTCCAAGTACATCCCATGCGCAGCTTCCGGGCTAATGATTTCAAATTTGCCTCTAGTATTTGCTGATAACGTGCTGCATTCATCTTTCCTTCAATTTTGACCAAGTTTCCTGTACTTTTGTAGCTTACACATCCCCAAAACATCAGTGATCCACCTCCGCGCTTTACAGTAGGAAAGTTGTCCCTTTCATCATAGGCCTTGTTGAACTCTCTCCAAATGTAACGTTTATGGTTGTGGCCAAAAAGATCAATTTTGGTCTCATCACTCCAAAAAAACTTGTTCCAGAAATTTTAAGGCTTGTTTCTGTGCTGTTTTGCATATTGTAGGCGAGATACTTTGTGGCATTTGCGCAGTAATGGCTTTCTTCTGGTGACTCGACCATACAGCCCATTTTTGTTTCAAGTGCCTCCTTATTGTGCATCTTGAAACAGCCACACCATTAGTTTTCAGAGAGTCCAGTATTTCCACTGATGTTATTTGTGGGTTTTTCTTTACATCACAAACAATTTTCCTGGCAGTTGTGGACAAAATTTTTGTTGGTCTACCTGATCGTGGTTTTGTTTTTACAAAGACCCTGATTTTCCATTTGTTAATCACAGTTTGAACACTGCTGACTGGCATTATCAATTCCTTGGATTTTTTTTATCCCTTTCCTGTTTTATACAGTTCTACTACCTTTTCCTGTAGATCCGCTGACAATTCTTTTGCTTTCCCCGTGACTCACAATCCAGAAACATCAGTGGCTGGATGAAAGATGCAAGAGTCTGTCTTGATCCCAGAAACTCACTCAGCTTTTATTCACACACACTCCATGGGAGACTAGAAGCTGCCACAACCCGTTCAGCTCTGCTACATAGAGGCAATGATCATATCTCCTCTATATAGCACAATTACTCACTTGCTATGAGCGCCTACCACCCGGTGTCCATCACAGTAAGCAGGCACTGACAACCATAGAGGTCTCCAGGAGACCTCTGGTTGTCATGCCCACGAACCGGTGACCCGCGATCACTTGACGGGGTCACCGGTGGGCGGATGTAAAATGCCGCTGTTGGCGTTTGACAGCGGCATTTAACTGGTTAATAGCCGCAGGTGGATCACGATTGCACCTGTGACTCTTCCAGACACATGTCAGCTGTTCAAAACAACTGAAATGTTCTGGGAAAGATGTAGGCTCAGCTCTGGAGCCCACATCAAAGGGAGGGAGTCCGACATCAGAGTAAATTTACACCCAATGTCGGAAAGAGGTTAACTCAATTTTTTTGAGCAAGTGACAGATCCTTTTTTTAAAGGAGTTGTTCAGTTAAAACAAGTTATCACATATCTGTATGACAGGTAATAGCTTGGTGATTGGTGTGTGTTCCAATGCTGGGATCTGCACCGATCGACGGATAAGAGAATTATTATTTCCGATAGGGAACTTTTATTCCCATTACAAAATGGAGCAACATGTCTGATGCCTGACTGCCATTCCATTCATTCCTAATGGGCTGCTGGAAAAAGTACAGCACTCTGCAGTCACATAGGAAATAAATGAAAAGCGTTCGAGCATGAGCACCGCCTCGCCATTCCAATAGTAATGAAAGTTCCTTTTTCTGCTTATCAGTGTTGCTTCCAGCAATTGGACCCCCAAAAGTTATCATCTATATTCTTGATAGAAAATAACTTGTTTTCACTGTACAATCCATTTAATACATAAACAGTTATTTCCAATTATATGCCTGTGCATTTCTGTAATTCTACTATTTAAAAGGAAGATATTATTTGTATACAGTTGGATTGAAAAGTTGGGTCTTGCGGCAATGTTGCTTTTAAATACAATTCTAGTTGCAGAATCACCTGTATAGGCCGAATAGATTCCAAAAGGACACTATGATAATGTGTCTAAAGCGCTGCAGAATATGTTGGCGCTAGATAAAAATAAAGATTATTATTATTATTTGTTCTGCCTTCTTCCATGTATGACGCTGTGTGGATTCCAGCATACGGCTTAACCTTTCCTACACTCCCAGAAAAAAGACTGTATGGGTGCTTAAGTCTATTATTTATTGGGATGATATGGACAACAATGGGAGATGATAACAGATGGTATAGTAGAACACAGTAGTAGATGAGATCAGGGGTTGTTGTACAAAGTTGTAGATGATATCAGAGATTGTTGAACACAGTTATGGATGATTCAGCAGATTGTTGTACAAAATGTGGATGATTCAGGTAAAAACTATAAGAAACAGATAATGCAGCATGTCAGTACTGGCAGACAATATACAATACATCAGTACTGGCAGGTAATCACAGCAATACAGGGTATTATCACAACAGTAGCAATGATACAGGGTGCTGTTATATCGGTAGCACACATTATATAGAAGCTGAGCAATATAACATACACAGCAGCAAAGGAGAAAGATATCTAAAACAACTCATGGCTGCCAACTATGCATTCACTGGCCAGAGGATGCATGTAACTATCATACAGTGTAATAGCATTACAGGAGCTGACCATGCATTGCAAACATCATGGGGGGCTGCATTATGGCTGCTAACACAGATAACTCATAATTGCATTAACCTTACCGGAATCCGCTTGTTATAAGCTGTGGTTTTGCAGGCAGCTGAGCACATGTGAGATACTCAGAAGACCGGCTGAAAATGGTTACATGTTATTGACCAGGGAAGGAAGAAGGGCGTTTCTGAACAGTTAACCATTTAGGAAAACAGAAGATTCCAAACACGTGAATAAGAAAGAGAAGGGCAACTTATGACACCTACTGGCGATAGCTGGAACAGCACTTAAAAATATCTCGTGACAGAATGGGCAGAATATTATTATTGCTTTGGCATATGTTTGCTGCTAAAGTCTATAGGCTTGTCATATATTTGTCATATATAATCTTGGAGATTTAGCTTTATGTTTGTGTGAGTGAATATGGTCTGCTTTTAGCCCTTGACTTACTTTACCCAGTTAGAGGGAATTCGAGATGACAATATGTAGAAGTCAATAGCCAATAAAAGGTGTGTGCCTTCTCTTCACTTTACCATTAAATCTTCCATTGTGTCAAACCATCAAGGTCTATGATAGATCACAGATTGAGAATTATATGCTGAGCTATTGGTTCTCAGTAATTGTTCCTGAAACTAATTTAGGACTGTTTGATTGAACACAGCTTCTTTCAGGTTATTATAAAATCCCATAGTCTTAAGCAATTAAATTTCCCGCCTGCTGTAAAAGCTCCATATCCATTTATAATATTCAATGATTATTAAAGTCAGTTTCTAGGTAGCAACTGAAAATGCAGTTTTGGCTGAAGATTGATTATATTCCCTAAGTGAAAGACCTAATTACCCCAGGTTAAAATCTCCATATGAGGAGACTTCACATAGCTAAAGGGAACATGTCACATGGAGAATGCAGTGCAAACTGTAGAAAGCATGCTATAGAGTAGGAACATGTGAGCAGCTTTATATACGAGAATATACATTATAACTTGCCAAAAAAAGTAATGTTGGAGTAGCTGGGGGTCATATCTCCCAACTTTTATAAACAGGGATATAGAAATGTATTGTGGCATGTACACAGTAATTATGCCGCCCTTATTGAAGCCCCTTACTTTTTTCATTCACAAAACCACTTTTATGGCCCCCCACACACTAAGTATAATACCCCACACAGGTCAGTATTATGGCCATCACTCAATATGATACCACGACACAGTATCATTGCTCCAACAAACCCCATACAGTAGGCTCCCACAGCCCCTCAGTATGATGCCCCCACTCATTATGACATCCACTCAGTATGATGCTCCCACAACTCTTCACTATGATGGCCCACACTCAGAATCACATTCCTATACAGCTTCATTGCCCCCACAACCAGTATGATAACCCCACAGCCATCACTTATTATGACATCCAACATCTCACCACCACACACAGTATCATGGTCCCTACAGCTCCATACACAGCATGAGTGCTCATCAGAATTATGCTCCCACAGCCCCTTACTCAGTATGATGGCCCCATCTGTGCACCACTAACTCAATATTATGCCCCCAATGCTAGGCAAGCACTTAGTATGATGGCTTCAACAACCATCCCATCCTCACTCAGTATTATGACCACAATGCCAGCACCTCAATCAATCAGTGTGATGGCCTCCTCTCTTCAATAAGAATGATAACTCTCATCACCTTCACTCAGTATGAAGCCCCCACTGCACTCCATTCACCATGATTTCCACCACAGCCCACCCCCAAATCAGTATTAGGGGCCCCACAGTTACTGAAATAAAAAATAAATAAAATAAATAAAACAAACACTACTCATCTTGCACCATTTTCTCAGCATGCTGCTATTGCCTGCTCAGTGTGAGTATTGATGCTCAGCACTAATGTCCCAATGTAATGAGCCTACAGAAAACTGATCCACCAGTCTATTCAATGGTATCTGCGTCCTGAGGAAAAGGATACCACTGAAATTGCATTGGCTCGCGGATGGGGTATAGCAAGTGTCGAGAGGCGCTAGACCTCCCGGCTTACGGGATTCATAGCGGAGGTGCAGTATTCTCATGGATCTAGTTAGTGATGACATCAAACCAGTACAGTAGAAAAATCATAAATGGCACTCTAGAGTGGATGGATAAGGTGCCTGAGTAGGGTTCCAATCCTCCAATCCATACCTGTAGTATAAATGTTGGCAGCGGATCATTCAGGATACTCTCCAAGCGTGTGACACAGAGCTTCTTTATTCAGAAGCAATCAGGAACAATATATAATACGCTTAATAGATCAGGAATAAATAATTTATGGGTTTCAATCTGTGCAGCATCTACAGCAGTCTGCTTCTCTCATGCACAGACACAGGAAAAACAGGAAATACAGTCACATGCTATCCCTGTGTGAGCCTCTGGGAGTTTTTTTTGTTCTAACTTTATAAACAGCAAACCAATTTGGGAAATTAAACACTCATAGACCATAATCAGGGTTGCCACTAGGAATTTTGGGGCCCCATACTGGCAACATTTTTGGGGCCCTCTTGAGACTCCGCCCAGGCTCCACCCCAGCCCTGCCTCCACCCCTCAAACTTTCCACAGTCCCACCGCTCTCTCTTGGAAAAACTCCACTTCTCACCTATCACACATTAACAGTTCCTATCACCAGATCACACATATAGCCGGCAGCTTTTGCTTTGGACAAAGATTTTTTTAAGACGCCACCATAACAGGGTAGACACTTTTGGCCGGGCTCTACTCTACTGTAAGCTATTAAATATTTGTTAAAATATGCAATACAATTTAGGTATATTTTTATTTATTTTTCAATTGTTAAAATGACCAATAATATCACATACAAGGAACAAATACCGCTACATCATGTCCAGACCACATAGTGACCTATAATACCACATACAAGGAACAAATACCGCCACACCATGACCAGACCACATACTACTACCATAGTATTAGGCGTCGGGTTCCTGTTGCTGCACAGCAGGAATCCCGAGCCTTGTTTCCGGCGGTCTCCCATTCCTCTCCAGCCGCAGAGGAGGTTGCTCAGCAAACTCGTCGGTCCCGGCGCTCTGCCCAGACAAGCTCCGTGGGTTTGTTTGCTGCTGCCACCTCTGGCACAGCTATGGCAGTGCATGCTGCTCAGCAGCGAGATTCTCCAGGGACTAAGTCCCCATGTCGGGCCACTGAGCATGCCTGTGGAGTGATCTCCCATTGGAGATCGAAGGTCGCGTGCTCAGGTCCTGCTCGTGTTCGGATTGGCCCATCCGAGAAGCCAGGAAGGTTCCAGACACTCGGGGCTATAAAAGGCTCGCATAGCCGCTCAGCCAAACGCTAGGATAGACTGTATTTTCAGACTATGAGGAGTGAGTGATGTATGCATGTATGAATGTCTCTGGTGAATGACTCATTAAGAAACCCCCACCCTTGGTACGCATGTGTTGCGCAGCCTAGCCTGCTAGCGCCCAGGCTTAGGTGTAGGTAGGTCAGAGTTGGAGTCAGGCATTAGTCCTCACCAGTGACTCGGCACGCCTCAGTGCACGTGCTCCACACTCCTTAGCCAGCATCTATAGCAGCGTTCGCGGCAGCGAGGCCACGCGCTCAGTGGGCCTAGAGGGACTCTAACCCCGTGTCCTTGGCGTAGAGTTCTGTGGCCGTACACTGTGTGCTCTTTTGGCCGGGCTCTGTGAGCTAAACTGGCTCCGGCATTTACGTTCAGCGGTAGTGCAGCTCTGTGAATTAACAGAGTTTGCTCTTGTTCACGTAACCCACTTGTGACTGTTTTCACACCGCTTAATTCTTCCACCATTATCTAGCAGCAGTGTACCACCTCTGCACGGTGGACCTCGGGCTGCGAACGCACCTACTACTATTTTATAATTTGGTGCGTTCCGCCAGCCCTAACACATAGTGACCAAATAAAAACACATACAAGGAACAAATACCACTGCACCATGACCAGACCACATATTACCACCACAAAGTGACCAAATAATAGCACATACAAGGGACAAATACCACCACACCATGCCCAGACCACATATTACCACCACATGGTGACTGAATACTACAATACTGATCATTAATAAAAAAACATAATACTATCACCATAAGTGGCATTATACACAGGAGATCTGTATTTAGTATGCAGTGTCTGTGTACAGGTAATATAGTGATCAATGACATTATGCACAGGAGCTCTGTATATAATGTACAGGTAACACAGTGATCACTGGTGTCATTATACACAGGACCTCTGTATATAGTATACAATGTATAGTGTCAGTGTACAGGTAATACACTAACTCACCAGTGATGTCTCTAGGTGAAGTCCTTCATCCTTGCTTTTCATTTCATTTCATCCAGCACAGATCGCCATCACTTCTTCCAGCCAGGGCTTGTCTCTGCAGGAAATAGCACAGTTATCTAGAGCTCCGCTTGCAGAACACATTACTTATTTTTTCCCAACTTCTACATTACACCACATGAAAAAAAAAAGGCGACATAGTGTCGCTCTGCACAGTAACAGGACCGCCCTCCCATTTAAAACCGTATCCTCAAAAAATTAAATACATCACTGCAGTAATAATATCCCTTAATTAGCCCCCATCCTGACCCCCGTGTGTCTCATTCCTGGCTTCAGCCATATGTTCTTCCATCCCACCCTCATGAGTATCCATTCTTCCCCATATGATCTCCATCGTATCCATCCTGCTCTACGATCCTGTGCGATCTGTCTCCAACCCTGCCCCATCTGTCTCCAATCATGCCCTGTATCTCCATTGCCCAGTGTCTCCAATCATGCCCTGTGTCTCGCATTCTGCCCCCATGTCCAGCATTCTGCCCCCATGTCCAGCATTCTGCCCCCAGCATTCTGCCCCAGCATCCATCATTCTGCCCCAGCGTCCAGCATTCTGCCCCCAGTCTCCAGCATTCTGCTCCAGTCTCCAGCATTCTGCCCCATGTTCAGCATTCTGCCCCAGTCTCCAGCATTCTGCCCCATATCCGGCATTCTGCTCCAGTCTCCAGCATTCTGCCCCAGTCTCCAGCATTCTGCCCCAGTCTTCAGCATTCTGCCCCATGTCCAGAATTCTGCCCCAGTCTCCAGCATTCTGCCCCAGTCTCCAGCATTCTGCCCCATGTCCAGCACTCTGCCCCCGGCCCCCCGGATCGCCGCTGTAAAAAAAACCAAAAACCAAAAAAAAAACAAGTTCTCCTTACCTGGCCGCGCTCCAGCAGCGGGCGAAGCTCTGGCTCTCCACGTTGCAGCGCGATCTAGCCGGCAACTGACAGTGATGTCAGACACCGGCAATGTGCGTGCTGCAGTTGACGTCAGCTGCCGGCCTCCGATTGGCTGGCGGCTGTTAACTATTGACGTGCGGGCCGACGGGCCCACATGTCAATAGCGTTTAGCTGCCGCCCGCAGCGCAGCACTAAGGGCCCGGTTTATCTGCCGATAGGGGCCCGGTGAGCAGAGGAGACCGGGCCAGATGCGGGCCCCCTCTGCCCACCGGGCCCCATACGCCAGTCAAGGCAGTAATGCCCTGATGGTGGCCCTGACCAGAATCGAGTTGTTGCACCAAACATATTCCAAAACCCCCACTCTACAACTCCTGTTAGTCGCATTGCGGTTCTGAAGTCCACAAACTTGGCTCTTGATAATGGCTTTGTCTTATCATCAGCTATCATCTTGTCAGACTCACAATAAACAAACTCGAGTACACCACGTTCCACTAAGTCACATAAGTGTTGATGTTTTACATCAATGTACTTAGCCCTTGCACAAGTCTTCACAATGCTGGCAAGTTTAATGCATCCTTGGTTGTCCTCATCGATAACTGTTGGTTGCGCTAATGGCTTGCTTAAATCTTCCCAAAGTTGTTTCAATAAAATTACTTCTTGACTTGCATAAGCAGCAGACATATATTCTGGTTCTGTAGAAGATAATGTGACTGACACTTGTTTTCGGCTGGACCAAGAAATTGAATTTTATCCTAACTTGAACAAGTAACCACTTGTTGATTTCCGATAACTTGAATTTCCAGCCGAATCTGCATCCACATAACCTCGGAGAGTGAGATCTCCTGATTCAGATATCTTAAAATTTAGCCTTAGAGTTTCTTTAAGATATTGAAGAATTCTTTTAATTGCATTCCAGCCTCTTTGGCGTGGCTTGCTTACACGTCGTCAGAGAATTCCAACTGTGGCTGTGATATCCGGGCCTTCTTATCGCGCCTGTGTGGAAGGCCAGGATGTGATGTGAGAGCACAGGCAGCGCTAACTGCGCATGCCCAAGAAAATATAGTACAGCGCAGGCGCCAGGATTTCAAAAGAACACTGAGGAGGCAGAGTAAAAACTCAAGGAAGAAAAGACTGATGGGTGTGAGGCATCTGTGTTATGAATGAGTCACCGTAGGAGGCAAAAGCAGAAATACAAGCTAAGTCCAGAAAACCAGAGAAGTTGGCAACTATCAGATTGCAGACCCCTGAACCTATCAACACAACTAGCAGTAGCCGTGGGGGGTTCCTACGATGCCCTAGACCCCTCGATCACAGCCAGAGAATTAAATAAGTCTAAAGAAAGAAAGGGAAATCTAAACTGCCCTAGAGCAGACCCCAAAGCAATAGGCAGCCCCCAACATATAATGACGGTGAAGCAAGATGAAAACACTAACACAGACAGAAAGATAGACTGAGCAAAGACGGGGCCCAAAACTACCTAGATATGAAAGGACAGGAAGGCTGCTGTCTGCAATCTGCCAAAACCCTATCAAAGACATAAGCCAACAAGCTGATATGAAAAAGGCCCTGAAGCAGCTAGGCTTCAAAAACTAAATCAGCACTCAGGTATTTTCAGAAGACAGAGCTAAAGGAATTCAGCACACCCCAGCAGGGAATGGCAGAAATCCAGAAAAACAAAGCAAAACAATGTCAAAGCACCAAAGCAAAAGGCCGAGCAGAAAACTTAGCTTTAGAGGAGCAGGAATTCAGACTGGTCTCCAAGGATCCCACAGAGAAATCACCCGCAGGGCAGAAGGGCGTCGGCAGCCTTTTATCCAGTCAGTAACTCCACTCAGCCAGTCATCATGATCAGCCTCAGGTGTTTGATAATCAGGCTCACTACCTTTCTTTACCAGAAGAGGGAGTTCCTCGGGCCTCAGTAATGAAGGGGAAAATGAACTCACAACACATCTGTGTCAGAGGGGGAAAGACCTGCCCCCCGGTCAAACTCAAACTTCAGGTATTTTTGACGAATGTTAAAAACGATTATTTCTGCGGTGGAAGGGACGCTAAATAAAAGAGCCACCTTGACAGAATGCAGCATTAATGCTGCACAAGGTGGCTCTTTTACTTAAAACCGCCTGGGGGGGTGACAGGTTCCCTTTATACACTACAGCAAGATATTGTTCAAGTTTCTGTGGAACTTCATCTTTACTGTGAAGCAGGTAGGCGACTGTATATCTGGAGTAGTCATCAATAAATGTGAGAAAATATATCTTCTTGCTAGGAGTTTGAACACTCATTGGACCACATACATCTGTATGTATCAGATCTAGAGGGTGTGCAGATCTAGTAGTACTTATTTTAGGAAAGGTTTTTCTGGACATTTTCCCTTTAAAACAGCTAGTGTACTTTATCATTTGACTACACTGGTTGATTTCAATACCATTTGCAAGTTGAGCTAGCTTCCTTTCTGTTGTGGGTCTCTGTGCCCAAGACATCTGTGCCATTCATAAATACAGTTCTTATGTAGATCTTGTCTAGCACTGTACAGTCTGTCTTTGCATTTTAGCTGATAAAGTTCATCTTGGATTTTTCCTTCTGTAAGAGTGTGACCCTTCTTTGAGATAATGCAGCTGTTATCTCTAAGAGTAACTACATTCCCCTTTTGCGTGAGCTTCTTTACTGACAGAAGATTGCTTTCAAGTCTGGGAACATAGAGAACATCTTTTACTGAGATCTTTCTGCTTTGTGCTGAGGAAACTGGACAATGGATGTAGACGGCTCCTAGTCCTTCTGAAGTCATATAGTGACCATTAGCTAAGATGACCTTTTCTGACTTGCTTTCATTAAGGTCAGTGAAGAAATCCTTGTTATTTGTCATTTGACTGCTTGCACCAAAATCTATATACTAAAGTTGAGCGAAACGGGTCGGTCAAATTCATAAGTCGCCGACTTTCCCTAAAGTCGGGTTTCATGAAACGAAATCCGACCATAGCGTGAGGTCGGCCATGAGGTCGGCGACCAGAGCGCCAAAGTCGTGTTTCAAATGATGCTTCCAGCGCCCTTTTTCAGCCAATAATGGAGGACGCACACTGTGGGCAATGCGATGACATTGGCAGCGGTCACCACCATCTTTGAGAAGGGCATGCAAGTGATTGGCTTGCTTTGCGTGGCGTCACAGGGGCTATAAAATGGCGTGCATGCCAACCGCCATCTTACTTCTGCCGATCTTAGCATAGGGAGAGGTTGCTGCTGCTGATTCTGAATAAGGGAGAGCGTTAGGCAGGGAAGAAGAACAAAAAAACTGCTTCTGCTGGTAGTGATTTTCACTGTACAACACAACAGTTTGTGTGCAGTGACAGGGGAGGCTATATTTTTGTGCATCAGCTCTGTTGGTTATTAGGCTGCCTTATAAGGCTCCCTGATAGCTGCATTGCTGTTTGCACACTGCTGTGCAAACTGCTTTTTTAAAAGCAAAAATACTTTTCTTCCTCTTTTCTGCACAGTTACCAAGCGTTCATTTTTCCACACTTTTGTGTGCAGCAGTCCTAATAAGGCTGCCTGCTGCTTTACTTGGACTGAGAGCATCATTGTCAGCCTCCTAAAATCTCTAGGGAGATTCAAATTCTCCACAATACTATATACACCTTGTACTTTGTCATACACCAGCCAATTTCAGCCTGTTAAATTGAGGCGTAATCTTAATCTCTAGTGGGCCTGAGATAATAGTTCAGCCTCCTAAAATCTCTATGGAGTGTGGTGCAGTGACAATTATGTGACATGTTTAATATAACATGGTTTTGCTATTTGTTTAATAATTGGATAAGTTGTCTTATTGTATGCATACTGTATTTGGGTGATGGGCGAGTCTTCTTGGGTTATATTATTAAGCCCAAAGGGTTTAATGTTATTGTCATTAAGTGACTTTTTAATGTTTTTAATCGTGTTTTGGTCTGTTTGACATTCAATAAAATTTGTATATTTAGTCATTTATTGTGGTGATCCCAGTTTTTGGTCAGTAGCTTTCTCTCTCTCTTATTCCACTATGTCCGCTAGAGGGCGCTGTGTGGGTGTCCCAGGATGGGCCTACAGTCATATCCATTGTGGTAATGGGTATAGGATGCTGAAGGATCGTTATGTATCTCAAGGTGGGTGGCCTTGAGATGGAGACTTATGTATGTGTGTTGATCAGCAAGGACATTGCTGAGGTGTTGCTTCAAGGTGTCAGGGAGAAATCTCCAGGTATCTAGAGAGATGGGCGGACCTGGTTACCTACAAACCCACCCAGGGGTGTGTTTAAGAGTGTCATAATAAAGTATATGTGTATGAATGCTTGAAGGACCTGTGATGAGGTCATAGCCATGTGACCCAGTGGGCGTGGCTATGGACCATATAAGGTAACCAGAGTAGATCACATGAGAGAGAGCGCATGGATCTGATTGGACCATGTGGAAGGTTCCGGCAGGCCTATGTGGATGAAGGTGTGCGACCTTCCTGAAGACCACGTGCTGAGGCTGCTGACCCAGTGAGGCCTGTGGATATTGGCTGTATGTGAGGACTGATAAACCTCCTGTGTTTGCTGAGACTCCAGGACTGACTGAGCCTGAAATCATGGACCCTTATGCTTGCTTTCGCTTGAGCTAAAGGCGATTCCTGGTGTTATGTGCTGCTTTATGGGTTATGAAGCAATAAACCCTGTGAACTTTTAAAAGGAACGTGCCTCCTGATTGACTCCCTTGGCTCCTGAGCGAGTTGAATCCCTACAGGAGATTCAAATTCTCCCCAATACTATATACACCTTGTACTTTGTCATACACCAGCCAATTTCAGCCTGTTAAATTGAGGTGCAATCTATAGTGGGCCTGAGATAATAGTTCAGCCTCCTAAAATCTCTAGGGAGATTCAAATTCTCCACAATACTATATACACCTTGTACCTTGTCATACACCAGCCAATTTCAGCCTGCTAAATTGAGGTGTAATCTATAATGGGCCTGAGATAATTGTTCAGCCTCCTAAAATCTCTAGGGAGATTCAAATTCTCCCCAATACTATATACACCTTGTACCTTGTTTTACAGTACCATATAGCTGGTGGTATTTTGGGTACATTTTCCCAAAAATGAGGAAGTATGGAGGAAGAGGCTGTGAACGTGGGCGGGGGTTGCCAGCTGGTACTGATGGTGGTGGTGCATCTGCTGGTAGTGGCAAAAGCACAATAGCACCTAAGGCAGGAGGTGTTGAGCCTGCGTCATCGTCTGGCTCCACAAGGCCTCGAAGGCTCCCTTTTCTGGGAGTAGGTAAACCGCTTTTAAAGCCGGAGCTTCAGGAACAAGTTTTGGCTTACATTGCTGACACAGCCTCCAGCTCTATCGCCTCCTCTTCTGAAGTTTCAAAAAATAAAAGCACTGAGTCGTCAGTGGAGGCTCCTGGTCAGGAACAAGACCTTTCCTTGTGTCCTTCACCCCTACCAAAAGTGAAGGATGCGGCAGGCCACACTACAGATTACTTCATGGAGCTCTTTTCACATACCATGCCTGGGTCATGAATTCCCCAGTCCAAGATGAATCTGACATGGAGTGCACTGATGCACAGTCACTGCTAGATTTTTTCTGCTGGTACATTCACTCAGAGCACTACATTGTCCTCACAGTGTACTGAGCCAGAATCTGACCTCAATAAGGTGCGAAGACTGTGCTCGCACATCCGCCGGTTGCCCGTACACTCCAGTCATATGCAGAAGCTGCAGCGATTGCTCCACCTTCCCGAGCACCGCCTAATTATCGACGTTGCAACAAGGAGGAACTCCACCCTGCCCATGGTTGAGAGGCTGTACGAACAGAGGCAGGCTGTAATGCATTTGTGGGAAGATACACGGGCAGGCAGTTTGAGGGCAGACATCGAGTTGTCTGGTGTGCAGTGGTCGAAGCTGAAAGAACTCTGTAAAGTCCTTCAGTGTTTTGAGGAATGCACACGGCTGGTAAGCGCAGACGACGCCATCATAAGCATGAGCATCCCACTTATGCGTCTGCTCATGCAAACTTTGATGCACATTAAGGTGCAGGCGTCTGCAGCCGAGGAGGAAGAGGAAGAGGAGGAGGGAAGCCTTGACAGTCAGCCATTGTCTGCTCAGGGAACTCTCCTGGACGAGGTGGAGGAAGAAGAGGAAGAGGAGGAGGATGATGGGGATGATTATTTAGGGAAGGAGGATTCTTCTCAGGGGGCAAGAGAAAATGTTGGCGTGGCAAGGTCAGGTACAGGGTTTGTTTGTGACTGGAGGGATGTGGATTTGCCAGAAAGTGCTCCTCCACCTAGCACTCGCAGTGCTTCATTAACACCTGGAACATTGGCCCACAAGTGTGATTATGCCTTGCAGATCCTAAAAAGGACCCCCGCTTTGCCAAAATGATGAACGATGATGACTACTGGTTGGCCAGCATCCTGGATCCACGCTATAAAGGCAAATTCCAAAACATCATGCCACAGGAGAACCTAGAGCTAATATTGGCTAACAAACAAGCAACTCTGGTAAACCGTTTGTTTGAGGCATTCCCAGCACACAGCAGTGGTGATGGTTCTCACGCGAGCCATAGGGGGCAACATGGAAGAGGTGTTCGTGGTGCACACATTCAAAGTGGCATTGGAGACAGGGGTTTCATGACCATGTTGTGGACTGATTTTTCAAGTACCGCTCACATGACTGGTAATACTGCATCAATTTAAAGTGACAGGAGACAGCAGTTGTCAACTATGGTTACAAACTACTTCTCCTCCCATATCGATGTTCTCCCTCACAGGTCATTTCCCTTTGACTATTAGGCCTGTAAACTGGACACCTGGCCTGAATTGGCACAATATGCCTTACAGGAGCTCGCTTGCCCTGCTGCTAGCGTGCTATCCGAAAGAGTCTTCAGTGCTGCTGGATCAGTCCTGACAGAAAAAAGACCCGTCTGTCGACCCAAAATGATGATGATCTAACCTTCATTAAAATGAACCATGCATGCGTTTCAAAGGATTTCGTCCCACCTTCCCCTGCTGACACATAGGTTGCCAGAAAAATAGCTCGCTTTTGTCCTCCTCTTCCTCGGACTTCTCCAATTCCTCCATTTGCAGCTGCTGAATGTCCAACATCAACATATGCCATTTTTTCAACCTCCCTAACTGGGCTGCCTCCCCCCAGGGCCGGGGTCACCACCTGGCGCACGCACCCGTGTGAGTGCCGTTGCCCTGGACAGGTGGGTGAGCCCACTCTTGGGCGACGTCACTGGCACAGGGTTCCTCATAGTACAATCAATTGTCTCTGATGGTGGGGATGCACACCCGCCGTCAGACACACCGGCGTACTATGAGGGGCCCTGTGCCAGTACCGCCGCCCACGTGTGGGCCCCCCCTGCTTGCTCGGGGCCCCAGCACTTGCAATACTTAGCTCTCCCTGCTCCACCGCTATGTAGTCTGGGCTGTTAAATCCTTCACTGGGACTGCCACTACAAATTTGGTGAACTGATAGATGATGGTTAAGACATAGCTATGCCCTGTCCTGCTGGGCTCTATCTTCAGATGATCAATGGCTTCCATTTGTTATGGACGTTGACTCACAATGAGATGCAGTGGTGGTTTATCATCAACTTTCACAGTTTTCCTACTCACATACGTGTGACATTCCTGCCCACATTTTTAAATGTGTCCTCTCATGACATTCCAATAGAATCGCCTATGGCCTGTGGCTTCTGTCTTTTGCACTCCAAAATTACCTGACAGATCATGATAGGCAGTGAGGACCATGAATACATCTCTCCCTGTGATCACAATTTGATGGAGATAAGTAACGGTGATGGGATCCACGGTACTGCGATACAGCAACTCTTTCGTCACAAAGAACTGTTTTCGCTGTCTCCACAGACAAAGTAATTGAGGGTCAGCATCACCTCTGAGAATTCTCCCGGAAGTTTTTCCCGTGATTAGTAATTCCAAAATTTCTGCAATCACTCGACTTTCCGTCTGTACTTGTATCCATCTCGTTTCCTCTTGCGGAGAGTCTGGACTGTCTTACTGAGACTGAAATTTATATGAAGATTTAAAAATACCCCAACAGTGTATACTGGTGAACGCTTTGAATACATTACCCTTTTTCTACTTTTTAGACTCTTGTCTAATCCATACTGAGGCTGTGAGTGTCTTTGTCGGACTCCGGAAATATACACAGATATTTTTAATGTTTAAACTATGCTTTATATACCTGTTATCCGGTGATACTGTACCCTTTCTCAACTTTCTACAATCTTGTCGAATCCATACTGGGCATGAGGCCATTTGAGTCTGCCTCCTTATTAGAGATGAGCGGTGTTCGAGTCGAACTGTTCGCCAAGTTCAAATTCGAGCTGTTTTGGGCGGTGTTCGAGCCGTTCGAACGCAAACACTTTGCTTAAAATTTGGGTGTTCGAGGTTCCGTTCAAGAACGGTTCGTTCACCAAAAGCGTAACTTTATTTTCACATTAATAATGGTTTTCAATGTTAATAGACAGTTTCATGGCATAGTAGCGGTGTCTGGTAGCCAGCGGTGTAGTACACCTGTCAAGGAGCTACACAGTGTGTGATTCTAATAATTTTTTACCGCATCTTGTCCAGAAAATCCTTTTGGGCCTTGTAGCACTGTCTGCTACTCAGCAGAGGAGCCCACCCTTGAACCTAGCTATGCCGCCTGTTTATAAAAGAACCAGTTTTTGACTGCATTTAGCCTAGTTAATACTTTGGGCCTAGTAACTGTGTCTGCTACTCAGCAGAGGAGCCCACCCGTGAACCAAGCTGTGCCACCTGTTTATGTAAGAACCATTTTTTATCTCCATTTAGCCCAGTCAATACTTTGGGCCTAGTACCTGTGTCTACTGCTCAGCAGAGGAGCCCACCCGTGAACCTAGCTATGCTGCCTGTTTATGTAAGCACTGTCTGCTACTCAACAGAGTTGCTCACCCATGAACCAAGCTATGCCGCCTGTTTATGTAAGAACTGTGTGCTACTCAGCAGAGGAGCCCAGCTGTTAAGCAAGCTACAGCACCTGTGGTTTGGACAATTAATTTTTGCACATTCTTTCTGGAATGCCGGTTAGGCCTAATTCCGGAATTCCGGTTGACCTGCACTTACTGAGAAATCCTCGTTCGTGGGGAAGAATTGGAATCCCAGATCCCCATCACTAATGGGGTTCAGCGGGTTATCCACACCTGTAAGTGACACATGCTGGTCCTTTCAGTGTAGCGCGCATGCAGCCCCGGATATGTAAGGGCATGACAGACCTGTTATTGCTCGAACTCACGTGCCAGAGCCTCGCGTGTCCCTCTAGTATGCTGGACGCGGACCACGGGGGCATGCCGGAGTAACGCTCGTTAACAGAATTAAGCTGACAAATCGCTAGCACAACTAAAAACGGCCATGCACCACCACCCACAGAATCAAGAAAGCTTGCAATCTGTCCATCCTTTCCTTGGCTGGCATGGTTGAGGTTGCCCGTGTGGAGTCTAATTAAGCCACAGGCTCCACTCCTTGTGGTGGTGCCCTTCTGGACATTCCTTTAAGGTTCAGCTTTGCAACCATACTGCCCCCGTAAACCAAATACTTTGCCTTCATGGACGCTGTTCAGAGGGTTGTGGGAATAACGCCGCCCGATTGGCAGTTGGCATAATTTATGGTGGGAAGTCCGATGGCATATGATCGTCTTCGATTTTAGAATTTTTTTTGTATTTTACATTTTTATTCCAGCCTTTCTTGACTTTATAAGGGCATGACATGCCTATATCTGTGTCTCCTCCTCCTCCTTTTACTCCTCCACCTCTTTTCTATATGTAGTTGCCCTTTTCCATATGTTATTTGTGTCTTCTGAGCATTTTGTCTGCTTTGGGACACCTTTTTAGGTGTTTTGTATGTGTTTGTATGGGTTTGTGTTTGCCTGCCATTGTTTTGAATGGGGTTCGACGGTGTTTGTTGAATGTTCGATGAACATTCGACGAACTTGCCTCCTGTTCGACGAACCGAACCGAACTCGAACACTAGCAGGGTGGCTCAACACTACTCCTGATATATAGATGTACATTTTTAATGTTTAAACTATGCTATTTATACCTGGTATCTGGTGATACTGTACCCTTTCTTCCAGAAAGTCCTCCTCCACCCACCACTCTAAGTGTATCACTGACACCTGAAACATTGGCCCACATGTGTGATTATTTCTTGTGGATCTTCTTTTTATATTTTGGGGTGATCCATCCTGACCGTGTGAGAGTCTGTGGGTTACTCCTGCAATTTATATGTAGATTTAAAAATTACCCCAACACTGTATACAGCTCTACGCTTGTGATACATTACCCATTTACTGCTTTTTATATTCTGGTCTAATCCAAACTAACCAAGTGAGAGTCTGTTTCTGACTTTGGAAATAAATACTGAGATTGACAATGACCCCTACACTGTATACAGCTGTACGCTTCAGATCCATTACCATTTTACAGCTTTTTATATTGTGTTGTAATCCATACTGAGCCTGAGAGCGTCTGTGTCTGCCTCCTGAAATATATATGGAGATTTAGAATGTTTAAACTATACTATATATACCTGCTATCTGATGATACTGTACCCTTTTTCTATTTTTTATATTCTTGTCTAATCCATACTGAGCCTGTGAGCGTCTCTGTGTGACTCATGAAATATATAGGGAGATTTACAATTATCCTTTGACTGTATACAGCTGTACACTTCAGATACAGTACCATATATCTGATGTTATTTTGGGTACATTTTCTCCAAAATTTGGAAGTATGGTGGAAGAGGCCGCGGATGTGGGCGTGGGGGGGAGGGCAGCTGGTACTGATGGTGGTGGTGCATCTGCTGGTAGTGGCAAAAGCACAATAGCAGCTAAGGCAGGAGGTGTTGAGCATGCGTCATGGTCTGGCTCCGGAGCGCCTGGAAGGCTACCTTTTCTGGGAGTAGGTTAAACGCTTTTAAAGCCGGAGCATCAGGAATTGGTTTTGGCTTACATTGCAGAAACAGACTCCAACTAATATGCCGTCCTCTTCTGAAGTTTCAAAAAATGCAAGCACTGAGTCGTCAAGTGCTGGCTCCTTGTCAGGAAGAACCCCTTTCCTTGTGTCCTTCACCCCCACCAAAAGTGAATGATGCAGCAGGCCACACTTCACATTAGTCCATGTAGCTCTTTCTCACATACCATGCCTGGGTTATCAAGTCAAATCGTGAATTCCCCAGTCCAAGATGAATCTGGCATGGAGTGTGGGTCGCCAGCCAGGACAGTGGGGTTAATCGGTACCGGGCAGGTATCTCAGAGGGATGTGTTACGGTTGTGGTGACCCGGTCCGTGGCCCTGGGCGTCCATGCAAAGGGGTGAATAACGTTTATAGATGAATGATACGTGATGCCACCTGTGGTTTCTGATCAGCTTGACCAGCGCTGCTGTGTCGCTTCTCTGGGACAGATGTTGTGGTGCAGCTAAGATGTAAAAGCCCTGCACAGGTAGGGCCGTAGTCGCAGGGCAGATGAAAGAGTTGGTAGATGGTGTGCAGTGCAAGATGTAGCAGAGCCGTGCACCAGGCGCAGGAGAAAGATGACAGACACAGTCATGCAGTTCCTTTACCTGTACTTGGTAAGTGCCGTACAGGACCCAGAGTACAGAAGGAGAAGGAGTTGGTCAGCCTGTAAGCAAATTAGGAATTCTCTCTCTGCAGATAGGTAGTGTGGAATTGGTTCTAGCGCTTATCTAAGGTACTCGCAGTACTGAGTTCACTGAAGTTCCCCCTGTTGACTCTCTTTTGGAACTTTCTCGTATGGCAGGCAGCCGTAGCCTTTTTCTTCTGGCTCACACACATCGCTGCTGGGGCCTCCGAGCCTTAGTTGGGAACAGAGCATTTACAGCTGCTACTTCCTCCGGTTTCTGCTGCAGGACCGTCAGTGTCCCTACAAACTCGGAGACCGGAATCCGGACCATGCGCTCCAGCTAGGAGTGAGCCTTAACTCTGCTCATCCTCCAGCTCCCCTTCTCACGTCCACACACTTCCCCTTCCCTTCACAGACTGCCCTAACTTCCCTCCTCCCGACCACAGAGAGCAGCTCCTCAGCAGTCAGGTTCAGAGCTCTCCCTGCTGGCCTGGAGTGGGAACTGTTTTGTGTGTTGGTTTAACTGCTAGAGAGATCCTTCATTGCTCCCAAACATGACATCACACTCCCTAGGAGGAAGGTAATGCCACTGTGGCGACCGTACTCCTGGGGGCGCCACAAGTGCACTGATGCCCAGCCACTACTAGATGATTCTGCTGGTACATTGACCCAGACCACTACATTCCCCTCGCACTCTACACAGCCAGAATCTGACCCTGATGAAACTCAGGTTCCCCTTCCCGCATACTATACCACCTTACATGGTGACAAAGAGGAAGATGCAGATGAAAGTGCCGATTCCTTGAGCAGGTGGGGGGGCATACTCATAGGTGACGGTGTGGGGAGGTTGAGCTGGGTACGGTTCTGTCTGTAATAGGAGACAGAGTGATTGACAGTAGGTGTCATTTGGCAGTCCGCCATCAGAAGTCACTGGAGAGCACCGACTGCAATGGTTATGTAACTGTCATATGAGGGTTACATAACTGTCAGAGGTTAAGGTGACTCTGATTGGGTGAAGGTGACTGTCAGGTGACAGAGGGTGGGGCTACCTGGACTGACTGGATAAATACTGAGGTGAGCTTCTAGAAGCTTCAGTCAGCCAGGGGAGCTCACAAAGAAGCAGGGTCTGTCACACAGAGGAGACCCCTCAGAGACTTTCTGACAGTAGAAAACGGTCACGGGGGGTGACCCTACAGCACATTGGTTACAGGTAGAGACGGCCTGTGAGGGCCTGGTATACGATGGACTTTGTAAGGTGAAACGCCGTGGTGGATTGGCCTAGGGCAGCCACGGTGGATAGAGCCACGAAGTACATCTGATGGAGAAAGTGAACAAGTGAAGGTGCCCGGGGCTGTCTGCAGTGGTAAAACAGTGTAAAACATCTGTCATATATGGTGCTGGTCGTCGTAAGGGCGGCCAATAAAAGCAAACCCTGTTGAATACACTTCTTGCATCTGTCTCTTGCCTGTCGACGTCAAGAAGAGGGTCACCCCCCATTCCTGTGAGTACAGCACACCTCCGCCGCCTACCAGCCACACCTCCTAAATACCACAGCACGCTATCCTCCGCCCCAGCCTGCCACCGATCCCTACATTTGGCGTAATTGGCAGGATCCATTGCTGCCAATACAACATCTTCAGCGGCAGGCCTGCCACCAAAGAGCAAAGGCCCCAAGCTGTATGGGGTGAAGAATTGCTTTGTTTTTTTCCCTGTGGATTACAATTTGAAAACGATTGGACTGTGGATTGCTGGCTGCTAAGAATGACTGTGGTAATTTGGTGCCCAAAGCAAAAGGCACAGACACTGCTGTTTATTCTGGATGACCTGGTGCTTTATTTCATCCGCCCCTCAAGGGAGTGGTGTTTGTTGGAAGAGAGCTGCATCCTCATGTTGGACCCTGGAAAATGGGTGGAGAGGTCCACTGCCGCACCCCTAAAGAACGGGAGTGGCCTGGGTGGAGAGACCTGCTGCGGCTGTCTGGCGCCATTCAGCTACTGGACCTCGGGCGGCATGAGACGTTGTGGCTGTCAGAGCATCAGACGCCAGGAATGGAGGTGGTGCCAAGAATTGAAAACCTGCCCAGGGAGCTTCCCTGCGGAGCTGTCGGGCCTGGAGGCTGGCCCTGCCGGACAGCGGGGTGAAGATCAATGGCTAAGAATTGAGCGATGGGAAAGTCTACAGGGAGCAGCGGTGGCTGTGAAGGTGAGCGTGCCCACGGTCCCGCCAGCAGTACTCCAGCCCAACCTGATTTCTACGTTCCCAGCATCGGACAGACCGTGGGGTCCCGACACTGGCCCTCGGCCTCCCCGCCCGACGTCTTGCATTGTGATGCCGGCTGTTCCGGATGATGGTGTGTCCCCTGCCAAGCTGACGGCCGCTGTATCGGCCACGCTCCCGGCCCCTACTAAAACCGGATCATCGGCTGCAGTGTCCGCTTTACCAGAAAGTGCGGCCACTGTTTCATCTGTGGCTCCACCCGTGGTTGTTGTGACGGAGCCCATGGAGGCCTTGGTCCCAGCTGCGGCCTCCCCTGCGGCCACGCCGACGTCGCTGACAAAGCCGGCTGCGGCCTATATCACACCAGAGCCTGCGGCCGCTTCTGCCTCGCCCCCGCTCTTGACCGCTACCCGCCCACCGGACCCTGCGGTCTATACTGGACCCTCCGCCTGGATAGCGGAGGTCATTGCGGAGAAGAAAGCAAGAGAGCGGGAGATCTGGGGGCTCCTGCACAAGAAAGGAGAGGCTGGTATACCCGCCCCCCGATCATACGGGCGGGTAGTTTATATGGACACCGGTAAGGGCTACGGTTTCATAAGGGATAACACTGGCTACAAGGTATATGTGAATGTAGCCTCCATCAGGCACAGCCAGGTCCCTCAACCGGGAGATCTGGTCTCGTACTATAAAGAATACTGCCCCCGCGGCTATTATGCGGAAGCCGTCATCGCCTACCCTGAGGGGTACAAGCCTCCGTAAAAGGACGAGGACTCCTGGGTCTCAGGCACCAGGGACACTCGAGACCCAGAGGTAATCTTGGCATCCCAGAAAACTCCACGGCTGTGGAGTCCTCCTTTGTTATGGCGAAACATCGGCCGCCAGGAGGTAGCCCGGAGTACCTGCTGTTTTGGACTGCCGGGACTGCAGTGCATTGTTGCACTAATAGGGGACTGTGCCGCATCCCCATGGGAGTATATCCTGTGGTGAAGCAGGGATACCTTGAAAAAAAAATGTTTTAAGTGGTTTACTTAAAGGAAGGGAGAGCACTCCTGTCCTCCTTCAATTAATGTTTTTGTGTGTTTAAAAAAAAAAAAAAAAGTTTTGCAACAAATGTGGTGCCTTTGAAGTGTTGAAATGTTATTGTTATTTATTTAAAAAAAAAAATGTGTATTCAACAGGTCCCGGGTACGTGGAATATGCCAACCCTGACTGTGTTAAGTTGAAAAGACGATGGGACCAAGGGAAAACAGAAGGGCCGGGTACTTACGCAGGGAGGTCTGTGAGACCAAAGGTTTGTGTGACACAGAGGTCTGTGTGACTGGTAGTCTGTGTGACGCAGGGAGATCTGTGTGACCAGGAAAGTTTGTATGATGCAAGGAGGTCTGTGTGACCAAAGGTATGTGTGACTCAGGTGACGAGCATGTCAATATCAGGTATTGACACCACTTTCATCCCCGTGACATAATTGTCGAGGACGACAATGGTCAAAGGAAGGAGGAATGTGGGGAGGTTGAGCTGGGTACGGCTCTGTCTGTAATAGGAGACAGAGTGATTGACAGTAGGTGTCATTTGGCAGTCCGCCATCAGAGGTCACTGGACAGCACCGACGGCAATGGTTATGTAACTGTCATATGAGGGTTGCATAACTGCCAGAGGTCAAGGTGACTCTGATTGGACGAAGGTGACTGTCAAGTGACAGAGGGTGGGGCTACCTGGACTGACTGGATAAATACTGAGGTGAGCTTCTAGAAGCTTCAGTCAGCCAGGGGAGCTCACAAAGAAGCAGGGTCTGTCACACAGAGGAGACCCCTCAGAGACTTTCTGACAGTAGAAAACGGTCACGGGAGTGACCCTACAGCACATTGGTCACAGGTAGAGACGGCCTGTGAGGGCCTAGTGTACGATGGACTTTGTAAGGTGAAACGCTGTGGTGGATTGGCCTAGGGCAGCCACGGTGGATAGAGCCACGAAGTACACCTGATGGAGAAAGTGAACAAGTGAAGGTGCCCAGGCCTGTCTGCAGTGGTAAAACAGTGTAAACCATCTGTCATATATGGTGCTGGCTGTCGTAAGGGCGGCCAATAAAAGCAAACCCTGTTGAATACATTTCCTGCCTCTGTCTCTTGCCTGTCGACGTCAAGAAGTGGGTCACCCCCCCATTCCTGTGAGTACAGCACACCTCCGCCGCCTACCAGCCACACCTCCT
This sequence comes from Dendrobates tinctorius, assembly GCF_039654945.1. Lineage (NCBI taxonomy): Eukaryota > Metazoa > Chordata > Amphibia > Anura > Dendrobatidae > Dendrobates > Dendrobates tinctorius. Next base: position 294,084 of record NW_027362134.1, on the reverse strand, counting down.
AAATACCACAGCACGCTACCCTCCACCCCAGCCTGCCACCGGTCCCCACAACGGCACTGGCACAGGGCCCCTCATAGTACACAAAAGTGTCTCTGCCGGTGGGAGGGCCCACCCGCCATCAGACACACCGCTGTACTATGAGGGGCCCTGTGCCAGTGCCGTCGCCAACGAGTAGGCCCCCCCTGCTTGCTCAGGATCACAGCACTTGCAAAGTTGAAATAATTACCTCTCCCTGCTCCACCGTCGTGACGTCTTCCGCGTTTCCTGACAGTGACATTCTGGTCAGAGAGCGCGATGACATCACGTCTGTACACCCTCTGCCTAAACAGTCCAAGTGCAGAGAGATGGAAGATGGGGATGACGAGGAGTCCAGAGTACAGGGATTCCCTAGCGAGGAGACTTATTTAATTGTTTTAAAGGTTGGGAGCAATTTTTGGGGAGCACTATACTCTGGAGAATTATATCTGGGGCCCACCATACACTGGAGCATTCCAAAGGTGGATATCAGACACTGGAGCAGCATTTACAGGGCCCATTATACACTGGAGCATTAGAAATGGGTCCCATTATATATGGAGCATTACTTGGGCCCATAAGACAGTGGAGCTTCATCCATGGGGACCAACATATACTGTAGCATTATGTGGAGCTCATCATATACTGTATCGAACATTATATGGGACCAATGATTCTGTATGGATAAATATATGGGCCTCATTACTCTGTATGGCGCACTATGCAGTGGCCATAATTCTGTATGAGTAATATACTGCCTGTTTTTGGAGCTATTGGAGAATTTAAAATGAATATCAGTCATGTGATGTAAGAAGTGAAGTATTTTTCATTGTACTATTCCGCTATTTCTCTGCCGTATCAGAGGATCATGAATAGTTGCATGTGTTAAAGGAGCCCAGTGACACTCTTTGGCCCTGGGCCCACAAAAATCTGGAGCCAGCCCTACCCCCCCCCACAACTTTAACCAAATAACCCCCAGTTTTCAATGCCTAACTATTATTATAAAGTAAATTAAGGTTGACAAGCTTAAGGAATAAGAATTGATGGTTTTGGCAATAAAATGGGCACTGTTGGTGTGTTTCCTGTCCTCAACTCGCTCCCGACTTTTCTTCCCTATTGACTTGCATTGGATTTCGTGTCTCAGTCGGCCTTCGACTTTTCACGATAATCGGCCGATTGCGTTCGACCCGACTTTTGCGAAAGTCGGTTTTCATGAAACCCGACTCGACCCGAAAAAAGGCGAAGTCGCTCATCTCTACTATATACCATATATGCTTTGCAGATGGGCCTGTACTGGCATTAAATGCAGTTTCAACACATGCAGAATCTCCTTTACAGCTGTTTTAATCCTTTGACTGTTCTGCTTTTTAAGCTGACTCATTCTTGCTTTCCAAATTTTGCAGTTTGCTTTTTAATAAATGTGTACTATCCATGTTTTTAATGGGTAGAACATATTCTAATTATAAATTATGAGTCTATTCACATATCCATGAAAAATTGAGGAGCTTTGCAATTTTCTTTTTCATATGAGAAAATCACTTATCATATGAATTTAACTATTTTTTCCTTCTAATTAAATATTTGAAACATAGATACATTTTAATAACTATTTTTATTCCTTTTAGATATTTATTCCATATTAATTTTTTTTGTTTTTAATTTTTAACCTCTTTTCTATAATCAAGCATGTAGATTCACATATCTTTCCACTTTCTTATTCAACACTATACAGCAATTGGTGACTCATTTTCTCAAACAAATTTAATCTTTATTTATTCTATGTAGATTATTTTTCTACTGTTCTACACATATTCAGACCTCAAAGTTTTGGTATAGGTTTCAGAAACACATCCAATCACACCATTCTATGGATTATGGTGATCCTTTTTCTAATCCTAATTGCCCACCACGAACTATATACCTTTTTTATATTTTTTCTCTCAGACTGAGTCACTTTAATCCACAGTATTGCATTTATGAACACTGTTTTTACATACACCACACATACAGGGGTATGGAGAGTATTCAGACCCCTTTAAATTTTTCACGCTTTGTTTCATTGCAGCCATTTGGTAAATTAAAAAAAAGTTCATTTTGCTCCCATTAATGTACACTCTGCACCCCATCTTGAAACAGAAATGTAGAAATTTCTGCAAATTTATTAAGAAGAAAAACTGAAATATCACATGGTCATAAGTATTCAGACCCTTTGCCAGTATTGAGTAGAAGCACCCTTTTGAGCTACTACAGCCATGAGTCTTCTTGGGAATGATGCAGCAAGTTTTTCACACCTGGATTTGGGGATCCTCTGCCATTCTTCCTTGCAGATCCTCTCCAGTTTCATCCAGTTGGATGGTGAACGTTGGTGGACGGCCATTTTCAGGTCTCTCCAGAGATGCTCAATTGGGTTTAGGTCAGGGCTTTGGCTTGGCCAGTCAAGAATGGTCACAGAGTTGTTCTGAAGCCACTCCTTGTTATTTTAGCTGTGTGCTTGTTGGAAGGTGAACCTTTGGCCAAGTCTGAGGTCCAGAGCTCTCTGGAAGTGGTTTTCATCCATGATATCTCTGTACTTGGCGGCATTTATGTTTCCTTCAATTGCAGCCAGTCATCCTGTCCCTGCAGCTGAAAAACACCCCCATAGCATGATGCTGCCACCATTATGTTTCACTGTTGGGATTGTATTGGGCAGGTGATGAGCAGTGCCTAGGTTTCGCCACACATACCACTTTGTGATAATTCTAACAGTTCTATCTTCGTCTCACCAGACCAGAGAAACTTATTTCTCATAGTCTGGGAGTCCGTCATGTGTTTTTTAGCAAACTCTATGCTGGCTTTCATATGACTGGCACTGAAGAGAGGCTTCTGTTGGGCCAATCTGCCAAAAAGGCTTGACTGGTGAAGGGCTGCAGTGATAGTTGACTTTGTTGAACTTTCTCCCATATCCTTATTGCATCTGTGGAGCTCAGCCACAGTGAACTTGGGGTTCTTCTTTACCTCTCTCACCAAGGCTCTTCACTCATGATTGCTCAGTTTGGCTGGACGGCCAGGTCTAGGAAGACTTCTCGTGGTCCCAAAATTCTTCCATTTAAAGATTATGAAGGTGTCATGATCTCAGTGCGGGTTTGACTCGCACACGTGGGGTTAATGTTTGGAACCAGTGCTGATGACTGGCATTTCTGGGGTTAAAGGTTGTGATCCCAATGCAGGCTTACCTGCACACCTGGGGCTATGATTGTGGCCTCTCCCTGGTTCTGGGGGAGGCTTCTTATAGCCTCAGGACGCTCCCATCCCTGTCAGTTATACTTTCGCCCTTGGCATTGTGTGGTGACCCCTGAGTGTGTCTGTGCTGTGTTCTGGTTACTTGATTCTCTGTGTATGACTCGGTCTGTTCTCTGGATATCGCTTTGGATTCTGCCTGGTACCTCCTATGTCTGTTTGGTCTTGATCTCTGCTTGGCCCTGATTATCCGCTCTGTCTCATCCCTGGTACTGTACTGTGATCCTGTGTATGACCTTTGGCTTTGTCTGACCTCCCGTCTGTTTGTCCCTCCTGTACTTCATTTGCCCGTACTGCTGTGACCTCCGTTTTGCCTGACTCTGAGTTGTTGTATGGTGTCCTGTCATATCTGAAAGCAGGAAGTTAAGCCCCGCCCCTTGCAGTCACATGACCATAGGTCCCGTGCAAGCTTGTTCATTTTCAGTGTCCGCAGGTCCCGTGCCTCTTGACTTTCCAGCGCTGACTGGACCCTGACACTATTAGCTTGAAGCACGCCTGGTCACTTCTGCTGCCCTGCTCCCCAGGTAACTCTTAGCACTGCTTCTGTACTCAGGACACGCGCACTGGCCCTTATGAGCAAGTGTAGTGCGGTGTCTCTGACATTATAACTGACCCTTTCAGGTTTTTTTGTTTTTTTTTCTGGAAAAAAAAAAAAGTGTGTGTTATCCTCATGGATCCCATACAAGCCTTGTCTGATCAGGTCAAGCACCTGACCCAAATGTTCCATAAGCTCAATGTGGAACAACGCACGATGGCCCAGACCCAGCAACAGTTGGTGGTTACTGTGCAGGGGGCTGTCGATGCAGGGGCTTCTGGTTCTGGGGGTAGGGATGTGTCATTAGCGCCCCCCGAATCTCCGGTCAAATTACCAGACCTTTTCTCAGGGGATAAAAAGGAGTTCATGTCTTTCAGAGAAGGATGCAAGTTTTTTTTTTTCTCTAAGGCCCCGCTCCTCCGGGGATGAGTTCCAGAGGGTGGGGGTCATTATTTCCCTACTTCGGGGGGCTCCGCAAGCATGGGCTTTCTCACTGTCTTCCTCTGCTCCTGAACGTATGTCTGTGAATGCATTCTTTGAGGCCCTCGGGCACATTTATGATGAACCTGACCGAGTGCGATTGGCAGAGGACATGTTGATGAGTGTCTGTCAGGGGAAACACTCAGCTGAGTGGTTTTGTTCTGAGTTCCGCCGCTGGGCGGCAGAGGTCTCTTGGAGCGACGCCGCACTCCGAGGACTCTTTCGCAGAGGCTTGTCAGAGCGGCTGCAGGATGCCTTGGCGTTACATCCCCCACCTAACTCTCTCGAGGACGCCATGACCCAGGCCGTCCGGATGGACCGCAGGCTGCGGGCCAGAGGGGTGATGCAGGTGGATACTCCATTATTCCCCAGTGGAAAAGAGACTGCCCCTGAGCCCATGGATGTAGGCGCCCTCTCCCTGAAGGATACGGAGCGGAAACGCCGGAAGGACAAGCAGTTATGCTTTTACTGCGGTAAAACGGGACATTGGAAAAGGGAGTGTCCTGATTGCCCGTCTTCAAACCTGGTCGGCGGGAAACGACTAGGTCTGGGTAGTCAACGGGGAGGCTGCTCAGACCCTCAGGTACCATTTTCCTCGTTTTCTAAAGTAGTACTGCCTGTGGAACTGTTTGTGGATGGTAGTTCTTTTTCCTCTACAGCCTTCGTGGACTGCGGATCATCTATTAATCTTATTGACTCCCAATTGGTCACACACTGCAAGATAGGGACAGTTAGGCTCAAGGTTCCGATCAAGGTGATGGCCATTGACTCATCTCCCCTCACTAAGGAGGGAATTTGCTTTATGTCTGATGTGTTTTCGCTCAGAGTGGGCGCTACTCATGTGGAAAACATAAGTTGTTTTGTGCTGGACAATCTACCTGCAGGGTTGGTGTTGGGCATGCCCTGGTTACAACACCATAACCCAGTTATTAACTGGAAAACGGGAGAGATTGTACAATGGGGGTTTAATGATTTTGAGTTATATGATAAATCCGCACTGCTGGTTGAACCTGTTAAATCTGTGTCTGTATCATCTGTCGAGCTGGAAGGTATTCCGGAATGCCTGAAGGACTTCGAAGATGTATTCTCCGAAAGCGAGGCCGAGACGTTACCACCACATAGACCCTTTGACTGCGCTATTGCGCTGGTCCCGGGGGCTAAATTACCCAAAGCCCGTCTGTTTAATTTGTCCGGTCCTGAGCGCTTGGCTATGAAGGAGTACATTACTGAAAGTCTGCGCAAAGGACACATACGTCCTTCAGTCTCACCTGTGGCAGCAGGTTTCTTTTTTGTAAAGAAAAAAGATGGCGGGTTACGTCCCTGTCTCGACTTCCGGGAGCTTAATCAAATTACTGTACGGAATACGTACCCCCTTCCGTTGATTCCCGATTTATGTAACCAACTATCAGGGGCAAAGTGGTTTTCTAAACTGGACCTTCGGGGGACATATAATTTGATAAGGGTCCGAGAGGGGGATGAATGGAAAACCGCGTTCCTCACGACCGAGGGACTATTTGAAAATTTAGTCATGCCGTTTGGTCTTACCAACGCCCCTGCCATATTTCAGAATTTCATCAATGTGGTATTCTCGGATCTCATTGGTCGTTTTGTCGTTATCTACTTAGATGATATTTTGATATATTCCCCAGACAAGTATTCTCATTTGGAACATGTACGAACTGTGCTCCAAAGGCTGAGAGAAAATCATTTGTATGCCAAATTGGAAAAATGTGTATTCTGTGTACAAGAGTTGTCCTTTTTGGGGTTAATTGTGTCCGGTGAGGGTTTTCGCATGGACCCCAAGAAGGTGCAGGCCATTGCGGATTGGTCGCAACCCCGAGATCTTAAGGGTCTTCAGCGCTTCTTGGGGTTCGCCAATTATTACCGCAAATTTATCCGGGGGTTTTCGCAAGTGGTCAAACCTCTCACGGATCTAACATGCAAAGGTGCGGATGTGAGAAATTGGTCCTCGCTCGCAAAAGAGGCCTTTGCGACGCTGAAAAAATGTTTTATGTCTGCTCCTGTGTTAGTGCAGCCAGATCCGTCCAAACCATTCGTCGTGGAAGTGGATGCCTCTGAGGTGGGGGTGGGGGCGGTGTGGTCCCAAGGGCCTACCACTCTAACCAACCTCAGGCCATGTGCTTTCTTTTCCAAGAAGTTCTCTGCTGCGGAGAGAAATTACGACGTAGGCAATAGAGAGCTTCTTGCGGTCAAATTGGCGTTTGAAGAATGGAGGCACTTTTTGGAGGGGGCCAGTCACCCGGTTACGGTGATCACGGATCACAAAAATTTGTCGTACATTGAGTCTGCTAAAAGACTAACGCCCAGACAAGCCCGTTGGTCACTTTTTTTTTCCCGTTTTCAGTTTACGATTACATTTCGTCCAGGGTCTAAGAATGTCAAGGCTGACGCCTTATCACGCAGTTTTCAGCCGGTGTCGCCCCCTGAGCCACCGTCCTCCATTCTTCACCCTGGGATTGTAATGGCAGAGGTCTCATCTGAATTGGAACGGGAGATTCAGGGGGCCCAGTCGCAGGCCTCGGCAGCCAAGCCGGAGGGGAAGTTGTTTGTCCCAGAGCAACTTCGCCTGAAACTCTTGCAGGAGTTCCATGAATCCAAGCTGAGTGCTCACCCTGGTATTTCAGCCACACGTCTGGCGGTGGCTAGGATCTTTTGGTGGCCTACCCTTGGTTCGGACATAAAAAAATTCATTGCTGGTTGTGGGGTCTGCGCTCGTTCTAAAAGCTCTCATAGCCGGCCGGCAGGGGAGCTGATACCCTTGGCAGTGCCTGAAAGGCCATGGACTCACTTATCCATGGATTTTGTTACCAATCTCCCTCCATCTAAGGGTAATACAGTGGTATGGGTAGTGGTGGACAGGTTTTCTAAGCAGTCTCATTTCGTACCCCTGTCCGCACTACCGTCAGCTGAGACGTTGTCCAGGTTGTTTGTGCAGCATGTGATCCGGTTGCATGGGGTACCCCTGAATGTGGTGTCTGATCATGGTGTGCAGTTTGTGGCTAAGTTTTGGCGTGCTTTCTGCAAAAAATTAGGTATGTCTCTGTCCTTTTCGTCTGCATACCATCCTGAGAGCAATGGGCAGATGGAGCGCACTAACCAGTCCCTAGAACAGATCCTCAGGTGTCTAACCTCTGCTAGACAGAATGACTGGCACGATGCACTGCCGTTGGCTGAATTTGCCTTCAATAGTCGGGTGAGTCAATCCACTGGTAGGTCCCCTTTCTTGATTAACTATGGGTTCAGTCCTCATTTTGGTGAGTTTTCTCGTCTGGATTCGGGGTGCCCCGGGGCTGAGGACTCTGTTCAGCGGTTAAAAGATATATGGGCAGAAGTCCAGCGGCGTATATCCAGGTCTCAAGGCAGGTATAAGTTTTTCGCGGACAGGAAACGAACACCTGGTCCCATGTTTCGGGTGGGAGAGAAAGTTTGGCTCTCCACGCGAAACATTAAAGTTAAAGATTCCGTCAGCCAAGTTAGGACCCAAATTCATTGGCCCGTACAAGATTGTGGAAAAGATCAATCCAGTGGCGTATAGGCTGTGCCTTCCACCCTCTTTCAAGATCCCTAACGTCTTCCACAAATCTCTACTGAAACCTTTTGAAGCAGTCCGGGGAGACTCCGAGTCTGCTGCTTCTCCTGTTTTGGTCGAGGGGCAGGTGGAGTACGAGGTTGGTCATATCGTAGATTCCAGGTTGGTACGGCAGTCGGTACAGTATCTGGTTCATTGGAAGGGGTATGGACCGGAGGACAGGTCCTGGGTACCGGCCCGGTTGATGCATGCTGATCGCCTGGTACGGGCTATCCATGCTAAGTACCCGGGCAAGCCTGGGGGTCCAGAGGCCCCCCGTTGAGAGGGGGGTACTGTCATGATCTCAGTGCGGGTTTGACTCGCACACGTGGGGTTAATGTTTGGAACCAGTGCTGATGACTGGCATTTCTGGGGTTAAAGGTTGTGATCCCGATGCAGGCTTACCTGCACACCTGGGGCTATGATTGCGGCCTCTCCCTGGTTCTGGGGGAGGCTTCTTATAGCCTCAGGATGCTCCCATCCCTGTCAGTTATACTTTCGCCCTTGGCATTGTGTGGTGACCCCTGAGTGTGTCTGTGCTGTGTTCTGGTTACTTGATTCTCTGTGTATGACTCGGTCTGTTCTCTGGATATCGCTTTGGATTCTGCCTGGTACCTCCTATGTCTGTTTGGTCTTGATCTCTGCTTGGCCCTGATTATCCGCTCTGTCTCATCCCTGGTACTGTACTGTGATCCTGTGTATGACCTTTGGCTTTGTCTGACCTCCCGTCTGTTTGTCCCTCCTGTACTTCATTTGCCCGTACTGCTGTGACCTCCGTTTTGCCTGACTCTGAGTTGTTGTATGGTGTCCTGTCATATCTGAAAGCAGGACGTTAAGCCCCGCCCCCTTGCAGTCACATGACCATAGGTCCCGTGCAAGCTTGTTCATTTTCGGTGTACGCAGGTCCCGTGCCTCTTTACTTTCCAGCGCTGACTGGACCCTGACACTATTAGCTTGAAGCACGCCTGGTCACCTCTGCTGCCCTGCTCCCCAGGTAACTCTTAGCACTGCTTCTGTACTCAGGACACGCGCACTGGCCCTTATGAGCAAGTGCAGTGCGGTGTCTCTGACAGAAGGCCACTGTGCTCTTAGGAACCTTGATTACAGCAGAAATTCTTTTGTATCCTTGGCCAGATCTGTGCCTTGCCACAATTTTGTCTGAGCTCCTTGGCCAGTTCCTTTGACCTCATGATTCTCATTTGGTCTGACATGCACAAGGTTAGGAACGGCGGAACGCACTAAATAAATAAATAATAAAGTGCGTTTGCCGCTCGGGGTCCACCGTGCAGAAGGTGTTAACACTGCTGCTAAATAATGGCGAACACTAAATATGGCTGTATTATTGCACGCGGGTTGGACGTCACCCGGTGTGCGCTGAGTGTGCTCTGTTAGCTTCACAGAGACTCCTAAGTTATTAACATAAATGCTGAGCCTGTTGGACTCACAGGTCTCAGAGAAGTGCACGCACGGTATAAGGTCACAGGAGCTGAACCCTAGGCAGAGGGTCAGAGTCCGTCTAGACCTACCGTGCATGCGGCGTCGCAACTTTGGATGCCAAGAGGAGCTGTAGACTGCAGCGTGGTGACAGACACTGCTGCTAATCAACAATGCCCGATAGCAGGCGCATTGTCGGACGCTAACACTGTGGAGGATGCTGTTGTGGCTTGAAGCTTGCCACTGGCTGGCGTCGACTCTAAACCTAAGTCCCAATACACACTCGTAATATAAGATGAAGGGGATCTTAATGAGTTATTCGCAGGTTCATGCATCCATCATAATTCACACAGTAGCAACTAGCGACTATACTAGCGCATGGCCGAGCGGCCATGCCGACCTTTTATAGCCGTGTGCTTCCAGGACCTTCCAGGTCTCTGAGATGGACCAATAAGATCAGGAAAAGGAAGCATGTGACTCCCGATCTCCAATGGGAGATCATCTCGTGAGCATGCCCAGTAGCGTGACGAGAGGACTTAGCCTCTGGAGCGTTTTGCTGCAAAGCCTGCATTGCTAACCCAAAGGTGGCAGCAACAGCCAGACCCACAGAGCAGGTCTGGGCAGAGCGTCTTGTACACTGAGACTGCTGAGCAATCTCCTCTGCGGTCGACAGACAATGAGAGACCGCAGAATGTGAGGCTCTGGATTCCTGCTGAGCCGCTGCAGGAACCCGATGCCTAACATTGTGAGCTGTGAGGTCTTACATAGACAGGTGTGTGCATTTACAAATCAAGTTGTATCTGTTTAACCCTCCGTCAGGCGCAATAGATCTGACAGGCACACAGTAATTAGTTTCACTTCTCTCTCCTTGCCCACTTATCAGAAAACCCCACCCCTCCTAGTTATCTCCTGACTCTACAGGCTCTGTGAAACCTGATATCACAGTGACTCAGCAGACCTTCTAGTTAGCAGATATCAACACTTTGGCTTCTCAGGCACATTGCGCTCTGATTTCAACACAAATTGAAAGGTTAGTATTTTCTTTTTTTATTCATCACGATTGTGTATTTAGCTTGTTTTATGAAGGATTAATGCTAAGTTAGTGTACATAAGTACTGTTTTCTTAGACAAAAGGAGGGTGGCTTCTAAGGCACATTGCGCCCTAACACATACTCTTTCTCTCTTGCTTCAGATTTTCTGCTGCAATGGCCAGAAAACAGTATGATTCATCTAAACCCCTTCATTTAGAAGAAATGAAGATTTTTTTGTTAGAAGATGATGAGGAAGAACCAGCAGTAACTGAGGATTTAGAGGAATCTAGTGACATTTCATCTGAAGATGAGGTAGCAGAATGTAACACTGATTCTGGAACAGAGCAGGATGGTGATGACACTGATACAGAGGAAACAGACACAGATCTAGCTTATTATTTGGGCAAAGATAAAAATACAAAGGACGTCCCAAGGACGTTCCAGAACAAACACCGACTCTACCACCTTCTAAAAGATGCAGTTGTACTACCTGCTCATTTGTATCTGGTTTCAGAAGGCTTTCTAAATATGACTGCAAAATATGTAAAGAATCAATCTGCCTTTCCCATGCAACTTTCGTCTGCCAGCCTTGCTTTTCTAAGTGTACCTGTGCTGCTTCTGCTGCAATTGAAACCACTGAAGATGAGTAGAAAATAATTAAGTAACATCTAAGTGCAATATCCTTTAAGTTTTTTTCCATAATTTTATATTTAAGCAATAGTTAAGTAAAGATAACTGGAGCCTATTTGGCGGTACTACCGAAAAGTGGTACTTTTAGTTTTAATAAGTTTATGGTTAATAAATGGTTTTTTTTTGCATCTTGGTGTAATCTCTTTTAATACATTCCTATGAAGGTCACTGACTACTTCTATAGTCCTGAAATTGAAATATGTAGCTACTATAGGTGGTTTTCTGACCTGTGCTTGTCAGGCACATTGCGCATGAACTGAGGAGAATCTATATTGCGCCTGACGGAGGGTTAATTAAACACAGATGGACTCCAATGAAGGAGTAGAACTATCTCAAGGAGGATCACAAGGAAATGGACAGCATGTGACTTGCATAAATATGAGTGTCTGAGCAAAGGGTCTGAAAACTTATGACCATGTGATATTTCAGTATTGCTGTTTAATAAATTTGCAAAAATTTCTACATTTCTGTTTTTTTTCAGTCAAGATGGGGAGCAGAGTGTACATTAATGACAAAAAATGAACTTTTTTGAATTTACCAAAAAGCTGCAATGAATCAAAGAGTGAAAAATGTAAAGGTGTCTGAATACTTTCTGTACCCACTGTAGGTGATTCTTGGTCCCAGTTTGTATTCACTCTTCTTCATATTTATAGAAATGTTTTTCTTTTCCTATTTTTATTTCTCCTTTAACACACCCATTTTATGACCTCAATATCCTAATATTTTACTATTATTTCTCAATTATATGACAATACTTACCCTTAAATTTTTTTCTTCTTCTTCCTTGATTTATTGAATACAACCAATGAACAATGAAATCTGTCTATACACACATCCAGAGGATGTTTATGCTACTTGGCACCAGTTTTTCAATTATTTAAACTCTATCATCTCTCTGTGTGACCTTACTGTGGTTTTTTCCTGATGAAGGAGCTGGTTCAATTGTAAAGCGCGTAGATTAATAAAACTGCTCTTTCTTCAACACTATCATCGCCATTGGATATTTTCTTGACCATCTATCCATGTATCCCTTTCTACTATTGCAAAATCACTGATGAAACATAAGTGCTAAAAACGGACATACTGACCAAACACTGATGAAACTCAGATTCAAAACCTTGATGAAATTCGGGCTTTTTTTTGCACTGACATCTCATTGACCCTTTAGGTTGAGTTTAGAGATTGTATTGGATTTTTTTTTTTAAAGCAGCAATAATGCATTATTTTAAATTTCAGAAAAAAATCCCAGCCTAAATAGTTATTTTATGTTAAATTTCAATGACAGTATACAGCTCTCCCCTCTAATGTTAGATGGTGTTTAAATTTTGCCCTAGCAACAAGTTACTTAAAGAAAGTTTGTTAGCACAGAATGATTATTCAAATCAAGTACACCTTCCCACCTACTTGTTTTCCCCTCTGTCACAACCCATCTAGCTTTATAGCGCTAGAGAAGGGGGTAGATAAATGGAAAAAAGAAGGTGGGATGGGGCACTTAAACATTTTGAAAATCCATAGTTTGAACACTCATTCAGTGCTGACAGATTCCCTTTAACCCCAAAAGGTGGTTTGCACGTTCATGACAGGGCCAATTTTTACAATTCTGACCACTGTCCCTTTATGAGGTAAAAACTCTGAAATGCTTCCATGGATCCTGGTGATTCTGACATTGTTTTCTCGTGACATTTTGTACTTCATGGTAGTGGTAAAATTTCTTCAAATAACTTGCGTTTATTTGTGAAAAAAACGGAAATTTGGCAAATTTTTTTAAAATTTCGCAATTTTCCAACTTTGAATTTTTATGCCCTTAAATCACAGAGATACAGCACATAAAAAATTTAATAAGCAACATTTCCCACATGCTTACTTTACATCAGCACAATTTTGGAACCAAATTTTTTTTTGTTAGGAAGTTATAAGGGTTAAAAGTTGACCAGCGATTTCTCATTTTTGCAACACCAATTTATTTTTAGGAACCACATCACATTTGAAGCCACTTTGATGGGTCTATAAGATAGAAAATACCCAAAAATGACACCATTCTAAAAACTGCACCCCTTAAGGTGCTCAAAACCACATTCAAGAAGTTTATTAAACCTTCAGGTGCGTCAAAGGAATTTTTTGAATATTTAAAAAAAAATGAACATTTAACTTTTTTTTCACAAAAAAATACTTCAGGTTCAATTTTTTTATTTTACCAAGGGTAACAGGAGAAATTGGACTGCAAAATGTTATGATTGAGTCACCGTAAGAGGCAAAAATAGAAATGCTAGCTAAGTCCAGAAAACCAGAGAAGTTGGCAGCTATCGGATTGCAGACCCCTGAACCTATCAACACAACTAGCAGTAGCCGTGGGGGGCTCCTACGATGCCCTAGGCCCCTCGATCACAGCCGGAGGACTACATAGCCTAAAGACAGAAAGGGAAATCTAAACTGCCCCAGAGTAGACCCCAAAGCAAAAGGCAGCCCCCCACATATAATGACGGTGAAGCAAGAAGAAAGAACAAAACACAGACAGAAAGATGGACTGAGCAAAGATGGGGCCCACGCTAGCTTAGATAGGAAAGGACAGGCAGGCTGCTGTCTGCAATCCGTGAAAAACCCTATGAAAATAAGAGCCAACAAACTGACAGTAAAAAGGCCCTGAAGACGCTAGGCTTCAAAAAAGCTATGTCAGTACTCAGGAATATTCTGAAGACAGAGCAACAGGCAAAAGGAGATTCAGCTCACCCCAGCAGGGAATGGCAGAATCCAGAAAAGCAAGGAAAACAAAACACTAATGCAAAAAGGCAAAGCAGAAATCTTAGCTTTAGATGAGCAGGAATCAGACTGGTTTCCTAGAAGGCCACAGAGAAATCACCCGCAGGCCAGAAGGGCGTCGGCAGCCTTATATCCAGTCATTAAACTCCACTCAGCCAGTCATCATCATCAGCCCCAAGTGTTTGACAATCAGGCTCACTACCTTTCTTCACCAGAAGAGGGAGTTCCTCGGGCCTCAGTAGTGAAGGGGAAAATGAACTCACAACAGTACCTCCCCCTTGAGGAGGGGTCACCGAACCCTCAACCACGCCACCAGGGCGATCAGGGTGAGCCCGATGAAAGGCACGCACCAATCTTTTGGCATGAATATCAGAGGCAGAGACCCAGGAATTATCCTGCTGACCATAACCCTTCCACTTAACCAAATACTGGAGTCTCCGTCTAGCCAGACGGGAATCCAGTACTTTCTCTACCTCATATTCCATGTTACCTTCAACCAATACAGGGTCTGGAGGTGCAACCCCCGGAACAACAGGTTCAACAAACCTCTTCAACAAAGATTTATGGAACACATTATGGATTTTAAATGTGACAGGAAGAGCCAAACGAAAGGAGACCGGATTAACAATCTCCAAAATCTTGTAAGGTCCAATAAATCTAGGCTTAAACTTAGGAGAAGCCACCTTCATAGCAATATTTTTTGATGATAACCACACCATATCACCAACCTTAAATTGGGGACCAATGGTCCTATGTCGGTTGGAAAACCGCTGGGCCTTTTCCTGGGAGAGAGACAACTTATCCACCACTTGGTCCCAGATCTGGTGCATTCTCTCCACCACAGTGTCAACCCCTGGGCAGGCAGAGGGCTCCACCTGCCCTGAAGAAAATCGAGGATGAAACCCAAAGTTACAAAAAAAAGGAGACATCAAAGTGGCAGAACTAGCTCTATTATTTAAAGCAAATTCGGCCAAGGGCAAAAATGAAACCCAATCATCCTGATCAGCAGAAATAAAACATCTCAAATATGACTCCAAGGTTTGGTTTGTTCTCTGTCTGCCCATTGGTCTGAGGGTGAAAAGCAGAGGAGAAGGACAACTGAATTCCCAGCTTGGAACAGAAAGTTCTCCAAAATCTAGACACAAACTGGACTCCTCTGTCAGATACAATGTTCTCAGGAATCCCGTGCAAGCGAACCACCTGTTGTAAAAACAGGGGCACCAATTCAGTGGAAGACGGAAACTTAGGGAGTGGTACAAGATGAACCATCTTAGAGAACCTATCACAAATCACCCAAATAACAGTTATCCTTTGAGAGACAGGCATATCAGAGATGAAATCCATTGAAATATGGGTCCATGGCCTCTTGGGAACAGGCAAAGGCATCAACAACCCACTAGAGCGAGAACACGATTTAGACCGGGAGCACGTCCCACAGGACTGCACAAAATTCCTGACATCACGAGACAAGGAGGGCCACCAAAAAGACCGACTCACCAGATCTCTAGTACCAAAAATACCTGGATGACCAGCCAAAGCAGAGCAATGAACTTCAGACATCACTCTCTTCTTCCCCTGGTCAGGAACATACAACTTTCCACTGGGACAACGCTCAGGTTTGTCCTCCTGGAACTCTTCCAGAGCACGTCTCAAATCGGGCGAGATGGCAGAAAGAACTACCCCTTCGCCTAAGATGGTAGCAGGCTTGGTCACCACAGGAGAATCAGCAAAGAAGCTCCTAGAGAGGGCGTCAGCCTTGACATTCTTAGTTCCAGGAAGAAAAGAAACCACAAAATCAAAACGTGTAAAAAACAAGGCCCACTTAGCCTGTCTAGGGTTCAAGCGCTTCGCCGACTCTAGGTAAATCAAATTCTTGTGGTCAGTGAGGACCACGACTTGATGCTTAGCTCCCTCCAACCAATGTCTCCACTCCTCAAATGCCCATTTCATGGCTAACAGTTCCCGATTCCCCACATCATAGTTACGTTCAGATGGAGAGAACTTTCGGGAAAAGAAAGCACAGGGATTCATTTTAGATGTTACAGGATCCTTTTGGGACAAAACAGCTCCTGCACCAATCTCAGAAGCATCCACCTCTACCTGGAACGGAAGTGAGACATCAGGTTGCCGCAAAACCGGGGCGGAGGTGAATCTTCGCTTCAGCTCCTGAAAGGAAGAAACAGCCTCCGGAGACCAATTTAACACATCAGCACCCTTCTTAGTCAAATCAGTCAATGGCTTGGCAATACTAGAAAATTTTGCTATAAATTTCCGATAAAAATTAGCAAAACCAAAAAACTTCTGGAGGGCCTTCAAACAAGTGGGCTGAACCCAATCGTAAATGGCCTGTACCTTGGCCGGGTCCATTTCAATAGTTGACGGGGACAAAATAAATCCCAAAAAAGAAATTCTCTGTACTCCAAAAAGGCATTTAGATCCTTTGACATACAGGGAATTCTCCCTCAAGATCCGGAACACAGTCCGAATATGTTCCACATGAGAATCCCAATCCTTGAGAAGATCAAAATATCATCCAGATAGATAATAATCAAAAATTTATCGACAAAATCTCAGAAAATATCGTTCATGAAGCACTGGAAGACAGAAGGGGCATTAGTGAGCCCAAAAGGCATCACCAGGTACTCAAAATGTCCCTCCGGAGTATTAAACGCCGTCTTCCATTCATCCCCATGCTTAATGCGAATAAGATTATGCGCCCCCCTGAGGTCAAGCTTGGTAAACCAGCAAGCACCTTTAACTCTGGAGAATAGATCAGAAATCAAGGGTAACGGATACTGATATTTAACAGTAATTTTGTTGAGAGCACGATAATCAATACAAGGTCTTAATGATCCATCCTTTTTGGCTACAAAAAACAAAAAACGGCACCTAAGGGTGATGAGGATGGTCTAATATGACCCTTCTCCAACGCCTCCTTAATATAGGATCGCATAGCCTCGTGCTCGGGTACAGATAAATTGAAGAGCCGACCCTTGGGAAATTTACACCCCGGGCTCAGTTCAATAGCACAGTCATAACTCCTATGAGGAGGCAGAGACGCAGACTCATTCTCACTAAATACATCATAAAAGTCCGCCAAATAATCAGGAACATCATGCGACTGAGGAGAGGTGGAAAACACCGGAGCCTCACTAAAGGCACACCGACAACCCCAACTCACCACAGACACAGATTTCCAATCCAAAACTGGATTATGAATTTGTAACCAGGGAAACCCCAGAACAATAGTATCATGCAGATTATGTAACACCAAAAACCTGCAATTTTCTTGATGGTCTGGGGCGACCCGCATTACCACCTGTGTCCAAAACTGAGGTTTATTTTTAGCGAAAGGAGTAGCATCAATCCCCCTCAAAGGGATAGGCGTCTGCAGAGGTGTCATCGGAAATCCACAACGTTTAGCAAAATCCAAGTCCATTAGGTTTAGAGCTGCTCCCGAATCCACAAAAGCCTTGGCGGAAAATGTGGACAGGGAGCAGATCAGAGTAATAGCCAGAAGAAACTTAGGTTGAACACCACCAACAGAAAACGTGTGTGCAAAGCGTTTCTCGCGTTTAGGACAGACAGAAATAATATGCGAGGCATCTCCACAGAAAAAACACAACTTATTACGCCTTCTGAACTCCTGACGCTGCTCTCTGGAAAAAACTCTATCACATTGCATAGGTTCAGACATCTGTTCAACAGGTGGCAACACCTCTCGTGCAGCTCTGCGTTCGCGTAAACGCCGATCAACCTGAATGGCTAAAGACATAGAATCGTCAAGACCAGAGGGAACAGGAAATCCCACCATAGTATCTTTTATGGCTTCTGACAACCCCTTCCGAAAGAGAGCAGCCAAGGCATTATCATTCCAGGTAGTAAGTACTGCCCACTTTCGGAATTTTTGACAGTACAATTCTGCAGAATCACGACCCTGGTTCAATGCCAGCAGGGTCTTTTCAGCCTGATCAATGGCATTAGGTTCGTCACACAACAACCCCAAGGCCTGAAAAAATGCGTTCACATTAGTCAGAATAGGATCATCTGGTTTCAAAGAAAACGCCCAATCCTGGGAATCGCCACGCAGCAAAGAGATGACAATTTTAACCTGCTGCGCGGAGCTCCCTGACGAGTTAGGCTTCAAGGCAAAAAATAATTTACAATTATTTTTGAAATTCAAAAATTTAGACAGATCCCCAAAAAATACATCAGGTGTAGGAATCTTTGGTTCAGCAGCATGTGAATGAGCAAGGTAGGCGGAAATTCCCCGCACTTCCGCAGCGAGCTGCTCCACACGATCAGACAATTGCTTTATCTCCATTGAGAGAGAAAAAAAAATTCCCCCTACGGCCTCAGAGATATAGAGGAAAAAAATATACACACTTTCTTTTTTTTTTCTTTTTTTTATACAATTCTTTCCTGCTATTGAGTACCCTAGAATCTGCGGTATGGCGGGTGATTCTGTTATGATTGAGTCACCGTAGGAGGCAAAAATAGAAATGCTAGCTAAGTCCAGAAAACCAGAGAAGTTGGCAGCTATCGAATTGCAGACCCCTGAACCTATCAACACAACTAGCAGTAGCCGTGGGGGGCTCCTACGATGCCCTAGGCCCCTCGATCACAGCCGGAGGACTACATAGCCTAAAGACAGAAAGGGAAATCTAAACTGCCCCAGAGCAGACCCCAAAGCAAAAGGCAGCCCCCCACATATAATGACGGTGAAGCAAGAAGAAAGAACAAAACACAGACAGAAAGATAGACTGAGCAAAGATGGGGCCCACGCTAGCTTAGATAGGAAAGGACAGGCAGGCTGCTGTCTGCAATCCGTGAAAAACCCTATGAAAATAAGAGCCAACAAACTGACAGTAAAAAGGCCCTGAAAACGCTAGGCTTCAAAAAAGCTATGTCAGTACTCAGGAATATTCTGAAGACAGAGCAACAGGCAAAAGGAGATTCAGCTCACCCCAGCAGGGAATGGCAGAATCCAGAAAAGCAAGGAAAACAAAACACTAATGCAAAAAGGCAAAGCAGAAATCTTAGCTTTAGATGAGCAGGAATCAGACTGGTTTCCTAGAAGTCCACAGAGAAATCACCTGCAGGCCAGAAGGGCGTCGGCAGCCTTATATCCAGTCATTAACTCCACTCAGCCAGTCATCATCATCAGCCCCAGGTGTTTGACAATCAGGCTCACTACCTTTCTTCACCAGAAGAGGGAGTTCCTCGGGCCTCAGTAGTGAAGGGGAAAATGAACTCACAACAGCAAAAGATATTGTGCAGTTTGTCCTGAGTATGCTAATACTTGATATGTGGGGGGGAAACCACTGTTTCGGTGCATGGCAGAGCTCAGAAGGGAAGGAGCGCCGTTTGACTTTTTCAATGCAAAATTGGCTGGAATTCAGATTGGACGCCATGTCGCAATTGGAAAACCCCTGATGTACCAAAACAGTGGAAACCCCCCACAAATGACACCATTTTGGAAACTAGACCCCCCAAGGAACTTATCTAGATGTGTGGTGAGAAGTTTGAACCCCCAAGGGCTTCACAGAAGTTTATAACGTACAGCCGTACAATTAAAAAATCATATTTTTTCCACAAAAATGATCTTTTCACCCTCAATTCTTATTTTTTCTAGGGTAACAGGACCCTAAACGTTATTGTGCAATTTGTCCTGAGTATGCTGATACCCCACATGTGGGGGTAAACCACTATTTGGGCGCATGGCAGAGCTCGGAAGGGAAGCAGCACCATTTGACGTTTTTGGCTGGAATTGAGATCGGACACCATGATGCGTTTGTAAAGTCCCTGATGTACCAAAACAGTGAAAACCCCCAACAAATGACACCATTTTGAAAACTAGGCCCCCCAAGGAACTTATCTAGATGTGTGGTGAGCACTTTGAACCCCCAAGTGCTTCACAGAAGTTTATAACGCACAGGCATGAAAATAAAAAAATCATTTTTTCCACAAGCATGATCTTTTAGTCACCAATTTTTTTATTTTCACAAGGGTACCAGGAGAAATTGGACCCCAAAAGTTGTTGTCCAATTTGTCCTGAGTACGCTGATACCCAATATGTGGGAGAAAACTACTGTATGGGCACACGTCGGGGCTCGATAGGGAAGTAGTGACGTTTTGGAATGCAGACTTTGATGGCATGCTCTGCGGGTGTCATGTTGCATTTGGAGAGCCCCTAATGTACCTAAACAGTGGAATCCCCCCAAATGACACCATTTTGGAAACTAGACCCCATAAGGAACTTATCTAGATGTGTGGTGAGCACTTTGAACCCCCAAGGGCTTCACAGAAGTTTATAACGCCTGGGCGTGAAAAAAAAAAATCGTATTTTTTCCACAAACAGGATCATTTAGTCCCCAATTTTTGTATTTTCCCAAGGGTAACAGGAGAAATTGGACCCCAAAAGTTGTTGTCCAATTTGTCCTGAGTAGGCTGATACACCATATGTGGGAGAAAACTACTGTATGGGCACACATCGGGGCTCGGAAGGGAAGTAGTGACGTTTTGGAATGCAGACTTTGAAGGAATGGTCTGCGGGTGTCATGTGCCTTTGGAGAGCCTCTGATGTACCTAAACTATTGAAACTCCCCACAAGTGACACCCCACGGAACTTATCTAGATGTGTGGTGAGCACTTTGAACCCCCAAGTGCTTCACAGAAGTTTATAACGCCCGGGAGTGAAAATAAAAAAATCATTTTTTTCCAAAAAAATGATATTTTTGCCCCCAATTTTTTATTTTCTTAAGGGTAACAGGAGAAATTGGACCCCAAAAGTTGTTTTGCAATTTGTCCTGAGTAGGCTGATACACCATATGTGGGGGTAAAACACTGTTTGGGCTCATGGCAGAGCTTGGAAGGGAAGGAGCACCATTTGACTTTTTCAACGCAGAATTGGCTGGAATTGAGATCAGACGCCATGTTGCATTTGGAGAGTACCTGATGTGCCCAAACAGTGGAAACCCCCCCAATTATAACTCCAACCCCAACCTCAACACACCCCTAACCCTAATCTCAACCCTAACTCTAGCCCTAACCCTAGCCCTAATGGGAAAATAGAAATAAATACATTTTCTTTTAATTTTATTATTTTTCCCTAACTAAGGGGGTGATAAAGGGGGGGTTTGACTTACTATTTATGGCGGGTTTTTATATTTGGCAGCTGTCACACGCTAAAAGACACTTTTTATTGTATAAATAGTTTTTGCATCACCACATACTGAGAGCTATAATTTTTCCATATTTTGACCCACCGAGTCATGTGAGGTCTTATTTTTTGCGGGACGAGTTGACATTTTTATTGGTTTCATTTTCGGGCACGTGACATCTTTTGATCGCTTTTTATTCCGATTTTTGGGACGCAGAATGAACAAAAACCAGCGTTTCATGAATTTCTTTTGGTAGGTGCGTTTACACCGTTCTGCCTTCGGTAAAATTGATAAAGTGGTTTTATTCTTCGGGTCAGTGCAGTTACAGCGATACCTCATTTAGGCCTTTTTTATGTTTTGGCGCTTTTATGCAATAAAAACAATTTTATATAAAAAATAATTATTTTTGCATCGCTTTATTCTGCGAGCTATAACTTTTTAATTTTTTTGATGATGATGCTGTATGGCAGCTCGTTTTTTGCGGGACAAGATGACATTTTCAGCGGTACCATGGATATTTATATGCATCTTTTTGATCGTACGTTATTGCACTTTTTGTTTGGCGGTATGATAATAAATCATTTTTTGCATAGTTTATTTTTATTTTTTAAGGGGTTCGCTAAAGGGGTTAACTAGTGGGACAGTTTAATAGGGCGGGTCGTTATGGACACTGCGATACCAAATATGTGTACTTTTTTTGTTCACCACGTGGGCGCCGCTGATCGCTGTGACGTACTATCCCGTCCCTGGGTATTAAGTCCCAGGGCACATGGGCGGGATAGTACGTCACATGACAGAAAGGGGTTAAATACTTTAGGGAGGAAGGGTGTGGCTACACAGAAGTATTGGCTGTGACACAGGTTGCACAGTCAAAGATCACTGTGTGATGCTGCTACTGTGCATGCATAACCAGAGTCTGATGCAAAATTTTGAATGAGGCCTCACCCATCCGGATTATATTATATATGTACATATATATACTCTACCCTTCAAAAGTTTAGAGTCACTTAGAAATTTCCTTATTTTTGAAAGAAAAGCACAGTTTTTTCAAAATGAAGCTAACATTAAATGATTTAGAAATGCACTCTTTACATTGCTAATGTGGTTAACGTGGTAAATGACTATTCTAGCTGCAAACATCTTGTTTGTAATGCCCATTTCCAACAAACATCACTCCAGTGTTTTTATGGGACTTTTTGTTTGCTAACAGTGTAAGAAGGCTAATGGATGGTTAGAATACCCTTGAAAACCCTTATGCAAGTATGTTAGCACAGCTGAAAACAGTTTGGCTGATTAGAGAAGCTATAAACCTGACCTTTCTTTGAGCTAGTTGAGAATCTGGAGCATTACATTTGTTGGTTCAATTAAACTCTCAAAATGGCCCGAAAAAAAGAACTTTCACGTGAAACTCAACAGTCTATTCTTGATCTTATAAATGAAGGCTATTCCATGTGAGAGATTGCCAAGAAACTGAAGATTTCCTACAATGGTGTGTACTACTCCCTTCAGAGGAGAGCACAAACAGGCTCTAACCAGAGTATAAAGAGAAGTGGGAGGCCCCGCTGCACAACTGAGCAACAAGACAAATACAATAGAGTCTGTAGTTTGAGAAATCGATGCCTCACAGGTCTTCAACTGACAGCTTCATTAAATAGCACACGCAAAACGCCAGTGTCAACGTCTACAGTGAAGAGTAGAGTTGAGCGAAACGGGTCGAAAAAATTCAAAAGTCGCCGACTTTTGGCAAAGTCGGGTTTCATGAAACGAAACCCGACCCTAGGATGAGGTCGGCCACGAGGTCGGCGACTTACGCGCCAAAGTCGCGTTTCAAAAGTTTGTTTTGCGCTCTTTTTCAGCCAATCAGGATCCACGGACACTGTGGGCAACGTGATGACATAGGCACGGGTCACCACCATCTTTCAGAAGGGCATGCAAGTGATTGGCTTGCTTTGGTGGGCGTCACAGGGGGTATAAAAGGGCGTGCACGCCGACCGCCATCTTACTTCTGCCGATCTTAGTATAGGGAGAGGTTGCTGCTGATTCTGTAGGGAGAGCGTTAGGCAGGGAAGAAGACAAAAAAACTGCTTCTGCTGCTAGCGATTTGGCCTGCACAACACACAAGTCACTGTGTGTGCAGTGCAAGGGGAGGCTATATTGTGGTGTATCAGTGGTGTTGGTTGTTGGGCTGCCTTTTAAGGCTTCCTGACATGCTGGCATTGCTGTTTACCCACTGCTCCGCAAACTGCTTTTTTAAAAGCAATCCAATCTCCCTTATCCTCTCGTCACTTTGGTCACAGGCAGCTGTGCCATCGAGCGTGTCACATAGCGCTCAGATATCAGTGGGCCGCACACAATCCACAAGTGTCCAGTGTCCAAAAGTGTACGCAGAGATTCAAAATCTCCATTATCCTCTCGTCACTTTGGTCACAGGCAGCTGTGCCATCGAGCGTGTCACATAGCGCTCAGATATCAGTGGGCCGCACACAATCCACAAGTGTCCAGTGTCCAAAAGTGTACGCAGAGATTCAAAATCTCCATTATCCTCTCGTCACTTTGGTCACAGGCAGCTGTGCCATCGAGCGTGTCACATAGCGCTCAGATATCAGTGGGCCGCACACAATCCACAAGTGTCCACTGTCCACAAGTGTACGCAGAGATTCAAAATCTCCATTATCCTCTCGTCACTTTGGTCACAGGCAGCTGTGCCATCGAGCGTGTCACATAGCGCACAGATATCAGTGGGCCGCACACAATCCACAAGTGTCCAGTGTCCAAAAGTGTACGCAGAGATTCAAAATCTCCATTATCCTCTCGTCACTTTGGTCACAGGCAGCTGTGCCATCGAGCGTGTCACATAGCGCTCAGATATCAGTGGGCCGCACACAATCCACAAGTGTCCACTGTCCACAAGTGTACGCAGAGATTCAAAATCTCCATTATCCTCTCGTCACTTTGGTCACAGGCAGCTGTGCCATCGAGCGTGTCACATAGCGCTCAGATATCAGTGGGCCGCACACAATCCACAAGTGTCCAGTGTCCAAAAGTGTACGCAGAGATTCAAAATCTCCATTATCCTCTCGTCACTTTGGTCACAGGCAGCTGTGCCATCGAGCGTGTCACATAGTGCTCAGATATCAGTGGGCCGCACACAATCCACAAGTGTCCACTGTCCACAAGTGTACGCAGAGATTCAAAATCTCCATTATCCTCTCGTCACTTTGGTCACAGGCAGCTGTGCCATCGAGCGTGTCACATAGCGCTCAGATATCAGTGGGCCGCACACAATCCACAAGTGTCCACTGTCCACAAGTGTACGCAGAGATTCAAAATCTCCATTATCCTCTCGTCACTTTGGTCACAGGCAGCTGTGCCATCGAGCGTGTCACATAGCGCTCAGATATCAGTGGGCCGCACACAATCCACAAGTGTCCAGTGTCCAAAAGTGTACGCAGAGATTCAAAATCTCCATTATCCTCTCGTCACTTTGGTCACAGGCAGCTGTGCCATCGAGCGTGTCACATAGCGCTCAGATATCAGTGGGCCGCACACAATCCACAAGTGTCCAGTGTCCAAAAGTGTACGCAGAGATTCAAAATCTCCATTATCCTCTCGTCACTTTGGTCACAGGCAGCTGTGCCATCGAGCGTGTCACATAGCGCTCAGATATCAGTGGGCCGCACACAATCCACAAGTGTCCACTGTCCACAAGTGTACGCAGAGATTCAAAATCTCCATTATCCTCTCGTCACTTTGGTCACAGGCAGCTGTGCCATCGAGCGTGTCACATAGCGCTCAGATATCAGTGGGCCGCACACAATCCACAAGTGTCCACTGTCCACAAGTGTGTGCAGAAATTCTAAAACTCCCCTGTCCTATAGACACCTTGTACCTTGTTTTACATTACTATATAGTTTGTTGGATTTTGTCTACATTTCTACCAAAAATGAGGAAGGCTGGTGGAAGAGGCCGTGGAATTGGGCGGGGGTTGGCAGCTGGTAATGATGGTGTTGGTGGTGGATCTGATGGTAGTGGCAAGAGCAAAATAGGACCGAATGCAGGAGGTGCTGACCCTGCGTCATCGTCTGGCTACATAAGGACTCGAACGCTTAGTTTTCTAGGAGTTGGCAAACCGCTTTTAAAGGCAGAGCATCAGGAAAAAGTTTTGTCTTACATTGCTGACTCAGCCTCCAGCTCTATCGCCTCCTCTTCTTCAGTTGTAAAAAGTAAAAGCACTGAGTCGTCATTGGAGGCTCATGTTCATGAACCACACCTTTCCTTGTGTCCTTCACCCCAACCAAGATTGAAGGATGATGCAGGCCATACTACTGATTACTCCATGGAGCTGTTTTCACATACCATGCCTGGATTATCAAGTCAAATGGTGAATTACCCAGGCCAAGATGAATCTGACATGGAGTGCACTGATGCACAGCCGCTGATGGATGATTCTGCTGGTACATTCACTCAGAGCACTACATTGTCCTCGCAGTGTACAGAGCCAGATTTTGACCCTGATGAGACTCAGGTGCCCCTTCCTGCACACTATACCACCATACACGGTGACACAGAGAAAGGTGCACATGACATAGAAGAGGAGGTGATGGATGACCCAGTTGTTGACCCAGATTGGCATCCATTGGGGGAAGAGGGTGCTGCTTCCAATAGCTCAGATGAGGAGCATCCACAGCAGACATCGACATCGCAACAGCTGTTATCTGGCAGGCCCGGAGCACTCCAAAGACAGGTTCCAAACATCAAAAGAGTTGCTGGACAGCTTGTCCAGAGGGTCAAAAGATCACAGCGTGCTAGGCCGCAAAATGTCTGCCAAAGTAGGAAGAGTGCAGTGTGGCAGTTTTTTGAACAAAATCCTCATGATCAGGCCAAGGTTATCTGTAAGAAGTGCGCAAAGACCTTTAGCCGAGGGAAAAATCTGAAAAATTTGAATACCAGTTGCATGCTTAGACATTTAACCAGCATGCACTTGCAAGCGTGGACACAACACCAAACCTCAAGTGCCACATGTGCAACTGATCACAACGAAGGTAGTCAGCAACGCTACATTGTTTCCCCCACTGTAAGCCCACCGGTTAGCACAGCAGCAAATGTTGAGGTGTCGTTGCAAGGCCACAGCAGTCAGGGAATCCCACTGTTATATCAACGAAAGACTGATTCTAGGCCATCAGAAAGAACACCAACTCCATCACCATCATCAACCCTCTCTCAGTCCGCCCTGTCCACTGCTACTTCCACCATATGCAGCTCTCAAGTCCAGCTCACCCTCCCAGACACTATGAGTAGGTCAAGAAAGTACTCAGTCTCTCATCCGCGTACACTGGGTTTGAACGCCCACATTGCCAAACTAATCTCGTTTGAGATGATGCCCTTTCGGTTGGTGGAAAGCACAGCTTTCCGCGAACTCATGGCCTATGCAGTACCACGCTATGACCTACCCAGTCGCCACTTCTTCTCTCGCAAAGCCATCCCAGCCCTCCACCATCATGTGAAAGATCGCATTGTCCATGCACTCAAGCAGTCAGTGAGCGGAAAGGTGCACCTCACAACTGATGCATGGTCCAGTCGGCATGGCCAGGGCCGTTACGTGTCCATCACTGCGCACTGGGTTAATGTGGTGGATGCAGGGTCCACAGGGGACAGCGGTGGTGGGACAGTGCTGCCTAGCCCACGGTATAGAAAACAGTTGGCTGTAGGCGTTCGACCCTCCTCCTCCTCCTCCTCCTCCAGAAGCGAAAGCTCGTCCACAGAGCGCAGTCGTACGAGCACTCCATCTGCAGCTGCCACTGTTGCACACGATGTGTCCCCCTATCGAGCAGCTAGTGGAAAGCGTCAGCAGGCTGTGTTGCAGATGATGTGTTTGGGCGACAGACACACCGCCGAGGTGCTGGCCGAGTACTTGAAGCGACAAACTGAGTCATGGCTGGGCAGTGTACATCTTGAGGCAGGCAAGGTAGTTAGTGATAACGGCCGTAATTTTGTGGCAGCCATAGCCCTTTCAAAACTCAGCCACATATCTTGCTTGGCTCACACCTTGAACCTGGTGGTGCAGTGCTTCCTCAAAAATTATCCGGAGTTAACAGCCCTGCTCCAGAAGGTGCGAAGACTGTGCGCGCACATCCGCCGGTCGCCTGTACACTCCGTTCGTATGCAGAAGCTGCAGCGATTGCTCCACCTTCCCAACCACCACCTCATTATCGACATTGCAACAAGGTGGAACTCCACCCTGCACATGGTGGAGCGGCTGTGCGAGCAGAGGCAGGCCATAATGCATTTGTGGGAGGATACACGGCCAGGCACTTTGAGAGCAGACATGGAGTTGACAGGCGTGCAGTGGTCGAAGCTGAAAGACCTTTGTAAAGTCCTTCAGTGTTTTGAGGAATGCACACGGCTGGTAAGCGCAGACGACGCCATCCTAAGCATGAGCATCCCACTTATGCGTCTGCTCATGCAAACTTTGACGCACCTTAAGGAGCAGGCGTCTGCAGCCAATGTTGATGAGGAGGAAGAGGAGGAGGGAATCCTTGATGACATTCAGCCATTGTCTGCTCAGGGACCGCTCCTGGACGAGGTGGAGGAAGAAGAGGAGGAGGAGGAGGAGGATGATTACTTAGGGGAGGAGGATGCATCTCGTGGGGCAAGTGAAAATGTTGGCGTGGCAAGGTCTGGTACAGGGTTTGTGCGTGACTGGAGGGATGTGGATTTGCCAGAAAGTGCTCCTCCACCCAGCACTCGCAGTGCATCATTGACACCGGGAACATTGGCCCACATGTCAGATTATGCCTTGCGGATCCTAAAAAGGGACCCCCGCATTGCCAAAATGATGAACGATGACGACTACTGGTTGGCCAGCATCCTGGATCCACGCTATAAAGGCAAATTACAAAACATCATGCCACAGGAGAACCTTGACCTAATATTGGCTAATAAACAAGCAACTGGTAAATCGGTTGCTTGAGGCATTCCCAGCACACAGCAGCGGTGATGGTTCTCACATGAGCCGTACGGGCCGGGGGCAACTTGGCAGAGGTGTTCGTGGTGCACACAGCATTAGTGGCGTTGGAGACAGGGGTTTCATGACAATGTTGTGGACTGATTTTTCAAATACCGCTCACACAACTGGTAATACTGCATCGATGGAAAGTGACAGGAGACAGCAGTTGTCAACTATGGTTACAAACTACTTTTCCTCCCATATCGATTTTCTCCCACACAGGTCATTCCCCTTTGACTATTGGGCCGCTAAACTGGACACCTGGCCTGAATTGGCACAATATGCCTTACAGGAGCTCGCTTGCCCAGCTGCAAGTGTGCTATCGGAAAGAGTCTTCAGTGCAGCTGGATCAATCCTGACAGAAAAAAGGACCCGTCTGTCAACCCAAAATGTGGATGATCTAACCTTCATTAAAATGAACCACGCATGGGTTTCCAAGGATTTTGTCCCACCTTCCCCTGATGACACACAGGGTGACAGAAAAATGGCTTGCTTTGGTCCACCTCTTCCTGGGACTTCACCTATTTCACCTTTTGCATCAGTTGAATGTCCAACATAAACATATGCCACTTTCTAAAACTCCCTAACTGTGCTGCCTCCCCCCCATGGCCGGGGTCACCACCTAGCGCACGACACCGTGCGAGTGCCGTTGCCCTGGACAGGTGGGTAGGCCGACTCTTGGGCGCGGGCACTGGCACAGGGTCCCTCATAGTGCAATCAAGTGTCTCTGACGGTGGTGGTGCACACCCGCTGTCAGACACACCGCTGTACTATGAGGGGCCCAGTGCCAGTACCGACGCCCACGAGTGGGCCCCCCTTGCTTGGCCAGGGCCCCAGCATTTGCAATCTTTACCTCTCCCTGCTCCTCCGCTGTGTAATCTGGGCCGTCAAATCCATACTGTGCCTGACACCATCTGAGCCTGCCTCCTGAGACATATATTTTGAATGTGTACGCTATCCATACATGTTATCCAGGGATACGGTACCCTTTCTAACCTTTGTGCAATGACGTGCAATCCATACTGGGCCTAACACCGTCTGAGCCTGCCTCATGCTGTATAGACATATATTTTGAATGTGTACGCTATCCATACATGTTATCCGGGGATACGGTACCCCTTCTAACCTTTGTGCAATGACGTGCAATCCATACTGGGCCTAACACCGTCTGAGCCTGCCTCATGCTGTATAGACATATATTTTGAATGTGTACTCTATCCATACATGTTATCCGGGGATACGGTACCCCTTCTAACCTTTGTGCAATGACGTGCAATCCATACTGGGCCTAACACCGTCTGAGCCTGCCTCATGCTGTATAGACATATATTTTGAATGTGTACGCTATCCATACATGTTATCCAGGGATACGGTACCCTTTCTAACCTTTGTGCAATGACGTGCAATCCATACTGGGCCTAACACCGTCTGAGCCTGCCTCATGCTGTATAGACATATATTTTGAATGTGTACGCTATCCATACATGTTATCCGGGGATACGGTACCCCTTCTAACCTTTGTGCAATGACGTGCAATCCATACTGGGCCTAACACCGTCTGAGCCTGCCTCATGCTGTATATACATATAATTTGAATGTGTACGCTATCCATACATGTTATCCGGGGATACGGTACCCCTTCTAACCTTTGTGCAATGGCGTGCAATCCATACTGGGCCTAACACCGTCTGAGCCTGCCTCATGCTGTATAGACATATATTTTGAATGTGTACGCTATCCATACATGTTATCCGGGGATACAGTACCCCTTCTAACCTTTGTGCAATGACGTGCAATCCATACTGGGCCTAACACCGTCTGAGCCTGCCTCATGCTGTATAGACATATTTTGAATGTGTACGCTATCCATACATGTTATCCGGGGATACGGTACCCCTTCTAACCTTTGTGCAATGACGTGCAATCCATACTGGGCCTAACACCGTCTGAGCCTGCCTCTTGCTGTATAGACATATATTTTGAATGTGTACGCTATCCATACATGTTATCCGGGGATACGGTACCCCTTCTAACCTTTGTGCAATGACGTGCAATCCATACTGGGCCTAACACCGTCTGAGCCTGCCTCATGCTGTATAGACATATATTTTGAATGTGTACGCTATCCATACATGTTATCCGGGGATACGGTACCCTTTCTAACCTTTGTGCAATCACGTGCAATCCATACTGGGCCTAACACCGTCTGAGCCTGCCTCATGCTGTATAGACATATATTTTGAATGTGTACACTATCCATACATGTTATCCGGGGATACGGTACCCCTTCTAACCTTTGTGCAATGACGTGCAATCCATACTGGGCCTAACACCGTCTGAGCCTGCCTCATGCTGTATAGACATATATTTTGAATGTGTACGCTATCCATACATGTTATCCAGGGATACGGTACCCTTTCTAACCTTTGTGCAATCACGTGCAATCCATACTGGGAGTGAGAACGGCTGGCGAGCTGTTAAGCAAGCTACAGCACCTGTCCAGACAAGTACAGGGATTCCCTAGCGAGGAGACTTATTTGATTGTTTTCTATGTTGGGACAGCAATTTTTGGGGAGCACTATACTCTGGAGAATGATAGATGGGGCCCACCATACACTGGAACATTCCAAAGGTGGACATCAGACACTGGAGCAGCATTTACAGGGCCCATTATACACTAGAGCATTAGAAATGGGGCCCATTATGTTTGGAGCATTATTTGGGCCCATAAGACAGTGGAGCTTCATCCATGGGGACCAACATATACTGTAGCATTATGTGGAGCTCATCATATACTGTTTCAAACATTATATGGGACCAATGATTTTGTATGGAGAAATAGATGGGCCTCGTCATGAGATGTAAAAAGTGAGGTATTTTTCATTGTACTATACCGCTATTTCTCTGCCGTATCGGAGCATGATGAGTTGTGGTATGTCTTAAAGGGGCGCTCTTTCGCCCAGGGCACATGAAAACCTGCAGCCAGCCCTCCCCCCCCACAAATTTAGCCAAATAACCCCCATTTTTCAGTGCGTAACTTGTATTATGAAGTTAATTAAGGTTGACAAGCTTAAGTAAGAAGAATTGATGCTTTTGGCATTCAAATGGGCACTGTAGGTGTGTTTCCTGTCCTCCTCTCACTGCCGACTTTTATTCCCCATTGACTTACATTGGGTTTCGTGTTTCGGGACGACCCCGACTTTTCCCTATAATCGGACGATCTTGCTCGACCCGACTTTTGGAAAAGTCGGGTTTCATGAAACGAAACGCGACCCTAAAAAACCAAAAGTCGCTCAACTCTAGTGAAGAGGCGTCTTCGGGATGCTGGCCTTCAGGGCAGAATGGCAAATAAAAAGCCATATCTGAGACTGGCTAATAAAAAGTAAAAAATTAATATGGGCAAAATAACACAGACATTGTACAGAGGAAGATTGGAAAAAAAAAGTGTTATGAGCAGACGAATCCAAGTTTGAGGTGTTTGGATCACACAAAAGAACATTTGTGAGACGCAGAACAACTGAAAAGATGCTGGAAGAGTGCCTGACGTCATCTGTCAAGCATGGTGGAGGTAATGTGATGGTCTGGGGTTGCTTTGGTGTTGGTAAAGTGGGAGATTTGTATAAGCTAAAAGGGATTTTGAATAAGGTAGGCTATCACTTCATTTTGCAATGCCATTCCATACCCTATGGACAGCGCTTGATTGGAGCCAATTTCATTCTACAACAGGACAATGGCCCAAAGCACTCTTCCAAATTATGCAAGAACTATTTAGGGAAGAAGAAGGCAGCTATGTTGTGAGTTCATTTTCCCCTTCACCATTGATGTCTGATGAACTCCCTCTTCTGGTGAAGGAAGGTAGTGAGGCTGATTACCAAGCACCTGGGTATGATGATGATGACTTGATGACGGGAATTGCTGACTGGATATAAGGCAGCCGACACCCTTCTGCCTTGCTGGTGACCTCTCTGAGGGATTCTAGGAGACCAGTCTCATTCCTGCTCCTCAAAAGCTAAGTTTTCTGCACTGCTTTTTGCATTTGTGTTTTGTTTTGCCTTGTTTTTCTGAATTTCTGCCATTCCCTGCTGGGGTGAGTTGAATTCCTTTTTGCTCTGTCTTCAGAAAATACCTGAGTGCTGATATAGTCTTTTTGAAGCCTAGCGTCTTCAGGGCCTTTTTCCCTATCAGCCTGTTGGCCCTTGTTTTGATAGGGTTTTTGGTGGATTGCAGACAGCAGCTTTCCTATCCTGTCCTATTTAGTTAGCTTGGGCCCCATCATTTGCTCAGCCTATCTTTCTATCTGTGTGAGTGTTTTTTCATCTTGCTTCACCGTCATTATATGTTGGGGGCTGCCTATTGCTTTGGGGTCTGCTCTGGGGTAGTTTAGATTTCCCTTTCTGTCTTTAGGCTATGTAGTTCTCCGGCTGTGATCGAGGGGTCTAGGGCACCGTAGGAACCCCCCACGGCTACTGCTAGTTGTTGTTGATAGGTTCAGGGGTCTGCAATTCGATAGCTGCCAACTTCTCTGGTCTTCTGGACTTAGCTAGTATTTCTGTTTTTGCCTCCTACGGTGACTCATTCATAACAGAGCTCAGCTGGTATTCTATCTGTAATGGAGTGGCCAGCGCAGTCACCAGATCTCATCTCCATTGAGCTGTTGTGGGAGCAGCTTGACCTTATGGTACTCAAAAAGTGCCCATCAAGCCAAACCAACTTGTGGGAGGGACTTCTGGAAGCATGGGGTCAAATTTATCCAGATTACCTCAGCAAACTAACTGCTAGAATGCCAAAAGTCTGCAATGCTGTAATTGCTGCAAAGGGAGCATTCTTTGACTAAGGCAAAGTTTGAAGGAGAAAATTATTATTTCAAATAGAATAATAAATAAAATATATATTGTAATGATAACTAAATATTTTTATGAAAAACTCCCCAGTGTGCACAAATTTGGTATCGCCGCATCCAGAATCACCCAACTTTTAAAACTGTCCTACTAGTTAACCCTCTCAATGAACACCGTTAAAAAGTCAAATAACGATGCTTGCAGAATGCTTGCGCTTTCCAAGTGATTTGAAGCATTGCTTGGAAAGGTGATTGACAGGTTGGTCACACTTATCAAGCATAGCACTTGACAAGTGTGACCAACTTTTTACTATTGATGCTGCCAAAAAAAATTAAAAAAATGGTTATTCTCACCTTCCGACGGCCCCCAATCTCCTCAGCGGCGCTCTCGTCATCTTCCGGTCCCAGTGATGCTTTGCGCAAAAAACCTTTGTGATGTCACCCTCGCGAGAGCATGGCGTCATCACTCACGAGAGCACAACGACATCTCAGGTGATTCGCGCAAAGCATCACTGGGATCGGAAGATGCCGGCAGCGTGGTGAGAGGCGGGAAGGAGCTTCCGGAGGCCAGAGTGTGAGTATATCCCGATTCCGCACCCATAGGATTGCATTGAAATTTTCACTTTAAGCATGTGGCTATGCCCACAATGCGTAAAGTGAGCACTTCATGTGCGGATGGTACCCAGGGTGTGGAGGAGAGGAGACTCTCCTCCATGCCCGGGGTACCATAATACTGTAAAAATAGAATTAAAATAAAAAAAAAAATCGGGATATACTCACCCTCTGATGGCCCCTGGAGTCCTTCCCACCTCTCACCACGCTGCTGGCATCTTCCGATCCCAGTGATGCTTTGCGCGAACGGCAGGAGTTGTGGAAATGTTGTCGTAATTTCTGCAGCATTTCCGAACTTGTGCACATAGCCTAACAGAACAAAGGGGCAAAAATATATTTTCTCTATATGCAACAGAGAAGGCAGTTGCACTGACAATGACCCCCACAACGAGATGAAGCAGCTGAATCCAAGAATGTATGATGCACAGATTACTAACAAATTACACCAACTGTTCAAAAAGAGTCCATGGAGGATGAACAGCAGACAAGGGGTCAGGAAAGGACATACTGACTGTTCTATTCAATATACATAAAATTAGACAAATAACAGGAAACACAGAAAGAAAATTAGGTCTCACAAGAGATTAGCAATTTATCCTTCAGCTCTCATCAGGAATCATCAGGTGTATCTACAGTTAAATAAACTGCCAAAGGAAAATGATCGTTAGAATGATACACAACGCCTGGACACGTATAGCTGAAGACAGAACCAAAACTTCACGCCAGCTGCTCAAGCCAAGACAATCTTTTAGAAGACCCTTGTTTCTGTCCTGTTATTTGACAGTATATGCTCTATATACAGTATTTATATATTTTTTTTTACATCTTATTACAGAATAACATAAACATACATAACATTTCAACAATTCTATCTGATAATGGACACAGCTATGGCCTTCTTCAGGCTTGGACTGGGCCACAATGGAACAGGTGAACCCTCATTGGACCCCTGTGAAATTAGCATGTAACTGAGCAGTGTGTCCCCCGTCTATGGCACTGGTTGATCCTTAGTACTCCAGTCCAACATGGGCCATCTTTTTTTAAAGGCCACTTGCCTTTGAATAAATTAGGCTTTTAAAACGGCTCTACATCCACGCCATAAACATAACTCCAGTCAGCGACTACAGTACATTTATGATGTAACTATGGCTGGTTTCACACTAGCGTTTTTTAGCGCTGCGCTTCGTGCGCGTCCATGAGCATGCGTCCTGCACCCCTATCTTTAACATGGGGTCGCATGGTCTAGCGTATGCATGCGTTCGTGTGCGTTTTCATGCACATGCGTGTTTTTGTAGTGTGCGCCTAGGCGCGCCGACGCAACCTGTTGCATTTTTTGTCCGTCCGACTTGTCTAAAAGAAGAACGCATGTGCACAATTGCGCAAAAAAAAAATCACATTACAGTCTATGGGAACGCAGGCATGCGCATGGACATGCGCATGCCTGTGTTTAAAATCACATGCGTTTTAAGAGTTAATATGGCTAGAAACAGGTTAAAACGCATGCGCCTAAAAAAAGCAAAAGCATACAAAACGCATGATGTGTTTTTTGTATGCGATTCTATTGCACACGAAGCGCAGCGCTAAAAAACGCTAGTATGAAACTAGCTTTACCCCACCAAATTGGTGTAAACTTTGATGAATTTGCCGAATGAACGTTAGCACTCCACGTCTCTCCTAGGCTTCAAACACATGGTGAAGTTGACTAGGACTGCATGTATGTTGACAGAGTCCACAATCAGGGGTCTGGTGTTCAATTCACTACATTGCAGAAAAATGTTTAGTACAAGAGTTCACCATCAGGGCTCTATTGAATGTTCACTAGAGATGAGCGACTTTGCCTTTTTTAGGGTCGAGTCGGGTTTCATGAAACCCAACTTTCTCAAAAGTCGAGTCGAACGAAATCGGCCGACTATCGGGAAAAGTTGGAGGTCCAACTGAAACACGAAACCCAATGCAAGTCAATGGGGAAGCAAAGTCGTCAGGGAGCGGAGGACAGTAAACACACCTACAGTGCCCATTTCAATGCCAATGACATCAATTCTTATTACTTAAGCTTGTCAACCTTACTTTATAATAATAGTTGCACATTGAAAACTGGGGGTTATTTGGCTAAAGCTGTGGGGGGGTAGGGCTGGCTCCAGGTTTTCGTGTGCCCCGGGCGAAAGAGTGTCAGTGGGCCACTTTAACACATACCACAATTCATGATGCTCTGATACGGCAGAGAAATATTGGTATAGTGCAATGACAAATACTTCACTTCTTACATTACATGACTGATATCTATTTTAAATTCTTCAGTAGCTCAAAAACCGGACAATATGTTCCTCCAAACAGTATTATGGCCACCACATAGTGCGCCATACAGAATAATGAGCACCATATATTGCTCCATACAGAATAATTGGTCCCATATAATGTTCTATACAGTATATGATGGTCCCCATATAATGTTCCATACAGTATAGGACGGTCCCCATAGAGTAGAATGACCCCCCACATATTGCTCCATACAGTATAATGAGTTGCATATGAAGCTCCATACAGTATAGGATGGGCCCCATATATTGCTCCATACAGAATAGGCCCCATTTGTGCTCCATACCCTATATGATGCCCCATAAATAATGAACCCCATATGATGCTCCGGTATATGATGGGCACCATGGATGATGCTCCAGTATATGATGGGCCCCATGGATGATGCTCCATTGTATGATGTGCCTATATTATGCTCCATATATAATGGGCCCCATATGATGCTGTAGTATATGATGGGCCCCATATGATGCTCCAGTATATGGTGGGCCCCATGGATGATGGGCCTATACACTGTGTGCAGAATTATAAGGCAAATGAGTATTTTGATCACATCATCCTTTTCTTACATGTTGTCCTACTCCAAGCTGTATAGGCTTGAAAGCCAACTGCCAATTATGTAAATCAGGTGATTTTCATCTCTGTAATGAGGAGGGATGTGGTCTAATGACATCAACACCCTATATAAGGTGTGTTTAATTATAAGGTAACTTCCTTTCCTTTGGCAAAAAGGGTCAGAAGAGAGATTTGACGAACTCTGAAAAGTCCTTGCAGAGGGATGCAGCAGTCTTGAAACTGCCAATTTTTTGAAGCGTGATGACTGAACAATCAAGTGTTTCATGGCAAATAGCCAACAGGGTCGCAAGAAGCGTGTTGATAAAAAAAGGCTCAAAATAACTGTCCATGAATTGAGGAAAATCAAGCGTGAAGCTGCCAAGATGCCATATTTCAGAGCTGCAACGTTACTGGAGTGTCAAAAAGCACAAGGTATGCCATACTCAGGGACATGGCCAAGGTAAGGAAGGCTGGAAAACGACCACCTTTGAACAAGAAACATGAGATAAAACATCAAGACTGGGCCAAGAAATATGTTAAGACAGTTTTTTGTAAGGTTTTATGGACTGATGAAATGAGAGTGACTCTTGATGGGCCCGAAGCTGGATCAGTAAAGGCCAGAGAGCTCCACTCTGACTCAGACGCCAGCAAGGTGGAGGTGGGGTACTGGTATGGGCTGGTATCATCAAAGATGAACTTGTGGGACCTTTTTGGGTTGAGGATGGAGTGAAGCTCAACTCCCAGACCTACTGCCAGTTTCTGGAAGACACCTTCTTCAACCATTGGTACAGGAAGAAGTCGGTATCGTTCAAGAAAAACATGATTTTCATGCAGGCCAATGTTCCATCACATGCATCCAAATACTCCACAGCGTGACTGCCCAGTAAAGGTCTAAAAGAAGAAAAAGTAATGACATGGCCCCCTTGTTCACCTGATCTGAAACCCATAGAGAACCTGTGGTCCCTCATATAATGTGAGATCTACAGGGAGTCAAAACATTACACCTCTGGGAACAGTGTCAGTGAGGCTGTGGTGGCTGCTGCACGCAATGTTGATCGTAAGCAGATCAAGCATCGTAAAGAAAGGTGGCTATGTTGGTCCCCTTTTTTTTGGTTTTGAATGTCAGAAATGTTTATTTCTACATTTTGTGTTGTTATATTGGTTTAACTGGTGAAAATAAACAAGTGAGATGGGTATATATTTGGTTTTTATTAAGTTGCCTAATAATTCTGCACAGTAATAGTTACCTGCACAAACAGACATTGTCCTAAGATAGCCAAATCTAAAAAAACACCACTCCAACTTCCAAAAATATTAAGCTTTGATATTTATGAGTCTTTTTGGTTGATTGAGAACATAGTTGTTGTTCAATAATATAAAGAATCCTCTCAAATACAACTTGCCTAGTAATAATTATGCAAACAAGTAGCAACCTAGGGCCTTGTCAGATCACTCATCTGTTGTGGCAACATTTAATTGGGAAAATGGCGGGAGAGGGGAACGGGCACCAAGGTCGTTTAACGCATTCTGGTTACATATTATTCAAGCAGATAATAGGATCCTTGACTTGCTAAAATAATTTTTTGCTATTAATGAGGGTACAGCCCCCAGGAAAATAATATGGGATGCGTCTAAAGCTTATCTGAGAGGACTGTTGATCTCGGAAGTGATAAGAGTTAGAACTAAATCTAGAGAATATGAGGAACTTTTACAGAAGGAAGCTATCTCTGCAGAATTGCAATATTTGAAAACTCCGTCGGATATACATTTTAATGCATTAAAAGATGCGGAAAAATGATCAGCCCAATATAAGCATTCAAAAGCTGCAGATAAATGATACGTCTGGCAGCAGGTCTATTTGGGGGAGGGGGAGGGAACTGTACATCTACTAGCTACCATGATCAAGACTCAATCTGCCCTGCAATGGTAGCGTAGGATAAGAAACAAAAATGAGGAACTAAAGATCTTCTAGGGCAATTCTAGCAACTTTTAGCGAGTTTTTTGAGACATTATATAATTCACAGGGCGGGTTCTCTGACGAGTTGCTCAGTAGCTTTTTGGGGACTGCTGGTCTGCCTACTCTATCGGAATCGGAAGCTGTTGGGCTGGAGGCACCAATTAGTCTGGAGGAATTAGAGGAGGCTCTAGATTCTATGGCAGGGAATAAAGGCCCGTTACATTTAGCGATGCACAAGCGATGCCAACCACGATATGACCTGGTCGGGATCACTGGTGCATCGCTAAATGGTCATTAGTGAGCTGCCAAACAGGCAGATCTCACTAGCGATGCAGCGGTCAGCGGTATATACTTACCGTCACACGCAGCGAGGGTGACGTCTTCCGCCTGCGTCCATGGCTAGCTCATCGGTGCCAGCAGGAAGCTGACGACGAGAAATGGACCAGGCCGATCTCGCACGATCAGCGATATGCAGCGGGGAGCCGGGTCGGAGGTGAGTGTCACATGTAGCGATATCGCTAGTGGTATCGCTGCTGTGCCACAAAATCGGTGACGCTTTAGCGATGTCGCTATGTGTAAAGCCCCCTTAAGACACCGGGGTCTGATGGGCTACCTGTGGAGGTATATAAACAGTACTCAAATATAATGCTTCCACAGCTGTTGAAGGTGTTTGAGGCGGCTAGGGAAGATGGGCACTTGCCCCGATCCTTGAATGAAGCAATCATAGTGGTGATCCCCAAGGCTGATAAGGATCCTTGCCTTCCAGAGTCATACAGGCCTATCTCCCTTTTAAAC
Source organism: Dendrobates tinctorius (assembly GCF_039654945.1). Lineage (NCBI taxonomy): Eukaryota > Metazoa > Chordata > Amphibia > Anura > Dendrobatidae > Dendrobates > Dendrobates tinctorius. The sequence goes on along the minus strand of NW_027362134.1, from coordinate 255,036 downwards.
GTTGATGTCAAGATTTTTGCAAAGATTCTAGCGATGCGGCTGTCTAGAGTAATATCTTGCATTATTCATCCAGATCAAACTGGTTTTATGCCAGAGAAATCAACTGCAATTAATATCCGGCAGTTGTATTTAAATTTACAGATCCCATCAAAGGGAAAGGAATCTAGGGCTGTTGCATCTTTGGATTCTGCTAAAGCATTTAACAACATCGAATGGCCATATCTGTGGGCTATATTAGCCAAGATGGGTTTCCGTAAAAATTTTATTGCCTGGATACAGCTGCTGTATTCGAGTCCAGAGGCCAAAATTAGAATTAATAGGGAGATCTCAAATACAATTAACTTACACAGAGGGCCCAGACAGGGGGTGCCCCCTGTCTCCCCTACTGTTTGCTCTGGCAATTGTTTTTGGGAGAGTGGACGTCTGAGGGTGGCAATGCAAGTCTTTGGATCCTTCACAGTGATCTCTGGTTTATGGATTAACTGGGAGAAATCTTCAATTATGTCGGTGGAAGATGCTCCCGAGAACTCCTTGGAATTGGCCGGACGATTAAATGTAGTCAAAGAGTTTAAATACTTGGGAATTCATATTGAGTATAATATACAAGATTTTGAGTGTTCAAATATTACCCCGCTACTTGCTAAATTTCATAAAAAAATAAAGGACTGGTGCAAGTTACCACTGAGTATGGTGGGAAGGGCAAACCTGGTAAAAATGGTTCTCATGCCACAAGCTTTGTATGCCCTCCACAATGCGCCCATTTGGATTCCTGGTCGAATCTTTTATCAGATGAACAGAATATTTAGAGAGCTTATCTGGAAGAGGAATGTTCCTAGAATTCAGTTGGAGGTTTTGCGTACATCTAAAGAACTGGGGGGATTAGCGGTTCCTGACCCTTTTTCTGTATTATCTTGCAGCGCAGTTGCAGCATTTCAGAGGATGGGGGGAGGAGGATTCCTTCATGCGAAGTTCCTCGGGATGTATGCTTACATGCGTAGTGGGAAAGGACTTACTGGTGCAGGCGCTAGACTCAGGGCGGTTCTGTCAGGGTCAAGCTATCAATAGTTCGATAATGAAGTGCATGGATAAGGTATGGAACACGGCCAAAGAAATATTGGGTACACAGGGAGTCACGGCGCATTCCCTGATCTGGAGAAGCGTGACATGTATAGAGCTAAATAAATTAGAGGGTTTTGAGCTATGGGAGAGGAGAGGGCTTAAACTAGTATCACAGCTTTATTCGGAAGGGGAATTTCGATCTTTTGAGGATCTCAAACAGACATTTTCTATCCCTAATAAAAGATGTTTTCAATATCTCCAGCTGAGACATGCTTGTGAAGCACAACAGCGACTCACTCCACTAGGTAATCCAGCTAAAACTCCGCTGTTGGATAGAATAGTGAGGGGAGGAGGATAAAGAGGTATTATATCCATGATATATGCAACCATGTTGGAAAAGATAGTGGCAAGTTTGGAGACACTGACGAATAAGTGACAAGTTGATGTACTGTAGGTGATTTAACAGATGATGAATGGCAGGATTGATTGCAAGAAGTCACGAAAGTCTCGGTTAGCGAGGCGCAGAGAGTGTCACATCTTTATTTGCTTCATCGAGTTTATCGAACCCCTGTACGGCTGTTGAAAATGGGCTATTCTAGAGAGGCAGATTGTTGTTAATGTGGAACGCCCAATGCATATCTGATACACATGACCTGGAACTGTCCTCGGTTATGTAGGTTTTGGGGAGGTGTGAATGATTTACTTAATACTGTCAATCAATGTCAAATGGTACTAGACCCCAAAATGGCACTTCTGGGGCGGGTGGAGACTTTGCCGCTTTCGGTGGTGCACCAGCTGGCAGTCTCACGAATATTATATCTAGCTCGTAAAAGGGTGGTGGCTCACTGGAAGGGATTTTCTGTACCCACAATCACGGAAGTTACTGATGCAGTTAATAATAATAACACAGGTCAACGAAAAAAAAATTTTTTTCTGGTGTCCAAAATATTTTAATGAATTTGGGGTATTTTTGGGGTGCTGATTCTGAATATGTCATCAGTTTTGCCAGATTGGCTCAAGTTTTTGAGATTTTTGGTATCTTATTTATAGCACTTGTTGGTAAATGCGACGCATCATCTCATTAATTTCTTTGGATTAGTACTTGAACTGAGCAGTTCTCAATATAGTTTTGTGTTAATTAGTGTTCTAAAAGTTTGTTCATAGCTTGATTTTTGCACTAACTTTATGTTGTTGTCTGTTTTCCAGTGAAAAGCATGAACTCATCATGAAGAAGTTGTCTTAACGATCCAGACTCATTCTGTTACATTTGTGGTGAATATACACTGCCAAAACATAGAAGAAACATAACACACTTCGTAAAAAAAGTGTATTTTGCCTATTTTGGGGTTATGCTTGGGGACCAAGACAAGTTTTGGGCACCACACATAGTGTGCAAAGCATGTATCGAATTATTACGAAAATGGAGCAAAGGACAAAGAAAAAGCTTCAAATTTGGTGTTCCAATGGTGTGGAGAGAGCCAAAAAATCATCATGATGACTGTTATTTCTGTGCAGTGCAAGTGCAAGGATTCAATAAGCATAAGAAACGAAAATGGGAGTAACATGGAATCTGCAAGAAGGCCTGTCCCTCATTGTGAAGATGTGCCTGTACCTGTGTTTACCATAAATAACAGTCATCATGATGATTTTTTGGCTCTCTCCACACCATTGGAACACCAAATTTGAAGCTTTTTCTTTGTCCTTTGCTCCATTTTCGTAATAATTCGATACATGCTTTGCACACTATGTGTGGTGCCCAAAACTTGTCTTGGTCCCCAAGCATAACCCCAAAATAGGCAAAATACACTTTTTTTACGAAGTCTGTTATGTTTCTTCTATGTTTTGGCAGTGTGTATTCACCACAAATGTAACAGAATGAGTCTGGATCGTTAAGACAACTTCTTCATGATGAGTTCATGCTTTTCACTGGAAAACAGACAACAACATAAAGTTAGTGCAAAAATCAAGCTATGAACAAACTTTTAGAACACTAATTAACACAAAACTATATTGAGAACTGCTCAGTTCAAGTACTAATCCAAAGAAATTAATGAGATGATGCGTCGCATTTACCAACAAGTGCTATAAATAAGATACCAAAAATCTCAAAAACTTGAGCCAATCTGGCAAAACTGATGACATATTCAGAATCAGCACCCCAAAAATACCCTAAATTCGATGAAATATCTTTGGCACCAAAAATGCTGTTGACCAGTGTAATATAGATATGGAAAAATATGTGTATCAAAAGAGAACAACTAAGAAATGGAGAGATATGTGGGCACCTTGGTTGGACGCACCCGGGTTTGCGCCTCCTAGATTAACATGGATGAGAGCGTGGAGGAGGATATAACCCAAAAATTGTAGCTGTGAGAGACCAAATGCATTGGGAGAGACGAGAGGTGTTTTTTCAGGTGAGGGTGGGGGGGTGAGTTGGGAGGGATTTTTGTGGGGTTCTATTGTTTATGTAATACACTATTTGGGAAATATCCTGTATATGACTACCTGTTTTTTCAATTTTTGAAAATGTTTAATAAAAAATTACCTGATATAAAAAAAATAATTATGCAAACAGTGTATAATGCTCCATATATAATGGGCCCCATTTATAATACACAGGTGTATGATGGGCCCCATGGATGATGCTCCAGTGTATGATGTGCCCCATTTATAATGCTCCAATGTATGATGGGCCCATATGATGCTCCATATATAAAGGGCCCCATATGATGCTCCAGTGTATAATGGGCCCTATCTATGATGCTCAAGTGTATGATGGGCCCCATTTATAATGCTCCAGTGTATGATGGGCCCATATATTGCTCTAGTGTATAATGGGCCCTATCTATGATGCTCAAGTGTGTGATGGGCCCCATATATAATTCTCCAGTGTATAATGCTCCCCATATATTGCTCCAAACATTAAAAAAATGAAATATCTCTCCTCGCTGGGCACTGCTCTACTCTAGACTCCTCAGCATTGCCATTTTCCAGCTCTCTGCACTTGGACTGTTCAGGCAGAGGGCGTACAGATGTGACATCATCGCGCTCTCTGATCTGAATGTCACTGTCAGGAAACGCAGAAGAGGTCACAGCGGTGGAGAATGGAGAGGTAAGTATTGCAAGTGCTGGTGCCCTGAGCAAGCAGGGGGGGCACACTCGTGGGCGACGGCAGTGTCACAGGGCCCCTCATAGTACGACGGTGTCTGTGACGGTGAGTGGGCCCCCCCACCATCAGAGATTTTTGCGTACCGTGAGGGGCCCTGTGCCAGTGCAGTCGCCCACGAGTGGGCCCCCCACCTGCTCATGGTCCCGACACTTGCCCGGGTGCGCCAGGTGCTGATGCCGGCCTTGGGGGGGGTACAGGCCAGTTAGGGAGGTGGAAAAACTGGCATATGTTGAGGTGTAGGCTGGATGTTCAGCAGCTGCAAATGGAGGAATTGCAGAAGTCGGAGGAAGAGGAGGACAAAGCGAGCTATTTTGCTGGCAACCTATATGTCATCAGGGGAAGGTGGTACAAAGTCCTTTGAAACCCAGGCATGGTTCATTTAATGAAAGTGAGATCACAAACATTTTGGGTCGACAGCCGGGTCCTTCTTTCTGTCAGGATTGATCCAGCAGCACTGAAGACTCTTTCTGATAGCACACTACCAGCAGGGCAAGCGAGCTCCTGTAAGGCATATTGTGCCAATTCAGGCCAGGTGTCCAGTTTAGAGGCCCAGTAGTCAAAGGGGAATGAACTGTGAGGGAGAACATCGATAGGGGAGGAGAGGTAATTTTGAACCATAGTTGACAACTGCTGTCTCCTGTCTGTTGCAATCAATTCAGTATTAACAGTTGTGTGAGCGGTCCTTAAGAAATCAGTCCACAACATGGTCATGAAACCCCTGTCTCCAACGCCAGTTCGGTTGTGTGCACCACGAACACCTCTTCCATTTGGCCCAGTACGGCTCATGGTAGAACCTGTACCACTGCTGTGTGCTGGGAATGCCTCTAACAAACGGTTTACCAGAGTTGCTTGTTTGTTCGGCAGTATTAGCTCTAGGTTCTCCTGTTGCATGATGTTCTGTAATTTGCCTTTATAGCTTGGATCGAGGATGCTGGCCAACCAGTAGTCGTCATCCTTCATAATTTTGACAGTGTGGGGGTCCCTTTTTAGGTTCCGTAAGAGATAATCACCCATGTGGGCCAATGTTCCAGGTGTCAATGATGCACTGACAGTGGTGGGTGGAGGAGCACTTTCTCCCAAATCCACATCCCTCCAGTCATGCACAAACCCAGTACCTGACCTTGGCAAGCTAACATTTTCTCTTGCTCTCCAAGAAGCATCCTCCTCCCCAAAATAATCAACCCCCTCATCCTCCTCCTCTTCATCTTCTTCCTCCACCTCATCCAGGACAGTTTCCTGAGCAGACAATGGCTGACTGTCATCAAGGCTTCCCTCCTGCTCTTCCTCCTCCGCTGCAGATGCCTGATCCTTAATGTGCGTCAAAGTTTGCATGAGCAGACGCATAAATGGTATGCTCATGCTTATGATGGCGTTGTCTTTGCTTACAAGCCATGTGCATTCCTCAAAACACTGAAGGACTTTACAGAGGTCTTTCAGCTTTGACCACTGCACACCCGACAACTCCATGTCTGCCCTCAAACTGCCTGCCCGTGTATCTTCCCACAAATGCATTACAGCCTGCCTCTGTTCACACAGCCTCTCAACCATGTGCATGGTGGAGTTCCACCTTGTTGCAACGTCTATGATTAGGCGGTGCTTGGGGAGGTGGAGCGATCGCTGCAGCCTCTGCATACGACTGGAGTCTACAGGCGAGCGACGGATGTGTGAGCACAGTCTTCGCACCTTATGAAGCAGGGCTGTTAACTCCGGATAATTATTTAGGAAGCACTGCACCACCAGGTTCAAGGTGTGAGCCAGGCAAGGTATGTGTCTGAGTTTTGCAAGGGCTATGGCCACCACAAAATTCCGGCCGTTATCACTGACTACCTTGCCTGGCTCAAGATCTACTGTAGACTGCCCAGCCATGATGCTGCAAGTAGTCGGCCAGTACCTCCGCAGTGTGCCTGTTGTCGCCCAAAGACATCATCTTTAAAACAGCCTGCTGACGCTTACCACTAGCTGTTTGATAGTGGGACACCTCATGTGCAACATTGGCAGCTGCGGATGGAGTGCTCATGCGACTGCGCTCTGTCGATGAGCTTTCGCTTCTGGAGGAGGAGGAGGGTTGAACGTCTACAGCCAACTGTTTCCTATACCATGGGCTAGGCAGCACTGTCCCACCATCGCGGTCCCCTGTGGAACCTGCATCCACCACATTAACCCAGTGCACAGTGATGGAAAAGTAACGGCCCAGGCCATGACTACTGGCCCATGCATCTGTTGTGAGGTGCACCTTTCCACTCACTGATTGTTTGAGTGCATGGACAATGCGGTCTTTCACATGCAGGTGGAGGGCAGGGATGGCTTTTCTAGAAAAGAAGTGCCGACTGGGTAGGTCATAGCGTGGGACAGCATAGGCCATGAGCTCTCGGAACGCTTTGCTTTTAATCAAACGGAAGGGCATCATCTCTAATGAGATCAATTTGGCAATGTAGGCGTTCAAAGCCAATGTACGCGGATGACAGGATGAGTATTTTCTTGTCCTACTCAGAGTGTCTGGTAGGGTGAGCTGGACTTGAGAGCTGCATATGGGGGAACTAGTGATGGACCTGATGGACTGACAGGGGGTTGGTGATGGTGATGGTGGTGGTGGTGATGGCCTAGATTCAGTCTTTCGTTGCAAAAACATTGTGATTCCCTGACTGCTTTGGCCTTGCGACGACACCTCAACATTTCTTGCTGCTGGTGTGCTTACCGATGGGCGTACAGTAGGGGAAGCAATGGAGCGTTGCTGGCTACCTTCAGTCGGAGCAGGTGCACATGTGCTACCTAAGGTTTTGTAGTCCATCCACGCTTGCAAGTGCCTGGTGGTTAAGCATGCAACTGGTATTCAAATTTCGGAGATTTTTCCCTCGGCTAAAGGTCCTTCCACACTTCTTACAGATAACCTTTGCCTCATCAATAGGATTTTGGTCAAAAAAGTGCCACACTGCACTCTTCCTACTATGGTATAAATTTTCAGGGTTTGCAGGCTGTGCTAATTTGACCATCGGGCCAAGCTGTCCTGCAACTCTTGTTTTTTACCATGGTTTTGGACAGCTACAAGTCTGCCAGATAATCGCTGTTGCGATGACAATGCTTGCTGCGGATCCTTCTCCTCTTATGACCTATTGCCAGCGGCACCCTCTTCCCCCAATGGATGCCAATCCGGGTCAACAACTTGGTCATCCATCACCTCCTCTTCAATTTCATCTGCACCTTCCTCTGTGTCACCGTGTAAGGTGGTATAGTATGCGGGAAGGGGCACCTGAGTTTCATCAGGGTCAGATTCTGGCTCAGTAGACTGTGAGGGCAATGTAGTGCTCTGGGTCAATGTACCAGCAGAATCATCTAGTAATGGCTATGCATTAGTGCACTCCATGTCAGATTCATCTTGGACTGGGGAATTCAGGATTTGACTTGATAACCCAGGCATGGTATGTGAAAAGAACTCCATGGAGAAATCTGAAGTGTGGCCTGCCGCATCCTTCACTTTTGGTGAGGGTGAAGGATACAAGGAAAGGTGTTGTTCCTGACCAGAAGCCTGCACTGGCGACTCAGTGCTTGCAGTTTTTGAAACTTCAGAAGAGGAGGAGATAGAGCTGGAGGCTGTTTTGGCAATGTAAGCCAAAACCTGTTCCTGATACTCCGGCTTTAAAAGCGGTTTACCTACTCCCATAAAAGGGAACCTTACGCTGCCTCAACATCTCCTTCCTTAGCTGCTATTGTGCTTTTGGCATAACCAGCAGATGTACCACCACCACCATCAGTACCAGCTGCCCCCCCGCCCACGTCCGCGGCCTCTTACACCATACTTCCTCATGTTTTGGAAAATGTATCAAAAATACCAGCAGATATATGGTACTATATGAGGAGTGTACAGCTGTATAAAGTATAGTGAAAATTTTAAATCTCCGTATATATTTCCTTAGCCACAGACGCTTTCCCAGTATGTATTTGACCGGAATCCAACCAGCAGATATATGGTACTATATGAGGAGCATACAGCTGTATAAGATGTAGTGAAAATTTTAAATCTCCGTATATATTTCCTTAGTCACAGACGCTCTCCCAGTATGTATTTGACTGTAATCCAACCAGCAGATATATGGTACTATATGAAGAGCATACAGCTGTATAAGGTGTAGTGAAAAATTTAAATCTCCTTATATATTTCCTTAGTCACAAATGCTCTCTAGCTCAGTGTGTAACAAACTCTCCTTCATTCATGACTTTTTCCTATCTTATTCTCTTAACCTTCTGGCTCTTACTGAAACCTGGATCCAGCAGTCAGACACTACCGCTGCTGCTGCTCTTTCATAAGGTGGACTACACTTCTCCCATACCCCAAGATAAGACAATAGAGCAGGTGGAGGCGTTGGTCTGCTCCTATCACCAAAATGTACCTTTCAGGTTATCCCTCAAGTACCCTCATCACTTGTCTTCCCTTCTTTTGAGGTCCATGCTGTCAGACTCTACACCCCCCTCTCCATGCATTTGGTGGTGGTATATCGTCCTCCCGGCCCCTACCATCAGTTCCTGGATCATTTTGCCATTTTGATTCCACACTTTCTCTCCTGTGACCTCCCTACCCTCATCATGGGCGATTTCAACATCCCCGTTGCTCTTCCCCTCTCCCCATCTGCTCTTATCTCTAACCTCTTCGTTTGGCCTTTTGCAGCTTACTAATTCTCCAACGCATGAAGACGGAAACTCCCTCGACTAGGTCTTCTCTCTGCTTTGTGCAGTGGATAATTTTGCAAACTCCCCTCTCCTGCTCTCTGACCACAATCTTCTTTCATTCTCTATCAAGAACTGCCAGGCTGCTCAGGTCACCCCCACTGTCCATATTTATAGAAACATACAGGCCATTAACACCCAGAAACTTATGAAGAACTTGCAGTCTTCATTGGCCCCTATCTCCTCCCTCTCATGTCCTGATTCTGCATTGAAGCATTACAAAGTGCCCTGGATGAATTTGCACCTCCTATACATAGAACACCACAACACAGACGGCGACAACCCTGGCACACCCTGCAAACACGTTTCCTGCAGCGGTGCTCCAGGTGCGCCGAATGTCTTTGGAGAAAATCCAACCTACCCGAAGATTTCATTCATTGTAAGTTTATGCTTCGAACATACAACACTGCCCTTCACCTCTCAAAACAAACCTATTTCAACACCCTCATCACCTCACTGTCCAATAACCCTAAACGTCTCTTTGACACTTTTCATTCTCTACTCATCCCAAGAGTACAGGCCCCAACCACGGAGCTTCGAGCTGACGATCTGGCCAATTACTGCAAAGAAAAAATTGACCAGATACGACAGGAAGTTATCTCCCAATCACCTCATACCATGCACTGTCCTCCCTCCCCCACTGCATCTAGCTCACTCTCTGATTTTGAACCAGTCACAGAAGAAGAAGTAAGCAGGCTCCTTGCATATTCTCCCCCAACCACTTGCACCAGTGACCCATTTCCGTCACATCTACTCCAGCCCCTTTCCCCTGCTGTCATCCCTCACCTAACTAAAATATTTAACCTCTCTCTTCTGGTATCTTTTCCTCCTCATTTAAGCATGCCGTCATACATCCACTACTTAAAAAATCATCCCTCAACCAAAACTGTGCCGCTAACTATAGACCTGTCTCTAATCTTCCCTTCATCTCTAAACTCCTGGAACGCCTGGTCCACTCCCATCTTATCCGCTATCTCTTTGATAACTCTCTTCTCGACCCTCTCCAATCCGGTTTCTGCTCTTTACACTCTACTGAAACTGCCCTCATTAAAGTCTCTAATGATCTACTAACCACTAAATCAAATGGTCATTACTCCATGCTAATTCTCTTGGATCTCTCTGCAGCATTCAACACTGTGGATCATCAGCTCCTCCCCACTATGCTACATTCCATTGGCCTCAAGGACACCGTTCTCTCCTGGTTCTCCTCCTATCTCTCTGACCGCTCCTTTACTGAATCTTTTGCTGGCTCCTCCTCCTCCTCTCATCTTCCCCTTACTGTTGGGGTTCCTCAAGGATCAGTCCTAGGCCCCCTCCCCTTCTCTTTGTATACTGCCCCTATTGGTCAAACAATCAGTAGATTTGGTTTTCAGTACCATCTCTATGCTGACGACACCCAGTTATACGCTTCTTCTCCTGACATCACGCCAGCCTTTCTAGAAAACACCAGTGATTGTCTAAATGCTGTGTCTAACATCATGTCCTCACTATATCTGAAACGGAACCTGTCAAAGACGGAACTCCTTGTGTTTCCTCCCGCTACTAATGTACCTATACCCGACATTGCCATTTCCGTGTGTGGTTCCACTATTACTCCCCATCAACACTCCTGCTGTCTTGGGGTCATACTTGACTCCGAGCTTTCCTTTGTCCCCCACATACGATCACTGGCTCGCGCTTGTTATCTGCACCTCAAAAACATTTCTAAAATTTGACCTCTTCTTACTTTTGACTCCGCAAAAATTCTTACTGTTTCTCTTATTCATTCTCGTCTCGACTATTGTAACTCTCTTCTAATCGGTCTCTCTCTTACCAAACTCTACCCCCTCCAATCTGTCTTGAATGCTGCTGCCAGGATCATATTCCTCGCCAATCGTTACACTGATGCCTCTACCTTGTGCCAGTCATTACACTGGCTACAATCCACTCCTGAATCCAGTACAAACTTATTACCCTCACCCATAAAGCTCTTGATGGCTCAGCTCCACCCTACATCTCCTCCCTTGTTTCAGTATACCATCCTACCCACGCCCTCCGTTCTGCTGATGACCTGAGGTTAGCATCCTCAATAATCAGAACCTCCCACTCCTGTCTCCAAGACTATACACGTGCTGCGCCAATTCTTTGGAATGCACTTCCCAGGTCAATACGATTAGTCCCCAATCCCCAAAATTTAAGCATGCCCTGAAAACTCATTTATTCAGACTGGCCTACCGCCTCAACACATTAACCTAATCTATCCCTATGGGGCACAGCCAAAAGTTACCAGATTCCCTGCATCATGTTCCCACATGCTTTATGCATCCATTAGCCCTCTGCATCTGTACTGTTACACACTTAACATTATAGCTGGTCCATACAATCATGGCAACTGTTACCACCCACCTTTCGTGTCTCCCTTTTTTCCTCATAGATTGCAAGCTTGCGAGCAGGGCCCTCATTTCTCTTGGTATCTGTTATGATCTATGTGATTACTGTTATGCTGTAATGTCTATTGTCTGTACAAGTCCCCTCTGAAATGTAAAGTACTGCGGAATATGTCGGCGCTATAGAAATAAAATTTATTATTAATATGTATTTGACCATATTCCAACCAGCAGCTTTATGGTACTATATGAGGAGTGTACAGTTGTATAAGGTGTAGTGAAAAATTTAAATCTCCGTATATATTTCCTTAGTCACAGACGCTCTCTCAGTATGTATTTGACCATAATCCAAACAGCAGATATACGGTACTGTATCAGAAGCGGACAGCTCTATACGGTGTATGGAAAAATGTAAATCTATGTATATGTATTTCTGGAGTCACACACACACACACACGCTGTCTTAGTATGGATTTGACCATAATCCAAACAGCAGATATACGGTTCTGTATCAGAAGCGGACAGCTCTATACGGTGTATGGAAAAATGTAAATCTATGTATATTTATTTCCGGAGTCACACACAGACGCTGTCTCACTATGGATTTGACCGTAATCCAAACAGCAGATATACGGTACTGTATCAGAAGCGGACAGCTCTATACGGTGTATGGAAAAATGTAAATCTATGTATATGTATTTCTGGAGTCACACACACGCTGTCTCAGTATGGATTTGACCGTAATCCAAACAGCAGATATACAGTTCTGTATCAGAAGCGGACAGCTCTATACGGTGTATGGAAAAATGTAAATCTATGTATATTTATTTCCGGAGTCACACACACACGTTGTCTCAGTATGGATTTGACCGTAATCCAAACAGCACATATACGGTACTGTATTAGAAGCGGACAGTTCTATACGGTGTATGTATGGGAAAAATGTAAATCTCCGTCTATTTTTTTCCAGAGTCACACACAGATAGCATGTATTTGTCCGTGATACCAGCCGGTGCACGGTAGTGTGTGAGGAGCGTACAACCCCAATACGGTGTGGGAAAAAATGAACGCTTGGTAACTGTTCAGAAAAAAAGAATAAAAGTAGGAGTGCTGTGTAAAAAGCAGTCTGCACAGCAGTGTGCACACAGCAATGTAGCTATCAGGTAGCCTAATAAGGCGGCCTAATAACCAGCACTGCTGCACACAAAAAAATCCTCCACTGTCACTGCACACTATCTGTACAGCACAATTGCTATCAGCACAAGCACAGAATGTTTTTCTTCCCTGCCCGTTTTCTTTCCTGCTTAACATTCAACCTATTGAGAAACAGCGGCAGCCAGCAACCTCTCCCTATGCTAAAATCGGCAGAAGTAAAATTGCGGTCTGCCGTCAGGGCTTTTATAGCCACTGTGACGCCACACAAAGCAAGCCAATCACTGCAATGCCCTTCTCTAAGATGGTGGTGGCCGCTGCCCATGTCATCGCGTTGCCCAGAGTGTGCGTCCTTGCTCGTTGGCAGAGAAAAGGCGCCTGAAAGCATTATGGGAAACATGACTTTGGCGCTCGGGTCGGCGACCGCATGGCCGACCTCACGCTATGGTCGGGTTTCCTTCGGCGAAACCCGACTTTAGCGAAAGTCGGCGACTTTTGAATTTGACTGACCCGTTTCGCTCAGCTGTAGTGTTCACCATTAGCAATTTTATATAATCCTCTTGATGTGGCAAGTGTATAAACACCTGGAGAAACACATTGAGGTAGGGTTGAACTGTTTAATTTTCCATTGAGAGTATTATTTTTTAGCAGCACGATATTTTGAATTATAATGGTCTCTTCACATGTCTACCTATCATTTTTTGCAGCCAGATTATCCTAATGAGGAGAATCTTGCAGCTTAACAGATAGTGTAATAATCATCACTTTGATAACCCTCTGCTGTATTTTTCATCTCTTGCTTTATCTCTTCCTCAGGGTTATACTAAGCATTGTAGGTGTGTAGCATGTATACCTATTTTAATTATAGTAGATTCAAGAGTTCTAAGAGCAATTTTTATTTTATCTCCCTTTTTTCCATTCTTGTCAATAATTTAACAATATTTGATGTTGGCAGTTTCTAAGCCTCTGCAATTTTACATTGAGGAACTTTTTTTGTGAAATTGTTCCAAATGTTTACATGCAGTTGCTCACAGATTGGTGAACCTCTAAACATCTTTACTTATGAGAGACTAGTATAGCACCGGCGTATATCTGCCCACAATCCCTCTGTGTCTGTTTGCTTACGCATGGCATGCAGGTTTTCTGGTAGTGTACTTAAGGCATGCATGCTCCCTACCTCTTAAAGGGGCAGCGTGCGCACTATGGAAAATGTCCCCAGTCAATGACTGGGATGCGTCTAACATTTAAGGTACTCTCCCCTATTGAGAGGTGCCTTGGCAACTTTTGCAATCAGTGTGTTTTCTGCTAACTATTTGTAAGGTCCCCATATCTTCCTGCCCTCTCTGAACCTGATCCTTTGCCCGCTGCCTACACCTAATTCTGCCTACCCTGTCTGAACTTGATCTTGCCTGCCCTGCTGTGATCTGTTCTTGAGCCCATCTCACCTCAACTGAGTATAGAACCTGATCCTTGTTGTCCACACCTATACAGCTACCCGCACCAGTCAGGTCTGAATCTTCACCTGTGATCCTGTACCCAAGTCTGTTCTGTGTTCCTGAACCTATCTTGTCCATTTCCGATCAGTACATGTTCTGTCAACCAGCTGCACGTCAACCTGTTAACCAGTTTGTGGCCGGTCGTGTTTCCCTGCCACTTTCGGGGTCAGCTGCCACACCTCGGGGGTCTGTAATGGAGTATCACCTGGAGTCCACCTGGGTTCAAGTCTAAACAAACCATCAGGTGCTCTAGTGAAAAACCAGATAGTCGCTTAGTTACAACCCTCTATGCTCTCCTTGGACCTTGGTTATAGAACCAATGACTTTCATACCCTCCAATCTTTGACCTGCACCAAGAGATGAACTATCATAGAGATCAGCAAGACAAGATCCTATCTTATCTACGAACTGTTAACACATGTCTGGACGTTCTGTTATCAGCCACCGCATACACTCTGGTTCAAGCTGTGGTAACCTCTGCAGTGACTGTTCAGTCTTCAAGTCATACTCTAGGTCCTGGACCCAGTCTGTCTGCATAATTACATTTTGATGGAGATGCGAAGCAATGCCGAGGTTTTATCAACCAGTTCTTGCTGCACTTTGAACTGCTGGCCCACCAGTTCCCCTCTAATCGGGTGAAAGTAGCCTTCCTAATGTCTCATCTTGGAGGTGAGGCCCTGGCTTGGCTAAACCCCTTGTGGGAAAGGGGAGATGATATAATCACAGATCTGCAGGTCTTCCTGGAGTTGTTCCACAAGGTATTTCATGAGCCATCTGACTATACCAGTCCAGTCTATGCTATCCAGTACCACACCCAAGTTCTGAACTCAGATAGAACAACAAGGCACTGGTAACCGCCTTCTGGGAGGGAGTGTCTAGAAGGATCAAGGATGAGCTAGCCAGATAAAACATTCCCACTACACTGGATGATCTAGTTTCCCTGGCCATCCAAATCAATCTTCAGTTCCAGGAATGCTCCCAAGAGAGGGTGCGTGAGAAAAAAATGCTTCATCGGGCTTTATCCTTCCAAAGGCAGTTCATTCCTCACCTTTCCACGACTGCAGAATTCCTTGAACCTATTCAAGTCAACAATGTGGAGCTGAGCAACGGCAGGAAATCCATTTAGCCAAAGACTTGTGCTTCTATTGTGGAGACACCGGACACTGGTTACCTTGGGCAAGAGCAATTCCTCATTGCAATTGATCTTGACAATATCTGTGACTTATGGCGATTTCCTGTTCGTTGAGACAGCGTATCTGGATTCCCGTGTGGCAGGGAACTTCATATAACAAGCGGCAGTAGATCACTACAAGATCCCCATTCAACAATTCCAGAATCCTTTCTTGGTGCCATCTGTCGATGGGAGGACTCTATCTGAAGCTGTTTGAGGGATCACTGAGCAAGTAGAGCTCCGTATAGGAATGCTGCACACTAAGAAGATCGCCTTCTACGTGCTTCCTAGTCTGTCTCAGCCACTTCTCCTAGATCTTCCGTAGCTCTGTGTGCATGAACCCATCCTTGACTGGAGATCAGGAGAGGTGCTATGTTTGGGAAAGTCTTGTTATGAGAAGTGTCTTGTACCTGTATGATCTGCATGGTCACCAGTGGCACCGTTTTCCCTGTTAGAATTACTATCCACCTACTGGTCATACGTTGATGTCTTCAACAAGAAGGAAGCAGAGGTGCTACCCCCACAAAGGCCAAACTACTGCCCTATAGACCTGTTTCCAGGATCCTCCCCTCCATGAGGCTGTATCTACCCCCTGTCCCTGGTGGAGACCCTAGCCATGTTTGATTATGTTAAGGAAAATCTGGCAAGGGGCTCATTCAGAAGTCCTTTCCACCATGCAGGAGCAGGCGTCTCCTTTTTCAAGAAAAAGGACAGGATTCTTTGGCCTTGCATTCATTTTAGGGGTCTCAATCAGATCACAGTTAAGAACATTGATGTTGATCTCGGAGTTGTTCGACTGCATCAAATTTGCCAGGATATTAACCATGCTGGATATGTGAGGAGTCTACAATCTAATCCGGATATGCCTTGGAGATGAATGAAAGACAGCTTCAACACCTGTGACGGGTATTATGAGTACCGAGTTATGCCTTTTGGTTCAGTGCCCTAACTGTCTTCCAAAAATTTGTGCTGGCACCCCTGCACAAGCCTCTTTCCTCCTCCCAGGAGGGATATCGGTGTGTTCATTAGCTCCCTCAGTGTCTATTTCTTCCAAGACCTGTGCACGGTACGCAGGTCTCCTGGGAGTGTACTTAGGGTGCACTGCTCCTTTAAGAGGCAGGAAGCGCGCGCTTCTCAAAACATACCTAGCCAATAACTGGGATATGTCTGATATTTAAGTCACCCTCATCTATTGGGAGGTGCCTTAGCAACTTTAGTAATCAGTGTGTTTCCTGCTGCTTAGTTGTAAGGTCCCCATACCTGCCTGGCCTGTCTGAATCTGATTTTGTCCGCCCTGCCTACACATGATCCTGCCGGCCTTGTCTGAACTTGTTCCTGTCTGTCCTGCTGCAATCTGTTTCTAAACCCGTCTTGCCTTTACCAAGTACAGAATCTTATCCATCTTGTCCACACCTATACAACTACTCTCACCATTCTAGTCTGAACTTGCACCTGTGATTCTGTTCCCGTGTCCATCCTGTGTTCCTGAACCTATCTTGTCCATTTCCGATCCAGTACCTCTTCTGTCTACCAGCTGCACGTCCACCTGTTAACCAGTTTGTGGCCAATCCTGCTTCCCTGCCCCTTTAGGGGTCTGTCCTAGAGTAGCACCTGGAGTCCACCTGGGTTCAAGTCTAAATAGGCCACAAAAACAGATAGGCCCCTTTTGAAGGGGATAGGTGTCCTGTATGGTGTCATCTATCAGATAAATAGGAGCTGATATTTGAGACCTCCATCAGTCTGCATATCTGGAAATTGGTGTCCTCAATCTATATAGAGTGGCATTCAACTGTTATAGTATTGCCAGAGAAAGCCAAATGCTGTACTCAGCTATCTTCAACTGTCCCGTAGAGGTTGCATGCTGCACACATACATGACTGATGGATCCAAATAAATCCTGTTTTTATAAAAGAGAAACCAATTACTAGAGAATGCTTTGGGACCAAACAAGCTTATTTTTTTAACATATTGCACTTTTGCTGGATCAGCACTCTAATCGTGGAGTTGATGGTGACTCAAGTTAAAAAAGCAACAAGAGTGCACACTCATTACTAAACATTTCTGACATTTATGGCAATATTTTAAATCTATTTTTCACTTTAACTATGTTAATAATTTAATTTTTCAAAAGGTAATAAGAGCTAAATTAGACTTAGCAATCTCAGAGTGTTAGATGACAAGGTTTTTAAAGAGGGCCTGTTACTTGCCATAAATACATTTTTTTAATCTTGTCTGAATGCATTTGTTCTAAAAGGTATGGAGTTTTTTTTTGTTTTGTTCCTGAATTGCTCCAATCCTAAAATATGGCCTTCTATCTCTATATATGTATATTTAGTCTTGTTATCCAAAGAGGCATGATCCTCAAGAAGTTACCCATAGTTGAATATTATGTCCCTTTGGCTAACACAAGGTTTATTCACAAGGAAGAGAGGGACATATCTCAGGAAAGGAGAGGCACAGGAACAAAAGAAAAATAATGTCAATTTTATGAGAACAGTGACATTTACACCAGGTAAAAAAATGCATATGTATATTACAAGTGAAAAGGTTCTTTTTAAAAAGTGTAGGTCATTCAGGAGTTTAGAAACTTTTTTTTCATGGAAAATTACATAAAGTAATGTAAGTCTCTTTTAAATGATTGTTTAATACTACTCACATCCGGATAATTAGAATGCTGAACTGAAGATATAGAAATATGTGAACACACAATAAAGACAGAACATTTCACAGGAGGAGGCAATAAAGCTGCCAGGACACTGATTACATCAAAAAGGTGAAGATGCATTAATGAAAAACAATACATAGAACTTACTGTCCATTATATAAACTAGCAATGTGAGAAACACAGCTAGACATCTGTCATAGGTTAAGAGCGAATACTGCATTATATTATTCCCTAACCATGAAAAATTACTGTATTGTTTGTACCAGTTACACTGTCCTCTAAGACAAAACCATACCTCATAAGTAGTGTTGAGCATTCCGATACCGCAAGTATCGGGTATCGGCCGATATTAGCTGTATCGGAATTCCGATACTTAGTTCCGATACTTTTTTCATATCGAATACCGGAATCGGAAGTTCCCATAATGCTAGGAGCCCGCTCGATTTGATTCACCCAATGGGGATCCTCAGAAGTGTGGGCACATCCTGTTAGGCATGTAGGCATGTTAACTACTGGCATGGCTGTGATTGGCTGCTGAAATGATGTCATGATGCACTATAAAAACCGCTGCAGCCACCATTTCTGGTCACTCTGCTGTGAATTCAGTTAGGGACAGGCTGCTGTTGAAGACTGTGAGGGACAGTTAGAAATAGCGATCAAAAATATCTATTGCTCTACCCAGGCTACATAATCCACCACTGTAGCATTTTTGTAGCCCAGCAGCGCTGTTTTAATAGCTGTCTGCAAGGGCTGTGTGAGTGCAGACCCACGCTGTGTAGTGTGTCCTGCAGGCACGTCTGCTTGTAGGCCGCCCAGCGTGTGTCTCTGCCTCATACACATTTTTCTTTTAGTGCTGCTTTTTTTTTCTCCTCTATAGTGTGCTTCTATACGTATCCATATGCGTTGGTTGCAAACACTAAAGGAGTGGACAGCGGAGCCTTTCAGCAGCCTTTCAGTGCTATAGCCCATTTCTCTGCACTGTTTTTGGCTGTCTGATAGGTCTCTCTGTGTGTGAGTGCAGCTCACGTTGCAGTGTGTTCTACAGCCACCACTAGCTGTAGTCCGCTCAGCGTGCGTCACTGCCTCATACATAGTCCTTTTTTTGCAGCTAATTTAGCCAGATTTTTGCTCCTATATTAGTGTGCTTCCAACCGCATCCATTGTCATTGGTTGGTTGCAAACACTATATAGGATTAGATAGAGGAGCCTTTTTGCTAGCTTGTGCCCTTCAGGGCCAGCCAGACTAGTATCACCCTATTTTTTGGAGCCTCATCAATTGCATTGTAGGTTAGCTTCCTGCATTGTAATCGCTCCAAAAAGTTTGTGATACTATAGCTTTCAAACTTTGGTCACATCCTTTTCTTCCCCCCCTCCCAAAAAAAAGGAAATAAAGTTCACCAAACACTCCACTTTACAGTTGTCTAGGCCACATTAGATCATATTAAAGTGTAGTACACACACTCTTAGCCAAATTAGTGTTTCTTATACTGGTTAGCAGGTGTTCAGGAATAAGAACACTAAGCCACCCCTTTTTTACTTTTCTGCCTATCTTTATCAGTCTACCAAGATGAAGAAGGCAGGGAGTAAGGCACGTGGTCGTGGCCGTGGAGTTTCAGCAGGGAGAGGACGGGGGGATTCAGCAGGTAGAGGACGTGGGGATTTGGTGTCTGCTGCGGCCACCAGTGACCTGGCATCCCCCACTTTTACTAGGCAACAGTCCTTCATGCGCAGCTTTGTAGGACCTCGCTGTACCCCACTGCTGCGTGACGAACAAATTGAAGCCGTTGTCGGATGGATGGCAGCTAACGCATCCACTTCAATGACTTCGCATCCTCCCAAGGCCAGAGCACTGAAGAGCAACCATCTGTCTCTTCACCACCTGCCAAATTGCCCAGGCAGTCTGAGAGCCCTGGACAGGAGCCATCTCAATCTTTACTTCTGTTCTCAAAATCTGTTGGCTTGGAAAGAGGTGGCCAGCCAAGCAGCATTCTAGAGCGTGAAGAAGAGTGAGTATGCAGTGATGCGCAACTGCTTTGTCCCTCTGAATCTGAAGAGGCGGGTGGGCCAGTGCCTATTGTCAGCACACCTCAGTGCTCATCTGATGATGATGAGACTCAGTTGCCAATTTCTGGCACGTACGGTGCTGGCGAGACAACCCAGGACCAGCCGGTGCTTGAAGAGGGGAGTGGAGATGATGAGATCCTTGACCCATCATGGCGTCAGCCACAGGAAGGTGGTGGGAGCAGCTCTGAGGAAGAGATTCCCCGAATGGCCAAAAGAGGAGGGAGAGGGCGGGGGCAGACTTGGTTGCCTGTAGCCTCCACTTTGGCACCCGTGAGGAGCAATCCTCTTCCAAAACACAAAACGGGCGCTCCCAGGACTTGCAGTGCGTGGTCTTTTTTTGACACAGTTGCCGATGACATTTGCTTTGTCAAATGCAAGCTGTGTCATCAGAAAGTGAAATGAGGGAAAAATGTGAGCAACCTCAATACCACAAATATGTGGAACCATGTGTGTACCAAGCACGAGGTGGAGTTACACAGACACACTCCTTCTTTTCTCGTATAACGCAACATTCCTTCCTCCTCCTTTTGGGTTTAGATTTTACCCTGAAACAATATTAGTGATAAGGTTTCCTTTGTTTGTGGTTTCCGCATGACTCCATATTTCCCATGTTGTTCTGCAGTGGTTGTTTTTAATATTATTTTTCTTTTTATTCATATCGTTTTTAACTCATTGATATATTCCTTGCTTGTTATTTCCAGTTATCACTTTATGTGTCCCGGTTCGGCTCCAATCAGCCCTACATAGTGGATCCGATATCTTATTGTCTACAATCACGGATACCTACGGATTTCCCCATAGACCAGCCATCTTCAACATGCTGCATATTTGAATATGGTGTTTTTCTCCCCTTTCCGATTGTATGTTTTACTGTACTCTATCTGTAGTGATCTTATATCTGATTATTATAATTATTATTCGTAACTTATACTTTATTGTACCATCATATATACTAATGTGAGGGGTTCTTTGTATACCATTTACAGTGTGTAATATATATTCATTATGTATATCCAGCGTGGTTGCCCCTAATTATATGGGGTGTATCTCGATACAATTTAGGTCCCCTGATGTAGACCTCTTGATTTAGGACCACACACACTGTGTTTTATAATCCCTGTATGGCTGTGCGCATCGCCGTGTGGCGTGTGGCTCCATGTTGCGGTCGGCGTCCTCTAACACAGTGCGCTATGCTTCGGTTTTCCGACGCATGCGCAGTGTGTGGACGCCGTGCTGCAGCACAGGACCTGCAGACACCACGGCGCATGCGCCGCTTGTGCCATTTCTACTGGTGGACGCCGGTCATGTGACCGGGGTCATGGGCTATTTGAAGGCCCTACTGGGACTTCAGCATCTATTCTCCTCCTTGATAAAGCGGCGGGGGACGTCGCGAAACGCGCGTCGGAGGCCCCACTGCTGGACTCCCTCCACCTCCCCTCCCTGGTGAGTTGCTCCTTGGTCTCTACATATGATCTTCTGACCCCAGCCAGCATGGGGCTTATCTTTGACCCTCATTGTTAGCGGGCATTGGCATCAATATATCTGGTTACCGCTATTTAGGCGATTTACCCTATATCTGCTGGGGTGGTATCTTGATTTGGGACATGATCCAAGGTCTATGGTATATACTCACCTGGTTTTCCATCTGGGGGGTGTGAGGTCGGTTCATGGGACATATTGTCCAAATTGTTCATGAGCACATCTCTTGCTATCCATTTTGTACTGCTGTTATATATTTAATAAAAATTTGTATTTTCTATATGGAATTTATTGCATGCTCTTATGTTTCTCCTCCTATTAATTATATGTTTTGAGCTTACGCTTAGGGTGTTGGAGCTGGGTTGTCCCTTGTCTCCTTATCACCCTTTATTCATGGGACTTCTGTTGCCATTAATTGTTTCTGTGTTTTTCACAGTTGTTCCGATTTCTAATATGGATTTCCGCTCACGTGACCTTACATGGCGAGCACAACTAAACGATGTGTTTCAGAATGATGTGGACGGGGAATGCGGGACTTCTAATAAGGATGTGCAGGAAGTTATTGTTCGGTTTAAGGAATTGTTGCGAAAGCGTACCAAGATATGGCGGAACCACGAATTTTTAGATCAATATATTCAGAAAGAGTTGATACCGAGGGGACTTAGGATTCAAGTATTCCTGTCCTTTCCTATCTCAGATAAGACTTTTAAAAATAAATGGGAGGAATTGACTAATAATTGTTCAAAAGGTTTTCTGACCCTCTTAAAACAAATGGATCAAGATTCTCTTGCGGTTATTGAAACAGAAATTGATGAAATTACAGTCTACTTTACATAAAGAGATGTCCAGTGATGCCCTCAAAAAATTGAATGACCAAATTGATTTGGACTTACAAAAATGGGTTCAGGACATCCAAGTAAATAAGGCTAAAAAATTCAAAAGAGATGTCCAAGACAAACAACTTTCCAGGGTTTATAGATGGCGGGACACGAGTGGTCGATCTCACCCAAGATACAGGAATACCGTATTTTTCGGACCATAAGACGCACTTTTTTCCCCAAAAATTTTGGGGGAAAGTGGGGGGTGCATCTTATGGTCGCAATGCACGGTACCTGGTGCGCTGGTGGCAACGGGCGAGGCTCTGCGGTGCGGTGGTGGCAGCGGGCGGCGCTCTGCGGTGCGGTGGTGGCAGCGGGCTGTGCTCCGGTGCAGGGGCGGCAGCTCCGCCGGCGTTTCTTCGCAGCCCGGAGGCCCCCCGCGCACCCCTTGCTGGGCGCCGCCATGTTGCGGTGGCCTCCGGGAGCATGGACGCCGGCAAGATGGCCGCCGGTCCGGGGCCCGCTGCCACCACCGCACCGCAGAGCCCACCTGTCCCTGCCACAGCTGCCCCTGCCCACCTGCCTCTGCTACAGCTGCCCCTGCCTTCTGCCACAGCTGCCCCTGCCCCAGCACAGCTGCCCCTGCCCCAGCACAGCTGCCCCTGCCACAGCTGCCCCTGCCCCAGCACAGCTGCCCCTGCCCACCTGCCCCAGCACAGCTGCCCCTGCCACAGCTGCCCCTGCCACAGCTGCCCCTGCCACAGCACAGCTGCCCCTGCCACACCTGCCCCTGCCCCAGCACAGCTGCCCCTGCACAGCCCACCCACCCCAGCACAGAGCCGCCGCCACCGCACGAGCCTGGACCACTGAATGACCCCTGTGACTACTTCTCCACCTGTGCAGGATCCCTTCCCAGGTAAGCTGAATTCAGACTGTAAGATGGACCCCCATTTGACACATTATTATTTTTTTCCCTATTTTCCTTCTGAAAATAGGGGTGCGTCTTATGGTCCGGTGCGTCTTATAGTCCGAAAAATACGGTACATCCTATTCACGGTCAAGATCTACCTCACTTCGCTCTAATATCTCAACCCAAGAGGATGATTTGGGACAGAGAGGCACTGGGCCGAATTTTTGTCCTAAGGTGGCTGCTGCCAAGAGGGTTGAGACTCGTCAATTTACAAAAACTAGAGCTGCGGGATCGGGAGTCCCCCAGGGTGTTCCTCGGGGGGATTTACAGGTATCAAACCTTTCAAATCATGCTCTTACGGATGTGCAATTGGAGGTTCTGGGGAAGGGACTAACATTCTCACCCACTAACTCTTTTAACTACTTTACAGCCTTGAAAGATCTCCAACTATTTTCAAGGAAGTTAATTTTGAAAAAACTTCACACTGCAAGCTATGTTCCTGAGTCCCTGAACAACACTGAAAGGGAGGCAATCCGTGATTTGGAGGATTTGCTTGCTGAACAGGAAGGTCCACCTAAAAGTAAGTTTCCTCCTTCATCTGGGCCTAAATCCACTAGGTTCCCCCCCTTGTCGCTTTGTCCCTCTGTGGATATTTTCACTAAATTAGTGAGTGAGGACTTCAAAAAACTGTCCTCACGGCATAGATTGGATAATCTAACTCAAAAACAACGTTTGGCGATCTTCCAATTGCAGTCACTGGAGGATGTTGTATTTAAGCCAGCCGACAAGGGGGGGAATGTAGTGGTATCGCCTAGCTGTAAATATGAGAAGGAAGCGTTTCGTCAATTGAGGGACCCAGAAACATATCAAAAATTGCCCACGGATCCGGGGATCCGTTTTTCACATGAGCTTATACTAATCCTGGAGAGAGCATTCCCCAGAACCCCCACTTTCTATCTTTTACCTAAGGTCCACAAGGATGCCCTTGACCCCCCAGGGCGTCCTATCGTGTCAGGGATTGGTAGTATTTGTGAGCTTGTATGCCGCTTTATAGATTTCTATTTGAAACCTTTAGTGGAGGCACTGCCATCGTATATTCGTGACATGACGGATGTCCTGGCACGGGTCGATGGCATCCTTGTGGAACCTTCCACTCTTCTTGTTACTGCCGATGTTGAAAGCCTTTACACATGTATCGATCATTCGGTTGGAGTTGATGCTGTTCGCCTGTTTTTGGGGGCCTCCGACCTGGATGGCCCACTATGTGAGCTTGTCCTTGAGTTGGTCGACTTCATCCTGACCCATAATTTTTTTGTTTTTAAGGACCAATTTTATCTACAGAAGCGGGGCACAGCCATGGGGGCAGCCTGTGCGCCTTCGTATGCCAACCTCTTCTTGGGGGCCTGGGAGAGGAGCTTATTTGGCGACCGGGGTCCGCGGGACGTCTCCCATGTGCTGTGCTGGTACCGCTTCATAGATGACATTATATTTTTGTGGGATGGTGAGGTCGACCAACTCAGGAACTTCATGAGGTCGCTTAATGTCAACAACTATAACATTCGCTTGACATACAGGTATGATGACAGAGCTGTGGATTTCCTGGATGTCCGCCTGGAAATCAACACTGATCGGCGTATCCAGACGGATGTCTTCAGGAAACCCACCTCTGTCAACTCCCTACTACATGCATCTTCGGCTCATGATCCGGCCACTGTGAGGGCCATCCCGGTCGGACAGTTCCTCCGCATGCGACGCATCTGCTCCACCAATGATCGATTTGAGAAACAAGCCCAAGATATGAGTGATCGCTTTCTAGAGAGGGGTTATAGCTGTAGGTGTATTAAGAGGGGCTACAATTGAGCAAGATGTACCCCGCGTAGCAGTCTTCTACAACCCACCACGAGGATCGGCAGACAAGATAGAGATGGACCTATACGCTTTATATCTACATATAACCATGAATGGCGCAATATGCGCACTATTTTACAAAAACACTGGCCCATTCTGGGGACAGAACCAGCCCTGAGGACCGCCCTGGGGCACACCCCTTCCATGACGCCACGCCGTTCTAGGAATTTGAGCGACCTCTTGGTTCGGAGCCACTACGTGCCCACTTCCAAAAATTTCTTTGGGTCAAGTGGTCCGGTGTATGGATCTTTTCAGTGTGGACATTGCCTGGCTTGCGTTAATGTCTTGCGTTGTTCCACCTTCAGCTACTCGGACGGTACGAGGGAGTTTACAATTAGACAACGGATATCATGTGGCACGTCAAATGTCATCTATTACACAACCTGTCTGTGCCCCAAAATTTAAATTTATGTGGGCC
The DNA here is from genome assembly GCF_039654945.1 of Dendrobates tinctorius. Lineage (NCBI taxonomy): Eukaryota > Metazoa > Chordata > Amphibia > Anura > Dendrobatidae > Dendrobates > Dendrobates tinctorius. The sequence continues at coordinate 229,642 of NW_027362134.1, read as the reverse complement.
TCACCACAAGAGAGCTGAGGGTGCGGACACGCGAACACGTGCGGGACATTGGCGCAGCCAGGTCTGCATCTGATCCCACTGAACTTAAAACCATTCCCCGACACTTTCGGGCTCACCATAACTGCGATGCAGGATTGTTGAAAATTAGGGGGATTGATGCATTACATATGGGTATAAGGGGTGGGGGCCACAAGAAAATCCTCGGGCAAATGGAGGTTAAATGGATTGTCCGATTGGACACCATGAGACCAAGAGGACTGAATGAGTCCTTAAGTTTTACTCCATTTTTATAATGTTCCATTTAACCCAATGAAACTTAATGGTTGCCCCTCCTTCTTTTCTCGTATAACGCGACATTCCTTCCTCCTCCTTTTGGGTTTAGATTTTACCCTGAAACAATATTAGTGATAAGGTTTCCTTTGTTTGTGGTTTCCGCATGACTCCATATTTCCCATGTTGTTCTGCAGTGGTTGTTTTTAATATTATTTTTCTTTTTATTCATATCGTTTTTAACTCATTGATATATTCCTTGCTTGTTATTTCCAGTTATCACTTTATGTGTCCCGGTTCGGCTCCAATCAGCCCTACATAGTGGATCCGATATCTTATTGTCTACAATCACGGATACCTACGGATTTCCCCATAGACCAGCCATCTTGCAACATGCTGCATATTTGAATATGGTATTTTTCTCCCCTTTCCGATTGAATGTTTTACTGTACTCTATCTGTAGTGATCTTATATCTGATTATTATAATTATTATTCGTAACTTATACTTTATTGTACCGTCATATATACTAATGTGAGGGGTTCTTTGTATACCATTTACAGTGTGTAATATATATTCATTATGTATATCCAGCGTGGTTGCCCCTAATTATATGGGGTGTATCTCGATACAATTTAGGTCCCCTGATGTAGACCTCTTGATTTAGGACCACACACACTGTGTTTTATAATCCCTGTATGGCTGTGCGCATCGCCGTGTGGCGTGTGGCTCCATGTTGCGGTCGGCGTCCTCTAACACAGTGCGCTATGCTTCGGTTTTCCGACGCATGCGCAGTGTGTAGACGCCGTGCTGCAGCACAGGACCTGCAGACACCACAGCGCATGCGCCGCTTGTGCCATTTCTACTGGTGGATGCCGGTCATGTGACCGGGGTCATGGGCTATTTGAAGGCCCTACTGGGACTTCAGCATCTATTCTCCTCCTTGATAAAGCGGCGGGGGACGTCGCGAAACGCGCGTCGGAGGCCCCACTGCTGGACTCCCTCCACCTCCCCTCCCTGGTGAGTTGCTCCTTGGTCTCTTCATATGATCTTCTGACCCCAACCAGCATGGGGCTTATCTTTGACCCTCATTGTTAGCGGGCATTGGCATCAATATATTTGGTTTCCACTATTTAGGCGATTTACCCTATATCTGCTGGGGTGGTATCTTGATTTGGGACATGATCCAAGGTCTATGGTATATACTCACCTGGTTTTCCATCTGGGGGGTGTGAGGTCGGTTCATGGGACATATTGTCCAAATTGTTCATGAGCACATCTCTTGCTATCCATTTTGTACTGCTGTTATATATTTAATAAAAATTTGTATTTTCTATATGGAATTTATTGCGTGCTCTTATGTTTCTCCTCCTATTAATTATATGTTTTGAGCTTACGCTTAGGGTGTTGGAGCTGGGTTGTCCCTTGTCTCCTTATCACCCTTTATTCATGGGACTTCTGTTGACACTGAAGATGTAGGCCAACCTTCAGCAGCATCTACCACCTCTTCAGCTCGTATTGGGGCCTCTTCCTCCAGCTCACACACAGCTGGTTCGGCTTCCTCACTGGAACGCCATGGAAGAACCACTGCCACTGTTGTCCAGAGACCCAGTGAAATTCCACCCACTGAACCACGTTCGCAGTCATCAGCACACTCCCAGGCCACTCACCAGCAATCGGTAGCACAGGCATGGGAGAAAAAGCGGCCATACTCGGCAAACCATGCCCGAGCACTGGCTCTGAATGCCGGCATTGCCAAACTACTGGCCCTTGAGATGCTGTCATTCAGGCTGGTGGAGACTGACACCTTCCGGAACTTTATGTCATTGGCAGTTCCACAATACAATGTGCCCAGCCGCTTTTATTTCAGCAGGCAAGCCGTCCCTGCCCTGCAAAGGCATGTGGAGGGAAAAATTAAAAATGCGCTACTAAACGCTGTCAGTAGCAAGGTCCACCTGACCACCGATGCGTGGACCAGTAGCCATGGACAGGGACGATACCTTTCCCTCACTGCCCATTGGGTCAATGTTGTGGAGCCGGGTACAGATTTGGAGAGCGGCTCTGTACGTATTCTGCCAACTCCAAGGATTGCAGGAATGCAGTCTGTACATATTGAGTCCTCCTCGTACTCTAGTTCCTCGGAATCAGCACTGCATGAGCCTGTTAGGCCAGATATGAGCACAGGTGTGGCCAAACATCAACAGGCCATACTTAAATTAATTTCTTTGGGGAATCGGAGCCACACAGCACAGGAGCTCTGGAATGCCATCAAGCAGGAGAGCGATGTGTGGTTTGTGGCAGCGAATCTCCAGCCAGGTTTGGTAGTGAGTGACAATGGCCGAAATCTAGTGGCAGCTCTGGGCCTGGGCAACCTCACTCACATACCATGTCTGGCACATGTGCTCAATTTGGTCGTGCAGAGCTTTCTGAGGGACTATCCGGATCTTGATGCACTGCTGCACAAGGTTCGCCTAGAATGTGCTCACTTGCGGCGTTCCAGCATGGCAAGATCGCGCATTGCATCTCTGCAACTCCGGTTCCACCTGCCAGAACATCGCATCATATGTGACGTCCCCACGAGGTGGAATTCAACGTTACATATGTTGGAGCGGTTGTGTGAGCAGCAGGCAGCAGTAATGGAGTACCAGCTGCATCAGGCGCAAACAAGTCGCACTGTGCGCCAGACACACTTCACCACCACTGAGTGGGCCACTATGAGGGACATCTGCCAAGTTTTGCGTGCCTTCGATGACTCCACGCGGATGGCCAGTGCAGATGATGCACTAATCAGCATGACTGTCCCCCTCATCTGTCTGCTTCAAAAAACCTTACAAGCACTAAGTGAGGAGGATTTTGAAGAGGTCGAGGATGAGCAGTCAGAAATGCCATCTGCTTCTAGCAAGTCTGCCCAACGTGCTTCCACACAAAGGCCCAGGCAGGGGACGCTTAGTGAGGAGGATGACGAGGAGTCAATGGAGGAGGAGGAACACATCTCTCCAGAGGAGGGAGGTACACAAGGCTCTAGTAGTCAGTGTGTACAGCGAGGGTGGGGTGATGCTGAGCAGGCAGAGATGCTGCCTCAAGCTGGGGACAGCGTTTCCGGTCCAGTTGGCAGTCTGCAGCACATGGTTGATTTCATGCTGCAGTGCTTGTTAAATGACCGCCGCATCGCCAACATTCTCCACACGGCTGATTATTGGGTGTACACCCTCCTAGATCCTCGCTACCGGGACAACTTACAAAGCCTCATACCACAGTTGAACCGGGAGCGAAAAATGCGGGAGTACCAAGAAACACTTGTGCAGGCCATCATGTTCTCCATTCCCCCCGCAAGTGTTGCTGGTAGTGCTTTTCAAAGCAGCCATGTGGGTAGAGGCAGTGGAGGAAGCTCTGCACAAAGAGGTAGCAGAGGCAGTGCCGCAGGACAAGGCAAGGCCAGTATGGCCCAAATGTGGAAAAGTTTTGTGGGACCGCCACAAACGGCTACACCATCACAGACGGCTCCAGTCAGCAGGAGGCAACGTTTCCGTCAGATGGTGACAGACTACTTGCCTTGCCCTGTTAGTGTTCTCCCAGACGGCTCTTCCCCGTTCAAGTATTGGGTCTCTAAGCTGGATACATGGCCAGAGCTTAGCCAGTATGCATTGGAGGTGCTGGCTTGCCCTGCTGCCAGTGTATTATCGGAACGTGTCTTTAGTGCTGCAGGTGGTGTGGTAACAGACCGTCGCACGCGACTATCCGCCGATAATGTTGACCGGCTTACTTTTGTGAAAATGAACAAGGCCTGGATCTCACCTGAATTTGCCAGTCCTCTTCCAGAATAAATAATTGGCTGGCAACAGGATCCAGGTCTCCTGTTGTGTTCATGTTTCTATGACCTGAACTTTATTTCCTGGGCTACAGCAACACCCGTTGTTGCTCAGAAGTGCTGTCCACACAGACAAAACACTCGCTCATGTGTAAATGGGGTTCGGTAATGTCAGCTGATCCCCTGCTGTGTGTATGGCAAAGTGTCCTGCTCCCTCCACAGTCAAACAACCTCAGATTTACACCTGGCTCCAAGTAGGCCTCGGCCTACTACCTGATTTTCCCTGGGCTCCGACACCGCCAGTTGGTGCTCAGAAGTGCTGTCCGCACAGACAAAACACTCGCTCATGTGTAAGTGGGGTTCGGTAACGTCAGCTGATCCCCTGCTGTGTGTACGGCAAACTCTCCTGCTGCCTACAACTTCTGACTACCTCTGATTTAATATGTTCTCTGATTTGCCCTCTGTCTCCACTCTGTTTTGAGTATTTCCTCCGGCCTACAACACCGCCTGTTTCTGCTCTCAAGTGCCGTCTGCACAATCCACACTTGTTCCTGTGTTACCTGGGTCCTGTAACATCTGCTCATCTCCAGAGGTGAGCACGGCAATGTCTCCTGCTTTGTCTACATTCCCAGTACTTGTAGTGGAAATGTGGACAGTGCAGGAGACATTGCCTGACTCACCTCTAGGGAGAAGCTGCTGTTACAGAACCCCAGTAACACAGGAACAAGTGTGGGTTGTGCAGACGGCATTTCAGAGTAGCAACTGGCGTGGTTGGAAGCCAGAGGAAATACTCGAAACAGAGTGAAGACAGAGGCCTAATTGGAGTATGTTGACAGTTAGTAGTAGTCTAGAAACAATCGCAAACTGCCACCAAGTAGGCCTCGGCCTACTACCTGATTTTCCCTGGGCTCCGACACCGCCAGTTGGTGCTCAGAAGTGCTGTCCCCACAGACAAAACACTCGCTCATGTGAAAGTGGGGTTCGGTAACGTCAGCTGATCCCCTGCTGTGTGGAGGGCAAAGTGCTGCTGCCTTCAAATTCAAACAACGTCTTATCTTAAACTGCCTCCAAGTAGGCCTCAGCCTACAAAATGGCAAAGTGTCCTGCTCTCTCCAAAGTCAAAATACCTCAGCTTTACACCTGGCTCCTAGTAGGCCTCGGCCTGCACCCTGATTGTCCCTGGGCTCCAACAACGCTAGATGGTGCTCGGAAGTGCTGTCCACACAGAAAAAAACACTTGTTCATGTGAAAGTGGGGGTCAGTAACGTCAGCTGATCCCCTGCTGTGTGGAGGGCAAACTGCTGCTGCCTCCAAATTGTAACTACTTCAGATTTAAACATTCTCTGATTTGGCCTCTGTCTCCACTCTGTCTCGAGTATTTCCCCTGACCTCCAACACCGCCAGTTCCTGCTCACAGTTGCCGTCCACGCATTCCACACGTGTTCCTGTGTTCCTGGTGGTCTGTTACGTGAGCAGATCCCCCAATGTGTGTCTGCCACTGTCTCCTGCGCTGTCCACCTTCCCACTGCAAGCGGTGGGAATGTGGACAGAGCAGGAGACATTGGCAGACACACATCAGGGGATCTGCTGACATTACAGAACCCCAGTAACACAGGAACACGTGTGGATTGGGCAGACGGCTACTGTACGCATAAACTGGCGGTGTTGGTGGTCAGGTGAAATCCTGGAAACAGAGTGGAGACAGATGCCTAATTGGAGCACGTTGACAGTCTGTTGTAGCCTACAAACAATCTAAAACTGCCACCAAGTAGGCCTCGGCCTGCACCATGATTGTCCCTGGGCTCCAACAACGCCAGCTGGTTCTCGGCAGTGTCTTTGGCAGGGGTACTCCCTGTTGCCCAGCCTGGTTCCAGCACGCCAGCTGTTTCCGGGTAGTGTCAAGGTCACTATGCCACCAATCCGTTGTCCTGTCGTCTTGCGGCCGGATTAGCCAACTCTACGGTGCCTGCAGTTTAGGTGACTCCTATGTGGACTGCAGGAACTGGCACTGAAGTCTGGATCCGTAGTGCCAATGGGACATGGACCCCCTGTAGGACTGTGGGTTTCGGTAACTGTGGCCGACTTGCGGCCTGGCTACTTTGCTTTGAATGGGTACCTTCTGCTACCCACCCGGGTTCCAGCACTGTCTGCTGGTTCTCGCCAGAGCCTTTGGCCTAGGTGCCTCCATCTCGGTATCCGAAGTCCAGCACCGTCAGCTGGTCCTTGCTAGTGCTTTCTAGCACAGGTACCTCCTGCCTAGTAACCGTGGTCCAGCACCGTCAGCTGTTAGTCAGTAGTGCCATTGGCTCTTGTAGCTTTTGCTACCCATCTGGGTTCCAGCACCGTCAGCTGGTTCTCGGCAGTGTCTTTGGCACGGGTACTCCCTGTTGCCCAGCCTGGTTCCAGCACGCCAGCCGTTTCCGGGTAGTGTCAAGGTCACTATGCCACCAATCAGTTGTCCTGTCGACTTGCGGCCGGGTTAGCCGACTCTGTCTGCTGGTTCTCGCCAGAGCCTTTGGCCTAGGTGCCTCCATCTCGGTATCCGAAGTCCAGCACCGTCAGCTGGTCCTTGGTAGTGCTTTTTAGCACAGGTACCTTCTGATTAGTAACCGTGGTCCAGCACCGTCAGTTGGTCCTCGGTAGTGCCATTGGCTCTTGTTCCTTCTGCTACCCATCCGGGTGCCAGCACTGTCTGCTGGTTCTCGCCACAGCCTTTGGCCTAGGTGCCTCCATCTCTGTATCCGAGGTCCAGCACCATCAGCTGGTCCTTGGAAGTGCTTTTTAGCACAGGTACCTTCTGCTTAGTAACCATGGTCCAGCACCGTCAGTTGGTCCTCGGTAGTGCCATTGGCTCTTGTTCCTTCTGCTACCCATCCGGGTGCCAGCACTGTCTGTTGGTTCTCGCCAGTTTCTCAGCCTTCTTGTACCTTTTGCTACATTTCCAATATCAAGCTTTTTGAAATTGTCTTTGGTAATCCTTATTGATCTCCATGACGACGACCCTGGTGACGACGACCCTGAAGACCACACCAAAGAAGAAAAGAAATATGACCCTAAATAATAAGACCAAGAGGACAAAGAACATGAAGACAACCACCAAGATACAGAACAAAAAAGACAGAAGAACAAGAAGCAGAAGAAGCAAAAGCAGAAGAACAGAAAGCAGAACAACATTAAGCATAAGACTAAAAATCAGCATAGAAGAAATCAAAATTATAAGCAGAAGAAGACTAAGCAGTAAATGGGGGTGAGTCCGTTCCTCCTCGTGGTGCCCCTGGAAAATGCCTGCTGCTGCAGGCCAAACTGAACGCGGACAAATCCTGTTGTAAATCTTTAGTGACAGGCAGAACGTAAGGTGTAATCTTATAACTTTTATAGATAAGTACTACAGGAATGCCTGTCACCATAAGAAAATGAAGACAAAGAAGAATAGGAAGAAGATGAAGAAATAGCATATTCAAATTAATAATAGCTGAATAAGAAGAATATGAAGAATGGAAAAAAAAAATTAATGGGAAGAAGATGATGAATAAGGTGAAGAAAAAGTTGATGAAAAAAATGCTACTGCTGCGGATCATGAAGTAGAAAGTGTGGGAGAAGTACAAAAGAAAGTGAAGGGCATGGAAGTTATGAAACATACATATCTGACAAAATATAAAAAAGGTTAACATAGTCAATATCTTTTTAACTCCGAACGTCTTGAAAAAAAAAATTGGAATTAATGCTATGCCATGTGATTTGAATAAACCACTATGCCTTTAATGTCTCCTCCACCTCCCACAATACATTCTACATGATTCTTATTTGTTTTCAATTATGTAGAATTAGCCAACAAGGAAATAAAGGGCTTTTTTAAATTCCGATACCGGAAGTCCCATTGACTTGAATGGGACTTCCGGTATCGGAATCGGCGATACCAGATATTTTTTTCGTATCGGGCGATACCATCCGATACGATATTTTTGGGTATCGAACGGTATCGCTCAACACTACTCATAAGCAATGATATTGACATGCACTAGGTTAATCAATCTCTGATAAGACTAAGCCTATACCTGAGCTAATTTCCTTAATATCAATGCTAATTTTCATACACAGGGCAATATTTGGCATTCATGCTTCTATAGGCAATTTAAGCAGTGACGCCTCTACTGGTAAGTCTGACAAAAAGAGCCCACACACTTTAGATAGTAGTTAAGGCCGCAATACACATTAGACAACAGTCGAACTCGCCAATATCAGCAGCTTTTCCTGACCATCTAGTGTGTACGGAGACCCCTGACAGATGATTGTTGTTATGATAGTGTAGCCAAAAATAGATAACACACTAAAAACTGCAACTGATCCTGCCATTTTCTGTACAGACTAGAGATCCTGACCCCACAGTTCCTAGTGGTTCCTGTGTGAGCTGAGATAACCCTAATCACAGAATAGACAATAGCAACTCCGACCTATGCTGCCTGAAAGATCGTCGAGCACTTCACGTTCCTCCTAAAGAACCGGAGGGCAGAGTAGAGTACAAATTCCCTACAGAAGGGAAAGAGTGCTGAAATAGAAATAGAATCCAGAATGAATAATACAATGAAATAGAAAACAAAGCATGTACTTTTAGAGAATACGCCGCCTACTTCCTAAAAAGAAACAGAAGATGGGTGCAGGGAAAAAAAAACAAACAGCAGAGAGATAAACCCGAGCTGGTCTTTCACTGACTGGCTTAAACTACAGCCATATGGCTGGACATTCAAATGAGACTATCACCAGCAGGAAATACCAGCAAGGGAAAAGTATATAAAGCCGTACCAGAAAGGTGATTAGGGCGGACTAAAGAGAAAATGAAACCGCCTGTTAACCTAAAAAGACTGAAGCAAGGATACAAGAAACTAAATACCCAGAGAACAGGTGTATCTGCTGTGACTCAGTGGACAGAGAAGTCGACCACAAAGCACAAGCTGAAAACTTCGATCCCAGACGCATGACAGTTGCCAGGGGAGATATGAATCTGGCATGTCTGTTCTTGACTTTTAATTCTTTTGTTCTTTAAGAGATAAGTCATCTTGAGAGATGTCTAATGGCAGCGCTCTCATAGAGAAGACAGGAGCGCTTGGCAGTGTAAGTTCGCCTGTGTATGGGAGAGTTGGCCGAATCATCATTGTAAAGTGTGCGTGCTTTAGTCAACACTTGTTTGGGTGACATTTACTGTATGGTCTCATTCAGATGCCTGTATTTTTAGTCTTTGTGTTGCCCATGTATTTCAAACAGCACACTGACTCTATAATGATCTATTGTCAAGTCTAACAAATTAAGGATTAGTACAGGTTCTGAAATACCATCAGTACATGACTACAGCATCAAAATGATGAACAGTACATGAATATATGAACCTCAATGTCAAACATAATTTCCAAGAAAAATATGTTAACGGTCATTGACAATTATATTGTTTCTAAACAATAAAGACACACAACAATTGTTTGAAAACGCAACATGCTTTAAAATAAATCTCATACTGTCAGCAGAAATATTTCAGAAACAAAAAAATAAAATAGGCAGCATCATTCTACAAATGAAAAACAATCATGATTGTTGCATATTTAAATGAAGCATGCACATACATTTCGACAGCTGCAGGCCCGGATTGGTAATATAACCAACAGTGCATTTTCCCTCTGGGCTGCTGTCATGTGGGCCGTGGGCGGCAGCGCCCGCTCATCTGGCCGCTTGCCAGCTGATGCGGCCACTGGCCTGGCTGTGGTTCCTGCCGCTGACCCTCTGCGGGCACGGCGGTTATAGTTTCCAACCCTCCCGCACTGCAGGGAGATAAGCCGCCATGCCTCTCCACACACCCCATCCTCGCCCTAGCTTGAGACCTCCCCCCGCAGCAACTCACAGTGTCACTTGCCTGCTCTCTTCTCTGTTCACAGGACCTGTGATGAGGTCACAGGAGGGGAGGAGTCAGGGGTCACATGATCAGGAGCCTTTGTCCAGACCCCTCATCATGTGACCCCTCCTGTGACCTCATCACAGGTCCTGTGTGCTCAGCCTTGTCTCTTGGTGTCTGCCGGACTCTTCTGTGCTGGTTGTCATGGTGCTGGATGAGGTAAGTATGTGTGGGGTCAGGAGGGGTTTACAGGGTAGATGTAGCAGAGCTGTGTGTGTATGAGGTGTACGGAGCGGAGCTGTGTGTGTAGGAGGTGTACGGAGCGAAGCCGCGTGTGTACGAGGTGTAAGGAGCGGATCTGGATGTGTACGAAGAGGAGCCGTGTGTGTACGAGGTGTACGGAGCTGAGCCACGCGTGTACAAGGTGTACGGAGCGGAGCCATGCGTGTACGAAGTGTACGGAGGGGAGCCGCGCGTGTATGAGGTGTATAGAGAGGAGCCGCGTGTGTACGAGGTGTACGGAGAGGAGCTGCGCGAGTACAAGGTGTAAGGAGCGGGGCCACGTGTGTACGAGGTGTACGGAGCGGGGCCACGCGTGTACGAGGTGTACGGAGCGGAGCCGCGCGTGTACGAGGTGTACGGAGCGGAGCCGTGCGTGTGCGAGGTGTATGGAGAGGAGCCGCGGGTGTACGAGGTGTACGAAGAGGAGCCGCGTGTGTACGGAGAGGAGCCATGTGTGTACGAGGTGTACGGACCGGAGCCGTGTGTGTACTTGGTGTACGGAGCGGAGCAGTGTGTGTACGGGGTGTACGGAGAGGAGCCGCGTGTGTACGAGGTGTACGGAGTGGAGCCGTGTGTGTACGGGGTGTACGGAGCGGAGCCACTTGTGTCCGAGGTGTATGGAGTGGAGCCGTGTGTGTACAGGGTGTACGGAGAGGAGCCGTGTGTGTACGAGGTGTAAGGAGCGGAGCCGTGGGTGTACTTGGTGTACTGAGTGGAGCCGCGTGTGTATGGGGTATACGGAGCGTAGCCGTGTGTGTATGGAGTGGAGCCATATGTGTACGGGATGTACGGAGCGGAGCCAAGTGTGTATGAAGCATACAAAGCGGGCTTTTCCCACGGACACAGGAGTACACAGCGAAGCCCCGAGGAGCATTTTAAAACTCACACATGACGTTCCACTGGAAGTGATATGCTGGAAGCTGATCGGAAATAAGATAATTTCATGAGGAGATTGTGACGGAACTAGGAATGCTTCAGATCCATCACCATGCCCTCCTCCGACAGTGCGGACAGCGGGATCGCCTTGGAATCGGGGATGCCGGCCATGTGAGCAGATCATGATATGTCCTGCATTGGGAGGCTCAGGTGGGCATTACAATGGGAACTGGGCTGCTATAGTATCTTTATAGAATCTTTCTTTATTTCTTTCTTTCTCTGTTCTTTCTTTCTCATTCTCTGTTCTGTCTTTCCCTCATTTTCTCTCTCTCTCTGTTCTTTCTCTCTCTCTAATCTCTCTTTTTTCTTTCTCTCTCTCTGTTCTTTCCCCTCTTTCTTTTCTCTCTCTCTGTTCTTTCTTTTCTTTACTTCTCTCTCTGTTCTTTCTTTCTTTCCCCTCTTTCTCTCTCTGTTTTTTCTTTCTCTCTGTTCTTACTTTCTCTCTCGCTCTCCTTTCTTTCTCTGTTTTCTTTTTTCTCTCTCTGTTTTCTCTCTTCCTTAGTGCCAGTCATTGTGCCCATAATGCCAGCCACTGTGCCCTCAGTACCAGTCAGTGTGATCAGCAGTGCTAAATGGATGCGGTTGGGCATGGATATGGGTGTGACTAGTTGCGAAATGGATGTGGCCGGGGCGTGGCCTAAAATTTGCAGCGGCGCGCCGCTGTCTTTCTCCCTCTTTCCCTTCTTCAAAAGTTGGGAGGTATGATAGGGGTGGCTATGACCAGGGGGTCTGGTTGCCCAATGGATAGCAGTTCTGGCAAGAATCTCACCATGCGTACAAAAGGGGACAGAGCTTTGGGAGGAGTACTGCAACTAAAAGCAATAAATAGGACTGAGCTGAAATACTGGGCACAGCTCTGACTACATGTTATATAGTCATTTTAATCTCCTCTCACTTCTTGTAACCTACAAGTGTACAAAGATAATATATAGTCACCATGTGACTAGTGGGCCTGTGTAACTTCAAATGCCAGGGCTGAATTTTAGTCCCAGTCCGGCCCTGGACAGTTGCATATGCAAACACACTAAAAAAGACATACCAAAATAACCATAAAAAAACAACTATAGCCTTGCACACTGAGTTAAAAAAGCAAGCACATGCACAGGTATTTAAACATGCAGCAGCAGAAAACACGATCACCAAATTAAACTTTTGCATGATTATCAACATTATGAAAAAGTGTAATGACACTTGCCTCTGATCTCCCCTTCATCCCCAAGTGATATTTTTTCAGTTTTGCTCTTTTGAATGACATCATTTATTTTTGCCACATAGTGTATTGGAAAGCGGGAGAAATTCCAAGTGCAGTGAAATTGCAAAAAAAGTGCAATTCCTCATTTTTGTGTGTGTTTTTTAGTTATCATTTTCACTATATGGTTAACACCTTAGTGACCGAGCCAAATTTTACAATTCTGACCACTGTCACTTTATGAGATTATAGTTCTGGAACACATCAACTGATTCTGAGAATGTTTTTTCATGGCATATTGTACTTCATGTTAGTATTAAAGTTTATTCAATCTGACTTGAAAATTTAGCAATTTTCAATTTTTAATTTTGTGCCTTTAAATCAGAGAGAAGTGTATCACACAAAATAGTTAATAAATAACATTTCCCAAATGTGAACTTTACATCAGCACAATTTTGGAAATATCATTTTTTTTAGGACGTTATAAGAGTTAAAAGATGACCAACGTTTTCTGATTTTTCCAACAAAATTGACAAAACCATTTTTTTAGTGACCATCTCAAATTTGAAGTGACTTTGGGGGGTCAATATGACAGAAAATACCCAAAAGTGACACCATTCTAAAAACTACACCCCTCAAGGATCGCAAAACCACATTCAAGAAGTTTATTAACCCTTCAAGTGCTTCACAAGAACTAAAGCAATATGGAAGGAAAAAAATAACATTTAACTTTTACACAAAAAATTTACTTTAGACCCAAACTTTTTTATTTTCACCAGGGTACCAGGAGAAAATGGACAAAATAATTTGTTGTGCAATTTCTTTTCAGTAAGCCAATACCCCATATGTGGGAGGAAGCCACTGTTTTGGCGAATGGCAGGGCTCAGAAGGGAGAGAGCATTGTTTAAATTTTTGAATGCAAAATTGGCTGGAATCAATGGCAGGCACCATGTCGCGTTTGGAGACCCCCTGATGTGCCTAAACAGTGGAACCCCCCCAATTCTAACTCCAACCCTAAAACAGCCCTAACCCCAACCCTTATCCCAACACACCCCTAACCCTAGCCACAACTATAACCCCAACATAACCCTAACCACAACATCACCCTAACCCCAACACCACAACTGTAACTCCAACACAACTGTAACTCCAACACAATCGTAACTTCAACACAATCGCAATTCCAACACAACCGTAACCCCAACACCACAACTGTAACTCCAACACAACCATAACTCCAACACAACCCTAACCCCAACACCACAACTGTAACTCCAACACAATCATAACTCCAACACAACTGTAACTCCAACACAACTGTAACTTCAACACAATCGTAACTTCAACACAATCGCAATTCCAACACAACCGTAACCCCAACACCACAACTGTAACCCCAACACAACCATAACCCCAACACAACCCTAACCCCAGCACAACCCTAACCCCAACACAACCCTAACCCCAACACAACCCTAACCCCAACTCTAACCCTATCCCCAACAATAACATTAGCTCTAACCTCAACACAACCCTAACCCCAACACAACCTTAACCCCAACACAACCATCACACAACTGTAACCCCAACACAACCCTAACCCTAGCCCCAATTCTAACCCTAGTCCCAACAATAACCCTAGCTCTAACACCAACCATAACCCTAGCCAAAACCACAACCATAACTGCAAAGAATGGAAAAAAACAACAACCCTAAGGGGTTGATAAAGGGGAATTTGATTTACTATTTTCTCTTTTTGATCATTGTGATAGGGTCTATCACAGTGACCAAAAGGAACCAATAGGAAAAACCTCCTATTGTTGCTGGGTACCAGCCGGCATATCTCAACGGACGCACTACGCATGCACCTGCCATTTGGAGGGACACGTGGAAGGAATTGGGAATGTGAAGCGAGGCGGGTAGCCTCAACTTGTAAGCAAGATCATTAATACGAGCCAAGACCTCAAAGGGTCCAAAGTATCGGGGATCCAGTTTGTACAAAGAAATCTTAAGGCGAATGAATTTGGAAGATAGCCACACCTTGTCACCTGGACGATACAAAGGAGGGTTCAGGCACCTCTTATCTGCATGTCTCTTCATCCTGTCATGCGCTTTTTTAAGTGCATCCTTGGTCTCCTGCCAGACTCTGGAGATCTCCTCAGACAGAAAGTCAGCTGCCGGCACACCTGAGACAGAAGGTATCGGCAGAGGCACCCCAGGATGTTGCCCGTAAGCAGTAAAAAAAGGAGACTTGGAGGAAGTGTGGTTATTGTATGCAAATTCTGCCCAAGGAAACAAGCTGGACCAATTGTTCTGGTGGGCCTTAGAGAAGTGACGGAGATAAGTCACTAGGATCTGATTTGTTCATTCCACCTGACCGCTGGTCTGAGGATGTTAGGCAGAGGAGAAGTCCAGAGTCACATTCCTAAGTTTGCATAGGGCTCTCCAGAACCGGGAGGTGAACTGAACTCCTCTGTCAGACACAATGTGTAGAAGAAAGCCAAGAATTCAAAAAATATGATTGATGAAAACTTTTGCCAACCTGGGTGCAGAGGGCAAGCCAGGCAGTGAAATGAAATGAGCCATCTTTGAGAATCGGTCCACAACCACATGGATAACTATACAGCCAGAAGATCGAGGAAGATCAGTGATAAAATCAATCACTATGTGCTTCCCTGGAGCTGAAGGGACTGGAAGGGAATGCAGGAACCCAGAGGGTAGCTGCCTAGGAAAAATGTGTGGCCTGTATTTTTTTTTAATTTTTGGGCTAAATACTGCTGTATATAAGTCCAGTGACACCCCCGGACCAAAAATGAAAACAGCCGTAAACTGGCCAAACTTTGAGCGCACACAGTTTTGAGCTGACACACAGATACCACACCGAAAATTGTGTGGCCTGTATTTTTTTAATTTTTTGGCTAAATACTGCTGTATATAGGTACAGTGCCAGACAGCAAAAAAAATGAATTTAGGGCTAAAAAGACCAAAATTTTTAGCAGATGGGTGGATGAGGCGTGTCAGAGATATGCCACACTGTAAAATATGTGGCCTGCCTGTAGTTTTTTTGGGGGGTTCAGCAAAATAGTGTTTTGAAATTGTATAAGATGCTAAAAAAAAATTACTCAACCGTACCACATAAAAATTAAATATTTCTCTGCGCACTCAAAAGGGATGTTTGGGACCCCTTTAAAATTGCTGGATTTTCACGCTGTGCTAGGAAAAGGGTCTGGCTGTATTGTGCACTGTCAAGAAGCAAATGGAGGGAAAAAAAGGGCTCTGGATTGCTTTGCAATAAAAAAAGCTCTAATAGCCATGGCCCAAAAAATTTTCAAAGCCAATTACACCTGGGGCTAGGTGTTGTGAACACTCTTGATTTGACTTCTGAGTTTGGGCTCCCTCTGGTGGTGGCTGCGGGTAGTGGAGCTGGTCGGGTTGATAGAAGTCCATCTTCTGGGAAGATTTAAGTGAGCAAGCTTCCCTCTGTTGCTGCTGGTGATTTGTTTTTCTTCCTGTGCATCTAGAAGTGCGCTTGTCCCCTGCTTGGTCCTGTATCGTTCAGAAAAGTTATTTGTTTGCTGGAATCTATTTGCATTGATCCAGTTTTGCCTTTCTCTGCTTTACTGTGTGGGTTCAGCATTGTTCCCTGCTTTGACCGGTGATGGACCCCGCTCCATATTCCACAGCTTATGTCAGTCTGTTCAGTATTGCTAATTCCCTGCTATAGCAGTGCCTTTGGTTTTGCTTGCAGTTCACACCAGAATGCTGATCTAGTGGGGGAGAGGTCGTGTGGCCTCAGTATTTTTGCATATCAGACGTGTTGGATTTTTTAGTTTTTTGCGTGACTGCAGACAGTAACTTTTCTGTCCTGTGCTATCTAGACAGTTTGGGCCCCATCATTTGCTTACTCTATTTTCTGCCTGTGTTTGTGCCTCATCTTGATTCACCGGCAATATATGTTTGGGGGCTCTCTCTTCCTTTGGGGTTCTGCTCCGGGGCAGTCTAGCTTTCCCTTTCTTGCTTTAGGCTTAGTTAACTCTTTGGCTGTGCCAAGGCGTCTAAGGCATCGTAGGTACATCCCACGGCTAATTCTAGTTGTGCTGTTAGGTTTAGGGTTCTGCAATCTGCTAAGTTGCCAACCTTTCTGGTGTTCTGGTTGCCTAGCTTATTTCCCGGCTATCCTCCTCGGTGACCTAATCATAACAGCTAGGTATATACGGCCAATATATCCCACAGGTAGCAGCAGCACCAGAACACAGGACCCTCTTGATATATGCAATAATATGTATATACACACATACAGTGCCTGCAGACCTTGCACTGATGTGTATACAGTGATGTACACTACCCTGCCTGCCTAACACTGGAACCAATATACTGCGGAATTAGTCCTTAGGGCTCAAACTCACTGGCGAGAAATACGGACGAGTGCAATCCGATAAAAAAATCGGATTGCACTCGGACCAATGTTATTCAATAGGTGACATCTCATTTGTGAGTTTTTTTCTCAGCCGAAATTGGACTGAGAAAAAAATCCCAGCATGCTGCGATTTGCTGCGTTTTTCAGATGAGACTCGCCAATGCAAGTCAATGGGTGCGAGAAAAAAACATAGTGTCGTAGAACACTGTAAATGGTCCTGTAAATGACTGTTGAAAAACAGCTGCAGATGAAAAAAATGCATTTCATACGGATGTCATATGGATGTCTTGTGAAAATAATTGTAATCGCATGACTCGACCATTTTTTCAGTCCGGACCATTTTTTTTCTCGCAAATGGGTATGAGCCCTTAGAAGGACTGTTGATTTAGCTGGATTTGAGTTCTTTAGGATAGTAGACCTCACACTCACTAATAAATCCCCAATTCTGGCCCTATCAAAGCAGCAGCTCTCCCTACACTATCTCAATCTGGAGCTGAATGCGGCGAGCAGGGCGGCATCCGGTCTCTTACACCCCTGATGATGCTGTGCAGCCAGCCAATCACTGCACGACCACAACAAAGATGGCTGCGGCATTTCATTGCCTGGCAGACAATCCCTGCAATGTGATTGGTTCTGTAAAGTCCACCACAAAAGCTGAGTGGAGACCAGAGTTCCCGCCGAGTAATCCCGGAAATGCTCGGTGCTCGCTGAGTACACCGAGTACAGTGATACTCGGGCGAGTACTGAGTGGTGGCGAGCACGTTCAGTCATCACTATAGGGGATCAAATACTTATTTCTCACTGCAAAATGCAAATAAATTTATATAATTTATACAATGTGATTTTCTGGATTTTTAATTTGTTATTCTATCTATCAATGTTAAAATTAACCTACCCTTAAAATTATAGCCTGTTCATGTCTTTGTCAGTGGGCAAAATCAGCAAGGGATCAAATAATTATTTCCTTCACTGTATACATATATATATACAGTACATAAGGTATAGGCACATACAAACTCAAAATATATATTTAGTTTTAGTTATTTATTCTCCATATGTACACCTCATCCATAATTTCAAATTCATATTTTTGTTCATAATAGATTACTTTTCCTTAGACTTTGTTGTACAGGAAATATGTAAAACTGATTCTTTCAGATTGAACCAGCAACTACTAAAAGGTTTCCACACTAGATTGAGCATTTTTTAAATGTATACCCATTGTGTGTGGTCTGACATATGGGTACAGTTAGCATAATATTTTCAGATGATCGCTGTTAGATCAGAACTATTTATGGTATCCTTGATCCTTTTCTAAGTTTCTGACAATATACTGTATGTATATATTTTTTTCAAGCCGACATTGCATTTGAAGTTCGCAATTGCTAATTAAATCCTTGCCAGGCAAGTAGACTGAAGAATTGTTCTTAAATCTCCAAGCTGAAAAGTAGCTCCTGATCACTCTCCTGAAAGTCACCTTTAGGCTCTGTGCACACGTTGCGGAATTGCAGCTAGAATTCCGCATGTGTAATTCCTGCTATTTCCTGCATTTTAACTAGCGTTTTGGAAGCGTAATTAGCTTGCAGAATGTTAGCATTTTCCAAGCGATCTGTAGCATCGCTTGGAAAACTGATTGACAGGTTGGTCACACTTATCAAACATAGTGTTTGACTAGTGTGACCAACTTTTTACTATTGAGGCCTATGCGGCATCAGTAGTAAAAAGATATAAAGTTAAAAATAATTAAAAAAATAAATAATTACACTCCTGGTGCGTCCCCGATCCTTGCGATGCTTCCGGCAAGTCCCGTTTCCAGTAATGCCTTGCGACAATGATCTTTGATGGTGTAGCGGTCTCGCAAGACCGCTAGGGTATTGCGAAACCGCGACTTCATCAAAGGTCATTGTCTCAAGGCATCACTGGGAACGGGAGTAGGCGGGAGCATCACTGAGGCCTGGAGACGCTGCGCGGAACGCCGGAATGTGAGAATATCACCATCTTTTATTTTAATTCTCTTTTTAACAGGGATATGGTACCCGGAGCCTGAGAACAGTCTCCTCTCCTCCAGACCCTGGGTACCATTCACACATTTTCTGCTTACTTTGCGCATGGTGGCCATAGTCACATGCGGAAAGTAAGCAGAACAATGCTTTCCTATGTGTGCAGAATTCCCGCGATTCCGCACAAAGAATGGGCATGCTGCGTATTTTTCCGATGCAATTCCGCCGCGGAAAAATACGCAGCATTAGCAAAGCATGTGCGGAATGCCATTGAATACAATGGCTTGCTTATTTTATGCATTTTTGCAGCGTATTCGATGTGTTTTCGCGGCAAAAAAAGTGGCAAGAACGCATAAGATCTGCAGGAATTACGGACGTGTGAACACAGCCTCATACTTGTAGAAGTGAATTGTTCTTTTGTTTGGCCTTGGAGCTGTTGTTGCATACAGTTTCCGAGTAGAGGCCATTAGGTACAATCAGTCTGAATAATGTAGTGAGGCTGGGAAGACTCCAAGGGTGAACCCACAGGTCCGCGACGACGAACCTGCCCCCGGGCGAGCGGGCCAGGTGTACCACCCCCTATACAGGGAGTGTTAGGGGCAGGCCCGGAGGAGACTATCACCACGGAAGCTGATACCTGGGGACAACTGGAGGAGTAAATAGGCGGACACCGGGCTGGAAGGCAGGCAGGGCAGGCTGGCGAACACAGGAGGAACGACAGCAGGACTGGATGGAGAGAAGGGCAGGAGGGACCGGAGCAGGCAGGAATGGATCAGGAAAGCACACACGGGTGAAGGCAGGAACAGGCTGGAATGACGGGCTCTGGAAGGAAACACACAGGAGGTGAGATATCAGCTGAAGAGACATGGTAGGTTACAGGCATAGGGCAGGGCGCTAAGCGGAAGAAACGTAGGAGACGGTGGGCCCGAGAATCTGTCGTGGGACAAGAATGTCCTTAACTTCAAAGACATCCTGTGCGGAAATGGGGGCTGGAGAGCGGCCAGCAGAACCATGGAACTGGTTAAGCACGACTGTTTGTCAGGAGGGAAATGTGGAACGAATTAGGAATTCATAGCAAGGCTGGGAGTTTTAACTTGTAGGCCACATCGTTGATACGAGCTAAAATCTCAAGGGGTCCGATGTACTGGGGGCCCAGTTTTTACGAGGGAACTTTGAGGCGGACAAATTTTGAGGATAGCCAAACTTTATCTCCAGGGTGGTACAACGGGGAATCCAGGCGTCTCTTATCGGCATGTCTCTTGAATCTGTCATGTGCCCGTTCAAGCGCGGTTTTGGTCTCCTGCCAGACCCTGGAGAAGTCCTCAGTCAGAAGATCGGCCGCCGGCACACCCGAAGCCGGAAGTACCGGCAGAGGTACACCAGGATGTTGCCCGTAGACAATAAAGAAGGGTGACTTGGCGGAGGATTCGCTGGTATGATTGTTGTAGGCGAATTCGGCCCACGGGAGCAAGCTGGACCAATCGTTCTGGTGGGCGTTGGAGAAATGTCGAAGGTACGTTACGAGAATTTGGTTCGTACGTTCCGCTTGACCGTTAGATTGAGGATGGTAGGCGGAGGAAAAGTCCAAGGTTACTTCCATCAGCCTGCATAAAGCCCTCCAGAATCGCGAGGTGAACTGAACCCCTCTGTCCGAGACAATGTGCTTGGGGAAGCCATGAATCCGAAAGACATGAGAGATGAATATTCATGCCAGCTCGGGGGCGGAAGGTAATCCGGGCAGAGAGATGAAATGGGCCATCTTGGAGAAGCGATCCACGACCACCAAAATGACTGTGTGGCCCGAGGACTGAGGCAGATCCGTAATAAAGTCCATCGCGATATGCTGCCATGGGACCGAGGGAACCGAAAGTGGATGCAAGAGACCGGAGGGCTGGTGCCGAGGGTCCTTGCTCTTGGCACAATATGGGCATGAGGCGATGAAGTCTCAGACATCTTGAGGTAGCGAAGGCCACCAATAAAAATGAGAGATGAAGGAAAGCGTTTTCTTGAGGCCAACATGACCTGCTAGCTTGGAAGCATGACCCCAGTGGAGAACTCGCCTCCTGTCGTTGTCTCGAACAAAAGTCTTACCGGGGGTAAGGAGTTCAGGTTGACAGGAGCGACTACGATGAGCTTACTAGGCTCCACGATGTGTGAAGGTTCCTCCTCGTTATCGGTGACCAGAAAAGATCGGGATAAGGCATCTGCTTTTAGATTTTTATCACCAGGACAGAAATTAAGCTCGAAGTCGAACCGGGTAAAGAACAGAGACCACCTAGCTTGCCGGGGGTTAAGTCTTTGTGCTGACTGAATATACGCAAGATTCTTGTGGTCAGTGTAAATCTGAAGTGGATGTACAGCACCCTCCAGAAGATACCGCCACTCCTCCAAGGCTAGTTTGATGGCGAGCAGCTCTCTGTCTTCGATGGTATAGTTTCTCTCCGAGGAGAACATTTCGGAGAAGAAGCCGCAGGTGACCAGCCATCCGGAGGAAGATCTCTGAGAGAGGACTGCACCGGCTCCGATGGCGGAGGCATCCACCTCAAGGGTGAACAGCTTGTTAGCCTCAGGACGGTGAAGTACAGGAGCGGTAGCAAAGACTTGCCTCAGGGATTGGAAGGCGCTCTCGGTTTCAGGAGACCAGTGGTGAGGGTTGGCTCCTTTGCGGATCAAAGCGGACATAGGAGCGGTCAAAGAGGAAAAGTGTGGAATAAACGCCGGTAATAGTTGGCGAATCCCAGGAACCGCTGGATTGCCTTAATTCCCTGGGGACGCGGCCAATTGAGTACCACGGACACTTTTCCTAGGTCCATGCGCAAGCCAGAATCAGAAATGATGTATCCAAAGAACGGCAGTGATGACTGTTCGAAGGCGCATTTTTCTAGCTTGGCATAGAGACGATGTTCTCTCAGACGAAGTAAGACTTGGTGGACGTCTTTTCTGTGCATAGACAGATCTGGGGAAAACACCAGGATGTCATCCAAGTATACCACCACGCAGGAGTAGAGTAGATCTCGGAATATGTCATTGACAAACTCTTGGAACACTGCGGGAGCATTGCACAAGCCGAAGGGCATAACCAGGTGCTCATAGTGACCGTCACGAGTGTTGAAAGCGGTCTTCCATTCATCACCAGAGCGAATCCAGACCAGATTATAGGCCCCCCGAAGATCTAATTTTGTGAAGATCCGTGCTCCCCGCAGACGGTCAAATAGCTCTGGAATGAGAGGAAGGGGGTATTTGTTCTTAATGGTGATATCGTTGAGACCTCTGTAGTCAATACAGGGACGAAGGCTCCCATCGTTCTTGACAAAAAAGAACCCGGCCCCGGCGGGTGAGGATGACTTGCGAATAAAGCCTCTGGCTAGATTCTCCTGAACATATTCGGACATAGCCTGAGTCTCGGAGGGAGAAAGCAGATAGATCCGACCTCGGGGCGGAGTAGAACCGGGAACAAGGTCGATGGGGCAATCATAAGACCGATGCGGAGGCAGACTCTCAGGCCTCCTTCTTGTCAAAACATGCAAAACACAAGCCGCGGAGACACCATCACGTGTTTCTCAACGCAAGCAATGACTAGCCAGGTCTTTCCCCGGGAAGGAACAACCACGGGAAGGGCAGTCTCCAATGAAGGAAACCACCTATGCCAAAACATGGTATCCATCCACAGACAGCTGTTTCGGGGTATTGCCCCTCATCAGTGTGGAGTAGGAAACTGGCTAGTAGGAGCAATGCCTAGTAAAAGACTGTGAAAATGAGGATGCGTGACCTCGTGGAGATCAAACATCCAATGTTTGATCTCCACGAGGTCACTCATCCTCATTTTCACAGTCTTTTACTAGGCATTGCTCCTACTAGCCAGTTTCCTACTCCACACTGATGAGGGGCAATACCCCGAAACAGCTGTCTGTGGATGGATACCATGTTTTGGCATAGGTGGTTTCCTTCATTGGAGACTGCCCTTCCCATGGTTGTTCCTTCCCGGGGAAAGACCTGGCTAGTCATTGCTTGCGTTGAGAAACACGTGATGGTGTCTCCGCGGCTTGTGTTTTGCATGTTTTTGCATATTTCCCATAAGGGATGGGGGCATTGCTCTAGATCACTGCGTTGAGAAACATGTGATGGTGTCTCCGCAGTGTTGGATGTTTGATCTCCACGAGGTCACTCATCCTCATTTTCACACTCCTTCTTGTCAAAGACGTCCAAAAAGGCCCAATAGGCGGAAGGTAGCTCTGAGGACGTTATCGTTGAACGTGAGAAACTCTGTGGGTGTACGGCAAGCAGACACTTAGTTTGGCAAGACTGGCCCCATCGCAAAATGTCACCAGAATGCCAGTCAAGAGTGGGCTCGTTTGTCCTTAACCAAGGAAGACCCAAAAGGATGGTATGGGATAAAGAAGGTAGCACGTAGAATACAATCTTCTCCCGGTGTAAGGCTCCAATCTGAAGTTCCATTTCTTCGGTGACCTGAGTAACGGACTCCCGCAGGGGTTGGCCGTCGACCGACGCAATCTGTCGAGGAGTCTCCAGGGATCTGACAGGAATCCGAAGCCTCCTAACCGCCTCGAGTTGAATACAGTTACCAGCCGCCCAGAATCAATATAAGGCCCATTCGGAAAAATGTTTAGGTGAAAAAGGACGGAAAGAGTCAAGAGTAGAGAGGAGTCACAGTTACCTAGGGAGGCCTCTCTTACCAGTCCTAGGCAGAGGCGTTTCCCGGACGTATAGGACAGAAACGAAGGAAGTGGGAAGCACTCCCACAAAAGAAGCAGAGCCTCTGTTCGACCCTCTCTCGCCGGCGCTCATCCACAGGCTTGAGACGATCCACTTGCATGGGTTCCGGTACCGGAACCGCAGAAGCAGACACTGGGCTGGAGCGGGGCGGACTACGAGCGGCAGGAGGAGCGCGAGAAGGTCTTCTCTCCCTGGCATCCTCTCGGGATCGTTCCTGAAAGCGTAGATCGATGCGGGTGGCCACAGAGATCAGATCCTCTAGGGAGGTTGGAGTATTTCGACCTGCCAACTCATCCTTGATTCGACCAGAGAGACCCCGCCAAAAGGCTCCCACCAAGGCCTCATTGTTCCAACCCAACTCCGAGGACAGGGTGCGAAACCGAATGGCATACTGACCTACCAAGAGCGTGCCCTGGTGAAGATTGAACAGAGCTTCAGTGGTAGAGGCCAAGCGGCCCGGCTCATCAAACACCTTACGGAAGGTGTCCAGGAAAAAGGAGAGTTGGGCGACTGAGGGGTCATCTCATTCCCAGAGAGGGTTAACCCAAGCTAGAGCCTCTCCTTCTAAATGGGACACGATAAAGGCCACCTTGGATCGATCGGTGGGATACTGTTGTGGCAGCAACTTGAAGTGTAAAGTAGTTGGAATTGATTTAAGAAGCCTCTACATGACATGGGATCGCCACCGAATCGTGGGGGCTTCGCCAAACGTGGAGAGGGAAGCGGAACCGCGGGCTGAGTCGGGGTTGCGGCTGCGGTCTGGAGAGCTATTAGACGATTATCCACCGAGGCCATATAATTCAAAATGTGTGCCTGAGTGTCGCGCTGCTGGGAGAGTTACTGTTGGAGACCGGTGATCTGGGAGGCACTCCCCGGAGCCGAGGCCTGCAAAGACGACAAACGGGACTCCACGGATTTGAGGAAAGACATGATCCTTGCCTGATTTTCCCGTAGGAGCAAAAGTTCCTTTCGGCTCGGGGTCGGGGTATCAGCGGGGTCCATGGCCTGGTTATTTTGTGAGGCTGGGAAGACTCCAATGGTGACCCCACAGGTCCGTGACGACGAACCTGCTTCCGGCCGAGCGGGCCAGGTGTACCACCCCCTATACAGGGAGTGTTAGGGGCAGGCCCGGAGGAGACTATCACAAAGGAAGTGTGGGCATCGCAGACCCGGGAATGGAGGCAGTGGCAGGAGCCATGAGCGTGGAGGAGGAGGCGGCGGGCGCGGGACCAGCAGGAGCGCTAACAGCGGGAGCAGCGGTAAGCGTGACAAATGTCAGTTTACATTTTTACAGGCTGACACTCAGATCCATAATATCATCTAGATATTCAAAGTGTGCCTTTAAGATTACGTTTACGGCACTATGATATATGCCATATTCTTCATAACTCTTTGTGCCTTGCTGTTTACTTGCAGTTAAATATTCATCAGCTTTTCCTAAAAATCTTAAAAGACTTCACAAAACATTTTCTCCTGCATACCTAATGGAAGGGCTCAACATATTATTTGGACTTTTGGATGAAACCACAACAAAAGATGGGAAACTTTTCTTCTGCTGAGTCAAGAAGCAAATTTTGCTTGAAACTAAAAAGTTAAAAATTAGCCACCTAAGTTAAAAATTGTGCACTAAGGGTACATACCCATATGTGAGAAAAAAGTTCCGATATCATGATCTAAAAAATGGACCAGTCTCATGCGTATGCAATCCATATGAAATGCATTTTCTACAGAGATAGAAGGCCCAATCAAACTATTTGTTTAGGAATCTGTGTTTGGATCCTACCGAGGAAGTCCTCTTCAACTGGGTGTTATCCCGGGAGTATGGTGTTGGATATTCCCCTGTTGTTGCTCCGAAGAGGCGGCATAAATTTTGGGTGCATTCACTCCTCACTCAGTGTCTTAAAAGAGGTCATTTTTCCTGGCTGTATGGATACCTATGCATGCATCGTGAAAAATGTTTGGCCTACACGAGGATGTCACTTGAGACATTTGACATTCTACTGGCTGAGGTTCGTACAGCAGTAACATTTCAAAATTCCCATTTTTGCAAATGCATTTCTGCGGAAGAACGGCTTCTGCTTACCTTGAGGTAATTTTTTTTAATTTGACATATGTGAAAAATATATTAATGTATGTTAGGAACACGACGGCACGGTGGCTCAGTGGATAGCACTGCAGCGCTGGAGTCCTGGGTTCAAATCCCACCAAGGACAACATCTGTAAGGAGTTTGTGTGGGTTTCCTCTGGGCACTCCGGTTTCCTCCCACATTCCAAAGACATACTGATAGGGAATTTAGATTGTGAGCCCCATCAGGGACAGTGATGATAATGTGTGCAAACTGTAAAAGCGCTGCGGAATATGCTATTGCTATATAAAAAAAAAAGATTATTATTATACCAAATTACCATTTTTTTCAGGTTATCTTTGAATATTGTTCGGGTTAATTCTTAACACTTCAAGTAGAATGTCTGCCATTCCTCTACATTAATTTGTAAGTATAAGAGAATTCCGATGAGCATTATGGGTGGAAGCAGTCAATATAAAGATAGTTGTATCCTAAATAACCACCCAAATTTAAAGACACATATGGACAACTGCATAATAAACATCAAAAACAGCAAAAAAAGCGCAGTCGTGAGGTCTATTCTTTCTGCGGATTCTGCTGCGGTTTGCCATCTCCTCCATTGTGGAGATGAAAAACCGCAGGGCAAAACTGCAGGCTAATCCGCATGTCTTTTGACCTGCAGATTTACCTGCGGATTTTACAAAATCAGCGCGGGAAAATCCATATAGCATTCCGCAGCGCGTGCACATACCCTAATGGTCCAAGGACATCTTCCTCACATGGGCATTGATCCTCAGATTGGGATGGCCCTGCCTCTGCCTCAGAGGCTGTGTCTTTTTCCTATATGTTGGATTCTGTTCTATATATAAATAATTGTTTTTTTAAAAAAATTTTTGTTACGTTACTACAAATCTGTTTTAAAACATTATCAATGTGGCCTAAAACCCAGTACTTACGGTCTTAGGTCCATGACGGGGGTAAAAAGTTTAACCGACTCATATACAGGTAGGGCCTTTTTTTGCTGGCCCCAATATCACTTTGCTGGCAATGCTGGCGCTCCCTCCAGTACTGATCCTGGTAGCTCAACCATCTACGGGTTACATCTTTCACTGGCAAAAGGATCGTTTACATTTACACATGTAAATATAGTACTGTGAAGGCCACAATACAAAAATAAAAAAAGCTTAGCTAAATAAAGACAGAGCAAATTGTGAAAGCTACAATGTTTTAGGAAACATATACTGTATATATAAAAAACCCATATAAATAATTTTACTTACTCATCCCCATTTGGACAGATGGGGTGCAGTCAGCATAATTTGGAAATAATTGTTGACAAATTAGGTCCAGGAGGTGTCCTTTACAAAGTGATTTTGATAATTTAAGTCACACGGATCCCAAAGTTTGAGTCACCTATGGACTAAAACCAAGAGCATCTCCCCATTAAATACACTAGACATGGCAAACTTGCAAAACAATACACTCTATGAAGGTGTGTCACATGCAATATTTCCTGACAGGTGGTTTATTGGAAAATAAAACTTGGCACTCAACTTATTAGTGGAATCCAGAAGTAATTTTAAGGCAGTCAAATCAATATGAGGCGTTTCGGTCCCACACGGACCTTCGCCAGTCTAATGATCATGCAGAAAACAAAATAACTATTATTTACTTATTAACAGAAATCAAAATGTCAAAATAAGAAAAAAAACGAGATAGCAAAAACAACCATAATCCTCATGGTGTATGAAAGTGCATATACAGTATATACATAAGGAGAGCACCAACAGGTAGAGGGAAGTCATAAAGGAAAAAGAAAGGGAAGGGGTTGTAGCAGAGTGTATCTTTTGAGAATCCACCGGTACACAGAAGAACTTCACTGAGCAAGTTATCTTCAGTAAACAGCATTTACTTCTTATGGCTAAACATGAGATAAGGATTCAGAAGCACACAGCTGCGCTGCTGACATAACACAGTCAAAAGCGAAAGTAAAACTAAACATCAACAATAGAGACTTCCCTCCCCACAATACAGCAAACATTTAACTTCACACTATCGCCATCTGCTGTCAGTGCTGTTTAACAGCATTCAACGCCGTCGTGAAGATGTCTGCTGTCATTTCTTCAGTAGGATAATCCTTCAAGAAATTATACTTCACATTTCCCATGTCTTTGATTTCAAAATGTCACTTCAGGATGTTTAGAATGTTTTCTTTATCCCTTTCTTGTTCAGAACAAATCAGAATGTCATCTATCTCTCTCTATATATATATATATATATATATGTACATAAATATATCTGTTCATCAGCCTTTTTGTGTACAAGCATGGATCAGCATTGCTTCTATGAAAATTTTCATTTGTAAGCACTTCCGTGATTTTGTCATTCCACGCTTTAGCTGCTTGCTTTAAACCATATATGCTTTTCTGTAGTTTGCAAACTTTGGGTTTCTTTCGTCTTTGAATCCTGGAGGTTGTTCCATGTAAATGTCTTCTGTTAAATCTCCATTCAAAAAAGCTGTCTTTACATCCAGATGTATCAGTTCCATCTGTTTCATTGCTGCAACTGTAAGTAAAGTTCTTATTGTAGTATGATTGACAACTGGAGCAAATGTCTCAGTCTTCTCCATATTTTTGAGAATACCCTTTAGCTACGAGTCTTGCTCGGTATCTTTCAGGTGTGCCATCTGTTTGGTATTTTACTTTAAAAATCCATTTACATCCTATGGCTTTTCTTCCTTCTGGTAAATCGGTCAGTGTATATGTATTTGAGTCATGCATGGATTTCATTTCTTTTTCTGTTGCTTCTATCCATTTATTAGCTTCTTCTTTAGGGAGTTTAGATATGTCTTCCCAAGAAATAGGTTCATAAATTTTACTTGTGCTTGTCTTGTATGAGAGACGTTTTGGTGGTTTACCTTTGTTTTCTCTCACTGAATGTCTTGGTTCTGTGTCTGTTTGTAGTTGTATTTCTTCATTTTCAGTATTCTGTTCTTCATCAATCTCAACTACTTTCTCATCAGATATTCCTTCAGCTATGTCACTGCTGTTTTTTTCTTATTTTTTGTTTCCAGTGAAATCATAGTGTCTTCATTTAGATCCTCAATGAATGTCACACTGTTACTCACCGTGACCGTCTGTTTTGGGATTGAGGATTCTGTATCCCTTGCAATTTTCACTATTTCCAACAAATATTCCCTCCATGGATCTGTTTTGAAGTTTGGAACGTTTTTCTGTTGGAATGAATATAAAAACTTTACATCCAAATACTTTTAAACGATTGACACTTGGTTTCATACCTTGCCACAGTTCATATGGAGTTTTCTTCAGTTTTCTGGAAAAAAGCCTGTGCTGTAAATATGTAGCTGTCATTGCTGCCTCACCCCAATATTTCTCTGGTAGTTTGGAATCTGTCAGCATACATCTCATAATTTCTGTCAGAGTTCTGTTGTTCCTTTCTGCTACTCCATTTTGTTCAGGTGTGTACAGAACAGTTTTCTGGTGTTCTATACCATTTTGTCTTAAGTAGTTTTCTATTTTGTGACCTGTATATTCACATCCATTATCACTTCTGATGACAATTGGCTTCCTTTGAAATTTGTTACTCGACCTTGTTAGATAGTCTACAAGTTTATCAAAAACTTAACTATTGTTCTTAAGTATGTGACTGTGTATCTTGAGTAGTCATCTATAAAAGTCACCATGTATCTATTTCCTCCTGATGTAGTCACTTGCATGGGTCCACATACGTCAGTGATGTTAGGCGTCGGGTTCCTGTCGCTGCACAGCGGGAATCCCGAGCCTTACTTCCGGCGGTCTCCCATTCCTCTCCAGCCGCAGAGGAGGTTGCTCAGCAAACTCATCGCTCCCGGCTCTCTTGCCAGGCCAGCTCCGTGGATTTGCTTGCTGTTGCCACCTCTGGCACAGCTATGGTAATGCATGCTGCTCAGCAGCGAGATTTTCCAGGGACTAAGTCCCCATGTCAGGCCACTGAGCATGCCCATGGAGTGATCTCCCATTGGAGGTCGGGGGTCCCATGTTCAGGTGCTGCTCATGTTCGGATTGGCCCATCCGAGACGCCAGGAAGGTCCTAGACGCTCGCGGCTATAAAAGGTTCGCATGGCCGCTCGGCCATGCGCTAGGATAGCCTGTATTTTCAGACTATAAGGAGTGAGTGGTGTATGCACGTATGAATGTCTCTGGTGACTGACTCATTATGAAACCCCTACCCTGCATGTGTTGTGCAGCCTAGCCTGCTAGCGCCCAGGCATAGGTAGGTCAGAGTTTGAGTCAGGCATTAGGCATCATCAGTGACTCGGCACGCCTCAGTGCCCCATGCTCCACACTCCATAGTCAGCGTCTATAGCGGCGCTCGTGGCAGCGATGCCGCGCGCTTAGTGGGCCTAGAGGGACTCTAACCCCATGTCCTTGGGGTAGAGTTCTGTGGCCGCTTGCTGTGCGCTCTTTGGCCGGGCTCTGTGGGTTAAACAGGCTCCGGCATCCACGTTCAGCGGCTGTGCGGCTCTGTGAATTAACAGAGTTCGCTCCTGTTCACATTGGGTGACGTTACCCACGTGTGACTGCTTGTACGCCGCTCTATTCTTCCGCCATTACCTAGCAGCCGTGGACCACCTCTGCATGGTGGACCCCGGGCTGCGAATGCACCTACTATTATTTTATAATTTGGTGCGTTCCGCCAGTCCTAACAGTATGCACCAAATCAAGTGATCTTTTGCTTTTCATCTCACTTTCTTTTGGAATAGATATTCTTATGACTTTAGATTTTATACAACAGTCACATCTTACGGTAACTGAGCAATCTGATATCTTTAGATCTTTTGTCAATTCTTTTCTTTGCAGTTCCCTTATTCTGTCAGGGTGTCTGTGTCCTAGATGTCTATGCCACATGTGAATATAGTTCTTGTGATCATGTGTACATACCTTCATCTGTTCCTTTGGTATGTCAAGATGATATAATTGTTCATCTGCCTTGACATTAGTTATCACCTTGTTTCCTGCTAGAATTGCACATTCATTGTCTTTGAATTTTACAGTGAGTCCATTGGCTGTTAAACGCTTCACAAATAACAATCCGCCTTTCAATTTTGGAACATACAACACATTCTGTACAAGTATCTTTGAATCTTGTTCGAAATTGTTTGAAGAGTTTAGCATACCTTGTCCTATACCTTCTGCAGTTATTTTGCTTCTGTCTGCAAGATAAATGGCTTCTTATCTAAATCAAGATCAGTGAAGAAATTATTGTCACTAGTCATATGACTGGTTGCTCCTGAATCAATAAACCAACCAAGTGATGATTTCTTGTCTGTTACTTTAAATGTGCCATTCCAATTGTTCTCACATGAATCAGAAATTGTGTTTTTCACCTTCTGTGTATGCTCTTTATGTTGTAATTTTTGCTGTTCTGCTTTCCATATAGTACAGTTTTTCTTTAAATGACCTTTTTTCTTACATCTGAAACATTCCCTTGTCTCTTTATTATAGGGTTTTTTAAATTCTGCAGCTTTAAGAGCGTTTCCACTTCCTTTTCAGTAGAAGAATCATTTGTCTGTTCTTTTCTTCTCTGATATTCATCTATTAGTCTGGTTTTCAAAAAATCTAATGTAACATAGTAACATGGTTATTAAGGTTGAAGGGAGACTTTAAGTCCATCTAGTTCAACCCATATCCTATCCTAACTTGCCCTAACATGTTGATCCAGAGGAAGGCAAAAAAAAACCCATGTGGCAAACAGTAAGCTTCACATTGGGGAAAAAAATTCCTTCCTGACTCCACATACGGCAATCAGACTAGCTCCCTGGATCAACGCAATATTAAGGAAACTAGTGTATATACCCTGTAATATTATACTTTTGAAGAAAGGCATCCAGTCCCTTCTTAAATTTTAGTAGGGAATCAATCATTACAACATCATATGGCAGAGAGTTCCATAGTCTCACTGCTCTTACAGTAAAGAATCCGCGTCTGTGAGTATGCTTAAACCTTCTTTCCTCCAGACGTAGAGGATGCCCCCTTGTCCCCGTCACAGGTCTAAGAGTAAAAAGATCATTAGAAAGGTCTTGGTATTGTACCCACATATATTTAAACATTGTAATAAGATCACCCCTAAGCCTTCGATTCTCCAAACTAAATAACCCCAAGTGTAATAACCTGTCTTGGTATTGCAGACCCCCTAGTTCCCTAATAACCTTGGTCGCTCTTCTCTGCACCCGCTCCAGTTCAGCTATGTCTTTCTTATACACCGGAGACCAGAACTGTACACAGTATTCTAAGTGTGGTCGCACTCGTGACTTATATAGAGGTAAAATTATGTTCTCCTCATGAGCATCTATGCCTCTTTTAATGCATCCCATTATTTTATTTGCCTTTGCAGCAGCTGCCTGACACTGGCCACTAAATGTGAGTTTGTCGTCCACCCATACACCCAGGTCTTTTTCAGTGACTGTTTTGCCCAGTGTTTTACAATTAAGCACATAATTATACATCTTGTTTGTTCTACCCAAGTGCATGACCTTACATTTATCCCCATTAAAGCTCATTTGCCATTTATCAGCCCAAGCTTCTAGTTTACATAAATCCTCCTGTAATATAAAATTGTCCTCCTCTGTATTGATTACCCTGCAGAGTTTAGTGTCATCTGCAAATATTGAAATTCTACTCTCTATGCCCCCTACAAGGTCATTAATAAATAGGTTAAAAAGAAGCGGGCCCAAACCTGACCCCTGTGGTACCCCACTGCTAACCGTGACCCAGTCCGAGTGTGCTCCATTAATAAACACCCTTTGTTTCCTATTCCTGAGCCAGCTCTTAACCCACCTACACATATTTTCTCCTATCCCCATTGTTCTCATTTTATGTATCAACCTTTTGTGTGGCACCGTATCAAAAGCTTTTGAAAAGTCCATGTACACCAAGTACACTGCATTCCCTTGGTCCAGTCCAGAACTTACCTCTTCATAAAAGCTTATCAGATTAGTCTGACAGGAACGGTCCCTTGTAAACCCATGTTGATATTGGGTCATAAGGTTATTCTTCTCCAGATACTCCAGTATAGTCTCTTAGAAAACCCTCCAGGATTTTACCCACAGTTGAGGTTAAACTTACTGGCATATAATTTCCAAGTTCAGTTTTTGTCCCCTTTTTGAATATTGGCACCACATTTGCTATACGCCAGTCCTGTGGTACAGACCCTGTTATTATGGAATCTTTAAAGATTAAAAATAATGGTCTATCTATGACTGTGCTTAATTCCTGCAGTACTCGGGGGTGTATCCCATCCGGGCCCGGGGATTTGTCAATTTTAGTGATTTTTAGACGCCGCCGTACTTCCTGCTGGGTTTCATGGAGAATTTTTATCCCTGATCATGTTATCTGTCATGGGATTTTCTTGTGTAAATACTGTTGAAAAAAAAGGCATTGAGCATATTGGCTTTTTCCTCATCCTCATCCACCATTTCACCCAGACTATTTTTAAGGGGGACAACACTATCATTTTTTAGTTTCTTACTATTTATGTAGTTAAAGAATATTTTGGGATTATTTTTACTTTCTCTGGCAATGAGTCTCTCTGTCTCAATCTTTGCTGTTTTGATTTGCTTTTTACAGAATTTATTTAATTTTCTGTATTTATTTAATGCCTCATTACTACCTACTTGCTTTAATTCTCTAAATGCTTTATTTTTATCTCTTATTGCACCCCTTACAGCTCTACTTAGCCATAGTGGTTTCCTCCTATTTCTAGCATGTTTATTCCCATACGTATATATTGTGCACAGGTCCTATTCAGGATGCTAATAAACGTCTCCCATTTTCTTTGTGTATTTTTATGTCTCAGGATATCGTCCCAGTTAATTGCACCAAGATCATCTCTCATCCATTGGAAATTTGCCTTCCTGAAGTTTAGTGTCCTTGTAACCCCTCTACTACACATCTTATTAAAGGATACATGAAAACTTATTAATTTGTGATCACTATTACCCAAATGACCCTCAACCCTTACATTTGATATGCGGTCTGGCCTGTTGGTTAATATTAGGTCTAGCAGTGCCCCCCCTCTTGTTGGGTCCTGAACCAGTTGTGAAAGGTAATTGTCTCTCATAGTTGTCAAAAACCTATTACCTTTGCTGAAACTGCAGGTTTCGGTTCCCCAATGTATTTCAAGGTAGTTGAAGTCCCCCATAATAATGT
Source organism: Dendrobates tinctorius (assembly GCF_039654945.1). Taxonomy (NCBI): domain Eukaryota; kingdom Metazoa; phylum Chordata; class Amphibia; order Anura; family Dendrobatidae; genus Dendrobates; species Dendrobates tinctorius. Next base: position 195,856 of record NW_027362134.1, on the reverse strand, counting down.
GACGTCTTATTCTGGTCTCGTCTCTAGGGCATTTATCAAGGCTGTATACGAATCTGGTAAACTGCACAATAATATTGCTGCTACATGACTTTCTTTAATGTCTTCACCAATAGACCTTAGCTGTGATATTAATTCCATCATTGAGAATATGTGCTTCTGCATATCGTCATTTGCACTCACTCACTCATACTGTAAAGCTTTCTTAATAGAAATACTGTAACTTATAATTTAAACTGGGTCTTTCATGTTATTTTCTCAATGCGTCCCACATTCCTTTTGCTGTTTCTTCATTTCTTATGTGTATCAATTGAGGATCATCCACTATTAAGCTAATGGTGGCTCTAGCTTCTCTATTAGTTCTATCCCATGTCTGATTATCTTCATCAGGTCTATCTGTAGTAATTACATCCCATAAATTATCTTTAGATAACAACATCACTACTTTGAATTTCCATAACTGATCATTTTTACTGTTCAGCTTAGCTACTGTGAGTTTCAGCTCAGTGCTGCACATCATTTTTATATAATCTTACTTGCTTTATGAAGATATTCTTCTTTCTAATTCCTGTATATCCTGTGTGTTGTGATTCTCTGTAATTATCTCCAGTGTGCGGCCCTCCATTTCCTGGGTCATAAATTCCTTTGTCCCTCTGTATCTGGATTTTTTCTCTTCAGCCTCCGTTCGCTGGGTTTTATCTTCTTCTGTTAACAGAGATTATCTGCTTCTCCGGTGTCTGGATTTATCTCCTGGGTGTCTGGGCCCATAACCTGTAGCAGAGTGTATCTTTTGAGAATCCACCAGTACACAGAAGAACTTCACTGAGCAAGTTATCTTCAGTAAACAGCATTTACTTCTTATGGGTAAACATGAGATAAGAATTCAGAAGCACACAGCCGTGCTGCTGGCATAACACAGTCAAAAGCGAAAGTAAAACTAAAGATCAACAATAGAGAACTTCCCTCCCCACAATACAGCAAACATTTAACTTCACACTATCGCCATCTGCTGTCAGGCTAGTGTAAAGTCCTCGTTTACATAAACAATATGTCCATTTCAGTTGCATATGCCAATAGGGGTAACCTACCCAACTGCTTAAAGAAGAAGAAAAGAAGTGACTATATAATCATTCATTTGTAGCATGCCTAAAATGAAAAATCATAGTAAGCATATGCAATGGTTAATTACAATTGTAATGGAATGTAAAAAAAGGGCGGGGGGTTACCTGTGAAACGACAGGAAGATGTTGGTGAATGGGAACCCACATTAGATCTGTGAATAACAATAAAAGTAGAAAAAGTAAAAAAACAAAATAAATAAAAAGGTCGTCTCTTGAAACGGCAAATATGAGATGTCCAAGAGTAAACCAAGGAAATGTCAGTATAGAAAAAGAGGTGAAAGAAAAGAGGTGAAAAAAAGGAAGCAGTCCACTTAGGTGGAAAATAATAATAGCATAAGATCCGCAATAAGTGGGAATACAAAGTGAAGGCTATTGTAGCTGGTAATAAGGAAACCCAGACCATGGTAAAAGTAGAGTGTGATGGTAAGAGTATTATGTCACATAAGTGAAAACTATAGTAGCATGTGGTCCACAATGAGTGGAGGTGGTACAAAAGGAACACACAGACCACAGTATAATGATGGAGTGCAATGGTCTGAGTGCTATATCCCATTACATTGGTGTCAGTGGCGAGTAGAGCCACAAGTACCGTGCTGTGTGGAGAGAGCGCTAACAAAGTTAAAAACTTACATGCAGTTGAGAAGGAGTGTTGCCTACACCAACACGGCGTCCACCAATAATCAGATGTGGCTAAACTGCAGGACAACATTTAAGAAAGGAGGGGGCAGGACTTAGCGTTGCAAAAACCGGAAGTGTGAAAGCGGAAGTGATGCTTGTGTTCCACAAGGAGGAAGTGTATGCATTCCACTGTACTGTAAGAATACAGGGTAGGAGAAAGCAGGATTTGAGCGGAGAAAAAAAAAAATCACAGATGAGATGTAACTCATTGAATAACACTGGTCAAAATGCAATCCAATTTTTTATCGGATTGGACTCGTCTGTAGAGATGAGCGACTTTGCCTTTTTTCGGGTCGAGTCGGGTTTCACGAAACCCGACTTTCGCAAAAGTCGGGTCGAACGAAATCGGCCGACTATAGGGAAAAGTTGGAGGCCGACTGAAACACGATACCCAATGCAAGTCAATGGGGAAGCAAAGTCGGCAGGGAGTGGAAGACAGTAAACACACCTACAATGCCCATTTCAATGCCAAAAACATCAATTCTAATAACTGAAGCTTGTCAACCTTAATTTACTTCCTAATAATAGTTACACATTGAAAATTGGGGGTTATTTGGCTAAAGTTGTGGGGGGGTTGGACTGGCTCCAGGTTTTCGTGTGCCCTGGGCCAAAGAGTGTCAGTGTGCCCCTTTAACACATAACACAACTCATGATGCTCCGATACGCCACAGAAATATAGGTATAGTACAATGACACATACTTCACTGCTTACATGACATGACTGATCTATTTTAAATTGTACAATAGCTCAAAAACAGGACAGTATATTACTCCATACAGTGTTATGGCCACCACATTGTGCGCCATACAGAATAATGAGCCCCATATATTTCTCCATACAAAATAATTAGTCACATATAATGTTCCATACAGTATCTGATGAGCTCCACATAATGCTCCATATATAATGGGCCCCATTGGTAATGCTCCAGTGTATAATGTGCCCCTTAGATGCTGCTCCAGTGTCTGATCTGCCCCATTTACAATGCTCCAGTACATGATGGGCCCTATTTTTAATTAACCCAGGCATGGTATGTGAAAAGAGCTCCATGGAGTAATCTGAGGTGTGTGCTTCCACATCCTTCACTTTTGGTGTAGGTGAAGGACACAAGGAAAGGGGTTGATCCTAACCAGAAACCTGCAGTTCCGACTCAGTGCTTGTATTTTTTACAACTTCAAAAGAGGAGGCGATAGAGCTGGAGGCTGTTTCAGCAATGTAAGCCACAAACAGTTCCTGATACTCCGGCTTTAAAAGCAGTCTACCTACTCCCAGAAAAGGGAGCCTTACAGGGCTTCCAGAGCTACACCATGATGCTGGCTCAACTCCTCCTGCCTTAGCTGCTATTGTGTTTTTGGCACTACCAGCAGATGCACCACCACCACCACCACCATCAGTACCAGGTGGCCCTCCACGCCAACATCCACGTCCTCTTCCACCATACTTCCTCATGTTTTTGAAAATGGACCCAAAATACCAGCAGATATATGGTACTGTATCAGAAGCTTCAGAAGCTACAGTCTATGGATAACAGTAAATCTCCGTATATATTTTATGAGGCATACACAGACGCTCACAGGCTCAGTATGGATTACCCAATAAAATAAGTTGAAAAGGGTACAGTATCACCAGATACAAGGTATATATAGTATAGTGTAAACTTTCTGATTCTCCGCATACATTTCTGGAGGCAGACACAAACGCTTTCAGGACCAGTATGGATTACACAAGAATATGAAAAGCTGTAAATGGGTTATGTAACACAAGCGTACAGCTGTATACAGTGTTGGGGTAATCTTAAAGTTCCAAATATATTGCCGGAGTAACAGACAGACGTTTACAGGCTCATTATGGATAACACCAGAATCTAAATAGCTAAAAAGGTTACTATATCAGAATCGTTCTGCTGTATACAGTGTTGGCCAAATTGAAAATATCGGTATATATTACCGTAGTCACCCTCAGACGCTCACTCAGTTTGGTTTTGACCATAATAAAAAACGTTGTAAAAAAGGTCCTGGATAACAAAATAGCAAGCATATATTTTTAAGGGTACAACTGAAATCTCCGTATAAATAGTCACTCTCAGACGCTTATACAGTATGGATTTGACCGTTATGCTAAATGTCAAACAAAGGTACTGTATAACAAGATACAAGCTGTATCGAGTATAGTGTAAAAATTTGTTTCTCCGATTCTCCGTATATATAGAAGGCGTAACCCACACACGCTCGCTCACTATGGATGATGTAGGGAAGGTGGACTGACAAACCTGCATGTAGTGAGAAGAAGAGGTGTAGCGCAGTGTAGGTGTGAAACCACTAAGATAAAGAGAAATGGTGCAGTGTTTTAGCTTGCCCATTGGAGGGCAGTGGAGAGTGTAGGAGTGGGACTGAATAGCTGCCATTGGTCAGAGAAACTGTTAGTTGATGGTGGGCAGAGTTACCAGAACTGGAAGTATAAAAGGCTGATGGAAGGTTCTGGAAGAGTCAGTCAGTGAAGGGAGCACAGTAAAGAGGAAGTTCTGCTGAGGAAACAGACAGTGGAAAGGCTCCAGAGAGGACTGACAGTTGAGGTGGTCACGGGGGGGTGGCCCAGAGGACGGTAGCCGCAGACGAAGACGGCCTGGGGCTATCATACGGACGGTGTGCTCAGACTGGTGCAGCGCTGTGGTGGTTGGGCCTAGGCCAGCCACAGGGAAAGAGCCACAGAGGATGCCACGATTATAGCTACAAAGGAAGTGAAGGTACCGGGGCCTGTGTACAGAGAAATGTGAAACAGCTGTGGTGAATTGAGGGTCCCCCCCACAGTTGGTTATCCTACAGATGATACCTTAATACAAATTTTTGAAACAAGGTACTGTATCAGCACATACCAGGAGTGTCCAGTCTAGTGTTAAATTTCCGTCTATACTTCCGGAGTCAGACAAAGACACTCACAGGCTCACTATGTATTACACTAGAATTACAAAAGTAGAAAAAGGGAAAAGGTATTCATAGCGTACACCAGTATACAGTGTTGTGGTACTTTTAAATCTTCGTATATATTTCAATCTCAGTAAGCCAGTCAAGAATCTCCCCTACTGGAAACTACATGGATACAAGTATAGACGCACAGTCGAGTGTTAGCAGAAATTTTGGAATTACTCATCGCGGGAAAACCTCCTGGTAGATGTTGCAGAGGCGATGCAGACCCTCAATTATTGTGTCTGTGGAGAAAGCAAAAAAGGTTCTTTGTGAAGAAAGGATTGCTTTATCGCAGTAGCGTGGATCACATCACCGTTACTCATCTCCATCAAATTGTGATCACAGGGAGAGATGTTCCCATGGTCCTCACTGCCTATCATGAGGTGTCTGGTCATTTTGGAGTGCAAAAGACAGAAGCCACAGGCCGTAGGTGATTCTATTGGATTGGCATGAGAGGAGACATTGAAAAATGGTGGCAGGAATGTCACACATCTGTGACTATCACAACTGTGAAAGGTGATCATAAACCACCACTGCATCCGCTTGTAAGTTGATGTCCATTTCAAATGGTAGCCACTGATCAACTGAAGGTAGAGGCCAGCAGGACAGGCCATAGCTACATCTTAACCATCATTGATCAATACACCAAATTTCTAGTGGCCGTCCCTGTGAAGGATTTAACTGCACAGACTACACAGCGGTGGAGCAGGGAGAGGTAAGTATTGCAACTTAATAGTGCTGTGGCCATGACCAAGTAGGGGGGGCACAATCATGATTGACGGTACTGGCACAGGGACCCTCATAGTACGCTGGTGTGTCTGACGGTGAGTGGGCCCTCCCACCATCTGAGACACTGTATTGTACTATGAGGGGCCCTGTGCCATTGCCGTCGGCCATCAGTGGGCCCATCCACCAGTTCAGAGCAGCGGCACTTGCCTGGGTGTGCCAGGTCTTGACCCCATCCGTTGGGGGAGGGTTGGGCAGCCCAGTTAGGAAGGTTTAACAATTGGCATATGTAGATGTGTTGACTGGACATTCAGCTGCTGCAAAGGGCGCAATTGGGCAAGTCCGAGGAAGCGGAGGAAAAAACCGAGGCACTTTTCTGGTAACCTATGTAACATCAGGGGAAGGTGGGACAAAATCCTTTGAAACCCATGCATGGTTCATTTTAATGAAGGTTAGATCATCAACATTTTGGGTCGACAGACGGGTCCTTTTTTCTGTCAGAATTGATCCAGCAGCACTGAAGACTCTTTCAGATAACACACTTGCAGCAGGGCAAGCGAGATCCTGTAAGGCATATTGTGCCAATTCAGGCCAGGCGTCCAGTTTAGAGGGCCAATAGTCAAAGGGGAATGACCTGTGAGGGAGAACATCGATATGGGAGGAAAAGTAGTTTGCAACCAAAGTTGACAACTGCTGCCTCCGGTCACTTTTAATCGATGCAGTATTAGCAGTCGTGTGAGCGGTACTTGAGAAATCATTCCACAACATGGTCATTAAACCCCTGTCTCCAACGCCACTTCTGCTGTGTGCTCCACGAACACTTCTTCCATTGTGCCCACTACGGCTCGTGGGAGAACCAGCACCGCTGCTGTGTGCTGGGAATGCCTCAAACAAACGGTTTACCAGAGTTGCTTGTTTGTTTGCCAATATTATCTCTAGGTTCTCCTGTGGCATGATGTTGTGTAATTTGCCTTTGCAGCGTGGATCAAGGATGCTGGCCAGCCAGTAGTCATCATCCCTTATCATTTTGGCAATGCGGGGGTCCCTTTTTAGGATCTGCCAGGCATAATCGCACATGTGGGCCAATGTTCCAGGTGTCAATGATGCACTGCCCGTGGTGGGTGGAGGAGCAGTTTCTGGCAAATCCACATCCATACAGTCACGCACAAACACTGTCCCTGACCTTGGAACACCAAGAGATGGTACTGTATGAGGAGTGTCCAGCTGTGTAAGGTGTATTAAACAAATTAAATCAACGTATATATTATGTTAATCACAGACGCTCTCACAGTATGTATTGGACCGTAATCCAACAAGCAGATATACGGAACTGTATCAGAAGTGTACAGCTGTATACGATTATTGTGCAACTAACAATCTCCATATATGTATTTACGGAGTGTCACACACACACGCTGACTAGGTATAAATTGACTGTAATGCGAACGGCAGATATACAATACTGTTGGAGAATCGGACAGCTCCATACGATGTGTGTAAGGAAAATTGTCCATCTCCGTGTATTTGTATACGGACTGACACACGCTGTCTCTGTCTAGTTTAGACCGTAATCAAACAGCAGATATACGAAACTGTTTGAAAAACCAACACGACTCTAAGGTGTAGGTCTGGAAAAACGGAAAAACTCCTCGGCTTTTTTTTTCCAGAGTCACACACAGGTAGCTTCTATTTGTCCGTGCTAGAAGGCGGTACACGGTAGTGTTTGAGTAGCGTACCCCACTGTACGGTGTGTGTATGTAAAATTGTCAAGCTCCGTGTATTTGTATACGGACTGACACACGCTGTCTCTGTCTAGTTTAGACTTGTCGGGCTCGGTGTCTGCTGTCGGTGCGTCCCGTAGGTGCCCCTCATTCTTCCCTTGTTCCCTCCGGATTGCCGTTGGCTTACTGTGCCTTTTTGGATGTTTTTGACAAGAAAGAGGCTGAGACTCTTCCTCCGCACCGTCCCTACGACTGCCCCATTGAGCTCTTTCCAGGCACCACTCCTCCTCGTGGAAGTATTTATCCTCTCTCCTCGGCAGAGACCCAAGTCATGTCTGAATACATCCAAGACAATCTGGACAGAGGCTTCATTTGGAAGTCTTTGTCCCCTGCAGGAGCAGGCTTCTTTTTCGTAAAGAAGAAAGATGGGTCGCTGCGCCCATGCATCGATTATCATGGCCTGAATCGCATCACAGTGAAGAATAAATATCCACTGCCACTCATCTCTGAGCTCTATGATCGCTTGAAGGGAGCTTGTGTGTTTACTAAGCTTGATCTACGAGGTGCCTATAATCTGGTTCACATACACTCTGGGGACGAGTGGAAGACTGCGTTCAACACGTGAGACGGGCACAACGAGTATTTGGTTATGCCGTTTGGGCTCTGCAACGCACCTGCAGTATTCCAGGAACTCGTTAATGATGTCTTTCGAGATCTCCTCTACTCCTGTGTCATTGTCTACCTGGACGACATCTTAGTCTTCTCCCCTGATCTGGCCACACATCGCCGAGATGTTTGCCAAGTCCTCCAACGTCTCAGAGAGAACCACCTTTTTGCCAAGTTGGAGAAATGCCTCTTTGAGCAAACTTCATTGCCTTTTCTTGGTTACATCGTCTCGAACTTGGGGTTAGAGATGGATCCTGAGAAAGTCTCTGCAGTTCTCAATTGGCCATGTCCCCTCGGAGTAAAGGCAATTCAGCGGTTTTTGGGTTTTGCCAATTATTATAGGCAATTTATCCCCCACTTCTCTTCATTGACTAAACCTATCTCGGCTCTTGTCTGCAAAGGAGCCGATCCCAATCATTGGCCCTCTGATGCAGAAGCTGCCTGTGAAGCCCTGAAACATGAGTTCGCTAAGTCTCCTGTACTCCATCGCCCGGATGCAAGCAGGCCATTCATTCTCGAGGTTGACGCATCCTTGGTGGGAGCAGGAGCAGTTCTTCTGCAGAAATCCTCCTCTGGCCATGCTCTCACCTACGGATTCTTTTCTAAGGCCTTCTCCGCTCCCGAACGTAACTATGCCATTGGAGATAGAGAACTCTTGGCCATAAAAATGGCTCTCGAAGAGTGGTGCCATCTTCGAGGGTGCCCTCCATCCGTTCATTTTTACGGATCACAAAAATTTGGCCTACCTTCAGTCCGCCCAAAGGCTCAACCCACGGCAGGCCAGCTGGTCACTGTTTTTCGAACGCTTTGACTTCGAACTCCACTTCCGACCCGGGGATAAGAACATCAAGGCGGATGCCCTATCACGGTCATTCCTGTCAGTAGATAAGGAGTAGGGTCCAGCAAAACTCATCGACCCCACCAAGATCCATACCATAGCCCCATTAAGCCTGGTCTCCCCACCATCTGGTAAAACTCTTGTTCGGAGTGGAGCTAGACTAAAGGTTCTACGTTGGAGTCACTCGTCAAAGTTTTCTGGACATTCAGGAGTTAAAAAGATTCTCTCGCTCGTCTCCCGCCATTATTGGTGGCCTTCGCTTCGCAGAGATGTCCAGGATTTCATAACCTCCTGCCCTTCTTGTGCCCGGACCGAAGTTCCTCGACACCCTCTTTCGAGACTCCTACATCAGTTACCTGTGCCTGCCAATCCATGGACTCATATTGCTATGGATTTCGTCACCAATTTGCCTCCTTCTTCTAGATGTACGGTTATATTGGTGGTCGTGGATCGATTTTCCAAAATGGCCCACTTCATCACTCTACCTGGTCTGCCTACTACTCCCGAGTTGGCGAAGATCTTTCTGCTTCACGTCTTTCGCCTCCATGGTTTCCCTCAGCATATTGTCTCAGATCGAGGAGTCCAGTTTACCTCCCGTTTTTGGCGAGCTCTCTGTGGATTGCTGAACATAACTTTGGATTTTTCCTCAGCCTATCACCCCCAGTCTAATGGTCAAGTTGAGTGGGTCAACCAGGCACTGACATCTTACCTTCGGCATTTTTCCAATGCTCATCAAGATAATTGGGTCTCTATTCTTCCTTGGGCAGAATTCACCTATAACAACCATCTAAATGAAGCCTCCTCTAAATCTCCCTTTTTTTGTGGTTTTTGGTCAACACCCCGGCATTCCCCTTCCTGTGTCCCCTACCTCGGGTGTACCAGAAGCGGACTCCTTGTCTGTGGACCTCTCTCAGATTTGGAGGGAGACCAAAGTAGTCCAACCTCAGAATGAAGAGGTATGCCGACAAAAAATGGCTAGACTCTCCTCTGTATCGCCCAGGGGATAGGGTTTGGTTATCTTCTTGGTATATCAGGTTGAAGATCCCCTCCTACAAGTTAGGTCCACATCACATTGGTCCCTTTGAGGTCTTAAGTCGCATCAACGACGTGGCCTACAAATTGAGATTGCCCGCCTCACTAAAGATTCCCAATACCTTTCATGTATCTCTCCTCAAACCTGCAGTATTTAACCGCTTCCACTCAGCGCCTTTCCAAACCTCCCAACCTTGTAGCTCGGGTAACATCTTTGAGGTACGAGATATATTGGCTAAGACGACAGTTAAGGGAAAAACTCTGTTTCTGGTTGATTGGAAGGGTTTCGGTCCCGAGGAGAGATCATGGGAACCCCAGGAGAATATTGATGCTCCTAGCATTATGAGACGGTTTCTCACCAGCGTTAGAAGGAGGGGGCACTGTCATGGCCCCAGTCCCCACTTGCCTCGCTGCGCACACCTCCTGCTCTCCAGCGCGTCCTGCGCCCGGCCTCCGGCACCCTCGGCGTCGGGCACCTGCGCACTGCCTTACTCCTGGCGCACAGCCTCCTGGGTAGAGTGACGTGCTGACCCCACCTCCAACATGGCGGCACCCATCTCTACTTATGCTGGACAGGTAAGACGCCTGTCTATCAAATGCGGTGACGCTGTCTCTTGCCGGCATTCTCTGTGTTTCAGGCCCCTTCATCCTTGCCAGTGCCTGCGCTGTGCTCTGTGTCTCAGGTTCCCTCATCCTTGCCTCTGCCTGTGATGTCTCTGTTAGCTCTCCTTCTGTACTTCAGCCATACCGTGCCCTCCTTGGGTCCCTATACCTTCCCTGTCCTGCTCCTTCCGTCTTCTCGTCCTACCCTCATACCTTCCCTGTTGTTTGCCTTGCTTCCCGCCGAGTGTATTATTTGTGCTTCCTCTCTATTGCAGCCTCCAGCCATTGTCACCCTCAGCGTTCCGGTCCTGTGCCCTGCCCAAGGTCTCTGTGTTCTCCTGTGCTTAACTGTACTGATACGTCTGTGCCTCCTTACCAGTCTATAGCCCCAGTCATCCCTTTGGTTCCGGCTGTCGCGGTTCTATCCCCTGGGGGGTCTGTCCCTAACACTCCCTGTAAAGGGGGTGGTTCTCACCTGGGCGCTCGCCCTCGGGGGCTCTGGAGCCGTGACCCAGAGGGTCCACTTCTGGGTTTCCTCTTCGTTCCTCTTTGCAACAGCAAACCGTAACACACATGATGTCTCTGTCTAGTTTTGACTGTAATCAAACAGCAGATATACGAAACTGTTTGAAAAATGGACACAACTCTAAGGTGTAGGTCTGGAAAAACTCCTCGGCTTTTTCTTCCAGAGTCACACCCAGATAGCTTCTATTTGTCCATGATACCAGCCGGTACACGGTAGTGTGTGAGGAGCGTACACCGCTGGACGGTGTGTGAAAAAAAATGAACGCTCAGTAACTCACCAGGACAAAATAAAATTTGGAGTGCTTTGAAAAAAAGAGTTTGAACAGCAGTGTGCACACAGCAATGCAGCTAGCAGGTAGCCTTAAAAGGCAGCCTAATCACCACCAGCGCTGCTGCACACAACAAAAATCCTCCCCTTTCACTGCACACTAACTGTACAGTGAAAAGCGCTATCAGCAGAAGCAGTTTTTTTTTTTCTTCTTCCTTGCCTAACGCTCTCCCTGTTCAGAATCAGCAGCAGCACCTCTCCCTATTCTAAGATCGGCAGAAGTAAGATGGCGGTCGGCGTTCACAGTCTTTTATACCCACTGTGATGCCACACAAAGCCAGCCAATCACTTCAATGCCCTTCTCTAAGATGGTGCTGGCCGCTGCGCATGTCATCACGTTGCCCACAGTGTGCGTCCTCCATCATTGGGTGAGAAAAGGCGCTGAAAGCACCATTTGAAATGCGACTTTGGCGCGCTGATCGGCGACCTCATGGCCGACCTCACGCTAGGGTCGGGTTTTGATCGGCGAAACCCGACTTTGACAAAAGTCGGCGATTTTTGAATCTGATCGACCTGTTTCGCTCAGCTCTATTCGTCTGTTTTTCTCACAAATGGGTACGTACCCTTAATTGTATTTCCATTTCTTGTTTTAATTTTAGTTTCCCTTTCCTCTACAAGCATATTGAGAAAATGGAGTATTTAATCTGTTTTACTCCTTGCTGTACAAAACATATGTTTAGTGACCTGCAGAAACGATTGGCATCTTTTGTGGTCAATTCTCAAAATCCTGCAGTTTGGAATAAGGATGGCCATGACCACAACATTAATTAAAATACCTGCAAACAATTCATTCTTTTTGTTTAGGCATACTTATGAGACTTCCATTGTGGTATTTCTGTTCACCTCTCTATTAAATTCATCTTAGTTTCAGCTATGGGACATTAAAATATTTCCTGCAGAGCGACCACAGTTATGAAGGTCAGGCGGTTAGGCAAATGGAACTGTCCTATTGACATCATTCTCAAATTTATTTTGAGACATTTATAAACTCTAGAAAGTTTCAAAACATTTAGGTTAGTCAACGCGGGTATTATAGTTACATCTCAGGAGACTGGTGCCATAGCTTCTACATAACCTTTAAAGTTACATTTAGGGTAAAAAATGTAACAAAATAAGCTTTTGCAAACAGTTCAAAAGCCGCATATATTCCCTCGATTGTACTTACCTTAGTTGGTATGATTCCAAGACCTCAACCACTTCTTGCAGGCCTCCCCAAAGCTTTCTGCTCAGTCTTATACTTCTCAAATTATGGTTGACATTGAGTTACATAGAGTTAATTCCTGGGGTCTTGAGCTAAGCAGCACTTGGGAAGTAAATTATGGAGAAAGATTCTGCATAGAGCAGCAAGAATATTGCTTATGGATCTCAATATAAGGTCTCACTAGATAAGCATGATGAGGGTGGGAAGAGCTCACAAAGTTCAGCAAAAGCTGTAACTACTGGCCAAAGTGGGTCATATACTAACATGCCCTTTCCACTATATTATGTATACCATGATGCCACTTTACTGCATCTCTTCAATCAGATTAATCTGTTCCATCAAATGCAATATGCACTGCACCTGACAAGTTGGCTTGCGTAGTCGTAGAAAACTCCATGCGCTGATGTAACCCAGAGCTGTGTACATGACGCCTTACATTCACTCAACACAAATGGCTTGTAATATCCTCTCAAACTAGGACATAACAATCAAAATTCACTTATTCAAATTAATATATTGATTCCAAATTTTTTAGTAAAAATATTTTAAAGAAAAAAAATGCAGTATTGCATAATACAGTAGTAAGAAATGTGTAAGGCTAATTTCACATTAGCATTTTTTTTGCGCAGCGCATCGTGCGCAATAGAAACGCATTTGCGTTTTTTATGCGCATTTGTTCTCTAGGGGTTAAAACCAGTGTCTACACATGTTTATGCCAAAAACGCATGTGCATGAAAACGCAGACGAATGCAATTCCATGCGCACGCCTGCATTCTCATAGACTAATGCGTTATTTTGTCGCATTCTGTGCGCAAGCGTGCGCATGCTTTTTTTTATGCCTTTCGGTGGACCCAAAAATGCAACAGGTTGCGCAAAAAAGTGCTAATGTGAAATCAGCCTAACCTAGACAATAAGAAAGCCTCTGGATTAGTATCGCATATAATTTAAGTACACTATTTTATGAATTTTCCAAATCAGACTATATATGTTGATTTGTTCATATATGACCACATGTGATTTTACTTAGCAGTAGGCTGCATAGTGCTATAGTGCAGACCCTCATATAGATCCATGATATACTAATTAAATAAACTGGAAGTAATGTTATGTGACATTCTCAGGTGATTGCCTGAAGATGAAAAGTTCCTTTTGATTGAATGTCTAATTTAGGTAACAATTCCCTGTAAATTATTCTATATTTCTTTCATATTGAATAAAAGACTTGCGTGCTTACCGGTGATCAAGACTTAAGAGAAAGCATGACGGATAATTGGAACATGAGTACAATTTACAAATCTCATGGTTTACATAGTCTGTGGCACATCTCCAGTTACAAAATGATGCATAACAAAGCAGGAATACACTGAAACAGGCACAGAAACTGTCAGCGGCCTCTACCCTTCCCCTTTAATAGAAAAATCATAAAGTAGACAAAAATGCAAAGTTCATATCAATGTTTTCATTTTAAAAACTATTCTTGCATTGCAGTTTCCATCAGCACCTCCTATACCATATAAAGACACACATCACTGTGGCTGTGATCCAAGCAACAAAATTCCAGAGTATTAAGAGCCTAGAGACAAAGGTGTATAAATATTGGTGAACATTTAGCGTGTGCTCACAGTTTCCAGGTCTGGCTCTACCCAGGAGGTAGGGACTGAACAGAGGTCTGATGGTATAGGGCCTGGGCAAACACTGCTCCATTCACCTCTCTGATAACACAGGTGGTTTACCATGAGGTAATCAGACAGCAGGGTGTGGAGAGCAGCGGTAGAGGAGGGGGCTTTTCCGATGAGGTTATAATCTTAGATCAATTCAACCTGAGCCTAATACAGGGCACAAAGGTTAAAATTACAATAGCTCCTCTTGTATGTGAGTTGCTTACTGCACACCTTTCAAGTTTTTATACTGCTTTTTCGTATATACATATACAGATGAGATATATATACACACACACACACAATTATATATATATACACATACTACATACATACATTCACATAATGATTAGTGAATATCATTGAAGGTCAACAGAAAGTGAAGCTTGGTTTGCTTTGCACCATGTATTACTGAAAACACTTTCAGCCAGTGTACATTACACTTGGTTTCCATCTGCACTGAATTAGGTTTGGCTTTTGAAACTTGTGCCCCTTTAACTAGAATATAGAATGTAGTGGCCCTTGCTTGCAGAGAGGCTGATAATTACACAGTCTTACATGAGGCAAAAAATTTAATTGTTTCATCATTCTGGAAAGAAGCAAAAGATTGCCATTATCATCAGTGATATAAGAACATGATAATTTTATATTTAGTTGTCGGTCTCAGATAAGGAACATAACCATCCCAAATATAAATCTAGGAATCCACTATACCAAATTCTCTATGGAGCGAATTCAATATATCAGACTCTACTCTAGTCTAGAGCCACCATCACCAGAGAACTGACACTTACTACATAGATACAGGAACAGATCCAACCTTACTACATAGATACAGGAGCAGAGACAATCTTATTATATAGATACAGAAAAAAAAAAAACTTACTAGATTGATACAGTAACATAACAAAAATTAACAGAATCAAGCTTGCTACCTAGATATTATACCAGAATAAGCTTACTACATACCTCTGTACCAGAACCAAACTTGTAAAATAGTTATGGGAGCAGAAACAAAGTTTTTACATAGATACATTACCAGGATCAAGCTTACTACATACTGTAGATACAGGAGCAGAACCAAGCCTACTTCATAGATAAGTGAAAAGAGCTGAGCTTACTACATACAAATGGGAACAGAACCCAGTTTGCCACATAGATATGTGCAAATTGCCTCTTCAGAGAAAAAGAGGATTTGAACTCTATAGCGCCACCTGTTGGTAGTAGCGATCCTACAAATCACAATCAACCCTTTAACGAGTCTTGTAATATGACTTAGGATAAAAGCCAAATCAGAATCTCAATTTGCAGACACGGTGTTTCGAGCTATTGGCTCTCGTCAGTGCAAAGTATGAGAACTGACTTGGCTAGGTGAGAGGCTCTGGACTGAGGTCTAAAGGCCCCATCACACGAAGCGATCTCGCAAGCAAGATCGCTGATTTTGTGACACATCAGCGATCTCGCCAGTGAGATCGCTGTGTGTGACAGGGATCAGTGACCGGCCCCCCTGCCAGTTATCGCTGATCGTGCTCGAGCGGCCTGGGCCATTTTTCGATCGCTGGTCTCCCGCTGCTCAGCATGTATCGCTGCGTGTGGCAGCGATAGACCAGCGATCAGCGACGCTGGTTGCTAATGTAGTCGCGCGGCTCCTGGATACCCGACGTTTACATTAGAAACCAGTGTCCAGCGTCGCTGGTCCTGATCGCTGGGGCTGTCTATGTGAGAGAATGCCAAGAGTGTGCAAAGCAGTAATCAAAGCAAAAGGTGGCTAGTTTGAAGAACCTAGAATATAAGACATATTTCCAGTTGTTTCACACTTTTGTTAATTATATAATTCCACATGTGTTAATTCATAGTTTTGATGCCTTCAGAGTGAATCTACAATTCAATAGTCATGAAAATAAAGAAAACTCTTTGAATGAGAAGGTGTGTCCAAACTTTTGGTCTGTACTGTATATATATATATTTTCTCCTAAAATACAAAATAAATGTGTTATTTTTAGGCCTTTTAGAGATCATTTCTTCTTTGACTTGCCTAACTGTCCACAATGACAGTAATTTTGACCAGGGGTGCCCAAACTTTTACATGCCACTGATGTTCCTCCGACACAGCTAACCCTCATAGGTGAACAGCTTGCCCTTCTCCTTCCACAACTGCTGTGTTTCCTGTGGAGCATCTGGACCAGGGTGGGAATCCGCTTGTGTCAGCAACTCCTTAACTCCTTTACTAGGCGGACGGCTGGGTCACTATCTTGCGTCTCTGCCCACTCTTGGTAGGGCAATGGGTTTAACATGGCCTCTTGCACGATGTAGTGCTTGTTCTTCACCCTTTGGGGGCGCTGGGCCGCCACTGGCCGGTGGAAGGCTGGTAACTCGATTTCTTC
Source organism: Dendrobates tinctorius (assembly GCF_039654945.1). Lineage (NCBI taxonomy): Eukaryota > Metazoa > Chordata > Amphibia > Anura > Dendrobatidae > Dendrobates > Dendrobates tinctorius. Next base: position 179,414 of record NW_027362134.1, on the reverse strand, counting down.
AAGGTCTTACGGATCTTCTCCCCCCATCTGGTTGATTGGGCATCCTGGACAGCGCAACAGCATTAGTGTTCTTATATCCCGCTTGGTACTTGATGGTAAACTCGTAATTGAACAGTCGGGCCATCCATCGCTCCTCCAGCACACCCAACTTTGCCGTTTCAAGACGGGTTAGCAGATTATTGTCCGTGTAGATGGTAAACTTTGCTGAAGCCAGGTAGTGCTTGAAGTGTTCCGCTGAATCTCCACCCAGATTGGACATTTTCTCTCCCCCCATTGAACCTCAGCCAGGCCCTGCCTTTCGTTACCGGAGTGCGCGGCTGCTCCGCAGCTGGTCTGGATGGTGCTCCTTCCGGTTTTCAAATTGGGGCTTCCTGATTCTTGCCACTGATCACAGAGAGCGACCCACGCTTTACTTTGCGCCTTTTCTTTTGGTTCCGCCCACAACAACACACCCCTTTCCGTGCGACACAGTAATGGCGGCAATTTCATAGTTCACTTAAGTCTCTGAACACAGTACCCAACTATGCCGGGCTCAGAAATCCTGTTCGTGACACCAAAATGGAATGCCCACCAGGGCCGTGGGGATACTCAGTACCGGGCCGGTTCTTAATGGGATATGTCACGGCAGTAGTGACCCGGTCCGTGGCTCTGGGCATCCAATGAAAAAGATGATAAAAGGGGAAGATTATAAGATATAGTTCATGATGCCACCTGTGGTATTCGGCAAGGAATAGCCAATGCTGCTTAAAGAGACCGCTGGGGTTGATGGTGATGCAGCAGAGTTGGTACAGCTCTCCAAAGAAAGAGCTAAGTTCCAGGGCACTTATGATGTTAAAGATAGTGGTGATGGTTGTAGTGCAGAGTGATTGTTGTAGTGCAGAGGGGATGGTGCAGTAAATAACTCTGAGGACATAGCAGGGTGCAGTCTTCACACTTTTACTTTCTGGTGTAGTCCAGGGCACTGATTACAGATGGTAATGGAGATCCAGGCAGCCTGGAAGCAATTTGGGATCCCCTAAGCCAGATGGTGTTGGAGGCCTCCTTACTGCGCTGTTCTCTGAGGTCCTTGCTACCTGAAGCTATGTTCAGCCCTCTGTTCCTTACTGTTCTTTAGTCCTTGCCTGTATTGCAGGTAACTTTTTAAAGGTGCCACTCCTTTGTGGTGGCTCTGGCTCTGGTATGCTGCTGTGCCTTCAGGTATGTGATGGGACCAGGAGGCCTGCAGTCTCCTGCACTCCGGATTTGGCTGCTGGGACTGTTGTATCTGGAACGCCCCACAGGGCTGGGGAAACTTGATATTGGGCCTTTCAGGCTCTTTTAAGGGGGAAGTGTCATGGTGGTGATGGTGACCCGGTCCGTGACCCTGGGTGTCCAGTGGTGACGATGGAAGTTCAGATGAGGGGGAAGTGGTAGGAAAATTGTAGGGGAAATTGTGACGCCACCCGTGGTATTCAGCTAGGGTATCCGACGCTGCACTGCAGATCCTATGGGACGGTGGTATGGCTGTAGCGGTGATGGTGAAGCTTTCCACAGGCAGAGCTGTGTCCCAAGGCAGTTGAGCCGGTGACGGTGATGGTGAATGCGGTGTAAAGCAGGTGAATTGTAAATTACTCCAAGGACACAGTTAGGTGCAGTTTCTGGGTTTTTACTCACAAGTCTTGTGCACAAGATGACCTGCTTGGTACTGTGTCCTCTGAGGGAGGGGTCCGGCAAACTCCCAGGTAGATCAGGAACACCTGTTCAAGACTCCACTTTGTGTTCTTCTTTCTAGGCCATGGCTCTGTGCTGATCTCTCCCTCACTTCCTGCCCTGCGCCTTCACAAGCAGTGTCCCAAGCCGGCAGCCACGGATCACACTGGGCGACGTGGGTCAGGCCCCGGGGTCCTTAATCTCTACTGCTGCCTTTTTGAGGAATGTTTGTGGATTTGGCTGTGGCACTTAAAGTTACCTCAGCCTCCGGCTTTCTATCTGAGCCTTGTAGTTCACTAGCTTCAGGGGCCGGCTCCCCCACCGTGGCCTGGTCCTTCCCTTCCGGGATGCGGGCCCCACGGGTGGCTAATCACACTCCCCGTGCCACAAAGACCCTTTCCTTCCAGCCTAGGAGCGTGGTCAAGATGTTTCTCTCTTCTCTGACCCTCAGTCCTCTCACGGCAATCCTGCTCTTACGCTGTCCTGCCACCAACTGACTCTTTCTACACCAATTTACCTGACTAGCTCCACCCACCAACTGTCACCTTTCACTCTTTGATTGGATGCCCACAATCACTCCACTTTCTAAGCTCCTCCCCTTCTACCTACCTTCCCCACTAACTCCGCAACACCCTTTCCTAGCCAGTCTGGGATGAGGCCAGCCTCCCGAAGAGTACACCCAGCTGCCCTTACTAAACTAGTGTGTATTGGGTGCGAGTGTTAGTAGTTCTGGTTGGTGATCCCTCCTTACCTGAGGGTGGGATACCACACCTCTGGATGAGGTGCAGCAGTTCTGTGACGACTGGACCCTCAGGGTCGCAACATATCCGTGTAGCCACGGACTTCGGCATCCAGTGTCAAGTGCTCTTCCCTGGGGTGAGCTTGGTCACAGCTCCAATCCCCAGGCTTTCCTAAACTTCCACTTTCCTCTCTCCTCACTCTGCTCTTGGGACGAGCTCCTCACTGCTCCTGTCCCTTGAACAGACTCTCACAGAGTGACCAACCCTGCCTCCAGGCCAGAACTAATAAGGAAGCTTTCCTGAAACCAGGTATGAGCTCCCCCTTCTGGTCTGGAGTCAGGAAAGGTGTTGTATGCTTTTGCTATCCGGCTAGGGAAACCTTCCTTGCTTCCAGGCATGACATCACCCCCTGTGAGGGAGGCAACACCACTGTGGCAACCGGACTCTTGGGGTGCCACAATCACAGCACAGTTACAGATAGTGACTTACAGAGGACGTTCTTTCTGATGGAATTGGTCACTTTTCCAGTCTTTTCCATCTGTCCCAGATCGACATGACAACTTCTTCCAGCCATGATTCGGCTGCATAGACTACAACAAAGACACATTTCCCGTCTCATATTTTCAGCACTGTCCATAATGGGACTATTCCCAACCTGCACAACTCATTATCCTGCTAATACCCCAATGCTGAGCCGCTGATGCCGCATGTGTCCATATTTCTTCACCTGCTCTGTGATTCTGTGTGCCCTCTAAATTCTAAAGCAACCTTCTAGAATATAGTAATGCCCTGTGCAAGTGCTCTAGAAAACAGTGCCCACATTTTGCCCCCTAGAAATATAGAAAGTAATAATGTCTTGTGTGTCCCTTTGACAGGACCAGTAACCTAAGTTCCCCTATAACAGTAAGTGCCCAATTAACATGTAATAATGCCCCAAGTCTCCCCCCTGTACAGCTCCCCTATACACAGTATGTTGCTGTCTTATGCACAGTATAATGCCCCCTCACTCTATAGTACCACCCTCACAATATATTGACCCCTTTGTAGCCCCCAAACTGTTTGATGGCTCCAACACTTTATGATGGTCTACTCTACATAGTAAAATGCACCCCCATAGGCGGACTCTATATTGAATAATTCACCCCCATAGGCAGACTCTATATTGTATAATGCACCCCCCATAGGCAGACTGTATATTGTATAATGTACCCCCATAGGAAAACTCTATATTGTATAATGCAACCCCCATAGGCAGACTATTGTATAATGCACTTGGGTTGCCCTCACACCCAGGGCAGCGGGGTACCCGGTACCGGGCCGGTGTCAGGGGGGGGGAATGTGTCACAGCAGCAGTGACCCGGTCTGTGGCCCTGGGTGCCCAATATCAATGGCGGTGAGGTCAATAGTGTTAAAGTTTATTTGAATAGTTCGTGACGCCACACGTGGTGTTTGGCAAGGGAGATGGTAAGCCAACGCTGCATGCAGATCCGCTGGGACTGATGGTGCGGTGCAGCAAAGATGGTATAGCTCCCCACAGGTGGAGCTGTGGTCCCAGGGCAGTGTAGGTGCAATGGATGAGGAGAGGCGCAGAATGGTATAGGTGCTGATACCCAGATGTAGCGGCGCTGAAGGTGTTAGCGGCAATGAATGGAGGACAGCAGGGCTTGTAGTTTCAACGCTTTACTCACAGTTCACGGTACCCACTGGTGCCTGCCTCCGTGCCGTGTCCTCCGGGGTAGAGACTCAATCAACCTCTCGGGCAAGTCAGGGTTCTCCTCTCCAACACTCCGCCAACATGTGCCTTTCCTGAACGACTCCTCTATTGCGCCTTTTAGTGTGAAGAACTCCAATACCGTAGTTCTCTGGAATTCCTCCTGTCAGATGTTCCTAGAACCTTACTTGTATGACAGACAGCTGTAGCCTCTATCGGGGACTCCCTTCTCAGAAGTCCTGGCTCTCTATCCAGTTGCTGTTGTGTCCCAAGTCTTTGATGGGAGTAGTGCATTTACAGCCAACTACCCCACCGGTGTCTGCTGCAGAACCATAAGTGTCCATACAACCTCGGGGACCGGGCCCCTGCCTTGCGCTGAGAACCTATAGGCAGGGTTCCTCTTCCAATCCACAACTCCTCTCTGTTCTCTTAATCCTTAGTTCCGCGCTGTTCCTTCTCTCTCTTATGGAAGCTTAGGTTGCAGGTCTACGTCTTTCTCCTTCTCTTCTCTTTCCTGTGCCAGCTGGCTCAGATCACTGAGGCAGCTGCAGCACTCTTTCTAAACTAAACTCAAACTGAACTCAAAACTAACTTCAGAACTGAACTTCTCTGGGACTCACCTCAGACTGACCTTCTGTCAGACTGACCTACAGTTCTTCACTTTCCCCCCCTCTTTTATACTAACTCCACCCACCTCCCAGCACATCTCGTGTTACGAAGCAGGGTTCCACGAAGGGTGCTCTGCTACCCCCAGCCTGAAGCTGCTAGGCGGACCTACTGAACTATCCTGTGTGGGATGCAGGTGTTGGAGTGTGGAAAGGCGTTCCCAACCTACCTAGTTGGTGGGGCACTACACCTTAGGAGAAGGTGCAGTACCTCGGTGGCGACTGAGCATCAGGGGCACCACACACTCCCAATAGTCAGACTCTATATAGTAAAATACACCCCCATAGGCAGACTCTATTGTATAATATACCCCCATAAAAACAATAAATCTAATACTCAGCTCTCCTGATTCCTCCACTGCTCCGAGCACTCACATCTCCGGACAGCGGGCGCTGAGTAGTGATGTCATCGTGACCCCCTGTCAGTGTCTGTGTCAGGGACGTCAGATGGTGAGAGGGGGATGATGAGAGTGGGAGCGACAAGCTTCTCCCATCAATGTGGCATTTCACTGCTGGTACCGGGCCTGTCATGTCCTCACTAAATGAACGGGATTCATATAGCTTAACAAGCAGCTAAACCGCTATACCTGGGTCCAATAAGGGAGAATGTAGTTGAATCTGTGGTTTATTGAAGGTAGGTATAGATGTGTGTGGTAAAACTACAACAGAAAACAGATACATAGGATCAGTATTGGGTTCATGGAAATATACATAACATACAATCTGAACTACTAGCTGAGCAGGGGTTGTAACTAAGCTAGCTAATATGAGGCAGAATATACAGACAGAATGATTATGTACCACCGATGCTAACACAAGAGGAAACAGAGCGATGAGGTGCTTCCAATATGCAGACTTGAATGGGGTAAAAGGGGATCAAGTGGTGGAATAAAGTTTATGAGTGATTCGTGACGTCACCTGCGGTGTTCGGCAAGGGAGGTGTTAAGCCGACGCTGCAGACAGATCCTCTGGGACAGATGGTGGGGTGCAGCAGTGATGTTATAGCCCTCCACAGGCAGGGCTGCAGTCCCAGGGTAGAGTAGATGAAGAGAATAGGTGTTGAGGAATAGGGTGCAGTGTCTGGCACAGAGATGTAGCAGTGCTGAAGAAGTTGCAGAAAGAGGGCAAGGACACAGCAGAATGTAGTTTCTTTACCTTTACTTTGTAAGTGCAGTCCAGGGTCCAGATTACAGATGGCACAGGTGCTGATTAGCCTGGAAGCAACTTAGGAATCTCTCTGTCAGACGGGTTGTGTGGTCTCCTCTCTAGCGATTATTTTTAGGTACTTGCAGTACGGTGTTACACTGAAGTTCCACATGCTTATTCTCTTTAGAACTCCCTCGTATGGCAGACCGCTGTAGCCTTCTATCTCCTTTGGCTCACACGTCGCTGTGGTGCCTCCGAATCTTAGATGGGAATACAGCATTTACAGCTTCTTATTCCTCTGGTTTCTGTTGCAGGACAGTCAGTATCCATACAACCTTGGAGACCAGGCTCCAGATCATGCACACTAGCTGGGAATGAGCCTCAACTCTCTGCTCAATCTCCCCGCTCCTCTACTTACGTCCACACACTTCGCCCTCCTCACAGAACTAACTAAATTTCCCCTTCCTGGCCCCCAGAGAGCAGCTCTTCCCCCAGTTTTGGCTCAGAGCTCCCTCTGCTGGCCTGGAGTGGGAACTGTGTTGTGTGTATTGATTAACTGCTAGAGAGACCCTTCATTGCTTCCAGGCATGACATCACACTCCCTAGGAGGAAGGTAATGCCACTGTGGTGACCATACTCCTGGGGGCGCCACACATACCTCTTCTGAATTCAGGCATCCCTCCTTTTTAGGGAACTTGGGCAGCAATTAATCCACGAGACAGGAGGTTTATAAAAAAACAACCAAATTTTACTTGATGAATAGCAGTATGTACAGTAGTTACAAGCAGGATAAGGCCCAACAGGTTGTCATCTTTCCCACAGGTACCAGATACAACTTCAGCCCTAGCTCTCTGTATAAGCAGAATGTCTCTCTCACTGGCTTTCCTAGGCCTAGGAAGTCTTCTCCACCACTAGCAGTATATTAGGATTGCAATACCTTCCGCTCCATATAGTCTGAGTCCATCTTTCCCTATAGCTTCACAAGCCGAGTTTGCCCCAGGCCCCCAACGTCCATCTCAAGGTTTCCCCAGGTCATTAGATGGAATCACATGGAAGAGTATTTTTGTCAATCCACTGCCCCGAGTATTAGACCCACGCTGTCCCTAGCAGCCTCTTGTCCTTGGCCTGCTACTTCACTCCCTGCTGTACACACACTCACTGGCACTTTTCACTTCCTGGACTTGCTGCCAACTCTCTGTTCCCCTCCCAAACTGAGCCAGCCACTACAGTTAACCCTGTCTCAGCTAACTGCAGCCCCAGCGAGTATCATCACTTTATAACATGCATGAACATAAAATGCATTTTACCCTTGGAGTGTCAGGGAGCAATCTATCAGCCTCCACCACTGCTACACAGTTAACTAGTCTGATTGATGTATATGCAGTCGGGAAGGAATGTTTAACCTAATATGAAGCCATTAGTGTCTGCTCCATGGGTTTTTGCCTTCTTCCGGATCAACATGTTAGGCTATAGGTTGAACTCGAACTTAAGTCTACCTTCAACATTAAAAACAATGAAACTATAAAGAAACAAAGTTCAGTTCCATTGTACTGTGTTAACTACATGTTTCCCACTAGTAACAGTGTTTGCCCCCTTTTATTTAAAATAAGCTCTTGAGACAGATTTTCATGCAGATCAGTGCCCGGGTCATCAAACTTAACTGCTCATTTACATATTAAGAAAACTTGGATTTCTCTGGAATAAAATATCGGATCAAAGTATCATTTTATTCATCTTCCTATGACCTACATGCACATATAGATAACTTAGGAGGGTTGATCCTACTGATAGAGCCCCTTTCTAAAAGAGATGCCAGTATGAATCGCTGTTTCTAGGCCAAAGCCCTTAAATTTTTTTTAGATATATAAAAGTAACTTCAGCAGAAAGGAAGGCACAATGTAAAGTGTTTTTAGTGTTCCTTTTTTGTTTTAAAAAAAAAATAAAAAAATTGAAAAATAGATAAGTATTTCATATTTTCTTTTATATTTTCCCCCATTGCCAGCAAAAAAATAATAATGTAATATAAAAATAACAAAACTAAGCTCCATGTGTCACAAAGCATAGAGGCAAAAATTAATTTGAATACCTGTATGTAAAAACTCTTTAGAGCCATTAATGAAGAATTAACGACAAAACCCTAAAATGTGTGTGGCGCCCTTGAGGGTTCAGTCACCACAGAGGTACTGCACCTCCTCCTGAGGTGTGGTACCCAACCATCCAGGTAAGGTGGGGACACCTGACCACGCTCCAACACCTGCATCCCACACAACATAGTAGTGTAGCAAAGCACCCTTTGGTGGCTCCCTGCTTGGAACACGAAGAGTGCTGGGAGGTGGGTGGAGTTTAGTCTGCACCAAAAGATTGGGAATAGTTTAGGATTTAGTCAGTCTGACAGAGGAGCGAGTCTGACAGGGTCAGAAGGAGAGAGAAGATCCCCAGAGTGGGATGGACGAAAGAAGTGCTGCAGCGGACCTCAGTGACCTGGGTCTGCTGGCATAGGAAAGAGACATTGATGGAAAGCCTGACTCTTTATAAGAAAGATAGTTTTGAACGGAACATAAGGAGAAGAGGAGGACTGAGGATTAGGGTTAGAGCAGAACCCTTACCAAGTTCACAGCGCAAGGCCGGGGTCCGGTCCCCGAGGTTGTATGGATACTAATGGTCCTGCAGCAGACACCGGAGGAATAGAAGTTGTCACCACTTTATTCCCACACAAGACTTGGGAGCACAACAGTAACGTGAGTGAGCCGGGACCTAATAGCAATGAGTCCCTGAAGCAGGCTACAGCTATCTGTCGTACAAGTAGAGTTCATAGGAACATCTGACAGGAGGAACTCCAGTGTAACTCAGTACTGAGAGTACTTCACTATAGGCGCAAAAAGGGAGACGTTCAGAAAAGGCACATGTTGGCGGAGTGTTGGAAGGGAGTACTTCATCTTGCCTGGAGGTTGGCTGAGCTCCTGACCCGGAGGACACGGCATGGATGCATGCACCTGAACCATCACAGACTGAGTAAAGCTTTGGAACTACATGCCCTGGTGTCCTCCGCTTATTCCTGCACCAACACACTCCACACTGCTACATCTCTGTGCCTGGCACTGCACCATCTACGTCTCCTTTCTATTTCCTCACCTACACTGCCCTGGGACTACTGCCCTACCTGTGGAGGGCCACAACATCATTGCTGCAATACACCATCTGTCCCAGAGGATCTGTCTGCAGCGTCAGCTTAACACCTCTCTTGCCGAACACCACAGGTGGCATCATGAATCATTCCTATACCAAATTTCAACCATTGCCCACACGTGCAATGAACATTTCCGCTGTCTACAATGGGTGCCCAGGGCCACGGACCGGGTCACAGCTGCCGTGACAAAACCCCTCTTGGAGATCCGCGGGCTTGGTACCGAGTACCCCACCAGCCTGGGAGGGCGACCCATGTGCTTGGTCAGGAAGAAGGGAATATGGCCTAGTCATAAACTGTTTAAACTATATGTTTAATAATAATATAGTAAACCTGAGGCTAAAAAATTGGATTTTTCAAATGATGCAATTTTATTGTAATGAATGTCAGTCACACAGAAACCCAACATTTAGGCCAAACCAGCCTTTATCAAGGGTGGCGCAGGTCCCCTTATCGCTTTTCCTTGGCACAGAACTGAGACTTCAATATAAGTTCACACAGATAACACCCTTGATAAAAGCCGGTTTGGCCGAATCGTTGGGTTTCTGTGTGACTGATATTCATGTATTACAATAAAATTGCATCATTTGAAAAATCCAATTTTTTTTAGCCTCAGGTTTACTATATGATTATTGATTGAATTTTCCTGAAGGCTTGGTTGTCTTTCCCCTTTTATATCATATAAACTATATGTTTAACAGTAAAAAGGAAAAAGAAATTGCATAGTCAGAATTGTAGTGTTTAGGTGTCTGAATGCGCCTAAAAAATACAATAAAAAGCTATGTCGAATGCACCGCAAAATAGTATCAATAAAAAAGAGTTACAAATGCAAGCACTAATACAGCTCCATTGTAAAGAAAATAAAAATATTGCTCAGAAAATGGCAACAGAAAAGAATACTATCTTTTGCAAGATTCAGAAGTTATTTTAATCAATATATTAAAAAATTACAAGTTTGGTATTATCGCAATCATACTTACCTGAAAAATCATGTTTAATTTGGTTATGTTTACTGCACAATGAACTCTGTAAATTGAAACCCAAAAAACTATTGCAGAAATCAAGACTTTTTGTCCCCATTTCACATTACTTGGAATTTTTCTAGTTTTTCATTACATTATTTGGTAAAATGAAAGATGTCAATCAAAACTTCAAATCAGCTATTTCAATGGTAATATATGCCTACTGGAAGATGTGGAAAAAACAAACACACATACAAAAAATGTCAGCGTCCTAGAAGGGTTTAATTGTCAGCCATTGCCACCATTCAATATTGAATAATTCAAGACCAATTAAAAAGTTTGAATGTCTTGTGATATCTGTGTTTTAAGGAAAGATGTTTGATCCTTGTTCCCATGCTGCCATAGCTATAAGCTGACAGTTATGTAATGTGTGTGGCCACCCTAAAATTATTAGCTCTGACCTGAACTAAATAAAATTCACTTTCTAAGTTTGATTTTCATTATGTCATGGCCCAGTCCGGAGTTTATCTTCTGCTGTCTTCACTCCGGACTGGTCATGTGGGGGTTAATCTCCTCAGCCTCGTTCTGGAGCTAGCTGGGCTATTTCAGTCTCTCACAGCCTGCTGACCAGTGTTAGTGATATCTCAAGCTTCCAGTTTAGAGCCGCTGACCCTTGTACCTTGGTGATCCTCCTGCCTTTGACTGATATTCACGTGTATGACCTGGACTGATTTCTGACCCCATCTCTTGGTATTCGTCTCTGCTGTTACGTATCCTCTCTGGCATAAGACCCCCCGGCTTGTACCCGACCACATATTTCATCTTATGTTTTGGACCCCGTGCTCATTTTCTGGCTTTCTGACTCTCGGCTTGGTATTTTGACTACGTATATTGCTGCTCCGTCTGCTCCTGCTAGTTTCTAACTTGGTTCGTCTGACTATTCTCTCTCGTTACCTGTGGCACCTGTGCTGTTGCTCAGGCTTTCTGCTCTTAGTGTGTAACCTCTCTTCCCTCACCAGCTCCCCCTGGTGGAGGTTTCACTACATTATCACTAACCCATACATTTAAATGGGATTTTGAACTTTTTTTTTTTCTTTTGTCATGGATCTGCTGCATAACTTGGCAGATCAAGTGTCCAGTTTGATGCAGATGGCGCAGGACTTTTCTGTGAATCATCAGTCCCTTGTCATGTCTCATAACCACTTACAGAAAGAACTGACTGAGACTAATAAGACCATGCAGGGAAACACCTCTCATAATGTTTGTCCACCAGGTGACTCTGTAAATGTTATTTTGCACTCTCCTGAATCCTCAGTTAAACTTCCTGACACATTTTCTGGCGAAAAGGATAAATTTCACATATTCAAGGAGAGTTGTAAATTATGGTTTTCTCTTAGATCCCGATCGTCTGGGGATGAGACTCAGCGGGTGGGGATTGTTATCTCCTTACTTAGGGAGGGTCACCAATCCTGGGCTTTCTCGTTGCCCCTTACTGCCCCTGAACGGATGTCGGTAGATAAGTCCTAGGGCCTCAAAGAACCTATCTATGATGAACCGGACCGTGTTAGGGTGGCAGAGGACAGTTATGGGTCTGGGGCAAGGGAAGCACTCAGCCAAATGGTACAGCTCCGAATTCCATTGATGGTCCACTGAGGTGTCCTGGGACAACTCCGCACTGAGATGTCTGTTCAGGAAGGGACTATCGGATTGCTTGAAGGACGCTCTGGCTCTCCATCCACATCCCAGCTCATTGGAGGAGGCTATGACTCAGGCTATCCGTATGGATCGGAGACTGCGGGAGAGAGGTGTTACTCAGCGAGGGTTTCCGTTTTTCCCTGCTAACCCTGATGTTTTGCATCCATCTGAACCTATATAGGTGGGAGCCACCAACCCCCAGGAGAAGGAGAGGAAACGCGACGTGATGGAAAGTTGTGTTTTTACTGCGGAGATCCCGGACATTGGAAAAAAGACTGCCCCTCCTGTTCTCCGACTAACAAGCGGCTGAGTCTGGGTGATAATTGTGGAGGTCACACAGACTCTCGGGTACCTTTTTCTTCATTTTCAAAGATACTGCTAAAGGTGGAACTTGGTGTTGAGAATGGCTTTTTCCATACGTCGGATTTTGCAGACTGTGGGTCATCCCTGAACTTGATTGACTCTAAGCTGGTGGCTCGCTGTAGATTAGGGACAGTTAGGTTGGGGAATCCCTTAAAAATTGTGGCTATTGACTCTACACCTCTCACTAAGGATGGTCTCCATTTCATTTCTAAAGAATTCACCCTCAGGGTGGGGGCCCTACACCAGGAGCGCATGTCATGCTTTGTTTTGGATAACCTCCCTGCTGGCCTGCTGTTAGGGTTTCCCTGGTTGCAACGGCATAACTGGGTTATTGACTGGGGGTCCCGGGATATTGTTAAATGGGGACCGGTGTACCTGAAGGATTTTGAGGATGTGCTCTCCGAAAAGGAGGCTGAGGTTCTACCACCACACCGCCCATTCGATTGTGCCGTGGATCTTGTTCCCGGTGCCAAATTGCCCAAAGCCTGGCTGTACAATCTCTCCGGCCCTGAGCGGTCTGCTATGAAGGAGTATATCTCTGAGAACCTCCGTAAAGGGCATATACGGCCATCTGTCTCTCCTGTGGCAGTGGGGTTCTTTTTGTAAAATAAAAAAAAAGAAGGATGGTGGTTTACGCCCATGCCTCGATTTTTGAGAACTGAATAAAATAACCATAAGAAACACTTATCCTCTCCCACTGATACCTGATTTGTACAATCAATTGTCGGGGGCCAGGTGGTTCTCTAAGTTGGACCTCAGGGGAGCGTACAATCTCATCCGTGTGCGGGAGGGGGATGAATGGGAAACTGTGTTTCTCACCTCTGAGGGTCTCTTTGAAAATTTGGTTATGCCCTTCGGTTTGACTAACGCACCAGCGGTATTCCAGAATTTCATTAACCATGTTTTTTCTGATTTTATTGGATGGTTTATAGTTGTTTATCTTGATGACATACTCATATGTTCTTCTGATAGACTAAGTCATATGGGTCATCTTCATGTGGTTCTCCAGAGACTCAGGGAGAACTCACTCTTTGCCAAATTGGAGAAATGCTCATTTTTTACTCAAGAATTGTCCTTTCTAGGAGTCATCCTGTCCATTGAGGGGTTTCGTATGGACCCTAGGAAGGTACAGGCCATTGTGGATTGGGTGCAACCCAGAGATCTCAAGGGTCTTCAGCGATTTCTGGGGTTCGCCAATTATAGAAAATTCATCAAGGGGTTCTCTCAAGTGGTCAAACCCCTCACTGATCTCACCCAAAAGGGGGCGGATCTCAAAAACTGGTCAGCTCCAGCTGTGGCGGCGTTTTCTTTGTTAAAAGAACGTTTCATGACTGCTCCGGTACTGGTTCAATCTGACTTGTCTAAACCATTCATCATAGAAGTGGATGCCTCTGAGGTGGGAGTGGGGGCTGTGTTGTCCCAGGGGTCCACCACATTAACTAACTTAAGACCCTGTGCCTTCTTTTCTAAAAAAGTTTTCCTCTGCTGAAAGCAATTATGATGTGGGTAACCGAGAGTTGTTGGCCATTAAATTGGCTTTTGAAGAGTGGAGGCATTTTTTGGAGGGGGCTGTCCATTGTATCACTGTCATTACAGATCACAAGAACCTGTCTTACATCGAATCCGCCAAATGTCTGACTCCGAGACAGGCAAGGTGGTCACTTTTTTCCCCAATTTCAGTTTTCGATCACTTTCAGACCAGGTTCCAAGAATGTGAAGGCGGATGCCTTGTCTCGCAGCCTAGATCCGGTATCGCCTCCTTCCTCCATTCTTCAGCGCAGGGTGGTGGTGGCTGTGGCGTCTCCAAGATTGGAGCAGGAGATTCATGAGGCCCAATCTCTTGCTCCTCCATCCATACCTGAAAATAAGCTCTTTGTGCCTGTCCAGTATCGGTTAAGGGTGCTTCGGGAGTTCCACGACTCGGCTCTGAGTGGGCATCCTGGAATCTCGGCCACTCGTAAAGCCATCACTAGGCTGTTCTGGTGGCCCTCGTTGACTTCTGATGTCACTGGTTTGTGTCCTCCTGTGAAATTTGTGCCCGCGCTAAAGCCTCCCACAACCGGCCGGGGAATTGGTGCCACTGCCAATTCCGGATAGACCGTGGACTCACCTGTCCATGGATTTCATCTCCGATCTCCCACCCTCTAATTGCCAAACCGTGATCTGGGTAGTTGTGGATAGGTTCAGTAAACAAGCACATTTTGTTCCCTTAACGGGCCTTCCTAATGCTGAGACTCTATCTAAGCTATTCATTGAGCATGTGATTCGGTTGCATGGTGTGCCTGTCAGTGTGGTGTCTGATAGAGGGGCATCAGTCTGACCTTTTCATAGGCCTACCATCCCGAGACCAATGGTCAGACTGAAAGGACCAATCAGTCTTTGGAGCAGATCCTGCGGTGTCTTGTCACATCCAGACAGGATGATTGGTGCTCTGTGATACCTATAGCGGAATTCGCCTTCAATAATCGTGTCAATCAGTCTACTGGTACTTCTCCTTTCTTATGCAACTATGGGTTTCACCCTCATTTTGGTGAATTCTCCAGACTAGATTCGGAGTGTCCAGGGGCTGATTTGGCCTTTTTGTGGTTGGAGGAGGTTTGGAGGGAGGTTCAGAGAAACATTGGGGAGGCGCAGGGAAAATATTAATTTTTTGTGGATAAACGACGCTCGGTGGTGCCGACTTATCAGGTGGGGGATAAGGTATGGTTATCCACCAAAAACATAAGGCTGAGAATTCCCTCTGCTAAGTTGGGTCCCAAGTTTATTGGTCCGTATGAAATTTTAAATTTTAGAGGTGATTAATCCTGTGGCCTTTCGCCTGCATTTGCCTCCGTCATTACGGATTCCTAATGTGTTCCATTAGGCGCTTCTGAAGCCGTCAGTGCCGTCCTCTGGTGAGTCTCCCTCGCACCTGCCACCTGTTATGGTAGATGGTCAGACCGAGTACGAGGTGGAACAGGTGGTGGATTCTCACATGCTCCGTCATTCACTTCAGTACTTGGTCCATTGGAAAGGAAACGGTCCTGAGGATCGGTCATGGATGCCGGCGCATTCAGTGCATGCGGATTGGTTGGTCCGGGCCTTTCATGCTCGTCATCCAGGGAAGCCTGGGGGTTCAGTGGCCCCCCATTGAGAGGGGGGTACTGTCATGGTCCAATCCGGAGTTTATCTTCTGCTTTCTTCACTCTGGACTGGTCATGCGGGGGTTAATCTCCTCAGCCTCGTTCTGGAGCTAGCTGGGCTATTTTAGTCTCTCAGCCTGCTGACTAGTTTTAGTGATAGCTCAAGCTTCCAGTATAGAGCCTCTGACCCTTGTACCTTGGTGATCCTCCTGCCTTTGACTGATATTCACGTGTATCACCCGGACTGATCTCTGAGCCGTCTCTTGGTATTCGTCTCTGCTGTTACGTTCCCTCTCTGGCATTAGACCCCCCGGCTTATACCCCGACCATGTATTTCGTCTCACATTTTGGACCCCGTGCTCATGTTCTGGCTTTCTGACTCTCGGCTTGGTATTTTGACTACGCGTATTGCTGCTCCTTCTGGTATGTCTGCTCCTGCTAGTGTCTGACTATTCTCTCTCATTACCTGTGGCACCTGTGCTGTTGCTCAGGGTTGCTGCTCTTAGTGTGTAACTTCTATTCCCTCACCAGCTCCCCCTGGTGGAGGTTTCACTACACATTAGTCTTTGGTAGAGATGAACGAACATCGTTGTCTCCCTTCTTATTCGGTAAACTATAGTGCTTACCGAAGAAGCTGCATCGGGAACCCAGATACCTGGATGTTGTGACTTTCACAGAGCCACAACACATGCAGCTGCAGAGCCGAACCGCTGATTATCAGGAGCACTCCAGGTATCCAGGTTCCCGATGCAGCTTCTTTGGTAAGCGCTATAGCTTGCCAAATAAGGAGGGAGCTGACTAGGTTTGCCCATCTCTGGCTTAAATCATTGCATAATTCAGGTTCTTTCTTTTCAATGTCATGCATTTTAAATGCATTCAGGCAAGATGTCCATTTTGCATCTTTCCTCTATGTCATTAGCATTATCTAAGTGTAGAGGAAGTGTATTGTGTATGTGTTTGGTAATTGAAGGGATACGAGACTTTTCATTCAGCTAAATATAGTCTGGAAACCATGTGCACTGTCCATATGGATATCTTGGCAGGCACCCTGCATAGTGTCTGATTTGTCTGCATATCTTTGGAATGATTAATATAGCATGAGAATTATAGATGGATGTATATTTTCATTTTGCACATTGCATATCAATAAAATAATGGCTTTGAAGTATTCCTGATGCCTGAGGAAGTAATGCCTTTGAAAATTGATTCCCAATAGGAAAGTCATTGAGAATTTACATAAAAACCAGTGGACTGGTATAGAAGGCCGTCAACAGACATGTCAAAGATTAACACAAGAGGAAAGATAATAAGAAAAAATAATTTTGAAGGAACCAAAGTTAGTTCTGACATTTTAAGGCAAAGTGCAAATAGCAACCCCATAGGCCTCCATTCATCAGACAAAAGCATGGTCTTTTGACTCCATTTGACTGGCATGCATCTGCATTCCATTTGTTTAAAGGGTTCTTCTTATGCTGTATCTTTAAGATTGCACAGTTCTACAGACTGCCCACTTCTTCGCTCCTGAGAAGTGGGCGCTTCTGATTACTTGACTGTTTGGGCCAGCAGTATCATCGAGCTGTTGGCATGAACTATCTGCTGCTGATGCTGTTATAGGAGACAGCTTGGCATCTACAGAATATCAAGTGCAGTGGGGCTAAAGTAGGTCAGGACTTTGACCCGAGAGTGTGCTCCAATGATCCTTGTTTTCTTCCATGCAGTTCTAATGTAAGGAAGTGGAGGTGCTGCCCACACCCTCTTGAAGATGTGTTAGGATATAATGCATTGCAGGGTTGTACATGTGATTTTGCCTCTTTAGCAGTTTGCATGCACTTAGTTGGGGAATAAATAGAGTTAACTAGCATAGAATGGGAGGAGCTATGTGGGAAGACATAGGATGACTTCCTGATAGTGAGATAGTTAGAGCCCAATGTTCAGTAGAGACAGACCTATTGTCTGACAGCTGGCAGACTAAACATGTTATAGTATGTTTTGCAAAGAGGTAGGACATCAGATATTAAGTCCTAAGGATCAAAGAAAGGTAAAGACAGAGTTTTGTCTTATTGCGACCCAGGCCAGGGAGGCTGCTTAAGCGGTGCGGAACTTAACCCAGGGGAAGTAGATGACCCACTTAAAGGGGATTGAAAGAGAAGTAATTGTATAAACAGAATTTTAGTGAACAGTTGTCTACAGTGAAAGGGAAATCAATTAAACAAAAAAAAAAAAGAAGAAAAAAGTAGTTTGGTACCGTGTTAGCCAGTAGAAAAAATATATATAAGGTGCTCTAAGTGAGAGAAACAAAATAGGAATCTTGTGGGTGTGATACCTTTTAATGGCTAACAAAATATTGTGAATGATGTTACAAAGCAAGCTTTCGGGACTGCTTACGTCCCTTCATCAGGCTGATATAACAAAATATTTGAAGAAACCTAATAATATACAGTAAAGAGTATAGGCATGGTGTGATACAAATCTGATCTATTTCCTCCAAAAACAAAGGCACCATCAGCCCTTTGATCTCACATGCATATGGGGAACTTTCACACCACTTATCTAATCTTACCTAATTAAGGATTCTCTCTTTAAGGTACTGTCACACTTAGCGATGTACCAGCGATCCCGACCAGCGATATGACGCGGTCAGGATCGCTGGTGCATCGCTAAGTGGTCGCTAGTGAGCTGCCACACAGGCAGATCTCACTAGCGACATCGCTGGGGACGAGGGTCGCTACTTACCTGTCAGACCAGGCGATCCTGCGTCCTCCCGCCCGAGTCCACGCGTCGCTCGTCTTCACAGCAGGAAGCGCCGCAGGAAGCTGATGACGAGAAACAGTCCTGAACGTTCTCGCGCGATCAGCGATAACCAGCGGGGGAGCCGGTCGTAGGTACAGTAAGTATCACACACAGAGATATCGCTAGCAATATCGCTATAATGTCACTAGTTATAGCGATATTGCTAGCGATATCTCTTAGTGTGACCGGCCCTTTAGCGATGTACCAGCGATCTCGACCAGCGATATGATGCGGTCAGGATCGCTGGTACATCGCTAAGTGGTCGCTAGTGAGCTGCCAGACAGGCAGATCTCACTAGCGACATCGCTGGGGACGGGGGTCGCTACTTACCTGTCACACCAGGCGATCCTGCGTCCTCCCGCCCGGCTCCACGCGTCGCTCGTCATCACAGCAGGAAGCGCCGCAGGAAGCTGACGACGAGAAACAGTCCAGCCTGTTCTCGCGCGATCAGCGATAAGCAGCGGGGGAGCCGGTCGTAGGTAAGTATCAGACACAGCGATATCGCTAGCAATATCGCTATAACGTCACTAGTTATAGCGATATTGCTAGCGATATCTCTTAGTGTGACAGGCCCTTTAAGCTCAGTGGTTGTTTATTGAAATGTCCATGTATCACACCATACAGTATTGCATGCTCTTGGGTACATTTTGGTGGTATATAACCCTCAAAAAAATTGTTCACTATTTTCCTGATTCAATTAGTCATCCATACAGTTTAACGTTTTGTGTAAAATTACAGTGGGTACATTTTTTACAAACCGTTTGTTCCGGTAGATTAAAAATTATTGTCACATATACTCTGCGAGTTGGCTTGTGTGTTTTTTCTTTGGTTTGAAATAAAATCCAAAATTGGCCTGGTACAGGGTTAAAATTTTCGTTGGCTTTAAAAAACACCAAAAATTCGGGCTGGTAGAGGTGTAGAAAGTTGTTTGTTCAAAAATTGACTATTGCCATACATACTGTAGAATTTGGTGTGTGTGAAAGTTTGTTGGCTTGAAATAAAAAACAAAAATTGTTCTTCTATAGGTGTACAAATTTGGTCCCTCAGTACTCAGTCCCCAGCCACCCCTATTTCTCTTGTTGTGGCGTCTCTGCCTTGTATCCAGGAATATCACCCGAGCTCTTACCAACATGGTTACTGGGATTATCCTCTTAATGACTGACATGTGGACAAGCGCTTGTGGCTCGGGATGCTACATTTCCTTGATGGCACACAGGGTGAACATTATGGAGGCCGGGGACAAGTCTCACCCTGGCATGGCACATGGGCTACCCATGCCATGGATTGCTGACCCTACTTCTATTACAGTTTCTTCCATGCACCTCTTCCTGCTCCTAGTCATCTTCCATCTCCGATGTGCTATATCAGAACACGTCATCCACATCAGTTGGAAGCTGGAAGCCCTGCAGCACTGCCTCAGCGAAGTGGCAACAGGCTTTCCTGAAACTAATTTTTCTAGGAGACAAGCCGCACACTGTGGCAGAGTTAGTTGAAAGGAATAACAGACCAGACAGATCTGTGACTCTCACCGCTGAATCTCTAACCAGGCATGGTCATGTCGGCATAACCCGGTGATGGCTGTGAAGCTTGGCAAGCTCACACATGTACCATGCCTGGCCCATGTGCTAAACTTGTTGGTTCAGCGGTTTCTGAAAAATGCCCAGATTTGCCAGCACTCCTGTTCAAGGTACGCCACGTTAGTGACCATTTCCGCAAGCCAGCTACAGCTGCCGCCACTCTGGCAGTGATGCAGCACCTCATGCAAGTGTCAGCTCATCGACTCATGTGCGGCGTGACCAAGTGCTGGAACTCCACACTGCACATGCTGGCAAGGCTTTGTAAGCAGCAGAGGCCAGTTATTGATTACCAGCTCCAACATGTCCGTCGGTATTCTGGTCAGCCTCCACACATAAATGAATAGTTGACATAGATGTGTGACATTTGTGCGGTCTTCAAACTTTCAGGACTCCACAAAGATGGTGAGCGGCAATAATGCCATCATCAGCTCAATGATCCCGCTTCTGGGCCTACTTAAGCAGTCGCTGCTGACAATTAAGCATGCAGCTTTGCATGTTGACCAGGTGGAGATGGAAGAATACATGAGACAGGGAGATACTATCCAGCCTCATCTCATCTGCTTAGCGCTGATTGGGTAACAATGAAGAAGTGGAGGCTGAAGAAGAGGAGGAGGAACAGGAGATTGCTGAGTGCAAGAGGCTAGTACCCACACAAGCTACACTCTGTCTCTCCTATGTGGATGGGCTGAGGTGGGGAATAAGCAGGAAGAGATGAGAAGGAAAAGATGGAGAGTAGTGATCATACTGGAGACAGGGAAGTGTTGGCTGTAAGGGTCTGGGCACATATGACGGACTTTATGTTCCTCTGCCTTTCCCGTGAACCTCATGTTACAATCATCTTGACCAATAAAGGAGTATTGGTTAGTCTCCCTGATAGACCCATGCTACAAGGAGAACTTTGCATCTCTTCTTCTTGAACAAGAGAGGTCTTCTAAAATGGTGCTATACCAGAAGGGCATTGTGGAAAATATGCTGAAAAACTTCCCATCAGACAACGCTAACATCAGGGGGCAAGCTTTCTTGTGTAACCAAGGAGGAGGGGTATGGCAGATACACATCAGGTACAGCAGAGGCAGGGGTACCCTGTCAAAGGCCTGTGCCAATTTCATTACACCCTCACTGTTACGGGGCTGGTGGAACGCACCAAATAATAAAGATGAAATAATATATAAGGTGCATTCGCAGCCCAGGGCCCACCGTGCAGAGGTGACCAACTGCTGCTAAACAATGAGGGAAAGGCATGCAGGAGTAAAGCCGGACACCGATGCGTAACCACTGAGCCGGTGCTAACAGACACGTGCGCCGTTACTTCACGTAACACGTGCCTGCCGGCGAACAACCGCAACCTGTTAAAGTCACGGGGTATGAACCACTGCGGCAACGTGTGCAGTATCCGCCCTGACGGACGCCACTAACCAGCCTAATAACCGGGCTGGAAAGCACTACTAAAGCGCACGGCGTAACTAGCGGAGGCTGCGATAGCAGTGGCCAGGGAGGCCTATACTGGCCGACGCCCTAGGTGCTAGCGGTGGATGTGGAGAAACACTGTGGCGCTATGCAGTGTAGAGATAATGTACTGACTAATCCCTCACCCTAACACATACGTAATAGCCAAGAATTGGGGAATTATAATGCGTCAGTCACCAGGCTCATTCATCCATCATCACACATACACTAAATGCATTAGTCTCAAAGTCTATGATAGCGCATGGCGGGGCGGAACTGGAGAAGGACCCGAGCATGTGACTCCCGATCCCCAATGGGAGATCGTCTCCTGAGCATGCTCAGTGGAGTGAAGAGAGAACTTAGACTCTGGAGTCTTTTGCTACTGGACAGGCTGCATTGCCATAACTGGACCAGAGGTGGCTGCAGCAACCGAACCCACGAAGCTGGTGTGGGCAGAACGTCGGGATCATGGAGTCTGTTGAGCAGGCTCCACTGTGGCCAGAGGGGAATGGGAGACCACAGATAGCAAGGCTCGGGATTCCCGCTGTGCAGCGCCCGGAACCTGTCGCCTAACATTACCCCCCCTCCCCTTTGAGCCTCTTTGCACTCAAATGCCGCGATAAGGAGCGGGGTGTGGATATTCTCCACTGGCTCCCAGGTCCGAGCCTCTGGACCATGACCCTTCCAGTCCACCAAATAAAATTTTTTTGCCACACACCACCCTGCATCCCACGATAGCATTGACCTCGAACTCGTCCGAAGACAGGTCGGATGTCCCAGCAGATGACTCGGAAAACCGGGACAAGTGGGCAGGCTTAAGGAGGGACATGTGAAAGGTGTCAAATGGCCAAGTGGGGAGGAAGAGCCAGGTGATAAACCACAGGGTTGACCTGCTCCAGGACCTTGAAGGGACCGATCATGGCACAAACTTGGTGGACTCGGCCCGCAGCCTGATATTTCGGGCAGAGAGCCACACAAAGTCACCAGGGGCAAACGTTGGAGCGGGACGCCAATGCGTGTTGGAGGATGCCCTCATTCTCTCCTTAGAGGCCCGGATGGCATCCTGAGTGTGATCCCAGATGTCGCAAGCCTCCACTGCCCAGTCTGCCACCCTGGAATCAGTGGAAGAGGAATGGAGTCTGACTGGTGGAATCAGCCACTGCATTAATCAGAGCAAATTCTACCCACGGTAGTAAGCATGCCCAGTCATCCTACCTGGCTGAGACAAAATGTCGCAGCTATGTGACCAGAGTATGGTTAGCTCTCTCAAACAACCCGTTCGTCTCGGGGTGATAGGTGGAGGACAAATTTAGCTCAATGCTGAGCAGACTGCAGAGCTCCCTTCTAAACCGAGATGCAAATTGGTGACCCCGGTCACTAAATATCTTGTCCGGCATACCATGCAGACGAAATGCGTGCTTTATGAATAGCGTGGCAAGACCACGAGCAGAAGGCAGCCGCACGAGTGGCACCAGATGCACCATTTTAGAAAAATGATTGGTGACCACCCAGATGACCGTGCTGCCACTGGACTTGGGCAGGCCGACCACAAAATCCAGGCCGACCATCTCCCACGGTCTGTCTGCCACCAGCAAGGGGTACAGTAACCCAGCCGGCCTCTGCCTAGAGGACCTGTTCCGAGCACAGGAGACGCATGCCTGAATGTACTCTCTCGTGTCCCGAGCCATGTACGGCCACCAAAAGGTCCTTGCCAGGAGCTCCGTGGTCCGTCTAGTACCAAAATGACCACGCACCCTGGAGGCGTGAGCTCACACGAGAACCTCTGGCCGCAGGCGGGGATTGACAAAGGTCTTGCCCGGCGGCACTGACTCAAGAGCGACCGGAGCCACGGTCCTCAGACTCTCAGAGGGGACGATTAGCCGAGGCTCAGCCTCCTCCGCTGACACCACCAAGCGAGAGAGAGCATCAGCCCGGACATTCTTCTCACCGGACAGATAGTGCAGGGTGAAGCGGAAGTGGGAGAAGAAAAAAAGTGACCACCTGGCTTGGCGAGAGTTTAACCGCTGGGCTGTTTGTAAGTACACCAGGCTTTTATGGTTGGTGTATACCTAGAAGGGAAACCGGGCTCCCACCTGGAGATGTCTCCATTCGGAGAAGGCCAACTTCATTGCCAGCAACTCCCTGTCCCCGATGGAGTAGTTTCTCTCCGCCGGTGAGGTCTTGGAGAAAAAGAAGCAGGGATGCTTCCGACCTTGGGCATCCTTCTGGAAAAGGACTGCCCCTGCACCGACGGAGGAGGCATCTACCTCTAGGATAAAGGGTTTATCCACATCGGGACGATGGAGGATAGGAGTGCCAGCAAAATGGGTCTTAAGAGACGAGAAGGCCGTGGAGACTTGTTCCGACCAAACCTTTGGATTGGCTCCTTTTTTGGTGAGGGCGACTAAAGGAGCCACCATTGTGGAGAAGTGGGGAATGAACTGGCGGTAATAATTAATGAAGCCCAAAAAACACTGCACCACTTTAACAGAGTGGGGCTCCTGCCAGTCCATTTCCGCCTGCAATTTGGCAGGATCCATAGCCAACCCCTGGGCCGAGATGATATAGCCCAAGAACGGCAAGGACTCCAGCTCAAATTGACACTTCTCCAACTTGGCGAAGAGAGAATTCGCCCGCAAACGGTCGAAGACCTTACAGACGTCTCTCCGGTGAGAGGCCAAATCTGGAGAGAAGATGAGGATGTCATCCAGATAGACCACCACCAAGGTGGAGAGCATATCACGAAAGACATCATTCACAAAGTCCTGGAAGACAGCAGGTGAGTTACAGAGGCCGAAGGGCATGACCAGATACTCAGTGGCCATCCCTGGTATTAAAGGCTGTCTTCCACTCGTCCCCTTCCCGTATGCGGATCAAGTAGTAAGTTCCCCATAGATCTAGCTTAGTGAAGATCCGGGCCCCCCGCAACCTGTCAAACAACTCAGAGATCAGGGAAAGAGGGTACTTGTTTTTCACGGTTATAGAATTGAGACCTCTGTAATCAATGTAAGGACGCAGCTCTCCACTCCTCTTCTATACGAAGAAGAACCCTGCCCCTGCTGGTGACACCGAGTTCCTAATAAACCCTTTTGCCAGGTTCTCCCGGATATATTGTGACATGGCCTCCGTCTCCGGGAGGGATAGAGGGTACACGCAGCCTCGAGGAGGCTCCGCGCCTGGCAAAACATCTATCGGACAGTCGTAGAGGCAATGAGGCGGAAGCGTCTCAGCAGATTTTTTAGAAAAGACGTCCGCGTACTGCTGGTAGTGTCTGGGATGCGTGGAGAGATACACGGGCACTTCGATAGAGGCTACTTGAACACTGCCCCTCATGCACCTTCCCTCACAGTCCTTGCTCCAACCCAGTATTCTTCCTGAGGACCACTCAATATGAGGAGAGTGGCAATGGAGCCAGGGAACTCCTAGGAGAACCTGGTCGATGCACTCGGGCATAATGAACAAAGACAACGTCTCGTGGTGGGATGGCGAGATTGAAAGCCCCAAGGGTGCTGTCTGGTGTGTAATCTAGGATGGTAGGGTTGAACCGTTGACCACCCTGATGGTCACAGGGTAAGGAAGTGGCACCAAAGGAACTGCGTGCTGTTGGGCGAAGGCCGAAGAAATAAAGTTTACCTCTGCCCCGGAGTCCACGCAGACCTCTACCTCCCAGCTGGAAGCACCGCTCTCTAATGTCCCTCGGAAAGACAGCTTGGAGGAGAAAGTTCCTTTATCAAGTAGACCTCCTCCAAGTACCACTGTACGCGATCGTTTTTTCCGACCGCTGAGGGCACCTGTTAGCCAGGTGACCAGACTGTCCACACTGGTAACAGCGTGCGGAGATTCGCATCGGGCACGACTTGGGACCGGTGCGAGACACCTCCATAGGCTCTGGAGGCATGACTCCCATAGCGGGGGGTTCAAGAGGTTTAGAGAAGGCGGGAGCCAACCTAACCCTCTATCTGGATTGTGCACGCTCTAACCTGCACTCCGTAAAACGGAGATCTATGCAGGTGGAAAGGGCAATCAGCTCCTCCAGACTAATGGGAACCTCCCTGGTAGCTAGAGCATCTTTAACATGCTCGCCAAACCTCTCCAGAACACAGGGACGAATGTCTTACCAGGCCATTCCCGCTCGGAAGCCAGTGTCCGGAAGCGGACTGCATAATGGCTGACCGAGAGGGATACCTGTGTTAGTGCTAATAACTGGAGAGAGGTGTCGTGAGTGACCCATGGCCCCAAAAAGACCTGCTTTAGGGACATTAGAAACTGAGCAGTACTCAGAACCATGGGGTCACCACGCTCCCACAGTGGAGTGTGACCCATTCTAACGCCCTGCCCGACAGGAGGGAGATGATAAACCCCACCTTAGCCCGCTCAGAAGGGAATCGCGTGGCCAGTAACTCAAGCTGGATAGAGCACTGACTCACGAATCCCCTACAGGTGGCACTGTCACCTGAGAATTTGTCGGGCAATGGGAGACGGGATAATGTCGGGGCAGGAATGGACGTAGAGGCGCGGGAGGCCACCTCTGTTGCCACCTGGATGGCAACTGCAGTGACATCCGCTGCTGAGGCTGAGCGCTCGAGAGCGCACAACCTGCTCTCCAGCTGCTGGACATATCGCTGCAGGCGCTGCTCGTCCGTCATTCCTAGCCAGGCCCTGGCACTATTATAATGATGAAATAATAGATAAGGTGTGTTCGCAGCCCAGGGCTCACCATGAAGAGGTGACCAACTGCTGCTAAACAATGAGGGAAAGGCGTGTAGGATTAAAGCCAGACACCGGTGCGTAACCACTGAGCCGGTGCTAACAGACATGTGCGCAGTTACTTCACGTAACACGTGCCTGCCGGCGAACAACTGCAACCTGTTAACGTCACAGGTCATGGGGTGTGAACCACTGCTGCAACCTATGCAGTATCTGCCCTGACAGACTCCACTAACCAGCCTAATAACAGGGATGGAAAGCGCTACTAAAGCGCACAGCGTATCTAGCGGAGGCTGCGAAAGCAGTGGCCAAGGAGGCCTATACTGGCTGACGCCCTAGGCACTAGCGGTGGATGTGGAGCAACACTGCGTCGCTATGCAGTGTAGAGCTAAAGTACTGACTCTAATCCCTCACCCTAACACATACGTAATATCCAAGGAGGGGGGAATTATAATGCGTCAGTCACCAGGCTCATTCATCCATCACACATAGACTTTGAGGCTAATGCATTTAGTTTATCATAGCGCATGGCGGGGCAGCCATGCGCGCCTTTTATAGCCGTGCCCTTCCGGGACCTTCCTGATCCTCCAGATGGACCAATCAGAACTGGAGAAGGACCTGAGCATGTGACTCCCGATCCCAAATGGGAGATCGTCTCCTGAGCATGCTCAGTGGAGCGAAGGGAGAACTTAGACTCTGGAGTATTTTGCTGCTGGACAGGCTGCATTGCCATAGCTGAACCAGAGGTGGCAGCAGCAACCGAACCCACGATGTTGGTGTGGGCAGGACGCCGGGATCGTGAAGTCTGTTGAGCAGGCTCCACTGCAGCCGGAGGGGAATGGGAGACCGCAGATGGCAAGGCTCGGGATTCCCGCTGAGCAGCACCAGGAACCCGACACCTAACACTCACACTGTCCATGTTAAGGACTGACTTGAGTTGGAGTAGTGATATTGCAACCACTAGGGCCAACACTGGCAGGAATCATAGTCAGTATATAGCCAGTGGGTACACGGAACCGCAGTGTAGTTGGGAGGATAAGAAGGTAATGCATTCAGGATATAGCCAGAGATCAGTACACGGAGGAGCAGTAGGATGAGGATAAGAAACAAGTGGGAAGAAGCTAGAATAAAAAGCTAGAAGCTCAGTTATCTAGAAATGAAGGCACTGCAGTGCCAGTTTTAAGTAAGGTGCTCAATCAGGAGATCACAGGTTGAGCCAATCAGGAACTTTGGGTGGAGACATCAGGAACAACACAGGTATTATCTGTTTTAGCAAGAAATTGTCCAATGAGCTGAGTAAAAAAAAAAATTTAGGCACACTACTCAAAAAAAGACAGCTGCAGAGTAGAGTAACTTTTCTGAAACACTATTTGTATTAACACAGCAATAGAATAAAATTATTTTTTAGGCCCACAAATGGGAAAGAAAGACGGCAGCAGACTAGATGTTTTTTTGAACACACAACTCACAAAAAAATGAGGCAGAGTTGTTACCCAGTAAAAAAGGAGAGAAGCCAGCGCTGCTTGTGGTCAGAACGCAATACATAAAGTGCATATGCACATATTAATTTCTAACTGTATTTCAAAATGAGACATTTAGCAAAAAATTGATCAATCATTTGAGCTACCCCGCCACGTCAAGGCAATCTCATATGGGGCAGTCCTACTCTACGTTTTTTATATTCGCTGTGCCATTGCGGCCTCCTAAATGTAATAAAAGCAAGACCATATTAATTGCACACTATACCTGAAGCATGTCTGAATCACTCCCATGAAGCCAGAAAGGCGAGCGCAGAAAAAGGCCAACCAGGTCCAGAAAGACATATCAGGTCTAATCTCCACACTCTCCTGACCAGCAATCACAGATGAAGGGTGATACAGGTGCACAGTTAAATAGAGCCCTGGGGCAGGGCCGGGCTGCTGTGTGTGTACAGCAGCCTAGATCAATCATAATGAATACAGAAAAAACGGCAAACATGACCCAGCGTGCACGCTAACTGTGGTGGTCAGCCACAAACCAACATCAAGTAAAAAAGGGAAGAAGCCAGCGCTGCTTGTGGTCAGAACGCAATACATAAAGTGCATATGCACATATTAATTTCTAACTGTATTTCAAAATGAGACATTTAGCAAAAAATTGATCAATTATTTGAGCTACGCCGCCACGTCAAGGCAATCTCATATGGGGCAGTCCTACTCTACGTTTTTTATATTCGCTTTCGCTGTGCCATTGCAGCCTCCTAAATGTAATAAAAGCAAGACCATATTAAATGCACACTATACCTGAAGCATTTCTGAATCACTCCCATGAAGCCAGAAAGGCGAGTGCAGATAAAGGCCAACCAGGTCCAGAAAGACATATCAGGTCTAACCTGGTTATGTTCGCCGTTTTTTCTGTATTCATAGTGATTGATTAGGCTGCTGTGCACACACAGCAGCCCAGCCCTGCCCCAGAGCTCTAATTATTTGTGCACCTGTATCTGGACCTGCATTGCCCTTCATCTGTGATTGCTGGTAGGGAGAGTGTGGAGGTTAAACCTGAGATGTCTGTCTAGACCTGGTTGGCCTTTATGTGTGCTCCCCTTTCCTGGCTTCATGGGAGTGATTCAGAAACGTTTCAGGTACAGTGTGCATTTGATAAGGTCTTGCTTTTAATTCATTTAGGAGGCCGTAATGGCACAGCGAATATAAAAAACGCAGAGTAGGACTGCCCCATATGAGATTGCCTTGGCGGGGTAGCTCAAATGATTGATCAATTTTTTGCTAAATATCTCATTTTGAAATAGAATTAGGAATTAATATGTGCATATGCACTTTATGTATTGTGTTCTGACTACAAACAGCGCTGGCTTCTCTCCTTTTTCTTACTTGATGTTGGTTTGTGGCTGACCACCACGATTGCCGTGTGCGCTGGGTTATGTTCGCTGTTTTTTCTGTATTCATAGTGATTGATTAGGCTGCTGTGCACACACAGCAGCCCAGTACTGCCCCAGAGCTCTAATTAGTTGTGCACCTATATCTGGACCTGCATTGCCCTTCATTTGTGATTGCTGGTAGGGAGAGTGTGGAGGCTAAACTTGAGATGTCGGTCTAGACCTGGTTGGCCTTTATCGGCGCTACCCTTTCTTGACTTCATGGGAGTGATTCAGAAACGTTTCAGGTACAGTGTGCATTTGATATGGTCTTGCTTTTAATTCATTTAGGAGGCTGTAATGGCACAGCAAATATAAAAAAAACGTAGAGTAGGACTGCCCCATATGAGATTGCCTTGGCGTGGCAGCTCAAATGATCAATTTTTTGCTAAATATCTCATTTTGAAATACAGTTAGAAATTAATACGTGTATATGATCTTTATGTATTGCGTTCTGACTGCAAGCAGCGCTGGCTTCTCTCCTTTTTTTGCAAGAGTTGTTACCCACACTACTTGCAAAAAGATGCAGAGAACACAGATTTTTTTTTAGACATATTACTTATCAAAAACTGCTGCACTGTACACCTAATTTTTATACACACTACTCATATAGACACAGCAGTACAATAAAATTATTGGTTTGTCTTAGAAATAGCCACAAGCCAGCTAATACAAATTGTTTATTTCACAGACTACTCAAAAACACACACTGGGAAAGAAAATGGATTTACTTGTCCTAGAAATGGCCACGAGATGGTTGATGACAATTATTTTTTCACAGACTAAGGTCTCATTCACACATTACTGTTTTTGATCAGTATTTGTATGCCAAAACCAGGAGTGTCTGCAAAACACAGAACAAGTGTCAGTCTTTCAATTATAATTTTTCTCTGTAAGGTCCACTCCTGGTTTTGGCATACAAACACTGATGAAAAATACTGACCAAATACTGATGTGTGAATGAGGCCTAACAGAAAAGAAACAGCGGTCTTGGAAAAACTATTTATTTGGACTACAAATGGCAATTAGAAGGCTAATGCAAATTATTTTTTTCTCGGACTACTAGAAAACACACACGGATCCTGAAATATTATTTTTTGGGCCTAGAAATGGCAACGAGACCGCTGATGCCAATTTTTCATTTCCAAGACTAATAAAAAATACATACCAGTACAGAAAAATCCTTTTGAGGGCCTTTAAATGACAACAAGACAGCTGATGTGATATATTTATTTGCAATGTAGTACAAAAAACTTACCAGCAAAAAAAAATAATTTGTGACCTAGAAATGGCAACAACATGGCTGATACGAAATATTGATTTGCAAAAGTAGTACAAAAAAATACATCAGGCCTGAAAAACTATTTTTGCGGCCTAAAAATTAAAACAAGATTGCTGATGCCATTTTTATTTTTTTTCTTTTCCAGGCTAATAAAAAATATACCTCAGGCCTGAAAAATTCTTTTTGTTGCCTAGAAGTGGCAATGAGACAGCTGATGTAGTGATTTGCAAAAGTGGTACAAAAAACACACCATGCTTGGAAAAAGTATTTTTAGGGCCTAAAAATAGCAACAAGAAGGCTGATTCGATATATTGATTTGCAAATATTGCACAAAAATCACACCAGGCCTGAAAAATTCATTTCGGGGTCTAGAAATGGTAATGAGACGACTGATGTGACATATTAATTTGCAAAAGTAGTACAAAAAATACACCAGGTCTGAAAAATTATTTTTTTGGCCTAGAAATGGCAGCGAGATGGCTGATGCAATATATTTATTTGCAAAAGTACTACAAAGAGCATACCAGGCCTGAAAAATAATTTTGGGCCTTCTAATAGCATTGAGACGACTGATGCCAATTATTTATTTCTCAGACTACTAGAAAACACATAGCAGCTTAATATAACAGGGGGGTGCAGACTACACACAGCTTAAAGGACAGTACTACACACAGCTTAAAGGACAGTACTCCCACAGGCAGAGGGGACAGACTACACACAGCAACTTAACCCCTTAATGACCGCTAATACGCCTTTTAATGGCAGCAGTTAAGGGTACTTTTCCTCAGAAATGAGGGCATAGTGCCCCCGAGCATCTGAAAAAAACCGGAGGTAGCTGAGACCCCGGAGAACATGATTCGGGTCACTTTTCACTGACCCCAGTGTTGTGATCACCTTTATTAACGTAATAACTGTGACTGCAAAAAAACAAAAGTCAGATTTTCCATTTCATTTCTCTCTCCTCTGATATGACCGCACATCAGAGGAGAGAGAAATGGGGTACCCGATCTCTCCTGGTACCTCCGGTGTCCCTGGACCCTGCTGCATCCCCCCCTTAGTTAGGTAAAAATAAAAAAATGTATTTATTTCCATTTTTCCATTAAGATTAGGTGTAGGGTTATGGTTGGGCTTATAGCTGAGGCTACAGCTAGGCTTAGGGTTGGGGCTAGGGTTAGGGTTGGGGCTAGAGTTAGAGCTGGTTTAGGGTTATGGTTGGGGCAAGGGTTGGGCTAAAGTTAGGGTTGGGCTAGTTTGTTGTTGGGTTATGGTTAGGTTTGGGATTAGGGTTAGGGGTGTGTTAGGGTTGTGGTTAGAGGTGTGTTGGAGTTAGAATTGTGGGGAGTTCCACTGTTTAAGTACATCAGGGGTTCTCCAAACACGACATGGTGCTGCCATTAGAGTTGAGCAAAACTGGTAGGTCAAATTGATAAGTCGCCGACTTTTGCTAAAGTCGGGTTTCGCTGATCGAAACCCGACCATAGCATGAGGTCGCCGACCCGCGCGCCAAAGTTGCGTTTTCCATGATGTTTCCAGCCCCTTTTCTCAGCCGATCATCAAGGACGCACACTGTGGGCAACGCAATGACATCGGCAGCGGCCATCACCATCTTAGAGAAGGGCATTTGTGTGATTGGCTTGCTTTGTGTGGCGTCACAGTGGCTATAAAAGCCCTCACCACTGACCGCCATTTTACTTCTGCCGATCTTAGCATAGGGAAAGGTTGCTGCCGCTGATTCACAATAGGGAGAGCGCTAGGCAACAAAGAAAAAAAAAAAACTGTGCTTCTTCTGATAGCGATTTCAACTGTATAGTTTGCAGTGACAGGGGAGGATTTTTGTGTGTGCAGCAGCGCTGATGGTTATTAGGCTGCCTTATAAGGCTACCTGATAGCTGCTTTGCTGTGTGCACACTGCTGTGCAGACTGCTTTTTTAAAAGCAAAAAAACTTGTATTCTGACTTTCTGCACAGTTACAGAGCATTCATTTTTTCACACCCCATATAGAGGAGTACGCTCCTCACACACTACCGTGTACCGGCTGGTATCACAGACATATACATGCTATCTGTGTGTGACTCCATAAAAAAAAAAACGGAGATTTTAAATTTTCCATATATACACCGTATAGAGCTGTCCGCTTCTCAAACAGTATCGTATATCTGCTGTTTGTATTGCGGTCAAATCTATACAGAGACAACGTGTGTGTGTGTGTGAGACTCCATAAATACATATACGGACATTTCAATTTTTCCATACACTGTTTAGAGCTGTCCGCTTCTCAAACAGTATTGTATATCTGCTGCTTGATTACGGTCAAATCTATACAGAGACAGCGTGTGTGGGTGACTCCGTAAAAAGATAGATGGATATTTTCATTTTTCCATACATACACCGTATAGAGCTGTCCTCTTCTGATACAGTACCGTATATCTGCTGTTTAGATTACGGTAAAATCCATACTGAGACAACGTCTGTGTGGGACTACGGAAAAAAATAGACGTAGATTTTAATTTTTCCTTACATACACCGTATAGAGCTGTACGCTCCTCGCACACTACCGTGTACCGGCTGGTATCACGGACAAATACATGCCATCTGTGTTTGACTCCGTAAAAAAACAGACGGATATTTAAAATTTTCCATACATACATCCAAACTGTATCGTATATCTGATGTTTCGATTATGGTCCAATCTATACAGAGACAGCACATGTGTGTGAGTGCGTAAATACATAGACGGACATTTCAATTTTTCCATACACTGAATAGAGCTAACCGCTTCTCAAACAGTATCGTATATCTGGCATTTGTCTTACGGTCAAATCTATATAGAGACAGCGTGTGTGTGTGACTCCGTAAAAAAATAGACGGAGATTTAAAATTTTCCATACATACACCGTATAGAGCTGTACGCTCCTCACACACTACCGTGTACCGGCTGGTATCACGGACAAATATATGCTATCTGGGTGTGACTCTGTAAAAAAAAAATAGACGGAGATTTTCATTTTTCCATACATACACCATATAGAGCTGTCCGCGTCTAATACAGTACTGTATATCTGCTGGTTGGATTACAGTCCAATACATACTGGGAGAGCATCTGTGACTAAGGAAATATATACGGACATTTACATTTTTCCCTACACCTTATACAGCTGTACGCTCCTCATACAGTACCATATATCTGCTGGTATTTTTGTTACATTTTCACAAACATGAGGAAGTATGGTGGAAGACGCCACAAACGTGGGCAGGGGGGGCAGCTGGTACTGATGGTGGTGGTGGTGCATCTGCTGGTTATGCCAAAAGCACAATAGCAGCTAAGGCAGGAGGTGTTGAGCCTGCATCATCGTCTGGCACAAGAAGGCCTGTAAGGTTCCCTTTTCTGGGAATAGGAAAACCGCTTTTAACACTGGAGCATCAGGAACAGGTTTTGCCTTAACAGCCACCAACTCTATTGCCTCCTCTTCTGAACTTTCAAAACCTGCAAGCACTGAGTCATCAGTGCAGGGTTCTGGTCTGAAAAAACATCTTTCCTTGTGTCCTTCACTCCCACCAAAAGTGAAGGATGCGGCAGCCCACACTTCAGATTACTCCATGGAGCTCTTTTCACATACCATGCCTGGTATCCAGTCAAATCCTGAATTCCCCAGTCCAATATGAATCTGACATGGAGTGCACTGATGCACAGCCACTGCTAGATGATTCTGGTACATTGACCTACAGCACTACATTGCCTTCGCAGTCTACTGAGCCAGAATCTGACCCTGATGAAATTCAGGTGCCACTTCCCACATGGTGACACAGAGGAAGGTGCAGATGAAATTGAAGAGGAGGTGATGGATGACCCAGTTGTTGACCTGGATTGGCATCCATTGGGGGAAGTGGGTGTCGCTGGCAATAGCTCAGATGAGAAGGATCCACAGCAGGCATCGACATCGCAGCAGCGGTTATCTGGCAGGCCGGTAGCTGTCCAAAAACATGGAACAAAAACCAAAAGAGGTGCAGGACAGCTTGGCCACACGGTCAAGTTAGCACAGCGTGCAAGCCTTGAAAATTTATACCATAGTAGGAAGAGTGCAATGTGGCACTTTTGTCCAAAATCCTACTGATGAGGCAAAGGTTATGTGTAAGAATTGCGGAAGGACCTTTAGCAGAGGGAAAAATCTCAGAAATTTGAATACCAGTTGCATGCTTAGACATTTAACCACCATGCACTTGCAAGCGTGGACGGACTACAAAACCACAGGTACCACATGTGCACCTGCTCCGATTGAAGGTAGCCAGCAGTGCTCAATCTCTTCCCCCACTGTAAGACCACCACCACCGGTAAGCACACCACCAGCAGTAAATATTGAGGTGTTGTCGCAAGGCCAAAGCAGTCAGGGAATTACAATGGTTTCCAAGGAAACACTGAATCTAGGCAGTCACCATCACCAACCCCCTCTCAGTCCGTCCGATCCACCGCTAGTTCCCCCATAAGCAGCTCTCCAGTCAAGCTCACCCTATCAGAGACTGAGTAGGAAAAGAGAGTACTCATCCGCGTACACTGGCTTTGAACGCCTACATTGCCAAACTGGTCTCATTAGAGATGATGCCCTTCTGTTTGGTTGAAAGCAAAGCTTTACGAGAGCTCATGGCCTACGTTGTCCCACGCTATGACCTATCCAGTCGGCACTTCTTTTCTCGAAAAGCCATCCCTGCCCTCCACCTTCATGTGAAAGACAGCATTGTCCATGCACTAAAACAATCAGCGAGTGGAAAGGTGCACCTCACAACAGATGCATGGACCAGTAGGCATGGCCAGGGCCGTTGCGTGTCCATCACTGCGCACTGGGTTAATGTGGTGGATGCAGGCTCCACAGGGGACAGCGGCGGTGGAACAGTGCTGCCTAGCCCACGGTATAGGAAACAGTTGGTTTAGGCATTCGACCCTCCTCCTCCAGAAGCGAAAGCTCGCCGACAGAGCGCAGTCGCACGAGCACTCCATCCGCAACTGCCAGTGTTGCACACGAGGTGTCCCACTATCGAACAGCTAGTGGTAAGCGTCAGCAGGCTGTTTTAAATATGATGTCTTTGGGCGTGTTAGGAACGGCGGAACGCACTAAATAAATAATAAAGTGCGTTTGCCGCTCGGGGTCCACCGTGCAGTAGGTGTTACAACCGCTGCTAAACAATGGAGGACGCGCTATATGGCGGTACAATGCGCTCGGGTTCAACATCACCCGATGAGCGCAGAGCGGACTCTGTTAAACTCACAGAGGTGCTATAACAAAAACATACAAGTATACACTGAGCCAGTTAGCATGCATGGTATCTGACAGGACACGGTTCCAAGACAGGTGACAGTGTCCGTCTAGACTTACCGTGCGTGCGGCGTCGCTGCTGCGGACGCCGGTAAGTGCTGCTACATACAGTGTGGCGGCAGACACAGCCGCTAAGCGATGGTGCCTTGAAAGACGTGAAACCACCGGACGCTAGCGAAGAGATGTGGTGTGCACTGTGGCCTAAGGCTTGCCACTGACTGCTAAACTAATTCCCTATCCACATACGTAATATCAGAGGAAAGGGGTTTTATAATGAGTCAGTCACCAGAATCATACATCCGTCACCATTCACACATAGCAAGTATAGTGTATATTAGTGCATGGCTTTTATAGCCATGCGCTTCCGGGACCTTCCAGACCTCTGAGATGGGCCAATCAGATCAGGACAAGGACCTGAGCACGTGATCCCCGATCTTCACTGGGAGATCGTCTCGTGGGCATGCCCAGTAGCATGGCGAGAGGACTTAGCCTCTGGAGTGGTTTCCTGCAAAGCAGGTTGCGCTACCATTGCTGGTCCAGAGGTGGCAACAACATCCAGACCCAGAGGCCTGGTCTGCGCAGGGTGCCTGGATCGCCATGATTGCTGTGCAGGTCCCTGAGCGGTCAGAAAGGAATGGGAGACCGCTGGATGTATAGCTCTGGATTCCTGCTGTGCAACTGCAGGAATCCAACACCTAACAGGGCGACAACAGACACACTGTGGAGGTACTGGCCAACTACTTGCAGCAACAAACTGAGTAATAGCTGGACAGTCTACATCTTGAGCCAGACAAGGTAGTCAGTGATAACAGCCAGAATTTTGTGGCAGCCATAGCCCTTGCAAAACGTGGTGAGCGCCGCTGATCGTGGCCGGGTGTCAGCTGATTATCACAGCTGACACCCGGCACAATGTGTCAGGGGCGGTCACGGACCACCCCCGACACGTTAACCCCTTACACACCGCGATCAAACATGATCGCGGTGTACTGGGGGTTAAAGGGAAGCATCGGCAGGGAGGGGGCTCCCTCCGTGCTTCCCTGAGCCCCCCACGGCAGCACAATGTGCAGCGCTGCTGCGGGGGTCTCTTTCCCTACAGGCCCCGAATCCAAGATGGCGACGGGGGCCCTCGGGGGGCCTGCAGGGAGCTGACTTCCTCAGTGCCTGCAAAAGTCTGCAGTAGTGCCTGTGACAGATCGCTGATCTGTCACCGTGATCTGTGATATGACAGATCAGCGATCTGTCACAGGACAGTGAAGTACCACCTGGGACTATGTATTAAAGTTAAAAAATAAAAAAAGTGTTAAAATAATTTTAAAAAGTCGCCAAATAAATTAGAAAAAAAAAAAATATTCCCCCAATAAATCCATTTTTTGGAAATAATAAAAAAAAACAATAAAAGTACACATATTAGGTATCGCCGCGTCCGTAACGACCCGCCCTATAAAACTGTCCCATTAGTTAACCCCTTTAGCGAACCCCTTAAAAAATAAAAAAACGAAGCAAAAAATAATTTATCATACCGCCAAACAAAAAGTGTAATAACGCGCGATCAAAAAGACGCATATAAATATCCATGGTACCACTGAAAACATCATCTTGTCCCTCAAAAAACAAGCCACCATACAGCATCAGCGAAAAAATAAAAAAGTTATAGCTCGCAGAATAAAGCGATTTAAAAATAATTATTTTTAATATAAAATAGTTTTCATTGCATAAAACCGACAAAACATAAAAAAATGACCTAAATGAGGTATCGCTGTAACCGTACTGACCCGAAGAATAAAATCGCCTTATCAATTTTACCGCACGCGGAACGGTGTAAACGCACCCCCCCCAAAGAAATTCATGAAACGCTGGTTTTTGTTCATTCCGCGTCCCAAAAATCGGATTAAAAAGCGATCAAAAAATGTCACGTGCCCGAAAATGGTACCATTTAAAAACGTCAACTCGTCCCGCAAAAAATAAGACCTCACATGACTCGGTGGGTCAAAATATGGAAAAATTATAGCTCTCAATATGTGGTGATGCAAAAACTATTTTTACAATCAAAAGCGTCTTTTAGCGTGCGACAGCTGCCAAACATAAAAACCGCCATAAATAGTAAATCAAGCCCCCCGTTATCACCCCCTTAGTAAGGGAAAAATAATAAACTTAAAAGAAAATGAATTTATTTCCATTTTCCCGCTAGGGTTAGGGCTACGGTT
The DNA here is from genome assembly GCF_039654945.1 of Dendrobates tinctorius. Taxonomy (NCBI): domain Eukaryota; kingdom Metazoa; phylum Chordata; class Amphibia; order Anura; family Dendrobatidae; genus Dendrobates; species Dendrobates tinctorius. The sequence goes on along the minus strand of NW_027362134.1, from coordinate 141,914 downwards.
AGGGGTGTGTTGAGGTTCGGGTTGGAGTTAGAATTGGGGGTTTCCACTGTTTGGGCACATCAGGGGCTCTCCAAATGCAACATGGCGTCTGATCTCAATTCCAGCCAATTCTGAGTTGAAAAAGTCAAATGGTGCTCCTTCCCTTCCAAGCTCTGCCATGCGCCCAAACAGTGTTTTACCCCCACATGTAGGGTATCAGCCTACTCAGGACAAATTGCAAAACAACTTTTGGGGTCCAATTTCTCCTGTTACCCTTAGGAAAATAAAAAATTGAGGGCAAAAATATTATTTTTGTGGAAAAAAATGATTTTATTTTCACGTCCGAAAGTTATAAACTTCTGTGAAGCACTTGGGGGTTCAAAGTGCTCACCACACATCTAGATAAGTTCTGTGGGGGGGTCTATTGTCCAAAACGGGGTCACTTGTGGGGAGTTTCAATAGTTTAGGTACATCAGGGGCTCTCCAAAGGCAACATGACACCCGCAGACCATTCCATCAAAGTCTGCATTCCAAAACGTCACTACTTCCCTTCCGAGCCCCGTCGTGTGCCCATACAGTAGTTTTCTCCCACATATGGGGTATCAACATACTCAGGACAAATTGTACAACAACTTTTGGGGTCCAATTTCTCCTGGTACCCTTGGGAAAATAAAAAAAAAAATGGTGACTAAAAGATCATGTTTGTGGAAAAAATACGATTTTTTTATTTTCATGCCCAGGCGTTATAAACTTCTGTGAAGCACTGGGGGGTTCAAAGTGCTCACCACACATCTAGATAAGTTCATTGGGGGGTCTAGTTTACAAAATGGTGTCATTTGTTGGGGGTTTCCACTGTTTTGGTACATCAGGGGTTTTCCAATCGCGACATGGTGTCCGATCTCAATTCCAGCCAAAAACGTCAAATGGCGCTGCTTCCCTTCCGAGCTCTGCCATGCGCCCAAATAGTGGTTTACCCCCACATGTGGGGTATCAGCGTACTCAGAACAAATTGCACAATAACTTTTAGGGTCCTGTTACCCTTGGAAAAATAAGAATTGAGGGTGAAAAGATCATTTTTGTGGAAAAAATATGATTTTTTAATTGTACCGCTGTACGTTATAAACTTCTGTGAAGCCCTTGTGGGTTCAAAGTTCTCACCACATATCTAGATAAGTTCCTTGGGGGGTCTAGTTTCCAAAATGGGGTCACTTGTAGGGGGTTTCCACTGTTTAGGTACATCAGGGGCTCTCCAAACGTGACATGGCGTCCGATCTGAATTCCAGCCAATTTTGCATTGAAAAAGTGAAACTGCGCTCCTTCCATTCTGAGCTCTGCCATGCGCCGAAACAGTCATTCCCCCCACATATCAGGTATCAGCGTACTCAGGACAAATTGCACAATAACTTTTGCTGTCCAATTTCTCCTGTTACCCTTGGTAAAAGAAAAAAAACTTGAACCTGAAGTATTTTTTTGTGAAAAAAAGTTAAGATGTTCATTTTTTTTAAATATTCAAAAAAATTCCTGTGACGCACTAAAGGGTTAATAAACTTCTTGAATGTGGTTTTGAGCACCTTAAGGGGTGCAGTTTTTAGAATGGTGTCACTTTTGGGTATTTTCTATCATATAGACCCCTCAAAGTGGCTTCAAATGTGATGTGGTCCGTAAAAATAAAATGGTGTTGGAAAAATGAGAAATCGCTGGTCAATTTTGAACCCTTATAACTTCCTAACAAAAAAAAAATTTGGTTCCAAAATTGTGCTGATGTAAAGTAAACATGTGGGAAATGTTAGTTATCAAGTTTTTTCCTCTTCGCCACGACAGCACCCACTGAGAGAGGGGATCCGCCCCCGGAACAGGAAACCTACAGAGAGATAAATGGGGCGGTCCCCCTCGCTCCCTCAGTTTGGTTTCCTGTTCCTGGAAAGGAACCCGCAGAAGAGGATTCCTGGTCTGGTAGCCGCCTGCGTGCAGAATATGAGCAGCAGGGGCCCCAGGACCGGAGGCAGCATCGGGCGGAGAGGTGTATTTTCCCCCCCCCCAGAGCTGGTGTAATGCAGGTGAGGCTGGAGGCAACAGTTGTGCCAAGGCTCACTGGGGACATGGCTATACCCCCCCGAGGGGGTAGACGCATTACTAACACCATCTGGACGTACTGAGCCGTGCGCCCCCCCCCGAAAGGAGAAGGGCTCGAGCGTGTGTGCTGAGCGGCGCACTGGGAGTCATACCTGCGGCAGGAGAAGGACCCCGTGCGAGGGGGGGGCGCAGATGCGCGGTGCACCGGCCGCATCACTATTTGTGGTGACCCAGCGCTCCCCAGGAGAGGCAACCCGGAAGTGGAGGAGGACTTCCTGGGATCAGGCAGAAGGCAGAGACCGCGGGACAACGCCCGCGCATGCGCAGTAGAGGCAGGAGAAAAAAAAAAAATGGCGGACGAAAAAAAAAAAAAAAAGAGGAGCAGCTATAGCAAAGGCTTTAAAAGGAAGCCACAGACACAGCGCTAGTGCGCAGTCATGTCGTCCTTAGATGACCCAGCTTCGCTCCCATTAGGTCAGCTAGTGGTATCCCCACTTGGCAGTAGACAGAGCAGTGCTACAAGGAGAACCGATAGCACCAGAAAAAGTGGCAGCTCCAGGAAGGAATCTAGTGGACCTTCCAGGCAAGATGAGCCGTTAGAGAAAAAACGCAAGGAAAAGAAGTCGTCCCATGCCTCGCCTCAGCCTGGGTCTCGGACACCGCAGCTGGTAGTTGCTGACGAAATTCACGGGTGAGTGTTTTTTTGGTCAGGATAAATAATTGATGGCCTTCTCTTTCTGGTCCATACCCCTTTAGGCTAAAAGAACAGAGAAGGCGAAACATAGAGAGTGTGCCTTATGTTCACAGCCCCTCCCGGATGGCCACCCAAAGAGATTATGCCAGTCGTGTATTGAGGAGGCCTTACAGGAGGAATCCTCACGAAAGAAGGAGGATATCCGGGCTATGATAAGAGAGGAACTACGGGCCTTAGGCGGTTCCAGTAGTCTAGGGGGTCACTCCTCCGTGAGAGAAATACGTTCACCTAAAGGAGGAGTCTCGCTGGCGTCAAAGTCGCCGTCAGATACCGGAGAACTTGATTCCGATAAGTCCCAGGAATACCTTTCCTCAGAGGACGAGGATCAGACGTGTTTCCCCACGGACAGTGTCAGTAATTTAGTGAAGTCCGTCCGAAATACCATGGGGTTGCCGGAGAGTAAGGACCCCAAGACCCCTCAGGACATAATGTTTGCGGGTATTTCCCGTAAAAAGGTCCGAGCATTCCCAGTGGTCCCAGCTGTTAAAGACCTAGTTAAGAGGGAATGGGAGAAACAAGGTCAGAGAACCTTCCTCCCCTTAACGTCAAAGCGTAAGTATCCCTTTGACGATGAGGAGTTAACAGCCTGGTCGAGAGCCCCCAAGGTGGATGCGGCAGTGGCCTCTACCTCCCGTAGATCCTCTTTGCCGGTAGAGGATTCGGGAACTTTGGCTGATTCTTCGGATCGTAAGACCGATACATTCCTCAAAAGATCTTGGGAAGCTTGTACGGCAGCCTTTAAGCCCGCAATAGCGGCCACATGTACGGCAAGATCAATGTTGGTGTGGCCGAATGACTTGGAGGACAATATTAAGAATGGAGTAGCTAGGAATAGACTTCTTTCCTCTATGCCCCTCATTAAGGGAGCAGCGGCCTTCCTCTCCGACTCCTCCGCAGACTCTCTCCGGTTGTCAGCTAGAGCGGCAGGACTGACCAATGCTGGCAGGCGGGCCTTATGGTTGAAGGGGTGGAAAGGAGACACACAAACAAAAACTAGATTGTGTGCTATACCCTGCCAGGGTAAGTACCTGTTTGGCACGGAACTGGATGAGATTTTGACAAAAGCGGGGGAGAGGAAGAAGGGGTTCCCTAACCCGTATGTTCCGTTCAACAGGAGGGCCTACAAGAAGCCGCCGTTCGGTAAGAAGGACTTTAGACCCCAGGACCGCTGGGGAAATAAGGACCCCAAGCAAAGAGGCAACCTATTCGGGAAACGTCCCTTCAGGAGAGACAGATCCCGATAAAACCGTTACACCGGTAGGTGGCAGGCTATTAAGATTCAGCCGCCAATGGATAAAGGTGACATCAAACCCGTGGGCCTTAAATATTGTGTCATCAGGCCTAAAATTAGAATTTGTTCGGTATCCACCGAACTCCTTCCTATTGACTTCTATGAAGTCCCGATCACAGCAGGAAGCACTGGAGATGGAGATTGCAGTACTGCTAACTAAATAGGTCCTAGTAGAGGTTCCAGACGACGAAATAGGGATGGGCTTTTATTCTCCTCTATTTTTAGTCCCAAAACTGGATGGCTCTTACAGGACTATAATAAATTTAAAGAAACTTAATACCTTCCTAAGACTAAGGTCGTTTAAAATGGAGTCGATTAAGTCTGCAATAAAGCTTTTGTTTCCCAGGTGTTGTATGGCAGTCTTGGACCTAAAGGACGCCTACTACCATCTCCCCATATATCGAGGGCACCAGAGGTTCCTGCGGGTAGCAGTCTGGTTCAAAGGTCGGATTCAGCATTTCCAGTTTGCGGCAATGCCATTCGGGCTATCCATGGCTCCTCGGGTATTTACCAAATTGATGCTGGAGGTGATGTCGTATGTAAGGCTGAATGACACCCTAGTTGTCCCTTACTTAGACGACCTGCTCCTAGTGGGGAATTCTGTTACACAGTGTGAAGCAAGAATAGCTAGGATTATCTCATCCTACAAACACTGGGTTGGCTAATTAACTGGGAAAAGTCCAGACTAGAGCCAGTGACCTGTCAAAGGTTTTTGGGCCTACAAGTGGACTCCGTAACTGAGGATTGCTTTCTGCCGAATGCCAAAGTAATGGCCATAATCGATAAGATACAGAATGCTACAGGAAGACCCGTAATATCATTGAGACAGGGCATGTCCTTGCTGGGGTCTCTGATATCGTGCATTCCAGCGGTGCAATGGGCTCAGTTCCACTCCAGAGAACTACAGTGGGCTATTCTGCAGGAGACAGACTGCAGGGGCGGCTGGAATGGATGATGTCCCTATCGCCCGAGGTGGTTGAATCCCTAAGATGGTGGTTAAATCCTTCCAATCTATCGAAGGGAGTACAGTGGTGGGTGACTCCCTCCAAAGTACTCACCACGGATGCCAGCCCCTTAGGTTGGGGAGCCCACCTAGAGGAGCACATGGTACAAGGCTGGTGGCGTGAGAATGAAATAGAGGCCTCCTCTAATGTAAAGGAGCTAACAGCGATTTTTTTTTTTACGCGATATCTCACTTTCTCCCGCAGTTAAGGGGCGCCCACGTAAAGATCCAGACAGACAATACCACCGCAGTGGCCTATATAAACCGGCAAGGAGGCACGCGGTCAATGCCACTGATGTCTATCGCGGTAAAGATCCTGGAGATGGCCGAGGTCCATCTTCTCTCCTTGTCAGCGCTCCATATAAGAGGAGTAGACAACTCCCGAGCAGACTATCTCAGTCGCCAGGCCCTATACCAGGGCGAGTGGGTCCTCAGCAGACGCGTCTTCGAAATGATAGCGTCAGAATGGGGCAGACCGGAGATAGACCTATTCGCAACCAGAGCCAACAGGCGCATAAAAAGGTTTGCTTCTCTCTACAGGTCGGACAACCCAGACATTCTAGATGCCCTCCAAGCACCCTGGGCATTCCAACTAGCCTATGCCTTCCCTCCAATGGTGCTACTACCAACAGTAGTCAGGAAAATAAGACAGGAGAGGGCGAGGGTCATCTTGATAGCCCCGTTTTGGCCAAAAAGACCGTGGTTTTCATGGCTGAGAGCCATGTCGGTAACCGACCCGTGGATCCTGCCGCTGCACCAGAATCTTCTCTCGCAGGGACCCTGTTACCATCCACAGGCCAAAGCCCTGCACCTAGCGGCCTGGAATTTGAAAGGGAGCTACTGAGGCAGAAGGGTTTCTCAAAGAACCTAATCAATACCCTGCTACAAAGCAGGAAGGAGTCCACGACAAAAATATATGCTAAGGTGTGGAGGAAGTTCCTGGCCTTTCACCCAACAAAACTAGCTGGTGAAGTACCCATTACGGCCATTCTAGAGTTTCTTCAAAAAGGCCGAGAACTGAGACTCTCAGTAAGCACTCTTAAGGTCCACGTGTCAGCCCTAGGAGCCCTGTTTAACTATAACGTGGCAGCAAATAGATGGGTGACTCGGTTTATCTCGGCTTGTCAACGAGCAGAACCGGTGCATATGCCTCGGCTACCAGCGTGGAACCTTACTCTAGTTTTGGATGCCTTCACTCAGGCACCGTTTGAGCCCATAAGCTCAGCATCAGTAAAGTGCCTCTCATTGAAAACGGCTATGCTGGTGGCCTTAGTATCGGCCAGGAGAGTGAGTGATCTTCATGCTCTATCTGTAGACCCACCGTTCCTGTCAACAACACGAGACAGTCTCATTTTAAAGACGGACCCGTCCTACCTGCCCAAACGGGCAACTAAATTTCATAGATCTCAAGAGATATGCCTACCTTCATTCTATGAGAACCCGTCAACACAGGACGAGGAGAAATATCACACCTTAGATGTGAAAAGAGCCGTGCTAGCCTATCTAGATAGGACCAGTCCCTGGAGGCAGAGTAGGTCTCTTTTTGTCTCCTTCCAGGGCAGCAGGAGGGGGTCTGCAGTTACATCAGGCACGATATCCAGATGGATTAGAGATGCGATCACAATGGCGTATCTGACAAAAGGAGAAGACCCTCCACTGGGGATTAAGGCGCACTCCACTAGAGCCATATCATCCTCCTGGGCCGAGAGGGCGAACGTCCCAATTGAACAAATATGTAAGGCTGCAACCTGGTCTTCTCCGTCTACCTTTTATAGTCACTATAGACTAGATTTGTCCTCTACCGAGGATCTAACTTTTGGTAGATCAGTCCTTAACACGGTGTGCCCGCCCAAGTGATTATCTCTGGAAATCTCTCAGTGGGTGCTGTCGTGGCGAAGCGGAAAAGCCGGATTACTTACCGGTAATACTCTTTTGTAGAGTCCACGACAGCACCCGCTCACTTCCCTCCCGTAAGAATTTTTCACACATGGGTCTCCTTGGTGGTGGAGATTGTGATTTAAGTTAGATATGTGATTAAACTTAGTAAACATAAAACTACATAGGGGTAAGATGGATGAATTGCCCAAATAAATTGACTAAAACATGTATGGCGGTTCCTCCATTGTTCTCGGTAACACAAACTGAGGGAGCGAGGGGGACCGCCCCATTTATCTCTCTGTAGGTTTCCTGTTCCGGGGGCGGATCCCCTCTCTCAGTGGGTGCTGTCGTGGACTCTACAAAAGAGTATTACCGGTAAGTAATCCGTTTTTTTGTGTGCCGTATCTCTGTGATTTAAGGGCATAAAAATTCAAAGTTGGAAAATTGCGAAATTTTCAACATTTTCACCAAATTTCCACTTTTTTTCACAAATAAATGCAAGTTATTTGAATGAAATTTTACCACTATCATGAAGTACAATATGTCACGAGAAAACATTGTCAGAATCACCGGGATCCATGGAAGCGTTCTAGAGTTATGACCTCATAAAGGGACAGTGGTCAGAATTGTAAAAATTGTCCCGGTCATGAATGTGCAAACCACCCTTGGTGGTGAAGGGGTTAAGATTACTCCAACACTGTATACAGCTGTATGCTTGTGATACATTACCCATTTACTGCTTCTTATATTCTTGTCTAATCCATACTGGGCCTGAGAGCGTTTGTCTGCCTCCTGAAATATATACGGAGATTCAGAATATTTAAATTATTCTATATATACCTGAGGTCTGCTGAGCTTGGGATTCAGTGTCTCTCCCCCTCCCCCCTGGTATGTTTTACTAATGTTTTTGTAACTTCATTTTTTATTATCTGGCCGTCCAGTTGGGGATTTTACCCCCTATTGTTTTCTAACTGGCCCGCTTGTTACATTTTCTGACACTAATTCATCTACACTACCAGGCGTTTACATATGATAATGGGTAGAGTGAGTATTTTGACACTGTATACCCCTTAGCTCTGCTTTTTCTTGTGCCACCCTGTTTGCCATGGTTTGAGCTATTTTTACCTGTGCTATTTAATAAAGATTTGCGACCTTGTACCATACTCTGGACATCTATGCACTGATTTTTCTCTTGTATTTTCTTATTGATTACAGTGTGTCCTACACTAATTTTCCATGGGCTGATTGTGATGGTTTCCTTTATCATCTGTATCCACACGTAATATATGATGTCATATTGTTTCAGCCTTGTAGTCTGTCATTTTTGTTTATATATACCTTGTATTTGGTGATACTGTACCCTTTATCAACTTTTTATATTATTGTGTAATCCATAATGACCCTGTGAGCGTCTGTGTGTGACTCATCATGAAATATATACGGAGATTTACAATTATCCCTAGACTGTATACAGCTGTACACTTCTGATACAGTACCATATATCTGCTGGTATTTTGGGTACATTTTCACAAAAATTCGTAAGTATGGTGGAAGAGGCCCCAGATGTGGGCGGCCAGCTGGTACTGATGGTGGTGGTGGTGCATCTGCTGGTAGTGCCAAAAGCACAATAGCAGCTAAGGCAAGAGGTGTTGAGCCTGCATCATTGTCTGGCTCCGGAAGGCCTGTAAGGCTCCCTTTTCTGGGAGTAGGTAAACTGCTTTTAAAGCCGGAGCATCAGGAACTGGTTTTGCCTTATATTGCTGAAACAGCCTCCAGCTCTATCGCCTCCTCTTCTGAAGTTTCAAAAAATGCAAGCACTGAGTCGTCAGTGCAGGCTTCTGGTCAGGAGCAACCCCTTTCCTTGTGTCCTTCACCCACACCAAAAGTGAAGGATGCGGCAGCCCACACTTCAGATTACTCCATGAAGCTCTTTTCACATACCATGCCTGGGTTCATTCTAAATGGGGCACATTATATATGCAGCATTATTTGGGCCCATCATACACTGGAGCAACATCCATGAGGCTCATCATATACTGGAGCATTCCAAATGGGGGGACATCAGACACTGGAGCAGCATCTATGGGGCCCATTATACACTGGAGCATTAGAAATGGGGCCCATTATATATGGAGCATTATTTGGGCCCATAACACACTGGAGCATCATCCATGGAGACCATCATATACTGTAGCATTATGTGGAGCTCATCATATACTGTATGGAACATTATATGGGGCCAATTACTCTGTATGGAGAAATATATCAGGCTCATTATTCTGTATGCACCATGTGGTGGCCATAATACTGTATGGAGTAATATACTGTCCGTTTTTTGAGCTATTGTAGAATTTAAAATAGATATCAGTCATGTCATGTAAGAAGTTAAGTATTTGTCATTGTACTATACCTATATTTCTGTGCCGTATTGGAGCATCATGAATTGTGGCATGTGTTAAAGGGACGCACTGACACTCTTTGGCCCGGGGCACACGAAAACCTGGAGCCAGCCCTACCCCCCCCCCCACAACTTTAGCCAAACAACCCCCAGTTTTCAATGCGTAACTGTTATTATAAAGTAAATTAAGACTGACAAGCTTAAGTAATAAGAATTGATGTTGGCATTGAAATGGGCACTATAGGTGTGTTTACTGTCCTCCACTCCCTGCCAACTTTGCTTCCCCATTGACTTGCATTGGATTTCGTGTTACAGTCGGACCCTTGACTTTTCACTATAGTCGACCGATTTCGTTCGACTCGGCTTTTGCGAAAGTCGGGTTTCATGAAACCCGACTCGACCATAAAAAAGGTAAAGTCGCTCATCTCTAGCCGCCATTTATTCCAGCCAATTTTGAGTTCAAAAAGTCAAACGGTGCTCCTGTGAGCAGTTTGGAAACGTTAAAAAGAGGGGCGCAATAGCGCAGTTACTAAATTAGCAATTAGTTTACTGTAAGGTTAAATGCTCACCTTTACATGTTGTGAGTATGCACAACACATATAGTAAGTATGATAGGAGAGCTGCAGATGACATCGCACCATGAAGGATCTTCAAGAAATTCTTGATAGGATATTCAAGATGCCAACAATTCCGCTCTCCTCCAAAATTAGGCAAGGGAATCAGAGTTCAGAAGAGTTGCATACATTATACAGGGCTACACGTTTCATGTCCACTTCCTCAGGTACATAGCCAATACTAACCACATGGTATTACTCACATATAAAGGGTGGGCTGGACATAGAAAAAATGGGCATCAAATACAACCATTAATTTGTTGCATATCTGTACAAGAGTGATTAAAAATGCAATATGTTAGCATAAAAATTATATGACCTTAAAATGTAAGATTTTTTTCTTCAAATAAAATTAAAAGGAAACAAAAAGTCTGCTAGGATTGAAAAACCTACCATCCTTGGAAACATCCTGGAAGTGAAAGGACCTCAGGGCACAGACCTCTGAGCTATTCTGTTAATTGACCCTTGAAGCTTAAAAAAATTTGAATACCTAAAGAACCATTGATATTAGTAGTACAGTTGTGGCCAAAAGTATTGACACCCCTGCAATTTTGTCAGATAATACTCAGTTTCTTCCTGAAAATGATTGCAATCACAAATTCTTTGGTATTATTATCTTCATTTAATTTGTCTTAAATGAAATAACACAAAAGACAATGAAGCAAGAAGTAAAACATTGATCATTTCACACAAAACTCCAAAAATGGGCCAGACAAAAGTATTGGCACCCTCAGCCTAATACTTGGTTGCACAACCTTTAGCCAAAATAACTGTAACCAACCGCTTCCGGTAACCATCAATGAGTTTCTTACAATGCTCTGCTGGAATTTTAGACCATTCTTCTTTGGCAAACTGCTACAGGTCCCTGATATTTGAAGGGTGCCTTCTCCAAACTGCCATTTTTAGATCTCTCCACAGGTGTTCTATGGGATTCAGTTTAAATAGACTTGGCACACACCAAAAAGATTCTGATGCAGAAAGGTGGTTTTAATGAATTGCAGTACATACATACAGACGTTTCAGTCTAGGACCTTCATCAATGTACAATAAGTTGTACTGTGAGCTCTTAGTGACTGGGCTTTAAGGGAGACACCAACACTGCAAGGAGGCACCTGCGGCCGTCCCACGTGGTTCTATATAACAAATGGACGCAGTATCCACCGCGAATCCAAGGGTGGTCACAGTGAGCTCACAGTACAACTTATTGTACATTGATGAAGGTCCTAGACCGAAACGTCTGTATGTATGTATGTACTGCAATTCATTAAAACCACCTTTCTGCATCAGAATCTTTTTGGTGTGTGCCAAGTCTATTTAAATTGAAGTTCACGGATTGGGATCCTACTTGTGCACCACCTCCGTTTACCAGGGTTGTGCCAACGGTTTTGTTCTAATTCTATGGGATTCAGGTCTGGACTCATTGCTGGCCACCTTAGAAGTCTCCAGTGCTTTCTCTCAAACCATTTTCTAGTGCTTTTTGAAGTGTGTTTTGGGTCATTGTCCTGCTGGAAGACCCATGACCTCTGATGGAGACCCAGCTTTCTCACACTGGGCCCTACATTATGCTGCAAAATTTGTTGGTAGTCTTCAGACTTCATAATGCCATGCACACCGTCAAGCAGTCCAGTGCCAGAGGCAGCAAAGCAACCCCAAAACATCAGGGAACCTCCGCCATGTTTGACTGTAGGGACCGTGTTTTTTTTCTTTGAATGCCTCTTTTTTTTCTCCTGTAAACTCTATGCTGATGCCTTTGCCCAAAAAGCTCTACTTTTGTCTCATCTGACCAGAGAACATTCTTCCAAAACGTTTTAGGCTTTTTCAGGTAAGTTTGACAAACTCCAGCCTGGCTTTTTTATGTCTCGGGGTAATAAGTGGGGTCTTCCTGGGTTTCCTACCATACAGTCCTTTTTCATTCAGACACCGACGGATAGTACGGGTTGACACTGTTGTATCCTCGGACTGCAGGGCAGCTTGAACTTGTTTGGATGTTAGTCGAGGTTCTTTATCCAACATCCGCACAATCTTGCGTTGAAATCTCTTGTCAATTTTACTTTTCCGTTCACATCTAGGGAGGTTAGCCACAGTGCCATGGGCTTTAAACTTCTTGATGACACTGCGCACGGTAGAAACAGGAACATTCAGGTCTTTGGAGATGGACTTGTAGCCTTGAGATTGCTCATGCTTCCTCGCAATTTGGTTTCTCAAGTCCTCAGACAGTTCTTTGGTCTTCTTTCTTTTCTCCATGCTCAATGTGGTACACACAGGACAGAGGTTTTGTCAACTTTAATCCATGTCAACTGGCTGCAAGTGTGATTTAGTTATTGCCAACACCTGTTAGGTGCCACAGGTAAGTTACAGGTGCTGTTAATTACACAAATTAGAGAAGCATCACATGATTTTTCAAACCGTGCCAATACTTTTGTCCACCCTTTTTTTTATGTTTGGTGTGGAATTATATCCAATTTGGCTTTAGGACAATTCTTTGTGTTTTTTCATTTAAGACCAATTAAATGAAGATGATAACAAAAAATTTGTGTTTGCAATAATTTTCCAGAAGAAACTGAGTATTATCTGACAAAATTGCAGGGTTGTCAATACTTTTGGCCACAACTGCATAAAAATCAATTAAAATGTATATAGATTAAAATTCATTTATAAAAAATGTATGCAAAAAATGAAAATAAAAATTGTGATTTTATTTATTATAAAAAAGATGTGAATAAATTAATATGATAAAAGGATGAGTGAATGATCAGTGCCTCTACATAATCTAATATATAAAGCTCAAGTGTGTGTATGTATGTATGTATGTATGTGTGTGTGTATGTCCGGGATTGGCATCCGCACCGTCGCAGCTACATCCACAAAATTTGGCACAGTCACACGTCTGGACCTTGAGAGCGTCCTAGGCTATGTTGTGAGGCGAAATTTTAACCTTGCGCGTTCAAATTCACCAAACAATTTTGCCCCTGTCTACATAATGGGGAAACAGTGTGTGCGTATCAAGCCCCGCCCCTCATTATGATGTCACAATGGTTGCCATGGCGACGCTGATGTCATAGGTTGCAAGCCCCGCCGCTCATTGTCATAATGGTTGACTATGGGATGTGTGATGGGTATATGGGCACTGGACTATGGGATGGAGGATATGAATGATGGGTATATGGATACTGGACTATGGGATGGAGGATATGTATGATGGGTATATGGGCACAGGACTATGGGATGGAGGATGTGTGATGGGTATATGGGCACTGGACTATGGGATGACGGATATGTATGACGGGTATATGGGATGGAGGATATGTATGATGGGTATATGGGCATGGGACTATGGGATGAAGGATGTGTGATGGGTATATGGGCATGGGACTATGGGATGGAGGATGAGTGATGGGTATATGGGCACTCGACTATGGGATCGTGGATATGTATGATGGGTATATGGGCACGGGACTATGGGATGGAGGATAATTATAATTTGTTATAACTAACCACAGTTAGTTACTATGCCCGGCCAGCGCCGGGCTCTTCAGCTAGTCTTTAATAAAAAAAAATTGTGATACAAAATATATATTTGAATTACCGTATTTTTCGGACTATAAGACGCACCGGACCATAAGACGCACCCCTATTTTCAGAAGGAAAATAGGGAAAAAAAAAATGTGTCAAATGGGGGTCCGTCTTACAGTCCGAATTCAGCTCACCTGGGAAGGGATCCGGCACAGGTGCAGAAGTAGTCACAGGGGTCATTCAGTGGTCAAGGCTCGTGCGGTGGTGGCTCTGTGCAGGGGCAGCTGTGCTGTGGCAGGGGCAGCTGTGGCAGGGGCAGCTGTGCTGGGGCAGGTGGGCAGAGGCAGCTGTGCTGGGGCAGGGGCAGCTGAGGCAGGGGAAGCTGTGGCAGGGACAGGTGGGCTCTGCGGTGGTGGCAGTGGGCGGCGCTCTGCGGTGCGGTGGTGGCAACGGGCTGTGTTCCGGTGCAGGGGCGGCAGCTCCGCCGGCGTTTCTTCGCAGCCCGGAGGCCCCCGCACACCCCTTGCTGGGCGCCGCCATGTTGCGGTGGCCTCCGGGAGCATGGACCCCGGCAAGATGGCCGCCAGTTCGGGGACGGTGCATGCGCAGCTTCAGATCTCGTGCCGAGATCTCGGGGGACGAGATTCAAATCTCAGCAACGAGATCTCGTCCCTCGACATCTCTGGACGAGATCTGAAGCTGCGCATGCGCCGTCCCCGGACCGGCGGCCATCTTGCCGGCGTCCATGCTCCCGGAGGCCACCGCAACATGGCGGCGCCCAGCAAGGGGTGTGCGGGGGCCTCCGGGCTGCGAAGAAATGCCGGCGGAGCCGCCGCCCCTGCGCCGGAGCACAGCCCGCTGCCACCACCGCACCACAGAGCCTCGCCCGCTGCCACCAGCGCACCAGGTACCGTGCATTGCGAATATAAGACGCACCCCCCACTTTCCCCCAAAATTTTGGGGGGAAAAAAGTGCGTCTTATGGTCCGAAAAATACGGTAGCATACACATTGTAAATCAATTTATTGAAGACTTTATTTAATGTGAATTTTTTTTTTTTTTACTTTTTGAGTGTGTTATGCTCTATTTAATATAAAAACATTAAAGAACACTATAGAAATACTTCTGATATTTCATTCAGCCCTTGTGGTTTCAGGGTGTTGAGTTTAACCCCTTCACTACCAATGGTAGTCTGCACGTTAACTCCCGGGCCAATTTTTACAACTCTGACCACTGTCCCTTTATGAGGTAATAACTCTGAAACGCTTCCATGGATCTCAGTGATTCTGACATTGTTTTCTCGTGACATATTGTACTTCATGTTAGTGGTAAAATTTCATTCAAATAACTTGGTTATTTGTGAAAAAAACAGGAATTTTTTTAAAATTTCGCAATTTTACAACTTTGAATTTTTATGCCCTTAAATCACAGAGATACGGCACACAAAAAACCTAATAAATAACATTTCCCACATGTTTAGTTTACATCAGCACAATTTTGGAACCAAAATTTTTATTTTGTTAGGAAGTGATAAGGGTTAAAAGTTGACCAGCGATTTCTCATTTTTGCAACACCATTTTATTTTTACGGACCACATCACATTTGAAGCCACTTTGAGGGGTCTATATGATAGAAAATACCCAAAAGTGACACCATTCTAAAAACTGCACCCCTTAAGGTGCTTAAAACCACATTCAAGAAGTTTATTAACCCTTCTGGTGCTTCACAGGAATTTTTTGAATATTTAAAAAAAAAAAAAAAAAAAAAGTGATTTAACTTTTTTTTCACAAAAAAAAATACTTTAGGTTCAATTTTTTTTATTTTACCAAGGGTAACAGGAGTAATTGGACTGCAAAAGTTATTGTGCAATTTGTTCTGAGTACGCTGATAGAAAAAAAGAAGGTATCCAGCTCAGGAAATAAAATCCAAAATCTTTATTAAAACAAATTAAAAAATAAGCTGCTTGATAACCAGTATATACTGAAGGAAGCAATGTCCTGAACGACTGACGCGTTTCGAACACGTGTAGTGCTCTTAGTCCTCAGTTTCACAATGAGCAGTCTTTTGCAGACTGCTCATTGTGAAACTGAGGACTAAGAGCACTACACGTGTTCGAAACGCATCCAGTCGTTCAGGACATTCCTTCCTTCAGTATATACTGGTTATAAAGCAGCTTATTTTTTAATTTGTTTCAATAAAGATTTTGGATTTTATTTCCTGAGCTGGATACCTTCTTTTTTCTACAAGTATTTAATGTCAAGCAGAGACACTTCCTTGCTTGGACAAAACCATTTATGTGCGGTGTGGACATCAATATAAGGGTGAGCTGAATCTACCATCTTCTACTAAGTACGTTGATACCTGATATGTGGGGGGGAACCACTGTTTCGGTGCATGGTAGAGCTCAGAAGGGAAGGAGCGCCGTTTGACTTTTTCAATGCAAAATTGGCTGGAATTCAGATCGGACGCCATGTTACGTTTGGAGAGCCCCTGATGTACCTAAACAGTGGAAACCCCCCACAAGTGACCCCATTTTGGAAACTAGACCCCCCCCCAAGGAACTTATTTAGATATGTGGTGAGAACTTTGAACCCACAAGGGCTTCACAGAAGTTTATAACAAACAGCAGTACAATTAAAAAATCATATTTTTTTCCACAAAAATGATCTTTTCACCCTCAATTCTTATTTTTCCAAGGGTAACAGGACCCTAAAAGTTATTGTGCAATTTGTCCTGAGTATGCTGATACCCCGTATGTAGGTGTAAACGACTATTTGGGCGCATGGCAGAGCTCGGAAGGGAAGCAGCGCCAATTGACTTTTTGGCTGGAATTGAGA
This sequence comes from Dendrobates tinctorius, assembly GCF_039654945.1. NCBI lineage: Eukaryota > Metazoa > Chordata > Amphibia > Anura > Dendrobatidae > Dendrobates > Dendrobates tinctorius. The sequence continues at coordinate 125,575 of NW_027362134.1, read as the reverse complement.
TCGGACACCATGTCGCGATTGGAAAACCCCTGATGTGCCAAAACAGTGGAAACCCCCACAAATGACACCATTTTGGAAACTAGACCCCCCAAGGAACTTATCTAGATGTGTGGTGAGCACTTTGAACCCCAAGGGCTTCACAGAAGTTTATAACGCCCGGGCGTGAAAATAAAAAAATTGTCAAACATGATCATTTAGTCCCCAATTTTTTTTTATTTTCCCAAGGGTACCAGGAGAAATTGGACCCAAAAAGTTGTTGTCCAATTTGTCCTGAGTACGCTGATACCTCATATGTTGGATAAAACTACTGTATGGGCACACGTCGGGGCTCGGAAGGGAAGTAGTGACGTTTTGGAATGCAGACTTTGATGGAATGGTCTGCGGGTGTCATGTTGCTTTTCGAGAGCCCCTGATGCACCTAAACAGTGGAAACCCCCCCACAAATAACCATTTTGGAAACTAGACCCCCCTAAGGAACTTATCTAGATGTGCGGTGAGCACTTTGAACCCCCAAGTGCTTCACAGAAGTTTATAACGCCCGGGCGTGAAAATAAGAATCATATTTTTTTCCACAAAAATGATATTTTTGCCCCCAATTTTTTATTTTCCTAAGGGTAACAGGAGAAATTGGACCCCAAAAGTTGTTTTGCAATTTGTTCTGAGTAGGCTGATACCCTATATGAGGGGGTAAAACACTGCTTGGGCGCATGGCAGAGCTTGGAAGGGAAAGGAGCACCATTTGACTTTTTCAACACAGAATTGGCTGGAATTGAGATCAGATGCCATGTTGCGTTTGGAGAGCACCTGATGTGCCCAAACAGTGGAAACCCCCCAATTCTAACTCAACCCTAACCCCAACACACCCCTAACCCTAATCTCAGCCCTAGCCCTAACCCTAATGGGAAAATGGAAATAAATGCATTTTTTAAAAATTGTATTATTTTTCCCTAACTAAGGGGGTGATAACGGGGGGTTTGATCTACTATTTATGGCGGTTTTTATATTTGGCAGCTGTCACACGCTAAAAGACTCTTTTTATTGTAAAAATAGCTTTTATTCGGACTCCCTTGACAGCACCAGGAGAGAGGGGATCCGCTCTTCGGGAACAGGAAACCTACAGATACAAAAAGGGCGGCACCTCTCCCACGCATCAGTTGGTTTCCTGTTCCTGAGGTGACGGGATCCTACAGATAATATACCGGATCCCAGGCCGGCCGGTACAGGTAGCGAGGGGGTCTCCTACCTCAGCCTGGTGCGGAGCTCCTGGAGGATGCCACGGTGGCCCAGGATGGGTGGCACGGCGGTGGTGGATACAGCAGGGAGCAGCGTCCGGAGGAGGTCCATCTCCAGGAATGGAAGCCGCCGCCGGTAAGTATGCCCCCCGGGGGCTCCCAGCTCCGGCGGCATGATCGCGGAGGTTTAGGGGGCCGGCGCAGCTGCAGGGCGCTGGGGCCGGGGAGTGCTCCATAGTAGAGCGCCCGGGCGTCCTGCGTGACTTCTGGTCACGTTGGAGTCGCGGTGATGTCAGGGGGAGGAGCCTGGGGGCGCTTCCGGGTCGGCAGCGCCACTGCGCAGGCGCCGGGACCCAAGATGGCGGCGCCCATTGGGAGGATGCCGGTAAGCGCCGGTTCCCCTGCCCAAAGCGGCGCCAGCTGGGGAGGGGGGCCCTATTAGGGGGGAGGGCGCGGCAGGAGGAAATCTGCTGTCCGGAGGAGGGGTATGTAGGCAGGACCCTAGATGGGTGCCTTGCCTTGGCCACAGCAGCAGTAATGGAGAGCGATCATGGGCAGCAGCAACGGCGGCAACAGCGACAATCTTCACTGCCGCCCCTGGATGACCTTAGGCAGGTCAAACAGAAGAAGAAAGAGGCCCGTGACAGTAAGGAGCGTCCGGGACGAAGTGACCAATTCAGTCATAAAGGCTCCTCTAGGCGGACAGGAGCATCGACTGAGAAAAATCCCCCTCATTCTCCGGTACTTGATTGTGGCACTGGTAAGTGATCTTCGTGAATGTTCACTCAGTGATGGGGCCTCCTTCTGTGTTTTATTCTAGGGGAAGAAAGCTACGAGTAAAACCAAACACAGGGAATGTGCACTCTGTGCATGCCCGTTACCAGACTCATGCCCCAAAAAGTTGTGTCCCCCCTGTATCCAGCAGACAGTGGCAGAGGAGTCACCCGCAGTAGCGGCGTGTTTAAGGGATATAGTAAGGGCAGACATGAAGGAAACCCTAAAATCCCTGTCCCAACCAGAAAGTTTAAGGGGTGAGGACCCGGTGGAGTCGGATTCCTCGACAGAGTGGAGGAGAAGTAAGGACTCCCATATTTCATCTCCCTCGTCCTCCTCAGAAGAAGAGGACTCTGGTCGGTTTTGCCTGCCGCTTGACCGAGTAGACAAGTTAGTAAAAGCAGTCAGTGGGACAATGGAGGTGGAGGAGCCGAAGCCTCAATTATCCATGCAGGATGTAATGTTCGGGGGGCTGGAGCAGAGGAAGCGTAGCGTCTTCCCACTAAACGAAAAGATTCAGGATCTCATCCGCAGAGAGTGGAAAAAGCCAGATAAAAGAGGGTCGCTACCACCAGCCCTCAAGCGGAGATATCCCTTTGACGATTCAGCAATGAATACTTGGGACAAGGCCCCCAAATTAGATGCAGCTATTGCGAAAGCATCGAAAAGATCCTCACTACCCTTTGAGGACATGGGGTCCCTTAAAGATCCTCTAGACAGGCAGGCAGATACCTTCCTTAAAAATACCTGGGCGATGGCAGCCGGTTCCTTAAGACCAGCAGTAGCATCAACTTGCACGGCCAGGTCCATGATGGTCTGGTTGTACCAGTTAGTCGCAGTTAAAACAAGGAACATCTAGACAGGCAATCCTTGGGGCCCTACCAATAATCCAGGATGGCGCAGCCTTCCTAACAGATGCCTCGGCTGATGCAGTCAGAATGGCCGCCAGGGCATCAGGTCTCTCTAGCCACAGGGCTCTCCGAGCCGCATTAAAGTGCTGGCTGGGAGATATTCAGTCCAGGGCGAAACTCTGTACTATCCCGTGTGAGGGGGAATATTTATTCGGAGCAGTCCTGGACGAACTGCTGGAGAAGGCCGGGGATAAGAAAAAATTCCCAAATCTTTGGTCCTCATCTTACCGACGTCCGTTTAATAGAAGGAGATTCGGTCAAGGGAGAAGGTGTAACCCTTCACCTAATAGAGACCGTCCCAGATGGGAGGATAGGAGAAGAGGTACGGGCTTCATGTTCAGACGCTCGTCGAGAGAGCGAAAAAGACAGAACCAATGACTAGCAATTCCCGTGGGGGGTAGACTGTCATCCTTCCTCCCAGCATGGCTACAGGTCACCAATAGTGACTGGGTGTGGAATGTGATATCTACCGGACTCGGGTTGGAGTTCACTCAAGTCCCACGGGATACCTTTAAACCAACACCCTTAAGGTCTTCACCCCTCGAGCAAGCGGCTTTAGAAGCAGAGGTCTTGAACCTGTGCCTGAAGAACGTTCTGATAGAGGTTCCAGAATCGGAGAGAGGAAGAGGGTTCTACTCTCCCTTATTCCTAATCCAAAAACCGGATAAAACATTCAGAACGATTATTAATTTACGTTTCCTTAATGAATTTTTGGTTAAACGCACCTTTAAAATGGAGTCCATTAATTCTACAATAAAGATGCTGCTTGAAGGGTGTTTTATGGCGGTCGTGGACTTGAAAGATTCATACTATCATGTGCCCATCCACGCACATTTCCAGCAGTTCCTGAGAGTGGCGGTATCAATAGACGGTATAATCCGTCATTATCAATATAGAGCCCTTCCCTTTGGTCTCTCAGCAGCGCCCCGGGTATTTACAAAAATAGTGGCCGAAGTTATGGCTCATTTACGGGAAGTTGACATCTTAATTATCCCATACTTAGATGATTTTTTGATTGTGGGAAAATCAGTGGACCATTGTCTATCTCATATAGAAAAAGCTAAGTCCAGATTAGAGAACTTCGGATGGATAATAAATTACGAGAAATCCTGATTTCAGCCCTTAAAGGTCCAGAAGTTTCTAGGCTTGCTGTTAAATTCAGAAACTCAGCAGTGTCTGTTACCATTAAATAAATTACAGCAGATACAGCAGCAGGTTCTTCGGGAAATCGATGGACCCTCCATGACCCTCAGGCAGGCCATGTCCCTGTTAGGCTCCCTAACCTCATGTATCCCAGCGGTCAAGTGGGCACAATTCCACACTAGGGCCCTTCAGAAAGACATCCTGGTTAATAGCAGAACCTTAGAGGGCTTCTTGCAGGGTCAAGTATTGCTAAGCCCCTCAACTATTACATCTCTTAGTTGGTGGCTTGATGTCGGAAATTTAGCCTCGGAGGTGCCCTGGGTGATGCAGATAACTCGCGTAATAGCCACAGACTCTAGTCCTTGGGGTTGCGGGGCCCATATGGGGGACATAGTGGTACAGGGACAGTGGGGCTCCGATGCTGAGACCTCATCTAACCAGAGGGAACTGCTGGCGATTGAATTGGCCGTTAAAAAACTCATTATGTATCTACAGGGCCATCATGTGAGGATACTCTCGGACAACCAGGTAGCGGTAGCCTATGTCAACCACCAAGGTGGAACCAGCTCCAACGCCCTGATGCAGATAACGGAACGTCTCCTTCAGATAGCAGAGAAAAATTTTCTATCTTTAACCGCGCTCCACATCAGCGGAAAAGACAACATGAAGGGACATTTTCTAAGCCGCAGGGCCCTAAAGCAGGGAGAATGGGCTTTAAACTCGGACATCTACAACCAGATTGTCCGCAAATGGGGTCAACCGGAGGTGGACCTCTTTGCCACCAAAGAAAACAGGAAGGAAAAAGCTTTCTGTTCCCTAAATCCCAGGGAAAATCCACTGGCCGTGGACGCCCTCCTAATAAAATGGGACTTCTCGCTGGCTTATGCTTTTCCGCCTTTGAACCTTCTACCCCTGGTAGTGAGGAAGATCAGGGAAGACGGGGCAAGAGTCATATTGATTGCCCCCTTCTGGCCCAGAAGGACCTGGTTTGCATGGTTGAGGACCATGTCAGTAAGCAATCCCTGGGTACTGCCGAACCTTCCTGATCTCCTCTACCAGGGACCAGTCAACCACTCACAAGTAGCGGGACTCCGTTTGACGGCATGGTGTTTGAGAGGACACTAATGAGGTATAGAGGTTTCTCAAAAAAATGTAATCGATACACTCCTAAAAAGTAGGAAACAAACCACCACAGGTATCTATGCTAGAACTTGGAGGCGATTCCTGTCCACCTTTTGAGTTTAATATCAGGGATGGAATACGCGTAAAACAGATTTTAGAATTCCTCCAGAGGGGTCTCGAGTTGGGCCTTTCCACTAGTACATTGAAAGTACAGGTTTCAGCTTTAGGGGCCCTATTTGCATGCGACATTGCCGGTAACCTTTGGGTGGCGAGATTCATTAAGGCAGTTACCAGATCAAGACCCATAATCAAAGATAGGTGTATACCTTGGGACTTAAATTTAGTCCTGACAGCCATGACAGAAAAAACCATTTGAACCTCTGGATTCTGCTTCACTAAAAATGATATCACTTAAGACAGCCTTTTTGGTAGCAATAACATCTGCATGTAGAATAGGCGACATACAGGCACTTTCCAGATTGCCACCTTACACAGAATTCTTACAGGATAGAGTAATCCTAAGGCCAGACCCGGCTTACCTTCCCAAGGTAGCATCTCATTTTCATAGGACACAAGAAATAGTTCTGCCTTCCTTCCTCCCTAATCCAACCAATCCTAAAGAACAAAAACTTCAGGCTCTAGATGTTAAGAGATGTCTACTTAAATATTTAGCAGCCACGGATCCTTGGAGGAAGGAGAACGCATTATTTTTATCCTTCCAAGGTCCCAGGAAAGGGTATAGAGTGTCAAAGTGCACGTTAGCGAGGTGGATTAGGGAGGCTATCTCTCTTGCCTACACAGCAGGTGGCGGTCCAGCTCCACAGAACCTGAGGGCGCATTCCACTCGTGCCATGGCATCATCCTGGGCAGAGAGATGGGGAGTATCAATTGATCAGATATGTAAGGCGGCCACCTGGTCATCTCCTTCCACCTTTTTTAACCACTATCGGTTAGACATGGGTGCCTCCTCAGATCTCACCTTCGGGCTAAGGGTGCTGCAGGCTGTAGTCCCTCCCTAAATTAGTTTACATCTCTGTAATTCTATCGTGGTGCTATCATGGGAGTCCGAATAAAGTATTAAGTTACGTACCGGTAACGGTATTTTTCGGAAGCCCATGACAGCACCCTTAGTTCCCTCCCTTGTTCACGTATAAGGGTGCACCCCTTTAGAGGATTGTTTTCGCGAGTTCACCTTATGTGGGAGATGGTTTAAAGAATTGTAAATAGGATAGGTTGTGTATATGCGGTGTACTAACCATGGTAGCCTCTCAAGCTCTGTAATCCAACTGATGCATGGGAGAAGTGCCGCCCTTTTTGTATCTGTTGGTTTCCTGTTCCCGAAGGGCGGATCCCCTCTCTCGTGGTGCTGTCATGGGCTTCCGAAAAATACAGTTACCGGTACGTAACTTAATACTTTTGCATCACCACATATTGAGAGCTATAATTTTTCCATATTTTGACCCACTGAGTCATGGGAGGTCTTATTTTTTGCGGGACAAGTTGACATTTTTATTGGTATCATTTTCAGGCACGTGACATCTTTTGATCGCTTTTTATTCCGATTTTTGGGACGCAGAATGAACAAAAACTAGCGTTTCATGAATTTCTTTTGGGGGGGTGCGTTTACACCGTTCCGCGTGCGGTAAAATTGATAAAGCGGTTTTATTCTTCGGGTCTGTACGGTTACAGCAATACCTCATTTATGTGTTAGCCCTTTTATGCAATGAAAACAATTTTATATAAATTATTTTTGCATCGCTTTATTCTGCGAGCTATAACTTTTTTTATTTTTTCGCTGATGATGCTGTGTGGCAGCTTGTTTTTTGGGGGACAAGATGATGCTTTCAGCGGTACCATGGATATTTATATGCGTCTTTTTGATCGTGCGTTGTTGCACTTTTTGTTCGGCGGTATGATAATAAACCATTATTTTTTGCTTCTTTTTTTAAGGGGTTTGCTAAAGGGGTTAACTAATGGGACAGTTTTATAGGGCGGGTCATTACGGACATGGCGATACCTAATGTGTACTTTTATTGTGGCTTTTTTTTTTTTTTTCAAAAAATGAATTTATTGGGGAATATTTTTTTTTTTTTTCTTTAATTTATTTAGAAATTTTTTTAAAATTATTTTTACACTTTTTTTTTTTTTTTTAACTTTATTACCAGGTGGGACATCACTGTCCTGTGACAGATCGCTGATCTGTCACATCACTGATCGCTGTGACAGATCAGCAATCTGTCACAGGCAGTGCTGCAGGCTTCCTCCTTGCCTGCGCTTTGCAGGCATAAGGAAGCCAGCTCCCTGCAGGCCCCCGAAGGTCCCCGTCGCCATATTGGATCCGGGGACCTGCAGGGAAGGAGCCCCCCGCAGCAGCGCTGCACATTACGCTGCTATGCGGGGCTCAGGGAAGCACGGAGGGAGCCCCCTCCCTGCCGATGCTTCCCTTTAACCCTCGGTACACCACGATCGTGTTTGATCGCGGTGTGCCAGGGGTTAACGTGTCGGGGGTGGTCCGTGACCGCCCCTGACACATTGTGCAGGGTGTCAGCTGTGATAATCAGCTGACACCCGGCCACGATCAGCTGCGCTCACCACGTGGGTGCCGCTGATCTCTATGACATAATATTCCGTCCATGGGAATTGGGTCCCAGGTCACATGGACGGAATATTATGTCCATTGTAGGAAAGGGGTTAAATATCCAGAAAACCTCCTTTCTGTTGAGACATTGGATTCTATTGGAGCTCTCAGGTGGAATAAGTTCGATGAGTGAAATTTTTATACACCCAAAATCTTGTTTATGGTGCATGCAAATATGAGGTGACAAACCATGTTTTAGAAACCCAGTAACCGCATTGCGTCTATGGGAGTTCAGTCTTTTGTGGAGCGTCTGGGTGGTTCTACCCACATATTGTTTTAGACAGGGGCACTCTATAACATATATGACATATTCAGTGTCACAAGACATTGGAGTGGTTATCTTGAATTTTTCACCTGTAACCACAGAGCTGAAGTTATCGGCAGTGTGTGTAATGGATTTACAGCACAAACAACCCCTTTTACCACATTTGGTAATACTGTTTTTAGGGTTGCTCATAAGGCTGCCCCCGGATTTATCAGTGTCTCGTAATCTGCTGGGTGCTAGTATGTTTTTTAGTGATGGGGCTTTTCTAAATACAAGACAAGGGTATTTAGGTAAAGCTTTTTTTTTTTTAATATAGGGTCATTTTCCAAAATATGCCAATTTTTTTTCTTAATATCTCCCGAATTTCTATGTGTCGATGGTTAAAAGTGGTGATAAAATTATGTTCAAGGGTATTGTCACTGCCTTTCTTGTTGGAACCAGATAAGAGGGAAATCTGGTCATTGTTCTCTTTTACATTTTTAAAGGAATTATTGACCAGATTTTTAGGATATTTTTGTTTTAAAAATCTGTTTGAGAATATCCGATTGTTCAATAAAATCAGATTCAACAGATTCAATGGTACAGTTTTTTCCTGGTTCTTTGAAATTGGTTGTGAGGGATATTGTTCAACCATTTCTTGTATAGTGAATATAGCTGTTGGCATCAATTGGTTTAAAATGTTTTAGTGAGAATATGTTCAATTTTAGTGAAAATAGTGATGTCTAGAAAATTAATATACTGTCATTTAATTTCTGAATTAAAAGTGATACCCCAGTTATTGTTATTTAAAAAATGAATAAAAACCTGTGGGTCAGTCATATCCCTGTCCAGTATAAAAAAAAAAAAAAAAAAAAAAAACTGGTCATCAATGAATCTTTTGAAAAAATACCATTGTTAAAAATCCCATCATAAATAAAAACTTGTTCAAATACCCCCATAAAAAGGTTTGCAAAAGTGGACGCAACTTTCGAGCCCTTTGCTGTGCCCTGGGTGTGATGATGGGTTCTTTTTAAAAAATTAAAATAATTATTTTTCAATATAAAGGATAAACTTTCTAAAATAAAACATTTATGTGCAGGAGACAGCCGATTATCAGTGGAGATATAAAATCTGATGTATAATAAATTAATCCAATTTCTAACTCCATATTAGTATACTGTATAAAGCAGTTACATCCATACTTACAAAAATATACGATTTTTTCCATTTCAAATCCCTGATTAAAGTTATTAAATGGCTGAAGTCCCGTAAATAACTGCTTAATTTTTTGACATACGGTTGAAGAATGATGCCCAAGTATTCAGCCAGATTGCAGGTGAGGGATCCGATGCTGGATATTATTGGTCTTCCTGGAGGGTTCTAAAGGGTTTTTATGGATCTTCAGCAAATGATAAAAAAATGGCATCGATGGACGTTGAATTGTCAATTTTTTTTTTTTTTCTCCTTATCATTGAGAATATTTTCTGTGAAACCTTGTGTAATGAGTTTTTTATGAGTGGGTATTATTAATGGTAGAGGATCATGGAAAATCTCCTTATAATACTTAGCATCATTTAATATTTGATGGACTTCCTCAATATAGTCACAATAATTTTGGATAACCATGCCCCCCCCCTTTGTCCGCTGCTCTGATGACAATATTTTTATTTTCCCTCAGATTATTTGGTGCAACGCTTTCCCTTTTTTGTAAGGTTTTTGTTTTTTTGTAGCATGGGAGTCTCAATTACTTTCTTTAAATCCTGTAGTGTAATTTCATATAAAGTTTCAATCTGATGGCTTCTGCGTTCAACTGGAAAACATTTTGACTTATTCTTTAAATCAACGTGTATTGTAGAATTAAGTGAACAGACATCCATATCATTGCTGTCAAATTTGGCATTGTTTTCTGGTTTTAATTGAAAATGTCTCTTTAAAGTCATTTTTCTCATGAAGCACTGAAGGTCCAGAAAAATATCAAAATCCTTAACTTTAAATGTTGGGCAAAAAGATAACCCTTTTAGATAAAAGTAAAATTTCATCTTTATTTAGTAAGTGGGAGGATAAATTGAATACATTTGTCTTTTCCATGGGTTGATTCATTCTTTGTCTTTGATTCTTTTTATGTTTGTTTACTCCTCTGCAGCCTCTGTGGGACATTTTTTTTCCTTATTTTGCTGAAAAATCGGTCTAAAGTTTCTTGTCCTTGGGCCACGGCCCCGGGTAAAAAATTAGTTATACTGGTGGTGTTAGCGGCTCAGGTATTATCAGCCAAAATTTGGGGGTTGGTTGATAGTAAAGTAGGGCTATTTTACTTATCAACCAACCCCAAAACATACTCAAAAAGTTAAAAAACAGTCACATTAAATAAGGTCTTCACTAATTTGATTTACAATGTGTATGTTAATTCAAATATATAATTTTTTTATCACAATTTTTTTTAATTAAAGATTAGGTAGAGGCACTTGTCATTCTCATCCTTTTAGCATAAATAATTTATGAAATAATTTATTCACGTCATTTTTTTATAATAAAATCACAATTTTTATTTTTATTTTTTGCATACATTTTTTATAAATGAATTTTATTCAATATACATTTTAATTGATTTTTATACTACTATTGTCAATGGTTCCTTAGGTATTAAAAAATGTTTAAGCTTCAAGGATGAATGAGGAGAATAGCTCAGAGGTCCTTTCACTTCCACGATGTTTCCAAGGATGGTAGGTTCTAATCCTGGTCTGCAATTAAGATAAGAGAATATTAAAGAAAAAAAGTTTTTCAATCCTAGCAGACTTTTTATTTCCTTTTAATTTTATTTGCAGAAAAATATTACATTTTAATGTAATATATAATTTTTGTTAACATATTGCATTTTTAATCACTCTTGTACAGATATGCAACAAATTTATGTTTGCATTTTAAATATAACTGCAGCACTCAGGGCACCAGGTGTGTTTGATGCACATTTTTTCTATGTCCAGCCCACCCTATATATGTGCGTAATACCATGTGGTTAGTATTGGCTATGTACCTGAGGAAGTGGACAGGATGTCCACGAAACGCGTAGTTTTATAGCCCTGAATAAAGTATGCAACTATTCTGAACTCTGATTCTTTTGCTGGATTTTGGAGGAGCGCAGAATTGTCGGCATCTTGAATATCCTATCCAGAATTTCCTGTGAGCAGGTTGGTGGATGCAGTTGTTAAGGTCCGTCGGGTGCAGTGAACAGCAGGAGACAGAGAAGGGATTAACAAAAGTTTACTAAGGCAATTACTGTATATGAATTCAAGGACACCTCCGCGCAGGGAGGTATTAAAGCAAATGGTGAACGATACAATAAACACAAGAGGGAAAGAATGAAAGTAATGACTTATCGATTGGAGTTCTTGTTGGTGAGTGGTTGGAAGAGTTCCCGATGGCGTCGCAGTCCGTGAACAAAGTCTCTGTCTCTGCTATGTAGAAACAAGATGCACTGTCTCCTGACTGTGCTGAAGTATCCAGATCCGTTGGTCTTGAGTCCGTTGAACTTGGGTACGTTGAGCTTGGGTCCGTTGGAGAGGGAATATAGTTCCTTCTGTGGATTTCTTAAGTGTGACATGGCACACCGGGAGCACACTGCCGTACAGGCCGCAGGGGTGACAGGGCCTCGTACAGAATCACAGCACTCAGGAATGGTGGGCAAGTCTGCTACACTACCCGTCATGGGTCTCGTACGTGGAGGGGCAATGGGTAGCAGGTATGAGGGGAGGACAGTTTGTGAAGGGCTGGCGTCAACAGCAGTAGTTAAGGAGAGGGAGTCAACTTTTGTCCTGCTCTGTAGTCACCTTCTCCCCAAGTCTCTCCCCTTCCCGTGCTCTGCTCCTTTTAAGTCTCCCACCCCCCTTTTGGTCAGGTGCTCGAGCTCTCCCCATCCAGGCAAGTCATCCCCCTGCAACAGTGATGACGCCCCGATAGTTCTGGCATTTCGGACCGATGACACCGTTCCTGTTCACCCCCTTACACTCCCCCTTTCCTTTCTCTCGCCATTCCACAGGCGAGACATCTGGAACACATTGTGTCTGTATTGGTCTTTTTCAGCAACCTGTTGCCAAACGAATTGGTCCTGGTTGTATCGGTTGGGGGGGCTGTCCAGCCATTGTACATTCGGAGAGATGTAGATTGGAAGGAGCAGTGGAGTCCTAAAGGGTGGTTGTACCCGGCTGTTCCAATATTGAGGAAGCCAGTTCAGTGCCCACCGTAGCATCCCTTTCAGGGGTTCTAGGGTCCTGATTCTCAGGCTCAGTTTCAAGCTGTTTCGGACCCTCTTCCTCTTCATCTACCTCCACTGTGGGAGAGACCACCTCAGGGACCTCAGGCGCTTCTCCCTCTGATACGGGAGAGGCATGGTCAGAGCATACTTTGGTGTACTATCTGAGTGGGGGCATCTCCCTCTTCTTCTGGTTGAATTTCATAAACGGGTCCGGTTCTGCCATCCCGACATTTCACTCTGTATGGCTGACTCTCCAATTGGTACTCCAGTTTGTCCCGTGGACGTTTTTCCCTTACCAATACCCGGTCCCTGACCGAAAGATCTGTCCCTCGCAGAGGGAGTCTCTCAGGGTGCTCCAGCTTCTGAAGTCGAGTTTCCGCCAGCCAATATAGGGTCTGCAGATGATGGCGATGTTCTCGAACCAAGGTAGACACCCCGCCCATGGGTGGTCCTACCCTGGGTCCAGTTCCAGTTCCATGACTCCTTTCCTTTCATGGCCGAACAACACAGAGTAGGGCATGAAACCAGTAGTCTGGTGCACTCGATTGTTATAGATCCATACCAGCTCAGACACAAACTCAGGCCACCAAGCCTTCTGATCCTCCTCCAAGGTTCTCAGCATTTGCATAAGGGTATGGTTGAATTGTTCACAGGCCCCATTTACTTGCGGATGGTGTGGTGTGAGACCGGTAAAACTGGTAGATCTGTTGTAACTCGTCTATGACCCTCCCTAAGAAGCGGGCTCCCTGATCTGAGTGAATCTGTTGCAGGCGTCCGTAGACTTGAATAAAGTTTTTACAGATGGCATGGACTCTGCTGTTTGATTTCGAGTGGGTATTACTACAGCGAACTTTGAGAAATGATCAATCATCACTAGATAGTGGTCATATCCCTCATGTGCCGGCCCGGTGGTCAAGTAGTCAACAGTCAGTAGTTCCAGGGGCGCTGATGTCACAATAGTCTGTGTCGGTGCCCTTTGTTCTGGAGATTTGCCCAATTCACACGCCCAGCAGAGTTTACAAGCTTCTTCAACTGCCATTCTCAAATGAGGATGATAGACAAAATGTTGTTGCTATTGGAAAGTTTTCTCAGCATCAAAGTGGGCTCCTCTTTTGTGTGCTTCTGTGGCGATTTTGGACAGCACCGACTCGGGGATCACTACTTGCCTAGACGATCTTAATTCTTTCTGTAGCTGGACCTTGCGATAGAGCAGGCCATTTCTCATCTGAAGCCACTCCCGCTGTCAAAGTATTTTCAATGCTTCAGGAGTCAGAGTGCTTCTTTGTTCTTGCCTTAACAACTGTTTTGCAGTCATCCATTGTGGAAACTGAGCGAGTTCACCGTCTTCCTGCTGTAAGTGGACCCATTCATCCCTGGACCTTCCCAACACTCCTTCGTGCGGGGAGTTCCAAATTTGGTCCAGCGTAGCAGTCTTTCGAAATTGGAGGACTTCCTCATCCTCCAACATCTCATCATGGTTGTTTCCAGGTGTTGCATGCGATCTTATATTCAAACTTCACCATCTGGGCTACCCAGCGTTGTTCAAGGGCCCCTAACTTGGCGTTCTCCAGATGCGCAAATGGATTATTGTTGGTGCACACCAACACTTCTGAGCAGGCCAGGTATTCTGCGAACCTCTCTCTCATAGCCAACACCATCACTAGCAACTCCAGTTTGAATGAACTGTAATTGTCCGGGTTGCATTCGGAGTCGTGAAGGGACCAACTAACGTAAGCGATCACCCTCTCATTCCCATCCTGCACCTGTGACAATACAGCCCCCAACCTGTGTAGGCTCCTGTCGGTGTGGAGAATGAACGGAAAAGAAAAGTCCGCATAGGCCAGAATCTGTGCTTCAGTCAGTGCCTTCTTCAGGTCCCGAAAAGCTTTTTCTTTCTCTTCCCAGCGAATGGGCCGGCCTTTCACATTTAGGGGTACCCCTTTCAAGATCTCTAGCAGGGGCTGCACCACCCGGGCAAAGTCCTTCACAAACCAAAGGTAGTACTCAGTTAATCCTAGCAACGCCCGAACGTCCTTTACGGTCTAAGGGGTTGGCCTGTCCTGGATCACCTTGATCTTCTCCCGCGACGGTTCCCCACCATCCGCTGAAACAATATGGCCTAGGTACTCAATTTTAGTCTGGAACAGGTGGCACTTCTGGGGCTTCACCTTCAATCCGTACTTCTGCAGGTGACTCAGCACTTGCTATAGTCTCCACTGATGATCTTCAAACAAGGAAGCATACACTATGATGTTATCCAAGTAGATGAGCGTGGCCTCAAAGTTCAGGTCTCCTAAGCACCACTCCAACTATTGGAACATACCAGGGGCGTTGGCCAGATCGAAGGGCATTCTGTTGAATTCGAAGAGTCCCATAGGAAGAATGAAAGCCTGATGACACCTTCCTGTAGCATCTGACTGAGCATCTCTCGAACTTCCTGGTATAACCAAGGGGGAATTTGTTGGTAACACTCTGATAGGCACTGTGTCCCCAGTTGGTATTTTGTAAGTGATACCCATAGTACAGCTGTGATACAAATGGGATATGCATGAGTGAGAGACTGGTATAGATAGGCATCCAGTCAATAAGATAGTGATTGCAGTACATTGAAACATCCATTTGGATACTATGGATTGTGATCAGAATCTGAACTTTTTCTGCCATGAGGAGAGCACACACTCAGGAATGTGAAAAAACAACCACCTGCCCAGGCATTGTTGTGGGAGTTGGAAGGGAGGAATGTGAGAACCAAACCAACTGAGATAAAGGAGTAATGTGAAAAAAAACAAGTTACTGCGCATGTCAGTGCGTGATCATTCCAATTAATATTATAAAAAGTACTGACCTCCTCAGCGGGTGGGGACTTTCCAGACGATTCAAGTGGACGCACTTAGTCTGTGATGTTGACCGAGGAGAACCCCTTCCCGCTGATCGAGGTCCCCCAATGCGAAGGGTGATGCTACAATAACTCGGTAATTATTATTGATGCTGAAATCTTTCATGTCATAACTGTCATTCTTAAATCTTGAGACTATTCATGTGCTATGTAAGACAAAATGATTGCTTGCTAAAATAAAAGATTGTCAATAATCTTTGCCTGGTTGGGATGCCAGTGAGCGCTACGTAAGTTAAGGTAAATAACCTAATTTGGGAGAAAATTTAGCAAGACATAAATTGGCGTAGTCGGCAGGATTTTTCAAATTTCAGGCTTTTGAGTAAAAAGATTTTTGTAGTTGTAACTAGGAAGGTTTTTTTGGTATTGCATAGTCTGGACAAGTGATAATTGTAAAGTTGTGATAGGTTGCGTCTATTTGGCAGAAAGCCAATTTTGGAAAATCCTAAATAACTTTTTGCCTGAATATAATTTTGAAATTCTATTTTTGTCAAAATACGGAATATTAGTTAAGGCTTCTTTGTGCAAAAAATCAGCATTTGGCATTTTGCCAAATTTTTGTTACAATGTTCAGGCGAAGTAATAAAGAAAAGTTGAGGAAAAACCGGAGGTTCCTGGCTGGACCGAAGCTCTGTATGATATAATAGTGCATGAATTGGGGAGTAGTGGACTTGCAGAGGCATAGGATAATAAGCTCAAGGGCTCAGAGCCCCATGATGTTGTTAGTGTACTCATGGGGATCCCTGCAAAGGCAGGTGATGCAGTTAACCCCTCGATGTTGTTAAGTTACTCAAGGTTTTCCCTGCAAAGGCAGGTGATGCAGTTAACCCATGATGTTGTTGGTTTACTCATGGGGATCCCTGCAAAGGCAGGTGATGCAGATAACCCCTCGATGTTGTTTAGTTACTCGAGGTTTTCCCTGCAAAGGCAGGTGATGCAGTCAACCCAGGATGTTGTTGGTTTACTCATGGGGATCCCTGCAAAGGCAGGTGATGCAGATAACCCCTCAATGTTTAGTTACTCGAGGTTTTCCCTGCAAAGGCAGGTGATGCAGTTAACCCATGATGTTGTTAATGTACTCATGGGTGTCCCCGCCAAGGCGGGTGATGTTGTGTCTTTAGGGCGACGAACTTGGATTCTGCTCAGTGCATATCGCGCGATGCATGAGCGGAATCAACAAATGCAGAGGAAATGCTCTCAGTTAAAACAAAAGATAACAGAAGTAGGAGGGCAGAAAGTGGTGTTAGAATGTAACACCTGGTTGTAAAAAGACAAGTGAGAACATTATCAGAATGTAGCTGGAAAAAAAAAAAAAAAAAAAAACTGCAGTAAAAGTTCCTGGAATACTGGAAAAGAAAATGGAAAAGCAGTCAATATGCTGAATTATATGGGTTTTTTTGTTGTTGTTGTTTTTGGCTTTGAAACATGAACAAGTTTCAGAATGTTATCTGTACACTGATTCATGGTCAGTGGCTAATGGATTAGCTACTTGGATCATGGGATGGAAAAAGCATAATTGGATGATTCATGGTAAAGAAATTTGGGGTAGGGAAGTGTGGCAATATTTGGAGGAAATGGTGCAAGAGACACCTACCACTGTCTTTCATGTTGATGCTCATATGCCAATTGACTCACTTGAACGTTTGTTTAACTCTGAAGCAGATAAAGCAGCTGCTATTCGACAAAATACTACTGAGATTGATGCTGGAGAAAAAGAAGCATGGCTGCAAGGTACAGCCGTTTGGGCTCATCAGAAAAGCGGACATCTTGGAGAAAAAGCCACTTACAGGTGGGCCCAGGAGAGAGGTGTGCCTCTGACACTTGACATAATAAAACAAACTATACAACATTGCCCAATATGTCAACATTCACAAAAACGAGAGGTACCACACACCGTAAAGGGACACATAGGCAGAGGCCAGTTACCTGCTCAGATATGGCAGATGGATTTCATTGGTCCACTCACTGAGAGTAGGGGGTGTAAGTATGTCTGTACTGCGGTAGATACATATTCAGGACTGATGGTGGGCTTTCCGTGTAAAGCAGCCACCCAATGGAGCACAGAGCGGACCTTAGAGATAATAACACAGTATTATGGGGTCCCCTTACAAATTCAAACTGATAATGGATCTCATTTCACTGGAGATGCCATTAAAAAATATGCTCAGGACAATAATATACAATGGGTATATCATATACCTTACTATCCACAAGCAGCAGGTTTGGTGGAAAGAATGAATGGATTATTAAAATCCACATTGAGAAAACTTAATCAATCTGATACACAGTATGGACAATGGAGAGACAATTTGAGTGAGGCTTTACAGATAATTAACAACAGGCCTATCACAGACTCCATGACTCCTCTCATGAGGATGCTTACACCCAATCTCACCATACATGAGGCACACCTGATAAGGTCCGTCATATGGTGGAAAACTGATCAAGGAGCACGAATACCGGAACAAGCAACTCCACATTCAGCAGGTTTGGATTTGAGTGCATTGGAAACTGTTGTGATCCCACAGGGGAAAGTAAAACCAATAGCTACAGGATTGGGGTGTCAGATTCCAAAGGACCACTATGGACAGATAGCCACTAGGTCTAGTTTGGCATTAAAGGGGGCCATGGTGGTGGGAGGAGTCATAGATGCAGATTATCAAGGAGAAATCAAAGTATTAATGATACATTTGGGGAATGAGCCTCTAATTTTGGAGAAAGGACAGCGTATTGCGCAAATGCTTTTGATTCCAATAAATTTGTCAGATGTGCAAGAGGGAACAGCCCCTTCAGAATTAACGATCAGAGGCTCAAAAGGTTTTGGCTCTTCTAACATCACTAATGTGGGAGCCAAAATCTGGGTTCAAAATACCCAAGGACCGCCTTCAGAGGCTGAAGTGATAGCAATAGGCAAAGACCATACCCTGTTAATTATGAGGCCAGGAGTAGAAAAATGGGAATATATCCCACAAGAAAAATGTTATTTGAGAGAATAATGTTGATTATTGATTTTATAGATTCCAAATCTTCAAATATGGTTAAGTGGAATCCTTGGGCTCGCGTGTTTGGACAGCATCGGTGCCTGGACTCCTGGAATCTGTCTGACTACAAAATTCGGGAAGGAGTACGTTCCGAGGCCAGGAGTGGAAGTGTGATTTGTGGGAATAATAGTTTTAGTTTTATTTTAGAATCAAAAACTGTTGACAACCCTTGGAATCCTTGGTATCGTGAATTTGGCAGTTCCTTAAAGTGACGCTCGGACGTCGGGGAAAAAGGTGACGAATACCAGAAAAGGAATGATGGGATGGGGATGGGTCAATTCAACCAAATCCAGGAATCAAGATAATTTTATTTGTGAAGCAAATCAAAGGTGTTACTTTCTAAATATTGCATTTGATGGAACTTTCTGGGCTGGAGCCCTGAAATCAAAGGAGATACCGATCTATATATGCGGTGCACAAGAATACTGGAAAGGTTGAAATAAATGATGTTGAAGATGTTTTGACTTTGCAAGATAAGCGGATGCCTACAATATGGCAGCCAGTTAGCATGCAGGTTGGAATAGACACTATTATGATGTTACTAACAAATTTAATTTAATGAACAAGCGTGGAGGACCGTGATCAATACAATCCTCCAAAATGGTTTGCAATGATATATATTGTACTGGAGTAATTTATGTATGTAATGTTACCAAATCAGATGTAATGTGTAGATATGTAGTGGCCCCATTGATATTGGAGGTACCAGAAAATTTGTATTATTGAATGCCTCGATTTAATGGTCCATATATAGCTTACAAAATGTGTTGCAAGAAACCACAAGTGCTCATGGTGTCCTATAAAAATGGCGTTTAAAAGACTGCAATCAAGGACCGATTGTGATACAAATGGGATATGCATGAGTGAGAGACTGGTATAGATAGGCATCCAGTCAATAAGATAGTGATTGCAGTACATTGAAACATCCATTTGGATACTATGGATTGTGATCAGAATCTGAACTTTTTCTGCCATGAGGAGAGCACACACTCAGGAATGTGAAAAAACAACCACCTGCCCAGGCATTGTTGTGGGAGTTGGAAGGGAGGAATGTGAGAACCAAACCAACTGAGATAAAGGAGGAATGTGAAAAAAAACAAGTTACTGCGCATGTCAGTGCGTGATCATTCCAATTAATATTATAAAAAGTACTGACCTCCTCAGCGGGTGGGGACTTTCCAGACGATTCAAGTGGACGCACTTAGTCTGTGATGTTGACCGAGGAGAACCCCTTCCCGCTGATCGAGGTCCCCCAATGCGAAGGGTGATGCTACAATAACTCGGTAATTATTATTGATGCTGAAATCTTTCATGTCATAACTGTCATTCTTAAATCTTGAGACTATTCATGTGCTATGTAAGACAAAATGATTGCTTGCTAAAATAAAAGATTGTCAATAATCTTTGCCTGGTTGGGATGCCAGTGAGCGCTACGTAAGTTAAGGTAAATAACCTAATTTGGGAGAAAATTTAGCAAGACAACAGCCAAAGTGATCCTCATAACTCACAAACACGGACCTGTATCACCCTAACACTGCCTCCACTTGATGAACTTGCGCAGGTGTGAGTTCGGACAGTTCGGCTTGCATCTGTTCTAATATTTGGAGCTCCGGCGTTGGAGAAGTGGTGACTTTCACTGACCAAGGGTCTTCCTGTTTAACTGACAACTGTACGGCCTGGGGCAGAACGATTTCTTCAGGCATCCCAGCTATCCATGCTACTTCGCTCCTTGGTGGCAGGACTACTTCTTGATCTGTCAATTTAACATAGCATACTAGTACAGTTCCATCTCGCACAACTGCCAAAGTTCGGGCCACCAACAGTCCCGCTGGCAGTGGTTCAGTCACAGGGGGTTCTAACTGTACCTCCACCCCCTCCAACATGGCGTGGGCTCGAACAGGCAGGGTCAGTACGGTTTGCCCTGGTGGTAGGGTGAGTTTAGCGGAGTTCGGCATGGTCTCCTGCCCCAATGTTTCTCCATGGCTGGATGATTCCTGGGCTTGAGCGGCACAAAGCAGTCTTTGAAATACTTGCCGCTGGGGGAATGAGTGCTCCACTGTATAAGGGATAAGTGAGCGGGTTCATCCAGGAGCAATTTCCCTAATTCCTTTAGAACATTCATCCCCAGAGTGACGGTATGACTGAGACCTGATTCACCCTGGGTCAACACGACACCCTTCCATCCGAGGTCTTTACTGCACAGAGAAACTTGCATCTACACCACTCCTGCGACCGGGATGGGCAGGTAGTTTTGCGCCATCGGCTTCACTACCGGGCCTCACTCAGGCTGTAGAGATTCTGGAAAATGGCGATAGAAGTAGGCTTCGGGCATAGTGGTCACCTGAGACAAAGCACTGCTCGCCCATCAAATTCAGCCTCAGACTAGTGGGCACGTGGACACTAGGTTTGTGGGACTTTCACTACTCCTTCCTTTCCTCTCTGGCTCCGGGCGATGTCCCCCAGGCTCAGAGCCATTTAGTTTAATGACCAGTGCGGGCGAGGTCCGCCCCACCGCGGGCAT
Organism: Dendrobates tinctorius; assembly: GCF_039654945.1. Lineage (NCBI taxonomy): Eukaryota > Metazoa > Chordata > Amphibia > Anura > Dendrobatidae > Dendrobates > Dendrobates tinctorius. The sequence goes on along the minus strand of NW_027362134.1, from coordinate 104,807 downwards.
TCCCGAGCTAGGTGCTCTATCTCTCCACAGTTGAAGCAGGTGACAGACCTTTGCCAGCGAGACCTCCTGGCCTCAGTACTGGCGCTTTGACCAGTTTCAGCTTTTTCCTTAATCTGAGCTAATTCCCCTTGGATATTCAGCAATTAGAATACATTACACCAGCTTCAAAAAATGATTTTAAAATCCAAAATGTTGGCCTGCTGAAATGTATGTTCAATAAATTCGCTCTCAATACTTGGTCGGGGTTCTTTTTGCATCAATTACTGCATCAATGTGGCGTGGCACTGCTGAGGTCTTATGAAAGCCCAGGTTGCCTTGATAGCAGCCTTCAGCTCATCTACATTGTTGGGTCTGGTGTCTCTCATATTCCTCTTGACAATACCCCATAGATTCTCTATGGGGTTAAGGTCAGGCGCGTATGCTGGCCAATCAAGCACACTGATACTGTTGTTTTTAAACCAGGTATTGGTACTTTTGGCAGTGTGGACAGATGCCAAGTCCTGCTGGAGAATGAAATTTCCATCTTTAAAAAGCTTGTCGACAGAGGGAAGCATGAATTTCCTGGTAGACGGCTGCGCTGACTTTGGTCTTGATAAAACACAGTGAACCTACACCAGCAGATGACATGGCTCCCCAAATCATCACGGATTGTGGAAACTTCACACTAGACCTCAAGCAGCTTGGATTGTGTGCCTCTCCACTCTTTCTCCAGACACTGGGACCTTGATTTCAAAATGAAATGAAAAATTACTTTCATCTGAAAACAACATCTTGGACCATTGAGCAACAGTCCAGTCAGTTATTTTTCTCTTTAGCCCAGGTAAGATGCTTCTTGTGTGGTCTATTGGTTATGAGTGACTTGACACAAGGAATGTGACCCTTGTAGCCCATGTCATGGATTCGTTTGTGTGTGGTGGCTCTTGAAGCAATGACTCCAGCAGCAGTCCACTCCTTGTGAATCTCCAATAAATTTTTGAATGGCCTTTTCTTAACCATCCTTTCAGGGCTGCGGTTATCCCGGTTGCTTGTGCACCTTTTTCTGCCACACTTCCACTCAACTTTCCATTAATCCCTCTACCCCAATGGTGGTTTGCATGTTAATGACCGGGCCAATTTTTACAATTCTGACCCCTGTCCCTTTTATGAGGTAATAACTTTGGAACTCTTTCATGAATCTCGGTGATTCTGACAATGTTTTCTCGTGACATATTTTACTTCATGATAATGGTAAAATTTGTTCGAATTGACTTGCGTTTATTTGTGAAAAAAAAAACGGAAATTTGATGAAAATTTAGCAATTTTCCAACTTTGAATTTTTATGCCCTTAAATCACAGCGATATGTCACACAAAATACTTAATAAGTAACATTTTCCACATGTCTACTTTACATAAACACAATTTTGGGACCAAAATTTTTTTTTTGTTAGGAAGTTATAAGGGTTAAAAGTGGATGAGCTATTTCTCATTTTTACAACACCATTTTTTTTTAGGGACCACATCACATTGTCATCAGTCATTTTGAGGGGTCTATATGATAGAAAAAAAAAACAAGTGACACCATTCTAAAAAATGCATCCCTTAAGGTGCTCAAAAGTACATTCAAGAAGTTTATTAACCCTTCAGGTGCTTCATGAATTTTTGAAATGTTAAAAATAGTTAAATGTTCATTTTTTTTTTTTTTTAAACAAAATATTTACCTCAGATGCAATTTTGTTTTTTTTGTTTTTTATCAAGGCTAACAGGAGAAATTGGACCCCAAAAATTGTTGTACAATTTCTCCTTAGTACGCTGATATAGTATAGGCAAGTAAACCACTGTTTGGGCGCATGCAAAAGTGGCTGGAATTGAGATCGGATGCCATGTCGTGTTTGGAGAGTCCCTGATGTGCCTAAACAGTAGAAAACCCCCACAAGTGACACCATTTTCAAAAGACCCCCTAAGGAACTTATCTAGATGTGTGGTGAGCACTTTGAACCCCTAAGTGCTTCACAGAAGTTTATAATGTAGAGCCGTAAAAATAAAAAATCTTATTTTTTTTCACCCCCAATTTTTTATTTTCCCAAGGGTAGCAGGGGAATTTGGAGCTTCAGAGTTGTGCCATTTGTCCTGAGTATGCTGATACTCCATATGTGGGGGTAAACCATTGTTTGGGTGCATGGCAGAGCTCAGAAGAGAAGGAGCACAGTTTGACTTTTTCAACACAGAATTGGCTGGAATTGAGATCAGACGCCATGTCACATTTGGAGAGCCCCTGATGTGCCTAAACAGTGGAAACCACCAATTCTAACTCCAACCCTAACCCCAACACTAACCATAACCCTAACCCCAACACACCCCTAACCGTAATCCTAACACTAACCATAACCCTAACACCCCCTAACCCTAATCACAACCCTTACCCTAATCCCAAACTCAACCCTAATCCCAACCCTAACCCTAACTTTAGCCCCAATCCTAACCCTAGCTTTAGCCCTAACCCTAATGGGAAAATGGAAATAAATACATTTTTTTTATTTTATTATTTTTCCCTAACTAAGGGCGTGATAAAGGGGGTTTGATTTACTATTTAACCCCTTAATGTCTATGGACGTGCAGAGTCCGTCATGGCAGGAGGTAACTTCCCGCACCAAGACGGACTCTGCACGTCCTGCCTTTGAACTGTCACTGCGTGTAAACACGGAGTTTCAGTTCAGTGCCGACAGTTGTCTGACAGCTGAGAGGCACAGCAAGGGGGGCAGGGACCCTTGCACTCGGTCCCTGCACCCACAGCGCTGTGATTGGTCTGTCAGATTGACTGACCAAACACAGCTGCGATTAGCAGCAGAGGCTGAAATTTGTGCCTCTCCTGCCCTACATCAGTGTAGGAGCTCAGCGCTGCAGTGGCTGAGCGTCCTGCACTGTCGGCTAGGAGCGGAGCCCCCACCGCCCCTGGCTGTTAACCCTCTCACTGCTGCGATCGCAGCGTTCAGAGGGGGAGGCAGAGGGTAGGGGGCTCGCTCTGCCTCAGGTCGGCATCCACGCGATGTAATCGCGGGGCCCGACCTGTGCCATGATGACCTGGAGGGGTCATGACAACCTCCGGATCATTTACATACGGAGAGCTGCAGAGACCATGCTCACAGCATGGTGTCTGCAGATTTCAGCATTGGTATAATGCATTACAATGCTGGAGCAAAAAACATTTTTTAAAAAAATATGTAAAAAGTATTAAAAAATAAAAAAAATTCCCCAAAAAATCCCCTAAAAATTACACATTTTTATATAAAAAATAAAATACACACGTTTGGTATCGCCACGTCCGTAAAAATCCATCTATAAAAGTGTCACCCTAGTTAACCCCTTCAGTGAACGCCGTAAAAAACCCCCACAAAAGTAGCAAATTATTCTTTTTCCAAGCGGTATCATCATACAGCTTGGAAAAAGTGCAATAACACGCAATCAAAAAGTCGGATATAAATAACCATGGTACCGCTGAAACCGTCATCTTGTCCTGCTAAAAATGAGCCACCATACAGCATCAATAGCAAAAAACTAAAGTTATAGCTCGCAGAATAAAGTGATGCAAAAATAATTATTTTTTCTGTAAAGGCTTTTTTGTGTAAAAAAAAAAAAAACACCAAAACATAAAAAAAACATATAAATGAGGTATCGCTGTAATCGCAGTGACCCGAAGACTAAAGCTGCCATACTAATTTTACCACGAAGGGGGAAAAAAAAGCATTCCTAAATTGCTGGTTTTTGTTCATTCAAAAAATGCACAGAAAAATCAGAATAGAAAGCGATCAAAAAATGTTATGTGCCCGAAAATGGTACCAATAAAAAATGCAGCTCTTTCCGCAAAAATCAAACTGGCACATGACTGTCAGCCGAAATATGGAAAAATTATAGCTCATTAAAGATAATTTTTGTGGAAAAAAATGATTTTTTATTTTCACGCCCGGGCGTTATAAACTTCTGTGAAGCACTTGGGAGTTCAAAGTGCTCACCACACATCTAGATAAGCTACTTGTTGGATCTAGTTTCCAAAATGGGGTCACTTGTGGGGGGGGTTTCCACTGTTTAGGCACATCAGGGGCTCTCCAATTGCAACATGGCATCTGATCTCAATTCCAGCCAAAAAAGTCAAATGGCGCTCGTTCCCTTCCGAGCTCTGCCAGGCACCCAAATAGAAATTTACCCCCACATATGGGGTATCAACGTACTCAGGACAAATTGCACAATAACTTTTGGGGTCCTGTTACCCTTGAGAAAATAAAAATTTGGGGTGAAAAGATCATTTTTGTGGAAAAAATTTGATTTTTTTTTTTAATTTTACGGCTCTACGTCATAACCTTCTGTGAAGCCCTTGGAGGTTCAAAGTGCTCAACACACATTTAGATAAGTTCCTTGGGGTGGTCTAGTTTCCAAAATGGGGTCACTTATGGGGGGTTTCCACTGTTTAGGTACATCAGGGGCTCTCCAAACGCGACATGGCATCCGCTCTCGATTCCAGCCAATTTGACATTCAAAATTTCAAATGAAACTCCTTCCCTTCTGAGCACTGCCGTGTGCCTAAAGATTGGTCTTCCTCCACACATGGGGTATTGGTGTACTCAGGAGATATTGCACAACAAATATTGTGATTTCATTTTCTCCTGATACCCTTGACAAAATAAAAAAAATTGTGTCCAAACACAAATTTTGAGGGAAAAAAGTTAAATGTTCATTTTTTTTCCTTCCACATTGCTTCAATTCTTGTGAAGTACCTAAACAGTTAATAAACTTCTTGAATGTGGTTTTGAACACCTTGATGGGTGCAGTTTTTAGAATGGTGTCACTTTTGGGTATTTTCTGCTATATTGACCCCCCCCCAAACTCACTTCAAATGTGAGGTGGTCCCTAAAAAAAAAAAATGGTTTTGTAAATTTTGTTGGAAAAATGAGAAATTCCTGGTCAACTTCTAACCCTTAACTTCCTAAGAAAAAAAAATTTTGGTTCCACAATTATGCTGATGTAAAGTAGACATGTGGAAAATGTTATTTATTAACTATTTTTTGTGATATGTCTTTCTGATTTAAGGGTATAAAAATTAAAAATTTGAAAATTGCAATATTTTAAAATTTTTTTGCCATATTTCCATTTTTTTTCATAAATAAACGCAAGTCATATCGAATAAATTTTACCACTAACATGAAGTACAATATGTCATGAAAAAACAATGTCAGAATCAGCGGGATCCATTGAAATGTTCCAGAGTTATAACCACATAAAGTGACAGTGGTCCGATTTCAAAATTAAGGCCTGGTCTTTAACCTACAAAATGGCTTGGTCGTTAAGGGGTTAAAGCAGGTTTTTATATCGTGTTTTTATGTTTGGCAGCAGTCGCACCCTAAAAGACGCTTTTTATTGCAAAAAATAGTTTTTGCATCACCAGATTTTGAAAGCTATAATTTTTTTCATATTTTGGCCCACAGTCATGTGAGACCTTGCTTTCTGCGGGACGAGTTGACATTTTTTTTGGTACAATTTTCGCTCACATGACCTTTTTTGATTGCTTTTTATTCTGATTTTTGGGAAGCAGAATGAACAAAAACCAGCAATTCATGAATTTCTTTTGAGGGGGGGGCGTTTCGTTTATGCTGTACCGCATGTGGTAGAATTGATAAAGCAGTTTTATTCCATGGGTCAGTACAATGACAGCGATACCTCCTTTTTTTTTTTTTTTTCACTTTTATACAATAAAAACTAATTATTTTTCATCTCTTTATTCTGAGAGCAGTAACGTATTTTTCCGCTGATGACGCTGTATGGGGGCTTGTTTTTTGCGGGACAAGATAAAGTTTTCAGCAGTACCACGTTTATTTATATCTGTCTTTTTGATCGCGTGTTATTCCACTTTTTGTTTGGCGGTATGATAAAGCATTTTTTTTTGCATTTTTTTTTATGGTGTTTACTAAAGGGGTTAACTAATGGGACCGTTTTATAGGTCGGGTCGTTATGGACATGGGGATACCAAATATGTGTACTTTTTATTCTTTAGATTTTTTATTTTAATTTAAAGATTTATTGATGGAATAAATATTGATTGATTTTTTTTATTTTTTTTTAAATGTTTTTACAATTTAATTTTTTTTTAAATTTCATTCTATCTTTTACACTTTGTCCAGCTATGGGACTCTCATTTTGTGCATGCTGATCGCTTCTATAGCATGTACATCTTCATGCTATAGAAGCTATCAGCGCAGCACTCTGTGCACACTGACCTGCGAGACTTCCTGGTCAGCACTGCACATGACAGGAAGTCTCTAATCTCTGGAGACCCGGATGTCATCGTGATGGCATCGGGTCTCCATGGCAGTGACGTGCCCCAGAGACCGTGGGATACTCGGTACCGGCCGGTCGTCTTAAAGAGATGTGTCACAGTGGCAGTGACCCGGTCCGTGGCCCCAGGCTGTCATGTAAAAGGGGAGTATTGATTAGGGATAAAGTTTATGTATTGATTCGTGACACCAGTTGGAGTGTTCAACTGTAGCGTAGCATAGCCCACACTGCAGATGATCCCTGGGGGAGTAGATGGTGATGGCAGTGTAGATGTTTAACCCTCTCCAACCAGGCCTAACCCCCAGAGATTGTGATGGAAGTAGAAGGCACAGAGTAATAAGGCACTAGACAAGGAAAGTCACTTTATCATTTACTGTAGTTCAGATGCAGTTCAGAGGAGATATTACAACTCTCACCAGGTTACAGTCTGCTCTGGAGAATGGGAGTTATCCTTCACTCTGCTGTGACTTGGTGTAAGCTTCCTGCTATTCTAATCTCTTTAGAGACCAAGGATTCCCAGAGTTTGGAACTTCCAGTAGCCACTACTCACTGTGTTTTCCTCCTCGGGCAACTTGCAGCTTGGTTCCTGTGTGGAGCTCAAGTTTCTTCTTGCACAATCCTTCACTGATCCTAGTTTTCTGCTGTAATCATGGGGAAAACACTGCGCTGTTGGTTGTATAAACTCAAACAGTCTCTCAGCTTACCACCCTGCTCTGAAAGCATGGATGGACTAGGGGCTGATTCCCTGATTCTTCTTAGCTTTTTCTCCTAGAGGGAGCAAATGTCATCATGGCTTCCAAGAGCGTTCTTTCCCTTATAATTCACCACATGAAACATCAACTCCCGACTCTTCCCCCTTCCAGTTATGGCATGTTTGCAAAGCTCTAAGCTTCAGAAAAGTAAGGGAGTGAGGTAAATTGTGTGTGTGTGTTGTGGTCTCTAGCAGGGAAAGCATAACTCCCATTGCTCTCAAAACACATACAAAACAGTACATATTTAACCCACGGGGTTTCTGATCCAAAAGGCAGAAAGACTGTCAGCCCCTGTGCCGGCTCTGGAACGCTGTGATCTTGTTTGATTGAAATGTTCCAGGGGTTAAAGTGCAGGGAGCAGTTCATGACCGCTCCTGGCCCTTAGTGCTGGGTGTCAGCTGTGAGAATCAGCTGACACCCGGCTGTGATCGGCCCTCACCCCCGTGTGTGTGCAGCCGATCGCTAATGACTAGTGTTGAGCGATACCATTCGATACCCAAAAATATCGTATCGGATGGTATCGCCCGATACGGAAAAAATATCGGGTATCGCCGATTCCGATACCGGAAGTCCCATTCAAGTCAATGGGACTTCCGATATCGGAATTAAAAAAAGCCCTTTATTTCCTTGTTGGCTAATTCTACATAATTGAAAACAAATAAGAATCATGTAGAATGTATTGTGGGAGGTGGAGGAGACATTAAAGGCATAGAGGTTTATTCAAACACATGGCATAGCATTAATTCCAATTTTTTTTTCCAAGACGTTCGGAGTTAAAAAGATATTGACTATGTTAACCTTTTTTATATTTTGTCAGATATGTATGTTTCACAACTTCTATGCTCTTCACCTTCTTTTGTACTTCTCCCACACTTTTTTTTCATAAACTTTTTCTTCACCTTATTCATCTTCTTCTTCTTCACCTTCTTCCCATTATTTTTTTTTTCCATTCTTCATATTCTTCTTATTCAGCTATTATTAATTTTCATATGCTATTTCTTCATCTTCTTCCTATTCTTCTTCTTCATTTTATTATGGTGACAGGCATTCCTGTAGTACTTATCTATAAAAGTTCTAAGATTACACCTTACGTTCTGCCTGTCACAAAAGATTTACAACAGGATTTGTCCACATTCAGTTTGGCCTGCAGCAGCAGGCATTATCCAGGGGCACCACGAGGAGGAACGGACTCACTCCCATTTACTGCTTAGTCTTCTGCTTATAATTCTTGATATCTTCTATGCTGATTTTTAGTCTTATGCTTAATGTTCTTCTGCTTTTGCTTCTTCTGCTTCTTGTTATTCTGTCTTTTGTTCTGTATCTTGGTGGTTGTCTTCATGTTCTTTGTCCTGTTCGTCATATTATTTTGGGTCATATTTCTGGTCTTCTTTGGTGTAGTCTTCAGGGTCGTCGTTATCAGGGTCGTCGTCATGGAGATCAATAAGGATTACCAAAGACAATTTCAAAAAGCTTGATCTTGGAAATGTAGCAGAAGGTACAAGAAGGCTGAGAAACTGGCGAGAACCAGCTGACAGTATTGGAACCTGTAGTGGCAGCAGAAGGAACAAGAGCCAATGGCACTACCGAGGACCAACTGACGGTGCTGGACCACGGTTACTAAGCAGAAGGTACCTGTGCTAAAAAGCACTACCAAGGACCAGCTGACTTTGCTAGACCTCGGATACCGAGATGGAGGCACCTAGGCAAAAGGCTCTGGCGAGAACCAGCTGACAGTGCTGGAACCCGGATGGGTAGCAGAAGGAACAAGAGCCAATGGCACTACCGAGGACCAACTGACGGTGCTGGACCACGGTTACTAAGCAGAAGGTACCTGTGCTAAAAAGCACTACCAAGGACCAGCTGAAGGTGCTGGACCTTCGGATACCGAGATGGAGGCACCTAGGCCAAAGGCTCTGGCGAGAACCAGCTGACAGTGCTGGAACCCGGGTGGGTAGCAGAAGGTACCCATCCAAAGCAAAGTAGCCAGGCTGCAAGCCGGCCGCAGTTACTGAAACCCACAGTCCTACAGGGGGTCCATGTCCGATTGGCACTACGGATCCAGCCTTCAGTGCCAGTTCCCGCAGCCCACATAGGAGTCACCTAAACTGCAGGCACCGTAGAGTCGGCTAACCCGGCCGCAAGACGACAGGACAACGGATTGGTGGCATAGTGACCTTGACACTACCCGGAAACAGCAGGCGTGCTGAAAACAGGCTGGGCAACAGGGAGTACCCATGCCAAAGACACTTCCGAGCACCAACTGGCGTTGTTGGAGCCCAGGGACAATCATGGAGTAGGCTGAGGCCTACTAGGAGCCGGGTGTAAATCGGAGGTAGTTTGACTTTGGAGGGAGCAGGACACTTTGCCATACACACAGCAGGGGATCAGCTGACATTACCGAACCACACTTACACATGAACAAGTGTTTTTTCTGTGTGGACAGCACTTCCGAGCACCAACTGGCGTTGTTGGAGCCCAGGGACCATCATGGTGTAGGCCGAGGCCTACATGGTGGCAGTTTTATATCGGTTTTGGACTACAACTGACTGTCAACGTGCTCCAATTAGGCATCTGTCTCCACTCTGTTTCCAGGAATTAACCTGACCACCAACACCGCCAGTTTATGCGCACAGTAGCCGTCAGCCCAATCCACACGTGTTCCTGTGTTACTGGGGTTCTGTAATGTCAGCAGATCCCCTGATGTGTTTTTTGCAATGTCTCCTGCTCTGTCCACATTCCAACCACTTGTAGTGGGAAGGTGGACAGCGCAGGAGACAGTGCCGGACACACATTGGGGAATCAGCTCACGTAACAGAACACCAGGAACAAGTATGGAATGTGTGGACGGCAACTGTGAGCAGGAACTGGCGGTGTAGGAGGTCAGGGGAAATACTCGAGACAGAGTGGAGACAGAGGCCAAATCAGAGAATGTTTAAATCAGAAGTAGTTAGAATTTGGAGGCAGCAGCAGTTTGCCGTCCACACAGCAGGGGATCAGCTGACGTTACCGAACCCCACTTACACATGAACAAGTGTTTTTTCTGTGTGGACAGCGCTTCTGAGCACCAACTGGCATTGTCGGAGCCCAGGGAAAATCAGGTAGTAGGTTGAGGCCTACTTGGAGCCAGGTGTAAATCAGAGGTCGATTGAATTTGGAGGGAGCAGTACACTTTGCCATACACACAGCAGGGGATCAGTTGACGTTACCAAACCCCACTTACACATGAGCGAGTGTTTTTTCTGTGCGTACAGCACTTCTGAGCACCAACTGGTGTTGTTGGAGCCCAGGAAAAATCAGGTAGTAGGCTGAGGCCTACTTGGTGGCAGTTTTAGATTGTTTCTAGACTACTTCTAACTGTCAACGTACTCCAATTAGGCCTCTGTCTTCACTCTGTTTCGAGTATTTCCTCTGGCTTCCAAACACGACAGTTGCTGCTCTGAAATGCCGTCTGCACAACCAACACTTGTTCCTGTGTTACTAGGGTTCTGTAACAGCGCTTATCCCTAGAGGTGAGTCAGGCAATGTCTCCTGCTCTGTCCACTTTTCCACTACAAGTAGTGGGAATGTAGACAAAGCAGGAGACATTGCTGGACTCTCCTCTGGAGATCAGCTGATGTTACAGGACCATGGTAACACAGGAACAAGTGTTGATTGTGCAGACGGCACTTGAGAGCAGAAACAGGCGGTGTTGTAGGCCGGAGGAAATACTCAAAACAGAGTGGAGACAGAGGACAAATCAGAGAACATATTAAATCAGAGGTAGTCAGAAGTTGTAGGCAGCAGGAGAGTTTGCCGTACACACAGCAGGGGATCAGCTGACATTACCGAACCCCACTTACACATGAGCGAGTGTTTTTTCTGTGCGTACAGCACTTCTGAGCACCAACTGGCGTCGGAGCCCAAGAAAAATCAGGTAGTAGGTTGAGGCCTACTTGGAGCCAGGTGTAAATCAGAGGTCGATTGAATTTGGAGGGAGCAGTACACTTAGCCATACACACAGCAGGGGATCAGCTGACGTTACCAAACCCCACTTGCACATGAGCGAGTGTTTTGTCTGTGTGGACAGCACTTCTGAGCAACAACGGGCGTTGTTGTAGCCCAGGAATTACAGTTCAGGTCATAGAAACATGAACACAACAGGAGACCTGGATCCTGTTGCCAGCCAATTATTTATTCTGGAAGAGGACTGGCAAATTCAGGTGAGATCCAGGCCTTGTTCATTTTCACAAAAGTAAGCCGGTCAACATTATCGGCGGATAGTCGCGTGCGACGGTCTGTTACCACACCACCTGCAGCACTAAAGACACGTTCCGATAACACACTGGCAGCAGGGCAAGCCAGCACCTCCAATGCATACTGGCTAAGCTCTGGCCATGTATCCAGCTTAGAGACCCAAAACTTGAACGGGGAACAGCCGTCTGGGAGTACACTAACAGGGCAAGACAAGTAGTCTGTCACCATCTGACGGAAACGTTGCCTCCTGCTGACTGGAGCAGTCTGTGATGGTGTAGCCGTTTGTGGCGGTCCCACAAAACTTTTCCACATTTGGGCCATACTGGCCTTGCCTTGTCCTGCGGCACTGCCTCTGCTACCTCTTTGTGCAGAGCTTCCTCCACTGCCTCTACCCACATGGCTGCTTTGAAAAGCACTACCAGCAACACTCGCGGGGGGAATGGAGAACATGATGGCCTGCACAAGTGTTTCTTGGTACTCCCACATTTTACGCTCCCTGTTCAACTGTGGTATGAGGCTTTGTAAGTTGTCCCGGTAGCGAGGATCTAGGAGGGTGTACACCCAATAATCAGCCGTGTGGAGAATGTTGGCGATGCGGCGGTCATTTAACAAGCACTGCAGCATGAAATCAACCATGTGCTGCAGACTGCCAACTGGACCGGAAACGCTGTCCCCAGCTTGAGGCAGCATCTCTGCCTGCTCAGCATCACCCCACCCTCGCTGTACACACTGACTACTAGAGCCTTGTGTACCTCCCTCCTCTGGAGAGATGTGTTCCTCCTCCTCCATTGACTCCTCGTCATCCTCCTCACTAAGTCACTAAGTGTCCCCTGCCTAGGCCTTTGTGTGGAAGCACGTTGCGCAGACTTGCCAGAAGCAGATGGCATTTCTGACTGCTCATCCTCGACCTCTTCAAAAACCTCCTCACTTAGTGCTTGTAAGGTTTTTTGAAGCAGACAGATGAGGGGGACAGTCATGCTGACTAGTGCATCATCTGCACTGGCCATCCGCGTGGAGTCATCGAAGGCACGCAAAACTTGGCAGATGTCCCTCATAGTGGCCCACTCAGTGGTGGTGAAGTGTGACCGGCGCACAGTGCGACTTGTTTGCGCCTGATGCAGCTGGTACTCCATTACTGCTGCCTGCTGCTCACACAACCGCTCCAACATATGTAACGTTGAATTCCACCTGGTGGGGAGGTCACATATGATGCGATGTTCTGGCAGGCGGAATCGGCGTTGCAGAGATGCAATGCGCGATCTTGCCATGCTGGAACGCCACAAGTGAGCACACTCTAGGCGAACCTTGTGCATCAAGATCCGGATAGTCCCTCAGAAAGCTCTGCACGAGCAAATTGAGCACGTGTGCCAGACATGGTATGTGAGTGAGGTTGCCTAGGCCCAGAGCTGCCACTAGATTTCGGCCATTGTCACTCACTACCAAACCAGGCTGGAGATTCGCAGGCACAAACCACACATCGCTCTCCTGCTTGATGGCATTCCAGAGCTCCTGTGCTGTGTGGCTCCGATTCCCCAAAGAAATTAATTTAAGTATGGCCTGTTGATGTTTGGCCACACCTGTGCTCATATCTGTCCTAACAGGCTCATGCAGTGCTGATTCCAAGGAACTAGAGTAGGAGGACTCAATATGTACAGACTGCATTCCTGCAATCCTTGGAGTTGGCAGAATACGTACAGAGCCACTCTCCAGATCTGTACCCGGCTCCACAACATTGACCCAATGGGCAGTGAGGGAAAGGTATCGTCCCTGTCCATGGCTACTGGTCCACGCATCGGTGGTCAGGTGGACCTTGCTACTGACGGCGTTTAGTAGCGCATTTTTAATTTTTCCCTCCACATGCTTTTGCAGGGCAGGGACGGCTTGCCTGCTGAAATAAAAGCGGCTGGGCACATTGTATTGTGGAACTGCCAATGACATCAAGTTCCGGAAGGTGTCAGTCTCCACCAGCCTGAATGCCCGCATCTCAAGGGCCAGTAGTTTGGCAATGCCGGCATTCAGAGCCAGTGCTTGGGGATGGTTTGCCGAGTATGGCCGCTTTTTCTCCCATGCCTGTGCTACCGATTGCTGGTGAGTGGCCTGGGAGTGTGATGATGACTGAGAATGTGGTTCAGTGGGTGGAATTTCACTGGGTCTCTGGACAACAGTGGCAGACGTTCTTCCATGGTATTACAGTGAGGAAGCTGAACAAGCTGTGTGTGAGCTGGAGGAAGAGGCCCCAACACGAGCTGAAGAGGTGGTAGGTGTTGCTGAAGGTTGGCCTACATCTTCAGTTTGTCTGTGTAACGCCACCTCGTGCTTGGTATGCACATGTTTCCACATATTTGTGGTATTGAGGTTGCTCACATTTTTCCCTCGTTTATCTTTCTGATGACACAGCTTGCATTTTACAAAGCAAATGTTATCTGCAACTGTGTCAAAAAAAGACCACGCACTGCAAGTCCTGTGAGCGCCCGTTTTGTTTTTTGGAAGAGGATTGCTCCTCACGGGTGCCAAAGTGGAGGCTACAGGAAACCAAGTCTGCCCCCGCCCTCTCCCTCCTGTTTTGGCCCTTTGGGGAATCTCTTCCTCAGAGCTGCTCCCACCACCTTCCTGTGGCTGACGCCATGATGGGTCAAGGACCTCATCATCTACTCTCCCCTCTTCAAGCACCGGCTGGTCCTGGGTTGTCTCGCCAGCACTGTACGCACCAGAAATTGGCAACTGAGTCTCATCATCATCAGATGAGTACTGAGGTGTGCTGACAATAGGCACTGGCCCACCCGCCTCTTCAGATTCAGAGGGACAAAGCAGTTGCGCATCACTGCATACTCCCTCTTCTTCACGCTCTAGAATGCTGCTTGGCTGGCCACCTCTTTCCAAGCCAACAGATTCTGAGAACAGAAGTAACGATTGAGATGGCTCCTGTCCAGGGCTCTCTGACTGCCTGGGCAATTTGGCAGGTGGTGAAGAGACAGATGGTTGCTCTTCAGTGCTCTGGCCCTGAGAGGATGCGGAAGTCATTTGAAGTGGATGCGTTAGCTGCCATCCATCCGACAACTGCTTCAATTTGTTCGTCACGCAGCAGTGGGGTACGGCGGGGTCTTACAAAGCTGCGCATGAAGGACTGTTGCCTGGTAAAAGTGGGGGATGCCGGGTCACTGGTGGCCGCAGCAGACACCGAATCCCCACATCCTCTCCCTGCTGAAACTCCACGGCCACGACCACGTGCCTTACTCCCTGCCTTCTTCATCTTGGTAGACTGATAAAGATAGGCAGAAAAGTAAAAAAAGGGGGGGCTTAGTGTTCTTATTCCTGAACACCTGCTAACCAGTATAATAAACACTAATTTTGACAAGAGTGTGTGTACTACACTTTAATATGATCTAATGTGGCCTACACAACTCTAAAGTGGAGTGTTGGGTGAACTTCCTTTTTTTTTTTTGGGAAAAAGAAAAGGATGTGACCAAAGTTTGAAAGCTATAGTATCACAAACATTTTTGGAGCGATTACAATGCAGGAAGCTAACCTACAATGCAATCGATGAGGCTCCAAAAAATAGGGTGTACTAGTCTGGCTGGCCCTGAAGGGCACAAGCCAGCAAAAAGGCTCCTCTATCTAATCCTATATAGTGTTTGCAACCAACCAATGACAATGGATGCGGATGGAAGCACACTAATATAGGAGCAAAAATCTGGACAAATTTGCTGCTATAAATAAAAAAAAAAAAGGACTGTGTATGAGGCAGTGATGCACACTGAGCGGACTACAACCAGCGGTGGCTGTAGAACCCACTGCAACGTGAGCTGCACTCACACACAGAGAGACCTATCAGACAGCCAAAAACAGTGCAGAGAAATGGGCTATAGCACTGAAAGGCTGCTGAAAGGCTCCGCTGTCCACTCCTTTAGTGTTTGCAACCAACGTATATGGATACGTATGGAAGCACACTGTGCAGGAGAAAAAAAAAAGCAGAAATAAAAGAAAAATGTGTATGAGGCAGACACACACGCTGGGCGGCCTACAAGCAAACGTGCCTGCAGGACATGCTACACAGCGTGGGTCTGCACTCACACAGCCCTTGCAGACAGCTATTAAAACAGCGCTGCTGGGCTACAAAAATGCTACAGTGGTGGATTATGTAGCCTGGGTAGAGCAATAGAAATAGCGATCATCAAAAATATCTAACTGTCCCTCAGTCTTCAACAGCAGCCTGTCCCTAACTGAATTCACAGCAGAGTGACCAGAAATGGCAGCTGCAGCGGTTTTTATAGTGCATCATGACATCATTTCAGCAGCTAATCACAGCCATGCCAGTAGTTAACATGCCTACATGCCTAACAGGATGTGCCCACACTTCTGAGGATCCCCATTGGCTGAATCAAATCGAGCGGGCTCCTAGCATTATGGGAACTTCCGATTCCGGTATTCGATATGAAAAAAGTATCGGAACTAAGTATCGGAATTCCGATACAGCTAATATCGGCCGATACCCGATACTTGCGGTATCGGAATGCTCAACACTACTAATGACGTACTACTCCATCCACGGGAATTAAGTCCCAGGTCACATGGATGGAATAGTAAGTTTAATGGCAGAGAGGGGTTAATATGTTTGGACACAGCACTCTGTGAACAGCCAGCTATTTAGTAATGATCTTTTGTGGCTTGCCCTCCTTGTGGAGTGTGTGAATGTCTGGCTTCTGGACATCTGTCAGTCTTCCCCATGATCGTAGAGCCTACTCAAACAGACTAAGGCTACTTTCACACTTGTGTTTTTTTGCGCTGCGCACCGTGCGCAGTGGAAACGCTCATAAAACGCATCATGCGTTTGTGTGCTTTTTTTGTGGGTTTGGGTGCGTTTAAAAATAAACCGCATGCATTTTTTGCGCATACGTGTGCATTACCTTGCGCACCCATAGACTATAATGGGTGTTTGGCTGTAAAAAAATTTATTTGCATGCGCAAGCTTTTTTGGGGGCAAGTCGGACGCACAAAAATGCAACAGGATGCATTTTGTGTGCCCGAGCGCACACTACAAAAAAACACATGCGCATACAAATGCATGTGTATGCGAATCCATGTAAAAGATAGGGAAAAAAACGCATGCGTTTTTTTGCGCTAAAAAGCAGCGCAAAAAAACGCAAGTGTGAAACCAGCCTTAGGGACCTTTATAAAATATAGGAAGCCTTTTGCAGGTGTTGTTTGTTAATTATTCTTATTTACTGAGAAAATGACTTTTGGGTTTTCATTGGCTATAAGCCATAATCATTAACAGAAATAAACACTTGAAATAGATCACTCTGTTTGTAATGACTGTATATACAGTGCCTTGCGAAAGAATTCGGCCCCCTGGAACTTTTCAACCTTTTCCCACATATCATGCTTCAAATATAAAGATACCAAATGTAAATTTTGGTGAAGAATCAACAACAAATGGGACACAATCTTGAAGTTGATCGAAATTTATTGGTTATTTTAAATTTTTGTGGAAATTCAAAAACTGAAAAGTGGGGCGTGCAATATTATTTGGCTCCTCTAATTTAAGTGCAGCAAACTCACTCAAGAAGTTCATTGTGGATCTATGAATGATCCAGTGTTGCCCTAAATGACTAATGATGATGATTACACATAGGTGGATTATATTTAAGTCTCCGTATAAATGCACCTGCTCTGTGATTGTTTCAGGGCTCTGTTTGATGCAGAGAGCATCATGAAGACCAAGGAACACAACAGGCAGGTACGTGATACTGTTGTGGAGAAATTTAAAGCTGGATTTGGATACAAAATGATTTCCAAAACTTTAAACATCGCAAGGAGCACCGTGCAAGCGATCATATTGAAATGAAAGGAGTATCATACCATTGTAAATCTACCAAGACCCGGCCGTCCCTCTAAACTTTCATCTGAAACAAGGAGAAGACTGATCAAAGATACAGCCAAGAGGCCCATGATCACTCTGGATGAACTGCAGAGATCTACAGCTGAGGTGGGACAGTCTGTCCATAGGACAACAATCAGTCGTACACTGCACAAATTAATTTTTCAGTCCTGAAAGTTTAGCATTTAGAGAAACTGATTTGTAATTCCAGTTTTCAAATTGAAGACTGTCATGTTATATAATTTATACATGATAGAAGCTGACAGCTGTAAAGCAAGTTTTATTAAGCAGCAACTGTGATAAACGAGGGCTATTAGCATCAGCCCCAGAAATTGGCTGACCTAAGCATAGGACGGCAAGGCCAAGGATTGTGCCAGTGTTAAAACAATCTTTCCATCTGTGAAAACAAGTTCTCTTTACACGAGGAGTTATTACTTTTAGTAAGTGCTGTCTGGAAATCTTAGAGCTTCAAATATTTCTTCCAAAAGGGTAAAGTACTATGTGAGCAAAGCACTACACATTTCACTTTTTACCCCTCCTACATATAAAAGGGTAATAAGAGGAATATATACATACATTTTTAATATCTAAAATATATATATATATATGTACTGTATATGTGTGGGGAAGGTGACTTGACGGACAGACGTGACTGGCAGAAGGAGGGGACGGTTTGTGCACTAGTGACAGAGATGGACAGATTAGAAAGGTAACAGCAGGGAAAGACAGAAAAGGGAGTGCAGTACCGTGAAATGACCACAAGATGGCAGGGGAGAGTAGTACAGGACTTATCAGCTTAAAGCTTGGGAATCCGCTTAGTCATGGGGTGCGGGGAGATAGGAGCCCGGGTGGGAAATTCCCCTGTGAGAGAGGGGATAAATAGAAGGCGGGGCTCCAGGAGAGTTTTAGTCCCGGGAGGAGCTCAGAAGAAGACGGAGAAAGTGAGAAGAGCTCGGCCAGGGGGACGGACAAAGGAGAGACAGTCAGGGGGGTGGCCCTGACCCGACGGACTGCAGGACAGGCAAGGAGAAGAGGCAGCCAGGGGGGAGACCCTGACTCGACGTACCGCAAGACAGACGAGGCCCCGGGGGTACCAATTGTAAGACGACCTCGGGCAGGTGAAGCGCTGGGGGTAGATTGGTCTAGGACAGCCCCCAGTGAAAGATCCGCGAGGTGCGTTACTGTGACTGGAGCTGAAGAATAGGTACCCGGGCCTGGCAATACAGTGGTGTGAAGAAGCTGCGGTGCGTGTTTGGTGGTCGTCAGGAGGACGACAAATAAATCCGGAACTGTTACAAGTGGAAGCTGTCTCCGTCTCATCTTAGCCTCGTCTGGTAAGCAGTGGTCCACCCCCCTAGCCTGGCCAGCCCCTACTACATATATACAGTAGGGAAAAAAGTATTTAGTCAGCTACCAATTGTGCAAGTTCTCTCACTTAAAAAGATGAGAGGCCTGTAGTTGACATCATAGGTAGACCACAACTATGAGAGTCAAAATGAGAAAGCAAATCCAGAAAATAACCTTGTCTGATTTAGCAAGATTTAGTTAGCAAATTATGGTGGAAAATAAGTATTTGGTCACCTAAAAACATGCAAGATTTCTGGCTCTCACAGACCTGTAACTTCTTCTTTAAGAGGCTCCTCTGTCTTCCTCATAACCTGTAGTAATGGCACCTGTTTGAACTTGTTATTAGTATAAAATACACCTGTCCACAACCTCAATCAGTCACACTCCAAACTTCACTATGGTCAAAGAATACCAGAAACAAAATTGTAGCCCTGCACCAGGCTGGAAACACTGAATCTGCAATAGGCAAGCAGCTTGATGTGATGAAATCAATTGTGGGAGCAATAATGAGAAAATGGAAGACATACAAGACCACTGATAATCTCCCTCGATCTGCGGCTCCATGCAAGATCTCACCCCCGTGGTGTCAAAATGATCACAAGAATGGTGAGCAAAAATCCCAGAAGCACAGGGGGGACCTAGTGAATGACCTGCATAGAGCTGGGACCACCATAACACAGCCTACTATCACTAACACACTACGCCACCAGGGACTCAGATCCTGCAGTGCCAGATGTGTCCCCCTGCTTAAGCCAGTACATGTCTGGGCCCATCTGAAGTTTTCTAGAGAGTATTTGGATTATCCAGAAGAGTATTCGGAGAATGTCATATGGTCTGATGAAATCAAAGTAGAACTGTTTGGTAGAAACCTCATTGTGTTTGGAGGAGATTGGATGCAACTCAGCATTCTAAGAACACCATACCTACTGTGAAGCATGGGTGTGGAAACATCATGCTTTGTGGCTGTTTCCCTGCAAAGGGACCAGGACGACTGATCCATGTGCAGGAAAGAATGAGTTGGGCCATGTATCGTGAGATTTGAGTGCAAACCTCCTGCCATCACCAAGGGCATTGAAAAAGAAACGTGGATGGGTCTTTCAGCATAATGATCCCAAGCATAGCACCAGGGCAACGAAGGAGTGGCTTTGTAAGAAGCATATAAAGGTCCTGGAGTGGCCTAGCCAGTCTCCAGATCTCAACCCCATAGAAAACCTCTGGAGGAATTTCAAAGTCCTTGTTGCCCAGCGACGAGCCCAAACAACACTGCTCTAGAGGAGATTTGCATGGAGGAATTGGCCAAAATACCACCAACAGTGTGTGCCAACCTTGTGAAGACTTATAGAAAACGTTTGACCTCTGTCATTGCCAACAAAAGATATATAACAAAATATAAAGATGAACTTTGATTAATGACCAAATACTTATTTGCCACCATAACTTGCAAAATAAATATTGCCAAATCAGACAAGGTGATTTTCTGGACTTGTTTTCTCATTTTTACTCTCATAGTTGTGGTCTACCTATGATGTCAATTACAGGCCTCTCTCATCTTTTTAAGTGTTAGAATTTTCACAATTGGTGGCTGACTAAATACTTTTTCCCCCTCTGTGTGTGAGTGTATATATATATATATATATATATATATATATATATAACACAGTAGTTTGACAATAAGTGGCTTAACCCAACCACTAACCATGAGCGGAGATAAAGTTTTGGTGTTATCATTCATATTCTCTGAAAAAAGGCCAAGAAAGCAAAACTTCTGCTGGGGTATGTAAACTTTTGAGCATAACTGTACAGAAGTCATTTTCTCTCAAAAAATGTTCACAAATTGGTCTAAATGTGTGTTGGTGAGCTCTTCTCCTTTGCTGAGACAATCCATCCAACTCACATGTGTGTAATATCAAGACAGCATGATTATTGCACAGTTGTGCCTTAGACTGGCCACAATAAAGGGCCACTCTAAAATGTGCAGATTTACAGTATTGGAGATATCCGTGAGGAGCAGAAAACCAGTCAGTATCTGGTGTGACCTCCATTTGCCTCACGCAGTGAAACACATCTCCTTCGGATAGAGTTAAGGTTGTCGATTGAGGCCTGTGGAATGTGGATCAACTCCTCTTCAAGGGCTGTTCTTGCATGGCCAACATAATCATCTGACATGTCACCCATTGAGCGTGTTTCAAATGCTCTGGATCGGTGTATACAAAAGTGTGTTCAAGTTCCTGCCAAAATCTGGCAACTTTTTGCTCAGTATATTTATATATACACACATAAATACTGTATATACAAATCACAGTCTAGTTGCAGTGTTTGCATTGCGCTGTGGACTAACTTCAGTGTTTTTACAGAAAACTAGCCATAAACTGCTCATTGATTGCCTTACAGGAGCAGCAATGATTGTTTGATCTTTTTTGGACCGTTGAACTTTGGAACACATTTGAGGAAACCAAAAGAGAGAATCAGTATATTCCTGATTGGAAGAGGACAACATTGATCTCTCTGGTAATGATATTTAATAAATTTATTATGTATACAATCTCTGAAGGATGGTGAATTGTGTGTCACAACTGTAATGCGCATGCTCACTGTGTTTGTTGCTCTACTCCTTGTGTGAGGCTGTGTCGCTGAGTCCTTGTGCAGCTCTTCAAACTCTGCTGCATATCCCTTCTATCTTCCCTTGGCTACAGGTAGGTGTAAGGGATGTAAGGAGAAGGTATGACCCTGGCACGTGCTAAAGGCCGTAGGAGAGAGTACAGGGAAAATAAAGAATGTGGACTGTATGGAACCCTATGCTGATGTTGTGTTAAGGATGTGCTGTGAAGAGAAAGAAGTTCTACGTTTTAAGTTACAATTGGACTGTGTCTCTGTTTGTACCCAAATGACCAGAGGCGGTCTTAAGCCATATAGAGAAGACTCAAAGGTGTGGAAAGTAAAGAAACAGGTACCCTGACATTGGGACATTATTTGTATGTGACGGGAGACCAGGGTACGCAAGAGACATTAGTCTCAGCCACGACTACGGCCCTGATGCTCCCTCACATTTGGTGTAGTTCAATAAATTTTACACCAGGCTATTTGCCCTCCCGTAGGTGTAGAATCCAAGGCTTCTTATTATCCAAAAAAGGTTTTTAATATTTATCAAGAAAAAGCACATACAACGCGGTTCGACAGTATAAAATGTCTTACTCAGGTATATTGTGATAAGTGTTCCAAAACTGTGGATTGCTTTATAAGAAATAGTATTATGCTAAAGAGGGTGTGGACCACTGAAATGAGTTCCTAACACACCCACTATAGAGCTGCTATATAAGTTAGAATTTTATAAGAGGACATAATGGTAGTAAAAGCGAATGCATTATATAAATAACATGATAAAATTAGATTACAACAGATAATATATAAAATATGTTGATGAATATCTTAAAATTACAATATAATTATATAGCGAATTTAAATGGTTATGTGACTAAAATACATTTAAAACACATAGATTATAAAAGTTATGGAAAACACTTTTTTTTTTTTTTTTTTTATATATATATATACTCCCTCAATGATTTCATTTAATCCGTTCGGATGTAAAGTCCCCATTCTAAAAATTCAATAGGATTCTTCGCGATTTAATTTATCAGTGCGGCTAGAGCAGTTCTCCGGCATTTGCTCAACTGGTGTAACTTTTATGTTGAATTTTTTGTTGTGCTTCAAACATAAATGCATTATATAATGCATTTGCTTTTACTATCATTATGTCCTCTTGTAGATTTCTAACTTGTATAGCAGTTCTATAGTGGGTGTGTTAGGAACTCATTTCAGTATTCCACACCCTGTTTAGCATAATCCTACTTCTTATAAAGCTATCCACAATTTTGGAACATGTGCTTTCTTGAGAAATATTAAAAACCTTTTTTGGATAATAAGAAGCCTTGGATCCTACACCTACGGGAGCGCAAATAGCCTGGTCTAAAACTTATTGGATAACATTCCTATGGTTACTTGATCTGAGTGACTTACTAGCTACCAGAGATTTGCAGCATACCGACCACAGAAGAAATCCACCTTTGAACACCTAATGGTCCAAAGTGACCTATATGTAAGATATCAAGATTTATAAAAGGTGAGTGCCACCTATATTCGCCTACGATCTAATTATACATTTAGATCAGTACACTTTCTTTCCTACTCTTTTACCAGAAATTTGGTGTAGTTGGCAGGATCCTGCAGCCTTGCAAGCGGCGATGCCATGAAGAAAGAAGATATTGCAAGTCTGGAGGTGACTATTGAAATTTTGGACTTGACTGACACTGTTCGTGACTAAGATGGCAGTCTTGCAGATGATGGAACATGATGCCATTAAGGAGAATGACAACTATGATGACACCCTTCATGGGCGTGTGCTTTGATTGGGTCACCGAGGAGGAAAACAAGACCAAGCTAAGCTACAGAAAACCAGAGAGGTTGGTAACTAAGCTGATTGCAGACCCCTGATGCTATCCACACAAATAGCAGTAGCTGTGGAGCGTGCCTATGATGATTCCAGACGCCTCGACACAGCCGGAGAACTAAATAAGCCTAAAACAAGAAAAGGGGGAATCTAAACTGCCACAGAGCAGACCCCCAAAGGAATAGACAGCCCCCAAACATATATTGTTGGTGAGACAAGATGAAAACAAACACAGGTAGGAAAATAGGCTGAGCAAACGATGGGGCCCACACTAACTAGAAAGGACAGGAAAGGTAAGACACTGTCTGCAATCACGCAAAAAACCCTGCAAAAATGTCCAACACTTCTGATAGCAAAAACTCTGAAGTCACTAGACTTCTCCCATTATATCAGCACTCTGGCATATTCTGAAAGCAGAACAAAAAGAGGCCAATCTAATAAGGGACAAAAAACAACCTGACACAAACAGTAACATAAGGATGGAAATTCAGCACAGCCCC
The DNA here is from genome assembly GCF_039654945.1 of Dendrobates tinctorius. Classification (NCBI taxonomy): domain Eukaryota; kingdom Metazoa; phylum Chordata; class Amphibia; order Anura; family Dendrobatidae; genus Dendrobates; species Dendrobates tinctorius. The sequence goes on along the minus strand of NW_027362134.1, from coordinate 81,349 downwards.
AGCCAGGGCTGGCTGACCACACAAAACTGAATAGACAAAACCAAATCAAATGTGAACAATAGCAAAGAACATTTAGCTTGAGCATGCAGGGACTGAACTGGAAAGTAAGACCTCATGAGGCAGGAAAAATCACCAGCAGGGATAGAGGGAGTCGGCTGTCTTAAATCCAGTCAGAGACTCCAGATGTCCAATCGTCGTCCTCATTATCAGGTGGCAGGCCACTGTCAATTAGATCAGCTTCATTACCTCCTGTAACCACCAGAGGGAGCCCGGAAAGAGAACTCGCGGCTCCTCTGTCAATACAACCAGCTCCACTACCTTCACTAGCAACCAGAGGCAGGCCAGAAAGTGAATTCACAACAGTACCCCCCCCTTGAGGAGGGGGTCACCGAACTCTCATCCACGCCACCAGGCCGATCAGGATGGGCCCGGTGAAAAGCACAAACCAATCTATCGGCATGAATGTCAGAAGCAGAGACCCAAGAATTATCCTCCTGGCCATAACCCTTCCATTTGACCAAGTACTGGAGTCTCCGTCTAGCCAAACGAGAATCCAATATTTTCTCTACCTCATATTCCACATTGCCTTTAACCAATACAGGGTCAGAAGGTGCCGCCATAGGAACTTCTGGCTCTACAAACCTCTTCAACAGAGATTTATGAAACCCGTTATGGATCTTAAACGTAGCTGGAAGAGCCAATTGAAAAGAAACAGGATTAAGAATCTCCAAAATCTTATAAGGTCCAATGAATCTTGGCTTGAACTTTGGAGACGCAACCTTCATAGAAATATTCTTAGACGACAACCAAACCATATCACCCACTTTAAACCAGGGACCAATGGTCCTATGCCGGTTGGAAAACCACTGGGCTTTTTCCTGAGAGAGGGACAACTTATCCACCACTTGGTCCCAAATCTGCTGCATTCTTTCTACCACAGTGTCCACACTTGGGCAGGTCGAAGATTCCACCTGCCCTGAAGAAAATCGAGGATGAAACCCAAAGTTACAGAAAAAGGGCGACATCAAAGTGGCAGAACTAGCTCTATTGTTAAGCGCAAATTCTGCCAAGGGCAAAAATGAGACCCAATCATCCTGATCAGCATATATAAAACATCTCAAATAGGACTCCAAAGTCTGGTTTGTTCTCTCAGTCTGCCCATTGGTCTGAGGATGAAACGAAGAGGAGAAAGATAGCTGAATTCCCAGATTGGAGCAAAAAGCTTTCCAAAATCTGGAAACAAACAGGACTCCTCTGTCCGATACGATGTTCTCAGGAATCCCATGCAACCGAACCACCTGTTGTATAAACAAGGGCACCAACTCAGAAGAAGATGGCAACTTTGGGAGTGGTACAAGATGGACCATCTTAGAAAATCTTATCACAAATCACCCAGATAAGTCATTCTCTGAGAGACAGGAAGATCAGAAATAAAATCCATTGAGATATGGGTCCATGGCCTCTTGGGCATCGGCGGGGGCATCAGCAACCCACTAGAACGAGAACAGGGTTTAGACCGAGAACAAGTCCCACAGGACTGCACAAAATTCCTGACATCACGAGATAAGGCAGGCCACCAAAAAGACCGACTCACCAAATCTCTGGTACCAAAAATACCTGGATGACCAGCCAACGCGGAGCAATGAATTTCAGACATTACTCTCTTCCTCCACTGGTCAGGAACATACAATTTTCCCATAGGACAACGCTCAGGTTTGTCCTCCTGAAATTCCTCCAGGGCACGTCTCAAATCGGGTGAGATGGCGGAAAGAACTACCCCCTCATTTAGAATGGTAGTAGGCTCGGTCACAATAAGAGAATCCACAAAGAAACTCCTAGAAAGGGCATCCGCCTTAGCATTCTTAGTGCCCAGAAGAAAAGAGACCACAAAATTAAAATGCGTGAAAAGCAAGGCCCACCTAGCCTGTCTAGGATTCAAGCGTTTGGCTGATTCAAGATGAATCAAATTTTTGTGGTCGGTGAGGACCACAACTTGATGTCTAGCTCCCTCCAACCAATGTCTCCACTCTTCAAATGCCGATTTCATGGCCAACAATTCCTGATTCCCCACGTCATAGTTACGTTCAGATGGGGAGAATTTTTGAGAAAAGAAGGCACAGGGATTCATCTTAGAAGTCACCGGATCTTTTTGGGACAAAACGGCTCCTGCACCAATCTCAGAAGCATCTACTGCCACCTGAAATGGGAGTGAGACATCAGGTTGCCGTAGAACCGGAGCAGAAGTGAATCTCCGCTTAAGCTCCTGAAATGTCTCTGGAGACCAATTTACCACATCAGCGCTCTTTTTGGTCAGATCAGTCAGTGGTTTGACAATACCAGAAAAATTACTTATAAATTTACGATAGAAATTAGCAAAACCAAAAAACTTCTGGAGAGCCTTCAAAGTGGGCTGAACCCAATCATAAATGGCCTGTACCTTGGCCGGGTCCATTTCAATAGCCGATGGGGACAAAATGAATCCAATAAATGAAATCCTCCGTACACCAAAGAAGCACTTCGATCCCTTAATATACAGGGAATTTTCCATAAGGATCCAGAACACAGTCCAGACATGTTCCACATGAGAATCCCAATCACTGGAAAAGACCAAAATATCATCCAGATAAATGATCAAAAACTTATCCACAAAGTCCCAGAAAATATCGTTCATAAAAGATTGGAAGACAGAAGGGGCATTAGTGAGCCCAAAAGGCATCACCATGTCCTCAAAATGTCCCTCCGGAGTATTAAACGCCGTCTTCCATTCATCTCCGTGTTTGATGCGAATAAGATTATATGCCCCCCTGAGGTCAAGCTTGGTAAACCAGCAGGCACTTTTAACTCTGGAAAATAAATCAGAAATCAGGGGTAACGGGTACTGATATTAAACCGTGATTTTGTTAAGGGAACGATAGTCAATACAAGGCCTTAATGAACCATCTTTTTTGGCCACAAAAAAAACCCAGCACCTAAAGGTGAAGAGGATGGTCTAATATGAGCCTTCTCCAACGACTCCTTGATATACGATCGCATAGCATCATTCGGGTACCGATAAGTTGAAAAGCCGACCCTTGGAAAATTTACACCCGGGCATGAGCTCAATTGCATAACTCCTATGAGGAGGCCAAGACACACACTTACTCTCACTAAATACATCATAAAAATCAGCCAAATAATCAGGAATATCATGAGACTGGGGAGAGGTGGAGAAAACAGGAGTGTCAGTAAGAACACACTGACAACCCCAACTCACCACAGACACAGGATTCCAATCCAAGACAGGATTATGAGTTTGCAACCAGGGAAAACCCAGAACAATAGTATCATGCAAATTGTGCAACACCAAAAATTTACAATTTTCTTGGTGGTCCGGGGCGACCCGCATTATCACCTGGGTCCAAAACTGGGGTTTATTCTCCACCAAAGGAGTAGCATCAATACCCCTCAAAGGGATAGGAGTTCGCAGGGGTAACATGGGAAAACCACAATGTTTTGTAAAGTCTAATTCCATCAGATTCAAAGCTGCTCCTGAATCTACAAAAGCCTTAGCAGAAAATGTAGACAAGGAGCAGATCAGGGTAATTGCCAAAAGGAACTTAGGCTGTACACTGCCCACGGCAAATGTGTGCGCAAAACATTTTTCTCATTTAGGGCAGACAGAAATAGTATGAAAGACGTATCCACAGAAAAAATACAGCTTATTACGCCTTCTAAACTCCTGACGTTGCGCCCTAGACAAAACCCTATCACATTGCATGAGTTCAGACGTTCGTTCAAAAGGTGGCAACACCTCTCGTGTAGTTTTACGTTCACGTAAACGTCGATCCACTTGAATGGCTAATGACATAGAGTCGTCAAGACCAGAGGGAACAGGAAATCCCACCATAACATCTTTTACGGTTTCTCCAAACCCTTCCGAAAGAGAGCTGCTAGGGCATTTAGTAAGGACCGCCCACTTTTGGAATTTTTGACAGTATAAGGCTGGTTTCACACTTGCGTTTTTTTGCGATGTTTTTTAGCTCAAACGCATGCGTTTTTTCCCCCTATCTTTTACATGGGTGCGCATACACATGCGTTTGTACGCGTTTGTATGCGCATGCGTTTTTTGTAGTGTGCGCTCGGGCGCACAGAATGCATCCTGTTACATTTTTTGTGCGTCCGACTTGCCCCAAAAAAACGCATGAGCACGCAATGCGTTTCTTTTTACAGCAAAACACCCATTATAGTCTGAGTGTGCATACATGTGCATTGTAATGCGCACGTATGCGCAAAAAAAAGCATGCTTTTTGGAAAAAAACATACCAAAACCCGCAAAAAAACGCACAAACGCATGATGCGTTTTTTTCATGCGTTTGTGTGCGCAAAAAACGCACCGCAAAAAAACGCAGGTGTGAAAGTAGCCTAACTCTGCATAATCCTGACCCTGGTTCAATGCCAATAAGGTTTTCTAAGCTTGACCAATAGCATTAGGTTCATCATACAACAACCCCAAGGCTTGAAAAAATGCATCCACATTAGTCAGAATAGGATTTCCAGGTGTCAGAGAAAAAACCCAATCCTGGGGATCGCCGCGCAGCAAGGAGATGACAATTTTAACCTGCTGCACAGAGCTCCCCGATGAGTTAGGCTTCAAAGCAAGAAATAACTTACAATTATTCTTAAAATTCAAAAATTTAGACCGATCTCCAGAAAACACATCAGGAGTAGGGATTTTTGGTTCAACAGCAGATTGAGCGAGATAGGCGGACATTCCCCGCACTTCAGCAGCGAGCTGCTCAACACGATCAGACAATTGCTTAATCTCCATTAAAGAAAAAAAAATCCTCCTACAGCCTCAGAGAAAAAAAGGAAAAAATATATATATAAAAAAAATTCTGACACTTTTTTTTTTTTTTTCTTTTTACAATTCTTACCTGCTTTTGAGTACCCTAGAATCTGTGGTTTAGGCTGGTGATTCTGTTATGATTGGGTCACCGAGGAGGAGAGCAAGACCAAGCTAAGCCACAGAAAACCAGAGAGGTTGGTAACTAAGCGGTTTGCAGACCCCTGATCCTATCCACACAACTAGCAGTAGCCGTGGAGCATCCCTACAATGATCCTAGATGCCTCAACGCAGCTGGAGAGCTAAATAAGCCTAAAGCAAAAAAAGGGGAAATCTAAACTGCCCCAGAGCAGACCCCAAAGGAATAGATAGCCCCCAAACATATATTGTCGGTGAAAACACAAATGCAGGTAGAAAAATAGACTGTGCAAACGATGGGGCCCACACTAACTAGACAGGACAGGAAAGGAAAGACATTGTCTGCAATCACGCAAAAAAACCTGCAAAAAATGTCCAACACGTCTGATAGAAAAATACTGAAGTCGTACGACTTCACCCACTATATCAGCACTCTGATATATTCTGAAAGCAGAGCAAAAAGAGGCCAATCTAATAAGGGACAAAAACAAACTGGCACAAGTAGTAACATAAGGATGGAGATTCAGCACAGCCCCAGCCGGAGCTAGCTGACCACACAAAACTGAAATAGACAAAACCAGATCAAATGTGAACAATAGCAAAAGAACACTTAGCTGAGCATGCAGGGACTGAGCTGGAAACTAAGACCTCAGGAGGCAGGAAAAAATCACCAGCAGGGATATCGGCTGTCTTAAATCCAGTCAAAAACTCCAGATCTCCAATGTCGTCCTCATTATTAGGTGGCAACCCTCTGTTAATCAGATCAGCTCCATTACCGCCAGTAACCACAAGAGGGGGCCCAGAAAGAGAACTTGTGACCCCTCTGTCAATATAACCAGCTCCACTACCTTCACTAGTAACCAGAGGTACAGTAGGCCAGAAAGCGAATTCACAACAGCTTCCTGCTCTGTCCTTGCTACTTTGTGAGATGGTACAGTCTCCACAGCTCCCATCCAGACCAGGAACCATAAAAGTCCTTCTGAGGTCGGTCCTCAACAGCAGGATCCCTCCACGTTGCCCAGCAGTCCAAGGCAGCTAGTGTTCCCCTCGACCGGGATACCCTCTGCTCCTGGCAGTGAAGAGCATCCTGCCTCTGGCAAGTTTGCCCAGGCTCTGCTGCAGGAATAGGAAATTCTTTTCATGTCTGTCTTACACATAAAACATGAGGGAACCATAAGGGTGCCACATGGGCCCAGTGTGTAGGAGAGAGGAGGCAACTGAGGTTCCCCGCTACCTCCTTACATGTATTCCACTATTTTGCATGAGGGAGAAACCTCCCAAATTTAGGAGTGGGAGCTCTCCCAAATGTTTGATACAGGGCCAATTGAGGGCCCTTACCAAACTCAGGTTTCACAGCACCTGCTGGCACTCTGCAAATTGTCAGCAAGTGCCACATAATGACATGGCGGTGGATATAGTGGTGGTAGCGAGCGATACCCAAAATTCAAATGGGCATGTTTGAAATGGCATTGTAAAGGGATGAGGAATATGTATTCCACTATCTTTCTAAGTATTTGGCATGAGGGAGGGTCCTCACAAATGTAGGAGTGAGAGCCCTGACAAATGTTAAAGTAAAAAATCAAGCCAAAACGCTCCATGTGAACATATGCTAAAGGGGAGGTATATATTTTTTTATTTTGCGTTATATACACATGTAATTATGAAGGAGATACCGTATTTTTCGGACTATAAGACGCACCCCAAATTTTCAGAAGTAAAATAGGGGAAAAAAATGTGTCAAATGGGGGTCCATATTACAGTCCAAATTCAGCTTACTGGGGAAGGGGGAATCGGCACAGGTGGAGGAGTGGTCACAGGGGTAGTTCAGTGGTCCAGGCTGGTGTGGTGGCCTCTGGTAAATCCCCTCCCAGGCTGGTGCAGCGGTTGTGCTTTGGGGTTGCCGGTGGTTCTGTGGTGCTCTGTGGTGCAGCAGGGCTCTGCTGACATTTTGCGACAGGTGCGTCGGGCTCCGCCTGCATTTTATGAAAGCCCAGAGGCCCCCACAGATCCATCGCTGCAAATACTGGGGCCTCCAGGAAAAAGGCCGTATAGGCGGCACATGCTCAGATTGAGATTTCAGCAACGAGATCTTGGGATGAGATCTCGTTTGCAGAGATCTCAATCTGCTGCGATGTGGTGGCCTCCAGGAAAATGGCCGCCTGGGGCAGCGCATGCTCAGATTCCGACCTTGGCATCATGATCTCGTCCAGAGATTTCGGCTCTCGAGATCTCTGTGCCGAGATCTCAATCTGAGCATGCGCCTCCCCCAGCGGCCATTTTCCCAGAGGCCACCCCATCGCAGCAATGGATCTGCGGGGGCCTCCGGGCTTTCACAAATTGCCAGCGGAGCCCCCCTCACCACAGAGCACAACTACCGCACCACTGCTGCACCAGCCTGGGAAGGCAGGCTGCATCACCCTGCAGTGTCAGACCTGGACTGTCGCCTCAGTATTTTGTAAGTATATTCCGACTAGAAGACGCACCCCCATTTTCCCCCTAAATGTTTTTGGCAAAAAGTGTGTCTTATAGTCCGAACAATATGGCAATGTTTCTTAGCATTTTTCTCTTTAAAAATAAGTGTTTGGTTTGGAACGTCTTTTTAAAAATTCGTAAAACAATAGTCTGACAAAATTATACCATATGTGAGTCAGAAAGGCATGCAGGCATCTTCTCCATGTTGTTCCCATATAGTTTTAGCTCTTTCCCATGCCACCAGACCTGTTTGTTGGGTCCAGCAGAAAAATATTCGGCTTTCCCATTGACTTGCTTTGGATTCATTATTCGGTACGAATACCCGGATAATAGAAATTATTCATGCCAATGTTTCAGAATCCAAATATTTCACTACTAGCTTGACCCGTGCAAAATTTTCACACATTAGTCATCGGGGGCGCAGGCACTTTCAGAAAAAGCAAGCTGGTCAAATATAAATGTATTTCATGAGCTGATGAACACATACAGGTATTTATATATGTAGATTGGTAATACAATAACATGGTTTGATAAGTAGGGGCCAAAAAATGTCTTCCGGTTGAGGTGCCACCTGTAGGTCATTGTGTCTTTTTGCAGGTTTATGAAAATGAATGTTTAAACTGTATTTAGTGATAAAATCGTGAATGTGTGGTTTGTTTGGCTCTTTTTTTGCTGAAGGAAGCACGTTTACCTTTCAAATGGTGTATCATTTTTTTTTTAAAGAGAAAAATGCTAAGAAACATTACCGTATTGTTCGGACTATAAGACGCACTTTTTCCCAAAAACATTTAGGGGGAAAATGGGGGTGCGTCTTATAGTCGGAATATACTTACAAAATACTGAGGCAGCGGTCCAGGTCTGACACAGCAGGGTGATGCAGCCTGCCTTCCCAGGCTGGTGCAGTGGTGGTGCTCTGTGGTGCGGTAGTTGTGCTCTGTGGTGAGGGGGGCTCCGCCAGCAATTTGTGAAAGCCCGGAGGCCCCCGCAGATCCATTGCTGCGATGGGGTGGCCTCTGGGAAAATGGCCGCCGGGGGAGGCGTGAAGTATTCAGCGAAAAAACAGTGCATGTTTACAAATATGTTCGCATATGTGACTCACCATTTGTGTGTGTGTGTGGCGAAGTAATCAGCGAAAAAGCAGTGCATGTATACAAATGTGTTTGCATATGTGACTCACTTGCAGTGAAGTGTGCAATCCTCTAAAGTGCCTGAAATAGGCTGGGCAAGCACTTGAGCAAGCCGGAAAGACTCTAAGGCAAATGTTTGGATTTGTTTGTGATGTCTGTAAGCAGCTTTGTGGTAGTGTGCTTTGGGGTACTGTGGTGCCACCTGCAGATCATTTTTCCTTACTGCAGGGTTAGGAAAATGTTTAAACTGTATTTTGTGATCAAATCGTGGATGTGTGGTTTGCTTGGCTACTTTCTTGCTGAAGGGGGCAAGTTTACCTTTCAAATGGTGTTTCATTTGTGTGTGCAGTATGACCGGAGATACAAAGTAATCACCGAAAAAGTGTTTAGAAATAATAGAATAGATTCGATCATCACTACTCATTATCCTTCTTTTTTCTTTGGGGCTGTGATAATGAATCACGGGTAAGTTTTTTTTTTTTTTTTTTTTACTCTAGAGTATCCTGTTCTGATAGCAATAGATCTAAATCCCCTGGTTTTGAACCTGTCATGGAAGTCTGTTGTTTGGGACTCAAATTGGGATTCGGAGGAGCAGTGTTACACCGCTCCGCCATACTCACCCGGCCTCCGCTCCCACGTCGCAGCCTCTCTCCACTCGAAGGCCGCGGCGGTCACCTGAGACGGGCTTGCGACCAATGCCTTCCCTGTATGCTATGTTCATGCGCCATAGGCCGCGGCCACGCCTCCCTCCTGCTTCTTATGCTCCGGCTGTGCCCTGACCCGGAAGCACCTTTGGACCAATGGCTGACCAGACGGGGCCATATCAGGCCGCTTCCCCCTGAGGGAGACGCCTGATCGTTGTGTTTCCTAACACTCTAGCCTCGCTTCATCGTGTGCACTCTGCTCCTGCAGTTCCAGTGTCGGCTGCTCCTCGCAGCAGCTCCTCAGTCCTGCTACCCGTGTTCCTTGTTCTCTTCAGCAGTTCAGTCTCCAGTGTTCCTGCCGTCCTACTCCAGTCCTGCTTTCAGTGTTCCTGCTGTCCTACTCCAGTCCCGCCTTCAGTGTTCCTGCTGTCCTACTCCAGTCCCACTGTCAGTGTTCCTAATGTCCTTCTCCAGTCCTGCCTTCAGTGTTCCTGCCGTCCTACTCCAGTCTCAGTCTTACTCCGGTCCATCCTGAGCCTCCCCTCTCGGTACCGGCTACCGTGGTACTCGAATCCCTGGGCCTGCTCCTAACGGTCCCTGTATAGGGGTCGGTTCCACCTGGCAGCTTGCCCGGGGATCCTCGGTGCCACGGTCCAGAGGGTCCACTCCCGGAGGTTCCTGCTCCAGACCACCCACGCTAACAGTACGATCAAGCCATGGACCCCGCCGGTACTACGGCTGCTACCCAGAAAGAGTTGCTATTCCTACGGGAGAATCAGGGGTGCATTATGTCAGTCATGAAGTCGATGGACACCCGTTTGTCGGCTTTACAGGTGGCCGATCCTGGAAATGCCACTCAGCTGGCCAGTCTCCAACAGGAGCTGGGTCAGCAGCAAGATACTCAAGCCCACATATTGTCCTACATGGCCTCCTTTGATAGTCGCTTGTCGGCCCTCCAGGCTGCCACTGCAGTGCCGACTCCTCCTCCTGCGTCTACTGCTCTCCCGACGCCCCGCCTCACCAAGCCGCCTCGTTTCACCTGGGATCCCAAGCTCTGTAGGGGGTTCTTAAATCAGTGTAGTCTCCACCTTGAATGGCTGCAGCAGCAATATCCCTCGGATCGGGCCAAAGTTGCCTTCATCATGTCCCATTTGGTGGGAGAGGCCCTGTCTTGGGTAAACCCGCTCTGGGAACGTGACGACCCGGTCGTCTCGAGTCCCCCGGTTTTCCTGGATACGTTTCGTAAGGTTTTCGATGAGCTGGGTCGGTTAGCCTCTCTCACTGAGTCACTCTTTAACTTACACCAGGGCTCTCTCATGGTCAGACAGTACGCTATTCGCTTTCACACTATCTCCTCCAAGCTCGGCTGGAATAATGCAGCATTGGTGGGGGCATTCTGGCGCGGTCTTTCTAGTAGAATAAAGGATGAACTCACAGGTCGAGATACCCCGTCCACCTTAGAGGACCTTATCTCGCTGGCTACCGGCATTGATCTGCGCTTTCTGGAGCGTGCTCGGGAGTCAGCGAGAGACAGGCTGTCCTCTGGGTCAGTTTCTCCTTTCACCCGGTCTGCCAGCTCCCATTTGGTTGGGTCCTCTTCCTTCTCTTCGGGTGAGCCCATGCAGATAGATCGTCTCAGGTTGGCCGAGTTGTGTCAGAGAGAGAGACGGGCACAAGGTCTGTGCCTCTATTGCGGTGATTTGTCACACTGTATCCGCACCTGTCCTAAGAGACAGGGAAACGACTCCACCTAGGTCAGGTAAGAGAGGCCTTCCTAGGTGATGATGATCCCTCTCAACCCCTTACGATTTCTGTGCTTTTGGTTTCAGGAGGGAGGCGTGGATTCAGGCTCAGCGGGTAACTTCATTCGGCCGGAAGAGGTGGACAAATACCAAATTCCTGTAGTCACTCTATCTAACCCAATTCAGATTGCCACCGTGGATGGCAAACCGCTACAGGTGACCATCACCTTGGTCACTGAAGAGGTGGAGTTGCAAGTCGGAGCTTTACATCGAGAGAAGATAGCCTTTTACGTTTTACCTAAGCTCTCTCACGCTATTCTACTCAGTCTTCCATGGTTAAGGACTCATCAGCCTGTTCTCGACTGGTCTTCTGGGGAGATACTCCGCTGGGGGCACCCGTGCCAAGCTCGCTGTCTGACTCCTGTCCGCCTGGCGGCCGCTCCTCGGTCACCTCCAGACCTCCCGGGTCTTCCTCCAGCTTACAGCTCCTACGCCGATGTTTTTGATAAGAAGGAAGTGGAGGTCCTCCCTCCACACCGCCCGTTTGACTGCCCAATTGAACTTGCTCCCGGTTCAACCCCTCCAAGGGGCAGAATCTACCCTGTCTCCCGCAGAGACCACCGCCATGTCTGAATACGTCCGAGAGAACCTCGCCAAAGGCTTTATACGGAAATCCTCTTCGCCCGCGGGAGCCGGGTTCTTCTTCGTCAAAAAAGACGGAACTCTACGGCTATGCATTGACTATAGGGGCTTGAATGAGATTACCATCAAGAACAGGTACCCTCTTCCACTCATTCCGGAGCTGTTTGACCGTCTCAGAGGGGCTCGGGTCTTTTCCAAGCTGGACCTCAGGGGAGCCTACAACCTGGTCCGTATCCGTGCAGGTGACGAGTGGAAGATCGCTTTCAACACTCGAGATGGCCATTACGAGTACCTGGTCATGCCCTTCGGTCTTTGCAATGCTCCTGCAGTGTTTCAAGAGTTCATCAATGAGATCTTCCGGGATCTCTTGTACTCCTGTGTGGTCGTGTACTTAGACGACATCCTCATCTTCTCACCGGACCTTTCGTCGCACAGAAAGAGTGTCCGCCTGGTGCTTCAGCGTCTTCGGGAGAACCGCCTGTATGCAAAGATCGAGAAATGTCTCTTTGAACAGACCTCTCTGCCGTTTCTGGGATTCATTATCTCCGACGCTGGTCTAAGGATGGATCCCGAGAAGTTGTCTGCCATCCTCAAATGGCCTCGCCCCGTCGGATTGAAGGTGATACAACGATTCCTCGGGTTCGCTAACTATTACTGGCAATTTGTCTCCCACTTCTCCACGATCACAAGACCCATTTATGCGCTCACCCGTAAAGGGTCTACATCCAAGGATTGGTCTCCTGAGGCAGAGGAGGCCTTTCTGACCATAAAACGGGCTTTCTCCACGGCTCCGGTCCTGCATCGCCCTGAGAGCGATCGACCTTTTGTACTCGAGGTGGATGCTTCCTCGACGGGTACCGGGGAGGTACTGTCCCAGAGAACCACCTCCGGTCGCCTGCACCCTGGTGGCTTCTTCTCGAAGGCCTTTTCTCTATCCGAGTGTAACTACTCGATCGGCGACCGGGAACTTTTGGCCATCAAGTTGGCCTTGGAGGAATGGCGACACCTCCTGGAAGGAGCTGTCCATCCTTTTGTCATCTTCTCAGGCCAGATTCTTGTGGTCCATCTCCAGTCTGCCCGTAGACTTAACCCTCACCAGGCCAGATGGTCCCTATTTTTCGCCCGATTTGATTTCAAGCTCCGATTCCATCCTGGCAACAAGAATTCCAAAGCCGACGCCATGTCCAGGGTCTTCCAGCCACACTAATCCACGGAAGAACCTTCGCACATCATTGATCCCACTAGGATCATCACCGTGGCTCCGGTGAACTGGCTTACTCCCCCACCTGGCAAGACGCTTGTGCCAGAGAATCTCAAGCAAAAGGTTCTTCTATGGGGGCACTCCTCCAAACTGGCCGGCCATCCCGGAACTAAGAAGACCCTTGATCTTATCACGCGTCACTACTGGTGGTCCACGCTTCGCCAAGATGTACTCGACTTTGTGGCTTCTTGTCCATCCTGTGCAAGAAACAAAGTGCCACGGAGACCTCCGTCCGGCTTGTAGCTTCCATTGCCCGTCCCTACGGTTCCTTGGGAAAACATCGCCATGGATTTCATCACCGACCTACCCTGCTCTGCGGGCTGCACAGTCATCCTGGTGGTGGTAGATCATTTTTCCAAGATGGCTCACTTCGTCCCTTTGCCCGGTCTTCCCTCAGTGCCAGAGCTGGCCAAAATCTTAATTCGTCAAATCTTCAGACTTCACGGATTACCTCGACGCATTGTGTCTGACGGAGGGGTTCAGTTTACCTCCAAGTTCTGGCGTTCGCTTTGTAAGCTCATGAACATTTCCCTCGACTTCTCCTCGGCCTACCATCCACAGTCCAACGGACTGGTAGAGCGTGCCAACCAGACGCTTACGGGGTACTTACGGCACTTCTCCAGAATGATTGGGTCAACTTACTCCCCTGGGCAGAGCTCGCTTATAACAACCATGCTGGTGAGTCTTCGGCCAAGTCTCCATTTTTCATTGTTTTTGGCAAACATCCTGGTGTTCCTCTTCCGATAACTCCTGCCTCCGAAGTACCCGTGGCCAACGCTTTGTCCTCCGAGTTTTCCAAGATCTGGGCCGAGACCAACACGTCACTCAAGAAGTCCGCTGATCGGATGAAGAATTTTGCCGACAAGAGATTGGAGCCTCCACCCTATCGTGTTGGGGACAAGGTCTGGCTCTCATCCAAATTCATCCAGTTGAAACTGCCCTCCTACAAGTTGGGGCCACGCTACATCGGTCCATTTGAAATTCTTGGACGTATCAACGAAGTCGCCTACAAATTGAGGTTGCCTGCTTCGTTCCGGGTCCCGAACACCTTCCATGTCTCTCTCCTGAAACTTGTGGTGCTGAATCTCTTCCATTCCTCGCTTGATCCTGGTCCTCAGCCGGTGGGTGCCGACGACGTTTTTGAAGTGCAGGATATTCTCGCTGTGAAAAGGGTTAGAGGTAGGACTTTCTTTCTTGTTGATTGGAAGGGTTTTGGTCCTGAGGAGAGATCCTGGGAGCCTCGAGAGAATATCAATGCTCCCCGTATCCTCAGGAGGTTTCTTGCTAACCTCCGGGGAGGGCGGCTTGGGGGGGGTACTGTTACACCACTTCGCCATACTCACCCGGCTTCCGCTCCCACGCCACAGTCGGCCTCCGCTCCCACGCCGCAGCCTCTCTCCAATCAAAGGCCGCGGCGGTCACCTGAGACGGACTCGCGACCGATGCCTTCCCTGCATGCTATGCGCATGCGCCATAGGCCGCGGCTGCGCCTCCCTCCTGCTTCTTATGCTCCGGCTGTGCCCTGACCCGGAAGCACCTTTGAACCAATGGCTGACCAGACGGGGCCATATCAGGCCGCTTCCCCCTGAGGGAGGCGCCTGATCGTTGTGTTTCCTAACACTCTGGCCTCGCTTCATCGTGTGCACTCTGCTCCTGCAGTTCCAGTGTCAGCTGCTCCTCGCAGCAGTTCCTCAGTCCTGCTACCCGTGTTCCTTGTTCTCTTCTGCAGTTCTGTCTCCAGTGTTCCTGCCTTCCTACTCCAGTCCTGCTTTCAGTGTTCCCGTCGTCCTACTCCAGTCCTGCCTTCAGTGTTCCCGTCGTCCTACTCCAGTCCTGCCTTCAGTGTTCCTGCCATCCTACTCCAGTCCTGCCTTCAGTGTTCCTGCTGTCCTACTCCAGTCCTGTCTTCAGTGTTCCTGCCGTCCTACTCCAGTCTGTCTTACTCCGGTAAATCCTGAGCCGCCCCTCTCGGTACTGGCTACCGTGGTACTCGAACCCCTGGGCCTGCTCCTAATGGTCCCTGTATAGGGGTCGGTTCCACCTGGCAGCTCGCCCGGGGATCCTCGGTGCCACGGTCCAGAGGGTCCACTCCCGGAGGTTCCTGCTCCAGACCACCCACGCTAACAAGCAGATCCGCCTCGCTCTGAGGAATTGACCAACTGAGGTAGCCTTGATGGTACTATAGGGATGGCTTGAACCGGCATGCAGCAATGAATTGACAGAAGTGTATTTCCGAAATACATCCCCCTGCAAGTGCAGAAGTTCATCTGCTTCAATTCGGATATCAAGGAAATCCACCTCTTTTTTGCTTGATATGTAGGTAAGCTTGATGTTAAACTCTGGGAAAGAGGCCGTGGAGCAGACAGGACTACTTAAACATAATGGATTAAAACACATGAGACATGCAGAAGAATGAACAGGTCAGTAAGAAACTGTTCACACCACCTAAAGACTGAAACACAAAGAAAAAACGCAGTATGACAAAGATGCAAAAATACTCTGTGGTAAAAAATACATAACAGTAGACAGCCAGTACTAGTAAAAAATGATAACAAGAGCAGGGTATTTAGTTGATACGGTTTTTGCAAAAAATGGATACGAAGCCACTCCACCACGTCACGGTAACCCTTTTCGGAGCAGTCCTATCTAATGTATTTAAAACCTGATCATGTGAACAGTACCTACATGAGTAGGATTCAGAAAGGCACTGCACAATATGGGCACACTGGGCAAAATGGCTCTTGTGCATGTCCCACAAGAGAGGCGGGGATCTCCCAAAGCTTGCATAAGCAAGAAATTAGTAGATTAAAAACACATGTGACATGCACAAGAATGAACAGCTCAGTAAGAAACTGTTCACACCACCTAAAGACTGAAACACAAAGAAGAAACACAAAGAAAAAACGCAGTACGTCAAACGTGCAAAAATACTCTGTTGTAAAAAATACAGAACAGTAGACAGCCAGTGCTAGTAAAAAACGATAACAAGAACAGGGTATTTAGTTGATACGTTTTTTGCAAAAAATGTCTATGAAGCCACTCCACCACGTCACGGTAACCTTTTTCGGAGCAGTCCTATCTAATGTATTTAAAACCTGATCATGTGAACAATACCTACATGAGTAGGATTCAGAAAGGCACTGCATGGTATGTATGTACTTATGTAGGTATTGTTCACATGATCAGGTTTTAAACCATTACCTTCTAAAGACATAATACGTCCAGCATGAACCTGCCTTTACTTTCTAACAGACATTGAGCTATTGCCTTATTATCTAAACCTTTCCTATCTATGGATTACATTTTTCATTGACATCAGATTACTCATACAGTATGTCTCTTTTTTGAAATTTCAGGATTTTTTGTTACACGTATCTTTCTTATTATGTCCTGATCTACTACTTGGTCAAAACCTTTTTTTACCTTGGGATTACATCACAATTGTACCTATAATTTTGTATTGATACAGGGGCGGGCTGGACCGGGTGGCAGAGAGGCATTTTCCCCCCGGGCCGGATAATTGGCAAAAAACAGGGCCATGCCACTCGCTCGCCCGCCCGCCCTGCAGCGTGTGTGCATACATGACAGCACAGTATCACATCAAACATGGCCGCCGCGGCGGCGCAGCCCGCGGTAGCTGAGAGAGAAGGAGGAGATAGCACTCACTCAGACAGTGTGGCTGGGCGTGTGGGCGGGCCGCCTCTCATAGCAGTAGCAGACACAGGAGGGAGGCATGCGGGTGGGCGGGCCACCTCTCAGTCATAGCAATAGCAGACACAGGATGGGGCAGGTGGGAGGGCGGGCCGCATAGCAATAGCAGACACGGGGCGGGCGGGCCGCCTCTCATAGTCTTAGTAATAGCAGACACAGGAGGGGGTGGGCGGGTCGCATAAGCAATAGCAGACACGGGTGGGCGGGCCGCCTCTCATAGTCATAGCGATAGCAGACACAGGAGGGGGCGGGCCGCATAGCAATAGCAGACACGGGTGAGCGGGCCGCCTCACATAGCAATGCCAATATAGCAGACACAGGGGTGGGCGGGCCCGGCCGCCTCACAGCCATAGCAGACACAGGGGCGAGGGGCGGTTCTCAGTCACTGCACTGACTGCAGGCTGAGACTGTGTTGCCACGGCAGCCAGCGGCGTGCTGTGATTGGAGTCGTGGTTCAGAGAGGCATGTGTACGGCGTGCTACGTAAGCATGCCTCAGAACCCCAGCCAGATCTGAGGGAAGGGAGCGGCCACCATTGCTCCCAGACAGTGCAGAGACAGGCCACACTGAGTGCTGCTGCCTGCTGCTCACCTCAGGCCGTGACCAGGGGTCCCGTGTGTCCTCCAGCCCAGGCAGGCTCCTCCAGAAAGGACAAGTATGGGAAAAAGTTAACAATGTGGAATGTGTACTGTGACCCTTTGTAATGGCCTTGTCTGTGACAACTTCACATCCACATTTTAGAGGGCCACATCCACCACATTACAGAGTCTGACTCTGTATTGTGGATGTGGCCCTCTAAAATGTGGATGTGACTCTCTAAAATGTGGATGTGGGTGACATCATCCACATTTTAGAGGGTCACATCCACATTTTAGAGGGCCACATTCACATTACAGACTCTGTAATTTGGATGTGGCCCTCTAAAATGTGGATGAGTCATGTGACCCTCTAAAATGTGGATGTGGCCCTCTAAAATGTGGATGTAGGTGACATCATCCACATTTTAAAGGGCCACATCCCCATTAAAGAGGGCCACATCCCCATTGTAGAGAGTCACATCCACATTTTAGAAAGTCACATCATGTGACCCTCTGTATTGTGGATGTGACCCTCTGTAATGTGGATGTGACCCTCTGTAACAGGGGTGGGAAACAAAATTTTCCTGAGGGGCCACATGAGAGACTGATTGTTGTGGAAGGCCGATCCAATAGGCCAAAATTAATCTCAATATTAATATTGATATTTTATTATATTATTGATAATTTTATTATTAATTGTATTAGAATTTTATATATTGAGCAGAATTAAGTATGCTGACACCCCCCTATATATCGTTTGAACCCAAGCACAGTCCCTTCTGTATATTGTATGAGCCCCCCCAACAGCCCCTTATATGCGGCATGAGCCCCACACAGCCTCCCTATATACACTGCATGAGCCCCACACAGCCTCCCTATATATACAGCATGAGCCTCACACAGCCTTCCCATATAGAGCATGAGCCCCACACAGCCTCCCTATATACACTGCATGAGCCTCACACAGCCTTCCCATATACAGCATGAGCCCCACACAGCCTCCGTATATACACTGCATGAGCCTCACACAGCCTCCCTATATATACTGCATGAGCCTCACACAGCCTCCCTATATATACTGCATGAGCATCACACAGCCTCCCTATATAAACTGCATGAGCCCCACACAGCCTTCCTATATATACAGCATGAGCCTCACACAGCCTTCCCATATACAGCATGAGCCCCACACAGCCTCCCTATATACACTGCATGAGCCTCACACAGCCTCCCTATATACATTGCATGAGCCTCACACAGCCTCCCTATATACATTGCATGAGCCCCACACAGCCTCCCTATGTACACTGCATGAGCCCCACACAGCCTCCCTATGTACACTGCATGAGCCCCACACAGCCTCCCTATGTACACTGCATGAGCCCCACACAGCCTCCCTATGTACACTGCATGAGCCCCACACAGCCTCCCTATGTACACTGCATGAGCCCCACACAGCCTCCCTATGTACACTGCATGAGCTCCACACAGCCTCCCTATATACGGCATGAGCCTCACACAGTCTCCCTATATACGGCATAAGCCCCACACAGCCTCCCTATATACGGCATGAGCCCCACACAGCCTCCCTATATACGGCATGAGCCCCACACAGCCTCCCTATATACGGCATGAGCCCCACACAGCCTCCCTATATACGCCATGAGCCTCACACAGCCTCCCAATAAATGGCATAAGCCTCACACAGCCTCCCAATAAATGGCATGAGCCTCACACAGCCTCCCCATATACGGCATGAGCCCCACACAGCCTCCCTATATACACTGCATGTTGCCCCCATAGCCTCCCCATGTGCAGCTTGTCACCCCCATATGCAACACCATGTGCAGCAGCAGCACCATATCACCCCCTCATGTCACCCACCCGAGGTGTGCAGCACCATGTCGTCACCCACCCCAGGTGTTCGGCACCATGTCGTCACCCCATAGCCTCTCCATGCCCACCCAAATGGCCCATACACAAGGAAAAAACACCACATACCGGTACTCACCTCGTCCCATTCCCTGGCAGTGTGCTTCACTCCCTCCCTCCAGTGCGTGGACTCTCCGGAGTAAACAGCTGACGTGATGACGTCATTTCATCGTGTCAGCTGTTTCACACACTGGTGGAGGAAGTGGCTTGAGGCCCCACCTCCACCAAAGAAGTCAGCAGCACCGTGGCGCACATGGAAATAGCGAGTGGCCAGGCGGGCATTGTGCGGCCCGTGGACCTCTGATTTCCAGCCCCATGGCTGTCTCGTTCCCGGATGTGGCCGCAGGCTGCACTTTGCCCAGGTCTACTCTATAATGTGGATGTGACCGTCTGTAATGTGGATTTGAACGTCTGTAATGTGGATGTGACCCTCTAGGTTACAGTGTACCACAGGCCAGTCTGTGTCCCACTCCTACTCCAGTCCCTGCTGCACAGTGCCTGCGCCCTGTGATAAATGGTGTCCTTGTCCAATATTATCCTTATTTGTTAAATGGGTGATTCATTATTTTCTACCTGTAATATACATACTGATGTTTGGGGAACTTCCTTGAGTTCACGGTAGATGTTTAATCCCTGGTGCTGTGTGCACTTTGGCAGCGTGGCTATATTAGACTTGCACATGCACTTGCGTTAAACTGCATTTTGGTGCCACAATGCACACATAATGGCTTGTGATATTGTGACTTTATTGTAATGACATTTATTCCCGGACACCCATGCTTTATTACCAGGGTCAATTGTCCTTTTTTTATCTATATTAACTCTATTTGTAATTATTATTAAAGTATTGTTTTTGTACGTAATTGTATAGAACTCCTTTTTGGGGGGGTTTTATACATACATACTGCTCCAGAGTGCTGCTGGGGCCATCTTAGGGTAGCGTTACACTTAGCGATGCACCAGCGATCCCGACAATGATATGTATCGCTGGTGCATCGCTAAGTGGTCGCTAGTGAGCTGCCACACAGGCAGATCTCACCAGCGACATAGCAGAGGTCGGGGGGTCGCTACTTACCTGTCAGACGCAGCGATCCTGACGTCCTCCCGCCCGCGTCCACGCATCGCTCGTCTGCGTCACAGGAAGCCCAGCAGGAAGCACCCGACGAGAAATGGTCCAGGACGTTCTCGCGCGACCAACGATGAGCAGCGGGGGAGCCGGTCAGAGGTAAGTATCAGACATAGCGATATCGCTAGCAATATCGCTGCTACGTCACAAAATCGGTGACGTTACAGTGATATTGCTAGAGATATCGCTATGTGTAACGGGGGCTTTAGTCTGTAGCAGTGCAGTGCTCATGTGATATTGAATTCTCTATTCTCTCATGTAAAGAAAGTGATTTGATGTCCACATGGAGTGTAATTAAATAACTGACTGCCTCTGTAGTGTGTTATAGTCCCGTTGTCTGGACTTTGCAACCTCTTGCCCCGACACGGAGGCTGCAAAGTCCAGACAACAGCACAGTAAGGCTGTGTGCACATGTTGCCAATTTTAGATGCGTTTCTGCAGCATTTTTGGTCCCACGGATTTGCATCAAATCTGCAGTGTAGTGCACAAGCAATGTTAGTCTATGGGAGATTGAGAATTGGTGTGCACATGCTGTGGA
This sequence comes from Dendrobates tinctorius, assembly GCF_039654945.1. Classification (NCBI taxonomy): domain Eukaryota; kingdom Metazoa; phylum Chordata; class Amphibia; order Anura; family Dendrobatidae; genus Dendrobates; species Dendrobates tinctorius. The sequence continues at coordinate 60,617 of NW_027362134.1, read as the reverse complement.
AATAAAAAAGTGCAGATTTGCAGTGTTTTATTTTCTGCAGCATGTCAATTCTTTTAGCGGATCTGCAGTGCTACTACAGGAGACCCAAGCCTTAAGATGGGCCGCGGCCCGCGGAACAGTGGGCCACTGCATTGTGCTTGCCCCCCAAGGCTAAAAGTTGCCAGCCAGCCCCTGTATTGATATATACTTTGTGAAAATGTTCTTTTGTGACTAATGAACTTTGATTAGGCTAAAAGAATATCAAACTCTAGCCTTCCTTATAAACATATGTTAATATGAGTCATTGCAATATATAGGTGCGCTAAGAATGTGATACTGGTATCCGTATATAATGTTTGTAGCTGTTGAGCTCCAGTGGTTTTTTTTTTTGGAAATGGCAATATCTGGATACCTTTCTTTTTTTTTATGGAGATCATCTGTCATGACAACAAGCAGAAAAGTTCATCTTTAGGTATTATCTAGGTCCTAATAATTTATTTGCAATACAGTGGATTTAAAAATATATAAAAACTATATTTTTATACAGTGGATATAAAAAAAACATACTAAGAAGAATTATTTCAGATTTTTTTTCTGTCTCTTCTGTCATTCATAATTTGTACAATTCAATTGATAAACACACTGAAATCTCGAAATGAAAAATAATAAGCTAAAATAATATGGTTACATAAATATGCACACCCTTATCCCCTTCACTACCAAGGGTGGTTTGCACGTTAACTCCCGGGCCAATTTTTACAATTCTGACCACTGTACCTTTATGAGGTCATAACTCTGGAACGCTTCCATGGATCCCGGTGATTCTGACATTGTTTTCTCGTGACATATTGTACTTCATGTTAGTGGTAAAATTGCATTCAAATAACTTGCGTTTTTGTGAAAAAAACAGAAATTTGGCGAAAATTTTGAAAATTTCGCAATTTTCCAACTTTGAATTTTTATGCCCTTAAATCACAGCGATACGGCACACAAAAAACTTAATAGATAACATTTCTAACATGTTTACTTTACATCAGCACAATATTGGAACCAAAATTTTTTTTTGTTAGGAAGTTATAAGGGTTAAAAATTGACCAGCGATTTCTCATTTTTGCAACACCATTTTATTTTTAGGGACCACTTCACATTTGAAGCCACTTTGAGGGGTCTATATGATAGAAAATACCCAAAAGTGACACCATTCTAAAAAATGCACCCCTTAAGGTGCTTAAAACCACATTCAAGAAGTTTATTAACCCTTTAGGTGCGTCACAGGAATTTTTTGAATATTAAAAAAAAAAATGAACATTTAACTTTTTTTCACAAAAAAAATATTTCAGGTTCAATTTTCTTTATTTTACCAAGGGTAACAGGAGAAATTGGACTGCAAAAGTTATTGTGCAATTTGTCCTGAGTACGCTGATACCTGATATGTGGGGGGGAACCACTCTTTCGGCGCATGGCAGACCTCAGTAGGGAAGGAGCGCCGTTTGACTTTTTCAATGCAAAATTGGCTGGAATTCAGATCGGACGCCATGTCGCGTTTGGAGAGCCCCTGATGTACCTAAACAGTGGAAACCCCCCAAGTGACCCCATTTTGGAAACTAGACCCCCCAAGGAACTTATCTAGATATGTGGTGAGAACTTTGAACCCACAAGGGCTTCGCAGAAGTTTATAACGTACAGCGGTACAATTAAAAAATCATATTTTTTCCACAAAAATGATCTTTGCACCCCCAATTTTTATTTTTCCAAGGGTAACAGGACCCTACAAGTTATTGTGCAATTTGTCCTGAGTACACTGATACCCTATATGTGGGTGTAAACCACTATTTGGGCGCATGGCAGAGCTCGGAAGGGAAGCAGCTCCATTTGACGTTTTTGGCTGGAATTGAGATCGGACACCATGTCGCGTTAGGAAAGCCCCTGATGTACCAAAACAGTAGAAACCCCCCACAAATGACACCATTTTGGAAACTAGACCCCCCAAGGAACTTATCTAGATGTGTGGTGAGCACTTTGAACCCCCCCAGTGCTTCACTGAAGTTTATAACGTCCGGGCGTGAAAATAAAAAAATCGTATTTTTTCCACAAACATCATCTTTTAGTCCCCATTTTTTTATTTTCCCAAGGGTAACAGGAGAAATTGGACCCCAAAAGTTGTTGTCCAATTTGTCCTGAGTATGCTGACACCCCATATGTGGGAGAAAACTACTGTATGGGGACACGTCGGGGCTCGGAAGGGAAGTAGTGACGTTTTGGAATGCAGACTTTGATGGAATGGTCTGTGAGTGTCATGTTGCCTTTGGAGAGCCCCTGATGTACCTAAACAGTGGAAACTCCCCACAAGTGACCCCATTTTGGAAACTAGACCCCCTAATGAACTTATCTAGATGTGTGGTGAGCACTTTGAACGCCCCAGTGCTTCACAGAAGTTTATAACGACTGGGCGTGAAAATAAAAATATCGTATTTTTTCAACAAACATCATCTTTTAGTCCCCATTTTTTTTATTTTCCCAAGGGTAACAGGAGAAATTGGACCCCAAAAGTTGTTGTCCAATTTGTTCTGAGTATGCTGATACCTCATATGTGGGAGAAAACTACTGTATGGGCACACGTCAGGGCTCGGAAGGGAAGTAGTGACGTTTTGGAATGCAGACTTTGATGGATTGGTCTGCGGGTGTCATGTGCGTTTGGAGAGCCCCTGATGTACCTAAACTATTGAAACTCCCCACAAGTGACCCCATTTTGGAAACTAGACCCCCCACGGAGCTTATCTAGATGTGTGGAGAGCACTTTGAACCCCCAAGTGCTTCACAGAAGTTTATAACGCCTGGGCGTGAAAATAAAAAAAAACATTTTTTGCCCCCAATTTTTTATTTTCCTAAGGGTAACAGGAGAAATTGGACCCCAAAAGTTGTCTTGTAATTTGTCCTGAGTAGGCTGATATCCTACATGTGGGGGTAAAACACTGTTTGGGCGCATGGCAGAGCTTGGAAGGGAAGGAGCACCATTTGACTTTTTCAACGCAGAATTGGCTGGAATTGAGATCAGACGCCATGTTGCCTTTGGAGAGCACCTGATGTGCCCAAACAGTGGAAACCCCCCAATTATAACTCCAACCCTAACCTCAACACACCCCTAACCCTAATCTGAGCCCTAGCCCTAACCCTAGCCCTAGCCCTAGCGGGAAAATGGAAATAAATACATTTTCTTTTAGTTTTATTATTTTTCCCTAACTAAGGGGGTGATAGCGGCGGGTTTTATTTACTATTTATGGCGGTTTTTATGTTTGGCAGCTGTCGCACGCTAAAAGACGCTTTTTATTGTAAAAATAGTTTTTGCATCACCACATATTGTGAGCTATAAATTTTCCGTATTTTGACCCACCGAGTCATGTGAGGTCTTATTTTTTGCGGGACGAGTTGACGTTTTTATTGGTACCATTTTCGGGCATGTGACATTTTTTGATCGCTTTTTATTCCGATTTTTGGGACGCAGAATGAACAAAAACCAGCGTTTCATGAATTTCTTTTGGGGGGTGCGTTTACACCGTTCCGCGTGCGGTAAAATTGATAAAGCGTTTTTATTCTTCGGGTCAGTAGGGTTACAGCGATACCTCATTTAGGTCGTTTTTTTATGTTTTGTCGGTTTTTTGCAATGAAAACAATTTTATATTTATTTATTATTCGCTTTATTCTGCGAGCTATAACTTTTTTATTTTTTTGCGGATGATGCTGTATGGCGGCTTGTTTTTTTTTGCGGGACAAGATGACGTTTTCAGCGGTACCATGGATATTTATATGCGTCTTTTTGATCGCGCGTTATTGCACTTTTTGTTCGGTGGTATTATAATAAATCATTATTTTTTGCTTGGTTTTTTATTTTTATTTTTTAAGGGGTTCGCTAAAGGGGTTAACTAATGGGACAGTTTTATAGGGCAGGTCATTACGGACGCGGCGATACCAAATATGTGTACTTTTATTGTTTTGGTTTTTTTTATTTTGAAAAAATGGATTTATTGGGGAATATTTTTTTTTTTTTTTTACTAATTTATTTAGCGATTTTTTTTTTTTTTTTTTTTTTTTTAATTATTTTTAACACTTTTTTTTTTTTTTTTTTTTTTTACTTTATTACCTTGTCCCAGGTGGGACATCACTGTCCTGTGACAGGTCGCTGATCTGTCACATCACAGATCACTGTGACAGATCAGCGATCTGTCACAGGCACTGCTGCAGACTTCCTCATGCCTGCGCTTTGCAGGCAGTGAGGAAGTCAGCTCCCTGCAGGCCCCCGTCGCCATCTTGGATCCGGGGGCCTGTAGGGAAAGAGCCCTCCGCAGCAGCGCTGCACATTGCGCTGCCGTGGGGGGCTCAGGGAAGCACGGAGGGAGCCCCCTCCCTGCCGATGCTTCCCTTTAACCCCCGGTACACCGCGATTGCATTTGATCGCGGTGTGCAAGGGGTTAACGTGTCGGGGGCGGTCCGTGACCGCCCCTGACACATTGTGCCGGGTGTCAGCTATGATAATTAGCTGACACCCGGCCGCGATCAGCGGCGCTCACCACGTGGGCACCGCTGATCGCTGGGACGTAATATTCCGTCCATGGTAGTTAGGTCCAGGGTCACATGGACGGAATATTACGTCCTTTTGTAGGTAAGGGGTTAAACTAAGACTTTGTTCAAGTACTCTTTGATTTTATGACAGCATGCAGTCTTTTTTTTGTAAAGGTCTATCAGCATGGCACATCTAGAAGTAGCAATCTCTAACCATTCTCCTTTGCAATACTGCTCCAAATAAGTCAGATTATAAGGGCATCTCCTGTGTACAGTCCTCTTAAGATCATCCCACAGATTTTCAATTGGACTTAGGTCTGTGCTCTGGCTGAGCTATTTCAAAACTTTGATCTTCAGTTGAATCCATTCTTTTGTTAATTTGGAGATATGATTTAGGTTGTTGTCGAGCTGGGAGGTGATATTCCTCTTCACATTTAGCTTTTTAGCTGAGGTCTAAAGATTTTTATATTAAATTGACTGATATTTAGAAATGTTCATAATTCCCTTGACTAAAGCCAAGTTCCACCTGCTGAAAATCAGCATCAAAGCATAACACTGCTACTTCCATGCTTCACTGAGGGTATATCTTTCTTTTGGTGGTGTGCAGTTTTTGCTATGCACCAAGCATACCTTTTGGAATAATGACCAAAAACATCAACTTTGGTTTCATCAGACTCTAACACAATTTCTCACATGCCTATGGCAGACTTGATTTATGTTTTGGAAAAACATAGCCATGCAATGATTGAGGACTTAGATGTGAAATGCGTTTGTGACTGCAGCCACTCTCTAGGCTCTGCAGATCTGCTTATGTAGAATTCATGATTTGCTGAGCTCATTGTTTGGCTGCAGTGGTGATGTGTGTTGTAAATGTGATGTCACCACTTATGCCAAATCAAAGTCAGAATCAGAAATGTAAGCTAACACTGGACCCAGGGAGGGTGAATACTATCTGATTTTGATACTTTACACAAGTTTTAGAAGTTGGATACCCATTTTTTCAAATGGAAATCCCCCTTAAGGTAAAATTTGCAAAGTGTGAAATGATGAACTGAGATTTCCCCCCAGTAACAATATATCTGTGTTGTTAAGAAATGAATTAAATAGTTAGCATTTTTTTTTACGTTATATGGCTAACCACTTTGAAATCTTACCTCCTGCATAGTCCAGGCTAAATGGAAGCTGAGATGTGTTTTTGTAATGTCCCCATGAAGCTGCTGAGTGATGTGAGAGTGGAAACTGAAGCCAACATCTCTAAGATTTCCATTAAGCTCCCCATAAATCCGCATTCCCTTTTGGTTCTTAACCTTGCCCCAAGTGTGAGAATGTCCCTGCACACTTGCTTCCTCTGTGTAGGTGACATATGTGAGTTATAGCTACGATATTCAACACTCGGCAGGGTTATAAGAAAAATAGCATATTAATTACACAGACTCTCATTCTTCTGCTGACATAATATCCTTTTCAGAGGGATTTGAAAGGAGAGTTTAAACTTAGTCCCTTTGGATCTTGTTAAAATGCAAAATCTGGAGAGGTGAATATAAAGTAATTGGTTTATTTTTAGAAAGTGGGACTTTTCATGTATTTCAAAGTACTGTACCTTCTCTTAATCTCTGGTTCTATAGTATCCATACCTTTATTTTTAGATATAAAGGCCTTCAGGCCATCTAGAGATTCTTACATATCATAAAAAGACAGTTCACGCACATGCAGTATATGTTAGCAAAACATCTATGAGAGAATCCTTCAAAACTTCCTTCAAAATCTTTGCCTATTACTTGTAATTACTGCTACATATCAAACATCTGCAAAGATTTCCTGGAATTTTCTGAAAAATTAGTCCTTAGATTCCCCTTGCATCATATATTTAAAACTTATTGCCAGAGACTAAAGAAAAACAGAAAACACAGTGATACTTCATTGAGACACTCACCCAATATTGTAGTGATCAGTGTCAAAATGTCTAGCCCTGTTTATTTTATCCCAAAATGCCTCAATTTGTTTTATTTTTAATTATATCAAATTATGAAATTTCTGCCAGTCCACTAACTCAATAGACTCATTAATATTTGATTCCCACTTCACAATGTAAGGCAATTCTACAGCTCAATTAACGATCATAAATTAAAGAGAATTCTTTTGTCTCCAATCAATATGTCTCATGTTTAGATTGAGATTCAGTATCCCTATGACTCTCCATGGCATAGCAATATTGGGTAGACCATGAGTTGTTTTAAAATAATGAAGAATATGCTTATGTTCAATGAACCATTTTAGTACTTTCCGGGAGATTCTGCCAAAAACTACGCTTTCTTGTCTTGCTGGTAGTTAATAATAGCCAATCAAATTTCTCCTCTCAGGGAATGTAATGCAGTAGCACTGCTGCTATTTTAAGCTTGATAGCAGTTGTTTAGAAATACCATCAAATCATAGAATGTTGACTTGGAAGGGACCTAAAACCCCCCTGCTCAATGCAGGATTCACTAAACCATCTCAGACTGATGTCTGTCCAGCCTCTGTTTGAAGACTTCCATGGAAGGAGAACTCGCCACCTCTCATGGCAGCCTGTTCCACTCATTGATCATCCTGTCAAAAAAGGTTTTTCTAATATCTAATCCGCATCTTCTCCCTTTCAATTTCATTCTATTGCTTCTTGTGTTTCCATGTGCAAATGACAATAAAGATTATCCCTTTCTTGTGCTTTGCCAATGCAATGGACAGTTTGGGGGTCGTGGTTTCTTAGTTTCTCGACCATTGAAGCCACATTCACACTTTCAGCATAAGCTCTTGTCCCTTGAAATTTTGTGCGAGAGAGGAGGAGGGGGATTGTCTCCACACTGGTGTGTTATGGATCTTAAGGTTTTCTATGACACCAATAAATTATTTACACTGTGGAATGGTGAAAGTAGCACTTTAGCATGTCATTGTTAAATATTAAATACCTGAGTCTGAGACTTATCTGGTCTATAATGAGCATGCAATTGGAGGATGGTGAATCCTCCTCCTAGCCTTAGTCATAATGTGTAGATAAGGACATAACTGTTTACCATGACGTCCCACAGCAAAACCTGAAATGGCATGCCACCATGTCATGACTGCTGTAAGTAGGAATTGAGAAAATTGGAGGTATCTGTTCCTGGGGCCATAAAGTAAGTGTGCCAGGTCAGATGTCAATGTATGTCTTATACATGGGTGGTATAAACCTGTACAAGGCACTCGCTCCATATGAACCTTCTGTTCCTTAATAAAAGTGTCATGATCCAGTGTTGGATCTGGCGGTATTAAAAGCACAAAGTGAACTTTTTTTACTTTGGTTAAGTTCAAAGGTGTTTTGACTGTCCCCGGTGGTGGTTAGTGGTATTGCACCTTAGGTTAGGTTGCACTTAATTATGGTTCAGGTGTGACACTCTATAAATGGGTCTCAGGGTGTTCACTCACGGCTGGTGATATTTCTTGCTGAGTTGTTGGAGAGCCTGGTGGAAGGATGGAGCTGGATAGGAGTCCTGCGCAGTCAGCCAGAGAGAACGAGTGCCAGCTAATGGTGTCTGCAGGAAGGACTGGCATGGCCTGGTGGAGTCGCAGTTTATGGTGTCGGCGGGAAGTGCGGGCATGGCTTAGAGGAGTGGCGACTAGGAAGAGAGTTGCACTCAGCATGCTCGACTTGGTTGCTGAGAACTGGACTCGAGCATGCTTGGATTCTTGGCAGAGGCTGGACTCATCTTGGGACTCTGTGTACTGGACTGCTGCAAGTGGTGATGGACTCTGCTCCCAGGCTGCACGATGGTGATGGATCCAGTTATGGTGATGGATCAGGGTGGAGGAGAAGATGCACACAGGTGGTGGGCTCTGTTGCTAGGAGCGTACGCAACAGAGCAAAGATAAGTGGTGTTTCCCCTGTATTGTCTCTTTCCTCATGTGTATTGTTAGTGCAGTGGTGGGATTAGTCTCCGCACCGACCTATTCCCTAGTGAGGGTTTAGAGGCAGGGCGAGCAAGGGGTTAAGGTTCGCGTGCGGCGACAGGTGCGGAGCCTGTATAGGGAACGTAAGGAGTGCAGGGACACTGGCTCAGGGGAGCTTAGGAGGTCTCCACGTCCCCCATTCCCTATCGCAGGGCCCACCATTGTTAAAGTTACCCAGGTTCCCCCCTTATTATTTAAATTCGCCGTACTGGAGGCGGTGTTTCCGGAAATGTATATGTTAACGTGTAAATCCTAAATTCGGCAGGTGGAGGCGGCGTATCCACCTGCACGTTCTATCATTTAAATTCGCCCCACTGGAGGCGGTGTATCCAGGGTCACGTGTGTTATGGGTTCGCCTTGCGGCATCATCTGCGACCAGACACACGTGATCATGACAAAAAGTAATAGGTTCACAAATCTTAGGTGAAGGTGCAGTGTCAGCAGTCATTTCTCTCTGAGGTTTCACAGCCGTCTATCAATATGCATTTCCAGGGACATGGCGGAGTCAGGAAAAGGGAACTGTACTAACATGTCTCTTATTTGGTCAGGAAGACCAGTACGAGACTGATGGTGAAGTGTCTGGTCATTCCAGTGTGAATCAGTGGCCAGTCGCCAAATTTTAGTGCAATACTCCTCAGCAGTCGGTTGCCCCAGGCAGAGGACTTCTAATTTCCTTTGTGCAAAACCTGCTTGGGTAGGGTCGTCATATAGTAGCCTTAAGGCCTAAAAAATTGAGTCAACTGTGGATATTTCTAGACCATCAAGGGGTAAGAAAAATGTAGAATCCCGGTAAACGCCCTGCAGCATGGAAATGAAATCCACAAGTTGGCTGTCAGAACCAGACAAATGTGGGCAGAGCATAAAATACAGATGATAGCTTTCTGTAAAGAGAACTTTATTTTATGGTCACCTGAAAATTGATCAGGAAGGTTAACCTTAGACTCAGAAATGGTCAAAGGTTGTGCTGATGTTCCTTAGGTGTGAGAGGTTTCTTAACGCTGAAACTGCTCTGCAATGCCCTGTAATGACTGGGCCATGTCTTGCATTTGATCCAATACCACTTGGAAGGAATCCATAATTTGTCAGGCCACTTATAATGTTACGGGAACTATCTGGCAGCCTTCCACAAACATGCTTAGTGCTAGCCTCTCCAACCACCAGAACTCAGAGGTTGACTTATCATTTACCCTTTAACTCCGTACAGGATTGTGGACTTAAATGAGACCAGGGAGTAGGCTACTGGCAGGTGGCGTGAGCAGGCAAACCTGTGAAGTAATTAGCAGGAACAGAATTGCAAGGTCAAAAAATAATCAATAAATGGGCTAAGGTCACAATCAAGAATGTAAACAGACTAAAGCTTTTTACACACTGTGCCTGTTCCCACTGTCAAGAGCATATGTTCAAGAGGCATGCACCCAAAATTGTGCACATTCAGGATGGATGCAGAGATATCTGTCCTTAAAAGGGACCCGTGGTAAATAAACATATTCTGCATGGCATACATTGTTATGGGCTTGCGGAGCGCACCAAATAATAAACATGGATTAAGGTGCGTTCGCAGCCCAGGGTCCACCGTGCGAGATGTTAGTTCTCTGCCATTAACGTGCAGCAATTTAAGTGAACACCGGGGAGATATCCGCTGACCTGGTGTGCACAGGGGCGAACTCTATTACCTCACAGAGCCGCTGAAACAAATGCTGGAGCCTGTTAATAGTCACAGGGCTCGGCTGGGTGAGCACTAGCTAATGGTCACTGAATTCTGCCTCAGAGACTCGGGGCTAGAGTCCCTCTAGACCACTAGCGCTCAGCACCACAGCTGCGGTGCCAGCAAGAGCACGGAAAATATAAATCGTACCAAGTGCACACTGCACCGCTCCGGCGGACGCCACCTAGAGCAGGGAGGAAAGCTCTTAACTAGAGCATGGAGCCGCTGTAAGGAACACTGCTGCTCGTGCGCTGCAGAGGTGCCTTGTGCTGGATGGCACTATATGGCGCTAACGCTCGTATGGAGAGCGGGATACTCTGTGGCACATAGACTATGCCACTACTGGCGCCGACTCTGACTCTGTAAGCCCTATACCATACACAACCAAAGGGAGGGGATCTTAATGAGTCAGTCACCAGTCTCATGCATCCATCTTTATACACACAACTACCCATAAGAGTCTATACTAGCACATGGATGAGCGGCCATGTGGCTCTTTTATAGCGGCGTCCTTCCGGGACCTTCCCAGTAGTGGACCAATCCGAGCAGGAACGGGACCTGCGCATTTGACCTCTGACCTCCAATGAGAGGTCGTCCCACGGGCATGCTCAGTACTCAAAAGACAGGACTTAGTGCCAGAAGCGTCTTCCTGCTGCTGATTCAAGCATGGAGTTATAGCAGAGCCAGAAGGAGCAAGCAGACGCCTAGCATCAGCCTGGGCAAGACATCTGGATCGACATCTCTGCTGAGCAGGAATCTCTCTGGCTGCAGAGGAATGGGAGACCGCAGAGAACATGGCTTGAGATTCCCTCTGTGCATTGTGGGAAACTTGACGCCTAACATACATTTCTTGGAAGTAGCCCTCTGGATAGGGAAGAAGTCTTCTGCACTTTTTTATGTAGAGGGCCTTCTGACTGGTAAATGGTTGCCTATGTTGATTGTGGAGACACGTGGGTGGTCGGCGGGCGCCTGAGTCCGCTAGTTGAAACCATATGGACCATGGATCGTCATGCTGAATACCTGCTTTCCTTTTAATGTGGGTATAATGCTACTCACACAACACAGGTGATGGTAAAACAGTGTGACAATGCTTTATTGAACCACAAAACAGGCATGTAACACTTAAACCAGTCCCAGCAAAATACTACAAAATGGTGCATATTACAGATTCTGCTGACTCGCCGGGATAATGACAGCTGTTACTTCGGAGCTCCCAGGTTCGACTGTCCTACCTGTGGCACACACACAGAGATAAGGTAACAACTAGCTTAGGAAGATGACAGTCCATTGAGGTACAAGGCCCGTTGACCCAAGGGTCATAACCTGGCTTCACTGCACATCTCCATGGAGCCAGGTGACCTGCGGGTCCCAATCCTGGCTTTCTCCAAACATATCCATGGTTCAGCGATGGTCAATGGAGCCGGTCTGTATTCTTCCAACCGGGGCCATGATCCATTAAATTGTTTCCTGTAGAATAATAGATCCGTGTCCCTCGTGATGGAGTCATGATGTATTGTCAGCAGTCCTGTAGGGTCCCCTGGATGTTTGGATGTCTTGGCAGAATCTCTCTCTCTCTCTCTCTCAGTATCTCTGTCTGTCTCTATAGAGGCATGTGACCTCTTTTTATTCTTAACAAGTGTCCTTCATTCAGTATTGACATAAAGGGTAATAATGGAGATGAGATCAAGCAACATTACTTGATTATTTAATCTATTTACATAGTTTTTTCTCCTGTCATCCAGATAGATGAGCGTGACCTCAAAGTTCAAATCACCTAAGCACCTCTCCATCAGTCGTTGGAACGTACTGAGGGCATTGGCCAGGCCGAACGGCATCCTATTTAACTCAAAGAGGCCCATGGGAAGTCTTTGCCCGATCCTTTTCTTACACGGGCACTTGCCCGTAGCCATTGGTGAGATCCAGCGTCGAAAAGAATTTGGCCTTCCCCAATGCGGACAGAGATTCCTCAATCCAGGGCAGAGGGTATGAGTCCCTTACAGTGCAGGCAATGAGCTTGTGGTAGTCCATGCAGAACCTCAGTCTCCCATCCTTCCTCAGCACCAGCACAATGCAAGCCGCCCACGGACTATGGCTTTCTCTAATGACGCCCGCCTGCAGCATCTGACCGAGCATCTCTCTCACTTTCCTGATATGACTGAGGGGGAATCTGCCACTAACACATGAGTGATCGCTGTGGTGCAGCCAAGGTCATCCTCATAATTTGCAAAAACAGACTGATATTGCCACGGTAACGCTTCCACTTGTTGCACTTGGGTGGGCGTGAGTTCAGACAGTTCAGCACGTAACTGTTCCAGTATGCGCCAATCCTCTTGGAAGTATTAAGGTTCAGCTGTTGGAAAAGTAGTGACTTTTACCGACCACGGGTCTTCCAGATTCATTGCCAACTGTATGACTTGGGGCGCTATGACTTCAGGCATGCCCACTACCCACGTGACTTCACCCTTGTGTGGAATGACAATCTCCTGGTTGGTCAAATTCATGCAACGTACAAGCACCATCCCTTCTCGTACCATGGCCAGCGTTCAGGCCACTAATAATCCTGCAGACAGTTGTTCCACTTCAGAGGGTTCCAATTATACTTCCACCCTCTCCAGTGGGGCATTTGCTCGGACCAGCAGGCTTTGTACGTTCTGTCCTGGTGATAGGGTTAGCTGAGTGGAGGCCAGCACAATCACTTTTCCTAATGTTTCCCCTTGACTGGAGACTTTCTGCACCCAAGCTGTATGGATTAACTGTTGGAACACCCGCCGCTGGGGAGGTGCACGGACTTCACTGGTTTAGAAACAAGTGAGATGGTTCATCACTCAGCAGTTTCCCGAATTCTTTCTTGATATTCATCCACAGCGTAACGATATGATCGTGGCCAGCCTCCCCCTGGGTCAACACGATACCCCTCTGTCCAAGATCCTTCCCGCACAAGGAGACCTGCATCCACACCACTCCTGCGACTGGGATGGGCAGGTGATTTGCTGCCATCAGTTTTACTACCAGACCCCACTTAGGCCTGAGAGTCTCTGGGAAGTGTCAGCGGAAATATACTTCAGGCATCATTGTCCCTTGAGACCCAGAATCCATCAGGCAATGCCTGGCCATCAAACTCAGCCCAGACTAGGGGGCATGTAGATACCAGATTTGTGGGACTTTCACTACTCCTTCCTTTCCATTCTGGCTTCGGGTGAGGTTCCTCAGGTTCGGAGCCCGCTAGTTTAACGGGTGGTGCGATCGGGGCCCGGCCTGTCACGGACATTCCCTAGCCATATGTCTTATTTCTCCGCAGTTATAACAAGTGAAGGACCTCTGTCAATGGAACTTTCGGGCCTTGTTACCAACATTTGCTTCACCTTGGCTTCCGGCGGAGTCCTAAGTTACCCTACGTCAGTTGGGTCCCCATAGGTTGACTCCAGGATTTGGGCACTTTAGCAAATGTATCATGGTTAGTGTTGAGCAATGTCTTCCGATATTGGGAAATATCGGATCGGATTGGATCGGACTGATACCCCAAAAATATCGGATATCGCCAATTCCGATACCGGAAACCAATGCAAGTCAATGGGACACAAATATCGGAATAAAAATAAACCCTTACTTTCCTTGTAGGTTAATTCTACATGAAGAAAAACAACTAAGAATAATTAGAATGTATTGGGGGAGGTGGAGGAGACATTAAAGGCATAGAGGTTTAGCCCAATCAAATGGAATAGCAGGAATTAAATTTTTTTTTAAGACTTTCAGAGTTACAAAGATATTTACTATTTTTTATATTTTGCCAGATATTTGTTTCACTACTTCCATGCTCTTCACCTTCTTTTTTCTTCTCCCATACTTTCTCCTTCATCATCCTCAGCAGCAGCATCTTTTTCATCAAGTTCTTCTTCACCTTATTCATCTTATTCTTCTTCACCTTCTTCCTATTATTCTTTTTTTTTTTTTTTACATTCTTCATATTCTTCTTATTCAACTATTATTCTTCTTCATATTCTACTTCTTCATCTTCTTCATCATATTCTTATTTGTGACAGGCATTCCTGTAGTTATCTATAAAAGTTTGAAGATTACACCTTCCGTTCTGCCTGTCACAAAAGATTTACCACAGGATTGGTCCGCGTTCGGTTTTGCCTGCAGCAGCAGGTATTTTCCAGGGGCACCACGAGGAGGAATGGACTCACCCCCATACACCGCTTAGTCTTCTTCTGCTTATAATTTAGATATCTTTTTGCTCTGATTTTTAGTCTTATGCTTAATGTTCTTCTGCATTTTGTTCTGCAGCTTCTTGTTCTTCTGCTTCTTGGTCTTCTATCTCTTGTTCTTCTGTATCTTGGTGGTTGTCGTCTTGTTCTTTGGCCTCTTGGTCATCTTCTTCAGGGTCATCTTCTTGGTCTTCTTCGGGGTGGTCTTCAGGGTCGTCTCCATGGTCGTCGTTTTCGGGGTCGTCGTCTTCTTCGGGGTGGTCTTCAGGGTCGTCGTCTTTAGGGTCGTCGTCAGGGAGATCCAGAGTGATTACCAAAAACCATTTCAAAAAGCTTGAACTTGGAAATGTAGCAGAAGGTACAAGAAGGCTGAGGAACTGCTGAGAACCAGCTGATGGTACTGGAACCTGGATGGGTAGCCGAAGGTACAAGAGCCAATGGAACTACCGAGAACCAGCTGATGGTACTGGAACCCGGTTACTAAGCAGGAGGTACCTATGCCAGAAAGCACTACCAAGGACCAGCAGACGTGGTGGAACTCAGATACCGAGAAGGAGGCACCTAAGCCAAAGGCTCTGCCTGGAACCAGCTGACGTTACTGGAACCCAGGGGGATTCAAGATTGACTTCCAAAGAACCAGCTAATGGTACTGGAACTCAGATAGGCAGCAGAAGGTACACATGAAAAATAAAGTTGCAAAGCCGCGAGCTGGCCGGAGTTACCGAAACCCACAGTCCTACAGAGGGAGCTTGTCCTATTGGCACTACGGAACCAGCCTTCAATGCCAGATCCCACATAGGAAGCACCTAAACTGCAGGCACCATAGTCAGCTAACCCGACCGCAACACGACAGGACAACGTATTGGAGGCAAAGTGACATTGACACTACCCGGAAACAGCTGGCATGCTGGAACCAGGCTGGGCAGGAGGGAGTACCCGTGCCAAAGACACTTCTGAGCAGCAACTGGCGGTGTTGGAGCCCAGGGATTACAGTTCAGGTGGTAGAAACATGAACACAACAGGAGACCTGGATACTGTTGCCAACCAATTATTTAATCTGGAAGAGGACTGGCAAATTCCTGCGAGATCCAGGCCTTGTTCATTTTCAGAAAAGTAAGCCGATCAATGTTATCGGAGGATAGTTGCATGCGATGGTCTGTTAGTACACCACCTGCGGCACTAAAAACGTGTTCCGATAATACACTAGCAGCAGGGCAAGCCAGCACCTCCAATGCATACTGGCTAAGCGCTGGCCATGTATCCAGCTTAGAGACCCAAAACTTGAAGGGGGAAGAGCCATCTGGGAGTACACTGACAGGGCAAGACATGTAGTCTGTGACCATCTGACGGAAACGTTGCCTCCTGCTGACTGGAGCCGTCTGTGATGGTGTAGACATTTGTGGCGGGGGCACAAAACTTTGCCACATTTGGGCCATACTGGTCTTGCCTTGTGCTGAGGCGCTGCTTCTGCTCCCTCTTTGTGCAGAGCTTCCTCCACTGCCTCGACGCACTGAGCTGCTTTGTAAAGCACTAGCAGCACTGCTCTCGGGTGGAATGGAGAACATGATGGAATGCACCAGTGTGTCTTGGTACTCCCGCATTTTACGCTCCCGGTTCAACAGTGTCATGAGGCTTTGTAAGTTGTCCCGGTAGTGAGGATCTAGGAGGGTGTACACCCAATGATCAGCCATGTTGAGAATGTGGGCGATGCGGCGGTCGTTTCTCAGGCACTGCAGCATGAAATCAACCATGTGCTGCAGACTGCCAACTGGCCAAGAAACGCTGTCCCCTGCTTGAGGCGTCATCTCTGCCTGCTCTGCATCACCCCACCCTCGCTCTACATACTGACTATTAGAGCAATGTGTACCTCCCTCCTCTGGACAGATGTCTTCCTCCTCTATTGACTCCTCCTCATCCTCCTCACAAAGTGTCCCCTGCCTAGGCCTTTGTGAGGAACCACGCTGCGCAGACTGTCTAGAAGCAGATGACATTTGTGACTCCTCATCCTCCACCTCTTCCACAACCTTCTCCCTTAGTGCTTGCAGTGTTTTTTTTTTTTCAAGCAGGCAGATAAGGGGGATAGTCATGCTGACTAGTGCATCATCTGCACTCGCCTTCTGCGTGGAATCATCGAAGGCACGCAAAACGTGGCAGATGTCCTTCATAGAGGCCCACTCAGTGGTGGTGAAGTGTGAACGGCGCGCAGTGTGACTTGTTTGCGCCTGATGCAGCTGGTACTCCATTACTGCTTGCTGCTGCTCATACAACCTCTCCAACATACGTAACATTGAATTCCACCTGGTGGGTAGGTCACATATGATGCGATGTTCCGGACCTTGTGCAGCAGTGCATCAATATCTGGATAGTCCCTCAAAAAACTCTGCATGACCAAGTTGAGCACATGTGCCAGACATGGGATGTGAGTGAGGTTGCCTAGGCCCAGAGCTGCCACCAGATTTCGGCCATTGTCACACACTACCATGCCTGGCTGGAGATTCGCTGGCACAAACCACACGTCGCTCCCTGCTTGATGGCATTCCAGAGCTCCTGCGCTGTGTGGCTTCGATTCCCCAAAGAAATTAATTTCAATACGGCCTGTTGACGTTTGGCCACGGCTGTGCTCATATAGGTTGTAATAGGTAAACGTTCACGGGTCCATGTGGAGGTAGACTGTGACGGCTCCTGCAGCACTGATTCAGAGAAACTGGAGTATGAGAAGGAGTCATTGTGTACAGACTGGAGTCCTGCAATCCTTGGAGTTGGCAGAACACGTACAGCGCCACTCTCAAGATCTGTACCCGGCTCCACAACATTTACCCAATGGACAGTGAGGTTACTGGTCCACTCATCGGTGGTCAGGTGGACCTTGCTACTGACGGCGTTGAGCAGCGCATGTTTAATTTTTCCCTCCACATGCTTTTGCAGGGCAGGGACAGCTTGCCTGCTGAAATAAAAGCGGCTGGGCACATTGTATTGTGGGACTGCCAATGCCATGAAATTACGGAAGTGTCAGTCTCCACCAGCCTGAATGAGAGCATTTCAAGGGACAGTAGTTTTGCAATGCCAGCATTCAAAGCCTGTGCTCGGGGGTGGTTTGCCAAGTATGGGTGCCTTTTCTCCCATACCTGTGCTACCGATGGCTGTAGACTGGCCTGGGAGTGTGAGGATGACAGGGAATGTGGTGCTGTGGGTGGAATGACACTGTCTCTGTACAAACAGTGCCAGAGGTTCTTCCATGGCGATCCTGTGAGGAAGCCGAACCAGCTGTGTGTGAGCTGGAGGAAGAGGCTACAACACGAGCTGAAGAGGTGGTAGGTGGCGCTGTATATTGGCCTAGGTCTTCAGTGTGTCTGTAACTCCACCACGTGCTTGGTCCGCACATGTTTCCACATATTTGTGGTATTGAGGTTGCTGACACTTTTCCCTCTTTTCACTTTCTGATTACACAGCTTGCATTTGACAAGGCAAATGTCATCTGCAACCGTGTCAAAAAAGGACCAGGCACTGCAAGTCTTGGGAGCGCCCGTTTTGGGTTTTGGAAGAGGCATGCTCCTAATGGGTGCCGAAGTGGAGGCTACAGGCAACGGAGTCTGCCACCTCCGTCTCCCTCCTTTTTTGGCCGTTCGGGGAATCTCTTCCTCAGAGCTGCTCCCACCATCTTCCTGTACCTAACGCCATGATGGGTCAAGGACCTCATCATCTACACTACCCTCTTCAAACGACTGCTTCTCCTGGGTAGTCTCGACAGCACAGTACGCACCAGAAAGTGGCACCTGAGTCTCATCATCAGATGCATACTGAGGTGTGCTGACCATAGGCACTGACCCACCCGCCTCTTCAGATTCAGAGAGACAAAGCTGTTGTGCATCACTGAATACTACCTCTTCTTCAAATTCTCGAATGCTGCTTGGCTGGCCCCCTCTTTCCAAGCCAACAGATTCAGAGAACAGAAGTAGAGATGGCTTCTGTCCAGGGCTCTCTGACTGCCTGGGCAATTTGGCAGGTGGTGAAGAGACAGATGGGTGCTCTTCAATGCTCTGGACCTGAGAGGATCTGGAACTAATTGAAGTCAATGCGTTAGCTGCCATCCATCCGACAACGGCTTCAATTTGTTTGTCCCACAGCAGTGGGGTACGGCAAGCTCCTACAAAGCTGCGCATAAGACTGTTTCCTGGTAAAACTGGGGGATGCTGAGTCACTGGTGCACGCAGCAGGCACAGAATCCCCACGTCCTCTCCCTGCTGAAACTCCACGACCACGTGCCTTACTCCCTGCCTTCTTCATCTTGGTAGACTGATAAAGATAGGCAGAAAAGTACTAAGGGCTTAGTGTGCTTATTTCTGAACAGCTGCTAACAGGTATAAGAAACACTAATTTTATATAGTGTGGACTAGACTTTAATATGAGCTAATGTGGCCTACACAACTGTAAAGTGGAGTGTTTGGTGAACTTTATTAAAAAAAAATTTTTCACAAAAAGGCACTGGATGTGCCCAAAGATGTAAAATCGATAGTATCACAAACTTTTTGCATCTATTACAATGCAGGAAGGTAACCTACAATGCAATAGATGAGGCTCCAAAAAATAGGCTAATACTAACCTGACTGGGGCTGCAGGGCATAAGCCAGCGGAAAGGCTCCTCAATCTACTCCTATATCGTGTTTGCAAATATTGTAGCTGGATACGGATAGAACCACACTAATAGGAGAAATCTGGAAAACTGAGCAGCACTAATGCAAAAAATGACAATGTATGAGGCAGTGACGTACGCTGAGCGGACTACAACCTGAGGTGGCTGCAGAACACACTACAGCATGAGCTGCACTCACACACAGACCTTGCAGACAGCCGTGAACAGCGCTGCAAGGCAAAAGAAAGCTTCTCACACAGCGGTTGCTAAAGTAGCTTGGGTAAAGCACAATAAAGCAAATTGCTAGCTCAAACTGTCCATCAGAATCAGAACAGCAGCGTCCTGTCCCTAAGTAAATTCACAGCAGAGTGAACCCAAAATGGTGGCTGTGGCTTTTATAGTGCATCATGACATCATTTCAGCAGCCAATTACAGACATGCCATTAGTTAACATGCCTAACATGCATAACAGGATGTGCCCACACTTCTTAGGATTCCTCATTGGCTGAATAAAATCAAACTGGCTCATTGCATTATGGGAGCTTCTGATTCTGGTATTTGATATTCTAAAAGTATTGGAACTCCGATACCGCGAATATCGGCCGATACCTGATATTGCAGTATCGGAATGCTCAACACTAATCATGGTCTCTGTGGGGTACGCAGCATCACAGAGTCTCGAGCCTCCCCATCCAAATCCATAATGGTGACCTCAGCCTCGAGTGCGGGGGTCATAGGGTGCATTCTCATCATACCCCTCATGTGCTCAGTCCAACTCCACAACATAGCATTGGACCCCGTTGATATTGGCAAGTTACTCAGCATGGCCCCCAGCGAGATACTGGTTTGGGGCCATTCTGCCTGTTCTACCGCCTCAGTGCTATTAGACTGCATCCTGCCGACTACGACAAAATGTATAGGGAAAAGATTCGTTGGATGCAGTGAAGAGTCAGTGGTGGAGAAGGGGTTACCAGGATTTACTGCACAGGTATTTAAACAAGGAATACTCCACACAGGGAGGCAAGACTAAAAACGGCAACGACGGGAACTGCACACAAACGCAATTCCTAGGGAGAAAGATATACAAAAACAAGATAACTTATCGCTTTCAGTTCTTGCAAGGGAAAGGCTGGAATATCTCCCGACGCCACCGCAAATCATGGGCAATGTCTCTGACTCTTTTGCAAAGGAATGAGAAGCACTGTGTCCCGACGGTGCTGATGTATTGGGTCCCACTTGGCTTAAGTGCGCTGTAATGTAGAAACAGTCCTTTGTGTAGATTCCTCATTGATGGTGCAGAACACGAACTGTGGGCATGCTCACAGACCGTGGCAGCTGGCGGTCCTCTGGAGTAGTCTTTAAGAATGGAGCAAGTCAGCTTATCTGCAACTACAGATGGGGAAAAAGCCATCCAGAAAGGCAGGGTCAGAAGATGGCTCAATCATGACACAGTGAACTTTAGAGTAAGTAGGCTGGGGGATGATTGGCGTGGAGTAGGCAATTGGAGCAGTGGAGAGGGAGACAACCTTCTCCTGTCGCTTTCCTGCCAAGTCTCTCCCGTTCCCACGCTCAGTCCCTTTAATATTCCCCATGCCCCCTGCTGTCCAGCGTGAAGGTCCTTTTCCCCCCAGAAGAACCCTCCCCCAGGCAACAGTGGCATTAGTCCCGATAGTTCCGGCCTCAAAGTGCACCGGAAACCGCTGACTGTCTTGGCTCATCTTCTTACATAATGTCTGTATACTATCTTTTTCTTC
The DNA here is from genome assembly GCF_039654945.1 of Dendrobates tinctorius. Classification (NCBI taxonomy): domain Eukaryota; kingdom Metazoa; phylum Chordata; class Amphibia; order Anura; family Dendrobatidae; genus Dendrobates; species Dendrobates tinctorius. The sequence goes on along the minus strand of NW_027362134.1, from coordinate 39,824 downwards.
CCCAAGGAGCTGTGGTATGATCAGGTATGACCCTAGGGCACATTTATAAGATTATCTCAGCACAGGAACTTTTTTTAACATGTCCCATTGTGGAAATTATTATTTCAAAATCTATTGATTAAAATGAACTTTTGTTCATGGGAAAACCCCTTTAATGCAATAGAGTTGTTTTTCCATAGGTTGGCCTAGGTTTAATAGTTCCTGAGAATTCCTGAAATCTTAGTTCTTCAGCATACCAAGACATTTTGGACAATTGTTAGCTTCCAACTTTGTGGGAACTGTTTGGCATTCGCTTTCCTGTTTCAGCATGACTGTGAGGCACATTGTGTCACAGTGAGTTTGGTGTGGAAGAACTTACTGTAACTAACACTCAAACAGCTCTGACCTCAACCCTATCAAAAACAGCCACTCTAAAATCTTGTAGAAAGCTTTCCCAGAAGAGTGCAAGCTATTATAACTGCAAAGGGGGACCAATTACACATTAATGATTGTGGAGGTAGAATGGGATGTCAGAAAAGTTCCTTTAGGTGTAATGTATACTTGTGCAGTACTCTTATCCATATATTGTCTATGGTAATATAGATGCAAATGCAGCTATGTAGAGATGTACCTTTTGTTCAATTACCATATCTCTTTATCCACTGCCTAAATGTTGATGATGTAGCTATGATAGTTCACATTAACCATATAAACTGTTAAATTCTTTACATTACTATGAATCTTTATTTTTGTGTTCATTACGTAATCCAGATTATATTTAATCAATTTAAAGCTTCTTTTACACTAACCGTGTTTTTGCGGCCCCAATAGATTTCTATGGGGCTGGAAAAACGGTCCGCAATAATTCCACGGAGAGCTGTGAGTCGTATGGCCATGAGGGCCGTATTTATGGCTGTGAAAAAAGATCGAGCCTGCTTGATCCTTTTCACGGCTTACGGACACGGCCCCCATTGAAAATCAATGGGGCCGCCAAAACAATGGAAGTTTGTTTTTGCGGTGCACCGTGATTTCCAGTTTTGCGGAACGCCGTTTTTTTTTTCCAATACTTTTTCCATAGTATTGGAAACCCGAAAAACAGTGATCCGCAAGTTTTTTGCATTCCGTTTTTGTGGCAGACCGTGAAAATTGCGGCGCTACGGCCCACAAAAAAGGCCCGCAATAACAGGACGCAAAAAACCGGTTAAGTGTAAAAGATACCTAAGACATAAAATTGGCAAATTATCTGTAATTTGATTGACAACTTCCATATAAATTAGGAAACAAGCATCAATTAAACAGATATATGAGTGGGTGATGTATGGGAATTTGAAGAAGCAACACATTTATTTTCCAATGGTGATGTTTGCTTCATCTTTAGGAAAGCAAATGACTCCAATAAGTGTTTATGAAATGACCTGATGATCTGTTACGGTTGTGAGCCCTTCCTTGTTGGTTCCATGAACTAATCTCTGTGCTCTGTGTAACTCAGTGTTTGACTGCAGAGACTAGTTAGGGAGTGTTCTCCAATTTTCATGCTTACTCTACATGTTTGTTTACTTTATTTTGTAAATCTTATTACCTCTACAAAAGAGAATATAGAAACAGGAGACGCTTTGCCAGCAGACATAGGAAAGAAACTCTGAAGGCACATTTGGGCCCTGTTTCTGTTGTGGTTTGACCTTTCATCCCAGATCCCGCCTGGTTTAAAATCCCATTATGAATTCTGAAAACTATTTTCATTTTAGAGGAGTGGATGGATTTCTTACTAGTTTGCTTGCCAGGCACCAAAAAAAGGGGTGGGTGCATTTTCTTTAAAAGAGGTTATGTTCTACAAGTTTTGACTGTTTGAAGCCCTTGTTTATATAAAATGAATGATGTATGTTTAGTGTTAGAATGGCAGGAAATACCATCCTCCCAGGAAACACAAATTAAAGCTTTCTTTATATTCACAACTAAAAATAACAAAATAAAATATAACATGAAATTTGTGATTATATTAGTGTGTGCTTACTCATTAGATTATCAAGATTGGTGATTTATCTTCAGGTAATTCTTCTACAATTAGGCTTTGTGCGCACATTGCGTATTTGCTTGCAGAAATTTCTGCAAGGTTTCTGCATCTCTTGGCAGAAAAACGCAGTGGAAAATCTGTGGGGTGTTTTTGTGCTTTTTATGCGTTTTTAATGCGGTTTTTCATGTGTTTTTTGTAAATCCATAGAGCTAAATAAAGATATCTTATTAAAAAAAAAAAAGAATTGTGATGTCATTTCCTTGTTCAATCTCTTCTTTTTCATTCTCCAAAGGTATCATTACATACCATGTTGAAATTTATAATGTTTACACACACACAAAACAAGTATATTTGAATATATATACACTGCTCACAAAAATAAAGGGAACACTTAAACAACAGAATATAACTCCAGGTAAATTAAACTTCTGTGAAATCAAACTGTCCACTTAGGAAACAACACTGATTGACAATCAATTTCACATGCTGTTGTGCAAATGGAATAGACAACAGATGGAAATTATTGGCAATTATCAAAACACACTCAATAAAGGAATTGTTCTGCAGATGGGGACCACAGACCACATCTCAGTACCAATGCTTTCTGGCTGATGTTTCGGTCACTTTTGAATGTTGGTATATAATACCAAGCCTGAGGTTTAATAATGAACAGGTTTCAGCCAGATACCTTCATTAATAAAATGGTACATAAAGAGTTAAATAAAGACACACACACACACACACACACCAGCCTATGTAGGAGCATTAACAGGAGCATTAACATAATTAACCTACATATGCTGAGACAGCTGCCAGAAATCTGTGTGAAATGCAACATCTGTTGTTTTTTAAAAAACAAAATTGCATGGGCTCCTGCATAATTTTCATAACCAGCGGAGGGAAAGCTGATGGCACCCCCCCAGGCTAAAAACAGTTCTCAGCCGCGTCAGAAATGGAGCATCTTATAGATGCACCATTTCTGGCACTTAGCCTTGCTCTTCCCACATGCCCTGTAGCGGTGACAAGTGGGGTTCATATTTGTGGGGTTGATGTCACCTTTGTATTGTCAAATGACATCAAGCCTACAGGTTAGTAATGGAGAGGCACCTACCCCTTGCTAATCCTATAGTTACATGGTAAATAAAGACACAGCCAGAATAAAGACCTTAATTCAAAATAATCACACAGACTCCTTTATTAAATCTAAATTTACCATACTTAATGAATACCTAATCCCCTCGTCTCCTGCAAACAATCAAAAAATAGTAAACCAACATATAATACTATCCTGTCCGACGTAGTCCACTTAATACCTAGTGTCCCATGGCGATCTCTCTTGTAGAACTGTCATATCTGGAGATTTGACTGCTCTACCCGGCCTCCGGAGATACACTGACAGGAGGTAATTGCTCCCGCAGTGTATCACTGCGCTGCCGTGAGAGTTCACAGGAGTTCTTCAGCTCCAGTGCTCTCACTTACGGCACTACCGCTGTGTGAGAACTTTATCACACAGCGGTGCCATAAGTGAGAGCACCATAGATGATCAGCTGATGTACTCCAGTGAACTCTCACGGCGGCTAAGTGATACACGGCAGAAGCGATTACCTCCTGTCAGTGTATTGCCGGTGGCCGGGTGAGATCGCCGTGGGATACTCAGCATTTAATGGACTACAGCAGACAGGAAGTATATGTTGGTTTATTATTTTTGATTGCTCACAGGAGACGTGGGAGTCGGGGATTAGGTGTTCGGTGAGTATGTATATTGTATGTGATTATGTATGTAATTATGTCAGTGTTTTGATTGTTTTACAATTGAACTCAGGCGCCAGATGATGAGACTATTCTCCCATCATCGGCTCATGCTGTCTCTGTTATATGTGACAGCAGACCTAGCCGGATGGGAGTAGTAGCCACATCAGATGACGCATAAGTACAATCACTATGGGCTGTTCGTCGCATGGGTACACAGACACAGACACCTGCAGGCAGACAGACAGACACCCGCAGACAGACATAGACACACACACAGACATATGCAGACAGACACACAGGCAACCACAGACAGACAGATGCAGACAGACACAGTCAGACACACACATTGTCCGCTCACACACATATTCTTCACCCACACACTCTTCCGCCTTCTGACATCATTTCCTCTGACAATTCTGCAGAGTTTTTGGCAGAAAATCTGCAGCAAATACGCAAACCTTTTTATACCTGAGTTTTTGCTGCAGATTTGACTGACTCAATTGAAGTCAATGAGTCAAAAACGCTGCAGAAACGCAAAAGGAATTGACATACTGCAGAAAATAGAACGCTGCAAATACGGACGGAAATTTATGGATAATGTGCACAACACTTCGCGATTATCTTTGTATTACCTTGCTTTCGTATTCCATTGCATTTTTTGGAGCATTTCTGTGCATAAAAAAAGTTGCAAAAACACATCAAAAATGCATTGTGTGCACATAGCCTTAGAGGCGCAGATAGCGATACTGAACTTTTTATTAGTTTCATCAGCCAAGTTTGGATTCCCAAATCTGAAACATGTAATTGGTAACAGAGGATCCAAGCTGTAGAATTGTTGTGGGTGGAGTCATTACAGGAGATGTTTTCTATTATGCTTTCCATCGGAATCAATTGAAAAAGATTACCTCTTGTTACTTATTGTAGATGAAATGGTAAAAATGTGTATCTATACAGCGAACAACAGTTCAGATACCATGTACTTACATATTGTTACACCTCTCGTTGTAATTGACATCTCTCAGTTGTGTTCCAAAATGGTGCCTGATGCCGGTCAGATACTGACATTAAGCCCTGGGTTACACTTGCAAGTAAAATGCGAGAAACTCGCACAAGTCTCTTGCATCAATACCCAGCACTGCCGCCGGCACTCGGGACCGGGGTGTGCGGCTGCATGTATTTCTATGCAGCTGAACGCTGTGGTCTGAGTGCCAGCGGCAATGCTGGGTATAGATGCGAGAGACTCGCGTGAGTTTCTCGCATTGCACTCGCAAGTGTGACCCCGACCTAACAGCTGTACTCGTACATTAGATCAGGGGTATCTAACATTTTGGCATCTCTGGGCCACATCGGAAGAGGAACAGTTGTCTGGGGTTGTACATTAACCCCTTTTTGACATCAGACGTACTATCCCATCCATGGGACCTGGGCCTCTATGCCCATGGACGGGATAGTACGTCTAGAATCATAGAAACAGAATTGTAGAGTTGGAAGGGACCTCCTGGGCCATCTGGTCCAACCCCCTGCTCAAAGCAGGATTCGCTAAATCATCCCAGTCAGATGTCTGTCCAGCCTCTGTTTGAAGACTTCTATTGAAGGAGAACTCACCACCTCTCGTAGCAGCCTGTTCCACTCATTGATCAGTCTAACTGTCAAAAAGTTTTTTCTAATATCTAATCTGTCTCCTCCCATTCAGTTTCATCCCATTGCTTCTAGTCTTTCCTTGTGCAAATGAGAATAAAGATGATCCTTCTACAATGTGACAGCCCTTGAGATATTTGTAAACAGCTATTAAGTCACCTCTCAGTCTTCTCTTCTGCAAGCTAAACATTCCCAAATCCTGCAACCTTTCCTCATAAGACAGGGTTTGAAGACCGGTCACCATTCTGGTCGCTCTTTTCTGAACTTGCTCCAGTTTGTTGATGTCTTTTTTAAAATGTGGCGTCCAAAACTTGACACAGTATTCCAGATGAGGTCTGACCAAAGAGGAGTAGAGGGCAATAATGACTTCACGTGATCTAGACTGTATGCTTCTGTTAATACATCCTAGAATGGCATTTGCCTTTTTTGATGCTGCATCACACTGTTGACTCATATTCAGTCTGTGATCAATTAGTATACCCAAGTCTTTTTCACATGTGCTGTTGCTTAGCCCTATTCCTCCCATTTTGTATATGCTTTTTTCATTTTTATTGCCAAGATGTAGTACTTTGCATTTTTCCCTGTTAAAAACCATTCTGTTAGTTGCTGCCCACTGCTCCAGTTTATTTATATCTTTTTGAATCCTCTCTCTCTCTTCTCTAGTATTAGCTATTCCTCCTAGCTTTGTGTCATCAGCAAATTTAATCAGTTTACCCTCAATTCCTTCATCTAAATCGTTGATAAAGATGTTGAACAATACAGGGCTCAGGACAGAGCCCTGTGGTACCCCACTTGAGACATTCTTCCAACTGGATGTGCAGCCATTTATGACCACTCTTTGGGTCCGATCACTAAGCCAGTTATGAATCCACCTAACAGTTGCCTTGTCCATTCCATACTTAGCCATTTTTTCAATAAGGATTGTGTGAGATACTGTACTTTGTCAAATGCTTTGCTGAAGTCAAGATATACTATATCTACAGCATTTCCCTGATCCACCCAATCAGTGATTCTGTCATAGAAGGAAATTAAGTTAGTCTGACATGACTTATTAGTTACAAACCCATGCTGACTCTGTTTAATCACTTCATTCTTGTCCAGGTACTTGCATACATGTTGTTTAATAATTTGTTCAAAGATCTCTCCTGGTATAGAAGTCAAACTCACTGGCCTTTAGTTCCCTAGGTCCACCTTCTTCCCCTTTTTGAAGATAGGAACAACATTTGCTCTTCTCCAGTCTTCTGGGACTTCTCCTGTTCTCCAAGAATTTTCAAAGATTATGGAGAGGGCTTCAAAAATGTATTCTGCTATCTCCTTCAGAACTCTGGGGTGTAATTAATCTGGACCTGGAGACTTGAATTCATTAAGGTTAGCTGTTTCCTCACTAACTTTCTGTTTATAGATATCCTGGATTCTTCTATTCCCTTAATAGGACAGTGAAGAACCATTGATGTTACATTTCCTTTCTGAGAGAAAACAGATGCAAAATAGGAATTTAAAAGTTCGGCCTTCTCAACATCCTGCTGTTACAACCACTGGCCGCTCTCCCCCTGCGGCGGGTCGCGCCACTGTTACCTCTGTGCCCGCTGCTGCCCGCTCCTCTGTTCCTGTCCTTCGGTCCTGCCATGCTCCCCACACTGCTGGAGGCTCCAGGACTCGCCACTTGCGCTCTGGCACTCTTGGAGGGCAGTCACGCCTCCTCCAAGGTCCTGTAGCTTCTCTGATGTCCTGACCCGGATAGCCACGCCCCCTCCCAGGTCCTTTATACACTTGGATATGCTGACCCGGAAATCCCAGCAGCCAATCTGGGTGAGGTGGGGGTTATTGGAACCTGCTTCCTCTTTCCTATGGTGCCTGCTTATTGTTTAAGCTCCTGCTTCTGTGACCCAGGCCTGTGTCTATATTCTGTATGCACTATCTGCATTTCCGTGTCCTTGCTCTCTGCCTGTTGCTCTGTTGTGCCACCTGGCACAAGCTCAATCCCTGTACTCTGCCTTGTGCTCTGTTGTGCCTCCTGGCACAAGCTCAATCCCTGTACTCTGCCTTGTAATCTGTTGTGCCTCCTGGCACAAGCTCAATCCCTGTACTCTGCTTTGTACTCTGTTGTGCCTCCTGGCACAAGCTCAATCCCTGTACTCTGTTGCTCTGTTGTGCCTCCTGGCACAAGCTCAATCCCTGTACTCTGCCTTGTGCTCTGTTGTGCCTCCTGGCACAAGCTCAGTCACTGTATTCTGTCTTGTACTCCGTTATGCCTCCTGGCACAAGCTCTGTCCCTGTACTCTGCCTGGTGCTCTGTTGTGCCTCCTGGCACAAGCTCAATCCCTGTACTCTGCTTGGTGCTTTGCTGTGCCTCCTGGCACATGCTCTGCTATACTCCTGTGCTCTGTTCCGTATGTCCGTTCCTAGTGCTACTGTTTGTCAGTCTCCTCAGTTATCCTTCTGTTCTATGTCTTTCCCGCTATCTGAGCCGTCCCGCTTTGTACCAGCTACCGTGGTTTTAGAGAGCACTAGGCCTGTCCCTGACAATCCCTGTATAGGGGTGGGTCTTCACTAGGTCGGCTCGCCCTGGGCAATCTGTTTCACGGTCCAGAGGGTCCACTCTTATAGCTCGCCTCACTGAGGCGTTACAGAATAACCAGGCCATGGACCCCGCCGGCACCATGTTTTCTGCGGCTTCCGTTCAAGTAGCATCCCGTGACGCTGGCCTTGTCTCCCTGCCATATTTCCTGCCTCATCAGTGCAAGCCACCTAAGTTTTCTGAGGATCCCAAACAGTGCATGGGTTTTTTGACTCAGTGTAGCATCCATTTTGAACTCTTGCCCCTGCAGTATCCCACCGACCGGGCAAAGGTGGCTTTCATTGTATCTCTTCTAGAGGGAGAGGCCTTGGCTTGGGTGAATCCCCTGTGGGAGCATGATGACCCCATTGTCTCCCAATTGGCAACCTTTTTGGAAAATTTTCGCAGGGTCTTCGGTGAGCCGGGAAGGCTGGTCTCTATAACTGGGGCCCTTTTTAACCTTCGCCAAGGTTCCCTGTCACTAGCTCAGTATGCCATCCGCTTCCGCATTCTAGCCTCCGAGTTGGGGTGGAATAATGAGGCTCTGGTTGGAGCCTTCTGGCATGGGTTGTCAGGCCAGATTAAGGATGAGCTCGCTGGACAAGATACTCCAATGTCCTTGGAGGATCTCATCTCCCTGGCCACACGCATAGATTTGCGTTTCCAGGAACGATCTTGCGAGGCTTCCAGAGAAGCTGGTTTACTTCTTCCCCTAGGACAGGTAGGGGGGCCCTTCTTGGGAGTTCCTGATTCCTCATCCCCCTGGACTTTGTCTATTTTGATATACCAGGAGCAGAGACGTTACTCCGTGGTGGCTTATGTGGATTCGGGTGCGGCAGGAAACTTCATTTGTCTCGAGACTGTCAGGAGGCTTCAGATTCCTGTTATTTCCCTGGACAGACCACGTCTCATTGAATCGGTGGACGTCAGACCTCGGCAAGAGTCCGTCACCATGGTGACTGAAGAAGTAGTTCTACAAATTGGGGCCCTTCATCAGGAAAGCATTGCTCTGTACGTACTACCGAACCTCTCACATGCCCTGTTGCTTGGGTTGCCTTGACTCGGGCTCCATGAACCTATTCTTGATTGGCGCTCGGGTGAGGTGCTTCATTGGGGGTCCTCCTGCCAGAGACAGTGTCTGCAGCCAGTTCGTCCTGTTAATCCCCCACATTCCAACTCTGCTCCCGCAGGTCTTCCTTTGGCTTATTTGGGCTATGTGGATGTCTTCAATAAAAAGGAGGCTGAGGTCCTGCCTCCGCACCGCCCTTATGATTGCCTGATCGAGCTTGCTCCCGGGTCCTTGCTGCCTAGGGGGAGGATTTACCCTTTGTCTCCGGCGGAGACTCAGGCCATGTCGGAGTATATTCATGAAAACTTGTCCAGAGGCTTCATCCAGAAATCATCCTCTCCTGCCGGAGCGGGATTTTTCTTCGTCAAGAAGGACGGTTCGCTCCAACCCTGCATTGACTACAGGGGACTGAATAACATCACAATCAAGAACAGATATCCTCTACCTCTTATCCCGGAACTCTTTGACCGGCTCAGAGGGGCTCGTATCTTCACTAAACTTGACCTCCGGGGCGCCTATAACTTGATTCGTATCTGCTCCGGGGACGAGTGGAAGACTGCTTTTAACACCCGAGACGGCCACTATGAGTATCTAGTTATGCCGTTTTGCCTCTGCACGCCCCAGCAGTCTTCCAAGAATTTGTCAATGATATTTTTTGGGACCTCCTATATTCCTTACCCTTCCTGGGTAACATCATGTCTGATACAGGGCTAAGGATGGATCCCGAGAAGGTGTCTGCTGTCCTCAACTGGCCCCGACCCTGCTGAGTGAAGGCTATTCAGCGATTTCTCGGCTTTGCAAATTACTACAGGCAGTTCATTCCCAATTTCTCCACCGTAACCAAGCCTATCTCATCGCTCACCTGTAAAGGTACCGGCTCCAAGGTTTGGACTCCGGAAGCAGAGGACGCCTTTCTTCTTTTAAAATGCTCTTTTTCTACGGCTACTGTATTACATCGTCCCGAGTCTAATAAACCCATTACTCTGGAAGTGGACGCTTCTTCTATGGGGGTCAGTGCCGTGCTCTCAGAGGACCTCGCAGGGTCGCTTGGTTCCTTGTGGCTTCTTCTCCAAAGCGTTTTAGGCAGTGGAACGTAACTATACCATCGGAGACTGCGAGCTGTTGGTCATTAAACTTGCGCTGGAAGAGTGGCGATATCTCCTCGAAGGTTCCGTATATCCGTTTGTAATTTTCACTGACCACAAGATTCTGGCCTATCTCCAATCTGCACAGAGACTTAACCCTCGTCAGGCCAGGTGGTCCCTGTTCTTCGCTCGGTTTGATTTCGAGCTTCGCTTCCGGCCAGGCGACAGGAATGCCAAGGCGGACGCACTTTCTAGGTCATTTCAGCCTGGGGATGTGGAGGAGGATCCAAGGATTGTGGATCCTTCTAAAGTCATCAATGTGGCTCCTTTAAAGTTGACCGTCCCACCGCCTGGTAAGACCTTTGTAGCTGAGAGCAACAGGAAGAATGTGTTACTCTGGGGACATTCTTCCAAGTTGGCCGGGCACGCCGGAGTAAAGCAGACTTTCCTTTTCATCGCTCGCTACTACTGGTGGCCCACCCTGTGCCAGGATATTAACGACTTTGTCACCTCGTGCCCTTCCTGTGCTAAAAACAAAGTTCCTTGACATTTATGTGGCGCCCCTGAGGCTCAGTTGCCACAGAGGTACTGCACCTTCTCCTAAGGTGTAGTGCCCCACCAACTAGGTAAGTTGGGAACTCCTTTACACACTCCAACACCTGCATCCCACACACAGAATAGTTCAGTAGGTCCACCTAGCAGCTTCAGGCTGGGGGTAGCAGAGCACCCTTCGTGAAACCCTGCTTCGTAACACGAGATGTGCTGGGAGGTGGGTGGAGTTAGTATAAAAGAGGGGGAAAGTGAAGAAGTGTAGGTCAGTCTGACAGGAGGTCAGGCGAGAGGAGTTCAGTTCTGAAGTTAGTTTTGAGTTCAGTTTGAGTTCAGTTTAGAAAGAGTGCTGCAGCTGCCTCAGTGATCTGAGCCAGCTGGCACGGGAAAGAGAAGAGAAGGAGAAAGACGTAGACCTGCAACCTAAGCTTCCATAAGAGAGAGAAGGAACAGCGTGGAATGAAGGAGTAAGAGAACAGAGAGGAGTTGTACGTTGGAAGAGGAACCCTGCCTATAGGTTCTCAGTGCAAGGCCGGGGCCCGGTCCCTGAGGTTGTATGGACACTTATGGTTCTGCAGCATACACCGGTGGAGTAGTTGGCTGTAAATGCACTACTCCCATCCAAGACTTGGGACACAACAGCAACCGATTTGCGAGCCAGGACTCTGAGAGGAGTCCCCGATAGAGGCTACAGCTGTCAGTCATACAAGTAAGGTTCTAGGAACATCTGACAGGAGGAATTCCAGAGAACTACAGTACTGGAGCTCTTCACATTAAAAGGCGCAATAGAGGAGTCGTTCAGGAAAGGCACATGTTGGCGGAGTTTTGGAGAGGAGAACCCTGACTTGCCCGGGAAGTTGATTGAGTCTCTATCCCGGAGGACACGGCACGGAGGCGGGCACCAGTGGGTACCATGAACTGTGAGTAAAGCTTTGAAACTACAAGCCCTGGTGTCCTATATTCATTTGTCGCTAACACCTTCAGCACCGCTACATCTGGGTACCAGCATCTATACCATTCTGCACCTCTCCTCATCCATTGCACCTACACTGCCCTGGGACTACAGCTCCACCTGTGGGGAGCTGCACCACACAATCAGTCCCAGTGGATCTGCATGCAGCGTTGGCTCAACATCTTACTTGCCAAACACCACGGGTGGCGTCACGAACTATTCAACTAAGCTATAACACTATTGACATCACTGCCATTGATATTGGGCGCCCAGGGCCACGGACCGGGTCGCCGCTGCTGTGACACATCCCCCTGACACCCGCCCGGTTCCGAGTACCCCGCTGCCCCGGGTGTGAGGGGCGACCCATTTACCTCATGGTACCCTCCTTCCACTTCCAGTTCCTTCTGCTCCTTGGCCAAATATTGCCATGGATTTCATTACCGACCTTCCGAATTCAGCTGGTTGCACAGTTATTCTCGTGGTTGTGGATCTGCTATACTCCTGTGCTCTGTTCTGTATCTCCGTTCCTAGTGCTCCTGTGTTTGTCAGTCTCCTCAGTTATCCTTCTGTTCCATGTCTCTCCCAATATCTGAGCCGTCCCTCTTGGTACCAGCTACTGTGGTTTTAGAGAGCCCTAGGCCTGTCCCTGACAATCCCTGTATAGTGGTCATTCTTCACTAGGTCGGCTCGCCCTGGGCAATCTGTTCCACGGTCCAGAGGGTCCACTCTTATAGGTCGCCTCACTGAGGTGTTACACCTGTATTAGCGTTTTCATCCTGTAAAAATCCTAAAGCATCTTTGACTTTTCTTTTACTTTTGACATATCCCCAAAATCCTTTATTATTGCTTTTGACATCTCTTGCAAGCCTCAATTCATTGTCAGCTTTAGTAATCTGATTTGTACCCTGCAATTTCTGCAGACAGCATTATATTCTTCTTTAGATAGGCCTCCCTCTTTCCATTTTATAAACATTTCTTTCTTCCTTTTTAGCATGTGCTTAAGTTCTGTGTTCATCCATCCTGGTTTCCTTAAATGCTTCCTATTCTTCCCTCTTTTCGGAATTGTTAACAATTGTGCTTTGAGAATTTCATTTTTCAAGATTTCCCATCCTTCCTGGACATTTTTGTCCTTAAGGATATCCAGCCATTGGATCCCTCCAATTCTGTTTCTGAATCCCTTAAAATCTGCCTTACTGAAATCTAACCTTGAAGTCTGAGTCTTCACAGGTCTTCCTCCTCTAGTTATCCAAAATTTTAAAACAGCATGGTCGCTTCCTCCTAGGGTCCCAGCCACTTTTACCTCTTCAACCATTTCCTCCCTGTTTATAAAGATTAGATCCAAGGTAGCAGTTCCCCTTGTTTTCTCCCCTACCTTTTGGAAGATAAAGTTGTCAGCAAGAGAGGATAAGAATTTCCTTGACCTGTTAGTTTTGCCTGAGAGAGCTTCCCAACAAATGTCAGGATAGTTGAAATCTCCCATGACAACTATGTCATATTTTTTGGAGAACTTGGCCATTTGATGCATAAAGAGTTCATCCGTATCTTCAGCTTGAACAGGCGGCCTGTAGTAAATGCCTACAATGGTGTCCTTTCCATTGTTCTGTCCTTGTATTCTTACCCAAACAGTTTCCACAGAACTCTGTCTCTGAAGCTTCAATCTCTGTGCAGATATACGCATTTCTAACATACAATGCGACACCTCCTTCTCATTTATCAAGTCTGTTTCTAGCAAGAAGGAGTGCCGTTTGACTTTTTCAACGCAAGATTGGCTGGAATTGAGATCAGACGCCATGTCACATTTGGAGAGCCCCTGATGTGCCTAAACAGTGGAAACCCCCCACAAGTAACCCCATTTGGAAACTATACCCCCCCCATGTAACTTATCTAGATGCTGGTACACACATTCAACCCACAAGTGCTTCAAAGAAGTTTATAACGTAAAGCAATGAAAATAAAAAATATTTTTTCAACAAAAATGATCTTTTAGCCCCCAATTTTTTATTTTCCCAAGGGTAACTAGAAAAATTTGCACAACAACTTTTGTGGTCCATGTGTCCTGAGTACGCTAATACCCCATACGTGGGAGAAAACTACTGTTTGAGTGCACGGCAGAGCTCGGAAGGGAAGGAGCGCCGTTTGACTTTTTCAATGCAAAATTGGCTGGAATTGAGATTAGACACCATGTCGCAATTGGGGAGCCCCTGATGTGCCAAAGCAGTGGAAATCCCCCACAAGTGATCCCATTTTGGAAACCGCTTTGGAACTTTTAAACTTTTGCGAAATACTTGGAGGTTCAAAATACTCACCACACATCTTGATAACATATAGCAATTAGACCCCACACGTTGATGTGCAATTTCTCCTGAGTACGCTGATACCCCAAATGTAGGAGAAAACTACTGTTTGGGCGCATATCTGGCTCGGAAGGGACTTTTGGAATGCAGACCCCTGATGTGCCTAAACAATAGAAGCCTCCACAAGTGACCCCATTTTGGAAACTAGACCCCTTAAGGAACCCATCTAGATGTGCCTAAACAGTGGCAATGCCCAACAGCCTTTATCCAGCAGTGGGTGCACCAAATCACACACAATATTCCCACTCACTTCCACTACAGGGGGGCATTCAGAGGGTTCAATACAGGTGTTATTCCCTTTATAAACTCTATACCTGTGGGTGTACCCTGAGGTACTCTCACACAGCTAATAGTTTAATTCCATACCTGGCCCTCATACTGGGCAGGTACTGACAGAATTTGAGCCTCCCATTGAAATGAATTAGGGACTCAAACACGCAGATGTCCCTTTGGGGCATGTAAACATTTTCAACAAACTTTTTGATGAAGTGTTTGATGACTGGCTGAACTTTGAACAGATGGTCATCTCGGGGAGGACACCGTGCCTTATCATTATAAATGCAGGAATTTGTGGATGGCCTTAAAACGTGTCCAGGCTGTTAGGAACGGCGGAATGCACTAAATAAAAATATTAATGTGCGTTCGCCACTCGGGGTCCACCGTGCAGTGTTACACCGCTGCTAGGTAATGACAGAGGAGCAATATGGCGGTATAAAGCACACGGATTCAACTTCACCCGGAGTGCGTAGAGCGGGCTCTGTTCACACACAGAGGTGTCGCAACAAAAACATACAAAATGCTGAGCCTGTTAGTGACACAGGCCTCAGGTAAATGCACACACGGTATCAGGCCACAGGAGCAGGACCCAAGACAGAGGAGCTGCGTCCCTCTAGACCTACTGTGTGTGCGGCGTCGCTTCTGCGAGTGCCAAGAAAGGCTGCAACTGCAGCGCAGCGTAGGTCACTGCCGCTCGACGACAAAGCCAGAAAGCAAGCACAATGTCGGATGCTACTGTAGCGGTGCGGTGTGCACAGTGGCTTAAGGCTTGCCACTAACTAGCGCTGACTGCTAAACTAATTCCCTATCCACATGCGTAATATCAGAGGGAAGGGGTTTTATAATGAGTCAGTCACCAGAAACATACATCCGTCACCATTCACACATAGCAAGTATAGTCTATACTAGCGCATGGCGGAACAGCCATGCGCACTTTTTAGAGCTGTGTGGAACCTTCCAGAACTCCGAGATGGACCAATGAGATTTGGAACAGGACCTGGACACATGACTCCCGATCTCCAATGGGAGATCATCTCGTGAGCATGCCCAGTAGGAGCACAGAGGGACTTAGTCTCTGGAGCGGTCTGCTGCAAAGTAATCTCCTCTGCAGTACAAAGACAGCAGGAGACCGCAGAATGTGAGGCTCTGGATTCCTGCAGAGCAGACGCAGAAACCTGACGCCTAACACAGGCCATGACCATTTGGAACACTGGAGTGTTGTATAAAACATCAACACTCCAATATTGCCAAAATTCTGGATTCTTCAGGATCCCCATGTTAACCCATTTACTCCCAAGGGTGGTTTGCACGTTGATGACCGAGCCAATTTTTACAATTCTGACAACTGTCCCTTTATGAGGTAATAACTCTGGAATACTTCCATGGATCCCAGTGATTCTGACATTGTTTTCTCATGACATATTGTACTTCATGTTAGTGGTAAAATTTCATTCATATAACTTGTGTTTTTTTGTGGAAAAAAAATGTAAATTTGGCGAAAGTTTTGCAATTTTCCAACTTTGAATTTTTATGCCCTTAAATCACAGAGATATGGCACACTAACACTTAATAAGTAACATTTCCCACATGTTTACTTTACATCAGCACAATTTTGGAACCAAATTTTTTATTTTTTTAGGAAGTTATAAGGGTTAAAAGTTCACCAGCGATTTCTCATTTTTACACCTTTTTTTGGGGGGGAACACGTCACATTTGAAGACACTTTGAGGGGTCTATATGACAGAAAATTCCCAAAAATGACACCATTCTAAAAACTGCATCCCTCAAGGTGCTCAAAACCACATTCAAGAAGTTTAATAACCCTTCAGGTGCTTCACAGGAATTTTTTGAATGTTTAAAAAAAAAATGAACATTTAACTTTTTTCACAAAAAATTACTTCATGTCCAAGTTTTTTTATTTTACCAAGAGTAACAGAAGAAATTGGACAGCAAAAGTTATTGTACAATTTGTCGTGAATACACTGATACCTGATATGTGGTGGGGAACCACTGTTTCGCCGCATGGCAGAGCTCCGAAGGGAAGAAGCGCCGTTTGACTTTTTCAGTGCAAAATTGGCTGGAATTCAGATTGGACACCATGTCACGTTTGGAGAGCCCCTGATGTGCCTAAACAGTGGAAACCCCCCACAAGTGACTCCAGTTTGGAAACTAGACCCCCCCCAAGGAACTTGCATAGATATGTGGTGAGAACTTTGAACCCCCTAGGGCTTCACAGAAGTTTATAACGTACAGCTGTACAATTAAAAAAATCATTTTTTCCACAAAAATCTTTTCACCCCCAATTTTTATTTTCCAAAGGGCAACAGGACCCCAAAAGTTATTGTGCAATTTGTCCACAATATGCTGATACCCATTATGTGGGGGTAGACCACTATTTGAGCGCATGGCAGAGCTTGGAGGGGAAGCAGCGCGATTTGATTTTTTTTGGCTAGAATTGAGATCGGATGCCATGCCGCATTTGGAAAGCCCCTGATGTACCTAAACAGTGGAAACCCCCCACAAATGACACCATTTTGGAAACCAGCCCCCCAAGGAACTTATCTAGATGTGTGGTGAGCACTTTGACCCCCCCAAGGGCTTCACAGAAGCTTATAACTTAGAGCCCTAAAAATAAAAAAATCATAATCTTTTTCCACAAAAATGATTTTTGCCCCCAATTTTTTATTTTCCCAAGGGTATCAGGAGAAATTGGACCCCAACAGATGTTGTGCAATTTGTCCTGAGTAGGCTGATGCCCCATATGTGGGGGTAAACCACTGTTTGGGCGCATGGCAGAGCTTGGAAGGGAAGGAGCACCGTTTGACTTTTTCAATGCACAATTGGCTGGAATTGAGATCAGACGCCATGTTGCATTTGGAGAGCCCCTGATGTGCCTAAACAGTGGAAACCCCCCAATTCTAACTCCAAAACTAACACCAACACACAACTAACCCTAACCCTAGCCCTAACCCTAGCTCTAACCCTAACCCTAGCCCTAATGGGAAAATGGAAATAAATACATTTTTTTAATTTTATTATTTTTCCTAACTAAGGGGGTGATAAAGGGGGGTTTGATTTACTATTTATGGCTGGTTTTTATGTTTGGCAGCTGTCACACTCTCTATAATATGCTTTTTATTGTAAAAATAGTTCTTGCATCATCACATTTTGAGAGCTATAAATTTTCCATATTTTGACCCACCAAGTCATGTGAGGTCTTATTTTTTGAGGGACGAGTTGCCGTTTTTATTTTATATCGGGCACGTGACTTTTTTTTGATCGCTTTCTATTTTGATTCTTGGGACGCAGAATGAACAAAAACCAGCATTTCTTGAATTTCTTATGGGGGGTGCATTTACACCGTTCCGCGTGTGGTAAAATTAATAAAGCGGTTTTATTCTTGGCGTTAATATGATGACAGCGATACCTCATTTACAGTCATATGTTAAAGTTTGGGCACCCCTATTAATGTTAACCTTTTTTCTTTTATAACAATTATGGTTTTTGCAACAGCTATTTCAGTTTCATATATCTAATAACTGATGGACTCAGTTATATTTCTGGATTCAAATGAGGTTTATTGTACTAACAGAAAATGTGCAATCTGCATTTAAACAAAATTTGACCGGTGCAAAAGTATGGGCACCCTTATCATTTTCTTGATTTGAACACTCCTAACTAGGGTTGAGCGAAACGGGTCGAAAAATTTCAAAAGTCGCCGACTTTTGGCAAAGTCGGGTTTCATGAAATGAAACCCACCCTAGTATGAGGTCGGCCACGAGGTCGGCGACTTACGCGCCAAAGTCGCGTTTCAAAAGTTTGTTTTGCGCTCTTTTTCAGCCAATCAGGATCCACGGACACTGTGGGCAACGTGATGACATAGGCACGAGTCACCACCATCTTTCAGAAGGGCATGCAAGTGATTGGCTTGCTTTGATGGGCGTCACAGGGGGTATAAAAGGGCGTGCACGCCGACCGCCATCTTACTTCTGCCGATCTTAGTATAGGGAGAGGTTGCTGCTGATTCTGTAGGGAGAGCGTTAGGCAGGGAAGAAGACAAAAAAACTGCTTCTGCTGCTAGCAATTTGGCCTGCACAATACACCAGTCACTGTGTGTGCAGTGCAAGGGGAGGCTATATAGTGGTGTATCAGTGGTGTTGGTTGTTGGGCTGCCTTCTAAGGCTTCCTGACATTCCTGCATTGCTGTTTACCCACTGCTCCGCAAACTGCTTTTTTAAAAGCAATCCAATCTCCCTTATCCAATAGTCACTTTTGTCACAGCTGTGCCATCGAGCCTGTCACATAGCGCTCAGATATTCATTGGGCCTCACACAATCCAAACGTGTCCAGTGTCCAAAAGTGTGTGCAGAGATTCAAAATCTCCCTTAACCTCTAGTCACTTTGGTCACAGCTGTGCCATCGAGCCTGTCACATAGCGCTCAGATATCAGTGGGCCTCACACAATCCAAAAGTGTCCATCCAGTGTCCAAAAGTGTGTGCAGAGATTCAAAATCTCCCTTATCCTCTAGTCACTTTTGTCACAGCTGTGCCATCGAGCCTGTCACATAGCGCTCAGATATTCATTGGGCCTCACACAATCCAAAAGTGTCCAGTGTCCAAAAGTGTGTGCAGAGATTCAAAATCTCCCTTATCCTCTAGTCACTTTGGTCACAGCTGTGCCATCGAGCCTGTCACATAGCGCTCAGATATCAGTGGGCCTCACACAATCCAAAAGTGTCCATCCAGTGTCCAAAAGTGTGTGCAGAGATTCAAAATCTTCCTTATCCTCTAGTCACTTTTGTCACAGCTGTGCCATCGAGCCTGTCACATAGCGCTCAGATATTCATTGGGCCTCACACAATCCAAAAGTGTCCAGTGTCCAAAAGTGTGTGCAGAGATTCAAAATCTCCCTTATCCTCTAGTCACTTTTGTCACAGCTGTGCCATCGAGCCTGTCACATAGCGCTCAGATATTCATTGGGCCTCACACAATCCAAAAGTGTCCAGTGTCCAAAAGTGTGTGCAGAGATTCAAAATCTCCCTTATCCTCTAGTCACTTTTGTCACAGCTGTGCCATCGAGCCTGTCACATAGCGCTCAGATATTCATTGGGCCTCACACAATCCAAAAGTGTCCAGTGTCCAAAAGTGTGTGCAGAGATTCAAAATCTCCCTTATCCTCTAGTCACTTTTGTCACAGCTGTGCCATCGAGCCTGTCACATAGCGCTCAGATATTCATTGGGCCTCACACAATCCAAAAGTGTCCAGTGTCCAAAAGTGTGTGCAGAGATTCAAAATCTCCCTTATCCTCTAGTCACTTTTGTCACAGCTGTGCCATCGAGCCTGTCACATAGCGCTCAGATATTCATTGGGCCTCACACAATCCAAAAGTGTCCAGTGTCCAAAAGTGTGTGCAGAGATTCAAAATCTCCCTTATCCTCTAGTCACTTTTGTCACAGCTGTGCCATCGAGCCTGTCACATAGCGCTCAGATATTCTTTGGGCCTCACACAATCCAAAAGTGTCCAGTGTCCAAAAGTGTGTGCAGAGATTCAAAATCTCCCTTATCCTCTAGTCACTTTTGTCACAGCTGTGCCATCGAGCCTGTCACATAGCGCTCAGATATTCATTGGGCCTCACACAATCCAAAAGTGTCCAGTGTCCAAAAGTGTGTGCAGAGATTCAAAATCTCCCTTATCCTCTAGTCACTTTTGTCACAGCTGTGCCATCGAGCCTGTCACATAGCGCTCAGATATTCATTGGGCCTCACACAATCCAAAAGTGTCCAGTGTCCAAAAGTGTCTGCAGAAATTCAAAATCTCCCCTGTCCTATAGACACCTTGTACCTTGTTTTACATTACTATATAGTTTGTTGGATTTTGTCTACATTTCTACCAAAAATGAGGAAGGCTGGTGGAAGAGGCCGTGGAATTGGGCGGGGGTTGGCAGCTGGTAATGATGGTGTTGGTGGTGGATCTGATGGTAGTGGCAAGAGCAAAATAGGACCGAATGCAGGAGGTGCTGACCCTGCATCATCGTCTGGCTACATAAGGCCTCGAACGCTTAGTTTTCTAGGAGTTGGCAAACCGCTTTTAAAGCCAGAGCATCAGGAAAAAGTTTTGTCTTACATTGCTGACTCAGCCTCCAGCTCTATCGCCTCCTCTTCTTCAGTTGTAAAAAGTAAAAGCACTGAGTCGTCATTGGAGGCTCATGTTCATGAACCACACCTTTCCTTGTGTCCTTCACCCCAACCAAGACTGAAGGATGACGCAGGCCATACTACTGATTACTCCATGGAGCTGTTTTCACATACCATGCCTGGATTATCAAGTGAAATGGTGAATTACCCAGGCCAAGATGAATCTGACATGGAGTGCACTGATGCACAGCCGCTGATGGATGATTCTGCTGGTACATTCACTCAGTGCACTACATTGTCCTCGCAGTGTACAGAGCCAGATTCTGACCCTGATGAGACTCAGGTGCCCCTTCCCGCACACTATACCACCATCCACGGTGACACAGAGGAAGGTGCACATGACATAGAAGAGGAGGTGATGGATGACCCAGTTGTTGACCCAGATTGGCATCCATTGGGGGAAGAGGGTGCTGCTTCCAATAGCTCAGATGAGGAGCATCCACAGCAGACATCGACATCGCAACAGCTGTTATCTGGCAGGCCCGGAGCACTCCAAAGACAGGTTCCAAACATCAAAAGAGTTGCTGGACAGCTTGTCCAGAGGGTCAAAAGATCACAGCGTGCTAGGCCGCAAAATGTCTGCCAAAGTAGGAAGAGTGCAGTGTGGCACTTTTTTGAACAAAATCCTCATGATCAGGCCAAGGTTATCTGTAAGAAGTGCGCAAAGACCTTTAGCCGAGGGAAAAATCTGAAAAATTTGAATACCAGTTGCATGCTTAGACATTTAACCAGCATGCACTTGCAAGCGTGGACACAACACCAAACCTCAAGTGCCACATGTGCAACTGATCACAACGAAGGTAGTCAGCAACGCTACATTGTTTCCCCCACTGTAAGCCCACCGGTTAGCACAGCAGCAAATGTTGAGGTGTCGTTGCAAGACCACGGCAGTCAGGGAATCCCACTGTTATATCAACGAAAGACTGATTCTAGGCCATCAGAAAGAACACCAACTCCATCACCATCATCAACCCTCTCTCAGTCCGCCCTGTCCACCGCTACTTCCACCATATGCAGCTCTCAAGTCCAGCTCACCCTCCCAGACACTATGAGTAGGTCAAGAAAGTACTCAGTCTCTCATCTGCGTACACTGGGTTTGAACGCCCACATTGCCAAACTAATCTCGTTTGAGATGATGCCCTTTCGGTTGGTGGAAAGCACAGCTTTCCGCGAACTCATGGCCTATGCAGTACCACGCTATGACCTACCCAGTCGCCACTTCTTCTCTCGCAAAGCCATCCCAGCCCTCCACCATCATGTGAAAGACCGCATTGTCCATGCACTCAAGCAGTCAGTGAGCGGAAAGGTGCACCTCACAACTGATGCATAGTCCAGTCGGCATGGCCAGGGCCATTACGTGTCCATCACTGCGCACTGGGTTAATGTGGTGGATGCAGGGTCCACAGGGGACAGCGGTGGTGGGACAGTGCTACCTAGCCCACGGTATAGGAAGCAGTTGGCTGTAGGCGTTCGACCCTCCTCCTCCTCCTCCAGAAGCAAAAGCTCGTCCACAGAGCGCCGTCGTACGAGCACTCCATCTGCAGCTGCCACTGTTGCACACGATGTGTCCCCCTATTGAGCAGCTAGTGGAAAGCGTCAGCAGGCTGTGTTGCAGATGATGTGTTTGGGCAACAGACACACCGCCGAGGTGCTGGCCGAGTACTTGAAGCGACAAACTGAGTCATGGCTGGGCAGTGTACATCTTGAGGCAGGCAAGGTAGTTAGTGATAACGGCCGTAATTTTGTGGCAGCCATAGCCCTTTCAAAACTCAGCCACATACCTTGCTTGGCTCACACCTTGAACCTGGTGGTGCAGTGCTTCCTCAAAAATTATCCGGAGTTAACAGCCCTGCTCCAGAAGGTGCGAAGACTGTGCGCGCACATCCGCCGGTCGCCTGTACACTCCGTTCGTATGCAGAAGCTGCAGCGATTGCTCCACCTTCCCAACCACCGCCTCATTATCGACATTGCAACAAGGTGGAACTCCACCCTGCACATAGTGGAGCGGCTGTGCGAGCAGAGGCAGGCCATAATGCATTTGTGGGAGGATACACGGCCAGGCACTTTGAGAGCAGACATGGAGTTGACAGGTGTGCAGTGGTCGAAGCTGAAAGACCTTTGTAAAGTCCTTCAGTGTTTTGAGGAATGCACACGGTTGGTAAGCGCAGACGACGCCATCCTAAGCATGAGCATCCCACTTATGCGTCTGCTCATGCAAACTTTGACGCACCTTAAGGAGCAGGCGTCTGCAGCCAATGTTGATGAGTAGGAAGAGGAGGAGGGAATCCTTGATGACATTCAGCCATTGTCTGCTCAGGGACCTCTCCTGGACGAGGTGGAGGAAGAAGAGGAGGATGATGATGGGGAGGAGGATGCATCTCGTGGGGCAAGTGAAAATGTTGGCGTGGCAAGGTCTGGTACAGGGTTTGTGCGTGACTGGAGGGATGTGGATTTGCCAGAAAGTGCTCCTCCACCCAGCACTCGCAGTGCATCATTGACACCGGGAACATTGGCCCACATGTCAGATTATGCCTTGCAGATCCTAAAAAGGGACCCCCGCATTGCCAAAATGATGAACGATGATGACTACTGGTTGGCCAGCATCCTGGATCCACGCTATAAAGGCAAATTGCAAAACATCATGCCACAGGAGAACCTTGACCTAATATTGGCTAATAAACAAGCAACTCTGGTAAATCGGTTGCTTGAGGCATTCCCAGCACACAGCAGCGGTGATGGTTCTCACACGAGCCGTACGGGCCGGGGGCAGCTTGGCAGAGGTGTTCGTGGTGCACACAGCAGAAGTGGCGTTGGAGACAGGGGTTTCATGACAATGTTGTGGACTGATTTTTCAAATACCGCTCACACAACTGGTAATACTGCATCGATGGAAAGTGACAGGAGACAGCAGTTGTCAACTATGGTTACAAACTACTTTTCCTCCCATATCGATGTTCTCCCACACAGGTCATTCCCCTTTGACTATTGGGCCGCTAAACTGGACACCTGGCCTGAATTGGCCCAATATGCCTTACAGGAGCTCGCTTGCCCAGCTGCAAGTGTGCTATCGGAAAGAGTCTTCAGTGCAGCTGGATCAATCCTGACAGAAAAAAGGACCCGTCTGTCAACGCAAAATGTGGATGATCTAACCTTCATTAAAATGAACCACGCATGGGTTTCCAAGGATTTTGTCCCACCTTCCCCTGATGACACATAGGGTGACAGAAAAATGGCTTGCTTTGGTCCACCTCTTCCTGGTACTTCACCTATTTCGCCTTTTGCATCAGCTGAATGTCCAACATCAACATATGCCACTTTCTAAAACTCCCTAACTGTGCTGCCTCCCCCCCATGGCCGGGATCACCACCTAGCGCACGACACCGTGCGAGTGCCGTTGTCCTGGACAGGTGGGTAGGCCGACTCTTGGGCGCGGGCACTGGCACAGGGTCCCTCATAGTGCAATCAAGTGTCTCTGACGGTGGTGGTGCACACCCGCCGTCAGACACACCGCTGTACTATGAGGGGCCCAGTGCCAGTACCGACGCCCACGAGTGGGCCCCCCTTGCTTGGGCAGGGCCCCAGCATTTGCAATCTTTACCTCTCCCTGCTCCTCCGCTGTGTAATCTGGGCCGTCAAATCCATACTGTGCCTGACACCGTCTGAGCCTGCCTCCTGATGTATAGACATATATTTTGAATGTGTACGCTATCTATACATGTTATCCGGGGATACGGTACCCTTTCTAACCTTTGTGCAATCACGTGCAATCCATACTGGGCCTAACACCGTCTGAGCCTGCCTCCTGAGACATATATTTTGAATGTGTACGCTATCCATACATGTTATCCGGGGATACGGTACCCTTTCTAACCTTTGTGCAATCACGTGCAATCCATACTGGGCCTAACACCGTCTGAGCCTGCCTCCTTAGACATATATTTTGAATGTGTACGCTATCCATACATGTTATCCGGGGATACGGTACCCTTTCTAACCTTTGTGCAATCACGTGCAATCCATACTGGGCCTAACACCGTCTGAGCCTGCCTCCTGAGACATATATTTTGAATGTGTACGCTATCCATACATGTTATCTGGGGATACGGTACCCTTTCTAACCTTTGTGCAATCACGTGCAATCCATACTGGGCCTAACACCGTCTGAGAATGATAGATGGGGCCCACCATACACTGGAACATTCCAAAGGTGGACATCAGACACTGGAGCAGCATTTACAGGGCCCATTATACACTAGAGCATTAGAAATGGGGCCCATTATGTTTGGAGCATTATTTGGGCCCATAAGACAGTAGAGCTTCATCCATGGGGACCAACATATACTGTAGCATTATGTGGAGCTCATCATATACTGTTTCAAACATTATATGGGACCAATGATTCTGTATGGAGAAATAGATGGGCCTCGTCATGAGATGTAAAAAGTGAGGTATTTTTCATTGTACTATACCGCTATTTCTCTGCCGTATCGGAGCATGATGAGTTGTGGTATGTGTTAAAGGGGCTCTCTTTCTCCCAGGGCACATGAAAACCTGGGCCAGCCCTCCCCCCCCCACAGTCTGTAGCCAAATAACCCCCATTTTTAAGTGCGTAACTTGTATTATGAAGTTAATTAAGGTTGACAAGCTTAAGTAAGAAGAATTGATGCTTTTGGCATTCAAATGGGCACTGTTGGTGTGTTTCCTGTCCTCTCACTGCCGACTTTTATTCCCCATTGACTTACATTGGGTTTCGTGTTTCGGGACGACCCCGACTTTTCCCTATAATCGGACGATCTTGCTCGACCCGACTTTTGGAAAAGTCGGGTTTCACGAAACGAAACGCGACCCTAAAAAAACAAAAGTCGCTCAACTCTACTCCTAACTACTTTTTACTGACTTCCTGAAGCACTAAATCGGTTTTGTAACCTCATTGAGCTTTGAACTTCATAGCCAGGTGTATCAAATCATGAGAATAGGTATTTAAGGTGGCCACTTGCAAGTAGTTCTCCTATTTGATTCTCCTATGAAGAGTGGCATCATGGGCTCCTCAAAACAACTCTCAAATGATCTGAAAACAAAGATTATTCAACATAGCTTTTCAGGGAAAGGATACAAAAAGTTGTCTCAGAGATTTAACCAGTCAGTTTCCACTGTGAGGAACATAGTAAGGAAATTGAAGAACACAGGTACAGTTCTTGTTAAGCCCAGAAGTGGCAGGCCAAGAAAAATATCAGAAAGGCAGAGAAGAAGAATGGTGAGAACAGTCAAGGACAATCCACAGACCACCTCCAAAGACCTGCAGCATCATCTTGCTGCAGATGGTGTCACTGTACATTGGTCAACAATACAGCGCACTTTGCACAAGGAGAAGCTGTATGGGAGAGTGATGCGAAAGAAGCCATTTCTGCAAGCACGCCACAGAGTCGCCTGAGGAATGCAAAAGCACATTTGGACAAGCCAGTTACATTTTGGAAGAAGGTCCTGTCGACTGATGAAACAAAGATTGAGTTGCTTGGTCATACAAAAAGGCGTTATGCATGGAGGCTAAAAAACACAGCATTCCAAGAAAAACACTTGCTACCCACAGTAAAATTTGGTGGAGGTTCCATCATGCTTTGGGGCTGTGTGGCCAATGCCGGCACTGGGAATCTTGTTAGAGTTGAGGGTCGCATGGATTTAACTCAGTATCAGCAGATTCTTGACAATAATGTGCAAGAATCAGTGACGAAGTTGAAGTTACACAGGGGATGGATATTTCAGCAAGACAATGATCCAAAACACCGCTCCAAATCTACTCAGGCATTCATGCAGAGGAACAATTACAATGTTCTGGAATGGCCATCCCAGTCCCCAGACCGGAATATCATTGAACATCTGTGGGATGATTTGAAGGGGGCTGTCCATGCTCGGCGACCATCAAACTTAACTGAACTGTAATTGTTTTGTAAACAGGAATGGTCACAAATACCTTCATCCAGGATCCAGGAACTCATTAATGGCTACAGGAAGCGACTAGAGGCTGTTATTTTTGCAAAAGGAGGATCTACGTAATATTAATGTCACTTTTATGTTGAGGTGCCCATACATTTGCACCAGTCAAATTTTGTTTAGATGCAGATTGCACATTTTCTGTTAGTACAATAAACCTCATTTGAATCCAGAAATATAACTGAGTCCATCAGTTATTAGATATATGAAACTGAAATAGCTGTTGCAAAAAAACCAAAATTGTTATAAAGAAAAAAGGTTAACATTAATAGGGGTGCCCAAACTTTAACATATGACTGTATATCTTTTTTTATGTTTTGTCGCTTTTATGCAATAAAAACAATTTTATATTAAAAAATAATTATTTTTGCATCGCTTTATTCTGCAAGCTATAACTTTTTAATTTTTTTTGCTGATGATGCTGTATGGCAGCTCGTTTTTTGCGGGAAAAGATGACATTTTTCAGTGGTACCATTTTTATTTATATACGTCTTTTTGATTGTGTGTTATTGCACTTTTTGTTCGGCGGTATGATAATAAAGCATTGTTTTTTGCTTTGTTTTTATTTTTAAGAGGTTTTCTAAAGGGGTTAACTAGTGGGACAGTTTTATGGGGCAGGTCGTTACGGACGTGGCGATACTAAATATGTGTACTTTTATTGTTTTTGGTTTTTTTTTCCAAAAAATGAATTTATTAGGGAATATTTTTAATTTTTTTTTCTAAATTTATTTAGTGATTTTTTTTTTTTATAAACTACTTTGACACTTTTTTTTTCGTTTTACTTTATTTTATTGTCCCGGGGGGACATCACTATCTAGTGTCAGATTGCTGATCTGACAGTTTGCACAGCACTCTGTCAGATCAGCGATCTGACTCGCGCTGCTGCAGGCTTTCTCAGTGCCTGCTCTCAGCAACCAACCAACCAACACAGCAACAATCCAATAGTGTGACCACCCTGCACAAATCCTCAGCTACTGTGATGATGTGCAAGGTGGTCACACACAGGTCACAGATCAGTCACACCACTTCTGTGCCCAGTAATTGGTGGGCCTGATGTTGGGATAGTAAAGATTTCTTAGAACACCTGATATATAGATCTGTGAAGTCATTTATAATGAAGGTTTTTTAAATCAAGACATGGGGATTTATGGTGTATTTATGCAGATAGTGTGCCACATGGTTAAAATCCACACTGTAAAACCATACATGATTCACCGCACTTTGCTGAGAGTTAGCAATGGGTTTTTGGCAACAGATTTTAGGGTGGACGACAGCCATGGTAGCAGTAGTATGCAATATAGTTTAGAGAGTTTTTTTTAGCAATAAACAAATAAGAAAATGAAACCCATCCAGTTCTATGATATATTAGAAATTTCTAGTATTTTGCACTGGCTTCTGATTTAGTTAAGTGAAACCTAATAAAAGATGTTTTTTACTGTATTACAGAAACATCTTTTCATGTTCATTATTATTTTTCAGCTGTATTTACTTCTGCATTTTTCTGCTCTATACGTTCTTTGTTAATTCTTTTATTATTCTCTCAATGGTCTGTGATGGAACCCACCTTCCCACTGAGAACCTTAGATAATTTACTTTCCCTCGGTGTCTGTATGGTCTATTTCCCTTCCTTTCAAAGGTTTGTGCAGCTGTTCTTAATATCTTTCTTCTTTACTAATAGCCAAATTTGTTCAGAAATACACAAGTTACCTTAAGGTACATGTATGTAGATGTTCAGTGCATTGTACTCCTCTACTTTACTTTGAACAGTAAATAATGCCTTATCAGGTCTATTTAGAAACTTTAACAAAGTTGTAAAGTGGTCGGTAGGCCATGATCTTCTGATGACATCATAACTCATTAGCATGTTTCATTTATTTTCTACCATGTCTATAAAAAATAAAGTTTTTAAAATAAGATTTTCTAATAGTTACTAACTATTGATTAACAGTGGCCATTGACATAGACAGATCTAGGTTTCCTGGCACCTGGACAAAAATTCAGTTTGGCACCCCTCCTATACACAGTTTAACTGGTTTGAGTAGCCTTGATGTGGCCTCTTATTTGTGATTTTCACACTTACAGGCATGTGCTGACTAGCTACATTTCAAAATTATTTCAATGTTTAGTGAAAAAGCTACACCCCCTGCTTTATTGAGTGAAACAGGAAGAAAACTAATTTACAAGTGAACATAAGCATGAAACTCATATATGAATGATCATGGAATGGCTGCTGCAACTGGCAAGCAGAGTCAAATCCTGACAGTGAATATATTATTCTTTGTTAGGATAGGGCATGATACAGGCCTTAGGCTACTTTCACACTTGCGTTTTTTTGCACTGCGCACCGTGCTCAGTGCAAACGCACATAAAAAACGCATCATGCGTTTGTGTGCTTTTTTTGCGGTTTTGAGCATTTTTTTTTGCGCTGCCGTGCGCTTTACCATGCGCACGGCAGCGCACCCATAGACTATAATGGGTGTTTGGGTGAGAAAAAACACATTGCGTGCGCATGCGGTTTTTAGGACAAGTCGGACGCACAAAAAATGCAACAGGATGCATTTTTTGCGCCCGAGCGCACACTACAAAAAAACGCATGTGCATACAAACGCGTACAAACGCATGTGTATGCGCACCCATGTAAAGTATAGGAAAAAAATGCATGCTTTTTTTGCGCAAAAGACAAGCGCAAAAAAACGCAAGTGTGAAACCAGCCTTAGTGTTATAATTAAAGGGTTGTCCAGGTTTGTGATGAAAGTCTGCAGTCACTCTGTGTGACTATAGACTTATGAATCCTCACTGTTAGGATTCTTCCGTGCTCTTGAAATTGCAAGAAAAAATGTGGTTTTAACTAGAGATGTGCGAATATTTCAATGTTCAGTTCGGATTACGGTTGCCAAATTTGCAATATTCGACTATTTATTCGCCGAACATAACCGAACAGCATTCAAGGCAATGGGAGGCAAAAACAGACGCATGCACAACACCTTTTAGTGGCCCCAAAAGCTGCCAAACACATCAAATTATGGGGAGACACCAGGAAAGTGGCCTCAATTCACCCACAGTGCATATTGTAGCATGGCACTTCAGCAATCAGCTGAAATTCAAAAAACAGATACAAATGCGATAATTCAATAAATATAAAATAAATCATTGCGAAAATTCATGCCATTCGGGAATTTTGTATCAAGTTTTAAAATCCAAAAAGCTTCCCGTATATTCAGCAATTTTTGTCTGTCACCTCCCCGTTCAGGGTTATAAACCCTTTCTAGAGCATAAAATACAAATGAGCTAGTATCGCCCTAGTGTGTTCTGACAAAATGTTTTACCGCTCCAGAATAAGCTGCATTTTTTAATTCAATATTCCTTAAATGTTCTGCTATCCTTTTTTCATTTTTCGTATAGTGCAACCAATGTATTGAATTTTGCACTGTGTGCAGCATATACAGTAAATGACATATTGAGTATTGCAGTTCAAGAAAGAAACATTGTTTTGTACAAAACCATTGTATGAAAAAATGGATTTTGTTTTGTCAATGGCATACGTGCAAACATTGCACCTAGAGGACGCACATTTGAAAAAACCTGTGGTTCTCAACTATGAACTGCAATTCGTGTTAGATTTTAATAGACTGGGAGACAGATAATTGCCCAAGCTAATGCCTCTGCGTGCGACATATCGGCAACCCGATTGTATAATTTGTCTCAGTTTATCGTCTTGGTTTATTACTGGCAAATATTTCTTTACAATCTCCTTGTAGAATCCGCACCGTGTGCACATAGCCTTAAGGAATATTGAATTAAAAAATGCAGCTTATTCTGGAGCGGTAAAACATTTTTTCAGAACACACCAGGGCGATATTAGCTCATTTGCATTTTATGCTTTAGAAAGGGTTAATAACGCTGAACGGGGAGGTGACAGACAAAAATTGCTTAATATACGGGAAGCTTTTTGGATTTTAAAACTCGATACAAAATTCCTGAATGGCATGAATTTTCGCAATGATTTATTTTTATATTTATTGAATTATCGCATTTGTATCTGCTTTTTGAATTTCTGTGTGTATACTCTTTCAGGTAGCTACTTTTGTTTGTTGATTGTTTGCACATTCTGATTGGTATATGACCCCTATATAACTCCTGTGTATTTGTTTATAATATACCTATGACTAAGGGTGCTTTCAGTGCACCAGAAACCCGTCAGGTTGTTTCACTCTTTTAATATGGCTCAATAGCCGAATAAAGTTTTCTAATATTTTATACATGGGATGGTCTGCCGTTTTCCTCCTCTAAAAATAGTATAATAGGGACTGACAGGTCTTCCACTATTCTCAATCCAGCAGATGAACACCCAGCCAGGAGTTTTCAAATTTGAAAAAAATGAGGGCCTGACACCACAGATGTGGCATCAATTTCACAAGAGTAGAAACAATATAATTAGGACCGACACTTCTTCCACTACAGCCAACCCAGCAGATGTAGACCAACCATGACTGTTCACATTTCCACAAATTGGTGTTAACATCTCCAGCAGCAGCAACAGCAGGCACAGAAGCCACACTAAATATATCACAGAGTGCAGTTTTGCGACATTAATGCAGCATACTAAAAAATGCAATATCGCCTAGTCTGTACAGTCTGCGACTGGGATTCAAAAGTTCTTGGAGATCCATGACTTGTGCATCTTGATGAAAGTTAGGCGGTCTACACTTTCAGGGGACAACCAGCTGCACATATCTGTCAGGATACCTCCAGCAGCTCTGAAGACACGTTCTGAGAGAATGCTGGCTGCAGGGCACGATAAAACCTCCAAGGCATGAGAGGTGAGCTCGGGCCACTCATCCATTTTTTGAAGACCAAAATGTGAAAGGGTCCAAACCCTCCCTGATGGTATTGAAATTCAATTCTAGATACTCCTGCACCATCCTCTCCATTCATTCACCATGTGTAAGACTTGGACTCTGGTATGCTGGTGCACGATCTGATCTAAAAAAAAAAGTGTCAAAGGACTCACAGAAATTGCTTCTTCCACTTACACTACTGCTGCTGCTAATGTTTTGGCATTGATGAATGGATGGGCCAGAGGTTGGAATTCTAGAACCGAGTGCTTCACTGCTGTCTCGGGGAAAAGCTCTCTTAAGGTTGTGTAAAAGCGTGTTTCGATACTCCAGCATTCGCAGGTCCCTTTCCAGGGCAGGAAGCATCTGGCAAAATTTAGTTTTATAACAATTTGAAAATTGGGTTACAAATAGAGTTGAGCGAAATGGGTCGAAAAAAATCAAAAGTCGCCGACTTTTGCCAAAGTCTGGTTTCATGAAACGAAACCTGACCTTAGCGTGAGGTCGGCCACAAGGTCGGCGACTTTAGCACCAAAGTCGTGTTTCAAAAGATGCTTTAGCGCCCTTTTTCAGCCAATCAGGAAGAACGGACACTGTGGGCAACGTGATGACATAGGCAGCGGTCACCACCATCTTGGAGAAGGGCATGCAAGTGATTGGCTTGCTTTTGTGTGGCATCACAGGGGGTATAAAAGGGCAGGGACGCCGACCGCCATGTTACTCATGCTGATCTCAGAATAGTGAGAGCTGCTGATTCTGTAGGGAGAGCATTAGGAAGGCAAAAAGAAAAAACTGCTTCTGCTGCTAGCGCTTTTCACTGTAGTTACTGTGCAGTGAAAGGTGAAGATTTTTGCTTTTGTGCAGCAGCGCTGGTGGTGATTAGCCTGCCTTTTAAGGCTAGCTGCATTGCTGTGTGCACACTGGTGTTCAAACTGCTTTTTTAAAAGCAATCCAAATTGTATTGTTTTGTCCTGGTGAGGTAGTGAGCATTCATTTTTTCACACACCGTACAGCGGTGTACGCTCCTCACACAGTACCGTGTAGCGGCTGTTATCATGGCCAAATTGAAGCTATCTACGTGTGTGACTCTGTAAGGAAAAGTTGAGTCACTTTGTCCGTTCTTACTGACCTACACCTTATAGTGTTGTCCGTTTTTCAAACAGTTTAGTATATTTGCTGTTTGATTACATTCAAAACTAGAGAGAGACAGCGTGTGTCAGTCCGTATGCAAAAACACGGAGCTTGACAATTTTACATACACCGTACAGCGGTGTACGTGCACGCTCCTCTCTCAGTACCGTGTAACGGCTGTTATCACAGCCAAATTGAAGCTATCTAAGTGTGTGACGCTGTAAGGAAAAGCCGAGGAGTTTGTCCGTTCTTACCGACCTACACTCTAGGGAGATTCCAATTCTGCCCAATTCTATATACACCTTGTAGTTTGTCATACACTAGGCAATTTCTGCCGGTCACATTGCGGTGTTACAGACACAGGGCCTGACAGAATCCAACTGTGTCCTGAAGTCTACAGAGATTCCAATTCTCCACAGTCCTCTATCCACCTTTATTACACCATCCAGAATCTGCCTGTCACATTGCGGTGTAAAACAAACAGGGCCTGACAGAATCCAACTGTGTCCTGAAGTCTACAGAGATTCCAATTCTCCCCACTACTATATAGACCTTGTACCTTGTTTTACAGTACCATATAGTTGGTGGTTTTTGGGTACATTTTCCCCAAAAATGAGGAAGTGTGGTGGAAGAGTCCGTGGAAGTGGGTGGGGGTTGGCAGCTGGTAATGATGGTGTTGGTGGTGGATCTGCTGGTAGTGGCAAAAGCAAAATAGCACCTAATGCAGGAGGTGTTGAGCCTGCATCATCGTCTGGCTCCACAAGGCCTCGAAGGCTCCCTTTTCTGGGAGTAAGTAAACCACTTTTAAAGCCAGAGCTTCAAGAACAAGTTTTGGCTTACATTGCTGACTCAGCCTCCAGCTCTATCGCCTCCTCTTCTGAAGTTTTAAAAAATAAAAGCAATGAGTCATCATTGGAGGTTCATGTTCATGAACCACACCTTTCCTTGTGTCCGTCACTCCAACCAAAATTGAAGGATGCGACAGGCCACACTACAGATTACTCCATGGAGCTGTTTTCACATACCATGCCTGGATTATCAAGTCAAATCGTGAATTACCCAGGCAAAGATGAATCTGACATGGAGTGTACTGATGCACAGCCACTGATAGATGATCCTGCTGGTACATTCACTCAGAGCACTACATTGTCCTCGCAGTGTACTGAGCCAGAATCTGACCCAGATGAAACTCAGGTGCCCCTTCCCGCATACTATACCACCATACACGGTGACACAGAGGAAGGTGCACATGACATTGAAGAGGAGGTGATGGATGACCCAGTTGTTGACCCAGATTGGCATCCATTGGGGGTAGAGGGCGCCGCTGCCAATAGCTCAGAAGAGGAGGAGGACCATCCGCAGTGGGCATCGACATCGCAACAGCTGTTATCTGGCAGGCCCGGAGCAGTCCAAAAATGGGTTACAAAAACCAAAAGAGTTGCAGGACAGCTTGGCCAGACAGTCAAAATATTACAGCGTGCAAGGCCTCAAAATGTCTTCCATAGTAGGAAGAGTGCAGTGTGGCACTTTTTTGAACAAAATCCTAATGATCAGGCAAAGGTTATCTGTAAGAAGTGCGCATAGACCATTAGCCGAGGGAAAAATCTGAGAAATTTGAATACCAGTTGCATGCTAAGACATTTAACCACCATGCACTTGCAAGCGTGGACGGACTACCAAAACTCACGTACCACATGTGCTACTGCTCCCAAATAAGGTAGTCAGCAACCCTACATTGTTTCCCCCACTGTAAGTCCACCGGTTAGCACACCACCAGCAGCAAATGATGAGTTGTCGTCGCAAGGGCAAATCAGACAGGGAGTCACACTGTTATTCCAACGAAAGACTGAATCTAGGCCATCAGAAAGAACACCAACACCATCACTATCATCAACCCTCTCTCAGTCCGCCATGTCCACCGCTAGTTCCACCATATGCAGCTCTCAAGTCCAGCTCACCCTACCAGAGACTTTGAGTAGGACAAGAAAGTACTCATCCTCTCATCTGCGCACACTGGGTTTGAACGCACACATTGCCAAACTAATCTCGTTAGAGATGATGCCCTATCGATTGGTTGAAATCGCAGCTTTCCGCGAACTCATGGCCTACGCAGTACCACGCTATGACCTACCCAGTCGCCACTTCTTTTCTCGCAAAGCCATCCCAGCCCTACACCTTCATGTGAAAGACTGCATTGTCCATGCACTCAAGCAATCAGTGAGTGGAAAGGTGCACCTCACAACTGATGCATGGTCCAGTAGGCATGGCCAGGGCCGTTACGTGTCCATCACTGCGCACTGGGTTAATGTGGTCGATGCAGGGTCCACAGGAGACAGCTGTGATGGCACAGTGCTGCCTAGCCCACGGTATAGGAAACAGTTGGCTGTAGGTGTTCGACCCTCCTCCTCCAGAAGCGAAAGCTCATCCACAGAGCGCAGTCGCACGAGCACTGCATCCGCAGCTGACAGTGGTGCACATAATGTGTCCCACTATCGATCAGCTGGTGGAAAGCATCAGCAGGCTGTGTTGCAGATGATGTGTTTGGGTGACAGACACATGGCGGAGGTACTGGCTGACTACTTTCAGCAACAAACTGAGTCATGGCTGGGCAGTCTACATTTTGAGACAGGCAAGGTAGTTAGTGATAACGGCCGGAATTTTGTGGCAGCCATAGCCCTTTCAAAACTCAGACACATACCTTGCTTGGCTCACACCTTGAACCTGGTGGTGCAGTGCTTCCTCACTAATTATCTGGAGTTAACAGGCCTACTCCATAAGGTTCGAAGAATGTGCTCGCACATCCGCCGGTCGCCGGTACACTCCAGTCGTATGCAGAAGCTGCAGCGATTGCTCCACCTTCCCAAGCACCGCCTAATTATCGACGTTGCAACAAGGTGGAACTCCACCCTGCACATGGTTGAGCGGCTGTGCGAACAGAGGCAGGCCGTAATGCATTTGTGGGAGGATACACGGGCAGGCACTTTGAGGGCAGACATGGAGTTGACAAGTGTGCAGTGGTCGAAGCTGAAAGACATCTGTAAAGTCCTTCAATGTTTTGAGGAATGCACACGGCTGGTAAGCGCAGACGACGCCATCATAACCATGAGCATCCCACTTTTATGCGTCTGCTCATGCAAACTTTGACGCACATCAAGGAGCAGGCGTCTGCAGCTGAGGATGATGAGGTAGAGGAGGAGGGAAGCCTTGATGACAGTCAGCCATTGTCTGTTCAGGGAACTGTCGTGGACGAGGTGGAGGAAGAAGAGGAGGAGGAGGATGATGATGAGGATGATTATTTAGGGGAGGAGGATGCTTCTCGTGGGGCAAGAGAAAATGTTGGCGTGGCAAGGTCTGGTACTGGGTTTGTGCATGACTGGAGGGATGTGGATTTGCCTGAAAGTGCTCCTCCACCCAGCACTCGCAGTGCATCATTGACACCGGGAACATTGGCCCACATGTCAGATTATGCCTTGCAGATCCTAGAAAGGGACCCCCGGGTTGCCAAAATGATGGTCGATGATGACTACTGGTTGGCCAGCATCCTGGATCCACGCTATAAAGGCAAATTCCAAAACCTCATGCCACAGGAGAACCTTGACCTAATATTGGCTAACAAACAAGCAACTCTGGTAAACCGGTTGGTTGAGGCATTCCCAGCACACATCAGCGGTGATGGTTGTCACATGAGCCATAGGGGCCAAGGGCAACTTGAAAGAGGTGTTGGTGGTGCACACATCAGAAGTGGTGTTGGAGACAGGGGTTTCATGACCATGTTGTGGACTGATTTTTCAAGTCCCGCTCACACGACTGGTAATACTGCATCAATTGAAAGTGACAGGAGACAGCACTTGCCAACTATGGATACAAACTACTTTTCCTCCCATATCAATGTTCTCCCTCACAGGTCATTCCCATTTGACTATTGGGCAGCTAAACTGGACACCTGGCCTGAATTGGCCCAATATGCCTTACAGGAGCTCGCTTGCCCAGCTGCAAGTGTGCTATCGGAAAGAGTCTTCAGTGCTGCTGGATCAATCCTGACAGAAAAAAGGACCGGTCTGTCGACCCAAAATGTGGATGATGTAACCTTCATTAAAATGAACCATGCATGGGTTTCCAAGGATTTTGTCACACCTTACCCTGATGACACATAGGTTGCCAGAAAAATGGATTTCTTTGGTCCGCCTCTTCCTGGGACTTGATCAATTTCGCCTTTATCAGCAGGTGAATGTCCCACATCAACATATACCATTTTGTAAACCTCCCTAACTGGGCTGCCTCCTCCCCCCCATGGCCGGGGTCACCACCTAGCGCACGCAACCGTGCGAGTGCCGTTGCCCTGGACAGGTGGGTGGGCCGACTCTTGGGCGTGGGCTCTGGCACAGGGTTCCTCATAGTGCAATCAAGTGTCTCTGATGGTGGGGGTGCACACCCGCCGTCAGACACCGCCGTACTATGAGGGGCCCAGTGCTAGTACCGACGCCCACGAGTGGGCCCCCCTTGCTTGGGTAGGGCCCCAGCATTTGCAATGTTTACCTCTCCCTGCTTCTCCGCTGTGTAGTCTGGGCTGTCAAATCCTTCACTGGGACTGACACTACAAATTTGGTGAACTTATAGAAGATGATGTTTAAGACGTAGCTATGCCCTGTCCCGCTGGCCGGGATCTAGCTTCAGATGATCAATGGCTTCCATTTCTTATAGACGTCGACTCACAATGACATGCAGTGGTGGTTTCTCATGAGCTTTCACAGTTTTCCTACCCACAGACGTGTGACATTCCAGCGCACATTTTTAAATGTGCCCTCTCATGCCAATCCAAATGAATCGCCTACGGCCTGTGGCTTCTGTCTTTTGCACTCCAAAGTTACGTGACAGAGCATGATAGGCAGTGAGCACCATGTTTACATCTCTCCCTGTGATCAAAATTATATGGATATGAGTAATGGTGATGGGATCAACGGTACTGCGATACAGCAACACTTTCTTCACAAAGAAAGGTTTTCGCTGTCTCCACACACTAATTAATTGAGGGTCTGCATCGCCTTTGAGAATTGTGATGGAAGTTTATCCTGTGAATAGGAATTCCTAGATTTCTGCAATCACTAGAATTTATGTCAGTAATTGTATGCATCTCATTTCCTATTGCGGAGAGTCTGGATTGTCTTACTGAGACAGAAATATATATGAAGATTTAAAAATACCACCAAAAGTGTATACTGGTGTACGCTTCAAATACATTTCCTTTTTTCTACTTTTTAGATTGTTTATATAATCCATACTGAGAACATGGAGACTTTAAATATTTAAACTATGCTATATATACCTGCTATCCAGTGATAATGTACCCTTTCTCAACTTTGTACAAGCTGGTCAAATCCATACTGGGCCTGAGACCGTCTGAGCCTGCCTCCTGATCTATAGACATAGGTTTTTAATGTGTAAACTATGCTATACATACCTGTAATCCGGTGATACATTACCCTTTCTCACCTTTGTCCAATCACGTCTAATCAATACTGGGCCTGAGACCGTCTGAACCTGCCTCCTGTTATATAGACCTACGTTTTTAATGTGTAAACTATGCTATACATACCTGTTATCCAGTGATACGGTACCCTTTCTCTCCTTTGTCCAATCACGTCTAATCCATACTGGGCCTGAGACCGTCTGAGCCTGCCTCCTGATATATAGACATAGGTTTTTAATGTGTAAACTATGCTACATATATACGTGTTACCCGGTGAAACTGTTCCCTTTATCAACTTTCTAGAATCTTGTCGAATCCATACTGGGCCTGAGAACGGCTGCCGAGCTGTTAAGCAAGCTACAGCAACTGTTTTTTGGACACGTAATTTTTTGCTTATTTTCAGGAATGCCGGTTAGGCCTAATTCAGGAATTGCGGTTGACCTGCACTTACTGGGAAATCATCGTTCGCGGGGAATAATTGGAATCACAGATCCCCATCACTAACGGTGTTCTGCTGGTTATCTGCACCTGTAAGCGACAAAAGCTGGTCCTTTCAGTGTAGCGCGCATGCAGCCCTGGACCTGTAATGCCATGATAGACCATGATAGTGCCAGAGCCTCGCGTATCCCTCTAGTAAGCTTGACGCGTACCGCGGGGGCATGCCGGAGTCTCGTTCGTTAACGGAATAAAGCTGACAAATTGCTAGCACAACTACAAACGGACATACCACACCACACACACAATCGACAAAGCTTTCAATATGTGCATCTTTTCTTGAGGTGGCATGGTTGTGGTTTCCTGGGTGGAGTCCAGTTAAGCCGCAGGCTCCACTCCCGGTGGTGCCCTTTTGGACATTCCTTTAAGGTTCAGCTTTGCAATCATACTGCCCCCGGAAAGCAAACTCTTTGCCTTCATGGACTCTGTTTGGAGGTTCGTGGGAATAACGCCACCCGATCGCCAGTTGGCATAATTTATTGGTGGGAAGTCCGACGGTAAATGATCTTGCTCGATTTCAGAATTTTTTTTTTTTTGGTTGGTATTTTACATTTTTATTCCAGCCTTTCTTGACTTCATAAGGGCATGACAAGCCTATATCTGTGTCTCCTCCACCTCCTCCTTTTACTCCTCCACCTCTTTTCTAAATGTAGTTGCCCTTTTCCATTTGTAATTTTTGTCTTCTGAGCATTTTCTCTGCTTTGGGACACCTTTTTAAGGTGTTTTGTAATTGTTTTCTATGTGTTTGTGTTTGCCTGCCATTGTTTTCAGTGGGGTTCGACGAACATTCCACGAACTTGCCTCCTGTGTGACGAACCAAAACACTAGCGTGGTGGCTCAACACCACTACTGATATATAGACGTACATTATTAATGTTTAAACTATGCTATATATACCTGCTATCTGATGATACTGTACACTTTGTCTACTTTTTATATTCTTGTCTAATCCATACTGAGCCTGTGAGCATCTGTGTGACTGATGGAATATATATGGAGATTGACAATTATCCTTTGACTGAATAGAGCTGTACATTTCTGATACAGTGCCATATATCTGATGTTATTTTGTGTCTATTTTGTGCAAAATTTTGAAGTTTGGTGGAAGAGGCCACAGACGTGGGTGCAGGGGGCCAGCTGGTGATGATGGTGGTGGTGCATCTTGTGGTAGTGGCAAAAGCACAATAGCAGCTAAGGCAGGAGGTGTTGAGCCTGCATCATGGTCTGGCTCCGGAACGCCTGAAATGATACCTTTTCTGGGAGTAGGTTAACCGCTTTTAAAGGCGGAGCATGAGGAACTGGTTTTGGCTTACATTGCTGAAACAGACTCCATCAAATATGCCCGCCTCTTCTGAAGTTTCAAAAAAATGCAAGCACTGAGTGGTCAAGGGTTGGCTCCTGGTCAGGAAGAACCCCTTTCCTTGTGTCCTGCAACCCCACCCAAACTGAATGAGGCAGCAGGCCACACTTCACATTAGTCCATGTAGCTC